>NC_050466.1:49534167-50885129 GCF_903995425.1 Onychomys torridus
AAGTCTGTAACCCAGTGGCATGTCTGTGGAGACCCACAAAGGTTTCCTAGTGAAATCTGAGCTTGCTTTACCCAGCAGGACTGATTAGGAGAATGATTGGACCACAGACATGGTTACCAAACGTTTGGAAGGGTCTACACTTGGCTGTGTGGTGTGCTTTGATCTAGTAAGGGGGAGGTCTTTTGCCCAGCCCCTTGGCATTGTTATAAAAAGCTCTTATGAAGAAACAGAAGGGGCTGCTGGATTTTGATCCAAGTCCTTCTGGATCTATCCTGTGTTTCTGTCTGTCTCCTCTCCACTATCTTCCTATCTAAACATTTCTCATTCCTCTCTCCTCCTCATAGGAATCCTTTAAAAGCTGGCCTCCCACACATGACTGTGACTAGTGTGCTGCCAAAGCAGCCAGTAGTCCCCATAGGCCAGTATCCACAGAGACTAGACTTCCATTATTTTGTGTTTCATTCGAATGTTCATTTTTTTTGGGGGGGGATGCTTTTTTAGGCATCAAAGTACTTTTATGTTGGTTTCTGATGCATCAATACCTGCAGGAAAGGGAATAAGAACAATGTGACTATGAGTTGGCTCAACATAGTGAGATGCTTTGCAATTTATCATATGAACGGACTATGACACAACAACATGTAGCTAGAGTTTTCCTGCCTGGCCCAGTCAGGACAAATCTCTCTCACCCGCCAGTCCCATAGACGCTCAGACCCAACCAAGAAAGCACACAGAAACTTACATTGTTTAGAAACTGTATGGCCGTGGCAGGCTGCTTGTTATCTACTTCTTCTATCTTAAATTAACCCATTTCTATTAATCTATACTTTGCCACATGGCTTGTGGCTTACCAGTGTCTTTACATGTTGCTTCTCATGGCAGCGGCTGGCAGTGTCTCTCCAGCCTTCTACTTCCCAGAATTCTCTTCTCTCTTGTCCTGCCTATACTTCCTGCCTGGCCACTGGCCAATCAGAACTTTATTTACACAGAACGATATCCACAGCAACAACAAATGGGGCAAGAACAAGAAAATAAGGTATATAAACCATGAGATCAGGTACAGGAGTAGTCAGAGCCTAAGATGTTGATGAGGAGATGAATAACATACCTGTATCTTTTTACAATAACTCTTGGTTTTGTACAGGTGATAACTGTTACTAATGACCTTGCACCACTTCCCATTAATTTCTTTGGAAATGATAACTCTGAGTATCCACAAAATGAGACAGAGAGATAAGAGACAGATGGATTGGGGAAAAGGGTGGAGGCAACTGCTTTTCCCCATGTTCCTGCCTATAAGGTGCCTATCTCAGTATCTGTTGATGAAATGGAGGGTCTTCCACACAGAAAGATGAGATAAAACAGCCTAAAAGCTAGAGATTTCATATATAAACTTTGAAATCATTTGGGCTTCATTGTTCAAGTCCAGACTCACAGCACAGGGTGTTTGCAGAGAAGTCTTTAGTGACCATAGCTGAGTAACTTCTTAATTTCATGTCCATTCTTCAACTTCTCTGGAATGAAGGCATTGACCATGAAAACCAGGGAAGTAGATGTAGAATGTTTGTTACATTCTGTGAACAGGCAACAGCATATAAAGGCTCAACATGTAGTATGAAGGTATGAAGGCATGCATACATTCTAGCCCAATAATAATTTCTCTCACTTCAAATACCAGAAAGAGAAGGCTCTTCCTAGCATATACTTAAGGTCCAATAAGTGCTTTTAAATGAATGCTGTCTTACTGAAGCAGAGTCTCAAAAAGCTATGGGCATTTCCATCTGGCCTTACATGTAGTGACTCTGACATGTGAAGTGGGTCAGTATCATGTTTTATAACATTTCTCATCATCAGAGCCTGCCTAAAGAAGGAGGAAAATGAAGATTCAGGGTCTTTGGTAAGGCTTTGCAATCCATATCATTCTCTGAATTTCCCAAGCTTTTGGTTGTGGAAGAGCCCTGGACCTGATATTAGTAATACCTTGCAGGTATTACTCAGCCACCAGATCCTCGAGGTAGTCATTTTTAGCCAGATGGAATGGCATATACAAGGCCACAGAGAGCACAGTCATGGTGAAACTATTTATGTGACACAAAAAAAAATCAGGTGAGACAAGTAACTTGACTGTAATTTATCCCAGCATCTATGTTCCTTTTACCTTGGCAAGTTCTTATACTGAAAACAAGTGTGCACCAAACACTCAAAACTGGGAGAATTTCTCATGACCCATCATTCTTGGACCTATGTCATTGCTCCAGATTTCTTCTTTTGCAGATTTGGGTATGATCATGCTGATCATACTCCTCCACTGCTGCATTGCCCATTGGCAAGGTCACGTCAAACAACACCAGTGTCACGTCAACCAGTAGCAGCGACATTTCAACCTCTAGCAGGGACAAATCACCCATCATCAAGGTCACATGAAAGTGATCACCAATCATCTGAAAGTTGTGACTCAAATATACCTGGCCTGGGTATCTCAGAAAATTTCAGCTATAGATGAAGTAATAATTTTCATAATGCCATGAGCCACATTATAGAGAATCATCATTTAGTAAGGGTCAACAACCCTTGGCTTTACAGCCAAAGAAAATGGACATGATAGAGATATCCTATAGCTTTTTACTTTTGGCTCAAGATGGATTCTGGGCCTCTTCTTTATAAGGAGGACTTCTCAGGAATATGCTCTGTGTTTGAAATGCAGAATAGAAAGCATCATCCATTTGAAGGAAGTTATATATGTGATGGTAGAACTCACTGCTGAGTAAAATCATTGTCTACTTGGATCCTTGTATAACTGAGCTCCATGTATGATTCTTAAATACAACCTAACTTTCAGTCTTCCATAGCATAGATTACCACTCAAAGTGAGCCACACCTCATTTTGTAATGCCAAACTCTTGCTGAGTCTAGATTTCTTTCTGGACTTACAGATCTTATAATCCTGCAATACAGTCTAGGTCCTACCTTGGGTATGTCTCATTATATTGAGAAAAATCCCTAAATTTTGCTTTACTAAATGTGCTTAGCATTCATCTATGAGGTTCCTTATGTTAGACAGGGCAGACATACTTAAGGACCATCTGTTGGGACTGGGCTTGCAGTATAAAAGCTGGTCCAGATGACAACAACACAGAAGAATTAGCTCTTCATGTAAAGTCCCAGCTAGCCCTATGAGGAACAGAAATAATCAATCTGACAAATTACCAACACATACAAAAGTGTTTTCATCCTATAATACCAATTTACCATAAACAAAAATAGTAATTAAAAGAATGATTAGACAGTCTAAATGTTTAGAAATTCCAAAAAGCTTAATGTGTGATATTCTCAAATACATGCTTTGACCAACTGAACCACCAGTGTCACCAGAAATTGGGTCCTTATGAGGAACTGCCTATACAGAGATCAAAATGAGCAAATTGATCTGATGGGCCTATTAGCAAAGTAGACCTCAATTGTACCCTTTTGTTGCCTTTTACCAAGACATTGACACCCTTGAATGGGGCCCTAATAGTCAGAGTTGTTACCAAGTTGATCTGATCATGCAGGCCAGTGAAGATAGGGTGTCTGATAGCATTCTTATTGGAAGAAAGGTAGAGTGGGAGCATCAAGGGCTTCAGTGTGAGGCCATACTCTGACTCAGCTCTCTGGTCATTCCTGCCCTGAATACCCTGCTGTGGATATCGCTCTGTGTAAATAAAATTCTGATTGGCCAGTGGCCAGGCAGGAAGTATAGGCGGGACAAGAGAGAAGAGAATTCTGGGAAGTAGAAGGCTGGAGAGACACCTCCAGCCGCCGCCATGAGAAGCAACATGTAAAGACACTGGTAAGCCACAAGCCATAAGCCATGTGGCAAAGTATAGATAAGCAGAAATGGGTTAATTTAAGATAAAAAAGTAGATAACAAGAAGCCTGCCACAGCCATACAGTTTGTAAACAATGTAAGTTTCTGTGTGCTTTCTTGGTTGGGTCTGAGTGACTGTGGGACTGGCGGGTAAGAGAGATTTGTCCTGACTGGGCCAGGCAGGAAAACTCTTAACTACAAATGGCATCCAACGTGTTGGCAAGAATTTCCACCTAAAACCTGAGAAAAAAGATTCTAAACCAGAGCTAAAAACAGCTTCCTAGTTGTCTTTCTTAAGTTAGCGGCAGCCTGCGGGTTTGAGCTACTATGGCGGGTTCCTGGCGTGTGCGTCTGACCTGCAGTGTGGTGGGAATGAGGAGTCTACAAGCGGCACTTTACTCTGCTGTGTGGTGGATTTAGCCTTTGCTAGTTTAAAAAAAAAAAAAGTTTCTGGGCTATGCACTGCTTTGATAGAACTGCTTCTAATAGTTGATGGTACACATGGCTCCAGACACAGAGCTGGCAGTAAACTGTACCGCCGCCATGTTGGGAAGCAGAGGTGGGCGGAGCCAGCAGCCACAGCAGTGTTTCAGTCTTACAAAGACGGATATTACACAGAGAATCTGGTTTATATTGTCTTTGGGACTTTTAACTACAAAAAAAGATTTGATCATAAAAGCTGTTGAGTTAAACAAATATGTTAATTATAAAGACACCTTGACTTCAAAATTTGGATATAAGGATATGTTGCTTTGGAAGGGAGTCTCTGCTTTTGTTTCCACAGAAAGCCAGAGGCTGTGGATTTGTTCCAGATTAAGATACATCAGGTTTGATCAGCCAAGACTACCTGAAAGGTCTCCAATGACACCATGGCCCAGATGATCTGACATCCAGAATGCTTTCAAGGCAACTGGCTCAGAGGTTTACCCTAATGGACTACTCCATAATCCTAAAATTTTCTTTATGTCCCCATAAGATACAGCGCCCCCCTCCAGCAGGAAGTAGTAAGAAAAACTACGCCCACATTCCCAAAATTATCAAGCTGGCTTTGGAGATGGAATTGGCTCACTCCTTCTCTAAACCCAGACATATTGCTAAAAGAAAAGGTTAAGAGATTCTTGTGTCCCAAATCAGAAGAGCCCTCTGGTGTGGGACAGAGAAAAACCAGTATTTTTCTTTAAAGTGCATTGATTATAAACACAATCTCTTTCTAAAGAAGAAAAGGGGATATGATATAGATATAATAGGATAAAAGGGTAGTTTAAGGAACTTACTTCTAAAGAGCAACAACTTGTTTAAAGTGTTTTACATTGGTGTAGATTTTAGTCTATTGATACAAACTTAAAGTTAATTTTGTTATACTGTGTGTATATTTCTAATAGTGTTTAAGGTATTATGTTTGTATAGCTCATTTTAAATTGAAATGGATAATTAAAAATAGATTAATAATTAGTCATCTATGATAATCATACTCTTAGCCATGTTAGTTAAGTCTTCTAGATATACATAGACATATTTCAGATAGATAGGTAATCTTCAAATACTTCAAAGACCTACAGAATATGGCATTTAAAATACTTTTAAAATTTAGACTTTCTGGACAGTGAGACATGTCTGCTCCTGGCAGCACCGATTTACTTCAGAGAGGAGGATGGGCATTGAAGACACTTCATACGGAGTTTATCTTCACCTTGGCAAAAATAGCCATTTGGGCAAGAAACTGTTCTTGCCTGGACTGCTCGATCATCTGGACATGCAGGACCCATTGAAAGGTGACCACTGTACTTTGCTTTCAAAATGGTCCTTCAGGTTCCTGCTTCGCAGAGGAAACTGCCAGACATTCTACAGGACACTGAGAGAAGTGATCGAGAGACTCTAGCCCTGTGGGCTGAAGACAGATGCCCCAACTTTACAAAGGAACATTAGGTGACTGTCCAGGCTGCCAGCTGTCTCTGTCTACTCTTACAAGACTCCCGAAAAATGCTTGCATCCTTCTCCCGGTTCTCAGGTAATATTATATCCTTCTGAGGTCTTTGAGGTGGTTGAAGACTAGATAGTTATAATTTCCTCAATTATGATAAAAGATAAGTTAGATATAAAACCTTAGACTCACAAATATAACATAGATAGGATATCTTCTTTAATATTATAACTGTAATTCTTGCTTGATAATTGTTTTGTTATATGTAATTGTACTATGTAAAAGTTAAAACCTTCCTTAAAAAAAAAAAAAAAGGGGGGAAGTGCTGTGGATATCGCTCTGTGTAAATAAAGTTCTGATTGGCCAGTGGCCAGGCAGGAAGTATAGGCGGGACAAGAGAGAAGAGAATTCTGGGAAGTAGAAGGCTGGGGAGAGAAACCACCAGCCGCCGCCATGAGAAGCAACATGTAAAGACACTGGTAAGCCACAAGCCATAAGCCATGTGGCAAAGTATAGATAAGCAGAAATGGGTTAATTTAAGATAAAAAAGTAGATAACAAGAAGCCTGCCACAGCCATACAGTTTGTAAACAATGTAAGTTTCTGTGTGCTTTCTTGGTTGGGTCTGAGTGACTGTGGGACTGGCGGGTAAGAGAGATTTGTCCTGACTGGGCCAGGCAGGAAAACTCTTAACTACACTACCCTGAACTTCAGCTGTCTGCCCAGATTGAAGCCCAACACCACGATTTTTTTCTCATTCACCTTATTTGGTTCCACTCTCTGGGTCCTGTATCATTTCAAAATAGAGTCAGAAAAAAGTCCTACAACTGACATCTTGGTAACCCTGCCTTTTGTGCTTGTCCTCCTCCACTCCCTGGTGGGAGCTGATGCCTCTCCTTCCACTGTGCAAATGTAGAAATGCAAGTCCAAGGCTAAAGGTGGACTTTGGTTAGGCTTGGTTGCAGAAAAGTTGAGGGCCAGACACACATGTTGCTGCTTAAAGGGAAATTTTGAGGTCTCAGGACTGCCAATAAGCCAAGAGACAGCTGGAAGAAAGAATGGGACAGGCCTCATGTTTTTCCCAGTTCTCTCTCCCCTGCTAGCACTCTGTAAGCCCCTTCTGCAAAGGCACTTGTCATTTGCTCCCTAGCTTGAAATAAAGGGATCCTCCCATCGCCACAAAATGGGCCAAAGAACTATAGCAAAATATTTTACTTTATCACCTTCCCCCTTTTTTCAGCTTGCCTCTTCTAACTACCAAAGAGAGAACTAGCCACACTTTATTCCCCCGGTCAAGAAAACTCTGGTTATTTTTGGGCTGAAGAGAATATCGATCCTCATCCATGAGAAGAATATGAAGCAGAAGACAGACCACCATAGTCTGCAAGGGAAAAGGACAAAATGGGCAGAATCCATTTATGGGAGAGGGTAGGTGGTTTATTTTTTCTCTATTCACAAATTGAGTTTGTAGTTATTTTTAAAGCATAGTCAGTTTATTGGAAATGATGCTGCAGAAGCAAACTGTCACATCCACCTTTGGGTGTGATAACAAATATTCACTGGCCCCTGCTTGGCCCATGCTATTTCATGTGGCAAGCTGACTTCAATGGAAAGAATTTGAGGGGACATTTTGCCAAAATAAAAAATGCCACAGCAGTTTGCAATATGGAAAAAGCCACTCCACCATATCCTTTTCCCAAATTCTGGTGTCTTAATCTTGATTTATTCCTGCCTCTCTTCTGTAGCCCTATAACCCTGTTATATTGGGTAACGTATTAAATAGGTATCCAATTGTGAGAAATTAAAATCTGCTCAAAATAAGGTACATCTTTGCTTAATAAACACTGTGTTTTACTATAAGTCTTGTGTCTGTGTGGTTGACTTTGAGATCCTAGGAATGATACTGACTTGGTGGACCCATGCTTATATCCTAATGAAGAACCCATGTTCTAGAGCTAAACACCTCATGTGGTGCCTGTTCCTAGCATATCAGCCTATTTGCCAAACTTACAGAGGTCAGTGGCTGCTACCCTCCTGTGTGGCTATGAATATAGGCTCCCCTCTCCTGTCTGCAACCTTTTTGTTGGTTTGCCTTTGTGCATGTGTGTGTGTGTGTGTGTGTGTGTGTGTGTGTGTGTGTGTGTGTTGTTTTGTCTCCATCTTCATTTTTAAGACAAATCTACCACTGAACCTAGAGCTCACAATTAGACTAGACTGGCTGGCCAGTGTGCTCCAGGGATCATCTCCCCATCACTGCAGCCTAAAAAGTGATCTTGTTCATTGGTCTAGCACCAAGGAGAATATATCCCCTACTGTCTTCACAGTAGTGGAAGGGGGAGGGGACAGGGGCATGGATAGTCCTGCCAGAAATCATCTCATGTCTTTTGGAAGGCAATGAACTATAGTAAGAAAGCAAAGGAAACATCCAAGAGTGCTATGACATATCTCAGGCCACTTGATTTATACCAGTGTGTTATAAAAGGAAAGTTTGTATGCTCCCTAAATTCATCAGAATCCATAACCTCCAGTGTGATCGATTCGGAGATGAGGTCTTTCAGAGATGATTATGGTCCTGAGGATGGCAGAAGGATAGTAGTGGCATGTGGGCTTTGATAGCTACTCAACTGCCCTGGTGCCAATGTGACTTTGAAGTTTATTCAGTGGCTTTCTGGAAAGCATTCATAGTTCTCACAATCATAGGTAAAGCTCTGCATTTGGAAAGTCATTTTAGTTCTTTGGTCTTCAGCTGGAGAATAGGATGTTGGAGAACAGAGCACATTCCTCACAGAGCTTAGGACTGCTAGATGAAGCTGTAAGATTGAACAAATTTTAGGGGGAGGCACAAGAAGTCCAGGATCCTGGAGACAACCTGTGAAAATGACTGCTTGACATCACTGTTTAGGATGTGGCTGTTCTTGATGGTAACCTCCTTGAGCAGCCCTGGAATGGCTGAGCACAGTAGCCTTCATACTTTTAGGTAGCTGAGTAATGCTGACATGATAGAGTTTCCTGGTTTGGCTGTTTTCCTCACTCCATATGCTCAGCCCATACCAGTTGAGGGGAAGTAGAAGCACAGAAAATTTCTCTAGAGCTTGTGAGTACAGGATTCCACAGCTGGAGCTGGCATGACATGGTGATCCAGGAGCCCCACTGCCCCACCCCCGAAACACCACAGGAATGGCTGCCAAAGCCTAGAGGACCACAGGAAAAGAAGGCCTAGACCTCAGCCTTCCTGTACTCCCCACAACACAGTAGTCAGTAGCTCCAAGATTCAAAGCAGGCATCTGTGATCCCTTCTCATGGGCTTCTCTGCTCCTAGCAACAATATCAATAAGATATTGGCCCCAAGATGAAGCACCTTACTACAATCCTTTGAGACCTGGGATGCTAGAGTCAGTTTGAGTTTGTTTATCTTCCCAGCATGAGACCAAGTTCAATTGGCCTATCTGGGAAAGCTCAGGAGTTGCATGTCTGTGTGGCTTGTGGAGGTGAAAGGAGGAAACACACCAGAGCTTCTAGACAGTCACTATAACCCCACACCTGCTTATTCCCATGTAGACAGGACAGGCTTGACCTGTATGTAATGCGACATTCCATTCACAAGCTTATACCTGCGTATTCAAACATTTATAAACATTCCTATTCCCCAAATGCATTTTACAATAAAGAAGGAAGAGTGTTATTCAAACTATCAGCCTCAGTCCATATCCTTCCTCAACTCATCACAACACACAACACAGCACTGGCTAATACCCAAGGCTATATATTGAGCAATTTTTTAGTGTATCTTGGCAATGAAAGGGAAAGTAGCCTTGGAACATTCTAGCATGTGAGTATTGTTCACCCTGACTGAGCTGTGCACATGTTCTACAGTAATCACCATCCCACCTGCTGTGATCTCAAGCCATCTGAAGACTTGCACCTGAGTTCCTCTGGTGCACTCCAAGGGAACTCTTCACTCCTTCTGCCTGCTGGGATTCTAATACTATCTAATGAATGCTTGTGCTGAGTGCTTGTGCACCCTACTGATAACCCTTACCTCAGGCTTTCTGGCACATGACTTCTGGGTAACTGAAGCAAGAGCCTGCTAGCCTGATGGAGGATTCATTGGTGTGGTCAGAAGCCACACCTTGTCTTAGCTGAGCTCAGACGATGTCTGCTTCCCCAATTACACATCACCACTGAGTGGCCCCAAGACTTTAAACCTCAAACTACACTCACCAATAATAACAGGAAGAGTTGGTTTTCTTGGGATCCAGCTTCTCATAGGCTGTTCCAGTGGATTGTCCTACACCCATGCACATACTGGCTGCATTGAAGAGACTCAGTGAGTTTTTAAATGGGTACATGGAATTGGTGGAGAGTGATGGTAGGAAGGGTAATGTGAGGAATTTGAGGAGAGAAAGTAGGGCAGAGTGGTCAAAATATATTTTATTCATTTTCAAACATCAAATTAAAAAATAACTCAGTTTCAGAGCTAGTGTCAGATTAAATATGCCACAGGCGATGTTAAATGATTGGACTTTTCAGCATTAATGCCTAAGCAAGGCACTGCTGCATGCTCATCTATCTATTCTTACTTGGCACAATCCAAGTTCTCCTTACTGGTCCTATCATTTCCTTTCCTCTGTAGTTGTACCTTTCCTCCCATCATACACTCTGCCCTCAGCTTCGATGAACATTGGGTTTGATACAAAAATTCTGCACCTTTTTGCCTCCATGCATTGCCAATAATCTAAACACCATGAAGTTCCTTCCCTCCTGTTTGTGCATCTCCAAGCCTTGCCCACATTGCAGAACTCAGGTGGAAAGGGTCCCTGGCTCTCTTGGAGCATCCTTGATTCTCTTCAGAACCTAATGTATGTGCATCATCGCCTCTACTAAAGTGCCTCACAATGGGTAAAGGTTGGATCAGATCTTAGATATGCCCTCAACTCCCATAACTCAGGGCCTTGCAGAATTTAACTGGCTTTCCACAAATATTCAAGGCAAATGTCTTCATGAATTCTGTGCTTAGTTGACACCAGAAAAATGTTTCACAAAGAAAATAAGTTGCTTGAGACAAGATCAAGTGGGAAATCAAGACTGGCTGGAGCCACTGCACAGAAGCTGAGAGGTTCTGGCAAGAAAGTGTTCCACCTCTAGTCAGTCTATCTGGCTCAAGTGTACTTCCTCAGGCTTCCTTCTCCATCAGCGTTCTGGCCCCTGCAAGAGCTACAGTCTGATGAAGCCAGGGAAGTAATTGGTAGATGAGACAGCTCAACACACTACCAACAATTTGGTGGCTCCAGTTAGCATCTGGAAATTCCTCCATGGCACACACAAGTCCTGACACTGCAGAGAGATGGGGGTGGTGAATGGGTGAGAGATTGACAATGACAGTTAAATGCTAAGACACCTGAAACTTCTGGAGCCATGGATGTTTCCTGCCCAGATGGAGGCTGCGACCCCAAGAGTCAAAGGGTAATTAACCACATAGTCACCTTGTTGATGAAACAAAACCCACAACCTTACAAAATCAAAACATGTCAAATGCAGAGAGGCAAAGGTCAGCAGACAGGACATACAAATTGCAGTATTTAAAACAATGAATTTAAGTGTTTGTGTAATCCAAGTCCCAGCCTGTGGGGCAGGTAGGTGCGAGAGCAGCTGAAAATTCATGTGACTGGGAGTGGGGCATGACTTCAGCAAGGAAATAGGCTCTAGTTTTTAGGTGAGAGCCAGTATCATGGGGTGATTTAAACCTGAGCCTCTGGGCATGTGGTCTGCTAGGCAAGTCTGCATGGGGTACTTATTCACAGCAAATTCCCCAAGACAGGCAATGTGGTTTCCTGGCTTAGTGGTGCTCGTCTATTCTACCTTCCTCACCTGCCAATGGCCAGTGTCTACCAATGTCCATCTGAGATTTAGGGTAGAAAACCAAGGCAATACTTTGACTTTTCACCTGAACCACCTGTGAATCCCTTTGTTGACTCATGGGATTGCAGGGGTGAGGATAACACAGTTGCTTGACAGCAGGGTCTTCTTCTGTATTCCAAAGCTACCCAGGATCCTGGAAACAAGGAATAAATGAACAAATTAGTCATCTCTAATCAGCCTCCTCCTGAGCATTTATGAAGGCACAGAGCAGGCACTGAGCCTGTGCTTGAATGAGCCTGTTGGAAGACTAGCCCTTCTAAGTGGTTGCACTTCCCCTCTATTTTCTTGGTCTAGTTGGGTCTTCTTTTTTGGTTCTCTCATCTAATCACTGTACCTTCTTCTCACAGGAACAGCCCTTCCCAGCCTCTCCATCACCAAGATAATGCTCAGATATCTATCTGACTCTTCCCTTTTCTCCTATCACCTGGGACATCAGTTCTCAACCTATGGGTCATGACCCCTCTGGGGGTCAAATGACCCTTTCACAGGGGTCACCTAAGATCATTGGAAAACACAGATATTTACATTGTGATTCATAGCAGTAGCAAAATTACAGTTGTAAAGTAGCAATGAAAATAATTTTTTATGGTTAGGGTCACTGCAATATAAGGAACTGTATTAAAGGGTCAAAGCATTAGGAAGGTTAAAAAGCACTGTTAAAGAACATGCCTGTTTGTCTCCTAAGATGCATGAATGAACAGGTAAAGAATAAATGAATGAGGAGATAAAGGCAAGAGTGAGGAGTAGAGTGTAACATGAATCTTAAAAGGTCTTATTAATAAAAACAAACCCAGGGCCAGGTATTGGGGTGAATGCTGAAAGATCAGACAGACAGAACAGGCCACAGCTAACCTCACCTCGCCAACTTCTCAGCCAATACTGTTTCCTTAAACTGGAAGCTTCTGAGTCCTCATCCGGAATGAATCCCAGCTGAGCTGCTGCTGAAAGCCTAAAAGCTTAACAGCTTCTAATTCCTGGTCATCACACCTTAATATACCTTTCTGCTTCCTGCCATCACTTCCTGGGATTAAAGGCATGAGTCAATATCCCTGGCTGTTCCCAGTATGGCTTTGAACTCACAGAGATCCCAATGGATCTCTGCCTCCAGAATTCTAGGATTAAAGGTGTGTGTGCCACCATTTTCTGCCCTCTATGTCTGGCTAGTGGCTGTTCTGTTCTCTGAACCTAGATAAGTGTATTAGAGTGCACAATATATTGGGGAACACAATAACGCCATTGTCTAGAGTAGAGTTTACATTGTCTAGTCTACCCATGTTCATCTTAGGACTGGCAATGAGACATTAGGGAAGATTTGCTAGCTAATGGTTCCCCCTTTGACAGGAACACTTTTGGAAGACTCTGAACCTTTGATTATAGGAGTGTCTGAGGTCTGGTCCAGCTCATGATACTACATGTCTCAGGGAAAAGGTCTAATGGCTTTTTAGGGCCAGTGTACAAATTAGGTTTCTTCTTCACACCAGCTTTCCATAGCATGGGGTGCCCCCCAAAAACTCAGTGTCTGTTTCCTGTGATTACTTTAGTGTTGGAGTCCTGCCCAAAACCCACACAAGGAGCCCAAGACAGGTGTAAATGAAGAAGGCTTTTCTTATTTCTTGAAGCTCATAGTTTTTTGCTCTTGCCTACTACACCACAACACATCACACATCAGACATTGTGTGGTGTCAGCAATGGCTCCAGCTTAGTAGGCATCTCCAAGCACCTTGAAGTTCTAAGCATGCTTATAGGGACAGCAGGACCAGAGATGCTCTAGACATAAGAGCCACAAGCCAGATGGGGCATGGTCAGACTTATTCCTTGTCATCTTTTGCCTCCTAGTGGACAGTTATGGTATTGCAGCTCTTCAGCTGCCTCTTTTTTTTTTCTTTATTATTATGTGTTTTAAAGTTTATACATCAGCCATGGGTTCCCCTGTTCTCATGTGGTCTTCATTTATCATGGTCTGTTATTCCTCATTCTCCCTTTCTGTTCTTGATCCAGCTGGGATCACCTGCTCCCCTAAGCTTTCTTTCCCTCAAATCTTGCCCTTCATTACTCCCACTGTTGTCCAGGTTGTTCATGTAGCTCTCATCCATCCATTGGGTGATCCTTGGGTCTTTCCTAGGGTCCCGTTTTCTAGGTAGTCTCCCTGGAGTTGTGTAGCAGTCTAGTCATCTTTGTTTTACATCTGGTATCGTCCTATGAGTGAGTACATATCATGTTTGTCCTTCTGAATCTGGGTTACCTCACTTAGGATGTTTTTTTTTTTTTTCTAGATCCATTCATTTGCCTGCAAACCTCATGATGTCATTGTTTTTCTCTGCTGAGTAGTACTCCATTGTGTATATGTACCATATTTTCTTTATCCATTCTTCAGTTGAAGGGCATCTAGATTGTTTCCAGGTTCTGGCTATTACAAACAAAGCTGATATGAACACAGTTGAGCAAATGCCCTTGTGGTATGATTGAGCATTCCTTAGGTAATATGAAGTTGTAGCTTTATTTCATATTCCAGTATACATATCCTACCTTTACATATGATGCAAAAACTTTATCAACTCTATTGTTCATTTTATGAATGCCTTCATGTGACAAATATTTGAGTTAGAAAAACATTTATGTTTTTTTTCTATTTTTTTTATTATATTTGTGTTTTAATTTTGCATATCAGCCATGGGTTCCCCTGTCATCCCCCTCCTGCCCACACCACCGCCTTCCCCCCCCCAGGATAAATGAAGATCACATGGGAACAGGAAGAAGCAATGTGCTAGAGAGGTCCCCAGAAATCCACAATGATACCTCCACTGTAGACTACTGGCAATGGTCAAGAGAAAGCCTGATCTGACCTAGTCTGGTGATCAGATGGCCAAACACCCTAACAGTCATCTTGGAACTCTCATCCAATAACTGATGGAAGTGGATGCAGAGATCCTCAGCCAGGCCCCAGGTGGAGCTCCAGGTGTCCAACTGTCCAGAAAGAGGAGGGACTGTAAGAGCGTGAATTGTTGAGACCAAGATTGGAAAAAGCACAGGGACAAATAGCCAAACAAATGGAAGCACATTAATTATGAACCAAAGGCTGTGGATCCCCCAGCTGGAGCAGGGGGATAAGTGAGACAATTGAATAGCTTGATCTGTTCGGGAGGCACCCAGGCAATGGGACACGTCCCTGTCCTTAGTGCATGAGCTGGCTGTTTGGAACCTGGCGCTTACACAGGGACACTTTGCTCAGCCTGGAAGGAGGGGACTGGACCAGCCTGTACTGAATCCAACAGATTGAGCTGAATTCCCAGGGGAGTCTTTGCCCTGGAGGAGATGGGAATGGTGGGGAGCAGCTGCCTCTCTTATGACCTCTTCTGTTAACTATTCCTTTGTGTTGTTTTCAGCCTTTTCAGAATTCATAGTCCCTGCTTTGCCCTTCTTGCTTGTGCTCCAGTTGATCAGAAAGAAAGTAGCCAACATTGGATGAACCCATCCCTCTGCTCTCAGAGTCTCCATACGACAAGAGAGAATCACAATTTTTTTATTTTTTTATTATTATGTATTTTAATTTTATACATCCGCCATGGGTTCCCCTATCCTCCCCACTCCCGCCCCTCCCCCACCTTCCCCCCAGCCCCTCCCCTCCATTCCCATCTCCTCCAGGACCAAGAAACCCCTGGGGACTCATTTAAACCTGGTGGATTCAGTACAGGCAGGTCCTGTCACCTCCTTCCAGGCTGAGCATGTATCCCTGTGTAAGGCCAAGGTTCCAAACAGCCAGTTCATGCACCAAGGACAGGTCCTGCTACCACAGCCTGGATGCCACCCAAACAGTTCAAGCTATTCAATTGTCTCACTTATCAAGAGGGCCTGATCCAGCTGGGGGCTCCACAGCCTTTGGTTCATAATTCATGTGCTTCCATTCGTTTGGCTATTTGTCCCCGTGCTTTTTGCAATGTTGGATTCAACAATTCACGCTCTTGCAGTCCCTCCTCCTTCTGGACAGTTGGACACCTGGAGCTCCACCTGGGGCCTGGCTGAGGATCTCTGCATCCACTTCCATCAGTTATTGGATGAGAGTTCCAAGACGACTGCTAGGGTGTTTACTCATCTGATCACCAGACTAGGTCAGATCAGGCATTCTCTTGACCACTGCCAGTAGTCTACAGAGGATGTATCATTGTGGATTTCTGGGGACATCTCGAGCACTCTACCTATTCCTGTTCTCATGTGGTCTTCATTTATCATGGTCTGTTATTCCTCATTCTCCAATACTGTTCTTGATCCAGCTGGGAATCCTGCTCCCCTAAGCTTTCTTTCCCTCAAATATTGCCCTTCATTATTCTCACTGTCGTCTAGATTGTTCATGTAGATCTCATCCATTTCTCTGTCATTGGGTGATCCCTGGGTCTTTCCTAGGGTCCCGTTTTCTAGGTAGCCTCCCTGGAGTTGTGTAGCAGTCTAGTCATCTTTGTTTTATATCTAGTATCCTCCTATGAGTGAGTACATAGCATGTTTGTCCTTCTGAGTCTGGGTTACCTCACTCAGGATGATTTTTTCTAGATCCATCCATTTGCCTGCAAACCTCATGATGTCATTGTTTTTCTCTGCTGAGTAGTACTCCATTGTGTATATGTACCATATTTTCTTTATCCATTCTTCAGTTGAAGGGCATTTAGGTTGTTTCCATGTTCTGGCTATTACAAACAATGCTGTTATGAACAGAGCTGAGCAAATGCCCTTGTGGTATGATTGAGCATTCCTTGGGTATATGCTCAAGAGTGCTACAGCTGGATCTTGGGGGAAATGGATTTCCAATTTTCTAAGGAAGCGCCATATTGATTTCCAAAGTGGCTTTACAAGCTTGCATTCCCACCAGCAGTGGAAGAGAGTTCCCCTTGCTCCACATCCTCTCCAGCATAATCTGTCTTCTGTGCTTTTGATCTTAGCCGTTCTGACAGGTATAAGGTGGTATCTCAGAGTCATTTTGATTTTCATATCCTGGATAATTAAGGATGTTGAGCAATTCCTTAATGTCTTTCAGCCATTTGAACTTCCTCTATTGAGAATTCTCTGTTCAGTTCTATAGCCCATTTCTTAATTGGACTGTTGGGCATTATTATGTCTAATTTCTTGAGTTCTTTATATATTCTGGATATCAGCCCTCTGTCAGATGTGGAGTTGGTGAAGACCTTTTCCCATTCTGTAGGCTGTCTCTTTGTCTTGTTGACTGTGTCCTTTGCTCTACAAAAGCTTCTCAGTTTCAACAGGTCCCATTGATTGATTGTTTCTTTCAGTGTCTGTGCTACTGGTGTTATATTTAGAAAGTGATCTCTGGTGCCAATGCATTCAAGAGTACTTCCTACTTTCTCTTCTATCACATTCAGAGTAACTGGATTTATGTTGAGGTCTTTGATCCACTTGGACTTAAGTTTTGTTCATGGTGACAGATATGGGTCTATTTGCAGCCTTCTACACGTTGACATCCAATTATGCCAGCACCATTTGTTGAAGATGCTTTCTTTTTTCCATTGTACATTTTTGGCTTCTTTGTCAAAAATTATATGTTCATAGGTGTGCTGGTTAATGTCAGGATCTTCAATTCGGTTCCATTGGTCCACATGTCAGTTTTTATGCCAGTACCAAGCTGCTTTTATTACGGTAGCTCTACAGTAGAGGTTGAGGTCGGGGATGGTGATGCCTCCAGAGGTTGTTTTATTGTACAGGATTCTTTTGGCTATCCTGGGTTTTTTGTTTTTCCATATGAAGTTGAGTATTATTCTTTCCAGATCTGTGAAGAATTGTGTTGGTAATTTGATGGGGATTGTGTTGAATCTGTAGATTGCTTTTGGTAAGATTGCCATTTTTGCTGTATTAATCGTGCCTATCCATGAGCATGGGAGCTCTTTCCATTTTCTGACATCTTCTTCAATTTCTTTTTTCCGGGACTTAAAATTCTTGTCATATAGGTCCTTCACATGCTTAGATTAACCCCAAGGTATTTTATATCATTTGTGGCTATTGTAAAGGGTGATGTATCTTTGATTTCCTTTCTCAGCCTGTTGTCTATTGTATATCGGAGGGCTACAGATTGTTTTGAGTTGATCTTGTATCCTGCTATGTTGCTGAAGGTTTTTATTAGTTCTATCATTTCCTTGGTTGGATTTTTGGGGTCACTCATGTATACTATCATGTCATCTGCAAATAGGAAGAGCTTGACTTCTTCCTTTCCAATTTGTATCCCCTTAATCTCTTTGTGTTGTCTTATAGCTCTGGCTAGAACTTCAAGTACTATTTTGAATAAGTATGGGGAGAGGGGACAGCCTTGCCTTGTTCCTGAGTTTAGTGGTATTGCTTTGAGTTTCTCTCCATTTAATTTGATGTTGGCTATTGGCTTGCTGTAGATTGCCTTTATTGTGTTTAGGGATGTTCCCTGTATTCCTGATTGCTCCAAGACCTTTATCATGAAGGGGTGTTGGATTTTGTCAAATACCTTTTCTGCATCTAGTGAGATGATCATGTGGTTTTTTTTCTTTGAGTTTGTTTATATGGTGTATTACATTGAGAGACTTTCGTATGTTGAACCACCCTTGCATCCCTGGGATGAAGCCTACTTGATCATGGTGGATAATTGTTTTGTTCTTGGAGTCTATTTGCCAGAATTTTATTGAGTATTTTTGCATCAATGTTCATGGGGGACATCGGTCTGTAGTTCGCTTTCTTTGTTGCATCTTTGGATTAGGAATCAGGGTAATTGTAGCCTCATAGAAGGAGTTTGGTAATATACCTTCTGCTTCTATTGTGTGGAACAATTTCAAGAGTATTGGTATTAAGTGTTCTTTGAAGATCTGGTAGAATTCTTCAGTGAAACCATCTGGTCCTGGGCTTTTTTTGGTTTGGAGACTTTTAATGACTGATTCTATTTCCTTAGGGGTTATTGGACTATTTAAATGGTTTATCTGGTCTTGATTTACCTTAGGTATGTGGTACCTATCCAGAAAATTATCCATTTCTTTTAGATTTTCCAGTTTTCTGTAGTAGAGGTTTTTGAACTGTGACCTGATGATTCTCTGGATTTCCTCATTGTCTGTTATTATGTTGCCCTTTTCATTTCTGATTTTGTTAATTTGGATGCTCTCTCTCTGTCTTTTGGTTAGTTTGGATAAGGGCTTGTCTATCTTGTTGAGCTTCTCAAAGAACCAACTCTTCGTTTCATTAATCCTTTGTATTGTTCTCTTTATTTCTATTTTATTGATTTCAGCTCTCAATTTGATAATTTCCTGGCATCTGTTCCTCCTGGGAGACTTTGCTTCTTCCTGTTCAAGGGCTTTCAGGTGTGCTGTCAAGTCACTAGCGTGAGATTTCTCCAGCTTCTTTATGTGGGCATTCAGTGCTATGAATTTCCCCCTTAGCACTGCTTTCACAGCATCCCATATGTTTGGGTATGTGGTGTATTAATTTCCGTTGATCTCTAGGAAGTCTTTAATTTCTTTCTGTATTTCTTCCTTAACCCATTGGTGATTCAGTTGATCATTATTCAGTTTCCATGAGATTGTAGGATTTCTGTAGTTTTTTCTGTTGTTGAAATCTAACTTTAAACTATGGTGGTCTGATAGAACACAGGAGGTTATTCTAATTGTTTTGTATCTGTTGCGATTTGCTTTGTGGCCAAGTATGTGGTCGATTTTAGAGACGGTTCCACGGGGTGCTGAGAAGAAGGTATATTCTTTTTCATTTGGGTGGAATGTTCTGTAGATATTAAGTCTATTTGAGCCATAACATCAGTTAAGTCCATTATGTCTCTGTTAAGTTTCAATTTGACCGATCTGTCCATAGGTGAAAGTGGGGTGTTGAAGTCTCCCACTATTAATGTGTGGGGTATTATATGTGATTTAAGCTTTAGTAATGTTTCTTTTACATATGTGGGTGCCCTTGTGTTTGTGGCATAAATGTTCATAATTGAGACTTCATCTTGGTGGATCTTTCCTGCGATGAGTATGTAATGTCCTTCATCATCTCTTTTGATTGATTTTAGTTTGAGGACTAGTTTGCTGGATATTAGGATGGCTACAGCTGCTTGCTTCTTAAGACCATTTGATTGGAAAGTCTTTTCCCAGCCTTTTATTCTTAGGAGGTGTATGTCTTTGAATTTGAGTTGTGTTTCTTGCATGCAGTAGAAAGTTGGGTCCTGTTTTCGTATCCATTCTGTTAGTCTGTGTCTTTTTATAGGTGAATTAAGTCCATTGATATTAATGACCAGTGATTGTTCATTCCTGTTTTTATTTTTATTTTTTGGTGGTAGTGTGTGTGTACTTCTCTTCTTTGGGGTTTACTGCTGTGGTGTTATCTATTGCCTGTGTTTTCATGGGTGTATCTGACTTTCTTAGGTTGGAATTTTCCTTCTAGTGCTTTCTGTAGGGCTGGGTTTGTTGATAATTATTGTTTAAATCTGGTTTTGCCTTGGAAGGTCTTGTTCACTCCATGTATGATGATTGAAAGTTTTGCTGGGTATATTAGTCTAGGCTGGCATCCATGGTCTCTTAGTGTCTGCATTATATTTGTCCTGGTCCTTCTGGCTTTCCAAGTCTCCATTGAGAAATCAGGTGTCATTCTGATGGATTTTCCTTTTTAAGTCACTTGGCCTTTTTCCTTTGCTGCCCTTAATATTCTTTCTTTATTCTGTATGATTAGTTGTTTAATTATTATGTGGGGAGGGGACTTTTTGGGGGGGTCTAGTCTGTTTTGTGTTCTATACGCTTCTTGTGTCTTCATAGGCATTTCGTTCTTTAAGTTGGGAAAGTTTTCTTCTATGATCTTGTTAAATATATTTTCTGTGCCTTTGAGTTGGTATTCTTCTCCTTCCTCTATCCCTATTATTCGTAGGTTTGGTCTTTTCATGGTGTCCCAAATTTCTTGGACATTTTGGGTCATGACTTTGTTGGTTTTAGTGTTTTCTTTGACTGATGAATCTATTTCTTCTACCGTATCTTCAACACCAGAGATCCTCTCTTCCATCTCTTGCATTCTGTTGGTTATACTTGCCTGTGAAGTTCCTGTTTGTTTATTCAGATTTTCTAATTCCAGCATTCCTTCTGCTAGTGTCTTCTTCATTTTTTCTATTTCCTTCTTCAGGTCTTGGCCTGTCTCCCTTGCTTTTTCATGATTGTCTTTCAGGGATTTATTGTTTTCTTCTGTTTTAATTGTCCTTTCCTCTATTTTTTTATAGCGTTCTTCCCATTTTTTGTTTGTCTGTTCCTGCACTTTATTTTTGATTTCTTCTATATAAGGCTCTAGCCTCTTCATGATGTTACTTATAAGGTTGTTTTCTTCTTCTTCCATTCTGTGATGTTCATGTCTAGCTGTTGGAGTAGGGCTAGGTTCTGGTGATGCTGACTTGCTCTTTATTTTGTTGTATGTACTTCTGCCTTGACATCTGCCCATCTCCTCTTGTGTTCGTTCTTCGTCTTATCAGTGTACTTGGTCCAGAGAGAGCTGACAGATTTAGGGAGTCTCTCTCTGGTCCAGATGGAAGCTCTGGGCCAGATGGGAGCTCTGGTCCAGTTGAGAATGCTGGCCGGATAGGAGTTGGGGGGCTGGACTCTGAGTCTCAGGAAGTCCCTGGACTCTCCTTATTTTGTCCAGATGGGAGCTCCTCTTGTCCAGAAGGGAGTTCCTCTGGTCTCTGGTCCAGATGGGAGTTCCAGGGCAGGATGGAAGGTGGGGGCTGGTCCCTGGTTCTCAGGAAGTGGCTGGGGTCTCTGGCAGATGGGTGTGGGGGCAGGGTGTGGAGACTGCAGGATCTGCCTGCAGTCTTGGAAAAGGGGAGCCTTCCTGCAGGGCCCACAGATTGGCTGGAAACTGGGGCCAAGTTGGTCAATTCCTCCCAGGATGTCCTGTGTCCATAGGTGGGACCCAGAGGCAGTTGCCTCTCTGACTATAACCCCAGGCACTCACCTCTGGTCCAGATGGGAGTTCTGGGGCAGACAGCGGGCGATAATCACAAAATTTAATGAACAAATTGCATACCCTATAGGCTCACAACCTCCAGCAGTCTCACCTAGACACTTTTCCCTGCTCAGGATGTTCATGTTTTGTATCATGCCAGTTTGCTTTCTTCTCCAGATTCCCATACCTTCTCTTCCTTATATTCAATTTAGAAGTCAGATGGATGGAACAGAAATTGCTTCAGAATCTCTTCAGTAGGGATTCTTTTCCCTTCCTCTGTACCCAAGATTTCCTTATGATAAAATATCCTTACAGTGATACCATTATCTATCTTCTGGATCAGATCTCACTCCATCCATTTATATCTCCCCCTGCAGCATGATGAATTTCCCCTTTCTTCTTCACCAATCCCATCAGCATGCGAGCATGGTGTTAATGTCCCTCATCTTAAAACATATTATTGTCTTCTGTATGTTCCCCTCTAGCAAGCACTACAGGTTCCTGCTCCATTTCTAAGCCTTTGTCATCATCCACTTCTGTCTCCCTGCCCAGAATACTCAACACACATGTGCAGCCTTGGTGTGTACCACTCCATGGAACCAGCTCTTGTCAGAGAGATTGCAAATTAGCAGGTTGCCAAATTTCCCTCTCACTTGCATGTTTTATGGCTATTGGCATATCGTTCATTTGCCAACCATTCCCTCCTCTGGGTTCTTCATTGAGAGGAATGGTCAGCAAGGAAGAGCAACAAGGAGATGACTGTTGAGACACATCTCAATATTGAAGGGCATAGGACTGGGTACTTAGATTTATCGTTTTACACCCTAGATGAGCTCATACACACACACACACACACACACACACACACACACATAGATGTAATTCTAAATGGTCTTATTAAATAAGAAACACAGAGCCAATGCAGAGTTAAAAGCCTAGAGATCAGAGAGCAGTAACCAAGAGCTAAGACCACTTTCCTACCACTCGCTGCCACTGCCGTCCTTCCCCTGAGAAAGAGAGCTACTTCCTTTGTATCTGTCTTTTTATTGCCTTTCCGTTCTGCCTTCTTATTGGCTCTAAACCCAACCACATGACTTTCTCGTCACTGCCTGTCTATACAGACCTCCAGATCTCTATGGTTGGTACTTGGATTAAAGGTGTATGTCACCATGCTGGCTGTATCCTTGAACACACAGAGATCTGCCTGCCATGTGATCAGATTAAGGGCGTGTGCTACAACTGCCAGACTTCTGCTAATGGCTTGCTATTAGCTCTGACCCCCAGGCAACTTTATTTATTTAACATACAAATAGAATCACATTTCAACACAAATACAATATCACCATACATACACACACAGAAAGACACACACACACACACACAGTCACACACACACACCTTTACTTAATAAAGACTAATAGTTGTAGCCACTTACATTTTAACCCTAAAATATAAATATCTGCATGGCCTTTCAGTTCTAATCTGCATGGAAGCAAACTTCAACACCTGCCATTATCCTGCATCTTTCAGTGGATAGAACTGCCATCCTTCTAGTCACATTAGCTAGAAATGTGGTGTCATGGGTTTACTAGTATCTTCACAACATGCCTATGTAAAATACTAAGTGCCAGCATGTGGGAATGCTGCCTTATTTGAAAATCAGGCCACTGTATCTCTACAGCATTCTTCTATCCACAGTGTAATTCCTGAAGACCCACAGCATATTCATGAAATCTTGGACAGTAGTTGCTATGGAGTCAATATGGTTTTGCTGTCCCGAAAGCTTCATTTTGTTGAAATTTATTTCCCATTGTGAAGTATAAAGGATGGGTGCCTAATCTGAATATGGTGTTTAGGTGAAAGGACTTTGTGAGGTGATTAGAATTAGATAAACTCATCAGGGTTCAAACTGTTCATGAATATTATGATTTTATAAGGAAGAGACACAGTGTGAATATGCTCAAATGTGACCACTCCCCACCTCTTACCAATTCATCCCTTCACTGCCTTGAGACTCTGCCAGCAAGGTCAGCATTCATTTCCTCACCTTTGCATTAAAAATGTGGACAGAATCAGACATTTTCTTTGTAACTTATGCTTGATGGTATTTTGTTATCAACAACAGAAAATGGAGCAAGTTCAGTTCCTATCACCCATATTGAGTGGCTCATAGCTGCCTGTAACTCTAGCCCCAGGGAATCTGACACTCTTTTCTCACATCTGTGTGCATATGCACACACACACACACACACACACACACACACACACACACACATACACACACACACACACACACACACACACGTACACACACACACACACAAACACCTTTTCTTTGCTTTATAAGATTTATTTCATTTATTTATATATAAGTGTATGTGTGTGTATGTGTGAGATATTTCATCCCATGTTCCTGAAATGTTGCTATGCAATACAGCATTGATCTGTCCTTCCTTGTTCTCTTCCCCAGTGCCTCTTTGTGTCACCATTCCTATTGCTTTGGCAGGTAGCATGGACAATGTAAATATGATAGACAAAGGGATCAATCTCATCTTGCAGAGAAAATCATGAGATTTTTCTCACAATATTCAGAATAACACATAAATCAGGACTTGTGAATTAGGTGTTGAAGAGGTGAGAAAGATGAAGGAGCAAAGTGGGGTTTTTAATTAATTTTTTAAAAATTTTCTTTTGGGGGGGATGAAACAAGGGTGAGGGGCAGATATGGAGGGACTGGGAAAGGAGTGGGATTGGGGTGTATGTTATTAAATTCTCAAAGAATAAGTAAAAATTATGCCAAAAGAGGCAAATTATAAATTGTGGGAAGAAGCATAGAGTGGAGTATCTCTTACACCCTCAGAACAATCAACCTGATGGAAACCATGACCTAAGGCTAATCTCTAGGACTGCAACACAACACATTCCTCTTGCACAAAGCCACTATCACGGAGTAAATTGTGAACCTCCCATTTATATATCAAAACTTCCAATGCTACTGTATTTAGAACAGGAACTTTGAGGAAGTAATTAGTTAAGTGATGTCAGAAGAAAGGGGCCCTAATGCAGTAAGTAGGATGTGCACAGAAGAAAGCCACGTTAGTACAGAAATGTGGTGCTGGCTATAAATTCTAAACAGGAATGACATTTGTAGACACCTTGACCATGGAATTCTAGCTTTCAGCAGTTTATCGAAAGCACATTACTCTTGTTTAAATCATTCAGTCTATGGTATTTTATTATAATGACCCAAACTAACAAATACAGATACTCAGTTGGTGGCACTTGCTTAGGTTACTCGAGAAAAATAACATACCTAGGATATCGCTGGCTACTTCCTTTTCCTCAACTCTCAACAGCCAACCAAAGGGCATATCTTTTTGGCTCTGCCTCCAAATTTCATCTGGAATCCTTCTGTACTGTATCTCCAGAGAACCATCATTATCCTTCACATATGTTGCTGTTGTTTTTGCAACATTTCTTTGAGACAGTGTGTCACTGTATAACCCTGGCTGGCCTGGAATTCACTATATAGACCAGGTTGGCCTGGAATTTACAAAGAGCTACATACCTCTGCCTCTTCTGGAGTGCTGGGATTAAAGGACTGTGCTACCATGCCCAGCAACTTTGTCACTTTTGAAACTTGTCTTCTTACTTTCTTTTATGAGTTTTATACTCCCACTGTCTATATAGCACCCAAAGTGATATTCTTGAAGCCTGTCATAGCACTCCCTTGCCTGAATCTCCCCATAGCATTGCATCATACTAACTAGATATTGATAATATATAAGAAAGGTGTTATTTTTAAAAAATGGTTTGTAGTGGATAGCCATCCCAGCATTGGCCTGGAAGTTCCAACCCCCACTGAGGCTTCGGTAATGGTCACGCCCACAAGGCGGGGCGGAGGAGGAAGCAGAAGACCAAGGATGGGGAAGAGGTCTCTCTCTTGGTTCCCGGACTCTGGACGCTGGAGGTGGACCGAGCAGAGTTCTCCAGAGAACACCGCCGGACTGCGCTATACCTTTGCCAGACCCTGCAACCTATCCCTTCATTTGTAAATTACCCCACAAAATAAACCTCCCTTTTAACTACGTGGAGTGGCCTTAATAATTTCATCAATAATGGTTTAAATACATCTAATCTTACTAAACATTTTCTTAATTTATTTTTCATATATCATATAAGAAGGCAATAATGTAATTTCCAAAAAACTGGCAAAGTTTTAATGTGCACCATTTCCAGTATGTGTGCCTCTTGTTTCTTTGTGAAATTTTACTACATTATTTTAAGTAGAGTTCCTTCCCTGATCAAAAAATATCCTAAGCACATAACAGCATATCAGTTTACACAAATATTTTGGTTTTGGATAAATAAATTAATAAATGCACTTAATCATTTCTAACTATTCAGTTTATCACTACACTCTGAACTAAAAGTGTTATAAAGTAAGAAAAGAGTTTTATTGGTGAAATTATTAAGGCCACTCCACGTAGTTAAAAGGGAGGTTTATTTTGTGGGGTAACTTACAAATGAAGGGATAGGTTGCAGGGTCTGGCAAAGGTATGGTGCAGTCTGGCGGTGTTCTCTGGTCTACCTCCAGCGTCCAGGGTCCCAGAACCAAGAGAGCCCCCTCATCAGGAACTTGGATCTTCAGCATCCTCTCTCAGCCCCGCCTTGTAGGCATGACCTTTACCGAAGCCTCAATGGGGGTTGGAACTTCCAAGCCAAGGCTGGAATGGCTACCCACTACAGAGATTGGTCTTTCCTCTAGATCCCAGAGAACAAAATAGATAGACTATCATTACATGTTTCTTAAAAAAATAAATAATTAAACAGAAAGACATAAAACTCTAATGGAAGCATGTAGTAGCTTTAAAATGAAGGTAAACATCATGGAAAGGTCATTTCTAGCTAGCTTCCGCAGGCTTTTCCTGGATTTGGACTCAATATCAACATCAGAAGGTAAAGAAGTGAGGTGGATATTAGAGGGAACATTTCAGCGAAGGCCCAGGAGCTTTGAAAGCACTGTGAAGCTGTCTTGCTCTTTGAATTGGTATGTTTTTGAATTGTCTGTTTTCTCCAACTGTAAAGGCAGTTAGCGAACATCTTTCAAATCCTTGAATGGAGAAATAGGACTTTCTATTTTTAATACAAATGTAGAAACTCACCATGGAAAAACAAAGCAATTCATTTATCTACAATAAAATGACTCATGAAAATATACCAAAAAAGGAAACGAAGAAAGTCATATGTGCAAAAAAATTTTATGAAAAGTCTATAAGAAAAAAAATAGATTCTTTAACATAAAAAGTTTTATACAAGGGATCCATTTTCCAGTTTTAAGAGAGAAATGTATATTTTCTGTGCCTGGAAAATATGAAGTCTCCAAACAAAGGAATAGTTTAGAACCATTTCAAAAATCTTTCAAATAGGGGAGATATGCTCAAGTTTCAGTGCATACTTATATGAAAATATTCTTGTATAGTCCAATAGTGTGTATAATGAATACAGACTATTGAACACAAATTGTAAGAACAAAAACAAAATCTTTAAAATAACTAGAATCATTCAATAAAATATTTTAATTTTATTAGTAGTATTAAATTATATGTATACATGATCTTGTAGTAGGAATGAGGAACTCTGTCATTATTTGCTGATTCTGTGATCATGTTTTCAATAACCAAGGTTGACTAATAAATATTTTAACAAGTTTTATGTCTGTAGATTATATTTTACAAAAAAAATAGCATGTTTCTCATAAACCAGAGATAGCTAAAATGGTAAGCAATTTCATTCACAACTGTAAAAAACATATATATATATATATATATATATATATATATATATATATATATATAGAGAGAGAGAGAGAGAGAGAGAGAGAGAGAG
The DNA here is from genome assembly GCF_903995425.1 of Onychomys torridus. NCBI lineage: Eukaryota > Metazoa > Chordata > Mammalia > Rodentia > Cricetidae > Onychomys > Onychomys torridus. Next base: position 49,561,667 of record NC_050466.1, read on the forward strand.
AGAGATTTTGAGACAGGGTTTCTCTATGTAGCTTTGTGCCTTTCCTGGAACTCTCTTGGTAGACTAGGCTGGCCTCGAACTCACAGAGATCTGCCTGCCTCTGCCTCCCGAGTGCTGGGATTAAAGGCGTGCACCACCACTGCCCAGCAGAAAATATTTTAAAACTACAAAATTTATCGAAGGAGTTTAAGTAAGACTTGGAAAAATACAAAGGTAAATTAAGAGCTCGGTAGGAGAGGAATACACACACACACACACACACACACACACACACACATATATGATGTTAAGATAAGTTCTTATTGTATAGTCCTGGCCTGGCAGAAATTTGTTATGGAGATCAGGCTGACCTTGAACTTTGTAGAAATCACTGGGAGCAAGAACTGAGAGTGCTTGTGGCTCTTCAGTTCATAACAGCTGGATAAAACCTCATGGCTTCAGCAGGCTGCTGCCAGCGTAGGAAGAAACCATCATGCTAGATGTTGAAATCTGGAAAGATCAAAGTTCCTAAAGTCTCACATCCTATAAAGATCAAAATCCCAAACTTTATAGTCCAGAAAGATTAAGAATCCTGGATGTTAAAATCCTGAAAGCTGAAACCTGAAAATTGCAATCTTCACAGGTTTTAAATAACAGCTATATTAGAAGTGTTGACAGCTGAATTTCAGAGAGATAATTACTGTGTTTTCTATTTTATATGGAGTAGTTGCCTGATTATTCAGTAGAGGACTACTTATGTCCCTCCATAGAAAGTATTATACTTGCCTTCAAAATCCAAAACAAAACAAAAACCAAAACCTTTTCTGTAAGAGTGAAATGAACCCAATAAACTGAATGACTGTCCAAGGTTTCAAAGTTCATGAAATGGTGAGCAGTTACCAGTTAAGAATTTTTGAAAGAAGACAGTTGTACATTCACCAGTGGATCCACTTATTCTTTCTGGTGTATTGTTGATTGAACACAGGCCTCCTGTATGCTGATCAAAGATTGTATCACTCTGCTACAGCTTCAGTCTTTGTATCCACTGTTCATTTTTTAGATTTATTTATTCTATTATCTGATGTATTTTTCTGTTTTGCCTGTGTGCATGTCTATGTACTACACACATACCTAGTGCCCAATGAAGTCAGAAGAGGGAGTTGGAGCCCTCCTTCCTTTCTTTTCTTTTCCTTCATTACACCCCCCCCCCCCCCTCCTTCCCTCCCTCCCCCTCCCTCCTTCCCTCCCTCCCTTTCTTCTCATTACCAGTAATGCTTGTGCTAAATCTGTGTCAAAACAACAGATCAGCACTGCTCACAAGATTGGAAACTTTTTAGTATAGAATTCTCAAGTCCATGTAAATTGAGTCACAGAAATTATTCCAAAAAGAACCTGGCATTCACAGCTGGTTACATTCACAGTGCAAAGGCCCTGCCATGTCCAGGAGACACTATTTCTTAGAAGCCTTTTCTGACCTCTAGTTCATAAATCTTTCCATCTCCTCTTCACAGATGCTCCCATAGATTAATGCACTGCTCAGTTCTCATCAGAGAACCCTCTGTACTAACTGTCATAGTTCATTGCAAAAAGAAGCCTCTGTGATAAGGACTGGGAGATGCACTTATCTGTGGGTATGAGTGCAGTTAAGACATTTTAATACCAAACTTGTGCCTGGAATTCTTAACCTGGCCAAGAACCCATGGAAGAGGAGGTTGTAGGACCTAAGGAAAAATCCACCACTATTATTTTTGTTTGTTTGCTTTTTCTGTAGAGTGGACCTTAAATCTAATTAGAAAGCTACTGGAGGATATTGGAAGTATAAACTGTAGAACAACTTTAGAGATCCCTAGTTTCTTTTGTGCTTTTTTTCAAACTTGACATTCCAGGATTTCCACATTAGGGAAAGATTTACCTTTCAGGGTTATTATACAATGGCTAGATTAACCCTTCCCCAAAGCAAGTAAGTATATACTCTGTACTTAATCAACAAAAGAGTCACCCATGAAATCATAAAGATAATATTAAGAGAACAAATCATTTATAATTCCCTTTTTTTGTGTTTGTATGAAAAATGTATGTGTGTTGAAAAAACATATCGATTAGTAGAAACCAACATATCACAGGTTTGTTTTATTTTCAGATTATATGTCATGGGGAGCTTCTTTAAAATTCATTTTATTCTTGCATGTGGATATGGTATGTGTGTGTGTGTGTGTGTGTGCATGCAAGCTTGTGTGGTGTGTGTGTGTGTGTGTGTGTGTGTGTGTGTGTGTGTGTGTAAGCATGCATGTCATGGTGCATATATGGAGGGCACAGGACAACTTTGTGATTCTGATTCTCTCCTTCCATATTTATATGGGCTCCAGGGATTGAACTCAGGTCTTCAGGCCTATGCAGCATGCAACTTTACCCTCATTCATCATGCTGGCCTTGATGATATTTAATGCTATGTGATATAAATATTTCACCTGAATATTTTAATAATTTTTTGAAATTATAATGTAATTACATCACTTCTTCCTTCCCTTTTCTCCCTCCAACACTTCACACACCTCCTTTGCTCTCTCTCAAATTCACAGCCTCATTTTCTTTAATTGTGTATGTGTGTGTGTGTGTGTTTGTGAATTCCTAAACATATGAACACAACTTTCTCAATCATTCAATATTATATATATGATCTCAGGGTTAACAACTTAGTGTTGGATAACCAATTGGGTGTTGTTCCCTGGAAATGCAGATACTCATGGAGTCTTATCAACATGGCTACCTAAACAAGATCTGAATAATGATAACATCAATGGACATGCTAATATGGAAGGGAGAAAGCTTGTGGGGCCCCAACCCTAGACAAAGAACTATAGGCAACTGGGAAGTGCTGAGCATGACCTTCAACTGAATATTTTTCTTTTCTTTTTGGTTGGTTTTTTGAGACAGGGTTTCTCTGTGTAACAGCTTTAGCTATCCTTGAACTAGCTCTGTAGACTAAGCTGGACTTGAACTCACAGAGATCTGCCTGCCTCTGCCTCCTGAGTGCTAGGATTAAAGGCATTTGCCACCTCCGCCCAGCTGAATATTTTTCTAATGTGTACTTTGTGACTATGTGTTTGCTTGTTTTGAGACATGGTCTTATGTATCCCAGGCCCCGGTTCAATATATTATATAGCTAAGGATAACTTTCAACTTCTGATCTTCTTTTATCTACGTCCTGAGTGCTAGGATTAAAGGCTTGTGCTACTATATTTGCTTTACAGGGTTCTAGAGATGGAGCTCAGGTTTTCTGGCATACTAAGAAATACTCTACCAAGTGAATTATGTCTCCAGTTCTGTGTCTTTTTAAATGAGAGCAAAAGAAATAAAAATACAACATATTAATTAAGTGATATTAAATTGGCCTTGAATATTAAAAATGAAACATAATATATAAGCATTTAAATAGTTTGCTTTGGGTAGAATGATTGTGAATATTTATTTCCAAACATATATAGGTCTTAGGCTATGTGATAGGAAATGAGAAGAAAAAGTCAGAAAGAAGCCGAAACAGACAGACATGTCAGTTACTGTGCTCATTGAATTAACAATCTGATATGAATAGATGAGAAAAATTTCAAAGTGGTTAATGTTCTAAAGAAAAGGAAACAAGTGTTAAGACAGAATGGAGAAGGTAATGCTATTCTGTAGATGGGACATCAGAACAAAAATCAAAAGTCTACAACAGAGAGAGCTGATGAATTTGTTGAGCTCATTTCCTGCCATTTTCTCATAGTAACCTCATCTCTAGACATACTGACCTCATATGTATATCCCAGGTCCCTAGTTCCACCAGAACTGGGATCAAATGACCAAACAGTGGGTAGACAAAAGGAAATTGTGTTGTGTTGCTAAGAAGTCATTTCCATCTTGCAGCAAACCAATCTCAAGCTTGTAGCTATATCCTCAGAGAAAGAGTCAGACATCTAAGCTTGCTTAGGCTGCTATAACAAGGTACCCAAGACTAGGTAAGTTATGAATAATGAAAATATATTGTTCTCAGTTCTGGAGAATGAGAAACATGAATCTGACATACCAGCAGGTTCAGATCCTCATAGAAGGAACCTTCTCAATATGCCCTCACATGTTTCAAAAGACAAACAAATTTCCTTAAGCTTCACTAATGCTGTTCATGTGGACTATATTCTCTTAAGGTTCCACCTTCAATAGTATACAGTGAGGATTAGGTTGTCACATATAGATTCAGGAAGTGCACACACATTTTGAGCATGACAGGGACAAGGTGAAAAGTAGCACCCTTTGGTGGAATGAGAAATTCCTGTCAGAAATTGCCTTATGGTAGCCTTGCCTAAGTGAGGAAGAGGGAAAGAGTTCTTTGATCACTTCTCAAAAAGCTTCCCATCTTCTAATGTCCCCAAGAGGACCATGGGGCATTCTAATGCTTTAGTCACATAAACCTTTGTCTTTATGACTAGTGTTTGGTGTCATACAAGGTTGCCTGGGTATCACAGTAGAACACTTTCGAATCTCAGACATGTCACTAATACTTTTCTTAGGGCCGTTGCAATTGTAGTTCACGTTTCTAGAATATTCTCCAAATAATATGCACAACCACTTTTCTAACCTCCTTTAAATGGGGCTCAACTGTTACTTCCCAGTGAGCTCTTAGAGCAGTAAGTTCACAGCTGCCATCTCTACTTCTCACACCACCTTTCTGCTTGGCTTTCTCCCACAGGCCTGCCACTATTACACACATTACCACAGGTCCATGATCTTAAGAAATATGTATTCTACATTGACTTTACACTTTCCCATTCTCATTGTGTATGTGTCAGGCTCTGAAGTGAGGGTGAGTTTCATGTGACAATGCTGTGCCTGAGGGGTGAGGGTCACCATTAGAGAAGAGACTCCTAGGATGTAGACAGGTGTGAGTTCAAAAGTGATTTAGTAGAGGTGAAATGTGAGCAAGTGCACTTTCACCACTTTATTCTGCCTGCAGTTTACTTTAAAGGAATGAAATGGACAGAAATGTGATGATAAAAATCAAAGGCTATTGTAGTCTAAGTAGAAAAGCAAGCATCACAGCTCAACTGGCAGCTCAGCTTAATTGGTAGGTCATGAATGTTGTCACCTTAGATTTTATGGAATCTTAGCTATACTATGCTTATTTACTAATGTGTCATCTGTCTTCTTTGTTGTGACAGCCCTGAAGGCAAAGTCTTCAGTGTTCTTGGCCTATTGCTCTGTTCTCCTCATCAGGAGCATACCTGTTCTTTGTGGGGGCTGAAGAGACACATCTGTGATATACACTGAACTGACTAATTCTAGGCAGAAGGGACAGGATCAAGAGCTTCCTGGAGGCTACTGTGATTTGACTTTGTTATAGGACCTCTCAAGTCTATTACCAGCCTACTCACTCTTAAAGTTGCCATTTTTGACCATCAGAAGTTCATTTGCTTTTCTTTGTATTTTGTTTGTTTGATACCCACGGCAGTCTTGAAGGATTTGTTATACTCCTGCCACAACCTCTAATATGCTGAGATCATAAGTGTGTACCAATGGACAGAGAATTCTGATGGATCAGAAAAGAAAAGAATATGTTTGCAAGAGACAAAGACAGACAGACAGAGAGATGAAGGGACATGAGCAGGTGGCCACTGAGACAGATAAAGAGGCCTTGTAGGGAAAAACTTTGGGCTAGAGCAATAGTTGTGAAAATTTGGTTCTCCCGGAATCCCACATCCAAGTCATTAGACACACTGGTTGCTATATGCAGAGTTCTAATTCCCCTAGAATTCTTGGTCCTGTACAACATAAATATGAAGACATAAGAATAGTATGCCTGAAAGGAACCCAGATGGCTTCTGTGCATTATATTGTCTGGCAAGTGCTAGTTAATGGCTCTTTAACCCCCAATCAGAGCAGATGGGAAAAAGAATAATGATCATCCAGTGAAAGGCAGGCAATCCAGTACCACCAAAGAAACTTCTTCCTTCTTTTGGAAGGGCTAGCCTCTATCCTTGGGTCATCCACAGATGTCCCTGAACTCTCAAGACCCTGGCCCCTAGGATGAAGGCTTTCCAAGGAATACTATAGGCTATGTGTGTAGAAGAAATTGTTGGAAGGTTGTACAATAGTGCCTGACCAAGGTAGAAGTTGACCTAACAACATGAGCTCCACAATCTCTACTTCTTGAGCCTGTTTATCCTACTAGTGTTTGTCAAGAGAAGCTCTTTGAGGAAAACTCAGTCCTTCCCTACCCACACCATGTATCCTAGTAACTACAGGCAATAACATTAATTGTACCCTCACCATATACTGGAAAAGTGCTAATAGTGAAATTTAAGTGTTCTCATCATAAACAAATAAAAAATTGGACATTAGCTTCATTTAGCTAACCCCTAGAGTATATTATATGGTATATTATTCACCTATTAGAAGGAGGAGGAGAAGGAGGAGGAGGAGGAGGAGGAGGAGGAGGAGGAGGAGGAGGAAGAGGCTCAGGCGAAAGGCTAAAAAAGGGTTGAGAGGCTGCAGCTCAGTAGCTCTTGCAGTGGTAATACTGGGGGGGGGGGCGATGGGCAGGAAAAGGGAGCTTGAGGGAGCAGTGAGGCTTTGAGGTAAGGTCAGGGATGTTGCATCCCTCGGGTTCACAATGAAGCCAAGGCATGAGGTAAGTAGTTGTTGAACAGAGAAGGTTTCAAGGGGCTGCTGTTAGCCTTGGTTAAATGTGCACATCCATGGTGATTTTTGTGTTGACACAGGTAATTCTAGACCCCGCATTTCTACTTCTCAACTTATTTCCCTCCTTACTAGCATAGATGCTTACTTCTATAAGCAGCATCCTTAAAGAATTTTCCTATTGTCCATCCAGCTCTTCAATAGCCAGCTCATTCTTCCAAGTATACAGAGATCCTTGGTCTGGGTTACTAAATCTTTACTCTCACCAAATCCTGACTCTGTCCTTTAATTCCATCCTTATGGAGCCAGAGTCCATAATTAGTTATGTGAATTTCTTCATTTCCTTGTACTCACCTTGCAAAACCCTAACTCTGAGTCTGCACCTGTGCAATTGACTTTGGCTGCAGAAATAGGCACAGACATGCTAAATAAATACTTTCACTTTAAAATAAGGGCCATTAATCCTCAAGTGTGTCCTTGATACAGTCAGGCAATCACACCACATTTCCAGAGAACGTGCACCCTTTGGTCTCCAAGGAGACTATTTCAAGTTTTCTCCCTTCAAATCACCCCTTCCTGCTGATTATTCACCTGGGCTGGCATTCATTTCAAGTCCAAAATATCCTTAAACTCAGTCTTTTGTGTTAATCTCCCAAGGGGAGGCTGGGATTATAAGTGCTCCCCACCCCAGTCTTCATGCTACTGTTGGTCAGTTTCTTACATATTCTGGTGGTTCATCTCTTGCCAGCCCATCCTTCCCCTCTGCCTCTTGCATTTATTCCTTGTCCTCTATTCTGCCTTAAATACAGAATTATTCAGGGCTTAATTCCAAAGGGGCTATTTTCCCCTCCATATACAGAATCATTCTGAGTGTCTGTCTTGTGGTTTAATATTAACTAAATGATAATCTTCCCTTCCCATCTCCATCCCAAATACTGACTCAGAACTCCAGACTTCTCAATGTAACCAGCTACAACCTGTCTCTTGCATCTCAGTTAAAGAACCTCCATCATTCCTGTTTCTTTGACTAAAACTCCTGTTTGTAGGTCTTCACTAAATTCCATGCTGCCATCTAATATTCATGTATCTTCCACCAAATTCCATGCAGAATTTGCTTTCCTTCCCACTGCTTGATACAAGCCACCATCATCCTCCTGGATTTTTCCAGCAGTCCCCAAAAATTTCCCTAGCTTCCACCAGTGACAACCATTCTTATAAGGAAGACATTCTGGTAGTTTACCTGAAAATAGAAAATATTATGGTACTCCTTCTAACAGTCAACATCCCTAGTGATGGTCTTGGAGGCCTTGCATGATTCCTGGCCTACCCTAGAAAATAAAAGATGAAATTCTGCTTTGGAGGTGCTTACATTTGTAGATCTGTAAATCCAGAACAAAATAGTTCCTCATGTTCTTCAGGTTTCAGCAATAAGGGTATGTTATCAGTAGAATCCTCCCTGACTACCTTACTCTGCTTCATTTTTCTCCATAAGGCCAGTTATCACTCACTATCTTACAACTTTGACTTTCTGGGGAAGGGGTTTTGGTTCATTGTCATCTCTATTCCTAGGTCCTGGAATAGAACCTGGTGCTGTGGGATGCTCTCTATGCTCTGAATGTGTTTTTCTGATTGGTTAATAAATAAAGTGCTGATTGGCCAGTAGCCAGGCAGGAAGTATAGGCAGGACAAGAAGCAGGGAGAATTCTGGGAAGTGGAAGGCTGAGGCAGAGAGAGATGCTGCCAGCTGCCACCATGAGAAACACTATGTAAGATACTGGTAAGCCAAGAGCCATGTGGCAAGGTATAGATTTATAAAAGTGGGTTAATTTAAGATATAAGAATTAGATAAAAAGAATCCTACCACAGCCATACAGTTTATAAGTAATATAAGCATCTGTATGTTTATTTGGGTCTTAGCAGCTGCAGGATGGGTTGGTGAGAGAGATTTGTCCTGACTGTGGGCCAGGCAGGACCAGGCAAGGAGATAGCTCCAGCTACACTCTGGCATATAGTATCACTGAATAATACAGGGTATATGACTTTGGTATATCAGATAAAAGCCCCAGGGTACAGTGACCTGAAAGAAAAATATATTGTCTTATGTAGTGGTATTTGCTCTGCCCATGACCTTTGGCTATATGGCCCGAAGGAGGTGGTGCTTCTTGCTATTGTATGTGACCTGTTAAAAGAAAAGGGAGAGGGGTCATGTGGCCCTTTTTCTTTTTTTTTTTAAAGCACTATTTGGGAATTTATTGGGGTATAAATTGAGGAAATACACTCACAAATACAGAACCTAGTAGACAGCTGAAGTCATCCTCTGTTCTGACTGGGAGCAAATCCACTTGGCTGTCTGATCACACCAGGAAACAGGGAGTAGGAAAAAGGGGATTGTGACCCTCTCCCTTTCCTTTTAAGAGGTCACATACAACAGCAAGAAGCATCGCCTCCTTCAGGTGTATAGCCCAAGGTCATGGGCAGAGCAAATACCACTATAATCTTGCACTTTTCAAAGTTGAAGCTCAAGATGTTGGAAAGGCTGGTTTCTTCTTGAGATCTCTCTCCTTGGCTTGTAGACAACAGTCTTCTTCCTAAACCCTCACATGATCACCCTCTGTGTGTGATTGTGTCATAGCCACCCCTTGTAATAAGGATCCTGGTTACACTGTACTAGTACTAGATCTCATTTTACTTCAGTTCCCTCACTAAAGACCCCATCTCCAAATACAGTCACAGTCTGAAGTAATGAGGTGAGGGCTATCATGTAAAGGACTGGGGAGGAGGAACATTTGAGATTACAATCTAATCAGTGAATAGTGTGTAGAGGGTGAAGAATGTGCAGAGAAAATGTGAGTCTTTTATGGAGTGACTTCAGTGCTGACTTCAAGATGAAGTGAGACTTAGAAAGGAGGGTCAGGAAGACTTACAGAAGGGTTCAATTTTGATGAATGGGTATCAGGAAAATAATTAATGTAGTTACAAATAGGCATAGGAAGAAATGCAAGGAGGGGTAAGGGAGAGGAAAATGGGGAGAGGAGGTAATGAAATTGGTGAAACTGAGGGACAAGGAAGGAGAGGGTGGTCAAGAGTTGCAGAAGGAGGAAACAGGTCCAACTTCATGGTGGTAATTTTATAGCAAATCTTGACTCTAGCTCCTCACCATTTCTGATCTACAAGGATTTAGTAAACATCTATTGTGGATAAGCCTCTGTGCTGGATTCCAGTAATGTAGAAGGATGCACTGCCGTTAGGTCCAAGAGAGAGGAGGCACTCAAAGCACAGAATGCAAGCCAGAGTTACTATATCTTAAGCACTTGTGAGGACCAGGCCTGCTTTAACTGAACACCTCACTGACCTTCTGGGTTACCTTTTGAAGCAGGCAATGCTAACCTCATTCCCATTTGGCAGATAAGCAAACTGAGATACAGAGACGCCAACTCACTTGCTGAAGATCATGGAGAAATGTGTGGTCCTGCCAAGAGGTACCCTGTCTTGAGGTCCTGCTTGCATTTCTTTTCCCTCTCTTGCCATGCTCCAAGGTCCCGTGTTTCCAGGCCCTGTAGACAATGCTGAGAATGCACTGGTCAGTGTGGGAGGGGGTGGAAGGCCTTGCAAGTCCTCCAGTGCAAATCTCATTGGTATTGTGTGGGCAGAATGAACTAAGTGCCCTGACAGGTAGTGGGAGGAAAGGCATTCTGAGCGGAGAAGGAACTAGAAGTAGGCTGGTGTTGCTGGAGCAAGAAGCTCAAGTGAAGGCGCTAGGAGGACAGTAGATGCCATATATGCTTTTTGTGCATATAGGTACACTCCACTTGGGCACCTTCTTTGGGGTTGTCTACCCAAGTGCTTGTGGTTGAAGTGAGGTCAGGAGCATGCTAATGGGTGGGCTGGAAGACTAAGGTTAGCTCTGAAACCTCTTTGGTCATTTTCCCCACTGACTATGACTCCACCCAGCTCTTTCACTATCCAGCCAGAGCATCTGCCTACAGTTTTTTGCAGCAACCAAAGGTATTCTCATCCCCAGGGCATCTTATTTTTCTTTGTGCAAACTGCCCATGGGCACGGCTTTCCTATCCTTACATGGGGTAAAGATTACAGAGGCTCTGCCATGGGCAAGGAATGCTCTTGAAGCTTAGGGAAAGGAAGAGGGAGGACTCTGAAATTAGGAGGCAGGAACAATGGGAGTGGGTCAGGAAAGAGAGAAATGTAGGAACAACAAAGAATTAGCCCTAGAAGCTGGAGCATTGGGGGCTCTGAGGCCTCTTCCCATCCATCCCTTGTCTCATAATCTTGGCCTTACTCTGGCTGGTTCCTATTAAATTCAGTGCATCAGAGAGGACGGCAACCCTAGGTGCAGGGCTGTGCTGAAAAGTGCTCTCTCCATTAACCCAGTAAGGCACACTGGACACCTCCTATGCTTTCAAAGACCCATACCTAAGCATCTTGCCTCACTCTGGTCCAATCTTAATACCTAGAATTAATGCCATCTCTGCTACTAGGGCTTTGTCCAACCAGGCTGAACCTCCCACAGTACAGACTGACGTGTATTCTGGCCAACACTCCCTGCAGGCCCACAAGATTGCATCTTCTTTTCTTTCTGCTCCTTTTCAGGATCCCATTTCCCCCTCCTTCTAGCTGCAGGTCTGTGAGGAAAGCAGGATTTTCCCCATTTCTCAGATTTCACAGGAGAATGGCCTACCCAGGCAGGGTGGGGGATGTAAATGAGGAAACAAAGGTCACTCATTCACTTGCAGGAGAGGGGCCAGAACTCGGCTAGTCCTCTGTTGACCCGAAGGAGCCTCACAAGGCAGCCTCCGCCTGCTCTCACGCTCCCTTCTCTTCTCTGCAGGCACCAGGGCCAGGCTGGCTGGAATGGCAGGTGAGCCTGGGTGGGGCCCAGGAGGCAGCTTGGACTGTGCCGCTCCAAAATACCTGGAACGCTGGCTTTGAGCGCTGCAGCAACAGAGCCCAGTCTTATTAGGGCTGGCGCTCTGAGTCACCATCGGGCCAAGGCGGTAGCCCGAGGGTCTGCAAGAGAACCCCAGGCCCGCCGGTCAGGCCCCGCCTTCCCCCCCCCCCCCCCCCACCTCCAGCAGCACGGGCGCCGGCAGGGGCGGTGCCGGTAGAGTTGGGCGCGGGAGCGCGGTGCTTGGTGCGCGCCACCGCCCCTCGGCCCAGCTTGCTGGCCTTCCCCACCTAAGCCCTTGGGCGGTTCAGCTGGCCCCACCCCTTCTTCCTCTCCTGGCCCGGAGGCCTGGTGCGCGGGGAAGCGCAACGTTCGTGGCCTGGCTATTGGGGCAAGGCGGTTTTGGCGCTCCAAGGTGGCATGCCAGGCGCGGGGCACGAGGCCAGAGCTTGCTCGGCAGGGTGCTGGGGGGAGGGTCCGTCGGAGCCCCTAGAGGAGAGCAGGGACAGGCAGGGGGTTGCCGAGGTAATGGGCAAGGCCTGCGCGCCTGGCTGTGAGGGGCGGGGGCTTCAGGCGCTTTTTGGCTCGGGCATGGCGGGCATTGGGGGGCCAGGGGCGGCGGAAGGGAAGCGGGACAGGGAGGGACTAAGGGAGGAGACCGTTGGGATGGGCCCGGGGCTTGGCCGACTCGGAGCAGGTGGGCGGGGACAGGGGCCCTGCTGGAAGAGGCGCTGCAGAGAGGTGGCAGGCTGCAAGCGCAAACAGGGCGGCAGCCTCCTGGGCCCGGAGAACGGTGAGGCTGTTTGGTTGGAAGACCCCAGCCCCGAGGGCATGCTTTTAATGTTCAGGACCACTGAGCTGGGCACTGGGTACTGTTGGGGAGGGAAGATCTGGAAGTCAGGCAGGCCAGGGTGTTTGGAGTCTTGAGTAGACCCTGGCAGAAGAGCGTTGCTGGGCCAGTGTTCTTCACCAGGGCGCTGGTGTCCAGCGAAGGTGGGCAAAGCCAGGCACTTTTAGGGCCGGCATGAGTGGAAGGGGGCAAGAGACCCCAGAGTTTGAGTTTGAGCACAATTTGGGAGTTGCCATGTCACTGAGTGGATTGATGAATCAGGAGATTTGGAAATCGCAGAACCCTTTCCTGTCGAGTAGTTCTGAGTGATGGAAATCACAGGGGCTAGGATTTGAAGAAGCGATTCTGGAGGCCAAGTCTGGGGACACCAGATGCTCAAGCGGGCCACCAGTCCCTGTGGAAGGAAGGTACTCTGGGAGCTGTGACCCAAAGAGCTGGGATTCAGAGGCCTCAGTCTGGGATGGGGTTAAGAAAGGTCTTTGTGGTGGCCGATTCCCTGCCTTCCTTTCTAGAATGTCAGGATTCAGCTGTGTTCCCGTGGGGAGTGGGTTAAAAATTCCTTCAGCCTACAGTCAGCTGTACAGTATCCACCAGGGGATGGAGGGACATATACATGCATGACTGCAGCTGCATTCTCTGTGGAGCCCTCATGCTTCTTCACTGTTGCCATAGCAACTGCCTATTGATGGTGTATTTATAGGAGAAGAAGCAGGCACTACATTTTGGGGCGGGAGGGGGAGAAGCCCTCATGGAAGCAGCAGCAGCAGCAGCCGTGATGGTGGCTACAGAATTGTTAATGGGGTGGACGATGCCATGTGAGCTGTCTGGGGGAGATCCTGGCTTCTTTGAGGCTCAAAATGAACTAATGGCTTTTCCAGGCCAGGATAACACAAACTTGGGGCTATGATGTATGTGTGTATGAATGCACGGAAGTCCATGTATTTGGTTGGGACCAAAGATGGCTGTGTGTAAAGCTATTATATAATTTTTCCATGTAATTTTTTTTTTAAAAGTTCACCAGTATGCAGTGGGATGTATTTGCTTTCTTATTAGCAAAAGCTTTGCTCTTTCTTTTCAAACTTTGATGTGGCAGTTTTATTTTTCTTTAACCAAAACACCCTGTTGTAATGCAATTCTCCCTGCACCCTCATCATATGGACCCCATAGATCATAGTGAGGCCAGGTTTTGTCATATTGAAAATTGAGGTGTTTCAGTGGAGTAATGATTTGTTGGTAGTTTTCCATAAGTTCTAAAGAGAAAGCCCCTTGACACAGTGATAGTACTATTAGATATGCTGTTAGATTGGTTTACTTTCCCCATCATTTAAAATTTATTCATGATTTTTACCCTTTTTGTTTTCCAGACAGACTAGAAGTTATGTTTTAAATATGCCATAGGAATAAGCCTCTGGAAGAATTAATAAAACACCATACCAAGTTGTGGGGAGAAAAGCATCTGTGTATAACAGCTGGGCTTCCAAAGCACTTGTATTTGGCCATCAGTATTAACACTGAACTTCCTGGCAGCTTATGCAAAGAGGGTAGCAAAAGGGGTTACAAAACTCATGTGTCTTGTATCCCATTAGGTATAAAACATGAGCTTCTGCTTGGGGAGGGGAGCTGATGGGTGATTGTTCCCAGATGTTGATGGCTTAGGCAGTGCTCCAGAATATGTGTACATGTAGGACCGTGTTAGCAGTGAAAAGCTTTATGACAGTACTTCTAGATAGAGGCTTCTCCTCTAAGTTACCATTGAAGATTTATTTATTGTATTGTATTTATTTGTTTGTTGTCGTCCTGAAGATGAAACCCAGAGTGTTAGACATTCCTGGCATGTGCTGTATTAATAAGCTATACCTCCAGAACTGTGTCTTCATGATGATCTTTTAAATATGTGTTTACCAAGGTTCTCTGTTGCAGTAGTCTTTACTGCAAAGAGAAAAGATGGGGTTGGGGATTTAGCTCAGTGGTAGAGTGCTTGTGCAAGGCCCTGGGTTCGATCCTCAGCTCTGGCGAGCGAGCGAGAGAGAGAGAGAGAGAGAGAGAGAGAGAGAGAGAGAGAGAGAGAGAGAGATGTGCCTGCCTCCAGAAAAGTCCAAACATCTTGTCTCTCTTTCTGGGGAAGGTGGGCTGAGCAGATTGTCTGTGTTCAGACAGGGATTGTAAGAATATATCTATATATCTGTTTTGTACATGGTAGGTCTGACCCTGAACAACAGCTATCCACAGATTACTATAGGCCAGCCTCAGCCTGAGATGACTGTTGTTGCTGCATTAAGTTTGGTATTTAATGAACATGTTCATCTTTAGGCATATTTGGAACTCATCTTCACCATCAAATTCAATGCCAGGTCTTGTCTCTGTCAATTTGCTTAACCTTGCTTCTACCCAACCCCATCTCTGGCCTTGGTTTCTCATCTGTCTCTTGGGTCCTTTCTGTTCTGAAGGGACAAAGATTCTTTGAAGGGATTGAGGAATAGGGAATGTTAGCCCAGAGATGCTTTCATTTGAAAAAAAGATGAACCCTTAGGACTTTGAGACTCACAGGAGGCTGTGTGTGTGTGTGTGTGTGTGTGTGTGTGTGTGTGTGTGAGAGAGAGAGAGAGAGAGAGAGAGAGAGAGAGAGAGAGAGAGAGAGAGAGGAAGAGAAAGAGAGAGAAAACAAGGCTCTGCTGGGGTTTTGGGGAGCTCTGAAGAAGGTCTTTGAGGACAAAAGAGAAGCAGCAGGAGTTGAGTGGCTGCATGAGGGTGCTGTGCCTCATAGGATGCTGCTTTGACCTTTTAGCCAGGTTGGTGGGAGGTCATATTCTAGACCCCAGAGGATTTCACTACAACTTTCTTTTTTTCCTTGCCAGGCAAGTGAGACACTGGAGCTGAGGGAGCATCATGGCTGGTGAGTGTTTGTAGAACCATCTGAGTCTGACAGGCTCATGCAAAAAGCAACATACCCATCTTTTCAGCTTTTCTCTCCTTGGGTAGCTCTGAGGTATACTAATGCAACACCTTGTAGATCTTGGGGAAGAGGGCCTACAGGCCAGACCTATCAACTTGGGCATAGAGGGGAATCACCTACTGTGAAGACTAAGCAATCTCACCATTAGTGATTGCTTTTGTCCTCAAAGCCACAGCTCATGCCTGACTTTACTCCCACCAATGGCAGCCGGGAAGAGGGACCAATTCTCATGATAAGGGCTCTGGCTTTCCTTTTTCAAGACAGATGCAAAAGCAACTGGATGTTTTTTCACCCAAGACCACAATACATAGAGACTGGTCCTTTATCCTGTGCCACCTGAAGTTCCTTCTCACTTGGTCTCATTTTCCTTGATATGGTAAAGGATCTGGGCCCTGAGGTCCTGCTAGAGGGGAGCACAACCTTATAGAAAGTCAGCCCTTCTATCCTCATTGCAATAGGCCAGGCCTGGACTTTGGTTGGAGACCTGGCTTTAGGTCTACTGGATTTGCCCTATTTCCCTTCATAATTGGGCCAGTCTGGACTGTAGGTACTGAATTGTGTCACTGTGGTTCTCTCTTCAGTGTTTCTGGAAGCCAAGAATGCCCATGCAGTCCTGAAACGGTTCCCTCGTGCCAATGAATTCCTGGAGGAGCTACGTCAGGGCACCATCGAGCGGGAGTGCATGGAAGAGATCTGCAGCTATGAAGAGGTCAAGGAAGTATTTGAGAACAAAGAAAAAACGGCATGTACTGCCCTGGGGCTGGGTTCTGGGAGGAGGTGCAATCTTGGGAATAATAAGAACAGGTCTGAAACAAGGGAAGAATACCACTCTAGCCTACCTCCTGCCTGTTGGAGCCTGAAAGGAACATTGGGGTATCCCTCTAGGTCTGTTTCATGATTTGTGTGAACTTCCTCATCGGGAGTTTTGCTTTTTATCCTTGGTGGATTCCCCAGGCTCTCTGAGAGCACTCTCAGGCCAGTACAAGCCTGTCCTTGGTACATGACTTGCTGGAAATCTCAGATGTCCAGAGCATGGATGTTAAGTGAGAATTGCCTTGTTGTGTCTGTCTTCCTCAGGAGTGAGTAACCTTTCTTCTTTTGCAGATGGAGTTTTGGAAGGGATACCCAAATGCAGTATACTCAGTCCGAGATCCCTCACAGAGCTCAGATGCCATGTATGTGGTGGTGCCCCTTCTGGGGGTAGTCTTGCTGATTGTCATTGCCTTGTTCATCATCTGGAGGTGCCAGCTGCAGAAAGCAACTCGTCACCACCCCTCCTATGCTCAGAACCGGTACCTAGCCAGTCGCACCGGGCACAACCTCCCCCGAGTCATGGTATACAGGGGCACTGTGCATAGTCAGGGAGAGTCCTCTGTGCACCGAGAGGCAGGGAATAACCCACAGATAGTCCTGGGGCCCAGCCGGGGAGGCAGAACCACTGTCCGGCTGGAGAGCACCCTCTACCTCCCAGAGCTCTCTCTCTCCAGACTGTCCAGCGCTACCCCTCCCCCCTCCTATGAAGAGGTGACTGCACCCCAGGAGGGCAGCAGTGAGGAGGCCAGTGTGTCTTACAATGATCCTCCCCCAAAGTATGAAGAAATTGTGGCAGCCAGCCCCAGTGCAGACAAGTAGCTGAGTACAGGCCCTGGCCTGTATAAAAGCCTCTTCCAGAGGTAGCCTGCTTCCATTTGGACTTCTGAAAGACTGTGCCACCACAGAACAGCCTTAGCCTCCTTGTTGCCAAATAATTCCCCAACAGTGGATTTCTAGGAAGTCAGTTTGTAGAGACAGTTGGTGTGTCTGTGTGTGTCGGGGGGGGGGGGGGGGGTTGGGGCATAGGACAAGTACATGATACCCCAGGGAAAAGCTACAGACCTGAAAGCCTGGGTCTTCCAGACCCCTACCCCACCCCCAACTATGCCAAGTCCCCACCATCCTGCCCTCTCTTTAGGGACTGGCTTCCCTTATGCCAAAGGAACCATCCCATGGTGTTGTTTGTGGCCAGAATGTCCACAGGCTCATCCCTGAGGCTATGGGGATGTCTGGGGATTCCTGTGTTTCTGGAGACCTAGGCCACAGAGATGAGGTGGTCAAGCTAGCCCTGCAGTTTCCCCTTTTTCAACAGTTACCGTTCTCACACATATTATGAGGACAGAAATAAGGGTTGAACTAGGAACAAAACACAAGTAATAAATAATGAACCATAGATGAAAACAATAGCCTTTTGAAGCCCTCCAGAAAAAATCAGTTAAATAGACCTTGGCACAGCCTTCATCCAACACCCATCCCTATGCTCCTGACCAGGATGAAATCTATGTGTAGATCAACCTGGTAGGAAGACAGGGCATAAGAAGGATGAGGAAAGGGGGCTGGGTGGCAGAGCTCCTTCTTCCAGACCAATCAAGGGGCCCACTTGAACTCTGCCATCTTGTTTTTGATGTATACCAGCTGTGCTCAAAACCAATCCACACTGGCATAAGCCCATATGTAACCTTAGAGTACTGTGTATGTGGGAAACTGATGTCCCCTTCCCCCCATGGAGCCCAGGGCCTCTCCCTGGTTGTTGCAGACTGGCACAGAAAGCTCAAGATTCCACTTTTGTGGGGTTGATAAATCCACAGGATAGTTAAAACCATGAGCTCCACCTCCTTGACACTGTGCTGTCTGGCTTTGAAGTTTTAGGATACTTCCTTTTTTTGTAAATAGGTGTATTGAACTTGAACTTTAGATTGTGATTTCTCTTAATGATGGTGCCCATACAGGGAGAAGTTCCTGAAGTGTCTCTTAAAAATTTTCTTAGTGGGAAAGCCCGTGACCTGGGGTCTAAAGTCCACCTGGGATTTGCTCTGCCATGGCCAGGTGCTGATCTGTTTTCAATGAGGCTTTGGAAGATGTTGGGCAGAGGTGACTTGCTCTTTAACTGTCAATGATGAAGTAAAAGACACTGTTGATACCATCTCTACCCGCTCCAGTCTATTCTCCTGGTCTCTGTGCCAAATCATTTTTCCTCTGTGGTGCTTTAAAAAATGTAGCACATTTTTGTGGGGCCCAAAGAGAGTGCATAGCGTGGGTCTGTTGGCAACTGCAATGGTTTCCAACCCACAGTGTTGACAAGGTTCCTTCTGTCTAAGCAGCTCTCCAAGGCAGACACTGAGGCATATTTCTTGAATGCAGCCCTACCTTGAGGCCCCAGATGACTTCTAGAGGCTGTTCCAGTGAAGGGGACTTTCCCGGGGTTGGAGGGGGGGTGTTTGTAATCAAGGTTATGTTCTTACCCCAGTGAGGCTGCCAGCTTGTATAACTCCACCCTGTGGTTCCCCTACCTCACAGGCCCATTGGAGGCTGATGATGGAGCTAATGCTGGTGAAGTGCTTGAAGCACCTTGGAACCAGTGAATCACGTTTGCCCTTAGCAGGATTCTTTTAGACTAGGTATTAGCTGTAAGGGACTGGTTTTAGCTGAGGGTTTCGAATGCCTCTGATGTTTAGTGTCAATCTGAGGAGTCAGTCTCTTTCCATTTGATCCTATGTGGGCCTTCCTCTCTCCCTAGTTCCCTGACACCAGAAATACTGACTAGATGCCATTCCTCCCTCTGTCCCTCCATTTTGAACGTCTTCCTTCCCTCCCTTCCTGATTTCTTTCCTTCATGCCTTCCCTCTTCCCTTTTCTTTCCTTCCATTTTTCTTTTTATTCTTTCTCTCCGTTGGTCTTCTAGGATTGTGCTCTGACCCTTCCTAATGAAGGGATTTGGGGCTCCAAAGCCCCCTGCTTTTTCCATGATGGAGATTGGGATCAATCTCATCTAGACATGATGGAGATCCCGGGGAATCTGGAAGCTCTGGGTCAGCCCAACCTCTCCAAGCATTTTATTAAGCTGGTGCCTGATTGTTACCTGGGATATATGAAAACAGACTTATCCCAATGTGACTCCTCCCCCAGCTAGCAGAGAGTCAGGCATAGGCTCCAGTGACCAGAGCCACAGAGAGTATGCCAAGGGATGCCCATGGCCTTTGTCATGCTGAGATTTTTCTTTTGAGCTGCCTGGCAGCTAGAGGCTAGGAATACATGGGTAAGAGCAGGAATCATACTCCCAGGGCCTGATGAGAGTGATATATAGCTCCAGGAGCTGAGGACCAGATGCAGGGTGAATGAGAAGCAGCTCCTTGCATGTGGCCTGTGGACTCTGGGTCAGGTGCTTCACAGAGCTCTTCCAGGTGACTAGTGCCAAGGCCTCTGCAATGGTTTTTCACAGCATAGTGTAGAGTATATATAATGGGCATAATTCCTCAAGGTGCACACTTGGCTTTATGAATGCCCTGTACATATCTTTTCAAACTCTGTCTTTCTATAGACATTGATTTGATACAATGCTAACAATTCAATAGCCACATTTGTATTTGTTTGAGATTTGTGTGTGTGTATACATGTAGGCATGTTGTCTTTTCTCATTGCTTCTATGAAATGTTAGCTGGTGTGTAGTTTTATTTGTCCCAGGAGGGATCTGCTCTGAAGTGAAGACTGTCATCATCTTGTGGGGCCCACACTCTATAGGACTCCCTTCCACTCACATGTCTATTCTGTAGGTGTCAGCAGCTGAAGGAAATCTGAGAACTCCTGAACGTGTGTGTGTGTGTGGGGGGAGAATGAATGAGTGTGTGTGTGTGTGTGTGTGTGTGTGTGTGTGAGAGAGAGAGAGAGAGACTATTGACTTTCAGAATGGTGGAGTTAGTTACTTAGATATTTTTCTCTAAAAATGAAAAGGCTTTAAAAATTTCCTTAAAATATGGCTGTCACTTGTTTTCAACCAAAACCTTTTTAACACTTTTTCAACAATAATGGCAGCCCTCTAAGTCCCCTCCCAGACTGCCCATCACTTTGGGTTTTCAAAATGAAAGCACAAAAGAAAGAGTGGGGCACACAGGTGCCTGGCATGTGCATACCCATGCACAGCTGTGTTGTGCCCAGGCTGATTACAGAGGCGTGATCCTGAGCAGTTGGACCTGGGAAACTGAGGCCTCCTCTGCTAGTTGCCAATCCCACTGCCATTAGTGTGAATTCCTTAGGGTGCTCCAGCAAACAAGCATCTGCCCAATTGTTTGGACATTGTCTTGTTGGCAGTCCAAACATTAGGGATTAGGGACAGCAATGTTTTCTATTTAAGCAGTTCCAGACAGATGCTTCCCCTCTCCCAGTGGATGGCAACTCCCCAGATCCTAGCCAGAGTTGGTGGATATTTTGACAATCAAATGGCATCCCATGAGAAAACTAAGAAAAAAAAAAAAAAAACATTTCCACTAGATTGTCTTTTAATTCAAGTGAGAGCAAAATGGCAGAGACAGGCTGTGAGTTCCCAGAACTGTGTCTTTTTACAACAGTGTGTGTGCTCTGACTGTGTGTTTTGCTCACAGTCAAGCCTGACCTGCTGGGCTGGACTGCTTTTCAGCTTGTCAAATGCTGAAGCTCCATTCCCAGGCTTCACTGATTCTGGAACAGTCACATCTTCCCCACTGAAGTCTCCTAATACTAATCAGTATAATTAGCTAATTTTAGACTGCTGTAATCACACTGCTTCCAACTACAGTAAAAGCCCATTAATTTGAGCCCACTAATTCAGAACTTAGAGGAAATCCAAATTGAAGATAATTCACAGTAACTGCTATTCTTGCTACATAAAAGTGTTTGAAAGCGTCTTCCCTCAGTCAGTCTTCAGGGACTTCTTTGTGAAAGGGATTCGGTTTAAAATGGGTACCCTTTTCAAAGGAAACGCTTGAGGCGCCAAGGATCCCTTCATTGTGCCTTCAGCTTGGAGTTTAGCACTTGTTGAGTGTAAGGCTCTTTCTGTGCAGAGTGATCTCTTGTTCTCTCTCCATTGTGGGGATGCTAGATAATGCAGCCTTCTACTCCGTGTCTGTATTTACCCCATGAATAACATAGTTTGTGATCTTGACTGCAATTTCAACACCAGTACATGATTTTCTAAGTGTTCTTTAAAGCAGATGTTGCACTAACAGACTGCCTGCTCTCATTCACCCCTAAGTCTTCAAACTTTGGAGCTTCTCCTTTCCCAGGCTGTGGGAGGTGAATTTCTCTCTCTTAACAAGAATTTCTCTGACAAAAATCTCCAAACAGCACACCCCCTCAGCTTAATGCCTCAACAGTTGTTTTCATTGTACTGCTATCTGACCTCTGAACGTGCCTGCCCTTCTCCAGCTCCCAGTGAGCATTAAGACTGATATCTAGGATTGGGACCAACCCTCCAGCTGCTTTTTGCCTCCCAACTTGCCTTGCCTCACTGATACCACTTTCCCAGGCCTGATTCCACCTGCTATTTCACTCTGTCGTTGTGAATTTGTGACAGTGGCAACCCTGATATGTGCAACTGAGCTTATAGAAATGATTGCTGTGAAATGGATTAATTTTGGTACCATTTGAAACTGTGCTTGTATTCATGTGTTGACCAGTGTCAGCTGGGATATCTGTATATTCAGTCATACGTTGGGATTTCAAATGGAGCCTGGGGGCAACAAACCAACTTGCTTCTGACCTATCTCATTCAAGCTCTCTGGCTCCTTTTTTACAAGTGTTGAGTTTAGCTGTTAACTTTTGTGTCTTTCTGTATAAGAAAACAGTGAGTAAAAATAAAGAACAAATGGCATCCACTTGTACCTTGTCCTGGTCCATCATAGATCCTAGATGACTCCCTGAGTTTCCCAGAGTGTGGAAGGCTGGAGGTCAAATTTGTGGAACCAAAAGTCAGATTGTATAGATAAGGAAACAACCCAAACCAGTTTAGGAGCCAGTTGGAAGCAGAGATAGTCTGGATCCTAAAGTTTGTGCCCACAGTGTGTAATATGATCCTCTGTCCCATCCCTCTGTAGGATGAGGCTAGTAAGATCTGTCATAGATCATGTTTAGCAACTTCCTAGTCACCTGATCCCTGGTTAAGTGAAGGCTCTTTGAACAGATCCCAGTACAAGCTGGGCTCAGGTTTTGAATCTCTAGGAGCTTTCCTCCAGAGATAAGTACTTTGGTGCCATGGGCTAGCACCTGCAAGGAAACTAATATACAAAGAGGACCCAGACTTCTGAAGTGTCCATGGTGAGGGGGATATATGGACTATTTCTAAATTATCACAGCCAGAATTTATTGAATAGTTAGTTTGTGTCAGGTCCTGTACCTGTGTGAACTGGAACAGTCCTCCCAACATATGGGGTTTCTAATTAACTCTTACTTCACAACTGGGGGAAGCACAGCCTGACTGGGAATGCAGTTTGACTAATGGCTTATGAGGAAGAAGTGTTATGCTCATCTCATGATTGCAGATATTTCCTCAATTATACCTCATGCTATTCCAGTGACACTATGGGGCCTCCCTTGGAGAAAGGTCTGAGTTTGGCTTTCCTGTTAACTGTCCATTCCTTTCAACATGCCCCCGCCTTTCCTATTTTACTGTTATCCTCAGAAGTGCAGTGATCATATATAACATCTTACCTCTTCCATAGAGCACAGCATGGTGTCTGGCTTACAGTAAGTGCTCACTCAAAATCAAATGTGTTGACCGGTTATATTCTGTAATCAAAGTCTCAGTGCTGGGACTTAGCTTTCTAGGGCTGCTTTCATAAACCACCAGAATATGGTGATTTCTACAAGAACTTGTTTCATCACACTCCCAAAGATTGGAATTCAAGATCAACATCTCTGCAGAGTTAACTCCTAAGGCCTGTCTCCTTGGGTTATATTATAAATAGCCCTCTTCTCTTTGTATCTCCATGTTATCTTCTTTCTGTACTTATCTATATTTTAATCTCTTAAGGAAGAGCAGTCACACGAGCTTAGGAGCACCTTAAAGAGTTCACTTTATCCAATTTATCATTTGCAAGATCTTAACTTCTAATTTGTAACTCAACATATGAATTGAAGGTACCATTCATCCAAGAACACCCCACTCATGACAAGGTGAGTCTTTGTGCTTTCCCCCAAACTTGAAAACACCATACACAAAAAAGAAGTATGGTGAAAAGCATGACTTCTCTTCAGTGTTGTCAAAGATGAGTCTACCTTGCTAGTTTCAAACCAGACTCTGAACCTGTTCCTTCCCTAATACTGGTGAAAGGACTCAGGACAATTACTAGGGTCCTTATGGGCTGGTAAGGCTGGGGGAGGAGAAGTTGAGCCTCTTTGTGAGATATAATATGAAAGCCTATTCCCCGCCCCAAATAAAAGATAAAATGTATTGGACCCTGTCCTATGACTTTTCTAGATGAAAAATATTGTTTTCAAGAATCACAAGAGCAATAACTCCAATAATAACAGTGATTTCCTGCAGTCTTACCAAAGAATTCAAACTGTGGGATTAATTATATGTATTCATTAAAAAAGACACTGTATGGCTTGAGACATGGCTCAGCAGTTAAGAGCACTAACTGCTCTTCCAGGGGACCCAGATCCAGCTCACAGACCCACATGGTGGCTCACAACCATATGTAACTCCAGTTCCAGGGGACCCTCATCTTTTTCTGGCCTCTGCTGGCACTGCACATATGTGGTGCGTATACATGCATGCAGGTAAAACATCCATACAAACAAAATAAAATAAATAAGAAACAGGAGAATGTTTTCTATGAGGCTGGTGGTACTGGATCCCAGAAAACCAATAGGTAGGGCAGTCAGTGATGATACTTTAAAGCTGAGAGTACATACAAGGTTAGGTGCTGGTAGAACATCAACAAGCCAAGATATCCTTGCCTCAAGCCAGTCTACAAGGTTCCAGAAGGTGTACAGTACAACATGCCAGGGCCCAGCTACCAGCAGCACTGAACACATTTGGGGAGTGGTACATAGAAATCCATAATTAAGGTGCAGGTTGAACTTAGAGTTTAGAGAAGACAAGCAGGGCTTGATATGGAGACTCCATGAGACAGCATTCTTTTAGGACACCATGGCCAGCTCAAATAATTATTAGACAGTGAACATGGGAGTCAACTCAATGAAATCAGGCAGAAGGATAATATATGAAAAGTCTCAGAGTCTACCAACCCCTTCCTGTTGTTAAGGCAACAAGAAGCCAGGGTAACATGAGGTAAGTGTTATGCAAGATGAGGTGCAAGGCCATTTAGGTCCTTTTTAGAATTGTTCTCTGTGCTAGTGATTATGAGAGGCCATAGAGAAGCACTTTAAAGAACAAGTGTAGTGATATTTGCTCCACCCATGACCTTGGGCTATATGGCCCAAAGAAGGAGGTGCTTCCTGCTGTTATATAGCAGAAATCTTAAAGAGTCTTATTAATAAAAACAAACCTGGCCAGTTATTGGGGTGAATGCTGGAAGATCAGAGAAGCAGAACAAGCCACAGCCACCTCACCTTGCCAGTTCCTCAGCTGATCCTGTTTCCTCCTGGAAGCTTCTGAGTCCTTCTCCAAATGGGTCTCAGCTGAACTGCTACTCAAAAGCCTAAAAGCTTAACCAGCTAGTTCCTGGTTTTCATGCCTTATATACCTTTTTGCTTTCTGCCATCACTTCCTGGGATTAATGGCTCACTTCCTGGGATTAAAGGCATGTGTCACCAAGCCTGGCTGTTTCTAGTGTGGCCTTGAACTCACAGAGATCCAGATGGATCTTTGCCTTAGGAATGCTAGGATTAAAGGCATGAGTGCCACCATTTTCTGGCCTCTGTATCTAGTGGCTATTCTGTTCTCTGACCCCAGATAAGTTTATTAGGGTATACAATATTTTGGGGAACACAATACCACCACACTGTTGTACATGACTTCTTAAAAGGAGCTGGAGAAGAGTCACGTGCCCCTTCTCCCTGCTCCTACCTGTGAGCTGGATTCTTTCCTGGTCAAATCAGAGGACAACTTCAGCTGTGTACTCCATTCTGTACTCTTAAGTGTATTTTCTTAATTTATATCTTGATAAATTCTGTTACCCATTTAGACTCACATGGATTGATCATAATAAATGGCACCCAATGTGGAGCCCAAACCCATGACCCTGAGATTAGGAGTCCCATGCTCTACTGATTGAGCTAGACAGGAAGTTTTCCATAGTGAAAATAAATCTTCCCAATAGCAATCTCTGAAGTCTCCAGAAGAAAGATGGGGCCCTACAACAATGACTCTACTCTGTCCAGAAAGATGCCACGGTACCTAAGAACATTACTCAATGATCAGCTTTGGACTAAAAACTGTTCAGGACAGTTCTAAGATGAGATTGTCCATCATACTACACTTCTAGCCAGCATCTCAGACAATCTTATCCATTACTGAGACTGACTGCAGGTTCTATGGCTAGTCCTATTGAGACCTAACTAAGATTTCTTGCAGGGGCCCCACAGAGATACCATTGCCCCCTAAACAGCAGGAAGTAATTCTAAGAAAACAACACCCCTCTCCCAAAGGTTTCATTTTTCACAGGGTTATGGATGGATGGGGTTATAGGGTTCGAGGTGGAACAATAAAATTTGGACTCAGTATTCTCTTTTAGAAAAGAAAAAGGAAAATGGATAGGTATAGGATATTAAGGTAGATTCTTGTATTTACTAGTAAACTAATTCAGTAAAATACCAGCCTGAGATAATTTGCACTGATATGGATTCTTGTATATTGATCCAAATGTAAATTATTCTTATATTCCTATTTAAGGCAATCTGTATATTGATACAAATACAAAACTGTATTTGTTGTATTGTACACATGTTCCTACTCCTGTTTGAAATATTTTGTATATTGATACAAATATAATATTATATTTATCATACTGTATGTTCTACCTCTGTTTAGGATGTGTTGTATATTGATACAAATTAAGGATATTATTGTCACATTGCATTTTGCACTATACATTTCTACCTCTGTTTAAGATATTTTGTGTATTGTCACAATTTTGAGGTCATTGTCCCTTATATGGTACATCTGCTTACAGACTATTTACCTTAATGTGAAGCCTTAGTCCTTCAGTTATTTAGGTAGATAAGACTTACAGAACTATAGTCACCCATGCTTGTCATTTCTATAGCTACGTTAGGTTGTCCAGATTTACAAAAACATATATCAAATGGATAGGTAATCTTCAAACATTTCGTAGACCTAGAGAATATGGTATTTAAATGTTTTGATAACTTAGAAGTCTTGTTGATGTGAGACATGACTGCTTCTTGCAGTACCAATCTGATCCTGAGAGAATGTTGGGCTTCTAAGACATTTCCATTTGGAAGTTTGTCTTCTTCTTGGCACAAATTGGCCTGCTGGGCAAAGAACTGCCCTTTCCTCGACTGCTGATAGTATGAATGCTGTCCTTTCAGGATGAGCAGGACACAAGGAAAAGCGACTACTGAACCTTACCAAGACAGAGTAAGATGGTCTTGTAAAACCTCTGCTTCTGAAAATGGTCTGTCAGATATTCTAGGCCTGTAACCAAATTGGATGCCCCAATGATGCTGAGAAACTTTAGGTGACTGTCCAGGCTGCCAGCTGTCTCTGTCTACTCTTATAAGAATTTTGGAAATAATTTACTTGCCTTTTCCATTTTCTCAGTTATTATGTTCCTTCTCAGGTCTTTGATGGAGGTAAACACTAGATAATTACAGTTTCAATCTTCTTGTAGCTTAGCTAGAACATATTAGAGTTAAAATCTTGAAGATAAGACAGCTATTGGAGTAATCTCAGTAATTTGCCATTTACCCATGTTCTGGACATTTCTGGACATTTAGCATGTCATTCTTGTCTGATGTTATTCTTGTTGGTTGTACTTTCATTTTTGTTTTTGTCATTACCCTTTGTTTTTCCTGGACAATACTTGATAATCATTCTTATTGTATATAGTTTGCATTAAGATTAGAACCTTCTTATTTAGACAAAAAGGGAAATGTTGTGGTATTTGCTCCACCATGACCTTGGGCTATGCAGCCCAAAGGAGATGGTGCTTCCTGCCTTTGTACATGACCTCTTATAAGGAGTTGGAGAAGGATCACATGCCCCTTCTCCGTGTTACTGCCTGTGAGGTGGATTCACTCCCAGCAGATCAGAGGACAACTTCAGCTGTCTACTCCATTCTGTATTTGTGAGGGTATTTTCTCAATATATATCTGTTATCCATTTAATGGACTCATGAGAATTGGTCATAATAAGCAAGAAGACCTGTCCAGGTGTGCTCTTATCTGCCATATGGAGAAAGGTCTGGAGAGGATCAAAACTCAAATGACCAGGTAGGTAGGCTAGGTGTTTGCAATCATCCTGATAAGGGACATCAGCTAGAGGAGATAAAGAAAAATATACTATTGATAAGGTTTTACTCTAACTTTGGTAGACATTATGGTCATGTGGTGATTTCAAATGAAGATTTCAAAACCACAAGAAGGCCTTGGGACCATGAATATGCATTGCTGTCCAAATGAATTCAGTTTATTTTTTTGTTGGGATCTTTGGGTCAGCCTGGGAGAAATACATAATATAATTAGAAGGCAGAACCCTGTAAGGGAACTAATAATTGGAAAAGGGGGAGAAGGCATTCAAATTTAGATGGTGGAGCCATTACCTGTGAAAGATTTTCCTGGTAAAGCAACAGGTTGGGAGAAACAAAGACTGGAGTTTCATTCTGGGATAGCTCATTGGTGTGATGTGGAGCATGTAGAGCTGAGGAGGGACTCCTGGGTTAGAACAGGAGAAATCACTTTTGCTCAAGTTACCAAAAAGATAGCAAGTGAAGGCTTGAGGAGAGAAGCCATAGAAGCAGAGGAAACTGTGAAGAGTTTGATGTTTTAGAAACCAAGGGAAGAGACTGTTTCTGGAAGGAAAGATTGGAGAATGATGTCAAATGCTTCCATGAAGAGAGTAAAGATGACACCTACAGTTGATTTATTAGACAGATTCAACAAAGGTATCTGATGACTCCAACAAGGGTTGGTTTCAGCTGAATGACAAAGCAAATGGGATTAGAATGAGTAGTACAATGCCTGTGAGATGGAAGAGTAGAGATAGTGTACATGGAGGCCTCACTTTTGGAGACCAGGAAAGGCACAAGGAAGAACTCAGACACTGTGGGAAACTTACAGCAATTCACAAGCCCTAAGAATGACCTCTGTGCTAGGAATGAAATGCTTCACATTACATGGCCCTTTATCTTTCTGGGGCAGGATTATGGAGGCACAGTGAAGATAAGTGAATTCCCCAGGGTGAGAGTTTAGCAGTGAAACCCAAGACTGGGAATGATTGGAGGCTCATTTGTCAGCAGGGTGTTGAGATTCAACCTGTCTACTCACCTCCAGTTTCCAAGAATGAAGTGCAGACCAGCACAGAATAGAGGTTGGAGCAAGTTTCCTTAAACTTTAGTGAGTACACTCTTTCCTCAGTACTTCCTAATTGCCTGCCTACCACAGACTATGACTAATGTGCCACTGAGTCAGCAAATTGGGTCACATCTGGCCCTCCTCAGCTTTTCCATATGTAAACTGGAGGGATACTTGGGAGACTATCAACTTTAGAGATGGGAGTTGTGATGGGTGATCTTCATTGTTAACTTGACTGGATTTAGGAGCAGAAGAAACATCTCTTGGTGTGTCTGTGAGTGTATTTCCCAAGTTTAACTGAGGTGGGAAGACCCACCTTGAATGTATATGACACAACTCTGTGGTATGGGGGTTGGCATCCCAGAATGGAAAAAAATAAAAGAAGAAGAAGAAGGAGAAGAAGAAGAAGAAGAAGAAGAAGAAGAAGAAGAAGAAGAAGAAGAAGAAGAAGAAGAAGTAGAAGAAGAAGAAGGAGAAAACTAAGCACCAGTATTCATCTCTCTCTGCTTACTGACAGAGATACAATGTGACCAATGGCCTCACCATCCTGTTTCCCTGTCTTCTCCAACTTAATGGACAGCATCCTCAAAAACTATGAGCCAAAAAATAAACATCTTTTTGTCATGGCAGTGAGACCAGTAACCAATACAGGAGTGTGTTTGTTGTGAACATAATGTATGAGAAAATGTGTGTAGAGTCTACTCACCTCTTTGACAACATCTCCTTCCAGGTTATTGGGGCAGCTTCTGTTTATCTTTTGGAGCTGTCTAGTGTGAGAGTTGACACCACTTTTTTCACCTCTTCATTATCTATGGCCATTTTCCTTTGGCTTCTGCTATTTTTGACTTTTATGTACATATCACATTTCAGTCAGTGGCCACAGAAACAGTTGAAAACAGAATCATTTTTGTCTGAGAAATCACCATGTGGTCGAGAATTCCACAAGGTCCCTTTACCAAATCTTCCTGCATACTAGCAAAGAGACTTTCCACCATGAGTTTCAGTGGTTCTTTAGAAACACATGAAGGGAGGTGGACATTGGGCCACTCTATAGATAGATGACAGAGCCTCTTCAGGTTTCAAGATCTGCTGCCATTTTTTGGGTGGTGGTGGTAACAATTCCTGGGTCAGTAAAGAGGAAAGGAGAAGCTAGAATATAGAGTAGGCAGTGACAGAAGTTGTCAACACTAGGATGTGAGTGCCCCATCTTCTTGCTCATTATGTCTATTGGCTGAAGACTATCGCTCATCATGTCAACCAGGAGCAACAAATTCACCCTGACCTTGGCAGCTCCTTCAGTTGCTGAACCGGTTTCCCTCCCCAGAGGAAGCCATCAGGTACTGTTCAGCAACGACCTAGAGATGCAGCAGACAGTATTCTGGCTATGAGCACCGAGGTGTAGTGTAGGCTTCTTGGCATTAGTTCTACCTCCTGGAATGTAAGCTAAGAGTGGCACTGTCTGAGGCTCCAACACAACTTTACTGGAATAGCTCATCCCCTCCACTGAATTCATTTATATTCATTGCAGAAAAGTTATTGGTGTGATTGAGCAAAATGTCCTTTTGCTCTCCCTGTTATGCTGGCAAAGTTCTAGTCAGCACTCATCACATTCTAAAAGAAGCAGGCATAGCTAGAATCTCCAAAGATCCGTCTACTTTCTATCTGATTGATGCTGTTTGCCCATAGAACATGGACTCCAAAAGGACAGAGACTTTATCCCTTAGCACTTACCACACAGTTAATTGTAGCAAAAGACAAGCATGCTGGGTGAGTCCAAAAAGTTGAAATTGAGTGATCTTACGGCTGTTCCAGGTAGTGCTGTCACATTTTTTCCCCATTCAAAGTGTTTTATTTACTTATTTAAAAGAGATTTGCACATATTGTGCAAGCTGATGAGGTTTCACAAAGACCACTTCATTCAAGCATACTATGTACTTTGACCTTATTCATCCCTATTGTAACTTGAGTTTTCAGGCAAAAGCCTCAGATCTAAGCCTCAACAAGTTCTGTTTGGTTTCTGGCTCCTAAATATCATTTAGATAGTAGTGCTGAAAAATAGTGAAAGAAAATTTAATCAAAAGTGTGGGAAGAGAAACAGATAAAGGATGCCATTGACCCCAAATTAATCTTTAGGGTATTGATATGAACTATAGGGGGTCAAGAGTATGCATGATTAACCAATCATACTCAATATACAATCCTGACTAATGTTCTCTTAGTTCAAATTCTACAACGTGGTCTTCTAAATTATTAATCTGTTAATCACTGTCATCATCATGTGGGGGACCATTTAAGCTGCTTCAGGATGTAGCCTTGCTGTTCTTGGAATCCAAGGTGACTGCAGGTTTAGGACAATGACTTATCTCTGTGTCTGAAGGCTTGAGGGAGGATGAATAAGCCAAGAAGGCAGGTGCTCCTTGAAAGATTAACATCCGTATGTAAACTCAAGCAGAAGTCAGATTCAAAGTAAACAAGTTAGACACAAAGAGCAGGCAGTGATGGCAGACTTTCATTCTGCTGTTAGTCACCTTGTGGGTCTAAAAGCCAAAGCAGCTCCTGTGTGTCTGTTACACAGTAACCTTCAGTCCTCACTCCTCTTTTCTAGCCACCTTCCTGTTCCCAAATAGTGTTTCTTCTACTTTCACATCAGTGTGCGTGTGTGTGTGTGTGTGTGTGTGTGTGTGTGTGTGTGTGTGCGCGCGCGCGTGTGTGTTTTCCATGTGAGAGAGAAAACTTCATATTTGTTTTTCCAAGTCTCATGTATTTCTTTCAACAAAGTAACACATTATGAAAACCAGCCTGCAAGTATCAGTAGCTTTTCTATATATCTATAAAAAAAACATGCTGAAAAAGAAAATAAATCCCATTCACAGTAGCCTTAAAAACACTTTACAAATAATTTAATGGGAGAGGCAGAAGCACATCTATCATGAAAAACTTAAAATGCTGGAAAGATTTAAGAAGACACTAGAAGTTAGAAGACTTCTCATGCTCATGGATCAATAAAACTACTACCATGAAAATAAAACCACTACCATGAAAAGGGGTTTCCAGTTTTTATTTCCTTCCCTCTGCTCACAAAGACCTTCCTTCTCCAGGCCTACTCCAGCTCTTTGCAACCTGACCCTGGGCCCTTTTGTTTGTACATCCTGTCTCTTTAAGGCTTCACTGGGCCCCTTCTCTTTCCTGTCTAGTGGGGGTAGCAGCCTGGGGCTTAAAGTATGACATCAGTACCAGCTGCTTCCAGGAGGCTGCAGAATTGTTTACTGGTCTATAAACCTCATTAGCAAGCAGAGAGGAAATTCCCAGCTGCCTAGAAGATATGATCTGGTGGGTTCACTTGCTTGAGTTGAGGGATGCAGCTGTTTAGACAGCCCTGTAGGCAGGCCTTGGAGGGAGGAGGTTATTGTACCCAATGGCGTTTGGGATTTCTCCAAATATCTTTTGTTAATGAATTATTACATGCTGTGATGGTTAACATTGTCAGCTGTACACAACATGGGAAGATGTTTTCAATGCAGGATTATCTGTATTGGGTTGGCCTGTGGGTGGGGTCTAAAATAAATTAATTAATGTATGAGTGCAAGAGTTGAGCTGAGCATGCTTGCCTTCATTTCTCTCTGCTTTTGACTGTGGATATGATGTGACTAGCTGTTTAAATTTCATGAGTTGAGTTTTCCCCAATAATGGATTCTAAACTGGAATTGTGAGCCAAATAATCATCCCTTTCTGTCCAAAGTTGCTTTTTGTAGACCCCAAAGAAGAAAATGGTTAAGAGAAGACTGCTCTGCATGGAGAGAGCCTAGTGTCTGTTAGGAAGCCCTGTTTTCTTCCAGTGTACTTCCCTAAAACAATGAAACACAGTTTGAAATTTTGGTTTGGCTCTATCTTCCACATGAAGATAGGAAAATGAAATTCAGAGAACAAAAAGAAGCAACTTATCCAAGATGCTCCACTGACAAGCCTAGTAGTCACTTCCTGGTAATTGACTATATCTGGGCTTCTGCCACCTCCCACCACTCCTGCCAAAGCAGGTGGAAATGGGAATCTGAGTAGAGTGCTCAGCTTGTGCAACAGCTAGAATAGGCTGATGCCTGAGAGGTATTGTTGGGAGCAGGTGATGAGGCAGCCTGAGACCAGACCAACACACACACACACACACACACACACACACACACACACACACATGCACACGCACGTGCGCAGGTGGAGGAGGAGAGAGACAGCAGCATCAGTTTGTGTGGTTAAATGCCTTCTCTTTGTAGGAGTTAATGAACTGAATGTGTTTGGTCCCAGTGGAGCATCTCCTTAAGGAAAATGATGATATATTTCCTGTGAAGGAGCTTGGCTTGAAGGGAGAGAGAATTTTCACTCCCATTCCTTTGTGCTAATTACATAGCTCATATTTTAATAAAGATTCAAACCCTCCAGCAGATAGCTGATAGGGAAGAAATGCAGATCAATAAACAAATGAAAAATGTTTCAGGTTTACTCATAATTAAAGCAATATAAATTAAAGCAACAATGAGATAACATTTTCACCTATCATAATGATGCCCATTTAAAAGTCCCATAATATCTTTCCTTGGTGGGTCCTACTTTGTGCAGCCTCTTTGGATGCACTTTTATAATAGTTGGCCAGTACAACTCAAAGTCATCAACACACATGCCTTTGAACCTCACAGTGCCACTTCCTGTTCTATGGGCACATCCATGCAACGAGGAATGCCTAGAAACACTCAGTACCACTGTTTTGTAGAAGCAAACAGCTCTGGACTCTCATGGTGTTCACAGGTCAGGAGAGAAAGGTAGTGGGCTGAGTTGAGAAGAAATTTGATGCTTCTGATGCAGGTGGGGACTCCAGAACATACTGTTCACTTACAAAATAAGTTGGCTAATAGCATACTCCTCAGATATATGATTTCATTTATGTGAGGTCTTTGTATACTGCAAACACAGAGACACAACTCTAAGCCACAAGTGTTCTAATCTCTTCCTTACCATTTGCAGAGACATCTGTCTAACTTCCATGTGAGAATGCCATGGCTTCTTCTCTGGGAGCCTACCATTGAAGCTTTCTGTTGCCTACTTTGTACACTTGGCCATGGCCATCCTTCCAGATCTGTGTATGATGGAAGACTTGGCAGAGGATGTAGGCCTTTGAAATTTCAAGGTTAGCAAAATAAACAATAGAAGACTTTCAGAGTTTTTGGATTCCAAGTTTAGAAACATTTCAGATTGAAATTATGATATTGCTAAAGTTATATAAAGGGTACCATGTTAGACATGTACTATGGAATAAATTTAAAGTCATGCAGAGGATTGTGTCTTATCTCCCAGCCATCCTTGGCATCCAATTCAAGAGAAGAAGGTACACAAAGAATGTAAAGAGCTAGTGGTTCTGGATGACCTTAGGGGCCCAGGAATGGGGAATAAAATCCTTGCTTTGATTTAGGTGTTGGGTTCCTCTGCCACCAGGGGGCAGTGCCTCCACATGCACAAGGACCATTGTTTCTGTTCCCAGGAAGCCCCAGGAGGTCAAGTCCAGTTGGCAGCAGAGGTGAATCTGGGCTACTAACCTTAGTTCAAGTCAATGTGACAAGTCAGTGCAGCTGACTTCTGAGCTCTTCTCTCAACCCAG
Organism: Onychomys torridus; assembly: GCF_903995425.1. Lineage (NCBI taxonomy): Eukaryota > Metazoa > Chordata > Mammalia > Rodentia > Cricetidae > Onychomys > Onychomys torridus. Next base: position 49,595,946 of record NC_050466.1, read on the forward strand.
ACCCTGTAGGGAAAGAAGACAATAGCATTGTTCAACCAACACTGAAGTCTTGAGGAGAGGGCAAGTTGTGGTTGTCAAATAAAATACAGGACATCCATTTACATTTGATACTGGATTAACACGAATAATTTTAGAGTAAATAGATTTCAAATGTTGCATGGAACACAATACTGATGCTAATAATGATATTTTTCTTATCTAAAGTACAAATTTATTGGTTCTCATGTTTTATTTGCTCAATCTGGTGACTGGTTGGACAGAAATGTAAGGGTCAGCTTCTGGAGCTTCTAGGTTTTACTGAAGGCACTAGGCGCTTTCTCTTCTGCTAATATGTGTTCCTCCACAAAGCTCAGGTTTCATTGTGGCTGTTCCAAGGGGAGAATTGCTCAGACCCTCAGGAATGCGGTAAGGTCCCATTTATTTCTGTCCTGGAGGAGTGGGCTGAGGGGGGGGTATCACCAGGCGACATTCTCTCTATTAGTCCTGTTTCCTCCTCTTCCTTCCTCCTTTTCTTCCCCTCCTTCCCCTTGTTTTACGTCTCTCTTCTCTTACCAGCTGGGCTCAGCTGTGATTGATTCCTTTGACAAATATTCTCCTCTTCCTTCAATGGCTCTGGAATTTAGAGCCAAGGTTTGACCATTAATAATGACATTAGCCCAAGGTACTACAAAGGAACATAACAGACAGGATGCACATGCAGATGCTTACGTATGTGGAAATTCATTTAAACAATTGGCTCCTGGGACTGCAGGCAATGTGATTGGTTGTGAATTTGGGCAAAAATTGTTGCTGCAATCCTGGAGCAGACATTTTCTTCCTCCTGGAAACCTTAATGTTTGCACTTGATTCTTTCAGTAGATTGATTGAGTACTAGCACCTGACTGAGTGCAAGCTACTTTATTTAAAGTCCATTAGGGATAATAATCACAGCTGCAGTATAGCTTTGCAGACTTACTGAGAGCTGAGTGTTTGATCAACTCACTGGGGATCAGGATCTGACTAAATTGACACATGCAGCTGGTCTAGTCTGTAGGAAAAATGGAGGCAGAGCCAAAACATATATTAGGGTACATAACCCCAGCATATTCTTCTTGCCACTCCCTGCTTTCTGTCCAGGATTCAGATCAGAGAAGGCCATCTACTTTGCTTGGAGACTCTGCATTGGAGGCAGGATACTCTGTACAGAGAATCTTCTCTGATAGAAAGTTGTACCCTAGATTATTGGCAAGCGCTGGGCTTGTAGAAACCATGATAAGCATGTGACCTACAACTGCTTTGGGCACTTATGGATGCTTAGACCTTATGCCAGCCCTTGTCTCTTCCTAGACCATAATGGAGGATGGGTCCTCCTACTCATAAATAGCAACATTAAGGGAAGATGAATTAGGACAGCTCCCACAGACAGCATGGCTTGGAGCCCTATCTCTTCTCCAAGTTGCTTAAACAGCAAAAGAGAAGGCCATGGGACCCACCAACAAGATACAGTGGAAACAAAAGGTACCAATCCAAGACCTGAGCACAGACAGGGAAAGCTGCCTCCACTTTCTTGTGCCAGTGTATCTCCCTTGCATTTCTACCCCTGGAAGAGGAGAGTTTCCATGTCTTCTTTGTGCCTTCCATCCTGAGAATCCTTAGAAATGAATACCTGGTGGTGATGGCAGGACGCCCTTCTGTTGTCAAAGAAGAGTTAAAAATGTCCATTTTTGAAGATCTAGGGACTGGAAACATTGAGCAAAGCCAAGAACAGACAATGCCAGGTGAGAATCCCTTAAAATGCCTCTTGACAATAGTTAATCATGTAGTTAATAGTTAATAGTTAATAGTTAATAGTTAATCACTTCTACTTCCCACACCATTATGTATGCTGTTCATTTAGTCTGGAAGGTTATTTGTCTATTTTGGGTTTTTCAATGTTGACTTCTGCTTTTCTCCTGCCATATTAGCCTGTTTTGGTTTTTAATCAATCATGAACCATTTGCTTATCTGAATTTACATGGATGGATTATTTTCTTATTTATATTTCCTATTCCCCCTTACATAGAGATGATTGGTGTTTGGGATTTTATCTCTTGATCCTTGTTCACTCAACAGAATACTAGGTATAGAGCCAGGCCTTCACTAAACACATACTGACCTGTTGAATAGACAAATGAATAGGCTGAGAGTCAGAAGTGAATTGGCATTGAGTGATTTCTGCTGTCTTCAGTACCCAGTAAGTCCTGGTACAGCTTTTAACAGTATTCAGAGAAGTCTCTATTCTTCTTTCTAGAAATAACTGAACGTGGGTCCCGGTCACTGTGGGGATTCCAAAGACATCCAAGAGCAGAGTAATAACATGCTGGATCTGGTTCAAGCCAGTCATTTTGGAATGTGACTGGATCTTGTCTCAAGAAAGGGGTTTTGACACATGATGGCTATCTTAGGGTGGGAAGTACTTACTTTGGTACTCCTGTCTTCCCATGGTAGATCTAGCTAGAAGTTGGTTATTGGGAGGAGGAAGTGTCCATATGCCAAGAAAGCAAATGAAAGCAGGGTAGACCACTGAAAGATTGGGGCTGTCCTGTATAATGCTTGGGCTTCAACACTGGAAATTTGCATGCCTAACAAACATGTTGATGGGAGAATACATTTATAGTTGGTCCTCCGCATTCATAGGTCTTGCATCCATTGACTCAACCAACCATAGATGGATGATAGTATCTGGGGGGGGGGGTGGGGTGATTACATCTGTAGAGAACATGTGCAGGATTTTTACTTGCCATGATTCTCTACACAATACAGTATAAGAACTACTTAGATAGCATTTATATTTTATTAGGCATTATAAGTAATATAGAAATTATTTCAATTATATAAGAAGATATGCTGGTACTATATTCTAATATTGTGACCTTTTATACAAGGGACTGGAGAATCTGCAGATTTGGGTAACCATAGGGAGGGGGATGTTCTAGAAACAGTCTCCATGGATACCAAGGGATGAGTACACATTCTTTATAAACCTCCATGTTGTTAAATTATGTTTTCTTTTAAATTACTTAAAATCAAATTGAGGGTTTACATTCTTCTTCAGTAGGCAGCTTGGCCTTTCAAGGGATGCCTACATGTAAAAGTTCTACCAGAGGACAGAGAAGCCTGTCATTGCATTTCCCTTGACACAGCATGCAAGGCTAGAAGCTACCAATAGGAACAGTGTGTGTGTGGTGGGGTGTTGGTGTTGGTGTTGGTGGTGTAGGAAGATGATATGGCATCGTGGGACTCCTATGGAGTGCACTGCTGATCCTGCAAAATGTGGGGCTCAGCAGGTTGCTTGGAAGGTGTTTCCATTCTTTCTGTAGGGACATCAGGTGCAGGTGCCCTTGATGCCAAGAGATCAGAGTCAGGGGGATGCCCATCTTCAGGAATTTCCTGGCAACTTCCAAGGGGGGAGATTCCCTTACGAGTGGTAAGAGCTCAACTGTCTTGTTCCTTGAGGGGGGGGGGGTGGGAGACAAACAGGGGAACAGGGCCATAAGCACTGGTGAACATCTGAGTCAAGAAGCAGTTGTATGTATCTGAAATATTGGGGTACTATTGTCTCCTGGCCATTTGGGAATCTTCATATGCTTTGGTAAGCCCTCAGGCTGCTTTACCAAACACGGAGAGGACTGGAGTCTTTATCCAAAAAGCGTCCAGGCTTATGTGATTGCTCTATATCTTTTCTATGACCACCAGCACTTCTGACCCATGTAACCTTTCCTCACAACAGTCTGGAGGCAGATATAGTGGCAGAGATTAGCCTGGAACAGCTCAATGGGCTAGAGATGGAAGTCATGAGAAGGCAGGTGAGCATCTGTTGTACAGTTGGAGGAAGCATCATAGTCCCTTGGAGTAGGTGGTTTTGGCAGCTGTGAACAAAGTCACCCCCTGAATTTTCATAGCCTTTGTCATAATATCATATCCTGTAGCAAATGAAATGAGGTCAGGCTCCCCTTTCTCTTCTTCTTAGGCCTCATGGCTTGGGTACCTTATGTTGATGCTCACCCTTGACTTTCCTTTATGGTGGAGATGTGGAATAGGAATTGAGGAAGAGAAAAAGAAGTAGAAAGGGGAACAAAGATTTATTTTGTTTCAAGCTCATACTTTCCCCTTACCATTATGTCTTGCCTTTCTCATAAGAGTGATTCCTGCTCACAAGCCCTGTGTTTGGTCCCTCCACAGATACAAGTGATTTCTGGGAGGCTGCATGCCCTTTGAGGATCAGAATGCCACTTGGCACCATAAAGAGACTGTGCTCTTTAGTCTGTTGATGCCAGTGTTCATAGCCAACCTGTGGCTTTGGATGCGCCAATAAAGTTTCACAGACATCACAGCCCTGCTAGATCCATCCCTTCCTCTCCTCTTCCCTTTGCTTTCAGGGATGCCCTTACCCACCCCATTCTATCACCCAGCAGCCTCCAGGTACCATTTGGGTCATTTTACCCTTCTGCTCAAGCCTCCTGCCTTTAGATGAGCTCACTCAACTATGAGATTCTATCTGCTGTGAGGCTAGCAAACCACTGGGTAGCATCACACAGATGTGCCTGAGTGGAGATATCACTCCTCTGGAGGGATTAGAGGATGTCACCAGCCCTGACAGAAACATCAGTATAAGCACTACATAACTTGCGTGCACATAGAGCCAAGCTCTGTGGGCCTGGCCTTTGTAAACTGCCCCCCCCATTTCTTCTCTTCAGTCCTCTGTGGGTGGGGTTTGGCTTTGTATCCCTCCCTTGCTTCCTCCCACACCACTCAAGCCTTTGCTTGGAGAACATGCTCAATAAATGCTTCATGACTACAGCAAAACCTGGCTCCAGAAATTCTTCATCTACACCTCACTTAGGGCAGGATTGGGGAGTTACACTAGGAGATAGCCCTCTGGTGTGGTGATATTGTGTTCCCCAAAAATATTGTGCACCCTCATAAACTTATCTGGGGTCAGAGAACAGAAGAGCCACTAGATACAGAGGCCAGAAAATGGTGGCACTCATACCTTTAATCCTAGCATTCTGAAGGCAAAGATCCATCCGCATTTCTGTGAGTTTAAAGCCATACTGGAAACAGCCAGGCATGGTGACTCATACCTTTAACCCCAGGAAGTGAGCCTTTAATCCCAGGAAGTGATGGCAGAAAGTTATATAAGGCTTGAGGACCAGGAACCAGAGCCGGTTAAGCCTTTAGGCTTTTGAGCAGCACAGTTCAGCTGAGAGGCCTCCAGTCTGAGGAAACAGGATCAGCTGAGGAATTGGCAAGGTGAGGTGGCTGTGACTTGTTCTGCTTCTCTGATCTTTCAACATTGACCCCACTACCTGGCTCCAGGTTTATTTTTTATTAATAAATACCTTTTAAGATTCATGCTACACTATGGTCCAAGATTGTGCCTGCAATTTGGTTGCTGCCATTTCCCCAAGGTCCCTGGTGTCCTCCACTGCCTGCTATTCTGCACCTTCACTGTCTCTAGCCCAAAAAAGGCTTCACACAGTCCTTCCCATTGATGTCATGTCAATGATTGCATGTAGGACACATCAGATGGTATAGAGACTCAATCAAAGAAAATGTCATGGAAAGGACCAGAAATCTTTCCATTTTCTCAGGGAAAATGAGTTCCTGAGATGAACTACAGGTCTCTGGGGTTTTCTAGCAAGACTGGGAAAACATTGTGTCTAGGCTTGGTTCTCCCAAGTCCTCAGCTAAGGTGTGTCCTGCTTCCTACTGAATGTCTGAGGATGAGGTCTTGAGAGAGCTCTAGAGGCTACAGTCCTGCCCCTTGTACTAATAGCCCTAAAAGTCACATCTCAGATAGCCTAGTCACTAGGCAGTCTTACCTGGCTGCTAGTCCTTTCCCTGGGACCAAGTTGACACACATTTAATAGTTTTAAGATTGATTGCCCACTGGCTTGGAGTTAGTGTCTACACTATCAGAGTCCAGATTTGTGTGTGTGAGAGGGTCATTTATAGAGATGTTTAGCTCATGAGGGCTTTGATGGAATGAATGAAGAAGGGCTCAGTGACAGAAAAATAACCAAAATAAATCTTTCTGGGTGTGGGAACCTAGAACTTTTACATCACCTTTGTGGCAAGTGGAGCTTCCCCAAGTAGCCAAATCTATCAAGACTTCTCCATTTGTAGGAGAATGTGTGTAATAAAATATGAAGAGAACTGTGTATAGGGGATGGGGGATGGAAAGAGGGGAGAGAGGAGGGGAGAGAGAAATGGCAAAGAGCAAAGAGGCTTGAGTTCCAAATTCTATTTGGCCATTACCTTGTCACCTCTCTCTCATCTTTAGGGGAACCTATGCAATGCAAGGCTTCTTTTACTCCAAATATTCTGGGGACTGATGTGCTTCTGAGATGAGAATACATGGACTGCTGTCAACTCAGTGAGATCCTAGATATATGGCCTTGGAGCCTCACCCCACTAGAAGGTGAGAGAAGGCCACTTAGATGCTTGACAGGTTTTCTCTCTGGCCCCAGAGCACAGAGGGTAGTGGGGTGCCAGAGGAAACCCTTTGCATAATGAAAAAGACACTGCGTAATCATAAGTGCTTTGCACCAGGAGAACCAGGGGCACTATCTGCCCTCTAAATGGGCCCTGAAGACTCAGAGCACACCCAAGGGCTAAGAGCAGGGTTGAGAGACATTTTGGAAGACATTCCCTCCACTCTCTGCAGCCCCAGGGGAGAATGGGGTCTGTAACGAGTCTTTTTCTGTTATACCAGCCAGCTCCCAAATAATGACATGGAGACTTATTAATTATGAAAGCTCAGCCTATAACTTAGGCTTATCCCATAGCTCTTGTAACTTAAATTGACCTATTTATATTAATCTACATTTTGGCTCCTGGCTTTTTACCTTTCTTTCATTCTGTATGTCTGACTCCCTCCATGTCTTGTTGGTTTCTCCTGCATGCCTAGATTCATTTCTCACTTCCTCTTTCTCTGTCTGGAAGTCCTGCCTATACCTTCAAAATGCAGAGAATAGTTAAGGGAAACAGGTAGATGGAAAAACCCATCTGTTCACACAAAGGTAGCATTTGGCACTTCCTACTGCCATCACAGTGATTCCACTGCCTTCAGTGTTGTGAAAGGTGAACCTGGGGTAGACATGGGATTATTAACTAGACACCAAGAGGTCATCCCTCACATGGTTAGCCTAAAGGCAACTCTTCCATTCTGTCCCAACTTGGCTCCACAGGGAAACTACAAGGAAGAGAGGGCTGAAACTAGGTTGGGCGAAGTCTGCCTTTTGGGGCCTGGATCCTTTTGTGCCTGTGCAGACAAGACATGTTTTCAGAAAAAGTCTGGTTGAAAATATGTTGTGAAACAACGGCTCCCTCCTGGGAGCAATTTAGCTGAGTTGCAAACAAACAGCCTGGTGGCCCCCCTGGAGGAACACCTCTTGACTTAGGTGAGCTCAGGTGGAGCCCTTGGATGCTCCCTGACTGCCTCTCTTCCTACCCTGCTATGTGACAGCTTAGCTGCTTCTGACAAGACTAGGGCTTCTTCCAACTGCCTGCCTCACCTAGGAGGTCTGCCAGATCAAATCTGAACTTCTGCCAAAGTTCCTCTGGTTAATCTCTGTGGCAGCCTGAAAAGTCAGCACTGTTTTCTTAAGAGCTACTGGGACAAAATGGCTAATGGCAAGATTCTCTGCTTGTCTCTTCAGCTATGATCTGTCTGGAGCATTTGTCTTCTGATTACATTCCCTGCTTTCCAAAACTGTGACTCTCCCCAGTGTGCATGGATACGGGAAGGAACTCATTTACATCTGGCAACAGGGGAGGAAACTTTTCTAAGACATGCTGCTTATCACCATGAAAGGCTTTCCACACCATCTAGGTCCAGGATTAGGGGAACACATAAGCATCTTACTGTCTAGTAGCTTATGAGTGTGTAGGATGCAGTTTTCACTGCCTTCTGCATCACTGAGGCCCAGCAGAAGGAAAAAGCTGGTAGGAAACCTTCCATCAATATCCTCAGAGCATAATTTCGTCCACAGTTATGCACTTGGGCTTTAAGGAGCACTTTCTAGGAAGAAACCTTCTCCACTGAAGTAAGTTCATTTTAACTACCACTTTTCTGTGCTAAATATCCCTATGTGCCATCCATGTTATATTTTCAAAAATTCCAATTGTACATGTCACATATGAACACATTCTCCTGAAAAGGGCAGACATTAGCTAACATAGCCCTCAACTCCCACCAAGCCCTTCCACGTGTATGTCCCTGCAAACTCTCCATGCTGTCCTATGCAGAGTTTATATGTATCTGTGTTTATCCTAGGCTTTGAGCCCAGGATGTTAGTGATAACTCTCCTGGCTATCCCCCAAGGGAGGGGTTAGCTATCCAAGCCACCTGTACAGGTGTGGAAACTGGAGGCTCCCAGTAGGACCCTCCCTACAAGTCTGGTTCCTAGTCACAGCCAGCCCTGAGCAGAGGCTGAAACTCAATACCTCAACTCTTTTTTTTCAGCTTGGCCTCCTAATAGCTGAGGGAAGGAGGGGACATCAGGTTGTAGGAAGGGAAGGTCCAGGCGGGGACCTAGGAACAGCATGGAATCCTGGTCTCTTGAAAAGGAGCCAAAGGGTTATTTGCCCTTTCAATTCGCAAATTCTGGCCCCTGTGGCTGGCCCCACTCTGGATTTCTCTCAGCTATCTCAGATTTCCCTCTGATTCAGCCTCCAATCAGGTTGGCTGCCTAGAACTCTGTCAACATTTTAAAGCAGTGGTTTGGTGGCCACGAGCTTGCAGTTTTCAATCTTCAGACAGAAAGCTTTACACCTGCTCTGTGCAAGAGGGAGTCCCTCAGGGAGTTTGGGAGGGGCCAGACAAGCTGCTTCAACAGACAGGCAGTCCAATCCTCAGCTGTCCACAGCCTGGGGTGTGTAGGGCACACACTGAAGACAGCTTCACCAAGGGCACCCTGAACCAGGCTCTTAAACTCACCTAGCTGTGGTTATGTGTTCCATTGGGCCTCTGTTGGCTTCCCGGGCTGGCATCAGGCAATGCGGAGCAGCTCTCTGATTGGGAAGCTGTTGCTATTTGTTGAAGTCTCAAAGAACCTTCCTTGGCTGGGCAGCAGAAGAAGCAGGAAATCTCTGCAGATTCCAGTGCTCATGAGCTCCCAAGAGCTTGTCTTTTATTGGAGGTGGTGTGGATGGAACAATAGTTGTTGACTGTGGCCCCGGGACTCTGCTTCTGAAGCCATCTGACTGGTGAGCAAAGGGTGCTGAAACTTTCCTGTGTCCACTGGCTGATGGATTCTATGGAGGTCAGGGTTGGGACTCAAGAAAATAAAACTCACAAACCCTAAATCTGTGATTGCAAAGGCCCTCTGTGTATCACTCTCCTCAGTAGAGCAGAGGCAAGTGGCTATTTGGGGAAAATTTTGTGCCTTATTAAAGCAACCAAGTGTAATATTGGGTCCTCAAGGAGTGTGGTGGCAGTAAATGTCATAGCAGACTTTCCCTAAGACACTCAAACTTTGCTTTTGAATAGGAAGATGATGAAGAGGATGGCAGAAAGTTTGCTTAGACATGATTTGTGCAGGAGAGTGGGGAGACATAGATAGCTTGTAAGTATTTGAGGATATGAGGACATGAGGGTTTTGGAAATAAATTCCAATTTCTGGGCTCCAGCCTGTCCTGAGTGGCTTTCTAGAAGGGTCTTCCCTTTGGGCATGGACTGTGTGTAGCTGATACTAAATATGCCACCTTATATTTTGCTGTAAAGTTATGAAGTATGTCTTGGAAAGAGCATACCAGACACAAGTTACTGATAACAAAGAATCTATACTATATGTTCCAACTGCTTATTAAAGTAATGAGCAACTGCATTAATCCATCAGAACTCTTGGGCAAAGCTGACATGTTGTGCTGAGGGTTTTGTTCATCAAACACAGAGCAAGACCATGTCAATTTTGTAGAGGGACTCTCTGGAGCCTGGCCTCAGAACAGCTAATAAAAGTATCAAGGGCTTTCACCTGCTGAATGGGCCCACCTACTGAACACCAGTCACTTACTTTCTTCCTACCCTCAGCTCTTCTGGCTCTCCTCACAGGTGAGCTCCAAACAACTATCCTTCCTGGATCACAGCAACTTCAGCTCCACCCTCAAAAGTGAACCTCAAGAGCCTGCCACTCTTTTCACAATTCTGACCCTAGTTGTCTCCTTGGTACTAATAAGCAATTCCCTGGCTCTGTGTGCATTCCACGTTAGCCTATGGCTGAATGTGCTTTTAGAGACAAATTGTCAGGCTGTGAATCTGTGCAGTGGGCAGCATAACATCAGTCTAGTGAAGTTGTCATGAGGAATAAATAAATTGATTTCAATCCATGGCTTAGCACAAGGTAAATGCATAGTAATTGTGCTCTTAATCCCCAATCATGAGGTTCCAGCTGCTTGATGGGAGGGCCATTGCTTCCATTTGGTCCCCCATATTGCTTTGTGCCTTCCAACTTTCACTAATGCCCCATACTTACAGTATAAATGACATAGAACTTGGTACAATCCCTTACTCACCACTCTGGACTTTTCCTCTACAATGACTGAAACTGGGGACTAATTTCTAGCTAAGATGTAGAGTCTGCCTCTATATGTTGTCAGTCATGAAAAAGATCACATTGTGGAAAATCTTTGGCTAGACCTGGTATTAACTTGAACTAAACTTCAGATTGAGCTGGATTTTAAGAGAATCTGGGATATCTTGTCCTCTAAATGGTCTTATGAACTCCTTCAGAAGACTCATCATGACTACCCTTCCATGCTCCATGGTTTATGATTAGCATTTCTATTCTCTGAAATCTGTCTTCTGAGAGTCCACAGAACTTCATCAATTCTAGTCTTTATGCCTCCATCCCTCTATCCTTGCCTATCTTCCTCACTCGCTGCTTTACTTCTACTTTCCTTTCACCACTGTGCATGCCTGTTTTCTAGGAGGCAGTTCTAGCATTGGGTAGGGTTGTTTGCATGACATACTGTACTGAAGGGTACTTTCAATAAGGCTAGTATGGTTTGGATACAGCATTCACTACTGGACTTCGGAAACTTGGTAGAAAATTGCAGACATAGAGGAAGAGATTGAGCATCCTCTTTATGTGGAAGGTTGCATGCCAAGCCATCCTGAAGGCTAGCAGTTAAAAGCCTTGAAGTCCAGGCCACTCATAAACCATAAACATCTGCTATTAAATAGCTGAGGAGTGTGAAAAACTCAGTGTGACTTGGGACAGGATGTACTATAGCTTTTTACAGGCAATAAGAGAATAATTGTTGATTGAAAGTTGGAAGGGAAGCCTGAAGTTTAGCAGAGATGTTTGTGTTGTCATTACTGGATACATGATACTGTCCTTATGCTTCCCACTCAATGTATAAATAATGTACCTTATTTTACAAATTACCTTTAAAATTTCCCATTATCAGTTAATTTAGACAATTTAATTATACTTTGCCTCCATGAACTTTTCTTCATAGTGTGTGTGTGTGTGTGTGTGTGTGTGTGTGTGTGTGTGTGTGATTGAGTTTATAGTTGTAGATTTATATCTTTAAGTGATCTTATATCTGTGTAGATTTATAGTTTTCATTAAGTTTGGGAAAATGTTCAAAATATCTCTTTAACTCTTTCTCCTCTGGGAACTTTATGGACACCTACAGCATGCCACTGAACTTGTCACACATCTTACTAATACTTGGTTCTTTTCTTGGATTCTTATAGCATTGGCATTGCCTTAGGTATTATAAAACATCTAGAGACAGTTTAAAGAATTTGGGAATGGTTGGAGACATGCCTTAGCAACTAGAGCACTCATTGCTCTTGCAGAGGATCCCTGTTCAGTACCTAACACCTACATGGTGCTTCATAAACATCTGTAATTTCAGTTTCAGGGGTTGCAGTACCCTTTTATGACCTCTGTGGGCACCAGGCATGCACGAGGTACACATACATACACGCAGGCAAAACATCCAATCACATAAAATACAATCAATCACTTTTAAAATGCTTAAAGAGTATGGGAGAACCTGCCTTGTTCATATGTATATATGGTGCTAGACCTTCTCTGAAAAGGATTTGAGCATTGTCAGATTTCTGATCCTAAGTAAGACCGTGGATTCAATCACCACATAGAAATACCACTGTGGTATTTTTTTATACCATAAATTGCATTTTTAATCTCTAGAAGTTTGAGTTTAGTACTTTTTAACATAAATTTCATACTAAAACTTAAATTCTTTGAATATAGGAAATACAATTTTAGGAACTTTTAAGGTGTTGTCTGTTAATTCTACATCTATACCAATTCTAGTCTTATTTTAATGAATAGCTTGTTTACTTCTCATTATGGGGAATTATTTGTATATCTTGTAATTTTTCAGTGGATACATTATGAATATTACCTTATTGAATATTGGAGTTTTATATTTTTATTTTTATATTTTATTGAAAACAGATTATTCTTTCATACATTGCATCCCAAATGCAGTTTCTGCTCCCAGCTCTCCTCCACCTCACCTCTCCCCCGACTCCCTCTCCTGATTCCTTTTCAGAAAAGAGCATGCCTCCAAGAGACTAGCCAAACAGGACAAAAAAAGATACAATAAGACAAGGCAAAAATCTTTATATTGAGATTGGACAGGACAAAAATTAATCAATGAAATTATTCCTAATGATATTTTGCTGTACTCATAGATCAGTGCCTATCCAGTCATCATCAGAGAGGCTTCCTCTGTCCAAAGATGGGAACGGGTACAGAGACCCACAGCCAGACATTAAGTCTAAATTGGAGGTCTCAGGTCTCATTTGGGTCCCTCCCCTTAGAGGTAGGAAACCGCACTGAAGAGGGAGAGGAAAGACCATAGGAGTCAGAGGGGATGGAAGACACCAGGAGAACATGGCCTGCATAATCTATTAAGCACATATCATATGGGCTCACAGAAACTGAAGTAGCAAGCATGAGGTCTGCATGAGCCTGCTCTAGGTCCTCTGCAAATATGTTATAGTTCTTAGCTAATGTTATTGTGGGACTCGTGACAGTGGGAGAGGGTCTGCCTCTGACTCTTTTGCCTATTTTTATATTTCCAGTAACATTTTGGGCTTTCTTCTGGATTGCATTTTAGTTTCCTGGGAAGAATTTAGTACAATTTGGTTATACTTTTATGAGTTTTCAGTAAGATCACAACATGGCTTAGTGTAGGGACTACTCATTACTCACTGCTGATCAAGGCCCTTCTGGGTATTCTAATCAAGATCACACAAACAATTAAATGTTCCTGACAGGTGGCATCAGACTCCATCTAAAGACTGAGACCTGTAATATTGAATTTAGGAGGATGGTATATGTACTAAGCTGAATATGTGACAGGGTCCACTTTTAGATTCCCAGAGCTTGCTGATATGTCCTTTCTGTGTCTCTTTGCCTATGTCTCTTTAACTCTGTCTCTGTGTCTCTGTCTTTCTATCTCTCTCTGTCTGTGTCTGTCTCTCTGTGTCTGTCTGTCTGTGTCTGTCTCTCTATCTCTCTGTCTCTCTCTGTCTCTCTCTGTCTCTCTCTGTCTCTCTCTGTCTCTCTCTCTCTCTCTCTCTCTCTCTCTCTCTCTCTCTCTCTCTCTCTCAGGCTCACTCCTCTCCCAATACTCTGCTCTGCACTCCCTTGCTGCTCTGCTCTCTTTGGAGTCTCTGCTTTCTTCTCAATCCAGGGAATCCATTACAGTTCACTTTCATTTCTCCCTCTATGTTATGGCCTAAAAAGATCACAAGAAAAATGAGAGTTGATCTCAAGCTCACTTTGTTTCCCTGCTCCTAAGAATTATTGCTCTTTGTTGCCTAATATTTAAAGTTTTGGGAAATGTCATTTCATATCTTTTTTCCCAAGTATGGTTATTTCATTCTGGAGGATATATTCAATCTCTGTTACTCCATCTTAACCAATAAATAATGTTGTATATTCCTTTAAAATAACCTATCTAACATAAAAGAAACATAAGATGAATAATAAAGTGGGGGAGAGGTGGCTTAGAAAAAGTGAAGAAATGAAGAGACAATTCATCAACAATCCATCCAAAGCTCATCCATTATCTACAAAGCCAAGCACTGAGAAAAGTAGGTAGCTTGGATAATTTAGTTGTAACAGAGATATTGAACTGGTGATGTTTTAAATGTAGAGCCTACATACTTGGAATGTGTAGTTGGACAAATGTGAAAGGAATGGCGAAAACACAAAGGGTTTGGACCCAAGTTACTAGAAATATGGCTTTGCCTTTTCTGAGATGCAGATGAGTATGAGAAGATAGTCAATTCTGGACATATTAATCCCAAGGTACCTATTCCACATCAAAATGCTTATGTCAGGGGGTCAATCTGAAGTTCATAGAAGAGGTTGGCTGCTGTTAGGGGTTTTCAAGTCACTGGAATTCAGATATATCAAAAGCCATCACACTTGGGGAGAAATGATAGATAGAAAAATATGTACTCCAGTGAAATACTGAGCTCACAATTGAATTTTCTTGAACACTTCTTCAAAGAACAGAGGAAGTGGTGGGTAAGGAAGGGAGAGAGGAATAAGGTGAAGAGAACTTATTATTTCAAGGAAAGAGGGAATAATTGCTGATTGGTTGCTGGAAACAGAATAGAACATGAACAGAGAATGACTTTTAAGATAGCCTGTGTTCCTGGTTGTCTTCTTAGTTAATCTGGGAATAACCCTGAGGTTCCAGTAGACTCTGCTAGACTACCTTCTCTAGCTTTAGTATCCAGCCCAGGGACTGGCTCCCAGTGGGTGACTGGTGTATGATAGATGAGTGAAGAAGAGAATTGAACATCAGTGAACATTTTAGTGAGCTATGAACCAGAACTTCTAGTCTTTCTGGCTTTCACATCACTATATATACTCTGAGGAAACTCTGAAAATACTTGCAGCCATGGTTCAGGGGATTCATTGTGCCAGGGTGTTTATCTATATAATCCTGGTTACTCAGCTAGTGAGCTAACTGATGAGAAGAGACTCAGAAGGACCTCATGATTGAAATTGGGCTCTTTCGAAAATGGCATTAGCATGCCTTACTCTAGATTTGAAAGGCACTTTTTTGAGTATCCTGCCCTTTGCCTAAGATCCTCAGTCCACCTCTGTTCTCAGCGGCAACTATGTAGCTGGTTGTCTTGCTTGACAAGCTTGGTTTTGCACTTAAACTACTTTGAATTCTCCTATTCATTCTCACTGCAATCTTTCCTCCTCTAAAGTTTGCACACAAGGCAGCCTGATACCCCTGAAGGTGGAATACTCTCCCACTTCACTTATAATATTGGAGTTTTGCAGTTTTGCCTTTCAACTGATTCTTACTATATCTCTAATCCTATTGAAATTAGTGGGTACTTTCTTTGTTGACTGTTCCTCAGTAGCCCTTCCTGATGCACTTGATAAATTTCATCTCATCTCTTCTGGCATCTGACCCGACCTATCATACTCACCATTCACAGGCTCTACTCTAGTAGAACTGGTCTCAAGCACAAAAAAAAATTTTCTAACTGAATCCCTTCTCAAAACTGCCAAGCATGCTTTGCTATTCCCTTGATGTAAACAAAACAAAACTAACAACAACAACAACAAACCTCCCCAAAGCCCCAGACAAACAAGCAAAAAACAATGGCAACACAAAAGTAAAAATTAACAATAGTTACAGAAAGAGGACCTTTTTCTTTTTTCTTTTGTACCCAGGACCTTGCGTTTGCTAGGCAAGTGCTCTACCACTGAGCTAAATCCCACAATCCCCTTCATCTTCTCTTCCCACTGTATTTCTGCTCTTTTTCAGCTGAGATTGCAGTTAGTTACAGCTCTATCTCTTGTTCCTCAACTCCTACTCCTCCTCACCTCCTAAAACATAATTCATTTATGCAGTTTTTATTACTATCCCACAAAAGATCTTGTTGTTCTCCACAGCTTCTATTCCACCTCTCATCTCACAGGGTAGAAGCATGGATTCTCTGTTAAGACTTGGCATTGGCTTTCTGGCATCCGTCTTCCCTGGGGATTCTCTTCTTATGCCTTTTCAAGCTGTCTACCTGTCCTCATCCTTGTCTTCCCTTTGGTCAGCTACTTGGACTATTTGCACAACTGCAGCTTTTTTGAACGCTGCTTTCATTCTCCATCCTTGTCCATTCATGATATGAGAATACCTTTGTCCCAATGAGAGATTAGCTTTCTTGTCAGTTAAACTTGGACAGTGTCCACACCAGACTCCAGAGGGTGCCAACCTGAAAGAGCCTGTTGCAATAGGCTTTGGGATCTACAGTAGAGATTGCAGCACTGGTAGAGGGAGATTGAAAGATAGATGTTTGATAATTTGAAGGAGGATGGATTAATTCTTGAGTGATGCTGACTGGATGTGATCAAGGAAGCAATTACAGTGAAATCCAGGTTTCTGACTTGAGTGACTTGACAGAAAGAAATCTCTGTTAGGAGACTGGCAAACTGAAAAAGTGGTTAATTTATAGGTGAATGTGTTAAATGTGGTTTTGGTTATGTGGGCTTTGAGGGTCAAAGGTGCCTCAAAGGAATTGATTAGCAGGCAACTGGAGATATGAGTGTGGAAGCTGATTAGAGACCTGTTGGTAACAAATGCCTTGGGATCAGATGAGTTGTTTGTAGAGTGTGCCAGTAAGAACCACTTGGCTGAATGGGTGAGCTGAAGCAATAGTTAACTGCCTGTCCTTGTTCCCCTAAGTGGACAGTTCTGATGAAAGGGCATGTGTGGTTGGGTGATGTCACAAGGGAATCAGCAAAATAGAAGGGCTTGTTCCTGATAGATAAGATTCAGGGGTCACGGGGAAAGAAACCTTTTTAATGTCAGAAGTATAAAGAGGGAACACATGTGTTATGGTCTTTCCTGATCTGCAAGCTTTCAGTTAGTACCACTAGCCTTGAAACTCATCAATGTGAGTGGCCTTGGATTTGTTTGCATTGTGCGGTACTTTCTATCTCCATGGTCTACTGCCTCTAGGGTCTAAACAAGTACTTGTGGATGCTGGTTCCTTTCCCTCATGTGTCCTCATTAGCATCCTGGTGCAATAGTCCCACAGAGAGCACTAGGAGAGCATCTCTGAGGCTGCTTGATGTGACTGCTGTAACCATGGTAACAGCTTCAGATGCTAGAAGAAGTGAAAGAAGCTGGAAAAATGTCAGCATTGAGGGCAAGTGCTGGGGTTCAGACATGACCTAGAGTGCATCCTGTGGGGGTGGATGTCATCACAAGATTTCCTGTGTAACAACAGAAAGATCATCAGGGCAAGATGTAGGTTGTGTTCAATCAGGCAAGGCCAGTACAAAGGTTACCACACACTTCCTGATTTCCAAATGGAACTTTGACTCTGTGATGATAATTTTGGGATCCTATATGTAGGCTCCTTTGCTGTGAAGGATATTCTGTTTCACTCAGTGCTGAGACATCCAACTATGAAGAACACTTGCCCTGCCCACTCCCAGTTTGCATCACAGGAGTCTTGAATTACACAACTCTCTAGGGTCTAAGAATTCACAGCAGTGTTGTGGAGTCAGAGTGTGGCTGTGAGCCCAGCAGCAGAAGCCATGAGAAATCTGGGGGCATGCTGACCCTTTTTATCCACATTTAGTGGTATATACGGATCATCCTTAGAACAGAAAAACTACTTTGAGGATCTCTGACCCCTATTCTTCCTGGCTGTGGTGAGAGACACTGTAGAACACAACCTTCTTTCTCACTTCTGGCTTGTTCTTTCCTCATATTCTTTTTCTCAGTCTATTTGGTGAATATGTCTTCTGTTTATCTCTTCTATGTTTGAACAAACCTCATAGTCCCCAAATAATGATGAATAATGACTTCTATAGCGTTATGAAGCCATGCGACTCAGCATTAGCTTCAATGTCAGGCTCTAAGGGCCAAGGAAATGATTATACTCCCTCACTCTGATGTGTTATCTAAACTCTAAATAGTGCTAAACTACACAATGTAGTTTTCTTACCTTTACCCTAGTGATTATTTTTGACACATGAACTAGTCATGGAATATCCTTCATGGCAGAGGAGCCTACATATAGGATCCCAAAATTGTTATCACAGAGTCAAAATTACATTTGGAAAGGTCAGTGGGCCTGGTTGTATTCTCACTGTTCACCACTAGCTCCCCTGCTCTCAATGGGTACTAGAGTCCACTGGTTATTGCCTTGTCAGGTGAGAGCCCTAGATGTACATGGAGAATGACTGAAAAATCCAATGGTGTGAAGAGCTCTCCAGCAAATAATCATAACCATCATCCTCCTCCTACCATCAAGGCCAATGGCAAAGATGACCACAGGACAGGTAGCAGGTGAGTCCACTAAAGTTAGATGACTTTTGTTTTCCTTATCTTCTTTCCTCTTTCCCACTCCCTACCCCACCCTCTTTCTTTCTTTTGCCAAACTTAGGATAAAACCTCAGGGTCGTGTACATACCAGGAAGGCACTCTACCCCCTGAGCTGCACTCTCAGCTCAGACTGGGTGATTTCATTAATAACCTAGAGTCTGCACTATCTCCTTGTAGCTTTTACTTACAATCATAGAGCAAGCTACATTTGGCTCTAGGACATCTTCAAAAGGGACTGTGAGATGTTTAGGGATGTCCTAAGAGGAAAGACAATTTATACTAAGAGAACCTGAGTCAACTCTGTTCTTTTGTATTCAGACCACAGTCTGAGGCAGCTGATGATGACACTTCCTCAGAACTGCAAAGGCTGGCAGAGATGGATACCCCACGGAGGGGTAGGGGTGGCTTCCGAAGGTGAGTTCTCCACTTCAACTGACCTGCCGCTACCCCTTCTTTTCTTAGGACCTGTCAAATGGTTACTATGGCCCTCCTCTCAGCTGCACTAGGTCTTTTTATAAGACTCTCAAGCAGTGATTCTTAATCTGTGGGTTACTACCCCTTTGGGGATTGAATGACCCTTTCACAGGGGTCACCTAAGACCATTGGAAAACACAGATATTTATATTATAATTACAGTTATGAAGTAGCAATGAAAATAATTTTATAACTATATTAAAGGGTCTCAGCATTAGGAAGGTTGAGAACCAGTGACTTACAATCACCTTGAGAGCCTTTAGAAATCACAGGGCCGAGGTGTTATTTCACCGTGCTAGAGGCTTTTGTGAGGCAAGATGGGAGTAGACAGGAGAGGCTTCCCTCCATGTTTGGCTGCCTCAGCACTGGGAAGAGGAAATTCTTTACAGTAGAAGAACCTATACATAGGGTCTCAAGGTCATAGGCCTCATAGGGAAATCAAGAAGCCTGGGACTGTCATCATACTGTCCTGTCCTGACTCTGTACAATCTAAGTTTTGCCTTGAAGATCTCTTGTTTGTGTTTGACAGTGAACTGAAAAGTCACATTACACAGGAAATCTTTGGAGGGCATCCTCCCTCACAGGATGCACTTTAGATAATGCCTGAGCCCTAACACTTGTCCACAATGCTGGCTTCTTTCCAGGTCTTAGCATACAGGAAATCATGGACTGATCTATGTCTGGCTTTCCCTCCTCTCTCCTCTCCCTCAATTGTCAGTGAACACTCTTGGACAGGTCTTGCCTAAACAGTACAGGGCATTTCTTCGGCACACACTCATTCTTTTTCCCCTCTAGGATTGTCCGCCTGGTGGGGATCATCAGAGACTGGGCCAACAAGAATTTCCGTGAGGAGGAACCAAGGCCTGATTCCTTCCTAGAGCGTTTCCGTGGGCCTGAGCTCCAGACTGTGACAACACATCAGGGGGATGGCAAAGGCGACAAGGACGGTGAAGGAAAGGGCACCAAGTACATCTCTCTAGTTTCTGTGGGCTATGAAAACTCTCACACCTGCCATGGGAGATCTCAGTGGGGATTCTAACCATTATCAGGGGAGGTGCAGAGCCATGCCAAGCTCTATGATAGCAGATAAAGAACTGGGCAGGGATGACCTCCTACATTTCTTTGTACTCTGAATATTTCTATTGTCCTTACCAAGGGCCTCTCAAATAGCAGTGATCTCCTTTCCATGGCAAACTGGAGTGTTTTCACACCATAGTCATACCCTTGTTAGACATTCTTTTACTGCTCATGGAGTGAATTTCAGCAGGAGAAGAGCTCAACCAAGGGCATACCACTCCAGGCCTAGATCCAGTAGTCAGTATGTGATGATCAGGCAGGAAGACTGTATTTCACAGAGTACTGTTGAAGCCATGCCCATTCTAGCTCCACCATGGCTAAGAAAGCAGGTTTTGAAGGGGCTTATACGGGAGTCAGGAGCATGATACCCAGATTATTGAGCAGAAGAGGGAGGAAAGAGAGGGGAGGTAAAACATAGAATAATTAGAGGGTCTGATGTTTGAAGACTAAGTAGATGATAATGGATGTCTGCACAAGTTGACATCCACTATCTCTGGTCAGTGGAGAGAAAAAGATCTGCCAGGTTAGAATGAAGCATCTGGGAAAGTGATTTGGAGGCTGGAGTCTAGAGAATGGAAAGGGAGAATGGGAAGGAAGCACATACAGATCACTTGCCTAGAGTTTCTCTCTTTTCCCAAAGGGACTGTGGGAACAGGCTTAAAGCTCTTTACCATCCTGAGATACACCCTCCTCAGACCCCCTCAAAGCCTACCTGTGTTACAAGTTCTGTCCTTGATACATCTTCTTGGCAAGGCTCCTTTAAAGTGCAGGGGAGGCAATGAACCTTTCAATGGTCAGAATGGAGGCCTGCTATTTGGCTGTGGGTCACTGCCAAAGGAAACTGTAAGACAACCTACCCCTCAACCCACAATACTTTTATTTCATTGATATTTTTGAGAATTTGTGGTTCTGAAACCTGGAGTCTAGCACTCTAGTGACCCCTATTTGTCTCATCAGGAAGAAATTTGAACTGTTTGTCTTGGATCCAGCTGGAGACTGGTATTACCGCTGGTTGTTTGTCATTGCCATGCCCGTTCTTTACAACTGGTGCCTGTTGGTGGCCAGGTGAGCATGGAGGGGCCTGGGTGGGATTGATTACAGAAGCATAGTCCACAAGAAATGGGATTAAGATCACAGCAATCTCAACTCAGGACAAAGAGTATTCAACAGTCCAATGCTCTTTCTGAATTTTGTGATTGCTGAATTCTTTTTCATCTACTCTGTTACTCAATGCTCCCACTATTCAATGTGCCATCAAGTCTTCATATTGGTCCTTTTCCTGTAATCTTCAGCTTCTTTGTCATGCACATCAGTACTGTCCTTGGTAAGGCCATCATCCCCCCTTCTCTATCTGGGAAAACTACAGTAGTCCTGCCTCTATGCCTTGGAGGTACACTTGACCCCTCTAGTACATCTGCCACACTTGCAACTAATATTCTTGTAGAAACTTGGATTTGATTATGCTACTTTCTCTTCCAAAACCATTTAATGTATCCCCTTTGTTCTGATGATAAAACTCTAAGGCTGACCTTCAAGGTCCACTGAACTTGGTCCTCTCTTTTCCTGACAGTAGTCCACATAACACTACTCTGTGTCAGTCATTCACTTAGGAATAATTACCTGTATATTATTTGAGTTTTGTGCTCTCTCTTGGATATACAATGAAAATCAGGACAGACACAACCACTGCTTTTTTTTTTTTCCAGTGTTCTCAGCTAGACTGAATGTAAACATGCAACAAAAGAAATGAGCAAGATAGTACCAGGGACTGGAGGTAGCAAGTTGCTGGAGAATCATAATGGGCCTGTCAGAGACATTAGCTGAGATCTTGGTGGGAGGTAGCAATCTGTTTAACTATGTGAGGCTGGCAGAGAGGGCATTCTGGACAGAAAGAATAACATGAGCAAGGCCCCTATCTCTCAATGGCCCAGTATGGCTGAAGGCTGTGGTCCAGTTTGTTTTGTACATTGTCTGGGAGTTTGGTTCTAAATGTGACCATTCTACCCTTGGACTAGTACATAATCAGATCTTTCCCTTCCTCTGTCCCCTCCCTGGGTTCTATCTACTCATTGTCCAAATCTTGCCAATTTCTTCCTACAAAGCTCCTGTAGCCACTAACATCTCTCTAGTCTCAACCATCTCTAGCTTAAACCCCATTACTATCTATATTCCCAACCTTCCAGGGTTTGATGTTGTGTTAAATAGGAATCTATTGAAGTAATTAATACAGAAGCCAGTCAGCTGTTCTTCTAATGCCTTATTTATTTATTCTACTTAAACCACTGATGACTTGCAGTCTGGTGTCCTGGACTAGGGATGTGGCATATAGTCACAACTAAGATGTGTTCTCTTTCTTGAGCTCATATCTAGTGGATGAAGAAGACTATCGATGGTCAATGGTGATGCACACGCAGTGGTGCCTATTTAGTAATAAGGGTTGAGGTAGAAGTCACTAGTCATTGTTATCAAGCCGACTGTGACTCACTGGTGTCCCTGGTGGCCGTGTGAAACTCTCCCTGCAAAAGTTAGGTATACAGTTTAGGGCCAGTAGGGGATTTTACCAGGTTTTGTTAGTGAAGCCAGCCCTGTCCTCTTACAGAGCCTGCTTCAGTGATCTACAGAGAAACTATTTTGTGGTATGGATGGCGCTGGACTACTTCTCAGATACTGTCTACATTGCAGACCTTTTCATTCGACTGCGTACAGGTGAGTGAGCACATGGGCTGCACAAGCAGCATTTGGATTCCTAAGTTCAAAGAATTGAATCCAAAATCTGAAGAAACTAACTGGACATTGTATTGAAGTCCACCACCTGGGTAGACCTCTGCTAGGATACTCTTTAAATCTTATGGCCCCACAAATTTATGGAGATGTAGATCTGGCAGTGGTTTCTTAAGGTTCTTCTAGGCAGTCTCGCTATGTTGTCTATAGTTCTCTGTGGGAAGGAAGGTTTGTTCCTTGTTGAGAATTATCTTCTAAGGAGAGATTGATCTGAGGACAGAAGTGACATGCTGCTTTGTATCTCTATCAGGCTTTCTAGAACAGGGACTTCTGGTCAAAGACCCCAAGAAATTGCGAGACAACTATATCCACACCTTGCAGTTCAAACTGGATGTGGCTTCCATCATCCCCACTGACCTCATCTATTTTGCTGTGGGTATCCACAGCCCTGAAGTGCGCTTCAACCGTCTGTTACACTTTGCCCGTATGTTTGAGTTCTTTGACCGCACTGAGACACGCACCAGCTACCCCAACATCTTCCGAATCAGCAATCTGGTCCTCTACATTTTGGTCATCATCCATTGGAATGCTTGCATTTACTATGCCATCTCTAAATCTATCGGCTTTGGGGTTGACACCTGGGTTTATCCCAATATTACTGACCCTGAGTATGGCTACCTGGCTAGGGAGTACATTTACTGCCTTTACTGGTCCACACTGACCCTCACCACCATTGGAGAGACACCACCCCCTGTAAAGGATGAGGAGTACCTCTTTGTCATCTTTGACTTTCTGATTGGTGTCCTCATCTTTGCCACTATTGTGGGAAATGTGGGCTCCATGATCTCCAACATGAATGCCACACGAGCAGAGTTTCAGGCCAAGATTGATGCTGTCAAACACTACATGCAGTTCCGAAAGGTCAGCAAAGAGATGGAAGCCAAGGTTATTAAATGGTTTGACTACTTGTGGACTAATAAGAAGACAGTAGATGAACGAGAAGTCCTCAAGAACCTGCCAGCAAAGCTCAGGGCTGAGATAGCCATTAATGTCCACTTGTCCACCCTGAAGAAAGTACGCATATTTCAGGATTGTGAGGCTGGCCTGCTGGTGGAGCTGGTACTGAAGCTTCGTCCTCAGGTCTTTAGCCCTGGGGATTATATTTGCCGTAAGGGGGACATTGGCAAGGAAATGTACATCATCAAGGAGGGCAAGTTGGCAGTAGTAGCCGATGATGGTGTGACTCAGTATGCCTTGCTCTCTGCTGGGAGCTGCTTTGGAGAGATTAGCATCCTTAATATTAAGGGCAGCAAAATGGGCAATCGGCGTACTGCCAATATCCGTAGCCTGGGCTACTCAGATCTCTTCTGCTTATCCAAGGATGATCTTATGGAAGCTGTGACTGAGTACCCTGATGCCAAGAAAGTCCTAGAGGAGCGGGGTCGGGAGATCCTTATGAAGGAAGGTCTGTTGGATGAGAACGAGGTGGCAGCCAGCATGGAGGTAGATGTTCAGGAGAAGCTGGAACAGCTGGAGACAAACATGGAGACATTGTACACTCGCTTTGCCCGACTGCTGGCTGAGTACACTGGGGCCCAGCAGAAGCTCAAGCAACGCATCACAGTGCTGGAGACCAAGATGAAACAGAACCACGAGGATGATTATCTATCAGATGGGATAAACACCCCTGAGCCAGCTGCTGATGAATAGTCATAGGTGCCTATCTAACCTTGCTTTGACCCCAGGAGTTAGAAGTACTGTATAGAACTCCACATTTACATGCGTTTCATGTCCATCTGAACTCTTCCCAAAGCCTTGCTAAGGCTTAAGGTTTTGACTACAATGTCTTGGAGTCCCTCTCCAAGTCCAGCTAACAGCCATGCTTGTGAACAGTGTAGGTTATGTGGTTGAATTTCCAAGAATGTACTGCCTAAGTCTGAAAAGGAACCAGGGAACAACTGAATTGTCCTTAAGGGGGGTTTCCTGGGACCAGAAGTCTGGACAGTGTTCTACTCTGAAGAACAGTGTGCACCTCAATGCCTGACTCCTGCTTTTGGTTTCATTAAATCTAGTCACTCCCTACTGCATACTTTCCCATACATGTGCTCTGAACAGCCCATTTTCATGCATGTGTATGTATTTAAGAAGTGGCTGCAGAACTGGGCCCCTGTATGTTGTTACCCAAGGCGTGCAAGGGCTGTGAGGGGAGTAATAGGGTGGGTTTGAGTGTGCTTGCTCAGGGTCATACCTCCTTGTCAGACAATGTCACTGTGAGAAAGAGGTGGCTGGCAGCTTCAGGCACCACCCCTTTATGCACACAAATTCTGAAGGGTTTGTGAAGGCTACAGTACTGGGTGAGATACTGTGAATTAGAGGCACTTAGAAGTTAATAAATTTCTTTGAGCTACTTGTGGTTATTGCTCATCTCTACTTTCTTTCCTCACATTTCTCTTCCTCTCTCCCAAGAGTTTTCCTCCTGGCATATATTTGAGCATCTTTCTCTGCCCACTTAAGCCTTACTGCTCTTTTAGAACTCATGCCTGGAACCAGAAGATTCTCTTGCCTATACCTTCTCCTCGATTGGGCAGTCTCACCTTCTCTAGGCTTCCACACTTCTCAGAGAACCCTCTTTCCTGGGTCAGTTTTGACAGCTATGGCTCTCCTTCCAGACTGTGGGCTCCTTGAAGGAAAGGTCAAGGCAATCTCTCTTACTGTTTGGCTGTAGCCTTGGTGACATGTGTTCCACAGAAGAGGCATTCAATGTTTATCCACCTAGAGAGTAAGAGAATGTTCAAGTGAATGAATGTGAAAAAGAAGTAACACAAGTGACTGAAAGTCCTGTTTCCACCTGCAAGCAGCCACATACTGACTCTGGAGGAAAAGATATCTGACTTTGGTATTGCTGGATGATCAGGAGTTACAGGAGTAAGTGCTAGCTACTGGGTACTGTCTACATACAGACCTTAGTTTCATGTTCACACATGCTATTACCTCATTCTCTCCCTCATTTATTCACTCATCCACTCACTATGAGGTATATAAAATTTACCATCTTAACTATTTTGTAAAATCAGTCACCAACCCTTTTTCATATTGAGAAACTCATTATCCATTAAACAATTCCTCTTCCACCCAACCCAGGTCATGACTACACACATTCAATTTTTTACAAAAGTGTCTGCTATAGGAACCTCATATAAATGGGATCCTGTAGTATTTGTTCTGTGTCAGCATACTTCACACAGTATCATTAAAATACATCCATGTTACATCACATGTCACATTTCCTTTTCTTTTCAAAGACCAAATAATATTCCACTGTATAGATATGACACATTTTACTTATTCATCCAGCTACTGATGAATATTCAGTTTCTGTCTATGATTTGGCTATTGAAATACAACTGTGACTATGGATATGGAAATATCTCTGAGATCCTGTTTTTAGTTCTTTTGAAGACACATATATCTTGATGTGGAATTGTTGAGTCCTATGGTTTCTTTTATTTTTAGGAACTACCACACTTGTTCAATTTTCCAAATTTTCCACATCCTCACCAACATTTATTTTTGGTTTTTGGAGATGATCCCTTCTACTAGGCATGAGACAGTTTTTTATTTTGGTTTTGACTTGCCTTTCTCTTATGAGTTATGGATCTGTGAAGTTTTTTCATGTTTGTTGGCCATTTGGATATCTTTTTTTGAAAAATATCCTTTTAAATTCTTTGGCCCCTTTTGAGTCATCAAATTGTAAGTGTTATTTATATATTATAGATATTAACTCAACCACATTTGCAAATATGTTTCTTGTCCTTCAAGTTGCCTTTTCACTCTCTTGACTGTGCCTTTCAATGTATGAATTTTAATTCTTTTAAATGTGCTTCTTTTAAATTTAATGTAGTTTTTTGGTTCATTCCTTGGCTTACAGCAGAAAGCCTTAGCTAGAGGAAGTCTCACCTGGAGGGATCTGGAGCATCACCCAGACTCAGGTCCAGGGCACATGGTGGTGGCAGTAGAGAGGCAGCACTGGTGATGGGTCACTACTTTGTGTGTACTTGACTTCTCTAGTTTGATATTATGCTGGAAAAAAGACTCTGAGCCCTTCAGCTTAAGAGAGACCCAGCCAACATGAGGAGGAGCCCCTAGAGTCCTAAACAGCTGCTTGCCATGATGCTTGTTGCTAAGGTTGCACTAAGTTCATTTTTTACCTAGCACTGGAACCTATAGGTGTTATTCTTGTAAGCTTAGAAAAGCACTGGTGCCAAAAACAGGTGGATGGCTGTATTGAAAATGCTTGCCTTCCTATCAGTAAGAACGGGATAGTTTCTCTATGGAATCTGCTTCACCTCCAATCAAGCCTCACAGCTGCTTCCAAAGCAGGGTGCCCCTTTGCTTCACTGGGTTTAAGACACAAACATTAGAGTTCAACTACCCTTTTCCCAGACATCCTTGCATTTCAACTTCCACAACTTCTTGCTATTCATCATATGTAAATGTTCTCTTAATCTTGTGTGTGTGTGTGTGTGTGAGAGAGAGAGAGAGAGAGAGAGAGAGAGAGAGAGAGAGAGACAGACAGACAGACAGACAGACAGAGACAGACAGAGAGACAGAGACAGACAGAGACAGAGACACAGAGACACACAGAGAGATTTGATATCTGTGTTTGTGTGTCTGTTTGGACACAATGCAGACATCCGGTGAGCCTTTGGACGTCAGCCTAGTCAGACAAGTGTCTATTTCTGACCAAACTCTATCCACCCCCTCTCCTCTATTCTCTCAGCAAGATCATGACTCTCTGCTGCTTGTTGCTGGCTGCCACCCCCGCTTCTCTCCTGTAACTGGCTGTAGTGTAAGAACTGAAGTATATTTTCCATTATGTGCTGTGTTTACTCAGTGCAACCTGATGTTCTCAGCTCTTAATTTACAAATGTTTAAATTGGAATGGTTTTGTTTTGCTCTGAAAATATCCACCAAAGATAATTTACCACATTTGTACATGACCATTAAATTTCTTTTGTATTGGTGACTTTCTATAGAAAACAAAAGCCCCCACTACCTCCCACATCTTCTCTTCTTTCTGTCTGACCCTTGTTGGCCCCTGACTCTCTTACAGACTGCCACCCCCATCCTGGCCCAAGGAGAGCTGCAGCCTCACCAGCATTAATCTATCTGTTTCTTAGCCTGAGGCTGAAATATAGACCACTTGTCACATCCTTCCTTGGAGGGAGGTCAAAGTAGAGGGTTCTCCTCCATTGTTTAATCCAAGAACAAGTAAGTCCTCAGGGCACAGACAAAGATCCCAAACACGAGAGGGTGGATTATTTGTCACATCCTCTCTATTACACACACACACACACACACACACACACACACACACACACACACACACCAGACCAGGCCCTGCTTCAACAATTAGGTGACACCTTCAGGGCCTCACATGGCTCTTGGAAAAGTCTCTTTCCCAGGACCTCTCCAACTTCTACTCCTCTTGTCCTGACCAAGGCTACCACCAGGTTTCTGCTGGACAGTCACATCTAAAGAGGTGTTCTGACTTCTGACCTTGTCCTTTTCAGTCCATTATCCACAAGAAAACCATATCCTGTCACTTTACTTAAAATCTCCCAGTAGTAGGTTTCCAATATTCTTA
The DNA here is from genome assembly GCF_903995425.1 of Onychomys torridus. Lineage (NCBI taxonomy): Eukaryota > Metazoa > Chordata > Mammalia > Rodentia > Cricetidae > Onychomys > Onychomys torridus. The sequence goes on from NC_050466.1 coordinate 49,624,243, forward strand.
TGATAAAATTGAAATTCATGCCTCCAGTTCCATCTTCCTAAAAGATATGGCCCTGCCAGTCTCTGACTCTGATGACTCTTTCTTACAACCACCTACTTCTCTCCATTCCAGGATTCCAGTCTCCTTGATTCCTCACACACACACCAAGCTTCTTTCTGCCTCTGTAGCCTCATACTTGTTCTCCCTCTTCTAGATCTTGCAAGATTGGTTCTTCTGTCTTTAGGACTCTACAGGATCCTTTATAGATCAACAATGAGAAGAATCCCTACTTCATCCATGGTGTGCTGTCACACTAGCCTGTTTGGTTTTCCTTTTTAGTACTTAGCACCCTTCATATCAGTACCCCAAGATATGCAGTTTTGTTGGCTTCCCACTGCATCTCCAATATCTAGAGCTGCTACTGGAATGTCAGTGTCTCTAACTGGAAATGCTGGTAGAGTCTCAAGGTAATGGCTTCCTCTCTTTCTCCATTGAATTAGACCCAACACTCTCAGCCTCATTTCTCTGCCTGTAATTAGTCCTAGGTATGCTTCATTCACATACAACTCCTGGACATTCCACTGCCTACCCTATGACTCTTCTGCAAGGTACTCAGCTTACTCCTTGCCTCCAAACTTTGCCTAATACATTCCGCTTTTTCTTTAAAGTCGCCTTCTCCCTGAAGCTTCCTTTTATCTCTTAAAAGGAGATGTATATTCCTCTGCTTAGTGTTCATCGATATTGGTTTCTTTCACTCCCTTTCTTCTTTAAGGAGAGATCTCTGGGGGATTAATCTTGCCTGCTTGTAGCCTACTTTGTTGTGTATTGTGGTGTGTGTGTGTGTGTGTGTGTGTGTGTGTGTGTGTGTGTTTGTGTGTGTTGTTTACGTAGGCTCTGGAGGGTTCTGCTGAAGGCAGCACTTCAACCAGAACAAGAAGCTTGGATAAGCAGAGTTGAGAATCCATCCGGTTCCAGCAGGAGGAATGGTGTGCCATGCTGGCTATGGGTTCACTTGCAGGTCACTTTTCCTCTGAAAGGGACTGAGCTGCCAAATATTGAGCAATTTTCCTTCTCTCTGAGTTGAATATTTCCCTGGAAGGACAATCTAGCCCTGATTTAGGGTTTTCCAGCAAGCAAGCTATACCTGGCCCCAATGGGAAGGGTAATAATGAAGATGCACTTGGAACTAAAAAGTTTGCCATGCACAATTCAGTAATGGTCTCAGCTCTCAGAGTAGGATCAGGACCAGTCAGTCCTATGGAGGATTGAGTAGGAGCAACATCTAGGGAAGACAGCATAGTCTTTATAGCTAGTGCTTTCTGTGACTTTTTCCAGGCTTGGTGAGACCCTGCTATTTTCTGTACTTGGAGCATAGCTCAAAGTGAAAAGTGCTCTAAGAGAGTCTGAGAATGTTCTGTGGACATATTTACTTCTTCCTAAGAACCTTAGCCTGGTCTTCAAAGATGAAATTTGATAAGTGCCACACCAGGGAGCTAACCAAGCAGTGATGCAGGACCATAGGACAAGGGTTCCAGTTGTGGCTGGGAATGTGTGGAGCCTGTGGCTGCCAGTGAGTGGTAGAGTGTAGTTGGAGAGCTTCTTTCTGGCCCCCGCCAAGCCCTATTAGTCCAACAAGCCACTTATAAAATAAACACACAGACATTCATATTATTTAAACTGCTTGGCCATTAGCTCAGGCCTACCATTGTCTAGCTCTTACTCTTATGTTTAGCCCATTTCTATTAATCTATACTTTGCCACATGGCTTGTGGCTTACCAGTACCTTACATCTTGTCATGGCAGCAGCTGGCCTTACCTCTCTGCCTTCACCTTCCACTTCCCAGAATTCTCCTCTCTCCTTGTCCTGCCTATACTTCCTGCCTGGCTACTGGCCAATCAGCATTTTATTTATACAGATCAATATCCACAGCACTTCCCCTTTTCTTTTTTTTAAAGGAAGGTTTTAACTTTTACATAGTAAAATTACATATAACAAAACAATTATTAAGCAAGAATTACAGTTACAATATTAAGGAAGATATCCTATCTATCTATTTGTGAGTCTGAGGTTTTTATATCTAACTTATCTTTTATCATAACTGAGAAAATTATAACTATCTAGTCTTCAACCACATCAAAGACCTCAGAAGGATATAATATTACCTGAGAACCGGGAGAAGGATGCAAGCAACTTTTGGGAGTCTTGCAGGGTAGACAGAGACACCTGGCAGCCTGGACAGTCACCTAATGTTCCTTTGTAAAGTTGGGGCATTTGTCTTCAGCCCACAGGGCTAGAGTCTCTTGGTCACTTCTCTCAGTATCCTGTAGAATGTCTGACAGTTTTCTCTACGAAGCAGAAACCTGAAGGACCATTTTGTCAAGCAAAGTTTAGTGGTCACCTTTCTATGGGTCCTGCATGTCCAGTCAATCAAGCAGTCCAGGCAAGAACAGTTTCTTGCCCAAATGGCTATTTTTGCCAAGGTGAAGATAAGATATGAAGTGTCTTCAATGCCCATCCTCCTCTCTGAAGTAAATTGGTGTTGCCAGGGGCAGACATGTCTCATTGTCCAGAAAGTCTAAATATTAAAAATATTTTAAATGCCATATTCTCTAGGTCTTTGAAGTATTTGAAGATTACCTATCTATCTGAAATATATCTATGTATACCTAGAAGACTTCACTAACATGGCTATGAGTATGATTATCATAGATGACTAATTATTAATCTATTTTAATTATCCATTACAATTTTAAATGAGCTGTACAAACATAATACCTTAAACAAGAGTAGAAAGATACACACAGTATAACAAAATTAACTTTAAGTTTGTATCAATAGACTAAAATCTATACCACTGTAAAACATTTTAAACAAGTTGTTGCTCTTTAGAAATAAGTTCCTTAATCTACCCTTTCATCCTATTATATCTATATCATATCCCCTTTTCTTCTTTAGAAAGAGATTGCATTTATAATCAACCTGTTTCAAAAAAAATATTGTTTTTTTTCTGTCCCACCAGAGGGCTCTTCTGATTTCGGACACAAAAATCTCTTAACCTTTTCTTTCAGCTATATGTCTGGGTTTAGAGAAGGAGTGAGCCAATTCCATCTCCAAAGCCAGCTTGATAATTTTAGGAAATTGGGCTTAGTTTTTCTCACTATTTCCTGCTGGAGGGGGGCGTTGTATCTTATGGGGAAATAAAGAAAATTTTAGGATTATGGAGTAGTCTGTGAGGGTAAACCTCTGAGCCAGTTGCCTTGAAACCATTCTGGATGTTGGATCCTCTGGGACATGGTGTCATGGGAGACCTTTCAGGTGGTCTTGGCTGGTCAAACCTGATGTATCTTAATCTGGAGCAAATCTACAGCCTCTGGCTTTCTGTGGAAACCAAAGTAGAGACTCTTTTCCAAAGCAACATATCCTTATATCCAAATTTTGAAGTCAAGGTACCTTTAAAATTTACATATTTGTTTAATTTAACAGCTTTTATGATCAAATCTTTTTTTGTAGTTAAAAATTCCAAAGACAACATGAACCAGATTCTCTGTAATATCCATCTTTGTAAGACTGAAACGCCGCTGTGGCTGCTGGCTCCGCACATCTCAGCTTCCCAACATGGCAGTGGTACAGTTTACTTCCAGCTCTGGGTCTGGAGCCATGTGTACCATCAACTATCAGAAGCAGTTCTATCAAAGCAGTGCATAGTCCAGAAACCTATTTTTTTTTTTAAAATAGCAAAGGCTAAATCCACCATGTTGCAGAGTAAAGTGTTGCTTGTAGACTCCTCATTCCCACCACACTGCAGGTCAGATGCACACACCAAGAACCTGCCATAGTTGCTCAAACTGGCGGGCTGCTGCTAACTTAAGAGAAACAACTAGGAAGCTGTTTTTAGCTCCGTTTTAGAATCTTTTTTCTCAGGTTTTAGGTGGAAACTCTAGCCAACACATTGGGCGCCATTTGTAGTTGGAGAGCTTCTCTCCAGCCCCGCCAAGCCCTATTAGTCCAACAACCCACTTATAAAATAAACACACAGACATTTATATTATTTAAACTGCTTGGCCATTAGCTCAGGCCTACCATTGTCTAGCTCTTACTCTTATATTTAGCCCATTTCAATTAATTTATACTTTGCCACATGACTTGTGGCTTACCAGTACCTTACATCTTGTCATGGCAGCAACTGGCCTTATCTCTCTGCCTTTGCCATCCACTTCCCAGAATTCTCCTCTCTCCTTGTCCTGCCTATACGTCCTGCCTGGCTACTGGCCAATCAACATTTTATTTATACAGATCAATATCCACAGCAGTGGAGCAAGAATTGAATTCTTTCTTAGGCTTCACAGATCTGATAATTATCTTGCTTTCCTTGTTGAGGTGATCAAATTATTTGATTTTTTTGACCTCAGAGTTTTTCAGACCCTTTGTACTCCTCCTGTCGACAGGAGGAGAATCTATTTGTCTTCTCTCATATCCTTGTATCACATTGTTGAAGTGCTACTTCCAGCAAAGCCTTTGGAGTTGCTAGTTACTGTGGATCAATGTTTTTAAATTAGATAGGTTTTCTTGTTTCTCCTTTATTGGATTGAGTAAGAAAATTAAATTGAGCAATTTGTTGTTAGGTCATTTAAATGCCAGTTGATTTCATAACCTGGTCTGTGCCATATCCAAGTCCTCCCAACTTCTTCTGGAGTGATGGCACCAGAGAGTAGCAGAGGAGTGGGTATCCTGGGGGTCATTGGGTATTATTCTGGTTCTTGGGGGTCAAATCCTTGGGACTCTGTAGTGGGTAGCCATTCCAGATTTGACCTGGTAGCTCTAGCCCCGCCTTGTAGGCATGAGAATTACTGAAGCCTCATTGGGGGTTGGAACTTCCATGTCAAAGCTGGAATGGCTACCCACTACAGGACTCAGCTTTCCTTTGTTGTCTAAAAGTATGGTTAAGGTGGACTTCAGGGCCAGGGTTGGATGAGAACACTAATCAGAAGTTCCTGTTGCTGTCCATGGTCAAGGGTTGCTTTATGTTGTAGCATTTTTTTCCCTGTTTAGTGGGTCCCTCCTCTTGAGACTCTTTCGTTCTTGCATTTCAGAATACTCAGTCTCTAGGGCAGTGGGAAATGCCCCAGTATCACTAACTTACTACTGGTTTGTTTGGTACTGAAGCACAGATCTTCAAAGTCAAGGCATGTGGGGTGAGCATGTTGTTTAAATAGAGTCAAACAATACTTTTGTCCAACAACAAGCTGACTACCTTACAGTTTATAGCCTGCTCTCTAAGCTTCAGAAAGCTATCCCTTGTGCTATTCTGTTTCCAGCCACCACAAGTAGAGAGTGCCACAGGTGATTCCAAGCCCCCACCTGCTCTCCACATCCTGGGAACCCTTCTCTATGACCTCAATTTTGCTGAGAGTGCTACACTAAAATCCTTAGTTATCAAAGCATTTGGGAAGAACAGATGAGAAACAGAAAATGTGACAAGAAGATTTCCAAATGATGGCTCTAAATCTCCTGATCTCCGTGTTTCTGGTGGTTTTGGCCCTTCCCCCATCCTCTCCCTGATGGAACCTCTGGTCACATATGCTAGCAGCACAAGGTCATGCTGCAGCACTGTTGGTGATAAGTTGTTCCTTCTTGCCCTAGAACATAGAGGAGTTATTTGTTGTGGGCCATTCACCTCTTCGTTTTGTTCTGGGAAGGGATAGGGCTGAGGTGTGTTCTGGGAAGGTGTAAGGTTGGGGTTTGTTGTGGGAAGGATAGGATTGGAGACTCCAGGCTATATTTCAGACTCCTAGGTTGCAAGAGTGAGCCTGTAGACAGGCTGCCAGGACCTGTTGAATTCAGAGGCAGTGACAAGATGTAACATACATACAGGGACAATGGCTGGAGGGCTCCTGCAAGGGCTGAGGACAGGCATCAGGACCATAGGATTTGGTAAATAACATTAAGAAGGTGAGAACTTGAGCAGGCAAATTAGGAATGCAGACAGAGCTCTGTGACTGCACTGCCTGTCTGAGTCACTGCTGGAGATCAATTTCTGCTCTGAGCACTAGGATGTGCAATGTGCTTCAAAAGAGCTGCTGGGTTAGAGCCCTTCCTTGAAAACAGAGGCACAAGTCATGGGCACAGCAGAGTTTGGGCCTGTGTCTCCTTACCTTTTTCCTCTTGAGCTAAACTAATTTCTGTTGTTTTGATATTCCTGCTCATGGCTCTTTGCAGCCCTCCTGGAGTTTTATCAAGCTCCCTGTTGTTGTCTCTGTTCAGTGCTTCGTTAAATTTAGATTCCAGTAAATGCTTGCTGAAAGAGTGAGGAACGAACAGTTTTTCCTGATTTTTTTTTTTTTTGTGTGTGTGTGTGTATGTGTGTGTGTGTGCGTTGGGGCAGGGCATACTGCACATGTGGAGGGCTATTGGGATTTCATTCTCTCTTTCCATTATGTGGGTCCAGGGACTGAACTCAGGTCCTCTTGATTTCTATGTGTGTGGACTTGTCTGTCTCCTACTCCATTTATAAAATAAAAATATAGACTTTAGGAAACAAATTATATTCAAAACAGGAAATACTTTAGGTAAATAGATGAGATCCGTGAAGATGTGAGTCAATGGTTAGGTAGTATTGTGAGAGAGTATGGGGAAGAAGAAATTAGCCTGCAAAGAGTTCTGCAAATACAGTTAATTATGCAGGTTCCATATTTCCCATTCTCTGTTCTTGACTGAAGCCAAGGTGAGCAAAGTAGTGACTGTCCAAATGACAGCAGTAGCTCCTCCGATGAGCCACTGTGAGCCTGAAACCTGGATTTCTGATTAGTTATTAACCCAGTTATGGAGATAATACCACAACCAGATGAACTGTGCAAACTGGAAACATTTGGGGTTTTTTATTTGGAGCTGGCTCAAACTTGATTTTTGTGTGTTCTCAAATATTATCATGTGTTTAATAATTTTTAATGTTGTGAAAGTCATATCTACTTGTTAATATACTTGCCTGTGATTTTAAAATATTTCTATTTTTTAATTTTCATACAAAGTATCAGGTTTCATTATTGTGTTTTCAAACATAATTTATTTTTTGTTAACCTCTCACTAACTTCAAACTTCTCCCACACCACCCCCTGCCTTGGATCTTTCAACCCTACACTCTTCTGCTTTCATGTCACATTTTGCTATTATAACCCTTTTACTCAATATCTCTTTTCCCCTCTTATGGTCACCTTTCTACTTTCTTAACTGACAGACCCATCTAACAGGCTTTCTTTTGGGCCACCAACCAGCTCCCAAATCATGACACAGAGACTTATTATTAGTTATGAATGCTTGGTCTTATCTTTTGCTTGTCCCACTAGCTCTTATAACTTAACCTGTTTCTCTTCATCTACATTTTGCCTCAGGGCTTTTTTACTTTTCTTTCCTTCTGTGTGTCCTAATTTTCCTGCTTCTTCCATGTATGGCTGGCTGGCTCCGGGTGTCTCCCTCTCTTTTTCCATTGTTCTCTCTTCCTTCTCTCGAGCCTAGATGCCTCCTCATACTTATTCTCTCTGCCCACCATCCTGGCCTATCCCTAGAATGCCTAGCTCTTGGATGTTCAGCTTTATATTAGACCAGTCAGCTGCCCTAGGTAGGCAAATCAACACATCTTTACATCATTAAACAAATGCAACATAAAAAAATGTAACATATCTTTAAATAGTTAAAGTAATATGTCATAAAATACACAGACACACATAGCTAAAATTTGCATACAAGGACAAATATGGGGTATTCATTTTTTTAATCTAGATTACCTTAATACAATATTTTCCAGTTCTACCTATTTGCTCACAAATTTCATTTATTTTTATTTACAACTGAATGAAATTATATTATGTAGATGTACCACATTTTCATTATCCATTCATCAGTTGATGGACATCTAGGTTGGTTCTATTTCCTAGCTATTGTGAAAAGGGCAAAAATGAACCTGAATGCTCAAGTATCTTTTTGGTAGGATATAGAGTCATTAGGCAGTATGTTTAGAAGCTTGTATAGATGGGTCATATGGGAGTTTTATTTCTAAATTTTGAGGAACATCAATATTGATTTCTATAATTTTTCTGTGATTTTGAAAGCATATTTTTTTATGGTCAGTGATAGTACTTAGATCTAAGAAGATCTATTCCCTTGGACTAGGGGCTCTGGAAAAGAGCCAGAGGCTATTGCCACACATATGTACACTCCTGGGTTCTAGTTGGCTTCATTACAGACCTGGGGCCCCAGAGTTTGGAGAAGAGGTAAGGCTGTGGTCAGTTCTGAATGAAGAAAGGAAGGGAAAATGAAGGCATGGCAAAAAGAAAAGGAAAAAGGAAGAAAGGGAAGGAAAAAGCTAAAACGTGGGGAGGGGGACACCTGGGCTTCTATCCTGGTGGCTCATACTCAGAGAATTCCTAGAGTTTAAAAAGATTGGTAAGCTCTCTAGCCAGGTCAGCATCTGACACCCAGAGCTCACAGTTTGTGTCTGTTGAGCAGCTTGTTCTTAATGGGACTGTGGAGCACAAAGGGTCTTGGAAAGTCATTCAGCATGCTGCTTTCACTCTGGAGGCAAAACCCCAGTGTTTCCTAGGATATGGGCCAACTGGCTTTTACATTTGAAAACAGATATATTTAATCATAATTTCAATATTTTAAACAATGACTAACCAGTGGTCTAGTACATAGTACTAATTTTTTTGAGAGGGTTTCTCTATGTAGCTCTGACTGTCCTAGAATGCACTCTATAGACCAGGCTGGCCTTGAACTCACTGAGATCTGCCTTCCTCTGCCTACCAAGTGCTGGGATTAAAGGTATGCACAATCACTCCTTGCCATAGTACTAGATTTTATGGATGTATAAATATACTTTCTCTAAATTTTTATTTTTTTGTGTGTATTTTAATTTTACACATCATCCATGGGTTCCCCTGTCCTCCCCGCTCCTGCCCCCAACACCACCTTCCCCCCATCCCCTCCCCTCCATTCCCACCCATCTCCTCCAGGGCCAAGACTCCCCTGGGGATTCATTTAAACCTGGTAGATTCAGTACAGGCAGGTCCAGTCCCCTCTTTCCAGGCTGAGCAAAGTGTCCCTGTGTAAGCCCAAGGTTCCAAACAGCCAGCTCATGCACTAAGAACAGGTCCCGGTCTCACAGCCTGGGAGCCTCCCAAGTAGTTCAAGCTATTCAATTGTCTCACTTATCCAGAGGGCCTGATCCAGCTGGGGGCTCCACAGCCTTTGGGTCATAATTCATGTGTTTCCATTCGTTTGGCCAATTGTCCCTGTGCTTTTCCAATCTTGGTCTCAACAATTCACACTCTTACAATCCCTCCTCTTTCTCGACAATTGGAGTCCTGGAGCTCCACCTGGGGCCTGGCCGAGGATCTCTGCATCCACTTCCATCAGTTATTGGATGAGAGTTCCAAGACGATTGTTAGGGTGTTTGGCCATCTGATCACCAGACTAGGTCAGACCAGGCTTTCTCTCGACCATTGCCAGCAGTCTACAGAGGATGTATCATTGTGGATTTCAGGGGACCTCTCCAGCACTCTGCCTATTCCTGTTCTCATGTGGTCTTCATTTATCATGGTCTGTTATTCCTTGTTCTCCCTTTCTATTCTTGATCCAGCTGGGATCTCCTGCTCCCCTAAGCTTTCTTTCCCTCGAATCTTGCCCTTCATTACTCCCACTGTCGTCCAGGTTTTTCATGTAGATCTCAATAATGTACAATGTTTGAAAACATATATAGTCATTATTGAGCTAGAAGCATACAATTTTGTATTTATCAAATGACAGAATCACTAATACAAATACATAGCCAAAAAGTACATATTATTTTTCATAATTAATAAAGCATTTAAAATTAAAATTGAAATGAGTATACAAATAATGGGTTTTATCACATTTTCATACACTTATATTTATATATGTAACTGTGTTTTATTCACTTTAGGCAGTAAGTTATGTTCTCTTCTCCCCCACTGTTTCATTTTCTTCCCCAAATTCTTTCCTCTAAAATCATTTCATGAATTCTTTGATAATTTAATGCAATGTATTTTGATCATATTCACCCAAATCCTCCCCCTAACTTCTTCTAGACCTGCTCCCAGCTCCCTATCACCCCAATTTCACACCTTTAAAACTTTTATTGAATCATTCATCAATATCAATTTGTGTTGTTCATATATATGGGTGTGGGGCCTCCTTCTGGAGTGTGGTCAACCTATTAGGAGCCATCGCTTAGGATGTTTACTGGCCTGGTCTTGTTCAGGCTACCACAGGTAGTGTGAGTTTATTAGTGCAATGATCCTGTCATGTTCACAAAACACTATTTCACTGCAGTGTCATCCCTGACCTCTGGCTCTTAGAGCTTGGCAGACAGTAAAGCAGAAAGAAATATGGACTGTAGAGACCTGACTTATGAGGTTTCAGAGGGAAGTAAATATTCTGTCAGAAACTGAGGCAGGATCATTTATGTAGTATTTTAGCCAATAATCTGACTTCATTCTTGCATTGTCCTGAGAACTTTAATGAAGTTGAATTTAAAAGTGTTGGGCTAGTTTATTTCACAGGGGAAATGCTAGCTAGGAGAGCATTCCAGTTGTTGCCGAGAAAGCAGATGTAATTTTTAAAGACATCAACACCACTGAAGAGAAGTTTCATGTGCTGCAATGGGACAATAGGAGAAGTATTCTAATGGCAAAATTCTATTTATCTGAGGATCCATTTTAAGTAGATACCGTTTTTAAGGAAGAAAGTCTTAGCTGAAGGAGTTCCCTGCTCCTCAAAAGCAACAACTTAGGAAAATGTTTTTCTGAGATGAGCATAGCTGATTTAGCTGTGACCCAGGCACACCAGTCCTTATTCCAAGCTAGCAGCACAACTTGGCAATGTCATACACATGTTACTGATTTCGAAGCAATGAAAGATGCAAGGTTGAGAATGTCATGTAGAGTAGTTGAGGCAATGTGTAGCTGGATCATAATTCCTGTAGTTTGAGAAATATTCTTCATAGGTTGTGTATTTGAACATGTTTGTTGTACTGTTTGAGGAAATTATGGAACCCTTAAGAGGTGGAGTATTGCTGGAGGAAGAATGTCACTGAGGGCAAGACTTGAAGGTTTATTGCCTTGCCCCAGTTTGTGTTATCCCTGATTCCTGTGTGTGGATGAAATTGTGATCAATCAGCTTCCTATTCCTGCTATCATGGCCATCTGTTACCATGCCCTCCCTTCCATTATGGACTCTATGTCACTGGAACTGTAAGCTAAAATATTTCCCCTTCTTCTATAACTTGCTTTTGGTCATAGCATTTTATCAGAGCAACAGAAAATAAACAATATAGGAGGCAACTATGTGAAGCTATGAAACATCACTTGCTGTGGGGACTCCAAAATAATGAAGATGCTGGAGGCATTTGCCATGTTGAGCTGTGTCTATGAAATAGAACCCACCTAGAGAAAACCTATGTGTGGTTCAGGTGGCAGAGATGGGGGTTCCAGCGAATTTCATCATGAGCCTAGTCCCTGGGCATGGAGGTGCTTGAAACTCCTGACATCTTGATTTCTCTACCAAGATAGACTACACCTTGGAATTGTGAATTATAGTGAACCCTTTCTTTCCTGGGTTGCTTTTGTCAGAGCATTTTATCACAGCAACAGAAAAGAAATTAAGATATCCTTGAAAGCTATGTGCAGAAATTCGTGTTGTTAGGTTGTTCACTTGCAATGTTTGGATGCAGAGGACACTCATAATTAAATGTTACTTTTTAGTTCTGGAGACATAACTTGGTCAGTAAAATCCTTGTTGAACAAGTTTGGATACCCAAGCACTTATATAAAAGATAAGTATGGTGATGCATTCCTACAATGCACACAATTCTGGGAAGCTGAAGACAAGAGGATCTTTGGAACTTATTGGCCAGCCTGTGTAGCTGAATTGGTGAGCTCCAGGTTCTGTGAGAAACACTATCTCAAAAAATAAGAAGGGATTGAAGGGAACAGCTAAGGTTGACTTCTGGTCTCCACATGAATACACACAAACATGCATACACCTATGTGTGTGCATGTGTGGATTCACACACACACACATACACACATGTACACATACACACACAGAGAGACAGACAGACAGACAGACAGACAGACACACACACACACACACACACAGAGAGAGAGAGAGAGAGAGAGAGAGAGAGAGAGAGAGAGAGAGAGCGAGAGAGAGAGAGCGAGAGAGAGATTGATTTAATGGTGATTGTCTTTTCCTATCAAGAAAGGCAGAAAAGAGAGGAGATGTGAACAGTCTCCTTATGAAACAGGAATCTCTGTAAAGGGCTTTGGAGCAAAGTGACCTTTGAGAAGTCATTTGTGTTTGAGAGATGGATTTTAATACCCTGCACACCCCAACCCAGCACACAGTGTATGTCTCTCAGTTGTTTTAATTTGACATGAGGAGGAATGACCAAATTTTTGGCATGCTCTGGAAAAGAAGGGGAAGGTTGCAATATTGCCTCCTCAAAATCCCAAGTCACTGAAATGGAAATTGGCTGCCATGTCAGAAAAGGAATAAGAGAAAGAAAATTGCCTTGTGAGCAATTCATCGTGGTCATAAATATCCTTAATAATCCTTCATACTGTGCTGTGCTTTGTTGAGCACTGAGCTGTTTTTCATCCATCAGCCCACTCAATCGTCACGATGTGTCTAGGTAGTAAATAGGTTCAGAATTAGCTATCAGAGAGGTAGAAAGATGTGAGGACAGCAAGCAGACCTCACAATTTCAGTTTTGATTACTGCAGTCCATGCCAAAGGGTCCCTGTACTGTAGCAGGAAAGCTGGCCTCAAGGGCCAAGAGTCAAGAAGCAGGCTTGCCACAAGGAGAGGAGCCAAAATGGGAGCAGACTGAATTGCAAGGTTCCCAGACTTGTCAGTCCTTCTCACCTTCTACTAGCATTTGAACTATTTTAAAGTGTACATTTCTATGGCATTTAGTATATTTAAAATGATATGCAATAGCTTAGTGTGGTGACACACATCCCTAATCCTAGAATTCAGGAGGCTCACGCAGAAGGGGTTCTATGAATCTGAAGCTAAACTGGACTACATACAGATTTTTAAGATAGCCTGGATTACAGAGGAAAACCTTGTCTCAGTAAAATATGGAAGTTTAAGAGTTGGCTTGGGAGTAAAAATCGCTTTTTGGTTTTCCAGAAGACAAGTTCAACTCCTAGCACCCACACGTCCCAGCTTCCATGTCTGACTGCTTACAATCACTTGTAGCTCCAGCTCCATGGGATCCAATTCCCTCTTCTTGCCTCTATGGGCATATGCACATGTGTGCACACACACAAAATAAAAAATCATCTAACTATCATAACTTTGTAATTCTAGAAAAATTTATCTAGCACTCCAAAACTATTTCCACAAAGCAGCCACTCATTCATCTTGTACTCTTCTTTTTTAAATAAAAAAATACAAAAACATTTATTGTTGAAACTTATTTGTGGACTTCAGGTGCAGAGTTGAATTAATTCTATCTACCTCACATTTCATAACTTGTTGTCAAAATTATCTATGGCATTGACAAAAGCCCCTATCATCTGATTTTTTTCCAAGTCCCTACACCCTTTGCTCCCTCCATGGGTACTCACTCTAACGTATTTGAGATGAGTCACTGAATATGTATCTGTTCTTATAAAATAATAGTGTTGTTTTGGGGTATGTGTTTATAATTTGCATAAATGTTATTATGCTATAAATCTTACTCTGTTTCTTGCTTTTAAAAAGGAAATCAGCACTATAATTTTGAGATTACGCCATATTCCAAATACATCTTCTTACTTCACAATGCTGCTTAGTATTCTGTCATTATTATTATTATTATTATTATTATTATTATTATTATTATTATCTTAGTATTCTCCAGTTGGGGTTGGAAAGGTCTGTCTCCAGTGCCATAAAGAGTTTTCAATAACCATTCCACTTACTGTTTTATCTTTTTTGTATTTAGTGAAAAGTCCATAATTTTACAAACTAAGTTGAATAGTGCCCACTGAACACATGCTTCTTTTGCACAACTAGAAACTAGAAGTCCAGCCATTGTTAAGTCAGAGACTTTCTTTTTTTTAATTTATTTTATTTGTGTTTTAATTTTATACGCAGCCATGGGTTCCCCTGTCCTCCCCCCTCCCGCCCCCGACACCACCTTCCCCCCATCCCCTCCCCTCCATTCCCATCTCCTCCAGGGCCAAGACTCCCCTGGGGATTCATTTAAACCTGGAGGATTCAGTACAGGCAGGTCCAGTCCCCTCCTTCCAGGCTGAGCATGTGTCCCTGTGTAAGCCCAAGGTTCTAAACAGCCAGCTCATGCACTAAGGACAGGTCCGGGTCCCACTGCCTGGATGCCTCCCAAACAGTTCAAGCTATTCAATTGTCTCACTTATCCAGAGGGCTTGCTCCAGCTGGGGGCTCCACAGCCTTTGGGTCATAATTCATGTGTTTCCATTCATTTGGCTATTTGTCCCTGTGCCTCTCCAATCTTGGTCTCAACAATTCATACTCTTACAGTCCCTCCTCTTTCTTGACAACTGGATTCCTAGAGCTCCACCAGGGGCCTGGCTGAGGATCTCTGCATCCACTTCCATCAGTTATTGGATGAGAGTTCTAGCACAACAGTTAGGGTGTTTGGCCATCTGATCACCAGACTAGGTCAGTTTGGGCTTTCTCTTCACCATTGCCAACAGTCTACAGAGGATGTATCATTGTGGATTTCTGGGGACCTCTCCAGCACTCTGCCTATTCCTGTTCTCATGGGGTCTTCATTTATCATGGTCTGTTATTCCTCATTCTCCCTTTCTGTTCTTGATCCAGCTGGGATCTCCTGCTCCCCTAAGCTTTCTTTCCCTCAAATCTTGCCCTTCATTACTCCCACTGTCGTCCAGGTTGTTCATGTAGATCTCATCCATTTCTCTGTCATTGGGTGATCCTTGGGTCTTTTCTAGGGTCCCGTTTTCTAGGTAGCCTCCCTGGAGTTGTGTAGCAGTCTAGTCATCTTTGTTTTACATCTAATATCCTCCTATGAGTGAGTACATAGCATGTTTGTCCTTCTGAGTCTGGGTTACCTCACTAAGGATGATTTTTTCTAGATCCATCCATTTGTCTGCAAACCTCATGATGTCATTGTTTTTCTCTGCTGAGTAGTACTCCATTGTGTATATGTACCATATTTTCTTTATCCATTCTTCAGTTGAAGGGCATCTAGGTTGTTTCCAGGTTCTGACTATTACAAACAATGCTGATATGAACATAGCTGAGCAAATGCCCTTGTGATATGATTGAGCATTCCTTGGGTATATGCCCAAGAGTGCTACAGCTGGGGCTTGGGGGAGATGGATTTCCAATTTTCTAAGGAAGCGCCATATTGATTTCCAAAGTGGCTTTACAAGCTTGCATTCCCACCAGCAATGGAGGAGAGCTCCCCTTGCTCTACATCCTCTCCAGCATAAGCTGTCTTCTGTGTTTTTGATCTTAGCCATTCTGACAGGTGTAAGGTGGTATCTCAGAGTTGTTTTGTTTTGCATTTCCCGGATAATTAGGGATGTTGAGCAATTCCTTAAATGTCTTTCAGCCATTTGAACTTCTTCTACTGAGAATTCTCTGTTTAGTTCTATAGCCCATTTCTTAATTGGACTGTTAGGCATTTTGATGTCTAATTTCTTGAGTTCTTCATATATTCTGGATATCAGCCCTCTGTCAGATATGGGGTTGGTGAAGACCTTTTCCCATTCTGTAGGCTGTCACTTTGTCTTGTTGACCATTTCCTTTGCTCTACAAAAGCTTCTGATGTCAGAAAATTGAAAGATCTCCCATACTCATGGATAGGCAGGATTAACACAGTAAAAATGGTGATCTTACCAAAAGCAATCTACAGATTCAACACAATCCACATCAAATTACCAACACAATTCTTCACAGACATGGAAGGAATAATGCTCAACTTCATATGGAAAAACAAAAAACCCAGGATAGCCAAAAGAATCCTGTACAATAAAGCAACCTCTGGAGGCATCACAATTCCCTGGCCTCAAGCTCTACTATAGAGCCACTGTAATAAAAACAGCTTGGTACTGGCATAAAAACTGACATATGAACCAATGGAATCAAAATGAAGACCTTTACATTAACCCGCACACCTATGAACATATAATTTTTGACAAAGGAGCCAAAACTGTTCAATGGATAAAAGAAAGCATCTCCAACAAATGGTGCTTGCATAACTGGATGTCAACATGTAGAAGGCTGTAAATAGATACATATCTGTCACCTTGCACAAAACTTAAGTCCAAGTGGATCAAAGACCTCAACATAAATACAGCTACTCTGAACCTGATAGAAGAGAAAGTAGGAAATATTCTTGAATGCATTGGCTCTGGAGATCACTTTCTAAATATAACACCAATAGCTCAGACACTGAGAGAAACAATCAATCAATGGGATCCGTTGAAACAGAGACTTTCAATACCTAATCTCACCACTGTATTTATCTCCTACTTGACCTCCATCATTAGGCTTGGAGTGGCTTGGCTTTGCAGGGCCATTAATTTAGGAGTTACTTCTGGTCTGAGGGTTCCAAAGTACTATATTTCTGCTCCTGGTTATCCAAGACTACCTTTTCTCTCTTTTAAGCTTACTTTATTAACTGTTTGCTATAAGTTTGTCTTTGACCTCATATTTATGCTATATGCTATACATGGAATCCTATACAGTTTCCTCTGAAGTTCCAAAAACCAGTGACATTTTCATAAACACTGTATTGTGGTTTCAAGTATTCTAAGTCTGCTTTTTTTGTTTTTGTTTTGTTTTGTTTTTGTTTTTCTGAGACAGGGTTTCTCTGTGTAGCTTTGGTGCCTTTCCTGGAACTCACTTGGTAGCCCAGGCTGGCCTCGAACTCACAGAGATCCACCTGGCTCTGCCTCCCAAGTCCTGGGATTAAAGGCATGCACCACCACCGCCCAGCCTAAGTCTGCTTTCTATGAAATAAATAAACATATACTGACTTAGCAATGATTGAACCTGGTCCAGAGGGCCCCTGTAGCTTTCAAATTGGAATTATCAGGTCAGAGTCACAATTTCTCTGGCAACACTCCAAGGGCTTTAGTCCAAAGGGTGGAGAGGAGTCTGGGTGTGTCTGACTGTGGAGAAACAGCTGCACAAAGCTCCCACGGCACACTAAGGGAAGAGAGTATTATAGGAAATGAGCCATTTTAAGTCAAACGAATGGAATGTACTCTGGTGATTGCTGAGGCTGTCTTATCTAGGGTTTCATGGTTGAGAAAGGGATGATGGAGCAGATGCTCATTATGCATCTGCTCAAAGCAGGGACATTTTCTGTCATGGTCCAGACCACTTCACTTCATTATAACACATTGAATCAGCATCTTCTAGCTGCCAGTTCCCATGCTAAGCCCTGGGTGAGAGAATTCAGCACTGAATCACACATGCCTTCAATTCTGGAGCTTGAGATCATAGGGCAGTAGAGAGATGGAAGCAACAAGTCCTAAAGGGGCAACATCAATGAAGTTTTTGCTTTTTTGGTTGTCAGTTCCAGAAGAACATGGATCTACTTTGCTTACAAGCACATCCACAGTAGATGGTTCTCCCTCTATTTGTTGGAACTTCTTCCACTTCCTCCATATTTTTCTCCTGGGTACTTGTGACCAATGGCTGGTTTATGTGCATCTTAACCAGGCTGTAGTTTACAAGTGTTCAAACACTAATCCACATGCTATTTTGCAAGTGTTGTGCAGCTGTGGTTAACATTTTTCATCAATTAACATGAAGTAAATGAAACTGTCCTAGAAAATATGGGTATGTTTTAGCTGATGGTTGTGAGACCTTAATAATAATAAAAAAAACCCTGTGTCCCTGAGAAAGAAATTCAATCCAAAGACTTCAGTGTCATTTCCTATTTGGGAGTTTCCCATCTGTCTTTTCTTATGGCCCACTTTTTGGAACTTAGACTTGTATAGCAAGCTTCTTAATTGAGTGAATCAATTATTGCAATACATATATCTACCTGTCTATAATCTATCTGTCTATCAATCTATCAATCTATCTATCTATCTATCTATCTATCTATCATCTATCTATATATCTATCTATCTATCATCTCAAATGTTCTACTAGCAATATAGTTTGTTTGCATGTGTGTTTATACTTATTGTGTGTGTGTGTAAAACTCTTGGGCCTACATCTTTATTTTTAAATGAGCATTCAAAAATAGCAGGTTTCATGATGGGTAAACTTATTTGTGAACATAAGGATAGGTATTTAGAATACAGTTGGGAATTATATTGGTTTAGGAAAGAGACAGTAGTAGGTTCTCTACTAGGACCATGACCTCAATAGCTATTGGTAATTGGATAGGTTGTGGGCCTTAAGTCCAATATGTCATCTCAAATTCTTAGATATTTATTTCCTGCATTCTTACTGCTACCACCTTGCTTTCAACCATCACCACCTGTCTTCTAGGTGTCTGCAGCAGGCTCCTAAATGGTCTCCCTGTCTCCTCAATTATATTTTGGCGCATAATCCTGTGGAATCTTTACAAATCTTGTGACTTCTGCTCCTTAGAACATTTCAGTAGCTTTCCAAATAATTATAAGTAAATGGCAGTCTTTTCATCAGCCTTTAAACCCCAGTATCCTTGTGACATCATCTCCTGCATCTCTCCCCATACTCCAATAGGTTCGGGCTACACTGATTCCCTTGCTGGTCATCAAACATAGATGTTGTCTCTTCCTGAAAGGCTTAAGCACATGTTGGTTGCTTTGGGAGAGATTCAACCAATCCATCCTATTTCTGTTTCAGTTCACACACTACACTTGCTAGGAGGAATTCCCCGATTTAGACTAGGTCAAGATGTCTCTTACAAGTATTCCTTGAACCTGAGACCTATCTTCCAAATCTTTTAGCTCATGTCATTATATTTTTATTACTTAATATCTGCCTCTTTCTTTTTCTTTTATATCAATAAACCTACAAAGTCTTCAAGTGTAAAGATCTTTGTGCCTTGTTTAAAACTGACCACAATACCCAGAAGAACGTCTGGTGCATGATAGATGTCCAATAAATAATTGTTAAATGAAACCCTTAGTTATATACCACCTCAAAAATGCAGATGCATTTTCATATCACAGGACAAGACCTGAGGAGTCCCAGTGTTTCTCCTCTCCTTTTCTCCACTTATTGAAGCCTAGAAGAGATTCTATGGTTCCTAATGATGTCTGTGTGAAATTGCCAATACCAAGTATTCCAAGAACATTTGTTCAAAGTTAAGCAACTGAAGGCAACTCTAAAATCCACTAAGGGCTGAGGGATGGCTCATTGGTTAAGAGAACTGTGTCTTCCAAAGAATCTGGGTTCCATTCCCAGGACATATATGAAAGCTCACAACTGTCTTTAACTCCAGTTCCAGGGGATCCAATACTCTCTTCTGGCCTCTGCAGAGGCATGCCCTTGGTACACATACATCTATGTTAAAACACTCATACACATACAATAATAATATTAAAAATGAAAAAATCTAGTAGGAAAACTGTTGGTGCTTCTGAGAGGAGTTTTCAATACTTGCAGCTTCAAGTTTCAGGTTTCCAGGTCTTGGAAAGTGGGCGTAAGGTCACTGTGAAAAGAAACAGAAATGTGGAAGGGAGAGAGGGAGGAAGGGAGAGAGAGAGAGAGAGAGAGAGAGAGAGAGAGAAAATATGAATATGTATTAAAGTAATGAGAGAGAAACTGAAACTCACTGATGTGTCAAGCTGTAGAGACACAGGTAAGGCCTAAGGCCATAGAAGCCAGAGATAGAGGACCGCCTTGAGAAAGGCTCAGACTTGATACATATGCAGCTAATATGCTGGCTTCCTCATTTTCTGATTAGTGACTTCTTTCTAGTGAAAGGGTATATATAATATCTGGAGATGGAGCTTAAGGAGCTGAGAGTATGTAAGTAACAAAACCAGCATACCAAGCTTGTTATCTGGTTAAGAAACTTACCACTAAGGGAAGAGGGATTCTATGAGCAAAGGGCATCAAGATCATGACGGGGGAACCTACAGAGACAACCAAATCAAACTAATGGGAACTCATGAAATTTAGACCAACACCTATGGAGCCTCCATGGGACTGGACTAGGCCCTTTGCATAAGCAAGCCAGTTGTGCAGCTTGCTCTGCTTATGCGCACTCCCCCACAACAGTAGGATCAGGATCTATCTACCACTGGTGCATGATCTAGCTTTTTGGAGCCCACTACCTATGGTGGGATACCTTGCACAACTTTGGTGCAGGGGGAGGGGCTTAGACCTCCCTCAATTGAATATACCAGGCTCTGCTGACTCCCCATGGGAGGCCTTAACTTTTCAGAGGAGGGAATGGGGGTGTGTGCTGGGGAGGGAAGGCTGGAGGAGGAGGAGGAGGGAAGGGAGGGGATATCTGTGGTTAGTACATAAAATGAATAAAAAAAACCTCTTAATAAAGAAAAAAAAAAGAAACTTACCAGTAAGATTTTTGTACGCATTTCTTTCTTTCTTACCTGTCCATCTCATGAAAATGGCACAAGAAGGTAAGGGTAGAGGCTTCTCATCCTTAAAGTAGTGCTAAAGATAGTCAGTGATAGTTTGGGTACCTTCCAAAAGGTTTGCCCTCTACTTATCCCATGGTCTAGGCTACTACATCAACACTTATCCCCCAGTTACTGTGATCCTGACCTAAATTTGCTTAGGATCACCACTGCAGACTCCAGGGATCCAGCTCCAAATACAAATAAAGACATAGAATGATCAATTTTAGTTCAAGGCCAGCTTCATCTATATATCAAGTTCCAGGCCAGCTGGAGACACATAGTGAGACACAAGAAAGAAAAAGGATGAAATTATCTCATTTGTAGAAAAATGGATGTAAAATTTCTGGCTTGCTACTACTGCCCAAGAGTGAGTCCAGATTTGAATTCCCCACTTCTCTTCTGATGTCTTCCTTCTGTCTGTACTATATGATTAATGGCCTTTCTGTGATTTGTCTGCTGTATGTGTCTCATCTGTATGTTTCTGATGCCTGTGATGTACACTTGTGTGATGTGCCTGTGTATGTAGGTGTCTGAAGCTGTTCCTATCCCAAACCAAGGTCTTTGCTCTGTATTCATTGACCAGCATAGAAAATGTGGTATGGGAAAGAGACAAGGAATTCTTTATAGAAATACCTGAGTTTTATAAGGGAAGAAGTTATTTAAACTGATCCAGAATAACACTCAAAACCATAAACATATGTTATATCCACATGTTGTTTTCAACATTATGATGTATTTGTTGTATACGGATGCTTTTGACTCATTAGCTGCTTTCAGAAAATGATTACCACAACACATGCATGCTCACACATGCACACACACACACACACACACACACACACACACACACACACACACTCACATACAAGCTAGGCCTAGGCAATAGTTTAAGATTAAAACTATGCCATTAGATTAGGTTGTTAAAGCTGATTGCTTTGGCAACCCAAGGCATAGTATGGTTGGTTACATTGTTCTCTTAAATGAGGGTTAAACTTTAACAGACTGAGTACACAAGAGCATAACATGCTAAGTACACAGTCTTAAAAGTTCTCAGGCATATTATTAACTTGGCTGCCAGGTCTAGAAAAAGCTTAGTCTCTTTCAATGCAACAGACATTTTCAGGAAACTGTATCATCATGTGAGCTAAATTGTTAGTTAAACCAGTGACTGAACTCACAGCTTTCTAGGCAACAATTCCAAAAGAGTATCTAATAGTTGAGGTTCAACACTGGGTATATTTCTTTAGGGACATCTTTTAGAACTTAGGTCTTTAGCTTAATCCATTCTAAATTAATATATGATTCAAATGAAGACAGAGTAGTTTTGCTGGAGGCACAGAAGGTAACAAGTCTTGGACAGGGAGACATAATCAATGCCCATTGTAGTACCTCAGCTAAACTCAATAAGATTATTTTTAAGAGTCATTTTAAAGTCCATCATACCTTTAAAATTTTGTGCACTCCCATTGAAAGAGCTTGGTCTGTGAATAAAGGCATAAAACCATTCCTAGGTTGGTAGATCCTAAAGCTAAAAAGAGGCCCATAGTGTCCTTTTATAGGACTAGCTAACATGAAAGCTCATTGAATCATTCAGAATGTAGTAAGTAATGAATGTCCCCCAGAGTCTGTAGTTCAATTCTGAACTCCACACTTCCACAGGCAGGCTTAGTCTGATGTGTGTGAAGTAAATGACCAAGAGGAACAAAATGGGAAAGGAAGTGAAGGACATGTTCAGTTCAATGAAGAGTTGGCTTCTGGGACAATACGGTGACACTTTGAAGGTCATTGACTATAAGTTCTAAAGAGAAAGTGCCAAAGCTCATCTGCTTGTGTACCCTAGAAACTCTAAGAGGATCCATCTGTTGGCCAGGTAGTGGAAGTGGTTAAATACCAGAAGGCTAGACTTTTGTTAATATACAAAAAATATTTTTAGTGAACCCTGATTCCAAAAATAGCCTGGGGTACTTTCTGAGGCTATTCTAGATGCAAGTTGGAGAAAATGTTGCGAGATGACTAGAGAAGCAGGTGAAATGGCTTATGCAAGCAGTAGCTCTTGGAGTCTGAGAAGCCTTTTGGTTATGTTGTTCATAATTCTTTTGTTTTACTTATTGGTTATCTACTCATTCATTCATTCATTCATTCATTCATGTAGCTGAAGTTTCCTGTGCTCACCTGGCACCAAGTTCCCACAGCCACTTATAAAATTCCTGTGACCTACCTGGTCCTGCAACTGCTTAGACCCAAGTAAACACACAGAGCCTTATATTATTTACAAATGATATGGCCTAATGGCTCAGGATTCTCACTTGTTAGTTCTTATATCTTAAAGTAACCCATTTCTATAAATCTATACTTTGCCACATGGCTCACGGCTTACTGGTTCTCTCACATCTTGCTTCTCATGGTGGCAGTTGGCATCGTCCTCTGCTCTAGGCCTTTCTTCTTCCTACTCTCTAGTTAGAATCTCCTGCCTAACCCTATTCTGCCTCACTATTGGCCAAATAGCTTTATTTATCAACCAATCAGAGTAACACATATTCACAGCATACAGATCAACATCACCCATCATTTCCCCCTTTCTTTCTATTCAAAAGGAAGGTTTTAACTTTAACATAGTAAAATTACATATAACAAACAATTATCAAGCAAGAATTGTAATTACAATATCTAGTCTATTTGTATTTGGCAAAATTAAAGAAAATATTCTATTTATCCTATATTTGTGAGTCTAAAGTTTAGCTTGCCGTGGGAACCAGGACCCAGAGGACTCAGCTGCTCCCTTGCATTGGGAATGGAACAAGACTGGCCAAAAGGTGTTCCCTGGCTATACAGAACTTGGCAGGGTAGCTGGGGGGAAGGAAGGAAGGGAAGGGAAAGAGCACTACAGGGTGGTTATGGGCTGAACAGGTTAGCACTTGGTCCCTAGGAGGGGTGGGAATTTTAAAAGAGACAGGGAAGAAGAGACAGAGAAGTGTGGGAAGTGTGTAAAGCAAGACATAGCAGCCACAGAGGAGGCTGAGCGCAGAGGCCTCCCAGGTGTTTGGAGTTTGCCCCACATGAGTGCCACATGAAGAAGAAAATCCTGTCAATAAGGAGTTTCCTGTGGCTGCAATGACTACAGAGCCATACATTAGCAAGATTATTTTGGGAACAGAGAGGCCTTTGCACATAGTACTCTTCATCTGTGCTAGAGATGGTAGAAATATGTCTTCAGGAGAAATGGATGATTCTGGGAAGGGACACAGAGTACCATAGAAGCCATGCTCAACAGTATGCCAGGAATTAAGCCATGACTTTATCATTTTTCACACCACAGTATTGGCCACATTGCTCTCCCACCTCCACTTTATCAGAACCACAGTAGATTTGGTGGCATCACAGGCAACAGAGACAGCATAAGTGCTCCATCAAGGAAATATGATTAATCAAGTGTGAGAACCACCAGATTGCAATGATGTAAAGGCCTCAGAGATGAATTTGCCAATTAGTATGGGCACCAATGTGGTCCCATGGGATTCACAACCTGCATCTTTCAGTTTTAAAGAAGGAGGAATTTTGAAAATGCCTTGGAGTCCCCTCAGAAGCAGGCAAATCATGGTGAACCTTTTGAGATGTGGTTGTTGAATCATACCATGAGCCTCCAACATTCTTCAGTGTTTAGCTGGGAATTTATTCACTGTGATGGAGGTAGATTTTACCATGGAAGTAGTAGAAACACACAAATATGGCACTTTCCATTTTTCTATCTCTCTCCACTTCCACTTGTGTGGATCCTGGAATAGAGACAGCCCTGGATCCTCAACTAAACCTTTTACTATAAGTTTATACCTTTCTCAGGCTGCAGCATAGATGGCCTTGTGTATATTTGTCACAAGGGCTCCATGTTTGTTCAAGATTAAAAGCACATGAATATAGGATTGCTCTCCTAGGACTCTAGCATCTCATGGCATCAACTGAATTCCCTGGCCTCCTCTTTCTTGAGATGACCTAGGGAAGTGATGTGCCACAAGTGAGCTTGGACATACTTCTATAGATCTAAAAATGATTTCCTCAGGGCCTAGGATCCCTGTATCAGCATGACCTTGTTGGATGAGCTATTAATGCCTGGGCTAAGGTGGTTTGGCATTTCTGCCTCTGCTGCATATGGCATTTATCAGTCTGTTGATATTTAATCTGTAGCCTGAGCTTTAAGCATATTGACAGCTATAGACAGAGGAAAGGGGAGATCCATAGCTGGTCTTATGAGGGGAGGTGATAATAAAGTTGTCTTTATGACCATTATGAAAAGCTCATAATTCTACAGGTCCTGTACTATGCTGTGCTGCATTTAAAAGGAGGAAGGCAGCAAGCAAACAATCAAGCATGAAGAGTATGAAGAACATCAGGATAGAGACAGGGCTGAGGGCCTTCTGGGATAAGTAGAGTTCCTCCTAGTGATTCTACCAAGCCAGGCCACTCTGCTTCTCCCATTCATACCTCCTCATTGTAACTAGCACCAAGGCCATGACCAGGATTGTTTCTACTCAGCAGGACATGCTTGTATTTACACCCAGTCTCCTACAAAGGAATGATAATAGAATGGCCATAGATACAAAGTCGGATTATTTACCTGCCTTTTCTAGAGAGGAGTTGAGGTATGGCAAACAAGGTAACATTAATAAGCTATAGGATCAACAAGGCTCTGTCTTTCATAGGAGGTATATGGAAGTAGACTCATAGCTGATTCTAGATCCTGGAGTTCCCCTTATACATGGATTCATGTTTCAAGTTTCCAGAGTTAGTTGCCTTCAGATAAAGTCCACCGCAGAGTGCTTATGATAGGCTCCAGTTTTTCTGTTCCTCCTCCTCCCCATCATTATACAAGAGAGGCAGTAAGGGACTAAGGGGCTATAAAAATACAGCTGAGATGAAAAAAGATTCTTGGAGCTACCAGAAAACTTATTTCCAAATTATTCTATCAGCTATAGGTCTCCTGCTGATGAGAGAAAATGCTGGCTTGTGTGAGCACATAACACAATGCAAAACTCCTGAAAGACTTTAAGGCTCCCAGAATCAGCTCTTTGGGCCACTCAATTGAGCCTGCCTATGTAATTTCTTTGGTGACAAATAGTGGGAGGTGGGTGAGTGGGGACTCACTTTCATTTAGAAAACTGCCTCTTTTTAAGAACAATTGAAGCTAATAATTGTATCTACTGATCTGTTTAATTATGTGTAGCAATGCATCTGGACTAAATGGGTTTCAAATTCAAGTTCCACCCTGAAATTCACTTGTTATGTTTTATAATAATAAAGTGCTTTGGATAAAGTGAAAGACAGGCTACATTTCCTTTGATCTAGTTAATGTTCATAAAAATTCAAACTGTTCAAACCTTGAGGCAGTAACCCAAGCACTATCATTCCCTCAAAGTTTATTTAAATTGGACAAAGTATTAGGTAATACCACACTGTTTCTGATAGGTTCATCTTGCATATTTGAGTATTGGGAAGATTGGGAACTCATTAGTGACCTTTCTCAGGGCTGGCCACTCGCTGACCCTGTGGACATACTTGCTGAATAAGTAGGTAGATGAAGGCCCAGACCATTATCACAACTGCATTCTTTCCTAGGAAGTTGGACTCTTTCTCTAAACATCTTCACCTCCACCTGCATTTTCATTGCAGAATGGGAGTAAAAGGAAAGCTCATGGAGATGGAGACATGATTTCCTAATTGTGTATCAAGATCATCAGATAACTCATGTTTTACTCTACTTTTGTTTCAAACTTTCACTCTTTCTCATTTCAGTTACTTTGAAAGTTTTGATCTCAGATTTTGGCATATTTGTGCCTTATGGACTGGACTGCTTACTAAGGTTCTTGACTGCAATCCTACATAATTCCACAGAAGTATATGTGTGCCAGACAGCTTGGAGCTTCCCTGACCTCTCATAACTGGGTGGGTAACAGCTGGCTTTGTTCCTTTGATATCTCCTAACTGCTATGCTTTACATGTTCATGGACATCAATCTTGAGCCAGAGAATCTTCAACCCAGGTGCTTTTTGACAGAAGGTTTCTGGTGTCTAGCCTAAGTTTTATCTTTTATATTTCCCACATTACCAAGTTTACAGAACTTTCTTCTGGGACTAGCTTTGTTTTCCATTTTTTTTTTTTGGTCATTGCACCTGTCTTTTCACTCCCTTAGAATGCTCCCTTCCAACCATATTCACAGAAGTATCCTAAAATGCTCTCTTCCAAACCTTTAACAGACATCTTTTGTCTCAGTATAGACAAAACCCTCTCCTTGAAACATTCCCTACTTCATGATCACCAAGATGAAAGAGACTTATACAATTCAATACTCTGTTATATAGTTCAGAACACTGAGCCCAGAGAGAGCTAATGTATGCTCAGTACTGTGAAGCATATCAGTAGAACAGCTGGAAGTCAAATTAAGTTTGCTTGATATTTGCATTGTCTTACCATAATTTGTCCTCTTCACCTGGTTGCCATCTGTCCCTGAGCAGTAGAAATAAAGCAAACACACACAAACTTTCAACGCTAAGAAAGATCAAAGGGAACACAGGAGCATAACATTCCATATTAACTGGGGATATCTTTGGGTACTTAGACTGTGGATGATTTCTCCTTCTTTGTCTTATTTAGAATGTGTCAAAGGTTCCATGATGATACTGTATTGCTGGCAAATTGAAAGAAGTCAATACATATGCAGAGAAAGATGAGAAGGAAGAAGAGGATAAAAAGTAGGATGAGGGAGAGGAACATTAGCAGGGCAGAAGGAGGAGGAGGGAAAGGAAAATGAAGAAGAGGAGAAAGAGGAACCCTTGCAAAGCCAGCATGAGTATGGGAATATTTTGGAGAAATTAATGCTTCTTTAGAAGGCTTTGCCCATTGATTGTGAGTGGTGGACAGCAGCCAGCCAGTTATTCTCCTTTGAATTAATAAACATACAGCTCATCCTGGGGAAGACTAATTATCCTTTTCTCAGTGGTCATTAATTCCTTGTATATGGGCCAACACCAAGAGGCCATCCTTAAAAACATATATGTACAAGAAATACTGAATGTACTCAGTGGGTTGTTTGTATGTATATAAGCACACATATATGTAACAGCAAGAATTAAAGAAAAAGATGGTATGAATTTGAGAAAGGATGGGGAAGTGATAATGGGAGAGGTTGGAAGGGGCAGAGGAAGGATATAATTATATTTTAGTTAAAAACATTCACTTCTCTCCTAAAAAAAAAAGTCATAT
Source organism: Onychomys torridus (assembly GCF_903995425.1). NCBI lineage: Eukaryota > Metazoa > Chordata > Mammalia > Rodentia > Cricetidae > Onychomys > Onychomys torridus. Next base: position 49,652,089 of record NC_050466.1, read on the forward strand.
AGTTCTCACATCAGCCCCAGCCCCAGGGCTAGGCAATTGCTGTGTCTCAGGAGAAAGGATGCCTGTCCAAAATTAATGATCTCTTAACCCATATCTACATTGCTGACTTCATACTTCATCTTCATAGGCTTCTTGGATTACTGGGTTCCCTTGTGGACATTGAACCATGTACTCAGAGCCAGGTTCTGGGATGTGAGCAGAGAGATGAGTGTGATAGAAACAGGAATCAGATGCAGTTGTTGACTGTAAGGGCATTCACTTAAATGAAGAATACAGATGTGCTCATAAATAAGGCAAAGGCAGGATTAAGGGAGCTCTTAAATCTCACTCCAGATGCCTGGGGGATGACATCACACTCCTACTGGGACACACAGCTGTCTTCAAGGGATGATAGTGCAACAGCTGATTTCTAGGGCTGCTATACTCAGTCTGTTGAATGTGAGTTGGTTGGGATGGGTCTTATAAATATGCTTAGGCCCTCTTCAGAAACCTTCACTCAGGGACAGATACCGCATCTCCCTTCTTTCTATTTCTACCATCAAAGTGAAAAGAGGGTCGACATCTGGATTAGGAAGCAGATCTATAGAGCAACCTCCAGGTCATAAGTCAGCAAGAATAAGCAGAGTGGCCTCAGGAAACTTGAGAGGTCCCTGACTGAGCTTTCATTGCCTCTGACATGCATACTCCACACACAGCATAGCTTCCATGACATCTTTTATTTTCTTCTTACTTTTTCTTGTTCCTTACTCTTTCCTCCTGCTTCTTGAGAAGCTGCTTTAGTCCTGTTTGAACATAACAGCTCATCAAAACTTCTCTTCCCACTCTGTGTCATGTCCCAGAGATTCTTGGATGCTTAAGGGTCAAGTACACACATGCTTTCATATCTAGGAACATTGGAAAGTGACCCTTGGAGCATCAGCCTTGGGCAACCAGGAAGTAGAATACCAAAATGGGCAGTTGTTGTATTTTAATTACCTCTGGAATTGAGCATTCCCTTGGTTTGGTGTTAATAACTGCTCTAGGAGACTTGTAGACTTACATACTTGAGGGCAAGAGCTTTTCTTCACAAGTCACCAGGTCATACGCCATATGTTACTTATAGACACACATCATGGAACAACGTCTGAGCACAGCTTCCTAAGGCTTGCCAAAGGCCCCTGTTGGGTTTAGAGGTATATAAATAAATATAAAGGCTCCTGTATCAACCAAGGTTAAGATACATGATGTTATTTTAAATGGATTTGGAACTAAGAGAAAAAGAGACAGAGAAATGATTTGCTTCTCATTGAGCTTTTATGGCTTAAGAATCATGATTTGGTTTAAGCTTTCCTATAGAAATTAAATTGTGTCCTCTCAATATTTCTATGTTAAATTTCTAACTGTGTTTGTAGAAGGTATTTTTAAGGCAGTGATTAAAGTAACATAAAAATGTTAATGTTGGTCCTCATCCAATGTGAATGCTGTCCTTATGAGAACGGACAAGAAAGTGAACACAACAAGCATGGTCACAGGCCTTATAAGAAACCAACTCTGCCCCTACCTTGGTTTCATGACTCTAGCCTCTGGAACTGTAGAAAAATCCATTTCTGTTTTTAAGCCACCTGATCCATGGCACTCTGTCATGACAGCCTGAGCAAAACAAAGCAGCTCTTTCTGTGAGAGGAAATCTGAAAATTGGCAACTAGTTTAAGTGAAGATTCATCTGCTCATCTTCTAATGTAGTTATTTGGCAATCCTGAGATGGGACCCTGAATCTGCTTGTACAAGATCCCCTTAGGGGATTCTATTGGTCTTGGGCCACGCTTTGAAAAGGCAGGGCTTGGACTCTGAAGTCATAGAATTGAGTCACAACTCTGGCTGATATCACTCTGGGACCTTGGGTCAGTGAGGATGTTTTTGGGACCTGTTTCCTCCCTGCAGAATGAGGTCTGCACTATTTGTAGGTTACAGAGCTGATAATGAACATGCATGTAAATGGTAAAGTCCTGGTTACTTATTAGTGGTATATTAGCTTGTGCTCCTAGAATAAAAACCATAAATCAGTACCTGAAACAACAAACCTTTCTTTCCTTGCTATTATAAACTTTGGGAAGTCCAAGACCAATATGCAAGCACAATTAGTTTATGGTGAGAGCTGTCTTCCTGTCATATAGACAGCCATTTTCTTCTCATCTGCAAGGGACTGATTCATAGATACTTTCCTTCTGTGGACAACAGAAGTTCTGAGACGCTCTGGTTCCTTATGTAAAATCACACATTATTTTCATAACTCCTATGCACATCTGCCTGTGTACTTTAAGCCATGTTTGGGATACTTTTACATCCAATATAGTGCAGATGCTGTGTGGACAACTACATATCTGGAAAAATCTAGGCTTATATTCCCTTGCACCTCCTCTCAACAGTAAGAGGGTAGAAAGGGTGAGGAGGGTAGAGTTGGTAAGAGAGACAGCTGCCACTGACAGTGAGTTCTCAGAAAAACAAGCTAAGATAGTTTGAAAAGTTATTTCCTATAGACTATCCTGTCTCTCCTGGAAACTTTCAGTGAAATGCTTCAGTAACTGTCAGTACATTTGCTGTTGGAGTTATTTGTGAGAATAAGCCAGATGCTATGGTACCACAGAAGGTGTGGCCCCAAGGAGACTATCACACCTTGGAACTTCATAAAGAAGGTATTAATAGCATTGATAGACAATTACACGGTTGGGCTTGCCCGGCGGACCGCCTAACTATTTCCGGTGTAGAATAGCCATCTCTGGGTCAGACATCTCGCGGGACCGGGACTCTGTGGCCTTACGTGGTTGCGTAAAGCGCGCGCGCAGCCATGTAATCTACACGCATGCGTGGAGTACCCACAGGAGTGCCTGTACGCATGCGCGGCCCAACCTTTAAAAAGCCGGCGCCATCTTGCGCGAGTCTCTCAGTCACTCTCTGTCTCTCTCTCCCCACGTGTGTTTCACCCAGGCCTGTCACCTCTATCCTCTTTAGTAAAACTCTCCAGTGGTTCTGTCGTGTTCGGGACGTGTTCCTAGCGCCTCATAACTACTAACAAGCATGACCTGTCAACAGGGACAAAAGTTCACATACAAAGTAGTTGTGGAGGTCCACAGAGGCTCCCTAGTGAGACCTTACTCAGGGTCAGAGAATCTGGGCTTGCTTTACCCAGCAGGGCTGTATAATGGGATGATTTGATCACAGGTGTGGTTACCAGGTATTTGGAAGGGTCTACACTTGGTTGTACAGTGTTCTTTGATCTTGCAATGGAGAGGTCTTTTGCCTGGCCCCTTGGCATTGTATAAACAGCCCTTTGGAAAACTTGAGGCAACTGGGTATTGACCTAGGACCCGCCCAAAGCTATCCTATGTCTTTGTCTTTCTTATCGCCTCCTTCTCCTTCTATCTAATACTTCCTCATTCCTCTCTCCTCCACCCAAGAACCCTTCAACAAACTCCCACATATGGCATCTGAACATGGAACTTGGGTACAGAGGATAAAAGAGAAGGAACACCACAGGTTAAGTGGGCATTCTCAAAATTATTTGGAGTGTGGTGATATTCTTTTCTTCAGGAGTAAAATTGTAAATAAAGAACTGGGTAATAGAAATAAGGCTGCAGCAAGTCTGTCTGTATATCTTACTATCTGTCTATCTATCTATCTATCTATCTACTAAGTTAGGTCTAAAGTTGTGTACAAGTAAGTCATAAAAGTTTTGGTGACATTTGAGAAATGTAGGCTTAGGTAGAAAAATAAAGTAATTTAACACAGAATAGATTTTTCCCCAGTGTGGGACCTGGGATGCAGAAAGCAGTGTCCAGGACCAAGCAGCTATTTCAGACTTGGTGGTCAGAGAGTGGTTTCAGAAGCACCCACTACAAGCAGTAGCATTGAGAGCAGCAGCTTCCCCACTCAGGTTTTGGTGGTTGAGACTCGAGGAGCATCATCTAGTCACAGGCAGCAGATTCTGAAAGAGCCAGTGCGACCAGCAAGGATCTGTGAGTTTTCTGCCACTGCAGAGCTGCAAGGAAGTGAATGTAGTGAGCCAGAGTGCTTGTCAGAATGTGGCTGGAGGCTACACTCTGCAGCCTTGACAAGCTGGAGGAGAGAAGGGGTACAAGTGGTGGCAGAGGCTTTGGGCCCCAGTGGCTGGTGCAGGTCAGTCACCCAGAATCAGAGTCCATGGTGGCCAGAGCTGAGTGAGGGGTGTAGAGTAAGGCTGGCGGGTGGAGAGCATGTGTGCAGGTGCCTTGGCCGCTGCATGAGACACAAAGCCTCCAGAGAAAGATGCCCATGGGACTTATACCAGAAGGGACAGGGAACAGGTGCCTCTGAGTTTGAGTGCATTCAGGGGACACCAGGGTTCCCATGGCAGAACCACATAGGAGGTAGTGCTGTGGATCCAAGGGAAAACTGTTAACTGACAGAATTCCCAAGTGAGACATGTTGAAACTCAGGCCAGCTTGAACTCCCAGCAGCAGGGTGTGGCTGCAGCTGTGGAGCTTCCCTGAGGCTGGATTCAGCTGTGCAAGTAAGGCATTGCACAGAGGATGCAAGGCCACCAGCAACGCCGGTAACAGATCTGGGACGCAGCAGTACGACTAGACGCAGCTGGGTTTCCTCCAGAACCCAGGTTACTTCAGGGTGCTGAATGACAGCCAGCTCATAGCAGTGGGGAAGCACCTTGAACCCTTGTGACATGTGGTGATTGAGAGCCTTGGGACTCAGGACACTGGAGTCCTCAGTGAACAGGCTGGAAACAGGAGGTACAGATGGACCAGGACTGTAAAAAAGCTGAAATAGAGCCGGGTGGTGGTGGCGCACGCCTTTAATCCCAGCACTCGAGAGGCAGAGCCAGGAGGATCTCTGTGAGTTTGAGGCCAGCCTGGGCTACCAAGTGATTTGCAGGAAAGGCACAAAGCTACACAGAGAAACCCTGTCTCGAAAAACCAAAAAAAAAAAAAAAAAAAAAAAAAGCTAAAATGGGATGGAGTCAACTGCTAAAGCCACAGAGCTTCTGTTTACTGATGGTGAACAAAATGCATGGCTCCTTTAAGAGACATCTTTCTGATTTCATGCTGGCTGTATGGAGAGCTCTTTCAAGGAGGTCTGCCCCAGCCAGCTAGCAGATTGCCTAGGGGAAGGCTACCAGTCACAAATGCAAATTGCCTCTGTAACTTAAAGTGGAATTTCAGAGACTGTTGTTTGAACTGGGTTGTTGCATGCCAGAGAACTGCTACAAGTTTTAGCAATGAGGCTTTTTGTATTTGGAGCTTTTTGCTTCATATTCATTATAACTTGGACAGCTGTACAAAGCCTTCAGGGCAACTGTCAAGCCAGGCACTGATCTTGAGCTGTCAGTGGAACGTTAAGGACTGGTATAAGAACTGACTTTTTGAACTTGTAAGACTTCAGAAATGGGATGAACAGGAGTGGTTCAATTGCAATGGGGCAATTTTGATATCACATATGTATATATGCTTTGTTAACTGTGGTGACTCGTGAACTGTTTAAGTAAAAATGGAACTGTTTGTATAGAAATGGAGAAGTTCGGGGTTTTTTTTGTTTTGTTTTTTTCTACCCAGGCTTAAGATGAAGCTTAAAAACTTATAAAGTAAGGAGGAGATGCTACATTTCTTGGTCTATTTAATTTTATATAAAGGTACTGATGAGTAGGAGTTGGAATAAAGTTTCTGCTGCTGGACTGGAGCAGCTCAAATGCTAAAACAATTTCTTGTTCTTTGTATGGATAATGTTAGCCTGTGTTAATGTACCCTATGTTTGGTTAGCAAGAAATGCAAAAAGTTCTATTAAGAAATTGATTTTTGATGTTTGTTAAAGTATATGAAGGGTAAATAGTTCTATTAAGAGTTTGCTTTTGGATGTAAGTTTGGGAGAATTTTATTTGTGTATAGTAATATTCATACTAGAATTATGATGTTAACCTGTTAATGTTAATGGTGATGCTAAGGAGTCCTTAGATTTGGTGTAGCTGCATCAGGAGTTTATTGATTTTAAAAAAGGGCTAGATGCAGCTAAAACTGCTATAGACAGTTTAGACCAATTTTAAAAGCCCATTCTGTCTTGATCATCCTCTACTTCTTTACTAAGAGGTATAGCAGCCATAAGGAGTAGAAGTATTGCTATGATTATTCCAGATAATTGCATGATTTTAGTGGAAAGCTGATTAAGAGTTGCATAGAGTCAGCACCCTTACTTGAGATTTATATTATTAAGAAGGGGGCATTGTAGAGGCCCACAGACCTTACTCAAGGTCAGAACTCTGAGCTTGCTTTATCCAGCAGGGCTGCATAATGGAGTGATTTGGCTATCGACATGGTTACCCAGTGCTTTGAATAGTCTACACATGGCTGTATGTTGTGCTTTGATCATGCAAGGGGGAGGTCTTTTGCCTCTCCCCTTGGCATTGTATAAAAAAGCCCTTTGGAATAAACCTTAAGGTGACTGGGTATTGATCCAGGGCCCGCCTGAAGCTATCCTGTGTCTCTGTCTTTCTTATGGTCTCCTTTTATCTTTCTATATAATACTTCCTCATTCCTTTCTCTTTCCCCCAAGAACCCTTTATCTGGTTGGAGCCAGACTCCCACACGCACTGAATTTCAGTTTGGGAATGTAGCATGCATGAGAATTCTGGGTTTGAATGATTCTCAGTACCACATAAACCAAGCATGGTGGAATAAACCTGTAATGCCAACAGGAGGATTAGAAGTTCAAAGTCTTGCTCTTCCACATAGCATGTTCTAGAATATCCTGATGAAATATTTGCAGTGTAAGCATGAAGACCTAAGTTTGGATCTCCAGTACCAACATAAAAAACAAGACAGGGCAGCACAGACTTGTAATTCCAGCACTGGGGACACAGAGACAGGTGGATTTCTAGGGCTTCCTAGCTAGCCAGTTTGTCTGAATTTGTGAGGTTCAAGTTTAATGAAAGATAGCTTCAAACAACAAGGTAGAGACCATGACTAGGTTGGCTCTATCTCTGAGATATAGAGATGGTTCACCTTCAGCAAATCAATAAATGTAATTATCTACATAAATAGACTTAAAGACATCATCTCAAATGATGCAGAAAAAGCCTTTGACAAAATCCAACATTGCTCCATGATAAAAATCCTAGAGAATGTAAGTCTAAAGGAAATGTACTTCAACATAATAAAAGTCATTATATGAAAAACCCACAGCCAACAAAATCCTAAGTGAAGAAAATCTTGAAGCAATCCCACTGAAGCCAGCAATGGGACAGTACTGCCAACTAGACACACTCCTTTTCAGTATTATGCTCAAAGTACTAGCTGAAGAAAGAAGGCAAGAAAAGAAATTAAAAGGATACACATAGGTAAAGAAGTCAAACTATCCCTATTTACAGATGACATGATGCTGTACATTAGTGATTACAAAAATTCTACCACAAAATTTCTAGAAATAATGAACAAATTGAGTAATGTGGTGGGATACAGAATCAACTTGTACAAATCAATATCTCTCCTATACACCACTAATAAACATACAGAAAATGAGATCATGGACACACTCTCATTCACAATAGCTTCAAAGAAAATAAAATATCTAGGAATAAACCTAACCAAGAAAATGAAGGACTTCTAGAATGAAAAACTTTAAACCTGTGAAGAAATAGATAAAGATACTAGAAAAATGGAAAGGCCTTCATGCTCATGGATTAACAGAATTAATATTGTGAAAGTGACCATTTTATCAAAAGCTATTTATAGATTCAATGCAATCCCATTCAATATTCCCCTCTCATTCTTCACTGAAATAGAAAAAAAAACTATCCCTAAAATTCTACTAAAGATCCCAGATAGTCAAAAGAGTCCTGAGAAAAATGACAATGCTGAAGGGATTTTTATTCCAGATGTTAAGATATATTACATAGCCATTGTAATAAAAACTATGTGGTACTGGCATAAAAACAGACATTTAGACCAATGGAACAAAACTGAAGACCCAAACACGAGTACTTGCAACATTTAATATTTGACAAAGATTCCAAAACATAAGCTGAAGAAATGAAAGCATCTTCAACAAACAGTGGTGAGATCATGCAGAAGAATGAAATTAGACCTGTACCTATCATCTTCCGTAAAAACTAACTCCAAATGTGTAAAAGACTTAAATGTGAAACCTCAAACACTGAAATTGATAGAAGAAAACATAGATAGCACCATATATGACATAGGTACAGGAAAGGACTTTCTGAACAGGACTCCATTTGCCTAAGAATTAAGGCCAACAATTGACAACTTGACTTTACAAAACTGAAAAGCTTCTGCACAGATAAAGAAACAATCAACTGGGTGAAGAGGATGCCCACAGAATAGAAGAGAATCTTTGCTAGTTATACATCTGACAGAGGATTAATATCCAGAATATATAAATAACTCAAAAAATGAAGAATTAAAAAAAATAGCCCATTTGAAAAATGGGCCTGGGACCTGAACATAGAGTTCTCAAAAAAAAAAAAAGAAATGAATAATGGCTAAGAAATATCTCAAACAACTGTTCATTAACTCCAGAAGTTAGGGAAATGTAAATCAAAACAACTTTGAGATTTTTATCTTACTGGAGTCAGAATGGCAAAGACCAACAAAAGAAATAACAGCAGATATTGTATGTATGTAGGGAAAAGGGAACCCTCATTCACTCTTAGTGGGATTGCAAAGTATAGCCATTATGGAAATCAGTATGGAGAATTCTCAAAATGCTACAAATAAATCTACTATAAGGCTCAGTCATACCATTCCTTACAGTGGTTCTCAAACTGTGGGTAGTAACCCCTTTGGGGTTGAATAACACTTTCATAGGGGTCACCTAAGGCCATCCTGCATATCAGATGTTTACATTATGATTCATAGCAATAGCAAAATTACAATTATGAAGTAGCAATGAAAATAAGTTTATGGTTGTGGGTCACCACAAAATGAGGAACTGTATTAAAAGGTTGCAGCATTAGGAAAGATGAGAACCACAGCCTTAGAATATTCCCAAAGGACTTGACATCCCACTCCACAGGTATTTGCTCAACAACTCTTATAAATGAAAGTATTTATTTGGGGGCTTGATTACAGTTTCAGGAGCTTAGTCCATTATCATGACAGGGACCATGGGAGCAGGCAGGTGTGGTGCTGAAGAAGAAGCTAAGAGCTACATCCTGATTTAGAGAGAAGAGAAGAGAAGAGGAGAGAGAGAGAGAGAGAGAGAGAGAGAGAGAGAGAGAGAGAGAGAGAGAGAGAGAGAGGGAGGCAGACGGAAATACTGGGTGTGGTGATATTTTATTTTTGCTCTAACAAATAAAGCTTGCCTGGGATCAGAGGAAAAAGCCAGCCACTATATTAAACATACAGGTCAGGCAGTAGTAGCACATGCCTTTCATCCTAGCATTCAGGAGGCAGAGATCCACCTGGATCTCTGTGAGTTCAAGGCCACACTGGGAACAGAGCTAGGCATGGTGGCACACACCCTTAATCCTAGTACTAGTTAAGCATAGAGGTCTGGAGGTCTGTACAGACAGACAGGAAGTGATAGAGTTGGGCAGAAAGAGGAAGTGATGTAGATGGGCAGAGAGAGAAAGTAAGATGGCAAGGCACAGAAAGGCATGTAGGCATGAGTATACAGGAAGTAGCTCTCTCTCTCTCTCTTGGGCTGAGGACTTCCTAGTGGTAAGAATTTGTGGCTGGCTTGTTCTATTGCTCTGATCTTTCAGCTTTCACCCAAATATCTGGCTCCAGATTTTTTATTAATAAGACCATTTAGCAATTCGTATTACAGGGCCTGGGCCTGATGTGGGCTTTTAAAACCTCAAAGCCCATCTTCAGTGGCAGACTTCCTCCAAGAAAGCCACACTTCCTAATCCTCAAATAGTTCCACTCCCTGGTGATTAAGCATTCAAATATATGAGTCTATGAAGCCCCATTCTCATTCAAACTACCACAATGTGCTCAACATGCAGGACAGTACATACTTGTAATCACAGGCCTGGGGAGGCAAAGAGTGGAGAATCCTCACTTAACCAAGGTTTTCAGAGAATTTTGAGCTGTGACTCAACTCTACCACCTTGGAGTCCAACTCCAATGTCTTGGCCAGCCAACTGACATAATACACTAGGTGGGAGGCAGGTTAGAGGGTATGGCATGTTTAAATTCATGCCTGTGAATAGAAAACAAACTTTTTCATAAGGAGGCAGAATTGTGGTATAAGGATGGAGCAGATATATTGGTTCATTTAATAAAATATTTATTTCTATTATTTTTAATTATATGTATGTGTGTGGTCTTTGTGTGAGTTTGTACAAGGAGTACAGATGCCCAAAGAGGTAGGTGTCTCCCTTGAGCTATAATTACAGGTGGTTGTAGCCAATAAAATACATGTGTTGGGAACTGATCTCAGGTTCTCTGCAAGAACAATATGTGTTTGTAACCACTGAGACATTTCTTCAGCACCACATTGGTTCACTTGTGACTTGGCATTATGCCTGTTATTAGATGAATGTCCCCATTCGCCTGGAGATCCCTGGTGATGGAAGAGAAGGATGCAAGCTAGCTTTTCCCAGTCAGTGCAGAGGTGCAAACGTTTAGATAGGTGCAAATGATCTTCCTGTAAAGTTAGATGCTAACCTGGAATATGTGTAGCAGCATTGAGAAGTGGAGTGAAAGCTTTCCGTGTGTAATATAGTCTTCCCATCCTGATCATGGCTGATTGGGTCCCAGCCATCCTGGAGTGAAATCAGACCTGGGAAGCAGGAAGGTATGAGTGGAAATGAAAAGGGTATGTTCTAGAAAACTGAGCTTGGCAGGGAAATTGTGGTTTTCTGCTCCAGAACCATTAACAGACTCCAGGTTGATATTTTTTGGAATGGGACAACAGCACTGTGAGGCAGAAAAATGCATGGAGATGGGAGTCTGGAAAGCTACACTCAGATCCTGACTTGGCTCCCAGCTCAGAACATGGCTTTGGGCATGGCCCAGCATCTCTGTAGGCCTTCCATGTCTTCTGGTGGGGAGTATCAGAGCCCCTCACTCTGGGCCCACCAACAGGAAGAGGTAATCTGTGTCTTGCATACAAATGTTTTGCTTGTGTGTATACTGGCTGTCAATGTGCTTGGCATCTCTCTTCCAGAATGTGGTCAGCAGATATGAAGAGAAGCCCCAGGTCTTCCTGTCTGGAAGGGATTTGGAGGAAAAGTTGCCTGGTTAGTGAATCTTTAGGCCAACAACACTGAAATACCATTGTAGTAGCAGAAAAATACAAAAATGTTGGGGTCTTCAGGTGGTGAGGCAGAAGCAGAAATCAGAGAAACCATGGTAGTGAGAGACTTCTGGGTCTTGGTTCCTCTAGCATCTTGCTTAATCCTCAGAAATTAATGTGTTGTTTTCTAATGCTCTGCCTTAATTTGAAGGTATAGGCTATTGTAATCAGTTTCTCCCTCTGTGCTGCAGAGCTATAGCTGCAAACATAGCTGGAGGTGGGGCCTGAGGGAGGATTCTGACAGATCCAAAACTGATCATTTGTTTCATGGATAGAGTGACTTTACTTGATGTTTTTAAAATTTAAAATATTTATTTGATTTCTTCATTCTCCATTTCTTTTTCCCTCCTCTTGCTCCCCTCTTCCTCTTTGACTTATGAGTTTCATTGTGTTGTCTAGGATAAGATGGGAGCTCCTTCTTCAAGGACTACAGGGATGTACCATGACACTGGGATCTTACTTTGATTTTGAATTAACATTAATTTATAGATTTGACGAATACATTTAATGACTTCATTCATGTGATCATTATATTATAATCAAAATGAGATATTAATATTATCTACTCAAATACTAGTCATTTATCTTCTCATACAGTTCAGGTTATGTAGCTAGAGTTTTCCTGGTTCTGCCTGGCCCATGGTCAGGACAAATCTCTCTCACTTGTCAGTCCTAAAGCTGCTCAGACCCAACCAAGTAAACACACAGAGACTTATATTACTTATAAACTGTATGGCCATGGCAGGCTTCTTGCTAGCTGTTCTTATATCTTAAATCAACCCATTTCTATAAATCTATAAGTTGCCACGTGGCTCATGGCTTACTGGTATATTAACATCTTCTCATGGTGGTGGCTGACAGTGTCTCTCCATTTCAGCATTCCACTTCCCAGAATTCTCTTCTCTGCTTATCCCACCTGTACTTCCTGCCTGGCTACTGGCCAATCAGCATTTTATTTATACAGAGTGATATACACAGCACTTCCCCTTTTCTTTTGTCATAAAGGAAGGTTTAAACGTTCACATAGTAAAATTACAGATAACAAACAATTATCAAGCAAGAAATAAAGTTACAATGTCTAGTCTATTTATAATATCTAGTCTATTTGTATTTGGCAAAATTAAAGAAGATATCCTATCTATCCTATATTTGTGAGTCTGAGATTTCATATCTAACTTATCTTTTATCATAACTAAGGAAATTATAACTATCTATTCTTCAAATACATCAAAAGGTATATCCTCAGAAGGATATACGATTACCTGAGAAGCAGGAGACAGAAGCAAGCAACTTTATGGAGTCTTGTGAGAGTAGACAGAGACAACTGGCAGCCTAGAAAGTCATCCAAAGTTCTTTTGTAAAGTTGGGGCATCTGTCTTCAGCCCACAGGGCTAGAGTCTCTCAGTCACTTTTCTCTGTGTCCTGTAGAAAGTCTGGCAGTTTCTTCTGTAAAGCAGGAACCTGAAGGACCATTTTGCCAAACAAATTCAGTGGTCACCTTCCCATGAGTCCTGCATGTCCAGTCGATACATTTTTTTTAAGCAGTCCAGGCGAGGACAGTTTCTTGCCCAAATAGCTATTTTTGCCAAGAAGAAGATAAACTTCATATGGAGTGTCTTTGATGCCCATCCTCCTCTCTGAAGTAAAATGGTGCTGCACTTCCAGGAGCAGACCTGTCTCATTGTCCAGAAAGTCTAAATTTTTAAAATATTTTAAATGCCATATTCTGTAGGTCTTTGAAGTGTTTGAAGATTACCTATCTATCTGAAACATATCTATGTATACCTAGAAGACTTAACTAACATGGCTACAAGTATAATTATCATAGATGACTAATTATTAATCTATTACTTAATTATCCATTACGATTTTAAATGAGCTGTAGAAACATAATATCTTAGACAAGATTAGAAATATACACACAGTATTACAAAATTAACTTCAAATTTGTATCAATAAACTAAAATATATACCAATGTAAAACATTTCAAACAAGTTGTTGCTATTTAAAAGTAACATATATCTATATAATATCCCCTTTTCTTCTTTAGAAAGAGATTGCATTTATAATCAACATGATTTAAATAAAAATATTGGTTTTTCTCTGTCCCAGAGGGATCTTCTTATATGGGACAAAAGAATCTCTCATTTTTTTAAATATTTTATTATTTTTTTAGCAATATGTTTGGGTTTAGAGAAGGAGTGAGCCAATTCCATCTCCAAAGCCAGCTTGGAATATTTGGGAATTTGGGCATAGCTTCTCTTACTACTTCCTGCTGGAGGGGGCACTGTATCTTATGGGGACCCAAAGAAAAATTTAGGATTATAGAGTAATCCATGGGGATGAATCATCTAATCCAGTTGCCTTGAAACGGTTCTGGATGTTGGATAATCTGGGTCATGGTGTCATCAGAGACATTTCAGGGGTCAAACCTGATGTATCTTAATCTGGAACAAATCCACAGCCTCTGGCTTTCTGTGGAAACAAAAGCAGAGCCTCCTTTCCAAAGCAACATATCCTTACACCCAAATTTTGACATCAAGGTATCTTTAAAATATACATATTGGCTTAACTCAACAGCTTTCACAATCAAATATTTTTCTGCAGTTAAAAATTCCAAAGAACACAATCCAGATACTCTGTGTAATATCCATCTTTACATGGCTTATTTTTATATTAATTATACTGTCTCTTTAAAGACTTTATTTTTTAAAAACTATTTCATTATATAACTGTATATATTCCTTTTTTAAAAATTTAATTTAATTTTACATATCAACCATGGGTTCCTGTAGTTAGAGTTTTCCTGCCTGGCCCAGTTAGGACAAATCTCTCTTACCCGCCAGTCCCACAGTCGCTCAGACCCAACCAAGAAAGCACACAGAAACTTACATTGTTTAGAAACTATATGGCTGTGGCAGGCTTCTTGTTATCTACTTCTTCTATCTTAAATTAACTCATTTCTGTTAGTCTATACTTTGCCACGTGGCTTGTGGCTTACCAGTGTCTTTACACGTTGCTTCTCATGGCGGCGGCTGGCCGTGTCTCTCCCAGCCTTCTACTTCCCAGAATTCTCTTCTCTCTTGTCCCGCCTATACTTCCTGCCTGGCCACTGGCCAATCAGAACTTTATTTACACAGAGCGATAGCCACAACACTTTTGGTTGGATTTAAGTCCCATTCCATGAAATGAAACCCATACCTGACACTGTTAAAGTGGCCAAATCCTGATACTAGATAGGTCATAGGTCTTATGAAAACCCAACTGTTTCCCGCAGATCAGTGTCTCATTCAATCCTTATCAGAGAAGCTTCTTCTTGCAGTGTGATGGGTATTAACACAGAAACCCACACTTAGACAATGTGCAGAAAGTGAGAGACTTTGGAGCACTCAGTCCTAAGTGGGATGTCTTCATCAAAACGCTCCTCTCAAGGCTCAGGTTTCTGTGTGGAAGAGGAGTAAGAAAGATTGTAAGGACCAGAGCTGGTGAATTGCTCCAAGAAAACAGTGTCTTACAAATAAAAGTTTGAAAACATAAAATCACAGAGACTGTGGCAGCATGCACAAGATCTGCACAGGTTTAAGCCAGATAGTTTCCAGCACTTGAAGGTGGAAGGTATCTCCCATAACCATGAAGCTATTTATAATTTATACCCACTGGTAAAGGGCAAATCAATTTCAATTTTATCTAATGCAGTGTCACGGGATATATCAACCATATTCCAGGGTGGGTCCCATGTTAAGAAGTAATTGGCCAAAACAAAGCAAATTCCATGTTTTTTGGGGGTAGACATTTTATTTGACATTGAGAGTTTTTTTGTCTTAATAGTTTTTTCCTATTTATTTTGATTTTGTTTTTGTGGAGTTTGGGAATTTTTTAAGAGAGAAAAGGAATGGAAGAACATAAAGTTGGGTAGATTGGGAAGTGGGAAGGATCTGGGAGGAGTTGAGGGAAGAGAAAACATGACCAAAACATATTGTATAAAAAAAAGTTAATGGACTCATCAAGTTGTGTGTGTGTGTGTGTGTGTGTGTGTGCGCGCGTGCAAATATATATAACAATAATAAGGAAATAAAATGCCATTAATTTGAGGGGAATTGGATCAGGACATAGGGGTTGGAGAAAGGGAATGTGAGAGGAGTTGGAGGGAAGAAAGGGAAGAAGGATTCTAAATATTTATGAACTGCTTCTGAAGCTTCCACACCAATTTTCTTCATTTGGACTCCACACAGACAACTCATATCACATGTGTACACTGGTTTCCTAACCTCTTTCAGTGTCCTAATTTCATTGAATTTTGTATTAGGCACTCTGTTAGTCAAACCAAAATTTAGGTGCCATTGTTTACTCTCACCAACTCCCACACTCTGCGGTTATAAGAATTATTCTTAAATAAAGATTTAACAGTTCACATAGCTTGCAAAACCTTGTACCTGTTTTCTGTCATATTTACCTTGATCATGCTGCAGAGCTCATAAGGCAGTTATTTCTGGTCCTTGAGCACACCACACCTCAAGGGATTGCTGTTCCTTCCCAGAGATCCTTATCTGCTTATGCTTTCCTTCATCCTTTTGATGGCATATAAAGTTTAATTTCCTCAAGAAGCCCTTCTCTAACTCCAAGTCCCCATCACACCATGTACATTACAAAATGCGTATTAATTTAACAGGCTTTATACTTAGAAAAGTTTAGAGTCATGGCAAAAAATCTAGGTGATGTTTCAGTGAGCTCCCACTACCCCAAACTATTTCCCTTATTAAAGTCTTATATTTGTGTGAATTATTTGCTTATAATGTGGCAATAGTGATATGATATTAACTACACCCAATAGTCTATTCAAATTTCCTGTTTTCATCTACATTTTTTTTGTTTCAGGATACCACACTCTATTGATTTGCTTTGACTTCCACTAGATATAAAACAAATCATTCACACTCATTTTTTATTTTGATAACTACCACAGTTCTAAAGAGCACTGGTCATACAATCCATAGAATGTCAATCTTTGATATTTATCTGATATTTTTCTCACTTTTAAAACAGCTTTAAATCTATTGGATGGGAAACCACAGAAGTAAAATGACATCACACAAAAGCAATATACTACATATCTAATTTGCCATCATAATCACTAGTCAAAAGTCTGTGTCTACTTTCTTCACTATGAAATTACTCTGTGTTTTTCCATACTGTACTTTATGAAGGTGTCACTATCTACAAATCACAATTAAGGAGGGGATGGTTTGATACTCTTCTGTTAGGGTGGGAGAATCTATATAATTTTTTGGAATTATAAATTGCAATAAAGGGAAAGCTGCTTAGTGTTTGTCATTTATGAACTTATTTATCAAATATTTTATATATCAATTTGGACTCATAACACTTTAGATTATATTCCGTCATTGCTTCATTTCCTTTGCTGGTTGAAATATTTCAGCTTTTGCCATTGAATTTTTTCCATGTGTTTTACTAACACTGTAATATGCTCTAATTGTTTGTCAGCTGTTTTTGTTTGTTTGGTTTTAGTATCTCCTTACTTTCTGTGGTTACATATCTTACATATTTCCTGCTGAAATTCTGTGAATAATTTCTTCAAGGAGACGTGGTTCTTTTCAGTGGATAATATCATCAGAAAGCAAGATGTAGATGCTACATCCACTTGTGTAAGAGTTTATTAGTTGCAATTTTACATCTATCTGTGTGATTGTTTAATAAATGTTTTTTTTCATCTGTGGAGTGTTTTTATAAGGTAAGGACCTTGTGTGCTTTTGCTGATGTTGTGTTCTTTGAGTCAAGCACAGGCTCTGTTAAATAATATGCATTAAATAACTATAACTAGATGTTAGAGGGTTTATGTTTCATGAAAATATTTATCCCCTAGGTTATCCAGGGTAGAAATATTAGAGTAATATACGTTTCTTTCTTACTTACACTCTGTAGCCATTCACCAACTCCTGGTGATTTTAATCCTGAAATGAATTTCCTAATTGCCACCCCATCAATTCCAGCATTATTTCCTATTTATGGCATGCCATAATAGTACCACAAGAAATATTTATGCTGCCAGTTAAACCTATAATGCAAATTGCTATGAAATAAATTTTCTGAAGACACTCCCCTTATTAAAACCCTATTGAAGTAATGGAAAACTATGCCACACCCAATTTTTTGGAATTATAAATTGCAATATGCCACATGAATAGGATAATGCTATGGGATGCCAATTTGTGGGATGTCTATTAATTACCATGAGTTGTTCTATAGATTTGTATTGCTAATTTAAAGATTTATAAAGCTAACACAATCATGTCATGTTTTGTGGAGATTGATAAGCTAGTTCTAAAAATCTATGTGGAAATGAAAAGGACCTACAAAAGCAAGACCAACACTGAAAAAGATGAGCATGGTTGGAGGATGAAACTTCCCTGGCTCTGAGCCTTTATCTGAAATGATATTAATCATGCTGTGTCAGCTGGGCAGAGGTGGCACATGCTTTAAATTCCAGCACTTGGGAGGCAGAACCAGGTGGATCTCTGTGAGTTTGAGGCCAGCCTGGTCTACAGAGTGAGAACCATGACAGGCACCAAAACTACACTGAGAAATTCTGTCTTGAAACAACAAAAAAAAAAGAAGAAGAAGAAAAGAAAAGAAAAAACCCTGTCTCAAAAAAAAAAAAAAAAAAAAAAAAGCTGTGCTATTGGTGTTAGTACTGACCAATATGTCAAACTGGCAAATATCCTAGAAGTAGATCCAACTTAATGCAGTCATCTTATTTTTGACAGAGGTAACAAAATTATCTAGTTAGAAAGAAAATTATGCTCACAAACTGTCAGTTGAATAACTGGCTATCCACATGTACAGATGATCTTTGACCCTACCCTCATATCTTGTACAAAACTAATCAAGTATGACTCACAGGCCTAAATATAAGATTAAAACAATAAACTTTCTATAGGAAAAAAGAGAACATTTTCACCACTCAGAGTTAGATAGATGCGTCTTAGCTAGAACACAGAGAATAAAAGCAATAAAGACAATAGATAATTTTTTTCTTCATACAAATTAAAGACTTTTAACCATTAAAAAGATCCTGTTATGAAAATGAGAAAGTAAGCTATATTTGGAGGCAAATGCATTTTTAAAATCGTGTGTTTGGCTATGGTCTGTTCTGAAGAATATGTGAAAAACTCCATGATTCATTAGGTAAAAGATTGAAAAATCAATGAAAATGAGCAAAAATATCAAATGAACTCTTTACAAAAGAATATTCCAAATGCTTAATGAACACAAATAAGATTTTTCACATCATATTCATCCTAACAATGCAATTAGAAATGACTAGAAGATGTCTATATTTAACAAAAATAGTTAAAAATAAACACTGGCCATGCCAAATGATGATCAGAATGTGAAGGAAATTATCATATTCTGGGAAATTGTCTGGCATTTTCTTATAAATTCAGTTTCCACTAACTGTGCACACAGTTATTTTCCTCTCAGGCAATTATCTAAGGGCAATGAAAATACATGTTAAAAGAGAAATCTCATGTGAATGTTAAAGTAAACACTATTAATAAAAACCCAAAACTGGAAACAATTCAGATGTTCATCAGGTCAGTAGGATAATTTGTATACATAGAATTCATGAAATTCCCAACAATGCACAGTGCATGCCATAACATGGACCACTCTCAAAAGAATCACGCTCAATGCAGAGGAATGACAGGATTCCAGTTCAGTGTTCTGCCTTCTCCAGATCACAGGGGAAAAGTGACTAAATGGTAGCAGGCTATGACTTTTCTTTGTTATTTTTTAAAATCTCTACATAAAAAGATCTGAGTTAAATTTTACCCCAAATATCTCTTCATTTATCTCAACACAACTGGATGCTGGTTGTGATGCCTCCTTTATCATGCACTAAAAATCCCCATATTTGAGGCTGCTTCCAGCAGATGATATACACTAAACTACCTCTTCTGTCACAGCTTGTGATAATTACTGTAACTTTACAATATATATTAATGTTAAAGTAAGTGTTCCTACTTATTTTTTCAAATGATTTCTAGCTAATTTTTTAATTGGTTATAGTCCAGTTTGACTTTATTTACCAACTTACTTGTTTATTTAGTTGAGTTTTGGACTTTGTCTCATTATAAAAGTATGTCATAATCTATTTGTACTTCTGTTGTTTCCATATTACAGATTAGACTGAAATTTTCTATTTGCCTACCCTTTTTGAGGGTCTCAGTATGCAGCTTTGAGCTTGCTAATTAGACCAGGCTAGATTTGAAATAACAGAGATCCACCTGTCCCTGCCTCCTGACTGCTTGGATTAAATATGTATACTGCCACTCCAGGCCCATGAGCTATTTATTAAATAATTAAATAAGTATATGATAACCCAGAATTCAGAAATTTTGTTCTAGAACTGACAAGATGGCTCAGCAGACAAAAGCAAATCTGAAGGTCTGAGTTTGATTCCTGGAACTCACATTGGAAGGAAAAGTCCAACTCCTGAAAATTACCTTTTGACTTCTACGTGGGTGCTATAGCATGTGCAGGTGTGTATGCACATACATACATACATGCATACATACATACATACATACATACATACATACAAATAAAATTAGCAAATACTTAAAACATTTTAAATACCATATAGTACCAGGTTAAATCCTGACAATTCTTATTGGGGTTCTTTATGTTAAACATAATGTAGTAACTTTGTATAAAACTAAACTTTCTTTATTAATGAGGCAAGAAATGTATGTTACCAGTCCACAGCTATGTACTGATCAGGGAGGTGTTGGCCTGGGAATAAAAAAAAAAAGGATCTCATTTCCTCCCTTGTTTCTGAGTTAGCCCCGTGGCCTGGTGAGTTATTCATGAGTCATTTGTACATTCTTTCCTTAAAAGTTTCATTTGAAAAAAAAAAGGGTATTCTCTATCTGCACTGCCCACAATGTAGCAAATGTAATGATCTGCTTAAGTTTGAGACTGATGATAGGGATTTTGATTATTTATCTGAACAGTCAGGTCATCAATACCAAAGTCATCTCACCAAATGGTTGCTCGACACTCTTTCTTAACCCTAATATTCAGATTCACTATTGCTACTTATGAGTAGGCCCTTCTTTCCATCTCTTGCTGTCTGTTGCCCTCAGCCATGTGAACACTCCTGGGACACAAGCTCAGTGAATACAATGGTTACTCTTGGTTGTCAACTTCATTGGATCTGTAATCAACTGAGAAACACAGGTCTGAGCTGGGTGTAGTGGTGCACATATTTAATCCCAGAGGCAGGTGGATCTCTGATTGATGTGTGTGTATGTGTGTGTGTGTGTGTGTGTGTGTGTGTGTGTGTGTGTGTGTGTGTGTTGAGAGAGCATGTCTGTCTGGTTGGTTGGGTATGTGAGGCTATTTCAGAAAGAGCTCTTCTGTTTCTTCAGTTTTACTCATTGTGTCTACTCAATCCTTGGGGCTTGGAATAAAGGATTTAGATAACTTGTTTTCTGTAAGCCTTGCATGATAAGATGGAATACAGGCTTCCCTAGGGCTCTCTACTTTAAAAATCATATAAGCTAACAGGAAACTAGGAAGAACAGCCAGAGCAGAGGTGGGGGTCTGTGCAACAACATTTAGGCTGGGACCTGCACTGGGGAAAGTATCCAGGACCTGGAAGCCCAGTCCAACCACTGCAAGTAATCAGTGAAAGAGTCCAGCCAATGGTCAAGGCTATATGAGTCACAGAACTAAAGGGGCCAGGGTTGATTCACAGGCTGGCAGTGACACATTGAGACTGTGTAGTCAGCAGCCCTGCAGGAACTTGACAAGATGAGGAAGCAAAGATGGGATAGTGAGGTTGCTTTTGAAATACCCATAAAGCCCTTAGGAAAAGAAGAGATCCTGATAATGCCAATTTTGAGAGAACCACGAGTCACTCTAGAAAGGGCTAGTCATTTGTTCTAGTGAAAGGTTCACTTGCAAGGTTTCTCAGAGTAAGCCATCTAAAACTAGAAGCCAACTAAGCATTGGAGACCACAGAGAAATAAAAAAGAGATAGTTTAGGAGACAGACTACAGATGAGAATTGGAGGCTACTCTGAGTCTAGCCTGGAGCTCCAGGTTTCTAAGTGAGGTTGATTAGTGGCCAGCCCAAAGTAAGCAGATTCCAATTGGAAGCAAGAGTGTCACACTGATCATAGGAGAAATGCCAGCTAAGTTGAAAGAACTTGTGGGATCTCAGGCCATGCTATAAAAAGGAGGTAATAAAAAACTAATTCTCAAACATAGCCTCATACATGGGAATAGCCCTAGCACTTACCTCTTCTTATGGGGTCCAGGGCCTCTGTTTGCTTCGTTTACTTCCATTTGCTTCCTGTATTCACATTCTCTGTTCTGCAAATGAAGTCACAAGTTCTTGTATTGAGCACTTCCTGAGGATGTTCAAGAAACTTCCAGTGGTCTTTTGTTTTATATCCTCCTTCTTCGCCAGCTTCAATTGCAGTCATGCTCAGTGTAGTATGCTTTAGTATCCCTCTATTATCCCAGCAAGAGAAGTGCATCTATCTGTCTCCATCTCCTAGAACTTCCTCTTTCCCTGGATTAACAGTCTCTTGCCTCCAAAGCCATCTTTTTAGTCTAAAGAACAAATTATAACAATGATGTCTGTCTTCCAATCAGATTCAAGTGAGCCTTCCTTATTTTGGGGTTTTCAGAACAGACCACTCTGAGTCTGTATTAGTCATCTGTGGAAAATGTCGCTATTGAGTATTTCCTCCTGGGAGCCTCAAACAGAGGACTCATGTTTGGTTTGATTTTGCAGAGCATGTGGAAAAAGCATTTATATGTGCCTATTTAGAAATCTGCTTATGGTATTGGAATATTCTTTAAATATTCCATTCTGGCATAATTCACTTTCCTCAGTTCAAATTCTAACAGAAAGCAATCTGGGAAGTATTAATTTCTAAGAGACTATCCAGTATATGTTGTGAAAACCATCTGCTTTGATTTTGAGGACAAGAAACTTAGGTTTAGAGAAGGAACATTTAATTCCCCTATTGAGGAAAAGTCATTCATAGGATTTCATGCTGGGGTGAAACCCATATACAGCCATCCTGCTTTTCCTTTTGGTATCTTTCAGATCCAAGTAGACATAAGCACTGTGATAAGAAGAAAATGACACTTCTGATTAATGACTTTAGTAAATAGCTGTCAGAATAGAGTCACAAAAATGATTCTTCCAAATTATAGCTCATGAAAAGGTGAATGTTGTATTAAAAAAAGAAAGATAGATGGCAATGTCATTCTTATTCCTTAGATTCTTTGACTCAGCACATAGTCAAGCCTTTGAAGCATGCTCAGAATAAATCTTATGTGGACATTAGTGTATTAAAGCAGTAATAAGAGAAGGAAGATACTAGGATTGATGAATGTAGTTTTAGATAAGTCTCACTAAGTCTCCTAAAGGCTGTTGTTTCTCTAAGCCTTGGTTTATCTGCATATTTAACTTAAATAGCCATTGTGATTTATCTTTATTTTGAACTGCATAGATATTGTGATCTTTATTAAAACTGAGTACCAAAATTTATTAGTCACTCTCTAGGTCTATTCATAATAGAATGACATAACTAGAGCTCTGATATCTACTACCTGGTCACAATCCCAATTATTACAGAGTAGTTTAGAACAATGGTTCTTATCTTGTGGGTCAGGACTCCTTTGGGGGTTTCATATTAGATATTCTGTACATCGGATATTTACACTACAACTCATAACATTAGCAAAATTGCAGTTATGAAGAATCAAGGAAATAATTTTATGGTTGATTGTGGCAGGAATCTTAAAAGTTCTTATTAATAAAATCAAACCTGAGGCCAGTTATTGGGGTGAATGCTAGAGGATCAGATAAGCTGAACAAACCACAGCTACCTCACCTCGCCAGTTCCTCAGCTAATCCTGTTTTCTCAGACTGGAAGCCTCTGAGTCCTTATCCAAATGAATCTCAGCTGAACTGCTGTTCAAAAGCCTCAAAGCTTAACCAGCCAAATGCTTAACCAGCTAAAAGCTTCTAGTTTCTGGTCTTCATGCCTTATATATCTTTCTGTTTTTGCCATCACTCCCTGGGATTAAAAGCTCACCTTCTTGGCATTAAAGGCATGTGTCACCATGTCTGGCTGTTTCCAATGTGGCCTTGAACTCACAGAAATCCAGAGGAATTTCTGTCTCTGAAATGCTAGGATTAAAGGCGTGAGTGCCACCATTTTCTAGCCTTTGTAGCTAGTGGCTGTCTGTGTACTGACCCCAGATAAATTTATTAGGGTGCACAATATTTTGGGGAACACAATACCACCACATTTGAGGTCACCACAACATGAGGAACTGTATTAAAGGTGTTCAGCATTAGGTAGTTTGAGAACAACTGATATAGAGAGAAGGTAGCCATGTTCTTAAAGATGGCCAACACTAACTGTTAGTTTCCAGTGCTGGATGGACCTGTAGGTGCTGTGACTTTCTTGTGTTGGTACTCCATAAGTGTGGTGATATTGTGTACCCCAATATATTATGCACCCTAATAAATTTGTCTGGGTTCAGAGAACAGAACAGCCACTAGACAGACATAGAGGCCAGAAAATGGTGGCACTCACACCTTTAATCCATGTGGGTCTCTGTGAGTTCAAAGACACACTGGAAATAGCCAGGCATGGTAACAAAAGCCTTTAATCCCAGGAAGTGATGTCAGAAAGCAGAAAGGTATATAAGGCATGAAAACCAGGAACTAGAGCTGGTTAAGCTTTTAGGTTTTTAGCAGCAGTTCAGCTGAGATTCATTCTGGATGAGGACTCAGAGGCTTCCAGTCTGAGGAAATAGGATCAGCTGAGGAACTGGTAAGGTGAGATATCTGTGGCTTATTCTGCTTCTCTGATCTTCCAGCATTTACCCCAATACTTGGCTTCAGGTTTGATTTTATCTTATTTTTTTCGTTATTTATTATATTTGTGTTTTAATTTTACACATCAGCCATGGGTTCCCCTGTCCTCCCCACTCCCATCCCCGCCCCCACCTTCTCCCCAGCCCCTCCCCTTCATTCCCATCTCCTCCAGGGCCAAGACTCCCCTGGGGATTCATTTCAACCTGGTGGATTCAATATAAGGTTTGATTTTATTAATAAGACCTATTAAGATTTGTGCTACATGTAAGAGGAAAGGACTGAACATCCTAGTAATCCTGGATATGATGCTGAATTATTTCTGTGTGTAGTGGTAGTATTAACTGCATCCCTGAATTTGACCTAGAGTTTAATCCTTTGCTAATATCCCATATATGATCTTGGAAGTTCACAGAAGGAATAGAGATAATACATTATTCTCTGACTAAAAACCAGTGAATCTGACCTTCTATGAACAAAGCTATACATCTTTCAACAATGAAGCAGCCTCTTGACTGATTAGTCATTGTTAGATTTGTAAAAGGCTGACCTTCCCAGAGAGGACAACTCTCTAATACCAACAAGATGGACATACTATGCTCAAAGACACCATTAATCCTACCTCTGAATGCAGGCATGGATTTACCTGTTCATTGTGCATCCAGGTGTGGTGGGGGTACAGTAACTGGCAGGGCATAAATGGTTGGCATGTTGGTAGAGATTAACGGTTAATTCGCTCGTGTAGGCATAAAAGCAAACCTAGAGTATAGATTCAGATCTGACAGGAGGCAGCCTGTGTCAGACACTAGGATAAGTCACAAATGAGAAGATAAATAATTTAGACTACCTATTATGCTTAATAATCATTGGACTCTTTCCACAGTACTCAGTTGGTAGCTTTGTCTAATATGCTAGAGACTTCCTGGTGCTCTAGAGATAGGTGTATAAAGAGCTGTTTCCCTGAGCTACAGAGGCCACTGCTGAGCCCTCCTGGTGTCAGTCAGTTCTGTTCTGGTGAAAACAGTTGTCATGAAGTTCTGACAATGGAATATGTCTCATCAATAAATTGGGCAACCATGAGAAGACATTAGTTATTAGAACAAATCCATACACCACAACTCCATTGAGATCCTCTATGAACAGTTCTAATCTGGGTCTCTAGGCTCTTTAGCCACTGTTCTATCCTTTATTCAAAAAACTTTCTCTTCAGTTACACAGGCTGATTTTTCCTCCCTCAAAGCCATGGCTTTATTGCTATATGCCTAGATTTGCTTTTGACTCCTCTAAGATACCCTTCTTCCCAATACCTCTCACATACTCCTAATACCTCAAAGCCCAAAGGGCAAAGAACATTGATTTTAAGATGGCATCCCTGAGAGCAGCCTTCCTGTTAGAATAACCCTTTGTTCTTGTACTCATATTCTGCATTACTTATCCTGTCTGTTTAGTGGCCTAGGGATGATGATGACCATCAGTGACCAAAACCTGACTCAATCCTGTCCCTAGAACAGGACTTGCCCAAACCCTGGTTTGAAACACATATTGGATAAATGTTTAGTGGAGTAAAATACATTTCTTCTATCTTGGAGAAAAGAAGTAAGCATCTTTTTTTCTTCTTCCAAGCTTTCTGAGTTTTGATTTATGGAATTCATTAACTTGGCTATTTTCTTTTCATCTTTTATGCCTGGTTCTCTAGAAGGCTGATCTTTAGCGCCAAGGTGGAACAAATAACCTTTGTGGAGCACTTTGTAGTTTTCTAACACCTAATTGATCTCCACAGCCACTCATGAATTATCTCCAATTTAGAGCACGGAAAACTGTCTTCAATGTAAAGTGACTTGTTCTGGTCAAAGCAATTAAGTGGTCAACCAGGGACTAGAGTCCAGGCTGCCTGCCTCTAATCCATGTTCTCTCCACAATCAGAAACCCTATAATTGAAACAACTGTCACAAGCTACAAGCCTTTATTGAGTTCTCAGTGTCAGATGTGGTGAGAGGCACATAGCATGGTTACTAGGTTTCATTGGGAATGTGTATGCATAAGTGTGTTTCAGGAGTCATCCACCTTGTTTTTGGATACAGGTCTCTTACTGGCCTCCTGATCACTGATTAGACTAGACTGGTTGGTCAGGGAGCCCCAGGGATCCTTTTCTTCCTGCCTTCCTGTTGCTAGGATTACAAACACAGTCCCACATCTGGATTTTTACATGAGCTCCAGGGATCAAACTCAAGTCCTTATGCTTTCAGGGATATCACTTTACTCACTGAGCCACCATCTTCCTATCCTCCTATAACATTTTAGCTAATAACAGTTTTGTGAGGTGGAAGCTACTGTTATTTCTGACATACAGAGAGAAGTTAGGGATTTCTCTCTTCCTTTTTTTGTGGTATTGGAGATTGAACCCAGAGCTTTGTGCATACCAGGCATGCACTCTACTGAGCTTTAACTTCAGCCTAGACTTAGAGGTTTCAAGAGCTTGAGCAGCCAGTCACAGGACATATGGCCAATAAATGGTAGAGTTGGCTCTTACATTCAGAGTTTCTGAGTTCCCAGAGCATGGTGCTTGTAATTGAAGTTCTTGAGCTATGCTGTCCCTGTTTGCTGGCATGATCAGGTTTGTTGGCATTGCTCAATGCTTTGTGCAGTCATCTGTAACTTTAGCATAATGCATAATGCCTTGGAACCAAAGCCATGTGCTTCAGTCCTGGCTTAATCATCTCTGGTGAGAAAATGATAGACTGTTTCTGATCCTTAGGTTTTCATTTGTCAGAGACAACCATGTCTTTATGTGCTGTGACTGATCACCCCCATCACTTGCTGAAGACTAACTTCTCACTTTGATTCACATGTGGACCTTAACATGTGACAGTGTGTGAAACATGAATTCATAAATGGACTTATGATTTAAAAAACATGGTACCAGATATTGGTGTAAATGCTAAAAGATCAAAGAAACAAAGGAACAAGCCACCTCTTACTTCTAGGGTTCCTTAGTCTGAAAATGCCTCAGTTGATAGGCTTCTAGCCAAATGAGCTTCCTCAGCTCTCAGCCAAAAAGGCTTTAGTTCCTGTCTCCTCACACCCTATATACCTTTCTACACCCAGCCTTCACTTCCTGGGATTAAAGGCATATGCTTCCCAGTACTTGGATTAAAGGTGTGTTCCACCACTGCCTGGCTCTGTTTCTCTCCTAGACTGAGTCAATCTCAAGTAGTCCAGGGTGGCTTTGAACTCACAAAGATCCATATGGATCTCTGCCTCCCCAGTGCTAGGATTAAAGGTGTGTGCTACCACTGTCTAGCCTCTATGTTTGATCTAGTGGCTTGTTCTGTTCTCTGATCTTCAAGCAAATTTTATTAATGTACACAATATATTGCCACAAGGGACCCATTTTTGTCTAAAATAATAAAAGTAGGTTATAACTTATATGAGAAAAACTATATACAACAAGCACAATAAGTATATGTAGCCAGAAGGTTTTCTGTGTCCCACCCAGTGTGCAGCCACTCAGACCCAAGGAAACACACAGAGACTTATAGTAATTAAAACTGCTTGGCCATTATTAGCTCAGGCCTACCACTGACTAGCTCTTACTCTTAAACTCAGCCCAATTTCATTAATCTGTATGTTGTCATGTGTTCCATGGCTTTGCCTATGTGTCATTACATGCTGCTCCCTAGACGGGGAGCTGGCATCTCTTGACTCAGCCTTTCTCTTCCCAGAATTCCCCTTGTTTGCTTATCCTGCCTATACTTCCTGCCTGACTACTGGCCAATCAGCATTTTATTAAACCAGTGTACAAGGGCATTATCCTACACTAAGTATATACAATAAATACAGTCAAGAATTATATTAACAATGTCCAATACATAAACATTTGACAGATTCAGAGAAAATACTCCATATTTTATGCTATTTTGGTGAGTCCAAAGTGTTATACCTAATTCACTTTCTATCCTAACTTATATTCCCAACCTAACATTGTATTTTGATGTATTTCAAACTTACACACTTATACTTCATTAGTGAGTTTCTTTTCTAAATTTGTTAACAAAGAAAAGAATAATTTTAATTATCCAATCTTCAACTCTTTCAGAGACCCAAGAAGAAAATAATATTACCTAAGTAAGCAGGAAGTGCAAGCAAACAACTTCCAAAAAATGTGAGAAATGACAGAAACAGCTGGCTGCCTGAACAGTTACCCAAGTTTTCCCTGCAACATTGGGGCATCCATCTTCATCCTACAGGCCTAACATATCTGACAGACTTATCTGTGAAGCAGGTTATTCTGAAGGACCTGCCTACCTTGTCTTGGCAAGGTGCAGCAGTCCTTTCTTTTGTGTCCTGCTTGGCTATTTCATCAACATACTGTCAGAGTTGAGGCAAGGGCATTTTCTTGCCCAATGGCTAACTATTGCCACAAAAAAAATGTAAACTTGATATGGAGTTTTCTTCAATGCCTGTCATCTTCTCTGAAGTAGATTGGTGTTGCCAGGAGCAGACAAGTCTCATAGTCATAAAAAAAGAATATGTTATTAAAACATTTTAAATGCCATGTTTTTAGCTCTCTGAAGTGTTTGAAGTTGACCTGTCTATCTAAAATATATATGTTTGACCTTGAAAAAGTACTTAACCTGACAAATTCCATTGTAATAGGTAACTATCAACTAACCTGCATTTCTTTATATCCCAAGTAGTTGGTAATAATAACTTTCAAGGACTAGAAATTTGCATTACATTGTTAAATGAGTTGTATAGGTACAATATATTGACTGAGATTATAGATGTATGTACATTATGTTCTAACAAAAATAAACTCAAATTTGTATCAATATATAAAATTCAAATCCAATGTAAAATATTTTAAACTAGTAGTTGCTTTTTAAAAGTAGATTCAATAATCTACATTTTATCTTATATTCATATTTCCCATTTTTCTTTTCAGAGTAGATTCAATAATCTACCCTTTCATCCTATCATTTCTATTTTTTTTTTCATAGTAGATTCAGTAATTTAACCTTATTTTTCTCACTGCATCTTTGATCAGGTTTTTATTCAAGTAGGCTGTGTCTCTATTTACTCTATGGAATGAAACAGATTTTCATAGTTTAAGCAGCAGGCTTTTTCTGTTGTGTGGTAAGTTTCTTCTCTGCCACTTCTTCTCAGCTGCTGGTTTCTTGGTTGCTGCAGCGTTTTTTCCTGCAGGCTTCTTCAACTTCTTGACACCCACAGGCTTCTTTTCCTTCTTACTTTCTGCAGGCTTCTTGTCTGTAGTCCCCTTCTCTGATTTGATTGCCAGTGCTGCTGCTGTTGCTTCCAGCTTCTTTACCCAGAGTTTGTGATTTCTGGCCTGGTGAAGAATGGTATTCCTGCGCATAGTCTTTGTGTAAGGGTTCAGCTTCAACATGATTCTCAGGTTCTTCAGTGGATTCTTCTTCAAGACTCTAGATAAATCTTCTTGTGTGGTGCTTGGAGGGCTCTATGGATCTCTCTGGGCTTTTCAAGATTCTGCTAAGGTCTGTGTTCAACATCTTGTGCATGGGAAGGTTATAATTACTCTTGAGGGAGGCAGCCTTCCGCCAAATGCCATACAACTCATCCAACTTCCGGAAAGCACTCTCAGTCCAAATGCAGAAACGCCCCATATGCCCACCAGGAGCAAGTTTCAAAATGTTCAGCTTGCTTACATTAAGCAGAGTAATACCAGGGGTGTTTCTAAAGGCCTTGATGATACCATTATCTTCATTATAGATGATGCAAGGTCCCCTGTGCTGGATATGCTGTTGGTTTCTCATTTTGCCCTTGCCAGCTCTCATTCTCTGAGAGGCATAGACCTCTTTGATGTCATTCCAAGCTTTAAGATTTTAAGCAGTTGAACAGCCTCCTTGGTCTTCTTGTAACCTTCAACATTATCTTCAACTACCAAAAGGCGTTCAGGAACTTCCTCAATAGGATGACCTTTAGACATTACCAATGCTGTTAAGGCTGAGGCAGCCAGGGCAGAACAGATGCCATATCACTTTTGGGTTGTGTTCACTCTGCGTGCCAACAATGCCAGGTTTTGGTTGGTACAAACATGCTGCCACCCCGACATGTATTTCCAAGGGCACCCTGGCCAGAACGGTGGGTCCCAAGAACCTCGAACTTTGGGAATTCGAGCCACAGCTCTGCCAGTACCCCAAGACTCAACACTGATCTGATGACCTGCTAATTCACTGACAGCATAGGGCTGTCTGTTGTTTTTCCTCAAATTGGTGTGAACAAAGTTCACGATATCCAGTCTAATGGGAGCTTTGAACACAGCTGGAAAAGTGACATTTTTGCCAGATAACTCCCCTTTTTCAGAGTACACCGATATGAGGGGACAGGCACAAGCCATGGCGGGGAACAGAGAAGGCCACACTCCTCTCAACCTAGTGCCCCCCACAGGAAAAGGACTAATTTAACCTTTTAGCCTATCATTTCTGTAACTTTTTTTCAGAGTAGATTCAATAATCTACCTTTATCTTATCATATCTATATCTTCTTTTTTCTTTTTTTTTCAAACAAGAATCCTGAATCTAATCTCCTTTGTTTAGCTTTTTTTTCCTGACCATTTCCAATAACAACTTGTAATCAACCACCCTAAACAATGACAAATATCCATAATCTATTTTTGGGGAATATTGGCATAGTTTTCTAGGTTACTTCCTGCTGATTGGGGGCACTGGTAGTCTTACGGTTACACAAAGAAAATTTAGTACCATGGCCAAGTCCTGATTGAAGTAGTCTGTGAGGCTGTAACATCTCAGCCATCTCGAAATTGTGCTGAGAAGTTTGTAGTCCAAAGCCGATCTTTGAGTGGTGTTTGTCATCTTAATGATGTTATCATAGCCCATGTAGAATCATCATTGAGGGATCACATCATCTTTTCAAAGACTTCAAAGGTTGCTATTAGGTGTGGCCATGGTTTACTACAGAAAATCTTTTTCATGGTATAATTTTTTTTCTGGATGATTTGTCCTTTTGCTTCAGATGTCTCATTTGTCCAGTATTCTTCGGATTCCTTAGCCTTCATTCTCCTGAAAGACAAAAACAAAACACTTCCCCAACCTTAACTTTGGGGAGTTTCCAAATCTAATCTTTATCAATTTTGATTTATAATTTCTCCTGATTTTTTATTCTCTCTTCTGAAGCTGTCCTATCATGCAGAGTAGTATGGTTTTATACAATAGGCATTAGGTTGTTTAATTTCTCTGGGAAGGAGTTTCTTCCATGGTGACACAAGTGTAATGGTAATAATGTGTCAGTTCTTGTTTTCCCACATACAAGGACTCTAGGCCTCCCTTCCTCTGGACAGAAGCAGGATATTTGATCTCCATGTGTTTCATTTCCTTCCTGTGCAGAATGTAGTTAATGATTGCATCTACCTTGTGGTTGTTTTTGTATGTGTGTGTGTGTGTGTGTGTGTGTGTGTGTGTGTGTGTGTGTAAATAGCACCAAATTATAATGCTCACAGAGCGTCCTTAACAAAATGCATGTTTCTAACTGTATGATTTCTTCTTCCGAGCTTCAAATGTTGACAATTTCTCTATTTTAGTATTTCTCATTTCCTCTGGTCATAGAACCCTGAGGCCCCAGAGTTTTGAGTCATCACCCCCTATGCTTGCTTCCTAGCTTCATTTGTTCTATTATATCTTGTACTATAACCTGCAAAAGGCTCAAGTATTTCCTAGACTCCTGAAAATACTTACATTTTTCCTTAGCTTTTGTTTCAAACTTCTGGACAGTAAAGACTATCTGAAAAAGCTATCTGTTGCACACTCTGTCTCCCTCCTTAGCTGCCAGACATTTGTCCCTATTACTGAAGACTTAACTGCCAAGTTCAATGGTTTCTTGCTTGCCCCCGCTTTCCCATGTTCTCTGCATGGAGCTGTTGCCCAACCAAACCAGTAAGCCAGATTGTCAGATACAAATCCAATAATCCATACAGCCAACCAACATCCTGAGTTACTTCCCACTCCATGTCTTCCTTACATTGACAGCTTTGTTGTCATTTTTCCACCAAACTTAATATGCCTTTGAGCCTACCAGAAAGTTTCCAAGGACTACACAGATAAGGCCTTAAGGCAGGACTCATCTCTCTTGCCAGCCTTGTTGATTCCTCTCCATTCTTCTTCCTCTCCCAACCTCTTGGCAGATGCTCTCTCCGTTATCACATCAAGCACAATGCATTCACATTCTCTCCCCTAGAGATCTTTCACACTCTTAAATTTCTGTGCTCACTATGGCAGAGATGTTTCCCAGGTCTCTACTTTCAAACCTGTTATGATCTGAGCCCCAGATTTCTATCTCCACATGACTGTTTGATGTCCCACCATTTGAAGCATCTTCACACATCAGAAGAAACACTGATTGTCTTCCTGACCAAACTTGCTCTACTTGCTTAGTCTATTTTTGATCATGGCTGCATCACTTCCTAACCACTAATGCTTGTGATCTATGCATCACACATCTAGGAGAGCCTCTTCTACCAGAAAGTAAGTACTAGAAAGTGTGGTCCTGCAGTGCAGATATCCCCTGTGCTTTCCCCTTTAACACCCTACTTCTTTGATTTCAAGTTCTATCCATTCTTGCCTAGATGGTTATGAAGACCACTATCCTGGTGCTCCTATACCCAACCTTTCTTCCTCTCAACTTCTACCTCAGTTGCCGGAGGGATCATCTTACAGGAACATCTGATAATGTCTTTCTCATGATGACATATTATTTATACAGATTAAAGAGAAATTGAATTTATATGTATATTTCAAGTCAGCAACCATATATGGATATAAATTGAAATCCACCCTTCCCAGCTTTCATTGTCCAACACCATGTCTATGCATGAACATAGAAGCAAAATGTCTGGAGCTGCCTGTACTGAATCCACCAGGTTTAAATGAATCCCCAAGGGAATCTTGGCCCTGGAGGTGATGGGAATGGAGGGGAGGGGCTGGGGGGAAGGTGGGGGCGAGAGGGGGGAGGACAGGGGAACCCATGGCTGATGTGTAAAATTAAAACACAAATATAATAAATTAAAAAAATAAGCAAAACTTAAAGTTAGCTCTAAAGAGAAAAACAAAAAAACGAAGCAAAATTAAAATGTGCTTTCTACTAACAATGATAATGTGGGTGAACTTACTTAAATTTTCCTCTTTGAACTTCTCTATTTTGATCTAATTTCTCCTAATTTGTGAAAACAAATTTTTGCAAAACAACAAAATTAGGGGAAAAGAAAAGAAAGTTTCCAGTGGATCATTATTATCACTAAGAGGAAGTTCAAATTCCTCAAAATCAATCTTAAATATCCCTATATTGTTATGGCTGCTTGGGTGTCTGAGGACATCATCTGACTCCTTAGAGCAGATATAAGGAAAAGCTGTTATCATGCACAAGGATGGGCACAGCCCACCTTCCCACAGGGTCTCTCAACATTTTCTTTCCTCAGTAGATTTCTCTTCCCTCAGTTTGGCTCCTTCATTGTAATGCCACTGACATCTCATTGTGTCCACTGTCTATTTACCAAAGAGACTAGATATATTTTTACTGCACACTTGTATAATGAAAATAACAAATTTTAAAATGTAAAGGAAAGATGTTGGATATAACTATATTCTTTTTTTCTTTTTTTAATTAAAAATTTCATAATATACTTATTGATTATTTAAGAACTTCACAGTGTGAACCTCTTCTTAATAGAGAGAGACGTGTACATGTACGAGGAAAGAAGGTCCAAGCAGAGTCTCAAGATGGTGTGTCTGCATGAGTTTCAGCACCCTGAATAAATATATGGGATGAGGGAACAGAAACTTAGTTTGAACAAGAGCAAAAGCTGTTGCTGCAGAATTAGTTCTCAGAGTGGGGAGCAAGGAAGAATGGTGGAAAGATTTTCACAGGAAGGAGTAGGCAGACCCTGCTCCTTCTTATACTCCAAGACAATAATGCCAGAACTGTGTGAAAAATAAAAAGCAGTAGAAAAAGATGTTACCAGATAAGAAGGCTTATAGTTCAGGAAGACATGATAGGACCAGATCCAGGACAGGGAAGTAGGGCTGAACCTAAGAAAGCAGACACAGCAATGCCCCTGAGATGACAGCAAGTGATGACTTAAAATTCAGTGGGCTTAGAGCTCAAGACAGCAGTGGAGTCTGATCTTTAGCAGATATAAGGACATAAACAAAGCTCAGCACTTTTCATCCTGAACACAGCTGTTGTGTTGTAGGCCATGGAGTCCAGAAAAGAAGAGGCATTTTCACAGGCAGCCTGCACACTCCACTTTTGAGTCCTTCTAGTTGCCACTGGTGACCTAGAGGACAAGACACCACCATTATTGTCCCTACTACACCTGTCTCTATGTTTATAAGGCAACATTTTGCAGAGATTACTTAACAACTCTTCAGGCACCCCAAACACAATATGTCTCCTTGCTCTGCCACTACTACCACAGGCTATTCTGCCATCCCAGATCACAGCTAACTTTACTATCATCTACTTCATCCCTGGCTCCAGAAATTCACCACAGTGTTTCATACCTCAGTGGCTTCACATATACTCCCCTTTACATGGTCCTCATCAAGACTTAATTCATTGGTTAACTTCCTAAAGCTGGCAGCAGAGCCCTGTCCTCTGTGCCCTTTCACTACTAGTGACACTCCACTGCCATGTCCATTTCTTTTTTGTCTTTTTGGGGTATTTTTGCATTGGAGCTGGAACTGAGTATAGGAGCCATGAATGATACACTGGGTTGATATTATCAAATATAGAATTGTGTTTATACTTAATACCTAGTAAGTACCAAAAATTTATTTTATATATTCAAACATCGTAATGAACTACACAGGGTCATAAACCCTCAAATTTGTCCTCATGTTTATGCCACGAATAAGTTATTTTCTATGCCTATCCCTATCTTCTTAATTAACTTTGATCTAGTCTACTCTATCATCTCAGTGCTCAACTATCCAGCCTCATAAGTGATATTTCAAACACCATTCTAATTTCTCCTGGAGTCCATTCTTCACACAGAAGCCAAGTAGAACTAGTCAAAGTATGCATTTTCTTGTGTCAGAGTCTCAGTGAGTTCATACATACATCAATCCCAGCTGTATCTGCACAATGCTGTTTCCTTGGAGTCATCATCTGCTCTGGATCTTATAGTCTTTCTGTCTCCTCTTCCTCATAGATCCATGAGACTTGAGGGGAAGAGTGTGATACAAATGCCCCATTTAGGGCTGAGTGCTCCAATGTCTCTCATACTCTGCATTGTGAATCTCTGTGTTCATTCCTATGTACTGCAAGTAGTTTTTCTGATGAGGGTTGAACAATCACTGATCTATGGGTATAGCAATATATAACCATTGGTAGTGTCCTGTTCCTCCTCATCCCCAGTGTTCTTTGACACAAGGTGTCTCATCCATAATTCATGGTGGCCTATAACTCACTGTGTAGCCCAGGGTAGCTTCAAACTCACAACAATCATCCTGCCCCAGTCTTAGAAGTTCCAGGATTGCAAACATGAGCTACTCCACACAACTTGCTTCTTCATATTTTCCTGTCTACATACATTAGCTTTCCCAGACATTTCTACAATGTATGTTCTTCTGTGTTTGGGGCTTTTCACTGAGCATATATTTTTTTTATTCATGGATAAATCCATATAACCTTAAAAATCACCAATGTGGTCCATTGGTCTATCAATCAAGATGCCTTAGCAGGTAAACATGCTTACTGCTGAGCTCAAGTACCTGAATTCAATCCCAAGAATTCAGACTGTAGGAAGAGAGAACTGACACTTATAAGTTGTCATCTGATCTCCACATATGAGCCAAACATACATATTCACATAGTAAATATTTTAAAAATCACATTTTTTGGTCTTATACTGATTTGGGTGAGGGTTAGGGTTTTGTTTTACTGATCTTTTGCTTGTATATTATGGTTTTTGATTTTCTGTTTTAATGAGTTTTGAGGGGAGATGATCTGGAGGGGAATTATGATCAGAATATATTGTATGAAAAAATATTCTCTCACTGAAGCAGCAAGCAGAAAGCCTACATTGATCTGCACTAGGTCTTCTGTGTATACAGTATATCTTTCAGTTTAGTACTTTAATAGAACTCCTGACTGTGTGAACAAGTGAGTCTCTGATTCTTGTGCCTTCTCTTGGGGTTCTTGTCCTCCTGTTGATTTGCCTTGTACAACATCAATGTGATGATTTTTGGTTTATCTTATGGTATTTTATTTTGTTAAAAATATTGGAAAGCTCAAGAAATGAATGAGAAAAGAAAAACATCCCTCCCCCTCTCTCTCCAAACAACACACACACACACACACACACACACACACACACACACACACACACACACACACACAGAGCACAAAGTCCTTGTACTCACAGTTAAGTACTAGGGGAACCAGAGATGTTAATTGTCCAGGGTTGCTTCTTCAAAGGAAAAGATTTATAACCTGTTTTCCCATAATATATTAGTAACCATTTCCCAGAAGGCTGGAATTGATGTGGTTAATAGCCTGGTGACCTCTGCTCTATCTGTAAGGCCAGGGGCCCCCCTTAGACTCTTACTAAAAGGAGGTAGTTAATAGCTCAGATGGCATCTGTGCTATCTGTATGGCTGAGTCCACACCAGACACTCCCCAGGACCTTAAGATAATACATGTAGCCTATCTAAAGAGCCAATCTTAATGGAAGTGGTGACATATACTTTGAAAAGAGTTTCAATGTAACTATATCTTAAGCTTTATTGGCACACAGGATTGTGTTCCACCAGGAACTTTTCCCCCCAATAATACTGTACTTAAATATGCCTAAAATTAACTCCCTAGTGTCAGACTCTCCAAATTGGAACCAAAAACAGGTATTGAGTTGTGTTGAGCTGGACTTCCTCCTTGTCTTACAAGCATCAATGCTCTCCTGGCTGTGGTGTTTTCAGAGGACAATATGTATATCATCTTAATTACTTCAAATATAGTTCATCAGTTTAAAAAATGTTTATAATGTTGGTTTATTTTTTCTTCTTGAAAAATTTCTGGTTAATGATTTAATGTAGTAAATTTGCCTGTTTTAAGGCTTTGGAATATTACTGTTTTTACTGGCCCAGTAAGACTTTGGAATAGGAGTGGCAGCAGAGCTGGAAGAGGACAAATGCATGTTTTTTTTTTAATGCCAGAGCAAATAAGAGTGGAGATATACCTTTTTTGGCTTTGTCTTAAATTTTGGTATGTACTGGGTATATGCTCCAACAGTGGTACTCAACACAGGCTGGATGTCTGAATCACTGATAGTGAATAGTCATTGATTTAGATATGAGGTAAGCAAGGAAACAGGCTACATTTTAGTAATGGTGTCTGCTGATGGCTGGAATGCTACCTTTGAGGTTAAACAGCCTCAAAGTGACAGGTAAGTTGTACCCTTTATATCAGAAACTAAGGTTCCAGGGTCATTTACAAGTTACCACATATGCACCAACACATGGCCTACATATTCAAAAGAGCCTGACTTCATTATTATTTTGCTTACACTGTAGTAATATAACACTAGAACCTACTCCCCATTCCTCACCTTGTAGGTGTTTATAGACTCATGGGGAGATGCTGTGGGATGTTCTGAATATTAAATGTGTTGCTCTGATTGGTTAATTAATAAAACACTGATTTGCCAGGAGCCAGGCAGGAAGTATAGGTGGGATGAGGAGAGAAGAGAATCCTGGGAAGTGGAAGGCTGAGGCAGAGAGACACTGCCAGCTGCCACCATGAGATGTTAAGATATTGGTAAGCCACAAGCCACATGGCAACTTAAAGGTTAATAGAAATGGGTTAATTTAAGTTATAAGAACAGATATCAAGAAGCCTGCTATGGCCATACAGTTTATAAATAATATAAGTCTCTGTGTGTTTACTTGGTTGGGTCTGAGCAGCTTCAGGACTGCTGGGTGAGAGAGATTTGTCCTGACCATGGGCCAGGTAGGACCAGAAAACTCTAGCTACAAATGGCACCCAACAGGTTGGCAAGAGTTTCCACCTAAAACCTGAGAAAAATATTCTAAAATGGAGCTAAAAACAACTTCCTAGTTGTTTCTCTCAAGTTAGTGGCAGCCTGCGGGTTTGAGCTACTCTATGGTGGGTTAGTGGCATACAGAGGTGTCTCCAAGCTGCTCACTATGCTGTGTGTTGGATATAGTTTTGCTAGTTAAAAAAGCAAAGGTTTCTGGGCTACACATTGCTTTGATAAAAGCATAGGCCCACTGTTTCTAGAGCTCCCAGAGCTGGCAGTAAACTGTACCACTCCCATGTTGGGAAGCTGAGGTGGGTGGAGCCAGCAGCCACAGCAGCTGTTTCAGTCTTAGAATGCTGCAGTTTAATGTCATAGGTTTACAATAAGACAGATTCAGATGGAATAGTTTACAATGTGTATAGAATATATGCAGACTTGAAAGAGACAAAAAAAGTGATATAAACAGTTATATAAAGAAATACATAGTTTTAAAATATAAAGTCTTTAAAGATACAGTAAAATTAATATAAAAATAAGCCATGTAAAGATGGATATCACACAGAGAATTTGGATTATGTTGTCTTTGATATTCTTAACTGCAGAAAGACATTTGATTGTAAAAGCTGTTGAGTTAAGCCAATATGTATATTTTAAAGATACCTTGACTTCAAAATTTGGATGTAAGATTATGTTTCTTTGGAAAGGAGGCTCTGCTTTTATTTCCACAGAAAGCCAGAGGCTATGGATTTGTTCCAGATTAAGATACATCAGGTTTGACCGGCCAAGACCCCCTGAAAGGTCTCCGATGACACCATGACCCACATGATCCAACATCCAAAACAGTTTCATGGCAACTGGCTCAGATGATACACCCTCACAGACTACTCCATAATCCTAAAATATTCTTTGTGTCTCCATAAGATACAGCGCCCCCTTCCAACAGGAAGTAGTAAGAGAAGCTATGCCCAAATTCCAAAATATAGCAAGCTGGCTTTGGAGATGGAATTGGCTCACTCCTTCTCTAAACCCAAGCATATTACTAAAAGAAAAGGTGAAGAGATTTTTGTGTCCCATATCAGAAAAGCCCTCTGGTGTGGGACAGAGAAAAACCAACATTTCTATGAATGCAATCTCTTTCTAAAGAAAAAAAGGGGATATTATAGATAATGATAGGATAAAAAGATAGATTATTGAACCTACTTTTAAAGAGCAACTTATTTAAAATGTTTTACGTTGCTATTGATTTTAGTTTATTGATACAAGTTTAAACTTAATTTTGTTATACTGTATATATATATATATATATATTTCTATTCTCATTTAAGGTATTGGGTTTGTACAGCTCATTTAAAATTGTAATGAATAATTAAGAAATAGATTAATAATTAGTCATCTATGATAATTACACTTGTATCCATGTTAGTTTTCTAGGTATACATAGATATTATTCAATTAGGTAACCTTCAAACACTTCAAAGACCTACAGAATATGGCATTTAAATATTTTAAAAATTTAGACTTCTGGACAGTGAGACATGTCTGCTACTGGCAGCACCATATTTACTTCAGAGAAGAGGATGGGCATTGAAGACACTCTATATAGAGTTTATCTTATTCATGGCAAAAATAGCCATTTGAGCAAGAAATTATTCTTACCTGGACTGCTTGATCAACTGGACATGCAGTACCCATAGGAAGGTGACCACTGAACTTTGCTTGGCAAAATGGTCATTCAGGTTCCTGCTTTGCAGAGGAAATTGCCAGAAATTCTACAGGATACCAAGAGAAGTGACTGAGAGACTCTGGGCCTGTTGGCTGAAAACAGATGCCCCAACTTTACAGAAAAACATTAGGTGACCAGGCTGCCAGCTGTCTCTGTCCCAAAAGTTGCTTGTGTCCTTCTTCCATTTCTCAGATAATATTATATCCTTCTGAGGTCTTTGATGTAGTTGAAGACTAGATTATTATAATTTCCTGTTATGATAAAAGACAATTTAGATATGAAACCTTAGACTCACAAATATAGAATAGATAGGATATCTTCTTTAATTTTGCCAAATACAAACAGACTAGAGATTATAAATAGATTAGATATTGTAACTGTAATTCTTGCTTGATAATTGTTTTGTTATTTGTAATTTTACTATGGGACAGTTAAAACCTTCCTTTTTGAAAAAAAGAAAAGCAGAAGTGGTATGGGATAGTCTGTATGTTAAATGTGTTGCTCTGATTGGTTAATAAATAAAACACTGATTGGCCAGTAGCCAGGCAGGAAGTATAGGTGGGATGAGGAGAGAAGAGAATTCTGGGAAGTGGAAGGCTGAGGCAGAGAGACACTGCCAGCTGCCATGATGAGAAGCAGATGTTAAGATACTGGTAAGCCACAAGCCACATGGCAACTTACAGATTAATAGAAATGGGTTAATTTAAGATATAAGAAAAGATAGCAAAAAGCCTGCTACGGCCATACAGTTTATAAGTAATATAAGTCTCTGTGTGTTTACTTGATTGGGTCTGAGAGGCTGTGGACTGGTGGATAAGGGAGATTTGTCCTGACTGTGGGCCAGACTGGACCAGGAAAACTTCAGCTACAGAAAGAAATATTCTAAAAGGAAGATTTGACCTACCACTATTTGAGAGGAGAAAAGGGTCATTATACACCTTAAATATGCCACCCATTCTTACCCCATCTCTGTCTCTCTCCTTCTCTTTCATGTGTCTTTTGTGTGTGTGTGTGTGTGTGTGTGTGTGTGTGTGTGTGTGTGTGTGTGTGTAAATGCTGGGAATTCAACCTAGGGATTTATGGATTCAAGGCAATAACTATAACAGCAAACTACACCCCTAGGTCATTCTTTTTATTTTGTGTCTCTTTCTTGCTCAGAGTTCTCTGGAGCCAGCTGTCCCATGCCTTTTGTGAAAGCACAGGCTCTTCTCATGAAATTTCCAAGAAGATAAATGGCCCCATTGCCTCTTGCAGGACCTATCCCAGTTTGTTAGGCTTTTGACAGTACCCAAAAGACAGAGCTGTTGTTGAAATCCCTAGCTTCTTCTCTGATGCACACAGGGACAGACAACCCTAGATGTCATCTTACTTTCTTGCTGCACTGTTATTTGATTGATGTGTTTTGACATTACCTGCTTATCTTTCCAGAGAGCTTTAGTTTTTACTCTTTTAAGGAATCCCTTCTTTTACTAGTTTTTAAATACAGTTTTGAGAGAGAGTCTTGTAGTTGGAGTTCTTCTCTCCAGTTGCCACCAAGGCCCCACAGACCCACAACCCATGTATAAAATAATCACTCAGATGCTTCTATTACTTATAAACTGTATGGCTGTGGCAGGCTTTTTGTTATCTAGTTCTATCTTAAATTAATCAATTACTATTAGTCTATACTTTGCCACTTGGTTCATGGCTTACCTGTACCTTACATCTTCCTTGTCATGGTGGTGACTGGCAGCGTCTCTCTACCCAGCCTTCCACTTCCCACAGGGTCTTACACTGTAGCCCAGACTGGCCTTGAACTCACTATGTAGGCCAAGTTTGCATCAGACTCCCATACATCCTCCTGCCTTAGCTCCTTAAGGGCTGGGATTACAAGAAGAGCTACCACAGCTACCTGTATAGAGGTTATTTAGTATGACTCTGAAGTGCTGTGTTGAGTA
This sequence comes from Onychomys torridus, assembly GCF_903995425.1. Lineage (NCBI taxonomy): Eukaryota > Metazoa > Chordata > Mammalia > Rodentia > Cricetidae > Onychomys > Onychomys torridus. The sequence continues at coordinate 49,693,989 of NC_050466.1, forward strand.
CTGAGTTGCCAGGACAAATATTACATGCTGTTAGTAATTACTGAAAAAAGAAAACCAGTCTCTCCTTGCAATCTAGTGGGACTCCTTCCTGTATTTCTTGCCTCTTGCACCAAGGCTTTCCAAAAACAGTTTGCTTAAGTATGTGATTTGAATAATCACCTCTTTAGCAAGAAGACTTAGTCCCCCTAGAGAAAGCAGAAAGGTTTAACTGAGTAGGAAGACTCATTCTGAAGATGGGTTGTGGTGTCGCATGAGGTATTGTTCCTGACTATGTGCATAGTGTTAGCAGCTAAGAGCTGCTCCCATTGCCAAAATTTCCCTGCCTCAAACCATGAACTGACCTTTTTCCCTTGACTTGCTTTCTTTGGATATTTTGTGACAGCAATGAGAAAAGTAACATAGTTCTGTCAGTGAAATCTCTTTGTGAGCTTATTCCCTTAGTAGCTAAGCATCTACAATTAAGTCTAGCACATGGTCACACTGTCCACATAATACAAAGGGAGATGGTAAGGTAAGGCCCAAGCAAACTAAAGTTGGAATGTTTTGGGCTCAATCCTAGTTGAGTAGGACCACTTGTGCATGAGGGAAGGTTAGGGCTGAATCAGGTGGCTTGCTAATTGGCAACAAAGGGATGAGATGATGGCCACAGTGGGGATACACAGAAAGAAAATATCTGAAAAAAAAATCCAATGAAGCTGAGAGATAGCTAAGTAGAGACTAGGTGCATAGTAAGCACCTAGGGCTGCCTGAAATTTTTCTGTGGAGGAGAGGACCACAACAAGAGCCTTGTCAGTGCCTTTGCCTGCATCCTACAGCCTGTCCTTCTTGGCTCTTCATTCACAGTTTGCTCTGGTGTGCTGGCAGTAAATGTGGAGATGGGAGATAAGGAAAAGCATCCAGGATTTATGTGGCAGTGGCTGACCTCTTAATCAACTTCAAGGCTTCTTTCTCTATGATCATCATGATCCAGGAAGGCTTCAGACTTGTCTTTGTTCCTTTCAGCAGCTATTGACTGTAACAACAATATTATGACACCATTAAACAGCATTACAGGACATTTACAAAGAAAAAATAACCCATAATTTCTATATCTCAGTCCATAAGGTTTCATTTTCTGTCCCACATTGTCTCTCAGACCTTGGTTACTTTTATGTATTTTTTTAAATGTTTCTATAATTACAGTATATTTACAATCTTACACTCAGCCTTTTTTGTTATCATTAAATTGTCAGCCTTTTATATGTTGAAATGTTGTATTTATAATGATCATTTTTAATCACTGCATCATACTCCTTGGAGACGATGTTGAACAATTTTCTTCACTAAGTCTATTGTCTGACATCTCAATTGTGTTCAGCTTTATGCTGTTAAAGATAATATGACAACAAATTATTTTCTGTCTGGGTTCTAATTTGATCTGATCCAGACTTATTGTGAACTAACAGGTTGCCCTAGTTTCATCCTCTTAAAGGGAAAACATTATACAAACAGCCTCCACATGAGTCAGCCAAAAATATTTCAGTGGATACATTTGTAACATGGAATTTTTTATTTTCTGATGCCTGTTTGTGAACTTAAGCCAGTAATGTGGCAAGAGGTGGGATCAGGTGAGACAGACAAAGGATGGAGCTCAAGGGTAGAAATGAAACAGCTCTCTCTCTCTTTCTCCCTCCCACCCCACGTGTGTGTGTGTGTGTGTGTGTGTGTGTGTGTGTGTGTGTGTGTGTGTGCATTTTCTTAAGGGATAAAGCCCTGGGAGCAGCCTATTTTGATATTTTGTTTAGACACAGCACCTGACATTGACATTAGGTGAGCGTATGCCATAGGGCAAAGTCAGCATCCTTAATACTATTTCAGTGCTGTAAATTATGCACAGAAATCTCCAATCCTTCCAGAAGAATCCTATGATTTTTTTGCAGAAGCTTCTTCTCCTTCACCTGATGCAAAGCTCTGAGTAAAAAAGTACTGAAGAGTTCCCATGTTATTAGCCAGAGATAGTATCCTTCTATACTCCTGGAGACAGCTTTGTTCCCTATGGATGGAAGAAGTGGTGACTGTCCCTGCCAAGAATCAGTGCGATCATGGTGTCCAGACAAGAGAAATGGGGTTGCTTTATACAAACTTGGATCCCATTCTAGCTCCTTCATGATTAAGAAAATATTGAGCATTTACTCAGAAATATGCCATGCAATATACTTAGTGATGATAGTATAGTAGGTAACCAACCAAGCAAGACATGAAGATGGATACTAGAGAAAAGGGTAAAATGCACAGGATACCTTCAGTAGAGTGAAAGAACAAAGCATCAGGTAGGATTGAAAAGGACTTGGCATTTTAGATAAGGCAGTCAGAAATACTCCACTGAATAAAAACTTATAGGAAGTGGATGATAGAACCATGTGGCAACCTGCACAATGAGCTTTTCAGGCCAAGAGAACAGACAGCTGTATTTCTATGCTTTTTGCCAGGGTGCACATGAAGGTAAATAACATGCAGTTCATTAAACCCAAACCCGACAAATACTGATGAGTGACATAAATCATGTTGTGCAGTGTGAGCTTCTCCACATGCTTGTTTTGTGGATTTGAACTATGCATCCACCCTCTTTGAACTTTATTTTTTCTTATTTGGGCAATGAAGTTGTAACTGGTTCTCACATCAGATGCTCTCTATGAATCTCTTGTGTAGGTGTGACTATGGAAATGACAAGGCTTATAGGATTTATTTTTACTGGAGACCTATAGATGCAGAAAGATGTTGGCCTCTCCTCAGCACTTCAGCAAGCAGACAGCATACTAAAACCCCATCATGTGATCAAAGTGATCGTTCCTGGGGCAGGAGAGGTAAGCAGAAACTGCAATGAGGATGTACGGACTCTTTGAGTCCCCTCCTTACTTTTAAGCACACAGGGATGTGACAGTCTTGACATTTATAAAGACAAGTAGGATGCCCCACATCAGTCTTCTACTGTTGTGTATCACATTATCATAAACTCACTAGATTCTTTGTGTTAGCTATCAGCAAAGCTTAACTGGTCTCCTTGAAGAGCCTTGGGGAAGAATTTGCTACTAGTTATTCAACTTTCTTACAGTCTGATTAGTCACAGAATGGAGATCTCAGTGCTGTGCTAGTGTCTTTTGAACACTAATTTCTGCTCCTATAGGTCCCAAATTAGTCCTTACACATGGTCTGTCTAGCTTCAAAGTCAGCAGCGGTGCACAAATCCTTTTTATACTCTGAATCTCTTTACTCCTCCCTGATTTTATTCACAAGAGAAAACAGCATCTCGGATATCTCTCTGTATCTTAAAGTAACTGGCTTGAAACTTCAACTACACTGTCAAAACCCATTATTTCAGTGTAACAATTAGTGTTTAATTGAATAACCAAAGAAAAGACATCTTGGACGATTATAGAATTCTACCTACCACATGTTCCCACTTAGTCTTGGTTAACGATTTCTTTTCGTGGGCTACTTCAATTCCCTTTGAATTAAATGAAATTCCTGTAGGTCACTGGCTCCTCATTAAACATAGGAAGGTACCAACGCTCCCCACCCCCTTATCATCTTTCTCTTTTTCTCCATAGGTTTACTAAGGCATTCAGGAATACAGGGATAGGCAAAAGAGTTGCTACTTAAGTTGTCAATCAGCCCAAATAGGGAAACACATTGTTCATATATGACACCAAAAGCCCAAGACAACCCCAAGGCAGGCAGTGGGGGACCTGTCCCTCAGGAAAGCCAAGGAATGTCAAGAGGCAATTGGATCAATTATCTTCTAGGCAGAGTAACAACAAGGGACTCCAAATGGGAAGAAATTTGTCAAGGTTGTTGGCTGTTAGAAGAGACTATCTTGCCCAGCAGTCCCTGTTTCCTAGGTATCTATGAGCATCCAGGTCAGTCTGAGGTGGAATATGAGTTTGTTGTTGTTGTTGTTGTTGTTGTTGTTTGTTTTGAAGTCTCAACATCAGTCCTTCCACTGCAGTTCAGATCAATGACTCAGCCCATAATTTCCTCTGACAAGAATGCTGCATTTCTGCCTAAATAGCTAACATCTTAAGAAAAATGCTCCTAAACATTCAGATAAAGCAGAGAAAAATGTGGCTGAGGCACGAATCTGTGATTTGCTTGGAGAACAGTGCCAAAGGGGAGCTTCAGTTACCTGATGCTGCTAATTTCCAAATGATCAGAGGAAGGAGAAGAGAAACAGAAAGCTTCAGGTCTCAATACAAATGACTGCATACAATTAGAGTAGCAGTCTGTAATTCAGAGAGAAAGACCCTGGAACTTTCACCTCAGTTCTAGTGTCGAAGGGCAGGAGAGCTTATTCTGTCTTCATTAAGGAAACAGTCCTCACTGCGTTCTAATTGCAGCTCTTTTTTCACGTGTGTGGTTATGCTGAAAGACAAGTAACAAGCTTCTCCTTCCAATAAAACAAAACAAAACCAGAAAACAAATCAACAAACCTCCAAAACAATGAATCCTGAAGAGAAGTGATATTTAATAAATGGAAGAGAGTGAAGACACAGCAAACATTCTGAAGAGACATTGGACATGTAGGTGATCTCGCATCACTTTACTATGACACGGTGGTATTTTGCCTCACTGGCTCCAAAACAATATTACACCTACATGTTTTGGAGGATCAAGAATCTTGCAAAAGTGAGATTTCCCAGGCCATAAAATAACGAAAATACCAGGAAGTCGTTAGTTATCATTTTCTCTCCCCCTCCTACTTTTGATTCTTTTAATTTATGTATGAGCTGAGTCAACTGCTTCCCTTGAGAGTCAGGCATAGGCAAGTCCTTTTTTCTCACTTGGGAAAGAAATATATCCTAGATGGTTGTCATGTCTTAGTATTTGGAAGAGAGACTGAAAGTCAAGTTAATTTCTGGATCCTTAGAAGGAGAAGGAGAAACAAAACAGATACATGTTTTGGTGTTTCAAAAAGAAATTGATAAAGCAGAAGGGCCCAATGGCTGTTTGAAGCTGAAATGGTGATTTTAATTTGTTTCCCTGAGAACACCAATTTCAGAGAGTTTGTAGCTTGGTCATTTTCTTAGATGTACCATGAAATGATATTGTATATCTTCCATAAGTTATTCTAGAGACCAGGAAAGTAGAATTGGTGCTCACTTGAGCTACTATAATTTTAACAGCACAACTGGATAAGGACAACAAAAGGAGAGTCATAAAAATTATGATTAAAATACTAATTGCATCTAAAATATAATTTAAATCCAACAATAAATAAATAAAAGGATTCTATCATGCTGAAATGGAAATTGCCTCTCTATTGTCATCACTTATACTAATACACTCAGGAAACAATCTTTATAAGCACATTATAAGCATTTAATAAAGTTAAGATATTTATTAAAACATTTTTCCACTTTTTAAGCCAAGGCTAGTTTCAAACTTGCTATTTGAGGATAACCTTGAACTTCTGGTCCTTCTTTCTACACCATACTGGGTTTCATACAGTACTGATGATTGAACAAACCACAGTTTCCTCACCTTGCCAGTTCCTCAGCTAGTCTTGTTTCCTCAGACCGCAGGCTTCTGAGTCCTCATCCCAATGGCTCTCAGCTGGACTGTACTGCTCCAAAACCTGAATGCTTAGCCAGCCAAAATGCTTAACTAACTACATGCTTAACTCCTTTAGTTCCTGGTCCTCATGCCTTATATACCTTTCTCTTTCTGCCCCCACTCCTTGGGATTAAAGGTTGGGTTTCTGGGATTAAAGGTGTGGGTCACCATGCTTAGCTGTTTCTAAAGTGGCCTTGAATTTAGAGAGCTGGCTAGCTCTGCCTCCCAAGTGCTGGGATTAAAGGTGTACCACCACCGCCCAACTTCTGTTATGGCTTACTCTTCCCATTTTCTAGCCACCATTTTTGGCTTTGTTCTAGTGGCTGTCTGTTCTCTGACCCCAGATATGTTTATTTTGGGGAACACACAATATTTTGGGGAACACAATACCACCACATTGAACCCAGAGTTTCTTGCATGCTACACAAGCATTTTACTAACTGAGATACACCATCAGTCCTAAAATTCTTAATGAAAGAATTTCCTTCACCTCTGACAAAAAAACAATAGCAACTAATCTTCATAAAGGAGAAACTTTCAAGAATTCTCTCTGAAGGAAGCAAGATGAGAGGTTGTTGTTAAATCATGCATTAAGGCAGTCACTCTTATAAAGAAATAAATGATATGAAGATTGCTCAGGAAGAAACAAAAGTGAGTGCATTTCAAAATGGTTCCAATTTTATATTAAAAGGTTAATAAAATTAGACAAACTGCTAGAAGTAAGGAGAGTCTAATATGTTTGTTAGGCAAGAAATCAATATTCTCATATCAACAGTATCTTCAACATTAAGAAAATTAGGAAGCATAAAGGTGCTTACTGACTGCCAAGAGACAAGCATTCTCCTTTACCATACCCACTTACTGCTATGATGCTCTGCCTCATCTGGGCCCATAAACAGGGGCCAGGTGGCCATGGACTAAATTTTATGAAGCAATGAGACACAATCAATCTTCCTGTATGTTGTTTATCTCAGATATTTTGTCACAGTGGTAATGATTAACACAATATCCTGATACTAATTAATATTTATTACAACATTATTATGTAGATAGAAAAATGGTCCCTTTCTGTAGGTAAGTAAATGGAGATGCTATGTAGCTTCCTCATCAGAAAGTGAGTTTTGAAAGTAGGTTCTAAATCTGGATAGCCTGACTGCAAAATCTGTATTCTCCAGATTAAGCTAGGACAACTTTCATGGAACAGGTGTCAGATGACCACAGAAATCTGTAATCCTTATGGTTTACCTTATTCTTTTTTTTTTTTTTTTTCGGAGACAGGGTTTCTCTGTGTAGCTTTATGCCTGTCTTGGATCTTGCTCTGTAGCCCAGGCTGGCCTCGAACTCACAAAGAACCACCTGGCTCTGCCTCCCAAGTGCTAGGATTAAAGGCATGTGCCACCACCACTGGGCTTACCTTATTCTTTATTGCTTGTGAAGCACATTCTTGCCTGAGATCATGTTGATTATCAAAGATATTTACAGTTGAGAAAAGGGGGTAAAGCAACTTGTCAGAGAGTTGAGAGTCAGAAGATCACCCTGACCTTTGATTCCCATCTCAGCACTTGGTCTATGGTGCTAAAGTCAGATGTGCTATGGAAAGGCTGGCAAACACCTTTGGCATTTATCTTCTGTGCTGTGAGGTACGTATTTTTTGTTTTGCTTTAGTTTTTAAAGTATCTGCTTATATTTCCAAACAGAATAGAGCAAAAATTGGGGGAAATATAATAAAATTGAAGTATCAAAAGATTAAAATAGAGTCATAAATTGTTTTTATTATTGTTGTTATTAAATTTAAAAGGCATTATCAAATTACTCTTAAAGTTTGGAAGCAGTACTTATTATCAATGTCTGTTCATATCTCCCTACAATCTGGAAAAGCTCCATGGACTTCATATGCAGTAACACTTTCGTTTGTGCATGTGGCCTCTAGTCCTTTCCTCACCTTGTTCATAAATGTAGAAAAAAATCATCCTCATCTCACAGTTATCTTACAGATCACCAAGGAATAACTCCTAAGGATAAAGGTTACAGAGGGGTCTAGCATGATGGAGGTGGGCCAAGTAGGGCCACCTAACTGTTATATATATAGTGTTAGGGCAATGAAGCCCACCTAGAATGATTAGAAACACTTTGAGCAATGTTATAGTTATAGTTCATATCTGATATATCGCCAAACATCTATGTATTAGAATCTTGGTCAATATGGTGGTGCTTTTGAGAAGTGGTGGACCATTATGACATGGAACATTGTGGGGTGGCCTTAGATCCTTGAGAGCATGTTATTTGTCTTTTGTATTAAGAAAAGTTTTTCATTTATTTTATATACCAATCGAAGATCTCCCTCTTCCCTCCTCCTGCTTCCCTAGCCTCCCCTCCAAACCCATCCCCCATTCCTTCCCACAGAAGGCAAGGCCTCCCATGTGGAGGCACATTCAGTAGAGGCAAGCCCAAGCCCTTCCCCTACCTCAAGGCTGCATGAAGTGTCTGTCCCTTTGTCGGTAGTGTGCTCCACAAAGCCTGATCATGCACAAGAGATGGATTCTGATCCTACCTCCAGGGGTGCCACCAAGCAGATCAAGCTACACAACTGTCTTACCATGCAGAGGGCCTAGTCTAGTCCTATATAGGCTCCACAGTCATTGATCCAAATTTCATGATTTTACTCTAGATTTGTTTGGTCATCCCTGTATGTCTCCCCATCATGATCCTGATGCACTTGCTCATAGAATCCCTCTTCTCTCTCTTTGACTGGACTTGGGGGCTCTGTCTAGTGATTGGCTGTGAATCTCTGCATCTGCTTCCATCAGTTATTGGAGAAAAGCTCTGTGATGAGAGTTGGGGTATTCACCAGTCTGATCTCTGGGTCAAGCCAATTCAGTTCAGGCATTCTCTCCACTATTGCTAGTAGCCCAGGCTGGGGTCATCCTTGGAGATTCCTGGCAACTTCCCTAGCACAGGGTTTTTCTATCCCCATGATGTCTCTCTCTATCATGGTATCTCTTTCATTGAATTTCCAATACCTCCCTGTTCCAGCTCAACCATCCCATTCCCTTATGCACTCATCCCCTCTCCCCTACCCTTCATTGCCCATCCCTCATCTCCAGTTTACTCATGGAGATCTCATCTATTTTCCATTTCCATGGGGTCCATGTGTCCCTCTTTAGGTCTTTCCTGTTAGTTAGTTTCTCTGGAGTTGTGGGTTGTTGCCTGATTATTCTTTACTTTATATCTAGTATCCACTTATGAGAGGGTACATACCATGTTTGTCCTTCTGAGTCTGTGTTACCTCACTCAGGATGATATTTTCTCATTCCATCCATTTGCCTGCAAATTTCATGATGTCATTGCTTTTCTCTGTTGAGTAATACTCCATTGTGTATATGTACCACATTTTCTTAATCCATTCTTCAGTTGAGTGGCATCTAGGTTGTTTCCAGGTTCTGGCTATTAAAATAATGCTGCCATGATCATAGTTGAGCATGTGTCCTTGTGGTATGATTGAGTGTTCCTTGGGTATATGCCCAAGAGTGGTATAGCTGGGTCTTAAGGCAGATTGATTCCCAATTTTCTGAGAAACCACCATACTGATTTCAAAAGTGGCTGTACCAGTTTATACTCCCACCAACAGTGGAGGAGTGTTCCCCCTACTTCATATCCCGTCCAACATAAGCTATCATCAGTATTTTTGATCTTAGCCATTCTGACAGGTGTAAAGATTGTATCTCAGAGTCATTTTGATTTGCATCCCCCAGATAATTTAGAACGATGAGCATTACCTTAAATGTCTTTCAGCCATTTGAAATTCTTCCGTTGAGAATTCTCTGTTTAGCTCAATAGCCCACTTTTAAACATTGGATTGTTTGTTATTTTGAGGTCTAGTTTCTTGAGTTCTTTATATATTTTGAAGATTACCCCTCTATCAGATGTGGAGTTGATGAAAGTCTTTTCCCATTCTGTAGGCTGTCATTTTGTTTTATTTACTATGTCCTTTGCCTTATAGAAGCTTCTTGGTTTTAGGAGGTCCCATTTATTAATTGTTGTTCTCAGTGTCTGTGCTACTGGTGTTATATTTCGGAAGTGGTTTCCTGTGCCAATACATTCAAGACTATTTCTTACTTTTTCTTCTATCAGGTTTAGTGTAACTGGTTTTATATTGAGGTCTTTGATCCACTTGGGCTTGAGTTTTGTGCATGGTGATATATGTCGATCTATTTGCAATCTTCTACATGTTGACATTCAGTTATGTCAGTACCATTTGTTGAAGATGCTTTCTTTTTTCCATTGTACAGTTTGGGCTTCTTTGTCAAAAATCAGGTGTCCATGGGTGTGTGGGTTAATGTCAGGGTCTTCAATTCAATTCCATTGGTCCACATGTTGGTTTTTATGCCAATACCAAACTGTTTGTATTACTATAGGTCTATAGTAGCACTTGATGTCAGGGGTGGTGATGCTTTCAGAGATGGTTTTGTTGTACAGGATTCTTTGAGGTATCCTGGGTTTTTTGTTTTTCCAAATGAAATTCAGTATTGTTCTTTTCAGGTCTATTTGCATTATTTATTTTTTTATTGCTATGTTAAGACACCATGACCAAGGCTAGTTATAGAAGGGAGAGTATATTGTGGGGCTTATATTTTTAGGGAGTGAGTCCAGAACCATAATGTCAAAGAACAGAGCAGCAGGCAGGAAGGCATGGGCCTGGAATAGTAGGTGAGACCTTACATATTGATCCACAATCACTAGACAGAAAGGGATAAAGCCAACTGGGAATAGTGTGGTCTTTTGAAAGCTCAAAGCCTACTCCCCAGTGACACACCTTCTCCAACAAAGCCACACCTCTAAATCCTTCCCAAATGGTTCCATAACCTGGGGACCATTAAAATATATGATCAATGGGGGACATTCTCATTCAAACAATTATACTATTTAAGAGAACTATGGGCTCTTATCACTTTTATTTTCACTCTCTCTACCATGTGCTCCCACCATGAATGTTGTCTCACTGTAGGCTCCAAATGTGGAACAAACCAGCCATAAAATGAAACTTCTAATCCTGCAATACAAAAGTAACCTTTTCTCATTAGTTCACAGTAGTCCAACTCTGACCAGTGTAAGCAGGATACAAGTTATTGCTGGCTGATAATAGAGTAAGGAAGAATAGCTGTTCCCTAGGCTGCATCGCCAGAAGTCTGAATTCTGGGGTTCTAACTGGCTATTCCTTAATATCTACACAATGACCTCTTGAGAGACACAACTTAAAGTGAGGATTTTATATGAAGATACCTTTTCCAGTGTAATTTCATTAAACCAAGTATGACTTTGCTTTGAACTTCTTTTCTTCAAGGTCAGGGTTCTGGGGTTGGCTACAGAAGTTGCAGCTTACTTCATAGGTTATGTGAGCTATATAGTTACACGGGTCCCATTTTAAATCTAGTGCTTTCCTATTGCTATCTTGAGATTCTTAATAATGTGAAGAAGCAGCATTACATTTTTATTGTTAACTGAATGCCACAATTATGTAGCCAGACAGTCCTGATTTGTATTTGTATCTAACAGGGTAACCCAGTTTAGTGCCTTGGGAGGTACTGGGTAAGGAAAAATCAAGCTGGATAGTCTCTCATATGACATAACAGATGCACCAGATCCCCTACAGAGCAAAAGAGAAATTGATAGTCATTGAAAATTACATATTTTCCCTTGTAAGTCACACACAATATCAGTTGTGCTGGGTGGGGATTAAAATTGTACAGAGAGTACCTAATAAGATGTTAAGATATGCTTATTTCCAATTGGAAAAGACTAAAACATTGTGATCTTATTTCCTTTTCATGAAATTCCAGTGACTTCAAGAGAATGATTGATTAACAAAGATAATTGTTTTGCCTACATTGCCCATTTAAATCTCAAGCCTCTTAACTGAAATTATCAGAATATGAAAGTGACAGAAATATCTACAAATACATAAATTTCAGCTCAAAATAATAAGAAATGTGAGAAACTATGACAAAACAAATACTCCAAGAGTTCATAGCTCTTCGATAAGAGTCTAATGATATCAAAACAGATTAAATACTGGACAAAATGGTTCAAGGGTGCAATTTAAGAAATGATCAGCAACTTCTGGATTTGGGGAATCTGTTAGTCCTACCTCAACTTGAAATGCCATGCTTTGTTTATACCCTTGGGAGGTCTGCCCCTTCCTGAACAGAAACAGAGGAGGAATGAATTGAGGGGGATGAGTGGAGGTGAAGTTGAGGGAGGGAATGGGAGGAGAGGATGGAAGGGAACTGTGATCAGAATGTAAAATAAATAAATAAATTTAATTAGTTAAAAATGATTTAACTGCACAGAAAAGTTTTAAGGGAAAAGTCAAATTACTTTAGAAAAGTGCCCATTTCTGGTACATGTATATATTTCAATATTTTGTCATTTCTATGACCACACACATGTATATGAAAGCATATACATGTAACATACTAATTATGAAGTATGTGTCAACAGGATTTGAGTCTTATATTAAAGCATTTCTTCTATTGCCTCAGATGATATATTGAATTGTTTTAATAAGCAGAAAAAAAAGATCATCACCTTCAAAGAAGGTACAGACAAATACCGGAACAAAGTAAGGAGACAGTACAAGATTTGAATGAGAAATTCAGGAAGAGGAAAAAAACAAGTATAACCTTTGCAAATTAAAAGTTCAATAAAGCAAACAAATAAGTTAGATCATATGAAAGAATATCAGGACTTGAAAACAAATCAATGGATTATTTTATATTGATACAAATAGAAAAAATATTGAAAATTATGATCACAATTTCTTTGGGACATGTTCAAAAGACCAACTTAGGAATATTTGGTATAGAAAAATAATACAGATATAGACAGATTATGCATATATATTTAGAATCACAAAAGGTTATGCTCAGAAAACAGCTAATTCATATCACATTATATTAAGTTGTGAAGAGTACAGAACAAAGAACAAAGAGAAATGTAAAATCATTTATAGAAGCAAGCCCATTAGAATAACAGCAGTCTTCTCAGCAGAAATCTTAAGGAGTAAGAGAGCTCGGAATGATGTATTACAAAACCTGAAAGAAAATAGCTTTTAGCCAAGATCAGATCACTACTTTCCACAAACTTATCTTTTACAATTAAAGAAGCAATACAACTTTTCCAAGTTGATAAGTATAAACTAAAACAATTCTTGACTACTAATACAGCACTGCAGAAGATATTTAAATAGGTGACAAGTAGAGGCAAGGAAGGAAATACATACACTCATGAAAACATGGGGAAGAATAAATCTCACTAGGAAACAAATAAATAAAAGGTGGGAAAGAATCAAACATTAGTGATTCAGTAAACATTAAAGCTTCTGAGATGAATAATGGGAAGTACAATAATACAGAATATCTGAAACAGGTAGAAAAAGAAGAAAAAATATGAATTAGTATATACCTTTCAATAATAACCTTGAATAGACATGAACTTAACTATCTAATCAAAAGGCATAGGCTGGACAAATTGAATAAAAAACAAAATTCAACTGTTTGTAAACTTTAAATAATGCACCCCACTGGTAAAGACATACATACACATACTTTGTGATGAATGATTCAAGTGTTATTATTATTATTACTATTACAAATAAGATTATTTGTTGTTGTTTGTTTTTGTCACCTAAACACAAGCAGGAGTCATCTAGGAGAAGGTAGCCTCAGCAGAGACATTGACTACATTAGACTGGTCTATGCACAATTTGTGGAATATTTTCTTGATTGATTATTTTTGTGAGAGGGTCCAGCTCACTGTGGATGCTGCCACCCCTGGGAAATTGATCCTGGATGTCATAAGAAAGCAGGCTGAGCAAGTCACAAGGAACAACGGGCTAGACAGCTATAGTGATATTTTATTTGTACTGAAATGTGATTTTATTTGTATATTAATAAAGTTTCCTTGGGGTCAGAGCAAGCCAGAGCAGAAGCTGGGTGGTGGTGGTACAGGCCTTAAATTCCAGCACTTGGGAGGCAGAGCTAGGCAGGATCTCTGTGTGTTCAAGGATACAGGCAGCATGGAGACACACGCCTTTAATCTCAATACCAACCATAGAAGACCTGGAGGTCTGTACAGACAGGCAGTGATGAGGAGGTCATGTGGCTGGGTTTACAACCAATGAGAAGGCAGAACAGAAAGTCTATATAAAAGTCAGGACACAGGAAATAGGTCTCGGGTGGAGAGGAAAGACAGAGCAGCAGTGAAGGGTAAGGTTTTCAGCTCTCAGCTATTGCTCTGATGCCTTGGCTTTTAACTCTGCAATTGGCTATGTGTTTCTTATTTAACAAGATGGTTCCATCTACATTTGGCACCCAACATGGCAGGAAATCATTAAAAACTACTTGGCTTGGCAGTGGATCCAGCTTCCTGCCTGGGCGGGCCTAGCTCGGGTCTAGCTCTGCCTAGGACTCAGGCCCAACAGACCTTAGCTACAAGCAGTTACCGCAGCTGGAGTTACTTGCTTAAAAAGCCAGTGCTACCAATAATTCAGGCCTGCAGAAGATACTGCTAATTGCAATAGCAACACGCAACTGCAGATGGGCTGCTTTTGGCTGAAATGCCAGCGCACATGGTTGATCCCAGCTTAAGGAAGCCAGAGCCCAGACTAGACTCAACTCAAGTGTGAAAACATGGTTGGATTCAAGCTTTCAGCCAGAACGTGGCTATGCTTTCTCTCTGGATTCCCACCTTGGACTCTAGGAAGCTGTTTTGAAATTCCCTCAGATTTCTACTGTTCTATGCAGAATTGGTAAGTAAATTATATCAGATACTTTAAAGGAAACTATTTAAAAGAGAATTTTTTCCACATTAAAGAAAATAGGTTTTATGTGTACATTGGAAGAAAATTGGGCTTTGTTTGAAATTTTAGGCAGTCTGGTAATGGAACAACTAAATGAGAAGATTAATGTTGAATGAATTATATTATTAATATTAATATTAATATTAATATTATCCTTATTTTACAATTTAAAAAGATAGTCAATTTAAGTGCCAGGATAAAAATTTTAGAAAAACTTGTTAAACCTGTTAAAATGAATTATAGAGAAATTCAGATTCAGACAGAAGAAATAAACAGTGAAGTTGTTTCAGGATTGGATTATACGGTTACAGAAAGAAAGCCTGTTTTCACACAATCACAATACAACAGCTACTGGGTCAAGTGAATACACAAAATATTTGGACTCCAGTTGAAATGTTAGACTTACAAAGGTTTAAGGAGGCAATAGTATCTTATGGCATGCATTCCCCATATGTAAAGCAAATGTTAAATAAACTCCTGGTCAACTTATAATAGGATTATACCACAGGACTGGTGGGAGCTGGCACATGTTGTTCTGGAACATGGACAACAGCTCCAGTCACAAATGTGGTGTGAAGAGGAAGCTAAAAACATAGCAAAACAATGTAGGGATAAAGGTATACAAGTCTTCCAGGATCAGCTTGTTGGAGAAGGCCAATATGCTGCAGCACAAACACAATGTTTATATGATATCCAAACCCTAATTCTGTGTCGAATAGCAGCCTTGAATGCATGGAACAGAGTTGAGGAACCAGGAAAAAAAAAACTGAGTCATTTACAAAGGTTATACAGGGCCCAAAATAATCTTTCACAGATTTCTTACAAAGACTGGCTTCAGCAGAAAATAGAACAGTCCTGAATTCAGAAGCTAGCCAGACAATAATTGAATCTTTGGCTTTTGAGAATACAAATACAGCATGCAAGAGAATAATCAGGCCATTAAAGGCAAGATCTGCACCCTTGGATGATTGGTTTAGAGACACGGTTAATGTTGAGGCTCACGATCATGATAATATGTGGATTGGAGAAGCAATTTCAAGAGGTTTGAGGAATGTCAGATGTTTTGGATGTGGAAAGCAAGGACATTTGAAAAGGGACTGTAAACAGGGCACTTCTAGAAACAATGTTTCTTTAAGGAACAATGGCAACAGAATGCCCCTTCCTTCTGAAGTATGTAGAAGGTGTGGTAAGGGAAAACACTGGACCAACAAATGTAGATCAACAAGGGACAGACAAGGTAATACTTTGCCTCATTCTTTGGGAAACTCCCAGAGGGGCCTCAGGCAGGCCCCTACAGTGAATCCAGTTCAGACCTTTCCTGCAATTGTAGAGGAGACCCCTACTCAGAGCAATTAAATAATCAAATGCCTATTGGAATAAACCAGGCTACTCAGAGTAATGGAACAACTGAGACAGAGAGAGCAGAAAATTCAGGAGAAACCATAAAGAAAATTTTTGGCAAACTTCTATACATGAACAAAGACCAAAATTAACACTAAAAATAAATGGTGTTTTGTTGTCTGGTCTGGTAGACACAGGTGCTGATGTGACCACAATTGCACCAGAATTTAGACATCCAACTTGGACTCTTCAGGAGGTAAATGTTCAAGTATTAGGAATTGGAACATTATCTCAAGTTAAACAGAATGCAAGATGGCTCGAATGTATAGGTCCAGAAGGACAGAGAGGCAAATTAAAACCATATGTGGCTAACATAGCTATGAACCTATGGGGTCGAGACCTGTTGCAACAATGACATACTCAGATTAACATCCTTCCAACCTGAGAAATAAATCATAAACTAGCACATGTTTCTGAGAGAAATATTAGAAGGTATTATTCTAATGAGTGGTCACCAGCCATCCATATTATACAAGAACAGTGCACAAAAACAGATGATCTTCTGAAGACACCAACAGCTCTACCTTTAAAATGGTTGACAGACAAGCCTGTTTGGGTTCATCAATGGCTTTTAACAACAGAGAAACTCCAGGTTTTAGAAGAGCTGGTAGAAGAACAGTTAAATGCTCAGCATATTGAAGAATCTACCAGCCCTTGTAATTTTTCTGTATTTTTTATTAAAATGAAATCTGGTAAATAGAAAATGGTAACAGACCTTAGAGCAATTAACAAAGTAATTCAGCCAATGGGCTATCTACAGTCTGGAATTCCTTTGCCTACTCTGTGACCTAAAGGATGGCCTCTCACAGTTATTAATTTAAAAGACTCCTTCTTTTCAATACTCCGACAAGAGAAAGATTTGCTTTCACAGTGCCTACTAACAATAATTATCAACCAGTTAAAATATTTCAATGGAGAGTCCTCCCACAGGGAATGTTGAATAACCCAACCCTGTGCCAATATTTTTTACAAAAGCCATTGGAATTGATACATATGAAATTTCCTAAATCTATAATTTATCATTATATGGACGATATTTTACTAGCTGACTCAAATGCAGATACTTTAGAAGGAATGTTTGAAGAAGTAAAGAAAATATTGCCTTGCTGGGGTTTACAAATTGCTCCTGGAAAGAAACAAAGAGGAGATTCTATTAATTATTTAGGATATAAAATTGAGCTACAAAAAATTAGACCTCAAAAGGTGCAAATTAGGAGAGATCGACTACAGACTCTTAATGACTTTCAAAGATTATTTGGGGACATTTCTCATCTATGAACTATTGTTGGGGCAAAAAATGATGAACTAAATAATTTGTTCAAAACCTTAGAAGGTGACAAAGACTTCAATAGTCCAAGAGAATTATCACCTGAAGCTGAGAAAGAATTGGCCTTGGTAGAAAAGAAAATACATGAAGGACACGTGGATCATATTGATCCAAAGCTGGATTGCATTTTGGTTATTTTACCTTCTAGGCATTCTCCTACAGGAATGTTATTGCAGAGAGAAGATATTATATTGGAATGGATATTTTTACCAAATAAATCAAATAAAACTTTAAAAACGTATGTGGAAAAAATTTCTGACTTAATTTTGAAAGGAAAATTGAGACTTTGTCAAGTAGCAGGAATAGACCCAGCAGAAATTGTTGTACCTTTAACTAAAGAGGACATTGAAAAATTATGGACAGAAAGTGAACCTTGACAAAGAGCTTGCAGTAATTTTTGGGGAGACATTAACAGCAAATATCCCAAAAGCAATAGAATTGATCTTATAAAGAGAGCTGATTGGATCTTGCCTCGAATTGTACAGGAAAAAACATATCTGGAGTTCGTACATTTTATACAGATGCAAACAAACAAGGAAAGGCAGATTACAAATCAGAAAATTTAAGTAAAGTGGTTCAAAGTCCTTATAATTCAGTTCAAAAATTGGAATTGTATGCTATTATGTTGGTATTAATGGATTTTTCAGAACCTCTCAACACAGTTACTGACTCTCAGTATGCTGAAAGAATGGTATTATATATTGATACTGCAGAATTTATCCCTGATGCTTCAGAATTAACTTCACTATTTATTCAATTACAAGATACAATCAGGGAAAAGAGTCATCCTTTATATATACCTCACATCTGATCCCATACTGGTCTGCCAGGTACTCTAGCACAAAGTAATGATGAGATTGATAAACTATTGATAGGAAATGTGCTGGAGGCCTCAGAATTTCATTAAAAAACATCATGTCAATAGTAAAAGTTTAAAAAGAATTTTTCCATAACCTGGCATCAAACCAAGGAAATTGTAAATAAATGACCTGCTTGTTCCTTCTACAATCAGATGCCATTACCAGCAGGATGTAACCCAAGGGTTACTCAGAGGAATGAAATCTGGCAGATGGATGTGTTTCACTTTGCAGAATTTGGAAAATTGAAATATGTACCCCATACCATTGATACTTATTCAGGATTTTAATGGGCAACTGCTTTGAGTTCTGAAAAAAACTGATTCTGCAATCACTCATTTGCTAGAAGTTATGGCCATCATGGGTATGCCTGCACAAAATAAAACTGACAATCCTCCAGCATATGTCTCTGTTAAAATGATACAGTTCTTTTTGCTTATTATAATATAAAGCATATAACAGTTATACTACAGAATCCTACAGGCCAACCAGTTATAGAAAGATCCAACAGAACTCTAAAGGACATGATAAATAAACAGAAAGAGGTAACAAAACCCCTCAAATATAGATTGCACAATGCTGTATCAACTTTGAATTTTTTCAGTGCTAATGAGAAATGAACAACAGCTGCAGAGAGACATTGGATAATAGAAAAAACTATAGAATTAAATCAGCCTATATACTTCAAGGATGTGCTGACCTCAAAATGGAAACCAGGATATGTGTTATGTTGGGGACAAGGTTTTGCTTTTGTTTCTGCAGGAGAAGATAAGCTATGGATACCACCAAAATTGATAAAGGTTCTATTTGAACAAGAGAGACCTCTTAATTAGAGGAGGTGACAGTTCATCAACCAACATGATCATCCAATCTAAACTAACTTATACCACTAATACATGCCTTTTCATTTAATCAGATATAACTTGCCAAGAGGGAACCTCCCCAAAATTAGTCTTGGGGAAGGGTTATTGTTTTTGTCTTTTAGGAGAATGAAGGCTAAGAAATCTGAAGAACTCTGGTCAAATGAGACATCTGAAGAAAAAGGACAAATCATCTATCCCAGGAAACAGAGTAAAATGGCCTATTGGTATATCATCTACAAAATTTCATACATCTTCCTAAATGTTTGTTTCTGCTATTCTTTACAAAAAAATTAACACTATTGGTCTTCTTGTAGTCCCAGTTCAATTAAAATTTAAAACTGACTTTGGAGTTGGAGAATGGCTCTCTCCTTGTTTAAACTCAAGCATGATGTTAAAATGAAAATGCAAACTCCCTGTATTATACCAGAAGAAAGAGCCATCTTCTGACATGGGACAGGAGAAAAACCAAATTAATTAAGGGACTATTCTATTACTAATCTCAATTATTTGATTTTATTCTGGTTCTTTAAACTTTACTTAAAGTATGAGTTTTATATCAAAATTTATAAGATTAACATATATATATATATATATATATATATATATATATATAAAACTTTGTTAAGATAATAATGGTCATATAGAGTAATAATTAATTCTAGAGAAATGGCTTCAATTAGCTGCCTATACATGTATTTGTGTTCGAGTCTCTTATTAGTTTTCTGTAGGAAATCATGGCCAGGCCTAACATTAACTGATATCTCCAGGAAAAAGATGGGGCCCCACAATGACAATTCCACGTGGAAAATAATAATATTACTAAGCTGACAAACATCATCATACAGATCAGCTTTGGACTACAAAGTGCTCAGAGCAATTTTGAGAGGTCTAGCTGAGATGATCCAGTTTCAAAGACTACTTGAATAAGGACTTGAGATAAACCCTAAACTTTGACATCATGCTCAAACTGGACAACAAAGGATATAGCTACCTTTCCTAGAATTTGACAATTAACTCCCAATTTTTCTTTTCAGAATATAGATACCTTCACCCATACCCAGCAGGAAGCAATTTTAAGAATACAACACCCACATTCCCAAAGAGGTGGTGTGGGGCAGGTGGTTTTTTGGTCTTTTAATGGGTTTTGGGCCTGGGATAGTTTTCCTTGTTTAGGGGGGTTGGTTACAAGTTGTTGTTAAGGGTTAGGAAAAGGGCTAGGCAAAGGAGATTAGATTTAACGTGTTTGTTTAAAAAAAGAGAGAGAGGAAAGAAAAAGCCAATTACTAGTTTTAAATATTTTACATTGGACTGTATTTTTATATTATATTAAAATTATATATATATATATATATATATATATATATATATATATATATATATATATATATATATATATATTAAGATTGAGATTGTTAGAATATGCCATACACATTTTTCTAATCTTGCTCAAGATATTGTACTTATACCATTCATTTAACAATGTAATGCAATTTGCTGATCCTTGAATGTTATTATTACCAACTATTAGGATATATAGAAATGAAAGTTAGTAGTTAGACATTACAATCAACTTGTAGTCATATTAGGTGTGTTTTCAAGATTGAACAGATATATTTTAGATAGACAGGTCATCTTCAAACCCTTCAGAGATCTGCAGATTATGGCATTTAAAATGTTTTAATAACTTAGAAAATTTTTCTTTTTTGTTATGGCTATGAGACATGTCAGCTCCTGGCAGTACCAGTCTATTTCAGAGAAGATATGGGCATTGAAGAAACTGCATATGGAGTTAACTTTCATTGTGGCAAAAGTTAGCCACTGGACAACAAAGTATCCTCAAATCAACTGCTGACAAACAGGACAGACAGGACATGAAACAAACGACTACCAATTCTTGCCAAAACAAGTGTGGTTGTGGCTTTAACAAAAGGCATCTTCTGAAGTCAGGACAATAATGGCTCCATCCCTGAAGTGAGTGGCCTTTGCAATCTGGAAAAGGTATCATGCCCTTTTCTTCTGAGGCAACTGAACAGGCAGTGGACCAATGGCTTCTGATGTGCAATGGAACAGCAGATGAAACAGTTATTCTTGAAGAATAACCAAGCTCACATCTCTCAATAGTAGACTGGCATTTAATAAAGGGATGTGGAGAAGAACAGGATGCTGAGATGAAGTCATATACACAAAGCCAAGGAAAATGGACAGCTGAATTAAAGAAAAAAAAAAACATCAACAATTTCCAGAATTTAAAATCCTAAATCATGACATGACACTAATGGAATTCAGGTATTTCTGGTACATGGACTGCTCTCACCAAATATGAGGTTGAACTGTTGACCTTGTGTACATCCTGGTTCACAAATGAGTATGTCAGATACGCTAAGCCTATAGCCTGAAGATGATTCCCCAATACTGCAGAGAAACCTTAATTGACTGTCCAGGCAGCTGGCTGTTTCTGTCAACTCACTGTTTTTGGAAGCGGCTTGCATGCACTTCCTGTTTTTATTTTTTATTAGGTAATATTATTTATGTCTTGGGTCTCTAAGGGAGTTGAAGATCAGTTAATTATAGTTATAGTTTTCCTTGTTAAGAATTTCAGAAAAGAAACGCACTAAGAGGTGTAAGTGTATAAATTTGAAAGATGTTGTAAGACAGTTCTCTTAGTAATATAAGTTAGGATAGAAAGTGCATCAGGTACATTTTGGACTTATCAAAATAGGATAGATAATGGAATTATTTTCTCAGAATTTGTCAAATACAAATGGATGAGACATTTTTTTAGGTTTTTATTGCTTGTATATGTGGTAGTTATTGTACTTTTGTATATAGTTTTTCTTGTATTAGTTATAACTTTTTTCCTTTTCTTCTTTTTATTAAAATAGAAAAGGGGAAATATAGTGATATTTTATTTGTACTGAAATGTGATTTTATTTGTACATTAATAAAGTTGCCTTGGGGTCAGAGCAAGCCAGAGCAGAAGCTGGGCAGTGGTGGTGCACGCCTTTAATCCTAGCACTTGGGAGGCAGAGCTAGGCAGATCTCTGTGTGTTCAAGGATACAGCCAGCATGGCAACACATGTCTTTAATCTCAATACCAACCATAGAAGACCTGGAGATCTGTACAGACAGGCAGTGATGAGGAGGTCATGTGGCTGGGTTTACAACCAATAAGAAGGCAGAACAGAAAGTCTATATAAAAGACAGGACACAGGCAGTAGGTCTCTGGCAGAGAGGAAAGACAGAGCAGCAGTGAAGGGTAAAGTTTTCAGCTCTCAGCTATTTCTCTGACCCCTTGGCTTTTAACTCTGCAATTGGCTATGTGTTTCTTATTTAACAAGATGGTTACATCTACAGGCAGCATTCCTCCATGGCCTCTGTTCAGTTCCTTCCTCCAGGTCCCTGTTTTGAGTTTCTGCAATAGCTTTCCTTTGTGATGGGCCATAAAATGTAAGATTAAATAAACCCTTTCATCCCCAAGTTGCTTTTGGTCATGGTGTTTATCACAGCAATAAAAACAAACTAGAATATTACCAAGCCAATGGACCTGAAAAAAGTGAGACTATCATCTATACCTAGATATGATAAAGTAGGCTTTGAGGCAAAATTAGACTAGACAGATACCTATAAAATATTCTTTCAATTGGAAGTTAAATATACAATTTCAGTGAACTGTCTCCAAAATAAATCATATTCTGGGTCATAAAATTAGTCATAAAATAAAACAGAATCAAATTAATTTTTATTCTTACTAAATTAAAATAGAAAAAACTAGAGGTCAATAAAAAATAAACCTACAAATAAACATGTAAACACATGGAGGAGGTTGAACAACACACTTTTGGTCAATCAATGGGTGATTGAAGCAATTAGAGATGAAATGAAAAAATCCTAGAATGTGCTGGGTAATGCAAACAGTATTAGGTCCAGCCTATATTGTTTGCTCCCAGGGTCCGCAGAAGAGTCTACCAACCAGCTGAGGATTCTAATCTGAGGGATATTCAATGAATCTAAAGACACTGAGTTCTTTAGTCCATTCACTTTATTCTTCTATGGCGTTTCTACTGCACAGTTTCTTGTCTGCTCTCTTAGCTCTTCTCGGTCCTCCTGCTCTCAGTCCCTTCTGCTGTTCTCTCATCATTCTGCCTAGTGCTTTCCATCTCCATCCTCATCTCTGGTCTTCTCCATCAATCCTATCCTCCCAGTGCTCTCAGAGAACCAGTGTATATACCCACACAGTGAATCTTTGGTAAAGCAATGTGAGGCTTGAAGTTTTCAGGGTTGCAGAGAGAAGTGCTAAGGACCCACTCATAAAGCAATTAATTGTCAGCTTCCAATTACAACCCAAAAGGGAAGTGACTAAAGGGGAGTTCTCTGGTCAGGTCAACTAAAGGCTAAGATCAATTAGGGAATTTATGTGCTCAAACTATAATCTAGAAATGGCTAGGTAGAATGTTAGGGGTCAGTAAGTCAGAAGAAAGTAAACTGTTTTTGGCGCCAATTTTCTCACTCATCCCAGCTGCAGCTGCTTTCTGATAGGGAGGGGGACATCTGTTAGGTGGCTAAGCAACCTCTGTCAGAGCCTGTAGTATTTGGTTAGTAAAAGCACTTTCACTCAGAGTAATTGCTGAGGAGAAAATCTAGGAATAGCACCTGGCTGAGGAGGAATAAAAACTTAATTTGCACAAGAAAGAAGCTTGGCACCTATTGCCTGTCTGGCCTGGAGGCAGTCTCCTTGGGTCAGTGGGAAGTAACTGACTTAACTCAGTATCTAGCAAATAGCTAAAACCTCATCACAGGAATGTGAGCAGTAAATCCCTTAAGTTAAGGTCCTGTGTAAATAACCTGTGGTGAAGGTAAGGGGTTGAGGATTTAATTGTTAGTGGTTCTTTTCTCTATCTGTGAGTGAGATGAGCTAATGTTTATCTATGTGCAGTTTTGTCCTTGGAAAAAGGTATCTTTGCTGAAATACTTTTGTCTGGAGAATGGTCCTGGCCAGATATATGTTAATGAAAGATAAATATAACTGGGGACAGTTGTCCAATTACCCCAAATGTGTAGGGAAATTTGTGCCCAAGATTTAGATGCAATCATGAGATTACATGTACATGTGACATGGAGGGGGGGGACTCATATCTGTTATTGCACAAGATGTTTACAACAAGAGACAGCCAATTCATTCAAAAGGCAATAATTCCATAATGCCTTGCGTGATGGTTTCCTCTAACAGAACCGTTAGTTCTGATAGGTTGACCTTCTGGACACTAGTTGTCACTGCTGTATACTCACATGGACTTTTACTACCAGTGGCTCTCAATGGCTGGGGATGCAGTGAATGTGTTCCTCTGATTGATTGATAAATAAAATAGTGATTGGCCAGTAGTCAGGCAGGAGGTATAGTGTAGGTGGGGATGAGGAGAAAGGAGAATTCTGGGAAGTGAAAGGCTGAGTGAGGAGATGCTGCCAGCCGCAATAAGGAGCAGGATGTAAAGTACTGGTAAGCCACAAGCCACATAACAAGGTATAGGTTTATAGAAATGGGTTAATTTAAGATATAAGAACTAGATACCAAAAAGCCTAAGCCACATAGCCATACAGTTTATAAATAATATAAGCATCTGTGTGTTTATTTGGGTCCAAGCAGCTGCAGGATTGGTGGGTGAGAGAAATTTGTCCTGACTTTGGGCCAGGCAGGACCAGGAGATATACCCAGCTACAAAAATGATTATGAAAAAAACGGTGTATGAGAATCTCCATGATGCAAGGGACATAATTCTTAGAGACAAATATATAATTATGACTGCCTATCATAAAACATCAGTATTCTCAAATGAAGAACCTACTGATGCATAAGGTCATAGGGAAGCAAGAAATAAAAATAATAAAAGAAAAATAAAATCAATGTTGAAATTAATTAAATGAAAACTGGAAACTAAAGGAACAACATTAGTATCAGTGAAACAGTTGTTATGTTTTGAAAAGATAAGATTGATATAGCTTTAGCTACATTAACCTTAAGAAAGAGAAGACACAAATTAATAAATGAAAGAACATTCCAATCAAAAAACTGGACATGTAAACTGATATAATTGAGTTTCCAGGTCAGTTACTTTAAGAGATATGGAGATTATCTAAGCTAATGCAACATGAAGGGAGAGGAAAAGAGGTTCAGAGTGTAAGAAGAATTTGATGCACTCTTGTTGACTTTGAAAATACACTGCTTGTCACAGTGTAAATTATTCCAGTCGTTGGGGAAATCAGTATGGAAGGTCCTAAAAAAAAAAAAAAAAAAAAAAAGAAAGACCAGATTACCACATGATCCAGATATCTATTCCTTGGTATATACCTGAAGAACTGAAAGCCAGTGTACAATACAAATATCTGCATATCTATTCTCCTTGTGGCCCCATTCACAATAGCTAAACTGTGGTAAGACTCATACTCACCCAGCTTGGAATCCTGTGAACTATAACAATGGCTGTCCTGACAAGTTAGGCCCACAGGTGCAATAGTGGCATGAATGTTATGGCTGAAACCAATCACTTTCTAATTGGAGCAAAGGACTTTTTCATGTGATGGAATCCATAATTCACATTATTAAAGGAGCCCACACCCTGTGGCTTTGTAGGTCATAAGTCCTAGGGGGATACACAATATTATTTTTCTGCTGACTGGACATAGTATTGAAATGATTCCTTATGGCTTATTGCTATATCCATAGAATAGAGCATTTCTCAACCCTATCAGAAAAGCTTCTTCTTGCAGTAGATGACAATTAACACAAAGATCCCAGCTTGTTAATATACAAAGAACAAAAGACTTTGGAGTTCTCAGCTCTAATTCAGGAGGATTAGAGAGGATGAATATTCTCAAAATGCATTGTATGAAATTCCTAAGAATTTATAAAAACATTGAAAAAAGAAAGAAGATAGATAGATAGATAGATAGATAGATAGATAGATAGATATGCCATAAAAATTATTGAATTTCTGTAATTTCCAGGAAAGTGAATGGAAGTGTAGATCATTAAGTGAAAGTAAGCCAGATTTACAAAGATAAATATCATGGATAACAGAATGCATCAGAGGGGTGAATATGATCCAAGTACCTATTTTAGTTTCATTACCTGTTGCACTGATAAAGACTGACAAGAAGCAACTCAATGTAGAAAAGGTTTATTGTAGCTCACAGTTCCAGATTATAGTCCATCTCTCTTGGGAATCATGATGATACAAGCTTGGAACAGATGGTTATATTACATCCATAACAAAGAAACAAAGAGAAATTAATGCATGCTTACTAGGGTACACCTGGCTTTCTCCACTCATACAGTTCAGAATGTACTGCTTAGTGAACAGTATCACCCATAGTGGGTAGGTATTCTTACCTCAATCAACTTTAGATAATCCACCACACACGTGCAAACAGGCAAACCTAATGTAAAAAAAAAATCCCTCATTGAGTCTCTCTCCCTTGGTTATTCTACACTGTGTCAAGTTTATAAAACCAACCATCATAGTATCTATTATTTTGTACAATTAATAGGCACTAACAAAGTTTCTCATCTTTCTTCTTTGTTTTGCCTATGTATCTCACTAAATATTTTGTGCTCCATTTAAAACAATTCTTAAATATTTCTGAGGGACTAATTTTTGTCCTTCACATTGGTCTAATTTTTTTGATTCAGCCACCTTCCCAACACTCACATCAGTCTGTTTGTGCTTTTGCATTCTTCTCCCTCCTTTCCTAACTCAGTCCATCACTAAGTACTCTGTGGACCCCTTCAAGAATCTGTTTACCCTAGGTCATTCAAATTTCTCTGATCTCATTCCAAAATTCACTAATTAAGCCTACTTACCATCCTGACAAATTTTTCTCAAGGACCATTCATTGCTCCTTTTCTTATCCACACAATCAAGGTTAAATGGGTATTTAAGAACTCATCACTAAGTCTTATTCTGTAATTCTCCTCTGTTAATATAGAACTATTTACTAATTTACTATTCTTTAAACACACCTTGTGTTTTCTAATCACTGATCACACCCATGACTCCTATAACCTACCATCTATTTCTGTCAAAGTCCTGAACCTTCTTCAAGGCTTAGGAATAGTATTAAGATTTTTATACATTTTCAATGGACAAGTGTTATTGGTATCTGATATTTGCACTACTATGGCCTTCAGCAATGAGATCCCATGTCATTCTTTACCTGTGAGTTTTGAGCTCAGTGTGGGCAGGGCTGTTTCTTAGTTCTCTGTAGCATATCTACATGCTAAATGTATTCCCCAACTGTATCCTCTCTCTTGGGATCAAGTGCAACCTTCTTGGGTTGCTGTTTTGCTGAATATAAGAATTTATGGAACATGCTTATTTTTTCCATGTAGAATATAAACTCTTGTTTAGGGTGTTGTGCTTATGAAACTCATCTAAAATGTAATGTAATTTAAATATGTTTAATAATCTAAGGCTTTTCATGACAATAAGACACATCTGATCCTGACAGCACCAATTTGTTTCATAAGAGAATGATGGGCATCAAAGAAACTCTATAAGGAGTTTGCTTTATTTATAGCAAAATCTAGCTTTTAGGTTATTGAACATATTAAATGCCATAGTCTGTAGGTCTTGGAAGTGTTTGAAGACCATCTATCTATCTAAATATAGATCTTGAAACCTAACATGACTACGAGTTTGACTATAATAGGTGGCTAACTACTAGCCTATATTTTTATTACACATTATATTTTAGATGAGTTTCATAAGCACAGCACCATAAACAAAAGTAGAAACATACATGTAGTATAGTGAAAAAAACTTTAAATTTCAATCAGTAAGCCAAAATCCATACTAATGTAAAATATTTTGAGATTAATAGTTGTTCTTTTAGTTTCAATAATCTATCCTTTTCCCTTTCATTCCTATATCATATCCCCCTTTTTTCTTTAGAAAGAAATCTTTAAATTTAACTCATTTGTTTAGTTGTTTTTCTATGACCAACAACAACTTGTAACATCACCCCCAACATTGAAAAAGTCCATAATCCATTGAATAACCAAAACTCACTGATACCCCATTTCTTGGGAATATGGGCATCATTCTCTAGGCTACCTCCTGTTGTTTGTGGGTGCTGGTTTCTTTGGGGGTAACCTTGAGAAAAATAAGTATAATTGTTGATTAAGTCTTGACTGGAGTATTCTGTGAGGCTAGATCATCTGAGCCAGCAGCCTTGAAGCTTTTGTGAAGTGCTAGATCACCTGGGCCATCTTTTTTTTACTAGTGTCTGATCCCCTTGCTCTGAAAATACATAAATTGTTGATGGTAACATACACATCTGCATTAATACAAGTATAGTCTATGTATTGTACACAAGTCAACCAGAGATGAATTTTTGTTTTATGTCTGAGCAGGTAAAATATACGTTACATGTTATGTAGTTTTTCTAAGTTTACTTTTTCATGTCTGTAGCCAGGGTTTTCAGGGGGTCTTCCTCAATCCAATCCATAACATCCTGGAATTAATCTAGAGCGTCTCATTTCCTGTGGAAGCATAACCTGTTCCCCAAAGTAACATATCTTTTGACTTTCATTTTGAAGTCAAGACATTTTAAATATATATAGGTTGGTTTAATCCAGCAGTTTTCATAATCCAATGTGTTTTACCAGCTGTTGTTCCTTCATTATCAATCAGAAAATCTAAAGACAACATACAACATGCAGAATAAAGATTCTCAGTTTATTTCCCATCTTTATGTGGGTTATTACATTTTTTATTACTTTATTTTACTTTAATCCCTTTTAAGGACATTATTTTAAAATATTTTTATTCTATAACTGTGTATCTTTTTTTCTTTTTTAAAAATATATTATTTTATTTTTTCATATGGATATTTGTGTTTTAATTTTACATATCAGCCATGGGTTCCCCTGTTCCCCCCTTCCTGCCCCCGCCCTCCCCCCAGCCCCTGCCCCCCATTCCCATGTCCTCCAGGGCAAAGACTCCCCTGGGGTTTCAGCTAAACCTGGTAGATTCAGTCCAGGCAGGTCCAGTCCCCTCCTTCCAGGCTGAGCAAAGTGTTCCCACATAAGTCCAAGTTTCCAAACAGCCAGCTCATGCACTAAGGACAGGTCCAGGTCCCACTGCCTGGATGCCTCCCAAAGAGTTCAAGCTATTCAATTGTCTCACTTATCTAGAGGGCCTGATCTAGTTGGGGGTTCCACAGCTTTTGATTCATAATTCATGTGTTTCCTTTAGTTTGGCTATTTGTCCCTGTGCTTTTTCCAATCTTGGTCTCAATAATTCACACTCTTAAAATCCCTCCTCTTTCTCCACAAATGGACTCCTGGAGCTCCACCTGGGGCCTGGCCAAGGATCTCTGCATCCACTTCCATCAGTTAATTGGATGAGAGTTCTAGCACAACAGTTAGGGTGTTTGGCCATCCAATCACCAGACTAGGTCAGTTCGGGCTTTCTCTCCACCATTGCCAGTAGTCTACAGTGGAGGTATCATTGTGGATTATTGGGGACCTCTCTAGCACTTTGCTTCTTCCTGTTCTCATGTGGTCTTCATTTATCATGGTCTGTTATTCCTTGCTCTCCCTTTCTGTTCTTGATCCAGCTGGGATCTCCTGCTCCCCTCAGCTCTCTTTCCCTTAAACCTTGCCCTTCATTACCCCAACTCATGTCCAGGTTGTTCATATAGATCTTATCCATATCTCTGTCATTGGGCAATCCTTGTGTCTTTGTTAGGGTCCTGTATTCTAGGTAGCCTCCCTGGAGTTGTGTAGCAGTCTAGTCATCTTTGTTTTACATCTAGTATCCTCCTATGAGTGAGTAAATACCATGTTTGTCTTTCTGAGTCTCTTTACATACCAAGCATAGGTTCCCCCCTCTTCCTTCCCCCAACCTACCCCCCATTCCCACTTCCTCCAAGGCAAGGTCTCCCATGGGAGTCAGCAGAGCCTGGCACACTCAGCTGAGCCACATCCAAGCCCCTCCCTCCTGTACCAAAGCTTCACAAAGTGTCACACCCTAGGCACTGGGCTCCAAATAGCTCACCCATGCACCAGGGATGGATCCTGATACCCCTGCCTGGGGGCCCCCCAAAAAAGTTCAAGCTAAACAGCTGTCTCACCTATGCAGAGGGCCTAGTCCAGTCCTAGGGGCCTCCACAGCTATTAGTCCACAGTTCATGAGTTTCCACTAGTGTGGCTGGTTGTCTCTGCATGTTTTCGCAACATGATATTGATGTCCCCTGCACACACAATCCCTTCTCTCTCATCAATTGGGTTCTTGGAGCTCAGCCTGGTGCCTGGCTGTGGATATCTGCATCTGCTTCCATCAGTTACTGGATGAAGGCTCTATGATGACTATAAATGTAACCATCCTGTTAAATAAGAAACACAGAGCCAATTGCAGAGTTAAAAGCCAAGTGGTCAGAGCAATAGCTGAGAGCTGAAAACCTTACCCTTCACTGCTGCTCTGTCTTTCCTCTCTGCCTGAGACCTACTTCCTGTGTCCTGACTTTTGAATAGACTTTCTGTTCTGCCTTCTCATTGGTTGCAAACCCAGCCACATGACCTCCTCATCACCGCCTGCCTGTACAGACCTCCAGGTCTTCTATGATTGGTATTGAGATTAAAGGCGTGTGTCACCATGCTGGCTGTGTCCTTGAACTCACAGAGATCTGCATAGCTTTGCCTCCCAAGTGCTGGGATTAAAGGCATGCACCACCACTGCCCAGCTTCTGCTATAGCTTGCTCTGACCCCAAGGCAACTTTATTAATATACAAATAAAATCACATTTCAGTACAAATAAAATATCACTATAGATGACAGTTAGGGTATTCACCAATCTTATTACCAGAGTAGGCCAGTTCAGGTACCTTCTTGACAATTGCCATTAGTCCAAGTTGAAGTCATCCTTATGGATTCCTGGGAACTTCCCCAGTACCCTGTCTCTTCCTAGTCCCATGATGTCTTCATTTATCATAGTTTTTCTTTCTTCGCTCTCCTACTCTGTCCCTGTTACAGCTCAAACCTCCCATTTCCTTATGTTCTCGTCCCCCATTCTTTGCCCCCTCCCCACTCTCAGTTTCTCTTTCCTCTCTCAAGCCTATATATATATTGGTTTTTCGAGACAGGGTTTCTCTGTATAGCTTTGAGCCTTTCCTGGAACTCACTTGGTAGCCCAGGCTGGCCTCGAACTCACAGAGATCTGCCTGCCTCTGCCTGCCTCTGCCTGCCTAGTGCTGGGATTAAAGGCATGTGCCACCACCGCCAGCTACTTATGTATGTTTTTAAACACATTGTAACCCATTTAGAGGTTTTTTTCATCTGTATTTGTCCTTACTGTGTATCTGTAATTTTTTGCTGTCTGCATGAGCCAAACTTAAACCACTGTGTAACTTAGATCATGGCTTGCTGGCAGCTGGCTCCTCCCCACTCAGCTCTCTGTGATCTCAGCCTGATGGTGGGAGCCTTTAGATTCATGCTGCCATCCATTGACCAGTATGCTGCCTGACACTCACAAACTCTATCAAAGTGTTCTGTAGTAGGTCCTCTTAAAAGAGCAGTGCCTGTGTTTGCCTTTAGCACCAAGCCAGGAAGCAGCCTTTTAAAGGAGCCTCACCTCTGTTGGAGGCTAGCATTGAGCCTACTCAAGAAAAGGCAGTTACCAAGAAGCTCTGTTTGAATCTGTTTTTGTGTATTTGGAAACTTTTTAAAGCATTCTTAGGTTTTATGTGGATTTATTTTGAATGACAGTGGGCACCATGTGTAGGGGGACTTTTCCATCTAGACTGCCTATCAGCTCTGTCCTATTAGCTACTCCCCAAATAACCACACAAAGACAATACTAATTATAAATGCTCAGCCAATACCTTAGGCTCAATTTTATCTAGCTTTTATAACTTAAATCAACCCATTTCTATTAATCTATGTGCTGCCTTGAGGCTTGTTTACCTCATGTATATACTTTCCACCCTGCTTCCTCTGTCCCCATGGTATTTCCTCTGACCCTGCCCTTCTTCTCCCCAGAATTCTCTCTGCCCTGAAAATGTTGCCTAGCTGTCATCCAATTAGATTTTTATTAACAATGAGAGCAACACATCTTCACAGTGTACAGAAGGGTTATTCCACATCACCATCCATTAGGTCTGAGAGATTAAACTCACTGGGACCTTACTGAGCAATGCTGGAGTCATCCTTTGATACAGCACATTGTACCTTTTGAGTATACCATCCTTGAGCCTAGTAATTTCAGTTCCCTTTCTGTATGAGGTTGGGCTAGAATAGTAATTCTCAAACTCTTATGCCTTTGAGTGTTCTGGAGAACTTGTTACAGCAAGATAGCTGAGCTTACCACCTGGAGTTTCTGACTCACAGGTCCTTGCATTTCTCATAGGTTCCCAGTTGCTGCTGCTAGCCAGAAGACCCTTCAAAGAACACCAGAATAGATGTTCCACTGCTCCCCTGACTGGGTCTCTCAGTCTCCACAAACCAGGACTTTCTGTCAAAGGGACACAACACATTTGGTGAGCTTTAAGAAGCAGTGTTTAGGGCATGCATGTGGGGTTGTGGACCTGCTGAATTGGCTGTGAAAGGCATTTAGAAGGTATTCGTCTTTTCTTCACAGACGTTCACGATGAAAGATGAGAGCCTGTTGAAATGGCCTTAAACTAAGTTTTTTTGTGCAAAATCGACTCCTCAAAGTTGTGCAAATTGGATATTTCTTTAAATGGTTGATACTAGTAGCTACCAGCCACTGGCTAGCTTGCTAGCTTCAGAGATCAGGACAGGACCAGGGACTCGAGTCTTGAAAAAGAGCTTGGAACCCAAACAATTGTTCAAGTGTAAAGTCCTCATGTGTCGCAGTAAATTTGATGTCCATAGAGGAGGAGAGGGCATGTTCAAAAAAACATAGAACATAGTCATGCTGCTACGTTCAAGAGTCCCAGCTTCATTTCCTTTCTCCTGTTTTTTGACATAATATCACCTGTCTCCTGACAGGATCACTCTAAACCTTCTTGCATGCATGGCATTCTGCCCTTTCTGGAGTTCTTGCTTCATTTCTAGAGTGAGAGTGGGTGGACTGCAGGCTGCTGTCTTCAATTTGATGCCATTTGTACTCTGAAAATACTGGTTCTTCCCACTTTAACTTATGCACTCAACTCTGTGTATTACTCTTAACCCCATTACCACTCAAACAGTTGGGGGCATTTGTTTGAGGTAGCTTATCTCTGTTATTCTACTTCCCTAGCCTTTGTAGCCTCACATCTGCCTTGTATACCCAAAGGTTCTTCAGTCTCTGTCCTCAGCTTTGAATTTATAAGGTTCTTTAATTTAGTGTCTCCTTTAATTCTACCCATGAGGTGCTTTGCTTATCTAACCTTGGTGCATCCTGTCATTTACCCCTGGCCTCCTGTTCAAGCAGCAGAGTTTTTCTGAGAGACTCTTTGTTCTCCAATTTCCTCATCTCATAAAGGTGAATAATAGAATCTTTGCCTTTTCTGTATCACTGAGTAGTGGAAAGAGCATATGGCCAAAAGATAGGAGAAATTCCTGTATGTTACAAAGTGCTAGGTAAGTACGGAGTCTATGGCTGTTGACTAACACTATTGCCATTGTCTTCCTATTTAGGCCATTACTCTGGACCTCTAAAAGCAGAGGTTTCTTTGTGGCTCGCTGGTAATAGGTTCCCATGGAATTTGTATTAAGTCCCCAGTGACTGAAAGTGATAGCACTATATGCATTATATAGAACAAAACAAAGCATAGCAAAAATAAATGTCCACCACCAATGACAAGACATTGGAAATCAATAAAAGAAATACTGAATTGATTTATAAGATTTAATAAAAACCTAAATATTGTAAAATGAGGAAAACTGCATGCAAAGAAATGCTGTGCATATAAAAGACAATGGGAACAGATGGAAGGAAACATAAAGCTGATGGTGGGTGCCTCTTCTTGGTAGAGGCTGAGGGCTGAGATTGTACAATAATTCAGACAAGGTTCCTACTTTTGAGGGTCCCCAATCAGGGGAGTCAGTGGCTCTGGATATGATTGTATACATTAGTGAAAGGATAAAGGGCAGAAAATATAAGAGGCTATGGGGGCATCTAGGGGATAATTCCTAACCAGCTGGTATAAGGGGGGATTTCACTATAACAGAGGCAAAGAAATGTTACAGGAATCAATGTTTGAATTAGAAATAGAAAGGTTTTAACTTTTACATAGTACAATTAGAAGTGGCCACACATGGATAAAGGTAAGTCTATCTAAGGTAT
Source organism: Onychomys torridus (assembly GCF_903995425.1). Lineage (NCBI taxonomy): Eukaryota > Metazoa > Chordata > Mammalia > Rodentia > Cricetidae > Onychomys > Onychomys torridus. Next base: position 49,728,168 of record NC_050466.1, read on the forward strand.
AAGGGACAACATGAGCAAAGGCATGCAATATTTGGGGAATAGAAAGTACTCAGGTGAGGCTAGGAGCTCAGTCACAAGCAATTGTGAGAGAAATCCAGGTTAAGGTTGCCTATGGCCTGCAGAACTTTGAATACAGAGCTCAGAAGCTTGATGCAGAAATAATGAGGGAGAAACTGTAGGGAGCTGGACTTGAGGAGGGGAGAATTGTGGTTTGACTTAGTTTATTCAGAAGATCCCATTACAGGGACAGATAAAACAGGAAAGCTGCAGATGTGGAAGAAAGTCCAGAAGAGATGAGACAGTGACAGGAGTCCAGGAGAGAGATTATAATGACTTAGGCTTAAAATGCTAACAGAGGAGATGGAGGAAATGAAGAAACACTGAGAGGCTGTTGAAAGTTAGCACATATGAGACTTGGGGACTTATTGGATGGCTAGTCAAGGACAGAAAGGTGTGAAATATGATATTCAGTTTCATTGCTTTGGAATGGAATAAATAGTAGTGCTATTCCTGAGATGAGGGTATCATTAGAAATATAAAGAAGATTAGGAATATAGTTTGGAGCAGGCATTGCTGCTGATATATTAAAATGGAAATGCTTAGGGGACAATTGGAAGCATAAACCTGAAGATAAGACTGCAAGTATAAACTAGAAATAAAAGTTTAAGTACAGAAGTAAAGGAAAGGCCATAATGAACAGACAATGTAATATTCAGAGATAAGGTGGATACCTATAGTTAGAGTTTTCCTGCCTGGCCCAGTCAGGACAAATCTCTCTTACCCGCCAGTCCCACAGTCGCTCAGACCCAACCAAGTAAGCATAAAGAGACTTATATTACTTATAAACTGTATGGCTGTGGCAGGCTTTTTGTTATCTACTTATCTTAAATTAACCCATTTCTATTAATCTATACTTTGCCACGTGGCTTGCAGCTTACTGGTGTCTTTACATGTTGCTTCTCATGGCAGTGGCTGGCAGTGTCCTCTCCAACCTTCTACTTCCCAAAAAGGGGATATGATATAGATATGATAGGATGAAAGGGTAGATTAATGAACTTACTTCTAAAGAGCAACAACTTGTTTAAAATATTTTACATTGGTATAGATTTTAGTCTATTGATACAAACTTAAAGTTAATTTTGTTATACTGTGTGTATATTTCTACTCTTGTTTAAGGTATTATGTTTATATAGCTCATTTAAAATTGTAATGGATAATTAAAAATAGATTAATAACTGATCATCTATGATAATCATACTCATAGCCATGTTAGTTAAGTCTTCTAGTATACACAGAGATATTTCAGATAAACAGGTAATCTTCAAACACTTCAAAGGTCTACAGAATATGGCATTTAAAATATTTTTAAAATTTAGACTTTCTGGACAGTGAGACATGTCTGCTCCTGGCAGCACCGATTTACTTCAGAGAGGAGGATGGGCATTAAAGACACTTCATATGGAGTTTATCTTCACCTTGACAAAAATAGCCATTTGGACAAGAAACTGTTCTTGCCTAGACTGCTTGATCGACTGGACATGCAGGACCCATAGAAAGGTAACCACTAAACTTTGCTTGACAAAATGGTCCTTCAGGTTCCTGCTTAGCAGAGAAAAATGCCAGATATTCTACAGGACACTGAGAGAAGTAACTGAGAGACTCTAGCCCTGTGGACTAAAGACAAATGCCCCAACTTTACAAAGGAACATTAGGTGACTGTCCAGGCTGCCAGCTGTCTCTGTCTACCCTGCAAGACTCCCAAAAGTTGCTTATATCCTTCTCCCAGTTCTCAGGTAATATTATATCCTTCTAAGGTCTTTGATGTGGTTGAAGACTAGATGGTTATAATTTCCTCAGTTATAATAAAAGATAAGTTAGATATAAAACCTTAGACTCACAAATATAAGATAGATAGAATAACTTCTTTAAAATTGTATCTGTAATTCTTGCTTGATAATTGTTTTGTTATATGTAATTGTACTATATAAAAGTTAAAACCTTCCTTAAAAAAAAAGAAAAGGGGAAGTGCTGTGGATATTGCTCTGTGTAAATAAAATTCTGATTGGCCAGTGGCCAGGCAGGGAGTATAGGCAGGATAAGAGAGAAGAGAATTCTGGGAAGTAGAAGGTTGGAGGGAGACACCGCCAGCCACTGCCATAAGAAGCAACATGTAAAGACACCGGTAAGCCACGAGCCACGTGGCAAAGTATAGATTAATAGAAATGGGTTAATTTAAGATAAGTAGATAACAAAAAGCCTGCCACGGCCATACAGTTTATAAGTAATATAAGTCTCTTTATGCTTACTTGGTTGGTTCTGAGTATCTATGGGCCTGACAGGTGAGAGAAATTTGACCTGACTATGGGCCAGGCAGGAAAACTCTAACTACAGATACCACACAAGCTTATTTCCCATCCTCACTGCTCCTGAAACATCAAACAAAATGAAGACAGATATTTGACCAACTCAGCCAACTGAGATATCAATAAGAGCACCACAGTGGAGTAGTAGAGCTATTGGTGAGACTGAGCACATTTATGTTATTTTTAAATCACTTTATCAATCTATTATAATTTTAGCCACAATCTTATGTTGCTCATAAGTTTTGCTATTTTAGGAATAAGAAATTTGGAGCCATGGGAGTCTAAAAATCTTACAGAAGATTAGTAAATAATATCATGTTAATTCTAAATAAGCATATTTCCAACTAAATAAACTCAAAGTAGAAGATGGTTGCTTGGACCACAGTGGTGGTACTAAAAGTTGTAGGAAATGAATAAGTGCTAAATTGTGAAGCTATTTTAGATGATTGTGCTTGCCAATACTAAGTTATGGAGTATATAGAAGAGTCAAGTCTAGATGTTAGTAACTTATTGTGGTGGGAATAAATTGAGGAAGGAGCAGACCTGTTAAAGTACAGGAACTAGATAATCAAGTATACTTTCAAGTTTTAGATACCTGTTATATACCCTTGTGGAGATGACACATAAGTGTTTTTGAGAGCTCTGTGTTCAAGAGGCAAGTCAGTGGAGAGGCAAATTCAGAAGCTCCCATTACCTAAATGGTGGATAAGATCCACAAGATGGAGGAAGGAAGCCTGAGGTAATTCAACATTCAGAGAGCAAAAACATGAAGATCTCTAGCCAAAGACCATAGGCAGAAACAGTTACAAGTGGCATGAATACCAGAAGATATAATTCTAGTTCTTGCTCACAGAAGAGAATATTTCAAGATTAAAGGAACATGCTGTTGAAAGGTCAAAAGTGATGAGCACAGAAATGATCATAAACTTCAACATGATGTAGACCATGCATAATTTGATAAGAATGATTTTGTTGAGTTTGTGTGTTAGAGACAGAGAGAACTACATTTCATTGCTATGATAAAATACAAGATCATCATATTTATGAAGACAAAGGCAATTTTGGCTTGGCTCATAGTTTCAGAAGTGTCAGTCCATAGTTTCTTGGCTCTGTCACTTTGGGACTGTTCTGAGAGTGAGCAAAGATGTTCAGCTCATGGCAGTAAGAAAACAAAGAGAGAAATACAAAGGAAGTGGAATGCAAAATTCCCTCCAAGGACACACCTCCAGTGATGTAAATTCCTGTCAACAGGCCTTATTGCCTAACCAAGCTGTTAACATGGGCTTTGGGGGACATTTAAAGATAAAAATATTTAAGGGTCCATGGTAGATGAGAACCTGCCAATGTAAGTCATCCATTGTGTGTGAAATAGTGCAGACAGAAATTAGTAGAATTCACTGTGAGTATTGGCTTTATCTGAGTTAAGGAAAATAGTATCTGGAGGAGAATGGGGATCAAAGCTCTGGTATTTTGAAGATAAAATCATGTTTGCATTTCAACAGAGATGATCCACTAGAGAAAGAACATTGTATATATCAGTGCCATCCTTGAGGAGGTGAAAAGGGCACAGCATCAAGGACACACAATGGTTGTCGTATGGTCAGTTCATACAGTGACAGCAAAGATAGGGAAGTAGGATTCTGTTTTGAAGATTCAGAGGCGTCTCTAGTAAATAGAGAAAAGGTCAAGGTCATGGCTACAAACTGACTTGAACACTATTTGAAAAACTTCTGCTCAGAGAAGGGAAGGAAGTTATTTGAAGGTCTGTAGATCCTTCCTGGAAAAGGAACTCAGACTTTAATAACTCGAGGATTTGTGCTGCTCTTCTGAAAAGCTCCACCTTTGGTTGGAAAACTGTGCATTCTAGCAAGACATCCTTCTCACAGAAACATTTCAGCAGCTGTCGTTTAACGTTGGTATACAGCTGAAATTTGTATAATCAGAGCCAGAAGGCTGTCTGGGTGGCATCTGGCCTTTGCCCTGCCACAGATCCCCGGCCAGGAAGGTTAGACCTAGATGTAATGTAAGTCATCCGTTGTGTGTGCCTCCAATTTTGAAGAGCAAATGCAGTATATAATTTGTCCTTTTGTGAGAGAAGAAAAAATAGAAAATTACATTTTTTCACAGATTTCACTGTCCCATGTACTGATGCTTCTGTCAAGAGCTCCCTCAAGGAAACATGAAAGTAGAATGCCCCCTGGGACTCGACTTCCTAACAGGCATTGAGTGTCTCAGTATTAGATGGATGGTAAAGGAGAGACCACTAAAAAGCAATAGGAGCACACTGTGATGTCAGCTCACACACCCTCTCACTAGTAATGGGAGCTAAAGTTCTAAAACCTGGGTTTTCACATATTGCAGGCCAGAGATACACTTGAGAAAGACTGGGAATTTCTTCACATCATCTAATCCTTTGTTAAGAGACAGAGATATAACTCAAATCTGAGCTACATCTTGAATTCTAGTACATTAAGTGGCCCATTTGGTCCTGAGTATGAGTTAAAACCAGTACTTGCCAACCTGTTTAAGAAATGAAAAAAACTTCATGGTGATGATGATGATGACGACAGTGACAACAATGATGATGACTTTATTCTTTTTTGTTGCTGTGATAAAGTGCTGAGCAAAGCAACTTAATAAAGAAAAAGGTTACTTTGGCCCACTTTCTCCATCATAGTGAGGGAAGGCATATTGGCAGGAACATGAACAAACATGCAGTCAGAAAGTAAAGAAAGACAAATGTTAGTGTAGGATTTAATTTCTTAATTTTTTTATATTTTAGAATATTTTTATTTATTTTTGCCATTTTCATGCATGTATATTATGTGTCATATCCACCCCCCCAAACTCCTTCCCAACCCTCCAACCTCTCCTCTCATCTTCATGTCTTCATCCTTTTTCTTGTTTTCATTTTATAACCCACTGAGCCAAATCACTGCTACTTCATGACCATGAGTGTAGGGCCATCCACCATCCAGAGCACGGACAACCCACCAACAGTCAAGCTTCCAAAAAAAAAAAAATGACTGACTCCCACTCCCCAAGAGCCAATTGCTGCCAATAATTCTTCGAATGAAGGTGAATCTTCTTGGTTTTCTCTGTAGAGCTCCACTTCACATTATTCATACTCTGCACAACATCATCTCCCTTATCTTAGTCATGTTTTTTGTAAAGCTTGAACATCCCTGAAAAAAAAAACTTGTCTTTATTATTATTATTATTATTATTATTATTATTATTATTATTATATTTGTGTTATAATTTTACACATCAGCCCTGTCCTCCCCATTCCCACCCCACCTCCAACTTCCCTCCATCCCCTCCCCTCTATTCCCATCTCCTCCAGGGCCAAGACTCCCCTGGGGATTCATTTAAACCTGGTGGATTCAGTACAGGCAGGTCCAGTCCCCTCCTTCCAGGCTGAGCAAAGTGTCCCTGTGTATGCTCAAGGTTCTTAATTTTTTTTTAAAAATTCAGTCCAGAACTTCAGTCTGTGAAATCATGCTGCACACATTTAAAACAGGTATTTCACTCCAATTAATCTATTGTAGAGAGTCATTCTCAGGCATGCCCAGTAGTAACCATTATCTGATGGTTGTGAAGGAGGATGAGAACTCAGTTGACTCCTCTGTAAATTAGGGAAGAGAAATATAGATGCCAAGACACCCCAGCTGCACTCATCATTCAAAGCCTGTTCTCATGGCCAGATAAAATAGCCTGGCCACCACTGTAGGCCGCAATATTTTCAAAGGTATAGCCACTGAAGGGAATATTTATTTGAGTTCTTGCTACAAGAGATACAGCAATGTGGAGGAAGACATCACTGTTAGTTATTCTGAATAGAGTTTCTGGGATTATCTCCCAAGCTAACCAGATCATCTCTTATCATAAAGGCAGAGCTTCATAGGACAAAAGACAGGAATTATCCAGAAACAACCAATGCTTATCTGAGTTTCACTGTGGAATGAGCATCTCCAACTAAGACAAGGGTTCTGCCTTTAAGGCCCTTTTCAGATTTCTTTTGCTAGAATTCAATTACTCATCCATTTTCACCTTCTCTCCTTCTGTCTCTCTCCTTGCTCTCTTACTGTTGTTTTTTGCTGCTGTTATTTATTTTCATACAGGATCTTGTTAGGCAGCCTCAATTTTCCTGGTACTTGATAGGTAGCTCAGTCTGGCACTAAACTAGTGGTAATCTTTCTACTTCAGCCCCCCATGTGGTAGGATTACAGGACAGCACCACAACAGCCAGCCTCAGTCTTGATCTCATACTTTCTCATTTGTTTTACCTACCAATCTTATTGGGGATTACCGTAAAAATATAACTTGTATTAAACACCCTAAGGTCTATCTAACCAATTGTGTGTACTTTTTTACAGGACTCTAATGCTGTGCACCTGGCTTTTTCAAACAAGGCATAATTGTGACCTTGGTCAGAATGCCTTTTTAATCAATTGACAAATTTCAGGAGGAATCTCATTTTATATGCAGCAGGAATTGTCCCTTGAACATGAGAACTTATAGAGGTGCCTAGAAGAACACTAGACTTGGAGTTGGATTACCCTTGCATAGTCTTCATGAATGCTTGTAGAGGGGGTGAGCAGAGTACCTATGAACTGGTTATCAAGAGTCAGAGGCTACTTCAAAGCCACATGTGAAGAAACCTGGGACAAACTCTCCAGTCATTGCAAGCCAAGGCTAATTAACTTGCCTTGTCTATCAACCAGGGCCTTGCAATCTTGTGAAGGGAAACACTGAATTTCTACTTTCATGAAGGTCAAATTGAAATTTTTCCCTTTGTTCTTCTTTGAAGACAGATAATGAACCAAAGGAGTATTAGTAATACACAAGACTTAGCTAGTGAGACAAATCATATTCACACCACATTATTATTACAACTACTTTCAGATAACCTTTAGAGTAGACAGTACTTAGAAATGACATTAGACTTTATTCTTTTAATTCAAAACGAAGCATTCATGGCACCATATATATCAGCTTTGTTTAATATTTGAAAGTAACTTGTATAGTGGTTTGAATGAAAATGGTCCCCATAGACCCATAGGGAGTGCCACTATTAGAGGTTTGTCATGGCCTTATTGAAGTAAGTGTGACCATTTGGAGTAGGTGTGTCACTGGGAGGAAGCTTTGAGGTCTCAGATACTCAAGCCAGTTCTAGTGTCTCACTCTCTTCCTGCTGCCTGATGTTAATAGACTAAACCTCTGAACTGTAAGCCAGTCCCAACAAAATGTTTTCCTTTATAAGGGTTGTGTTCATGGTGTTTCTTCACAGCAATAAAATCATTAATAAGACAAGTTCTATCATTAATGATCTTATGTGTGTGTGTTATGCATTAAGAGCATTCTTCTGAGAAATCCATGGGTTTTAGCCAACCCAAGAGTCATGACAGAGAATGTCATAGAAGAACACCACAGTTTATAAAGCATGCAGCCTTGAGTCCTGTATATACACTCTCTGTGTTCCTTATCTTCCTTTGGACACCCTCCCTTTCCCATGCTTGACAACAACCTGGAAACCTCCCATCTATCATTTAGGCTCATGGCAGCTCACTGTTCTCTCAAAGGCTTTTTAAAGGTCTTTCTCTGATCTCAATGCATCATATGTTATCCTACTATATTTCTTGCCATCCATGCTCTGGAAAAAGTCTCCTTCATGTCTTTTGCCTGTGGGGCCTCATCCTCCCCTACACTGGTACATGTTTCACTTGACTCTCTTCTCATCTTCTCCCTCCGTGCCCGCTCATGGGACTATCTCATCTACCACATATTTCCTTTTCATACCAGCAATAGGCCAATAGGGGCCATGATTTTTCATATGTTCAGCCTCTCACTGCAGGATTCTAGTTTCCAGTGTATCCAGTGGGGTTGGGACTTTAAAGAAGTGCTGGGTTGTTCTTGATGTTGCATTTAGGGCTGGAGATAGCAGCCAGGCTGATTCATGGATCAACAGAAATACACTGGCTACAGAACAAGTCTTTAAACTTCAGATTGTGAACCTCTCCATTCTGTTCTTTTATCTTACCATGTCTGTTTTGAGTCTAAGTCTTTTAAGAGTCCCTTGTTCTTAAAACTGTTTAAGGTATTAAAGGACAATGTTCTTATTGGAAGTCCGTGATGAATTTGCCTAGAGAACACCATTAGATGAAAGAGTGAACTGGGAAGCAGAATACCTTGTCTTCAATCATGATTCTAATTAGAAGCCATGTGACATTGAGGAAACCATGTAACCTTTTTGTATCTCAGTATTCTTAGCTATGTTAGAATTATAACAGGACTCATTTCTTAGGTGTTTGTGAGAATGAAATGCATTATTTCTTTCAAATGAATAACAGCACCTTAGACCCTGACTCAATGATAGCATTATAGTCTTGTTAAACACACACACACACACACACACATATATATATTGGTGAATGGGTATCAATAAAGAATTCTGGTGCAACATGCTTGCGATTCCTGAAAGCTGTTTTCCCATGCAGCTACTGATTCCAAAGGGAGGACATAAGAGTCCTGTCACCCTCCTGGAATCCTAAGTACATCTACTATTTTCTTGGCATTGTTGCCCACAACTGAAGTCTAGTCTTTGACATCTGCACAGAGTCATAGAGTTTAAATAACACAATTTCCCCTACCCAATAACCAACCATATGGCCTGTCTAATTCTATGTCTGCTCCACTATGCCCCTTCCCTTTAACAACCAGAACTCCTGGACTTGGGTCAAGAATCCACCAACTCTTGAGCTATGAACCAGAACCCACTTTCTTCTTCCCTTCCCTTCTTCCTAGCCCACAAATATGGCTCTTCCCATTCTTTAAGGTCAGTGTCCCCTCCTCCATGTAATCTGTGCTGACAAGTCATACATTCACCAATGTCAAAGCTCCAGTCACCTCCATATTACCTTTCACTGAGGCTTCTCCTTTGGATACCTATAGCATTCAGGGTAGTGCCAGGACTCTGTGTACCCCCTAAATGGACTTGATCACTTGTATTAGTGCTTCTGAATATTTTGTCCAGGGGTGAAGCCAAGACACACATAAGAACATGGCTCATCTGACTTACTGCAGAAGATATTGTTGTAAATGGCTTTGTCCTCTCTGCCATGGGCAGATGACTGTGCCTGAGAAAAAGTCTTCCCCATGGGCCCAGCCTGTCTGCCCATCACCTTTTCCTGATGGTGATCTAGACTGATCCCTCACTCTACCTTTCTGAACTGCCTCTGCTGAGCCAGTGAGCTGAGGCAGCTACAAAAGGAATGGTAGTATCTAGTCTGTTGGTCATGTTCTTGGTCAAGTATGTATATGGAGTACTGATGTGGTATGTCTGTGCTGGATGTTGCAGTCTCAAAGAAGAGAATGGAGAGTCTTTGTGTTCTTGAAGGTCAGAGTTTACAAGGAGAAGCAGTCTCTATAACCAACCAACAGAGCCATGGATGTTGTGAGAGTTCATATAAATAGCCTAGCTCCCTAAATCAAAATCTGCTTTTCCAGGTTACATCTTGTGGTGGTATTGTGTTCCCCGAAATATTGTGCATGCTCATAAACTTATCTGGGGTTAGAGAACAGGACTGCCACAATATTAAACATAGAGGATAGGCAGTGGTAGCACACGCCTTTAATCCTAGCATTCCAGAGGCAGAGATTTACCTGGATCTCTGTTCAAGGATGCAACCAAGCATGGTGACTCACACCTTTAATCCCAGGGAGTGATAGCAGAAAGTAGAAAGTTATATAAGGTGTGAAGACTAGAAACTAGCAGCATTTGGCTGGTTAAGCTTTTAGGCTTCTAGCAGCAGTTCAGCTGAGAGACATTTCGGATGAGGACTCAGAAGCTTGCAGTCTGAGGAAACAAGACCAGCTGAGGAACTGGCGAGGTGAGGAAGCTGTGGCTGGTTCTGTGTCTCTGATCTTCCAGCATTCACCCCAATACCTGGCTCCAGGTTTGATTTTATTAATAAGAACATCGAAGATTTCTGCTACATCTGGTGCCCAACATTAGTGGTACAAATTCATGAAAAAGCTTCTTGCCTGTGGCCTTGTGGGCCCCAGCTCAGACCTGAACAACACTCAGCCAGTTGTGGTGGCACATGCCTGTTGGCTTTACTGAAGAAGGCAGAGGCAGGAGGATCCTGAGTTGAGGCCGGTGGCCTAGGAGGCTTGCTAAGGAGAAGCTTCAGCCAAGGCCCAGACACAAATGGTGGCAGTGGGACCGGTGGCAGCGGCTGCTGCTCCAAGTTGCTGGCTGCTTCTCATTGTGTTGGTGACTACAATGATGCTGCTACCTGGGACAAAGGGTTTACCTCTGCTTGTTCAGAGAAGTATTGCCAGGACCATCCTGTTACAAGAAAGCATCAACAAAGGTCAGTTTGGAAAAGTTTGGCAAGACAAATGGTGGGGAGAAATTGTTGTGAAGATTTTCTCTTCTAGAGAAGAATTTTCATGGTTCTGAGAGACAGACATTTATTAGACTGATTGCTTGCTCCAAACTGCAAAAAAAAAAAAAAAAAGAAAAGAAAGAAAGAAAGAAAAAAAAAGTCTTCAGAGAACCATGACCATATCTAACAGTGACTTTGAAATCTTCAAAATGGTGAGAGGATCCCACAATGATGATTCCACATGGACTATGGTAAAGCCATTAAGCTGATTAACATCATGGGAAGATCGACTTTGGACTACAAACTATTTAGGACAATTTTGAGATGGCTAGCTGAGATGATCCAGCCTGACAGACTACTTGAATAAGGACTTGAAATAAGCCCTGTACTTTCTCATTATGCAGCAACTGGACAAATGATACAGGACTTGACAGTTAACCCCCAAATTTTTCTTTTCAGGATCCCCTAAAGATGTCTTCACCCCAAAGAAAGCAGGAAGCAATTTTAAGGAAACGACGCCCACATTCCCAAGAGATGGGATGGGAGATTTTTGGTTGTTTAATGAGTTTTGGATATTGTCATAGTTTACAATGGTTGGTTACAAGTTGTTAATTGTTAATGGTCAGGAAAAAAGCTGAACAAGGAGATTAGATTCAGAGTTTTTGTTTAAAAAAAAGAAAAAAGAGAATATAGATATGAGGTAGATATGAATCTAGTCTGAGAAAAAAGATAAATAATATAGGATAAATGGGTAGATCACTGAATCTACTGTAAAAAGGGGGGAAGATATAAAAATAATGAAAGGTAGATTACTGAATCTATTATGAAAAAACTTTTAAAAAGGAACTACTTGTTTTACATAGGATATGTAATGAAAATTTTTGGTCTGAGTTTATCAAATGTTACTGGACTGGACATTGTTATATAATGGAATTTTTCGCCTGAATCTGTCAAATGTTAATGGACTAGACATCATTAATGTAATCTTGACTGTGTATATTGTATATACTTATTGGATATGATTTTTCTTGTATTCTTTATAAGCTTTTTTTTAAAATTTTAGACAAAACCAGGGAAAATGTGGTGGTATTGTGTTCCTCGAAATATTGTGCATGCTAATAAACTTATCTGGGGTCAGAGAACAAGACAGCCACAATATTAAACATAGAGGATAAGCAGTGGTAGCACATGCCTTTAATCCTAGCATTCCAGAGGCAGAGATTTACCTGGATCTCTGTTCAAGGATACAGCCAAGCATGGTGACTCACACCTTTAATCGAGGAAGGAATAGCAGAAAGTAGAAAGATATATAAGGCATGAAGACCAGAAACTAGCAGCATTTTGCTTGTTAAGCATTTGGCTGGTTAAGCTTTTAGGCTTCTAGCAGCAGTTCAGCTGAGAGACATTTCAGATGAGGACTCAGAAGCTTGCAGTCTGAGGAAACAAGAGCAGCTGGGAAACTAGTGAGGTGAGGAAGCTGTGGCTTGTTCTGTCTCTCTGATCTTCCAGTATTCACCCCAATAACTGGCCTCAGGTTTGATTTTATTAATAAGACTCTTTAAGATTCCTGCAACAACATCTTGATGCTATTTTCTGTGGCCATCTATCTCTTGTTCCAACTATACTATACTCCTTTCTCTACTGGCTATGGATCTCTAGAAATGGAGAAATTAACTTGACAGACAAGCAGGGAGACCTTTCATAAGACAAAGATGTAAGATAAGGTTTTTGGAAGCTATTCCACTGGTGACACTACTCAGGCTCCAAAGGAAGACCTGGGGAAGGACCCTGAGACCCTGGTTATAAATGGTTTTAGCCTAGAATGCGGAGGCAGTTACATAATGAGATCTATAATTATCATCTCATTGTTCTGTTTGATTTTGATGAGCCCATGAGGACTCTTATTAACGGAAATATTGATGAACAGGTTCTGTGGGAAAGAGCCTTGGACTTCATTGAGGTCAGGGATTTACATTCTAATCCTGGAGAAGGTGCTTACTAGCCATGTGACATTGGGATGTTCATATGCTCTCTTCAAATCTCTGAAATAGGTCTAATAATGGTGTTTTTCACAAGGACAAATGAGATTGTGAATTTTAAAACTTCCTCTGTGGAGCCAGATACACTATGTGTAACCCACCACTGGCCTTTGCTTTTTTTTCCTTAGAAAGTCTTCCCCTTTATTTTTACCATCTCCTTTTGTCTCCCTGCTACCTCCTCCTCTTTTATCTCATCCTTGTATCCTCTCATCTTTCCTCTCTGGGATTTGTCTGCCTTTCTGTCATCTAGCAGAATCCCTAAGCAAATGGGCAGCAATAAACCTGTAAGTGCAGACAGCAACATTATCAAGCAGATCTATGCTGATTCCTGGCAAAGAATTAACAGTTGCTGCCACAGAAAGGGCTTCTGGCATAGAGAAGGTGAGGACAGAGTTCATATGGTCAGATTGCTGCCTTTCTCTGAATGAGGTAAACTTGTACATTTTGTCTAATGAGTATGTTAAAGCAGTAATGAGTTCAATGCAGTCCCCTTTTTTTCTGGGAATTAATGATTAGGGAGACAATATGGCCCTTTTTGGAGCCATTAGTGCTGAACTATTACTGATTCTGAGAAGGACTACATTAGTGCTCTGCTGAGGGTATGGACACAATGCTTTCTTGGATTGGCTGATTGCATGTGGGCTTGCACTTAGTGCTTTGAGCCTCAATGTCCTCCCTATTAGCTACACAGCTGCATATACTATTTTATTTCCACTCTACACTTGCACCAATAATGTTTGTATGTTTGGGCAATTTAAAGTAATGTGCTGGTCAATGACATTGCCAGCCCTTAAATTAGACAGTGGTTTTTAAATGGAAGGCACTTTGTTCAAACACAAAACATCATTTGGAAGAGAATGAGCAATGGCTTTGGTTGCCTTTGGTTACCTCTTTTTAAATCTGAGTCTAGAAGTCACGAGCTTAGTTTTTAATATCTGGAAGCTAAGAACCATGCTTCTTTCCTTAACTTTTCTGCCTAGCTCAGTCTGCAGTATTGGTGAACTATCTACTTTGTATGCTCCCAAGGGTTGTGTTTGCTTACTCTCCCAGATAATGCCAGCAAAGTCCTTCCTGACACTGTTGCAGCTATCTAAGTTACACAAAATTTATGAGTAAGGGATGAAATCATAGGTGAGAAAACAAGGCTTAGAATTTACATGGCTTGTCATTGATCACCTAGCATGCCAATGGCAGAGATATAACTAACATCAGGGTATCTAGTCATTTCTACTCCCTGAATATATCATGGAAGCCAAAAAAATCCTCAAGTGGTGCTTAAAGTACCAATTGTTTACAAATTGAGTTGTGTTGGAATTTTCTACCACTGTAACAAATAACCGAAAGAAATAGTTTAAAGGAAGAAAACTTTGCTTGAGTTCACAGTTTCTGAGATCAGTTGACAGTTACCTGACTCAAATGCTGTGGTCCATTGCTGTGGTGACATCAATAGCAATAGCACATGGTAGGGGAAACTACATAACTCATGGCACCCTGGAAACAGAAATGAGACTAGAAGTGGACAAGGACAAGATATAACTCCCAAGGACATGTCCTCCAGTGACTTACATCATCTACTGAGGACCCACAAATTGTAGTTTCCATTCATCCATAATAGTACCTTCAGCCAAGAACTAAGCCATCAACATAAGAGCAGAATATAAGGTGATGCACTAAGTCCTCCATGGAGAAAGTCTTGCTAGGAATAGATGGCAGATGTATTAAATAATATACTTAATGATAATTTGGTTTGCACTCTGGCAAAATATCTTTATCCCATTAAGAATGTTTATGACTGTCTTTGGACCACACCTAGAATAGCCTGGATGTTGAGAACTGTAAGCACTGAAGAGAGAATGGATTCTTGATGATTCAATAATTTTAATAATAATATATTCTTGTTCTATATGCACTTTTTGCAGTTAGATTTTTGTGCTAATTAGTGTATGCTAACTATGACTTTATCTTGACACTATTTTACCATTTTACATATGAGTTAACTAAGGATCTAAAAAGTATGTAAATTGCCTGTGGTCACATATTTTTGTGGCGGTAATGAAGCTGCACGTTGAATTAAGGCTACTTGGCTGAAGAGAACACATGGCTTACACATTATTATATGGCTTTCAAGTCACTGTGATGTCTCTAGGAGTGAAGTTTAGAAGTAATACACATGTTTCTTTGGAAGGAATGGGAATATAGGCCAGAGCTCTAAACGACATTTGAGTTATATGGCTACACAGATGATACAAGAAAGAATGGTTCTCTCTTTGGCTTTAGATTCAAGAGCTAAGAGAAAATGTTGAAGCTGGTCCCATTTTCTAGGTAGCCTCCCTGGAGATGTGTAGCAGTCTAGTCATCTTTGTTTTACATCTAATATCCTCTATGAGTGAGTACATACCATGTTTGTCCTTCTGAGTCTGGGTTACCTCACTCAGGATAATTTTTTCTAGATCCATCCAGTTGCCTGCAAACCTCATGATGTCATTGTTTTTCTCTGCTGAGTAGTACTCCATTGTGTATATGTAGCCTATTTTCTTTATCCATTCTTCAGTTGAAGGGCATCTAGGTTGTTTCCAGGTTCTGGCTATTACAAACAATGCTGATATGAACATAGCTGAGCAAATGCCCTTGTGGTATGATTGAGCACTCCTTGGGTGTATGCCCAAGAGTGCTACAGCTGGGTCTTGGGGGAGATTGATTCCCAATTTTCTAAGGAAGTGCCATATTGATTTCCAAAGTGGCTGTACAAGCTTGCATTCCCACCAGCAGTGGAGGAGAGTTCTCCTTGTTCCACGTCCTCTCCAGTATAAGCTGTCTTCAGTGTTTTTTTTATGTTAGCCATTTTGACAGGTGTAAGATGATATCTCAGAGTCATTTTGATTTGCATTTCCCTCATGATTAGGGATGTTGAGCAATTCCTTAAATTTCTTTCAGCCATCTTTCTCTTAAAACAAAACAAACAAAACAAAACCCCATATAATCACAGAAATAAACAAATAAAACTTGGAGTCCATTTTCTGTTAGCCATACTCCTGAGCATGGGGCCTGCCATAGAATGTGGATAAAACACTCAGTGTCACTCCACTGAAGAAAACTGAATTTCTACCTCTCAGAAACTATCAGTTACAATGTCTATTAGTTAGGAGAATTTGTACATGAAAACTGAATTTCTACATCTCAGCAACTATCAGTTACAAGGTCTATTAGTTAGGAGTGAGAATTTGTACATGTTTCCCCTTCTCTATGCTGGGATTTTGTCCAGCTTGAACTTGTGCAAGCTGTGCATACTGTCATAGTCTCTATAAGTTCCTATGTATATCAACCCTATTGTGTCTGAAAAATGCTGGTTTTTTTTGGAGCCATCCACCACTTCTGGCACTTATAACCTTCCTGACTCCTTTTCTAAGCCCTGAGGGAAGAGGTGTGACACATAAATCCTACTTAGTGCTGAGTGCTTCAAAGTCTCTTACTCTCTGCATGTTGTGCAGTCATGTGTCTCTGTATTTATTGTCATTTACTGAGAAAAGAAGCTTCTCTGATGAGGGTTGGGGGGAGTGCCAATATATGGATGTTGAAATATGCAATTAGGATTCATTTTATTGCCATGTTTAACAGAATAATAGTTGTAGATTTTTTCCTTAGAGCTCATGACCTATCTCACCAAGCAGGCTTTAAATGCAATTCAAAAATGATTGACTATTCCCATAATGTTGTTTCAGTATTGCATCAGTAGGTATATCTTGCAGGCAAGTCACTACTGCAGATTGCATAGTTCATAGCTGCATGAGATTAATGTTTTTCTCCTCTGGTAGGTTGCATAGTACCTTCCAACAATAGGAATACTAGTCAGTAGGTATGAAGCTTCCAATTCAGCACCAGAGCAATTTCTCCACATTCAATAACATGTATATGACATCTTCACCAATCGAATTGCACCATTAAGTTGTGGAGAGTAACAAATAGCATTGGCAATAGCCTCTAGTGTTAAGGGGGTGTCTAATAGACCCCTTTGTCCAATAACTCAAACATAGTTAATTCTTTTTGAATGAATAATGTAATTCACTCCTGGTACTGGGGTATTTATTTGGTAGCTTATGTCTGTTTGTGTCATTGTTTCCTCATTAAATGTATGTATTCTAGGCCTTTTCCTAAGGCCTTTTGTATTAGTTTTCATCCCTACATTCCCTCCTTTATTCTACATTTTCAATCCCCCATTAAACTTTTTTAGTCTATTTTTAACATTATTCTATTTTCCCTTCCTTGGAAGTTACTGTTTGTTTTTGTTTTTTGTTTTTTTTTTAATAGTTGCATCTTACCCATTAGTAGACTATTAGGCAAAAATAATTCCACTGAAGATATAAATCTTAACATTATCACTCTCTTTGAAGTCATAAGTGGGATTAAAATTGATTTTCAGTTCTGAATGTTAATGAAAATAAAGCAATGCTTAGAAATAAAAAGACACTTTTGAGTCTTAGTGTTGTCAGAGCTCCTAGCCCACTTCCATTCAATGGAGTGCCTTTCTCTTGCTTTATAGATTGCCTCTATTTCTATTGCCAAAAATAAAATAAAAGTAGGAAAAATAAAATCTAAAATTTTGTTGCAGAAAGCTACAGAAAATAAAGTAAAACACAAATACATGAGAGATAGAGAGAGACAGAGACAAGGAAAGACATACACAGAGAAAATAATGATAACAGCAAGAGCCTGTTGAAGGATGCAGGGAGCCAAGACAAAAGGATCACTTCAAGTCTGAGGTTAGCCTAGGCTAGAGAGAAAGTACTAGGCCAAATTAAACTAAGGTGTTAGACACAGCCTCATGATAAAAGCAAACAAACAATAACAAAAATAACAGGAAATAGACAAAATAGTAGAAGAATGAAGCATGTTGAAACTAATGCGTGATGGTATATTGCATCTGCATAGCTAAATATGAATCAAAATTAATTAACTTCAGAAGCCTTTATGCAAAGAAAACCCCATACCCAGATGTTTTCACTGGTTAAACATTCTCAATCATTTAAGGAAGAAATGACATTTGTTCTCTACAAACTCTTCTAAACACAAAGACAAAACAAAACAGTACTGTTTTAAAAAGATAACGTATAGAGTTCCCATTCTCCCTCAAAACTCCCATCTGGACCAGAGGTGAGTGCCTGGGGTTATAGTCAGAGAGGCAACCACCCTTGGGTCCCACCCCTGGGCACCAGCCATCCTGGGAGGACCTGCCCAACTTGGCCCCAGTTTCTGGCCATGTGTCAGGCCCTGTAGGAAGTCTCCCCTTTTCCAAGACTGCAGGCAGACCATGCAGTCTTCATACCCTGCCCCCACACCCATTTGCCCAAGACCCCAGCCACTTCCTGAGAATCAGAGACCAGGCCCCAGCTTCCATCCTTCCTTGGAACTCCCACCTGGACCAGAGGTGAGAGCTTGGGGTCACACCCAGAGAGGCACACACCTGGGTTACAGCGTGGGCACCAGCCACTCTAGGGAACACCTGCCCAACTAGGCCCCAGGTTCTGGCCATAGGGCAGGAACCCCCATCCCCACCAGCAAGGTTCCCCCTCTCCAAGGCCCCCTGGTGAACCCTACAACCTCCACACCCTGGTGAACCCTACAACTTCCACGCCCTGCCCACACACCCATCTGCCAGAGACCCCAGCCACTTCCTGAGACTTAGAAACAAGCCCCCAGCTTTCATCCTGCCCTGGAACTCCCATCTGGACCAGAGGTGAGTACCTGGGGTTGTAGTCAGAGAGGCAACCACCTCTGGGTCCCACCCCTAGGTACCAGCCATCCCGGGAGGACCAGCCCAATTTGGCCCCAGTTTCTGGCCATTCATCAGGCCCTTCTGGAAGGCTCATCATTTCCAAGACTGCAGGCAGACCCTACAGTCTCCACACCCTGCCCCCACACCCATTTGCCCGAGATCCCAGCCACTTCCTGAGACTCAGAGACCAGCCCCCAGTTCCCATCGGCCCCAGAACTCCCATCTGGACCAGAGAGCACCCAGCTATCAACCCCCCCAGAACTCCCATCTGGAACAGAGCTTCCATCCTGCCCCGGAACTCCCATCTGGACAAGAGGAGCTCCCATCTGGACAAGATAAGGAGACCCCAGGGACGTCCTGTTACTCAGAGTCCAGCACCCCAGCTCCTATCCAGCCAGCACTCTCCTCTGCACCAGAGCTCCAATCTGGTCCAGCGCTTCCATCTGGACCAGAGAGAGGCTCCCTCAATCTATCAGCTCTGTCTGGACCAAGTACACTGATAAGACCAAGAACGAACCCACAAGGAGATGGGCAGACATCAAGGCAGAAGTACATACAACAAAATAAAGAGCAATGCAGCATCACCAGAACCTAGCCCTTCTCCAACAGCTAGACCTGAACATCACGGAATGGAAGAAGAAGAAAACAACCTTATAAATAACATCATGAAGGGGCTAGAGCCTTATATAGAAGAAATCAAAAATAAAGTGCATGAACAGACAAACAAAAAATGGGAAGAACGCTATAAAAAAAAAAAAAAACTAGAGGAAAGGACAATTAAAGCAGAAGACAATAATAAGTCCCTGAAAGAAAATGATGAAACAGCAAGGGAAACAGTCCAAGACCTGAAGAGGGGAATAGAAAAAATGAAGAAGACACTAGCAGAAGGAATGCTGGAAATAGAAAATCTGAGTAAACAAACAGGAACTTCAGATGCAAGTATAACCAATAGAATGCAAGAGATGGAAGAGAGGATCTCTGGTGTTGAAGATATGTTAGAAGAAATAGATTCATCAGTCTAAGAAAACACTAAATACAAAAATTCATGACACAAAATGTCCAAGAAATTTGGGACACCCTGAAAATACCAAACCTACAAATAATGGGGATAGAGGAAGTAGAAGAATACCAACTCAAAGGCACAGAAAATATATTTAACAAGATCATAGAAGAAAACTTTCCAAATTTAAAGAACGAAATGTCTATGAAGATACAAGAAGCCTATAGAACACCAAACAGACTAGACCCCCCCAAAAAAGTCCCCTCGCCACATAATAATTAAACAACTAAACATACAGAATAAAGAAAGAATATTAAGGGCAGCAAAGGAAAAAGGCCAAGTGACTTGTAAAGGCAAACCCATCAGAATGACATCCGATTTCTCAATGGAGACTTTGAAAGCCAGAAGGACCTGGACAGATATAATGCAGACACTAAGAGACCATGGATGCCAGCCTAGACTAATATACCCAGCAAAATTTTCAATCATCATAGATGGAGTGAACATGACCTTCCAAGACAAAACCAGATTTAAACAATACTTATCCACAAACTGAGCCCTACAGAAAGCACTAGAAGGAAAATTCCAAACAAAGGAAGGCAGATACACCCATGAAAACACAGGCAATAGATAACAACACCACAGCAGTAAACCCCAAAGAAGAGAAGTACACACACACTACCACCAAAAAAATAAAAATAATAACAAGAATGTACAATCACTGGTCATTAATATCCCTTAATATCAATGGATTTAATTCACCTATAAAAAGACACAGACTAACAGAATGGATATGAAAACGGACCCATCTTTCTGCTGCATACAAGAAACACGTGTCAAATTCAAAGACAGACACCTCCTAAGAATAAAAGGCTGGGAAAAGACTTTCCAATCAAATGGTCTTAAGAAGCAAACTGGTGTAGCCATCCTAATATCCAGCAAAATAGACTTCAAACTAAAATCAATCAAAAGAGTCATCACAGGAAAGATCCACCAAGATGAAGTCTCAATTCTGAACATTTATGCCCCAAACACAAGGGCACCCACATGTGTAAAAGAAACATTGCTAAAGCTTAAATCACATATAAAACCCCACACATTAATAATGGGAGACTTCAACACCCTACTTTCACCTCTGGACAAATCGAACAAATTGAAACTTAACAGAGACATAATGGTCTTAACTGATGTTATGGCTCAAATGGACTTAATCAATATCTACAGAACATTCAACCTGAACAAAAAAGAATATACCTTCTTCAGAGCACCCCATGGAACCTTCTCTAAAATCGACCACATACTTGGCCACAAATCAAATCTCAACAGATACAAAACAATTGGAATAACCTCCTGTGTTCTATCAGACCACCATTGTTTAAAGTTAGATTTCAAAAACAACAACAACAACAAACAACAAAAAACAGATATCCTACAATCTCATGGAAACTGAATAATGCTCACCTGAATCACCAATGGGTTAAGGAAGAAATAAAGAAAGAAATTAAAGACTTCCTAGAGATCAATGAAAATGAATACACCACATACCCAAACTTATGGGATACTATGAAAGCAGTGCTAAGAGTGAAATTCATAGCACTATATGTCCACATAAAGAAGCTGGAGAAATCTCATGCTAGTGACTTGACAGCACACCTGAAAGCCCTTGAACAGGAAGAAGCAAAGTTTCCCAGGAGGAACCGATGCCATGAAATTATCAAATTGAGAGCTGAAATCAATAAAATAGAAATAAAGAGAACAATACAAACGATTAATGAAACAAAGAGTTGGTTCTTTGAGAAGATCAACAAGATAGACAAGCCCTTATCTAAACTAACCAAAGACAGAGAGAGAGCATTCAAATTAACAAAATCAGAAATGAAAAGTGGGACATAACAACAGACAATGAGGAAATCCAGAGAATCATTAGGTCATACTTCAAAAACCTCTACTCCACAAAACTGGAAAATCTAAAAGAAATGGATAATTTTCTGGATAGCTACCACATGCCTAAGTTAAATCAAGACCAGAAAAACCATTCAAGAAGTCCAATAACCACTAAGGAAATAGAATCAGTCATTAAAAGATTCCCAACCCAAAAAAAGGCCGGTACCAGATGGTTTCAGTGCAGAATTCTACCAGATCTTCAAGAAGACTTAATACCAATACTCTTGAAACTGTTCCACACAATAGAAGCAGAAGGAATATTACCAAACTCATTCTATGAGTCTACAATTACCCCGATTCCTAAAACAAACAAAGATGCAACAAAGAAACAGAACTACATACCGATCTCCCTCATGAACTTTGATGTAAAAATATTCAGTAAAACACTGGCAAACAGGCTCCAAGAACACATCAAAACAATTATCCCACATGATCAAGTAGGCTTCATCCCAGGGATGCAAGAGTGGTTCAACATAAGAAAGTCCGT
Organism: Onychomys torridus; assembly: GCF_903995425.1. Classification (NCBI taxonomy): domain Eukaryota; kingdom Metazoa; phylum Chordata; class Mammalia; order Rodentia; family Cricetidae; genus Onychomys; species Onychomys torridus. The sequence goes on from NC_050466.1 coordinate 49,750,164, forward strand.
CAATGTAATACACCATAGAAACAAACTCAAAGGAAAAAAAAAACCCACATGATCATCTCACTAGATGCAGAAACGGCATTTGACAAAATACAACACCCCTTCACGATAAAGGTCTTGGAGTGACCAGAAATACAGGGAACATACCTAAACATAATAAAGGCAATCTACAGCAAGCCAACAGCCAACATCAAATTAAATGGAGAGAAACTCAAAAGCAATACCACTAAAATCAGGAACCAGGCAAGGCTGTCCCCTCTTCCCCTACGTATTCAATATCGTACTTGAAGTTCTACCCAGAGCTATAAGACAACATAAGGAGATTAAGTGGATACAAATTGTAAAGGAAGAAGTCAAGCTTTCCCTATTTGCAGATGACATGATAGTATACATGAGTGACCCCAAAAATCCAACCAAGTAACTGACAGAGCTTATAAAAACCTTCAGCAACATAGCAGGATACAAGAGCAACTCAAAAAAAAAAAACAGTAGCCATCCTATATACAATAGACAAACAGGCTGAGAAGGAAATCAGAGATACATCACCCTTTACAATAGCCACAAATGATATAAAATACCTTGGGGTTAATCTAACTAAGCATGTGAAGGACCTATATGAGAAGAACTTTAAGTCCCTGAAAAAAGAAATTGAAGAAGATGTCAGAAAATAGAAAGATCTCCCATGCTCATGTATAGGCAGGATTAACATAGTAAAAATGGAGATCTTACCAAAGCCAAGCTACAGATTCAACACAGTCCCCATCAAATTACCAACACAATTCTTCAAAGATCTGGAAAGAATAATACTCAACTTCATATGGAAAAACAAAAATCCAGGATAGCCAACAGAATCCTGTAAAATAAAACAACCACTTGTGGCATCACGATCTCCAACAAGTGGTGCTGGCATAACTGGATGTGAATGTGTAGAAGGCTGCAAATAGATCCATAACTGTCACCATGCACAAAACTTAAGTCCAAGTGGATCAAAGACCTCAACATAAATCCATTTACTCTGAACCTGATAGAAGAAAAAGTAGGAAGTACTCTTGATTGCTTTGGCACCAGAGATCACTTTCTAAATATAACACCAGTAGCACAGACACTGAGAGAAACAATCAATCAATGGGACCTGTTGAAACTGAGAAGCTTTTGTAGAGCAAAGGACACGGTCAACAAGACAAAGCGACAGCCTACAGAATGGGAAAAGGACTTCACCAACCCCACATTTGACACAGGGCTGAAAACCAGAATATATAAAGAACTCAAGAAATTAGTAATCAAATGCCCAACAGTCCAATTAAGAAATGGGCTATAGAACTAAACAGAGAATTCTCAACAGAGGAATTTGAAATGGCTGAAAGACATTTAAGGATTTGCTTAACATCCCTAATTATCCAGGAAATGCAAATCAGAACAACTCTGAGATGCCACCTTACACCTGTCAGAATTGCCAAGATCAAATACCCAGAGACAGCTTATGCTGTTGGTGAACTCTCCTCCACTGCTGGTGAGAATGCAAGCTTGTATAGCCACTTTGGAAATCAATATGGCACTTCCTTAGAAAATTGGCAATCAATCTCCCCCAAGACCCAGCTGTAGCACTCTTGGGCATATACCCAAGGAATGATCAATCATACCACAAGGCCATTTGCTCAGCTATGTTCATATTAGCATTGTTTGTAATAGCCAGAACCTAGAAACAACCTAGATGCCCTTCAACTGAAGAATGGATAAAGAAAATATGGTACATATACACAATGCAGTACTACTCAGCAGAGAAAACAATGACATCATGAGGTTTACAGGCAAATAGATGGATCTATAAAAAATCATCCTGAGTGAGGTAACCCAGACTCAGAGGACAAACATGGTATGTAGTCACTCATAGGAGGATACTAGATGTAAAACAAAGATTACTAGACTGCTACACAACTCCAGGGAGGCTACCTAGAAAATGGGACCTTAGGAAAGACCCAGGGATCACCCAATGACAGAGAAATGGATGAGATCTACATGAACAACCTGGACGACAGTGGGAGTAATGAAGGGCAATATTTGAGGGAAAGAAAGCTAAGGGGAGCAGGAGATCCCAGCTAAATCAAGAACAGAAAGGGAGAACAAGGAATAACAGACCATGATAAATGAAGACCACATGAGAACAGGAATAGGCAGAGTGCTGGAGAGGTCCCCAGATATCCATAATGACACATCCTCTGTAGACTGCTGGCAATGGTTGAGAGTAACTCTAATCTGACCTAGTCTGGTGATCAGATGGCCAAACACCCTAACAGTCATGCTGGAACTCTCATCCAATAACTGATGGGAGTGGATGTAGAGATCCTCAGCCAGGCCCCAGGTGGAGCTCCAGGAGTCCAATTGTCAAGAAAGCAGAGGGACTGTAAGAGCATGAATTCTTGAGACCAGGATTGGAAAAAGCACAGGGACAAATAACCAAATGAATTGAAGCACATGAATTTTGAACCAAAGGCTGTGGAGCCCCCAGCTGGAGCAGGCCCTCTGGATAAGTGAGACAACTGAATAGCTTGAACTTTTTGGGAGGCTTCCAGGCAGTGGGACCGGGCCTTGTCCTTAGTGCATGAGCTAGCTGTTTGGAACCTTGGGCTTTCACAGGGATACTTTGCTGAGCCTGGAACGAGGGGACTGGACCTGCCTGTACTGAATCCACCAGGTTTAAATGAATCCTCAGTGGAGTCCTGGCCCTGGAGGAGATGGGAATGGAGGGGAGGGGATGGGGGGAAATTGAGGGTGGGGGCGGGAGGGGGAGGACAGGGGAACCCATGGCTGATGTGTAAAATTAAAACACAAATATAATAATAATAATAATAATAATAATAATAATAATAATAAAAGAAAAAAAGTAACATATCATTTACATCATAATATTGGCAAAGAACATGACAAAAATCATGGAGAAGTATTCCTTATGAAAATGGATTTTGTAATGTACTAAATTTGTTAAAATACATATAAATGTACACATGCACATATATAACATATGGTATGTGTGGATTATCTTAAGATGTAAGATTGGTTTAACATTTGAAAAATAATCAATATAATTCAAAATATGAATAACAAAGGAAAAATCAAATTAACATTTTAATAGACACATAAAATCTATTTGACAACTTTCAACAATGTTCCTTGATTAAAAAAACATGAAATTTTATTTGCTATTATTTTATATGTGTGGGTATTTATTATATATTATTGGTGTTTTGCTTGCATGTATGTAAAGTGGTTGATTACATCTTACTGAGATATTGGCCAAAGGACTCTCATGGGAACCCTCAAACACCCAAGGATGTTCCCAAGACTATAGGTTACTCTCCACAAACTGACAGAAAGGCTTTGTTGCTGAAGACAATGCCCACATAATTCATTGAACATGAAGAAATTGAACTGGTGCCTTCATAGAGCCTTCATCACTACATTTTAGTATCTTTGGTACAGGAAGTTACTCTGCAAGCTACCAAAAGAAGAACATAAATACCAACCCAGTCATAAACATTTTGATCTACAATGGTCCCCTGCCTGCAAGGTATAGTAGGGCAAGGGCAGCATAAAGCTTGTGGGAGTAATCAACCAATATCTGATTTGATTTAAGGCCCACTCCATGAGATGGACCCATACCTGACACTGCCTGAGTGGCCAAGAATGTGAGACTAGATATACCAGGAACCTAGGGTAAAACTACTGTTCTAAAATTTAAAAGGGGGAAAAGGTAGCAATAAAATGACTCTTAATGACATTCTGCTGCACTCATAGATCAGTGTCTTGCTCAGCCATCATCAAAGAAGCTTCTTCCTGCAACAGATGAAAACAAATACAGAGACCAACAGCCAGACATTATGAAGAGAGTAAAAACCTTGGAAAAGTCATTCCTAAAGAGGTTGCTTCCATCAAATCCCTCCCCTCAGGGTTTAGGTAATCCCAAAGAAGAGACAGAGTATGTAAAAGCCAGAAGGGATGCAGGACACCAAGAAAGCAAGGCCCTCTCAATCAACATGATCAAACTTCATATGAAATCACAGAGACTTACATAGCTTGCACAGAGCCTGCACATGTCTTCACCAGGTCCTCTGTGAATCTATTTTGGATTCCAGTTTAATGTATTTATGGAATGTACAATGAGTGAGTTTCTTCTTGTTGTGCTTCTTCTTGGGCTCTTTTCATTCTGTTTTTTTTCTGTCCAATTTCTATGTACCAGTTTTTGTTTTTATCATATTATATTTCTATTTTATTATTATCCCTTAGAAGCCTATGTGTTTTATAATGAGAGACAGAATGGGTATGGTATGTAGGAACTGGGCGGAGTAAAAGGAGGAGAAAACATAATCAGGATATATTATGTGATAAAAAAATCTATTTTTAATAAAAGGAAAAAAAAACTCACTAACAAGCTGATATCCATAAAGAAATGCTCAATATAATAGAAAGATGTGAATTTATGGTTAGTATCATACTTATGCTTTTAATGTAAACCACAGGACAAAGAAAGATGTCATGAATTGAAATCAAGTGACTTTATTTTCTAATGTAAGCCTTTAAAAGCATCCAAAGAAATGCAATTTCTTGACCCTCTTGCTGCACTCCCTGAGTGCTGGGAGGGCAGGCTTGCACTATCATGTGAGACCGCATTTGAAATTTTACTTACTTTTAATTTTATTTTATATGTGTGGGTATTTTGTCTGCATGTATGTCTGTGTACCATGTATGTGAAGTGTCCGAGAAAGCCAGAAGAGAGCATTAGATCCCTTGGGCTAGAGTTACAGATAGTTGTGAGCTGCCATGTGGGAAATGAACCTGGGTCCTGAGGAAGAGTGCTAGTGCTCTTAACCACCAAACCATCTCTCCATGTTCACAACTGAATTTTTAAATTATTTTTTGAAATACAAAATATTTTATTTCTTTAAAACAAATAAAAGATGAATAAAAGAATAATGAAAACAAATTGTGTATAAAATGAACAATATGTACAAACAAAATTGGAAAATAAAATTCATTTTTATTCAAATGGCCATTTGAACATAGGACAAGTAGATTATGCACTTATCTAAGGATCTGAGGATATTATACACAATTATGTTGAAATAATAAGCATAGGAAATAGGAAAGACTTAATGGCTACATAGACTAAATTGAAAAATTCTAAATTACATCTAATGTGAATTATAGACAAAAGGAATAGCAATGTGTGTTAGTTGTGTTTAAGGAAATAATGTCTGACAATAAGAAAACTGAAGCAAAGCATATTCTCCTTCTAGAATCACAGTGAATTACAGACAAGCAAGCAAAATGAATGCACATTTACACATAGGCAATAGGAAAAGGTACCATATTTTGAAAGAAGTAAAATTATTTATATGTAGATGGCATGAGTGAGTATTAAAACATAAAATGCTTAGAAATGACAAAACATCACTTTACATGATAAGCAGCATGTGTGGACCAAGTGAAATGTTCATGTTCTGTACCTGAACAACTGTACTATTTTCTGAATGTTTAGCATACTTACCACACTAGACAGTAATTTAAATTGTGATTATATTTTACCACAGAGATATTAAATATATATCCACATAAACTTTTATGGTAATTCTATTCACAAAAGCCTAAATCTAGGAACAGTTATCATTTTCAGTAAAAAGATAAGTGCAAAAAAGCACTTTATGATTTCTTCTGTGTAAAGTTGTAGAAAAATGATAATTATTTCAGTTTCAGAAAGGAGACTGGTGGTTTGAAAGAGAATGACCCCCAAAGGGTTTAGCACTACTAGGAGGTGTGGCCTTGTTGGAATAAGCGTGGCCGTGTTGGAGGAAGTGTATCACTGTGGGAGTGGACTTTCAGGTCTATGCTCCAGCTACTCTCAGTGTCACAGTCTACTTCCTGTTGCCTGGTAGCCAAGATTTAGGACTCTCAGCTACTTCTCCAGCACAACATCTGCCTGCACATTACTCTGTCACACCATGATGATAATGGACTAAAGCACCACCTCTGAACTGTAAGTGAGCCAACCCAATTAAATGCATCCCTTTATAGAAGGTGCCATGGACATGGAGTCTCTTCAATAGAACCCCTAACTTAGACAGAAGTTGGTACCAAGAATGAGATATTGCTATCATAAGCCTGACCATGTTTTTGTTTGGAGGAATTTGGACTTTGGTACTTTGGGTTAGGAGAGCAGTAGAATGTTTTAGCACTTAATGAGCCATACTAGTAGGAGCATGGAAGACAGTGGAACTGAGTATGATTTGATGAACTGTGGGGGCCTTGCTCAAGAGGTTACAGAGAATAAGAATATTAATAATACTAATATATATTATGTGGCTTAAAGATCATTCTGGTAATATTTTGGTCAAGAATGTGACTGCTTTTTGCACTTATCCAAAGAGTCTGCCTGAGGCTAAAGTGAAGAATTTTGTGTTAATTCCATTGTTAGAGGAAATCTCAAAACAGCCTAGTATAGACTCTGTTATGTGGTTATTAGTGTTAATTCTGATGAAGATTTATCATGAAAAGGAGCAAGCTGAGCAAGGGAAAATAATTGAGGAGTAAAAGAGCACAGAAAGTGTAATAGAGCTAAATACAGTGTTCATGGACATAAACAGATTAAGAAATGGAATAAAGGGAGTGGTGACCTCAGGGCATGATCCCACCCTGCTATGTTTCCAACTTGTGAAAAGGACTTAAAGAAAAGCCTAGACCTGAGTGCTGTTGTGCATGTCTTTAATCCCAGCACTTGGAAGGCACAGGCTGGCAGAACTCTGAGTGTGAGGTCAATCTGGCCTACAGAGCAAGTCCAAGGACAGTCAACCATAGGAAATGAAAGTAGCAATCAAAAACAAATAGTTGGTGAAGGTGTAATTGAATGAGGGGGCCATATGACAGCCCATGTGGTTCTGACTTTAGAATTAAGAATAGAAAAAATGAGGGACATCTAGGTTGTTTCCAGGTTCTGGCTATTACAAATAATGTTGCTATAAACATAAATGAGCAACCTAGATGCCCCTCAACTGAAGAGTGGATTAAGAATGTGGTACATATACACAATGGAGTACTACTCAGCAGAGAAAAACAATGACATCATGAGGTTTGCAGGCAAATAGATGGATCTAGAAAAAAATCATCCTGAGTGAGGTAACCCAGAAAGACAAACATGGTATATACTCACTCATAGTGGATACTAGATGTAAAGCAAAAGATAAACAGATTACAACCCACAGCTCCAAAGAAGCTAGCTAACAAGGAGGATCCAAAGAGGGATGCATGGATCGCCCTGGGAAGGGGAAATAGATTAGATCTACATGAGTAAACTAGGGATGAGGGGTGGGCAATGCAGGGTAGGGGATAGGGGATGAGAGCATAAGGGAACAGGAGGGTCGAGCTGGTACAGGGATGGAATGGGAGAGCAATGAAAGAGATACCATGATAGTGGGAGACATCATGGAGATAGGGAGAAACCTCTTGCTAGGGAAATTCCCAGGAATCTCCAAGGATGACCCCAGCTTAGACTACTAGAAGTAGTGGAGAGAGTATCTGAATTGAACTGGCTTATGCCAGTGATCAGATCACTGAATATCCTGACATCATAGAGCATTTCTCCAGTAACTGATGGAAACAGATGCAGAGATTCACAGCCCAACACTAGGAGTCCAGTAGAAGAGAGAGAAGAGGGATGCTATAAGCAAGGGCATTAAGATCATGATGGGGAAACCTGCAGAGTTGAGAAACCAAACTAGTGGGAACTCATGAAATTTGCATCAATAGCTGTGGAGCCTGCATGGGACTGGGCTAGACCCTCTGCATAATGAGACAGTTGTGTAGCTTGATATGCTTAAGTGGCCCCCTAGCAGTAGGATGAGAATCCATCCCTGGTGCATGAGCTGGCTTTTCAAAGCCCACTACCTATGATGGGACACTTCACACAGCCTTGAGGCAGGGGAGGAGCTTGTACTTGCCTCTACTAAATGTACCTCCCCATGGGAGGCCTTACCTTCTTATAGGAGGGATTGGGGGATGCGTTTGGAGAGGGAAGCTGGAGGGGTAGGAAGAAGAAAGGAATCTTTGATTGGTATGTAAAATGAATGAAAAATTTTCTTAATTAAAAAAAATGTAGATCTCCCAGGGGAAAAAAAAGGACAGAAAGAATGGGTTATGGAATTTGTCTCAGCATCTAAGGAAATCTGTTGAGGCCAGCATGTGTAAGGTGTGTCCTTGAATGGAGACCTAGAGAGACCATTGTGTGGAGCTGTGAAGATGAAGCCTGGATTGCCTTAGGGACCCCAACATGTTAGAGATGCCAGAGTCATGGGATACCAACTGAGGAGAGCTGCTAATAGGGAGTGGAACCAGCCCAAGAGAAAGAAGTGGGTTGCAGTCAACAAAAGTGAAAGGAGTTGGAGATCACAAGAACATTTTTACATCAGACCTGGAGATGCAGTGTTTGGAGTTTGCCCAGCTGGTTTCCAGCCTTGCTTTGTTTTGGTTCAGTATTTCTTCACTATATTCCCTTCTCTACATTTTGGAATGATAATGGATAACCTATGCCATTCTATGTTGGAAGTATGTGATCTGTTTTTTGTTTGTTTGTTTGTTTGCTTTTTATCTTATAAAGGATTACAGCTAAGAAGTTGCATGAGTCTCAGCAGAGACTTTGAACTTTGGACTTTTAAACAGTGCTGAGACTGTGATAGACTATGGGGAATAAATGCACTTTGCATTACAATATGGCTATAAGCTTTTAGGGACTGTGGAGAATGTGGTGGCTTGAAAGAAAATACCCCCCCCCAAAGGGAGTGGCACTATTAGGTGCTGTGGGGTGTCTTTCTATATGCTGTGGATATGTGTTGGTTGATAAATAAAGCTGCATTGGCCTATGGCAAGGCAGTTTAGAGGCAGGCTGGAAATCCAAGCAGGTATACAGAGAGAAGAAAGGAGTCTAGGAAAATGCCAGCACCATCAAGAGAAGCAAGATGTGAAAGTACCAGTAAGCCATGGCCATGTGGCAAAACATAGATTTATGGAAATGGGTTAATTTAAGATATAAAAGCTAGCTAGCATGAGGCCTGCTGTAGACCATACAGTTTTTAAATAATATAAGCCTCTGTGTGTTTACTTGAGTCCAAGTGGCTGCAGGATCATGGATGAAAAAGATTTGTCTGAATCACAGGGGGCCAAGGGGGACCAGAGAAACCTTCCAACTACAATTAGGAGATGTGGCCATGTTGGAGGAAGTGTGTTACTGTTGGGGTAAGCTTTGAGTTCTCCTATGCTCAAGCTATTCTCAGTGTCTCAGTCAATTTGCTGTTGTCTGCAAGCCAAGATGTAGGACTCTCAGCTACTTCTCCATCAACATATCTGCCTGTATGCTACCATGTCCCACCATGATAATAATGGACTGAGTCTCTTAAGTGTAAGTGAGCCACCCCAATTAAATGTTTTCCTTTATAAAATTTGTTTGGAACCTTGGGCTTACACAGGGACACTTTGCTCAGTCTGGAAGGAGGGGACAGGGCCTGCCTGTACTGAATCCAGCAGGTTTAAATGAATCCCCAGGGGAGTCTTGGCCCTGGAGGAGATGGGAATGGAGGGGAGGGGCTGGGGGGAAGGTGGGGGCGGGATGGGGGAGGATAGGGGAACCCATGGCTGATGTGTAAAATTAAAACACATATATAATAAATTAAAAAAATTCGTTGTGGTCATAGTGTCTCTTCACATCAGTAGAAACACTAAATCAGATGGAGACAATTTGAGAATATAACTAAGAACAGTGAGTAGAGGAAGAATTTGAGAGTAAATGCAAGGGACAACGAGGAGAAGAAGGATTATGTAGTAGCTGATCCGTGGTTATAGTAAGGCAAGGAAATTCGGGTGTGCTACTGCTTAGCAAACACATTGAGCACATACAACAATAATATCGTCGATATTTTAAAGAAGTAAAAGGAATTTAGAATGTTTTCACCACAAGTAAATGATAAATGTTTGAGCACATAGATATTTTCTCTTTATTTGACCACTATATACACATATTGATATACATGTGTGTATGTATGTATTTATATGTATATGATATTTATATGCATGTATATCATGTGGTAAGTACTCCATTAATATATATTTTTCTTATATCAGTTTAAACATTTGTATAAAACTGTTCCATATCACTAGCTACCAGGAAAATGCAAATCAAAGCCACAATAATACACCATTCCTAATAGAATGACTACTAACAAAAACACTGAAGCTAACACATGCTGATAATTATGTGGAATAAAGAGAACTCATATATACTGTTGGAGATGTAAATTAACATAGCTACTATAGAAAATTGTGTACTAACGTATGATCTTGGTGCATATTCAAAGAAATGATTCAACCCAATCAACCTATAAATGGACAGAATCCATCTTATATAAATAGTAGACTGAATGAATAGAATATTAGCCAGTCATAAACAAGATGCCTTTGGACAACTTCAGTATACATTTCACAATGATCTTTGAATTAAACTGTTTCTATGGGTGGGTACTGGATTTGTGGCTGAGGTGAATATCATATACAGAGCACTGTCAACAAAGAATCTTCAAGATCCACTACTTTATGTCTGCCAATTTACTGTATACCAATGACTACCTCATTTGAGAAACTCAGACTGGGCATGTGGATAATAAGTTCCCAAATAAAGAGACTAACAGGATGTTGTGATGCTATTTCACCTCAGAACAGTGCTAGAACTCAAACCAGGACTACCATGTGTTGACTCTGTCTATGAGCATGATTGAGAAGAGGTGCCAAGCCACCTCTGAAACTGGATTCCATTTTGACCTGTTTTCACACAGTTCTGGGGAAAAGTGGGGTAATGGAGGGAGGGGAAACTCAAGTAGGCCACATGCTAAATTTCCTATTTCACTTTCATCTCTTCTACCACTTTAGCCTCCTATTCATGAAAAGAGTTCTTCAGATACATCAAATAAAAAACTTTTGGTGCTAAGGACTCTCCCATATGGTGCTTTTGCCTCTCTCTTTCTTTACACTATTCCCCTTTCCTCTGACTTGTCTAATACATCTTTCCTTGGAGATCACTTTCTTAAGTGGCAGATTTATCTGTGAGTTTGAAGTAAATCCACTTGAAGAGCCACTGTAGGTAGAGTTTTCCTTCCTGACCCACAGTCAGGACAAATCTCTCTTACTCACCAGTCCCACAGTCGCTCAGTCCCAACCATGTAAGCACACAGAGACTAACATTGTTTACAAACTGTATGGCCGTGGCAGGCTTCTTGTTATCTAGTTCTTCTATCTTAAATTAACCCATTTCTATTCATCTATACTTTGCCATGTGGCTTGTGGCTTACCAGTACCTTACATCTTCCTTGTCATGGCGGTGGCTGGCAGTGTCTATCTGCCTCAGCCTTCTACTTCCCAGCATTCTCTTCTCTGTTTGTCCTGCCTATACTTCCTGCCTGGCCACTGGCCAATCAGCATTTTATTTATACAGAGCAATATCCATAGCACTTCCCTTTTTCTATTTTTTTTAAAGGAAGGTTAACTTTGACAGAGTAAAATTACAGATAACAAAACAATTATCAAGCAAGATTTATAGTTACAATATCTAGTTTATTTATAATATCTAGTCTATTAGTATTTGGCAAAATTAAAGAAGATATACTATCTATCCTATATTTGTGAGTCTAAGGTTTAATATATAACTTATCTTTTATCATAACTAAGGAAAATTATACCTATCTAGTCTTCAACTACATCAAAGACTTCAGAATGATATAATACTACCTGAGAAATGGGAGAAGGATGCAAGCAACTTTTGGGAGTCTTGCAACAATAGACAGAGACAGCTGGCAGCCTGGACAGTCTGGCTACTGGCCAATCAGCATTTTATTTATACAGAGTGATATCCACAGCAAACCACTCTTACTTAGATTAGGAAAACTATGATTGGCAGGTGGAGTCTGGGCCTCCAAACTGAGGGACATACAGTCTATCCACATGCTGGGGATTGCAGTCAGTGAAATGGCTGCAGGCAATAGCCAACACAGGATGGGCAAATGTTTCATTTCTTTCTGAGCCAAAACTCAGTGGGCCTGTGGAGAGCAAGGAATATATGCCAGGCACCAAGTGCTATTCAAAACATTTAATTCAATGAACATTTATTTGGGCTTTAACTTCATGCCAGACACAATGCTGACTACTTTGATACTGTAGTTACTAATCTGTGGGTCTCAAGCTTCTCCCAGACTTACATGGGAATCTGAGGTGCATTCTAGGCATATGAACATGAGCATGGCAAAAAGAATCACAGCTAACAAACACACAGAGTTAGACCTTCTAGTTCCCCAGTGACTGGACACAAGCAGGAATGAATAACAAGTTAGGCATCCTATATGATGGCCTTTGAGATAGAACTGAGCTGCCTATGTGTGGGGGACTGTGGGGGGATCAGATAAAGAAGGGAAAATCCCAGTAGGCAATACCTCTGATGTAACTCTTACATGAGTCCTCTAAATCATTCATATTTCATATCCTTTGCAACTCTGCTCAGAGAGAAGGTGGAGTGTGCAACACTCTGAGGAGCAGGAATTACAGAATTATAGAAGCCATATCACTCTGTTGCGGATTGATGGTAAGAATTTGTCAGCACTTTGACAGATTTCATCTGATCTGGATCTAGGCCTTAGCCTGTCTACTAATGGCTTCTCAGAGCCAAGACCTTCACTACTCCTTATTTAAATAACGTAGTGTTTTCCAATTATCAACTGAAATTCAAGTCTCATGCATGTAGGAACAAGATGTCTTCTTCAAATTTAAGCCTCAACCATTGGGTGCTATGTGGAAGTTTGTCATGAGGAGATGAGGGGCAACTTTGGCTTCTCTCATTCTGTTAAAGGTAAGGGAAATGTGATGAAGAGCTGGAAGAACTACATGATAGATGAGAGGAAAGGATGAAATGAGGTTCTGTGATTTTAGGATGATGTATTCTAAGGTCCAATTATGACAGTGATTATTTGCTATCCTTGGAAAATAATTTCTCTGATTCTAACTATAATATAACATAAGGTTATGATGAGAATTTAAGATGTGATTCATGGGATGCTTGAAAATCTCTTGGAATGTTAACATCACTAGCACCAATATAATTTTCGTCAATGATGAGGCTTAGGTATAAACTCATTTAGGGATATCCAAGCTGTCTAAATGTAATTTCCACAGGAAAACAGCCTTTGACTTTCTTTTGGAATAAAAACAGTATCCCATTATTGTTATGGTCAGAGTGACCTTGCCAGCCTTGCTATGGCTCATACTGAACCTGATTTGTCTTCCATGCTACCCTTAGGTACACTCAACTCTCTGCCATGTGTAACTCCTCAGGATATTTTCTCATGGATCAGTGAAGGAAGGGGTATCACAATATCCTCATTTTTAGGTAGTCATGCTGACTTCACAGTTGTGGTTCCCTGAGGATGTGGACTCTACAAAGATATTGTGTTCCACTTGTGCTGCCCTTTGCAATGTTCAAGCGAGCATTCTATTTATTTGGAGTTAAATAACCCCATGTTTTTTAAAACACCAGGTTTAGATTTTATAGGACAGTGGTCCAGTTAAGCACATATTAGTCCCCACATCCTTTCCTGAGCTGGGTGACCTATGTTGTCTCCTGAGACTTAGTAACAGTGGATGTGCTCTCTGGGTTAACATTCTGCTTCCATCTCAAGGGATGAGAAATGAGTGTCTGCTGTAAAACTACACAGGTTTTTTGGATGGGAGGTTGAACATTTACTATTTTCTCTATTTTTGAGAGGGTAAAAGTGAAGTAAAACACCTTAGATGAGGGCAGCACCAAGCTAGGAAAAAAAGAGAGAAAAGTGACTTTTCAGCACTCTGGTCATTTAAATATACTGAACATCTGCATCTCCTCTTTTTCTTCCAGAATAATTTTTAGAAGGCCATCTAGAAACATCAGCATTTAGTTCTTTTTTTTGCATTTAGTTATTTTTAATGGTAGAATGATATCCCATTGTGAAACTGTACAAAGATTTTGTTTGTAGATTCATAAATTAGTAGGTATTTTTTAAATACATTATTGTGAATGGTATATTTTAACTAAAGAAATAACAGTGAAACAAAATATAAGAAAGTTCTATATTTCACAGACCATACAATGCTGAGAAGGACAGAGAGACAAATAGATAATTGCCATAGAGTATTCCATGTATTATGATCAAAGCCAACCATTGAGCTGAAGATCATAGAGGAAAGGACCAGGGAGGATCTAAGGCTCACAGATGAGAGAGGTGGGGAGAAAAGCAGCGGAGATAATTCTGTATAGAGAAAGCTGTGTGTTCTCAATTAAATAAGGAAGAACCAAATACCATTGAGCCACTAAAAATATAAAAAAAGTGTCATGATAAAATCTGTGTTTTAAAATGACACTCTAGAGAAGCAATAGTTTAATTGATCAGAGGGAAGGCTGTGGAGAATATAAATGGACAGGCTAGAGTCAATTATGGCAGTAGAGGAAAGCAACATGTCTGAGTTATGCTATCACAGATAAAGATGGACAAACGTGGACAGATGCAAGATTTATGTATAAGGTAAAATTAACAAGATGTGATAACTTTATTTCATTTTAATTCTGTGACACATAACTTTCCTGATTTTCCTCCTAGCTTGTTGTCTATTTCTTCTCAGATCCTGTTACTATCTCCTCTTGTCTCTGCTCCTTTCTCCTCTTTTTCCTCCCACTTCTATCACATTTTCTATATTTTACCTCTTGATGCATCTTGTGGAGTCTTGTATCATGCAGTAAATTCTCCTTCCCATTCCTTTCTCCAAAAACTTAGTTTATATGTCTCATTACTAACTTGATATCTCCACTTGACTAAAAAATAGTACTTTCTTTCATAGTTTCAAGTTTTAGTAGTTGTAGGCAGACTTCTCTTTCCTGACCACCAGTACACAAATAACTGACACTGAGACTTAATATGAATTATAAATACCCATCCAATATCTCAGGCTTATTACTAACTAAAGCTTACAACAAATTAACCCATTTATAATAATTTACATTCTGCAACATTGCATGACCTCTCTTTCATCTTGCACCTTCTGTTTCCTCTCAATGTTTCTCTGACAACTACTCTGATTCTGCCCTTCTTCCCAGTGTCCTTAGTGTGGTTTTCCAATCTAATCTTATCCTTTACAGCAACTGGCTAGTCAGCTTCTGTATTAAACCAATCACAGCATAAATTGTAGAGTGTACAGGAGAATTACTCCAGAGGATTTTCCCCTTTTTGTCTAAATTAAAAAGGTTTGACAAGTGAAATACCTGTATGACAAGAACTTTAAGTCTTTAAAGTAAGAAATTGAAGAAGATATCAGAAAATGGAAAGATCTTCCATGTTTTTGGATAGGTAGGATGAACATATTAAAAATGGCAATCTTACCAAAAGCAATCTACAGATGCAATGAAATCTCCACCAAAATCCCAATGCAAATCTTCACAGGCCTCAAAAGAACAATACTCAACTTCATATAGAAAATCAAAACAAAATAAACAAACAGAAAAACCAGGATAGCCGAAATAATCCTATAAAATAAAATTAAAAACTTCTGGAGGCATCAATATCCCTGACTTCAACCTATACTATAGAGCTATAGTAATAAAAAGACAGCTTGGTACTGGCATAAAAACAGACACATGGATCAATAGAATCAAATCAAAGACCCTGATATTAATCCACACACATATGAACACCCAACACTGTGGAGAAACCTCAGGTGACTGTCCAAGCAGCTGGCTGTTTCTTTCAACTCACTTTTTTTTTATTGGAAGCTGCTTGCATGCACTTCCTGTTTTTATTTTTTATTAGTTAGTATTATTTCCTTCTTGGGTCTCTGAGGGAGTTGAAGATCAGTTAGTTATAGTTATAGCTTTCCTTGTTAAGAATTTCAGAAAAGAAACTCACTATAGGTGTAAATGTATAAATTTGAAGGTCATTATAAGACAGTTCCATTAGTAATATAAGTTAGGATAGACAGTGAATCAGGTACATTTTGGACTTACCAAAATAGGATAGATAATGAAATTATTTTCTCTGAATTTGTCAAATGCAAATGGACAAGACATTATTTAGATATTTATTGCTTGTATATATGGTATATATTTATTATACTTTTGTATATAGTCTTCTTATATTAGTTATAACTTTTTTACAAAGAAGCTGAAATTATACAATAGAAAAAAGAAAACATCTTCAACAAATGGTGCTGGCATAACTGGATACCAACATGTAGAAGATTGCATAGATCCATATCTATCTCCATGCACAAAACTCAAGTCCAAGTGGATCAAAGACCTCAACATAAATCCAGTTACACTGAACTTGATAGAAGAAAATGTATGAAGTAGTCTGGAATTAATTGACACAGGAGACTACTTCCCACATATAACACCAGTAGCACAGACATTGAGAACAACCATTAATAAATGGAACCTCCTGAAACTGATATGCTTCTGTATGGCAAAGGCATGGTAAAGAAGACAAAATGGCAGACTACAGATTGGGAAAAGATCTTCACCAACCCCACATCTTACAGAGGGCTGATCTCCAAAATATATAAATAATTCAATAAACTAGACAGCAAAACACCAATTAATCCAATTTAAAAATGGGCTACAGATCTAAATAGAGAATTTTCAACAGAAGAATCTTAAATAACTGGAAGACATTTAAGGAAATGTTCAACAGCCTTAGCCACCATGGAAATGCAAATCAAAATTACTCTGAGGTACCATCTTACACCTGTAAGAATGGCTAAGATCAGAAACAGCGATGATAGCTTATGTTGGAGAGAATGTGGAAAAAGGCGAACACTCTTCCACTGATGGTGGAATTACAATCTTGTACAGCCACTCTGGAAATCAGTACGTCAGTGTCTTAGAAAACTGGGAATCAAGCTACATCATGACCCAGCTATACCACTCTTGGGCATATACCCAAAAGATGCTCAACCACACTATAAGGACATTTGTTCAGCTATGTTCATAGTAGCATTATTTGTAATGGTCAGAACCTGGAAACAACCTAGATGCTCCTCAACCAAATAATGGATAAAGAAAATGTGGTACATTTATACAATGAAGTATTACACAGTCATTTAAAAAATGCCATCATGAAATTTGTAGGCAAATGGGTGGAACTAGAAAAAATCATCCTGACTGAGGTAATCCAGACCCAGAAAGACAAACATAGTATGTACTCACTTGTAAGTGAATATTAGATGCAAAGCAAAGGAGAAATCCACAAGCCCAGATATGGTAAATAAGGAGGACCCTAAGAGGAACAAGCATGGATTGCCCCAGGAATGGAAAAGGGTTAAGATCTCCTGGGTAAACTGGGAGAGAGGAATAGAGGGGAGGGGATGAAAGTTGGAAACATGAGGGTTCAAGATGGCTGAGTTGGTAGAGAGACAGAGATGGAGAGCAATGAAAGTGGTATCTTGACATAGTGAGCCATTATGAGGTTAGGGAGAAATCTGGTGTTAGGGAAATCCCCCAGGAACCCACAAGGATGTCTCCAACTAAGACTCATAGCAATGGTAGAGAGGGTGCTTGAACTATTCTTCCCCTGTACTCCGGTTGTTGACTACCCTAATTGTCATCATAGAACCTATATGCAATGACTGATGAAAGCAGACATAGAGATGTAGCTGGAAAGTTTCTCTGGTCCCACCAAGCCCCCACACTCCCACTGGCCTGCTTATAAAATAATCACTAAGAAGCTTATATTTATTACAACTTCTTGGCCATTAGCTCAGGCTTATTACTGACTAGCTCTCACACGTATTAATTAACCCGTAATTAACCCATAATTCTTATCTATGTTTAACCATGTGGCTTGGTACCTTTTCTCAATTCTGCCCTGATATCTTGCTTCCTCTGTGTCTGGCTGGTGACTCCTGATTCAGTTCTTCCTCTTCCCAGAATTCTCCTCATGTGCTTGCCCCACCTATACTTCCTGTCTGGCTACTGACCAATCAGGATTTTATTTATTAACCAATCAGAGCAACACTTATTCACAACATATAGTGTGACATCCCACAGCACAGAGACCTACAGCCAGGCACTTGTCCAAGATCCTGGAGTGCAGTTGAAGAGAGGGAGAGGGATTCTAGGAGCAAGAAGGTGATCAAGATCATGATGGGAGAAACTACAGAAACAGCTGACCAGGCCAGTAGGAGTTTGCAGACTCTGGACTGACAGCTGGGGAGCCTGCATGGAACCACAGGAGGATTTCTGAATGAAGCTGACAGTTATGTGGCTTGATGTGTTTGTGTGTCCCCTGGCAACAGGAGCAGAGCTTATTATGGGTATGTGAACTGGCTTTTCAGAGCCCATTCCTTATGGTATGATGCCTTACTTAGCCTTGATGCAGGGAAGAGGGGCTTGGCCCTGCCCCAACTTGGTATCGCAGCCCCTGTTGAATACACACCTTATCCCCTATAAGGAGTAGATGGGGTGAGATGGGGGTAGTTGGAGGGATCAGGAGAAGTGCAGGGAGGGGAAACAGTGGTTGGTAGATAAAATGAAAAAAATTTTTAAATAAATCAATAAAACATGCAGATGAACACCCCTATACTTAATTATTTTTTAAAGAAATAAATGAAAGTCTGTCCATTAAAAAAGGAAGGTTTAAACTTTAACATAGTAAAAACTATATAAAACAAAACAGTTACCAAGTAAGAATTACAGTTAAAATATCCAGCCCATTTGTATTTGACAAAATCAGAGAAAATACTCTGTTATCTACCTTATCTTTGTGAGTCTAAAGTTTCATATCTAATTTACCTTTTATATAACTAAGGAAAATTGTAAGTCAAAGTATTTAGTTTTAACTCCATCAAAGACCCCAGAAGGGTGCAATGTTATCTAATAACAGGGACATATAGCTGCCTGGACAATCACCATAAGGTTCTTTTGTAATTTTGGGGCATCCAACTTTGGCCTACAGGCCTAGTATATCTGACAGATATTTCTGAGAAGCAGGGAATTTTGAAAGACTGTCCTACATTGTCTTGTCAAACATTGGCAGTCACTTTCTTTTGCATTCTGCTGGTCCAGTTTGGACAATATATGGTCAACAACTGGGGCAAGGGCAGTTTCTTTGCCCAAATGGCTAGCTTTTGCCATAAAGAAAGCAAACTCCATACAGAGTTTCTTTGATGCCCATCATCCTCTTTAGAAGAAAATTGGTGCTGTCAGGAGCAGATGTGTCTCACTGTCATGAAAAGCTTAAGTTAGTAAACATATTAAAATGCATATTCTGTGTTTTTGATCTTAGCCATTCTGACAGGTGTAAGGTGGTATCTCAGAGTCATTTTGATTTGCATTTCCCGGATAATTAGGGATGTTGAGCAATTCCTTAAATGTCTTTCAGCCATTTGAGCTTCCTCTGTTGAGAATTCTCTGTTTAGTTCTATAGCCCATTTCTTAATTGGACTGTTGGGCATTTTGATGTCTAATTTCTTGAGTTCTTTATATATTCTGGTTATCAGCCCTCTGTCAGATGTGGGGTTGATGAAGACCTTTTCCCATTCTATAGGCTGTCACTTTGTCTTGTTGACCATGTCCTTTGCTCTACAAAAGCTTCTCAGTTTCAACAGGTCCCATTGATTGATTGTTTCTCTCAATGTCTGTGTTACTGGTGTTATATTTAGAAAGTGATCTCCGGTGCCAATGCATTCAAGAATACTTCCTACTTTCTCCTCTATCAGGTTCAGAGTAACTGGATTTATGTTGAGGTCTTTGATCCACTTGGACTTAAGTTTTGTTCATGGTGACAGATATGGATGTATTTGCAGCCTTCTACACATTGACATCCAGTTATGCCAGAACCATTTGTTGAAGATGCTTTCTTTTTTCCATTGTACATTTTTGGCTTCTTTGTCAAAAATTATATGTTCATAGGTGTGTGGGAGAGGATGTGGAGCAAGGAGAACTCTCCTCCACTGCTGGTGAGAATGCAAGCGTGTACAGCCACTTTGGAAATCAATATGGTACTTCCTTAGAAAACTGGGAATTTATCTCCCCCAAGACCCAGCTGTAGCACTCTTGGGCATATACCCAAGGAATGCTCAATCATACCACAAGGGCATTTGCTCAGCTATGTTCATATTAGCATTGTTTGTAATAGCCAGAACCTAGAAACAACCTAGATGCCCTTCAACTGAAGAATGGATAAAGAAAATGTGGTACATATACACAATGGAGTACTATTCAGCAGAGAAAAACAATGACATCATGAGATTTACAGGCAAATGGATGGATCTATAAAAAATCATCCTGAGTGAGGTAACCCAGACTCAGAAGGACAAACATAGTATGTACTCACTCATAGGAGGATACTAGATGTAAAACAAAGATGACTAGACTGCTACACAACTCCAGGGAGGCTACCTAGAAAACGGGACCCTAGGAAAGACCCAGGAATCACCCAATGACAGAGAAATGGATGAGATCTACATGAACTACCTGGACGACAGTGGGAGAAATGAAGAGCAAGGTTTGAGGGAAGGGAGGCTTGGGGGAGCAGGAGATCCCAGCTGGATCAGGAACAGAAAGGGAGAACAAGGAATGGTAGACCATGATGGATGAGGACCACATGAGTACAGGAGTGGGCAGAGTGATGGAGAGGTCCCCTGAGGTCCATAGTGATGCATCCTCTATAGACTGCTGGCAGTGGTCAAGAGAAAGCCTGATCTGACCTAGTCTGGTGATCAGATGGCCAAACACCCTGACGGTCGGGCTGGAACTCTCATCCAGTGACTGATGGAAGTGGATGCAGAGATCCTCAGCCAGGCCCCAGGTGGAGCTCTGTGTGTCCAGTTGTCAAGAAGGAGGAGGGACTGTGAGAGCGTGAATTGTTGAGCCCAGGATTGGAAAAAGCATGGGGACGAAAGGCCAGACGAATGGAAGCACATGAATTATGAACCAAAGGCTGTGGAGCCCCCAGCTGGATCAGGCCCTATGGATAAGTGAGACAGTTGAGTGACTTGGACTGTTTGGGAGGCACCTGGACCTGTCCTTAGTGCATGAGCTGGCTATTTGGAACCTGGGGCTTACCCAGGGACACTTTGCTCAGCCTGGAAGGAAGGGACTGGACCTGCCTATACTGAATCCACCAAGTTTAAAAGAATCACTACCTCTATAGCAAAGCAATACATCTTTTGACTTCCATTTTGAAGTCAGGATATTTTTAAAAAATATATAGGTTGGTTTACTCCAGCAGCTTTCATAATCCAATGTCTCTTAATAGCCAAAAAAAATCAAAAGAAAGCAGAATAACATACAGTATCCAGACTCTCTGTGTATTTCCATCTTTATGTGGCTTTTTTATATTACTTTACTCCCTTTTTAAGGACTTTATTATTTTAAAAGTATTTCTTCTTTATGACTGTCTGTACCCTTTTTCTTTTCTCTCCCAAGCCTTTGTACATTTTTAAACACATTGCAACCCATTTAGTTTTTTTCCTGTCTGAATCTGTCTTTACTGTATATCTGTAATCTTTTTCTGAACTCACAAACTTTCAAACTGTTAAGCAGCATGGATACATCCTCTGTCTATGTTTTGGTGGCTAGCTCCATCCCACTTGGTTCTGTGAGAACCTAGCTTCATGGCAGAGATACCAGTGAGAGCCATGTTTACCTCCCCAACTCTGGGGAGTTTGGGGGTCCGCACTACTACCACATAGTGTACTGTCTGCTGCTCACAATCCCCATCTAAATTTTCAGTAGTAGTGCCTCTTCAAAGAACCATGCACATGTTTGCCAGTAGCATGAGTCAGGAAGCCACCCCTTAAAGGAGCCACACATCTGCCTCTAGCAAACAGCCTATGTGAGAAAAGGTGGTTACCAAGAAGCTGTGTTTTTGTGTGTTTGGACCACCCCCTTTTTTCAAAGCTTCTCAGGTTTTATGTGGGTATAGGTGCTGGACGTTTGGGCACTATATGTAGACAGACATTTCTTTACTGCCCTCCAGTGCCCAAATAACCAACACTGAGACATAATATAATTTTTTTATTTGCTTGTTTTGGAGAAGAGGGAAGAGAGAGAGAGAGAGAATGATCAACTTAGCCGGAATATAAAGCTTCCAAGTGGCTGATGATGAGTGAGAAGCCACAGAACTCAGCAACTCAGGGTCTGGGATGTGGTACAGTGGCAGAACACTTGCTTAGTGTGTGCAAGGGCCTGGGTTTGATCCCCCAGCCCTGGGGACAGAAGCCTCAGTGGCTTGAATCTCTGCCATTGAAACTGACTATGGTTAATATTTTCAGAATTATTTTCTCCTTTTACTGTCTTGCTTAAAGCAATACCCTAACAAATCTTTTCAAATATGTTTTGGTAAGTATAACTGATTGGTTCTATCCCTAACTTCCCTGGGGTTAAAACACTTTCATAACCTAGGAATAAAGACACAAATTGTGAATGGGTCCTGTGTTATTTGTTCTACCTTCTCTAGTTACTATAGTTCAATATGAAATCAGTAATTTGAGATTTTTATTTTAAACTGAACAGCTCAATTGCTTCATTGCACTATTGGTGTTTCCACTTTACAAATGGAAACATATTATGTGAATTGATAGGTTTCACTGTGAAATTCATATGCACAGAGATTTTTGTTTTTTTATTTTCTTTTAATGTTGTTTCTTATCTATTTTTATATTTTTAATTGAAAAAATCATACAATATATTTAGATAATGTTTCCCTTCCCCCAATTTCCACTCCTCCCAAATCTCCCCTGCTTCTCCATCCACCCAACTCTATGCCCTTTCTCCTAAAAAAACAAAAACAAAATAAAACACAAAAACCCAAGGTTGGTATGTAAAATGAGTAGAAATTTCTTAATAATAAAAAGAAAAAATATAAAATCATTTTTATTTCAATAAAAATCAAAATACAAAACATTTAAAATGTCTTTATAAAAAATAAACTAAAAGCTATAGTTTGTCAAAAAAGAAAAACACACACATACACACATTCACACACAAATACCATCACAAAATCAAAAAACCAAAACCAAATTATACAAGCAAAAGACTAATAAGACAATAAATGCCCAAACAAAGCAAAATGAGACAAAACAGTCTACAAAAATACTACTCAGTTAATTTTATGTTGGCCAAATATACCAGGGAATGGGGCCTACTCTGAAGTGTGGTATATCTCCATTGAAAAAAATCTAGTTTTTCCTTTGCAAGTAGGTATCAGTTGCACATAACTTCTTGGTTACAGGTGGTAGTCATATCCATCTATTATCACCTTTCAGCACTGGAACCCTGTCTGGCTTGATCTTATGTAGGCCCTGTGCAAACTGCCAGGCTCTGTGATTTTCTATGTTCATCAGTTTAATTATGTCAAGGAGTCTTCCATATCCTCTGTCTCTTAAAATCTTTCTGCTCCCTCTTCCACATAGATCACTGAGCCCTGAGGGGAGGTGTAGCTGAAGTTTTCTCCAGTCCTGCCAGCCTCATGGACCCTGTAGTTGCTTATAAAATAATCACTCAGAAGCTTATATTAATTAAAACTGCTCAGCCATTAGCTAAGGCCTACCACTGATTAGCTCTTACACTTAAACTCAGCCCATTTCTGTTAATCTATATGTTGCCACATTTTCTGTAGCTTTACCTATGTGCCATTACATGCTGCTCCCTGGACAGCAGGCTGGCATCTCCTGACTCAGCATTCCTCTTCCCAGAATTCTCCTTGTCTGCTTATCCTGTCTATACTTCCTACCTGGCTACTGGCCAATCAGCATTATATTTTTCAACCAACTATAGCAACACATTCACAGCATACAGAGCACCATCACCCATCATTTTCCCTATTCTTTCTATTTATAAGGAAACTATTGACTTCAACATAGTAAAATTACATATATCAAGCAAGAATTACAGTTACAATATCTAGTCTGTTTGTATTTTGTAAAATTAAACAAAATAGTTTATCTATCCTATATTTCTGAGTCTAAAGTTTCATATCTAATTTACTTTTATCCTGTTTTCACTTTTATATTTATTTTTCTATTATCAGCTTGATACAGTATAAATTCTTATCCTAACTGTGAAATGTTTCATTGAGGCTTGCCCAGTAATTGAGTAAAACCAAAGCTTATTATAAGCCACAGTCATCCTAGGGTCCCCCTGCTATATAGCCTCCCTGGTTCTGTGGGTTGCAGTCTGATTCTTCTTTGCTTTATATCTAGAATCCACTTATGGGTGAGTGCTTACAATATTTGTCCTTCTGGGTTTGGGTTACCTCACTCAGGATATATTCTAGTTCCATCCATTTGCCTGCAAATTTCATGCTGTTATTGTTTTTCTTTGCTGAGTAATACTCCATTGTGTATATGTACCACATTTTCTTAATCCATTTTTCAATTGAGGGACATCTTGGTTGTTTCCAGGTTCTGGATATTACCAATAGTGTAGCTATGAACATAGCTGAGCATGTATCTTTGTGGTATGATTGACCTTTTCTTGGGTATATACCCAAGAGTGGTATGACTAGGTCTTGAGGTAGATCAATTCAAATTTTCTGAGAAACCACCATACTGATTTCCAAAGTGGCTGTACAAGTTTGCATTCCCACCAACAGTGAAGGAGTGTTCCCTTTGCTCCACATCCTCTCCAACATTGACTGACATTAGTGTTTTTGATCATAGCCATTCTGACAGCTGTAAGGTGATATCTCAGAGTCGTTTTGATCTGCATTTCTCTGATGATTAAGGATGTTGAGCATTTCTTTAAATGTCTTTCTGTGATTTGTGATTCTTCTTTTGAGAATTTTCTGTTTAGCTCTTCAGCCCATTTTTTAATTAGATTGTTCAGTATTTTGATATCTAGTTTCTTGATAGCTAAAATAATCCTGTATAATAAAGCAACCTCTGAAGGCATCACCATCCCTGACCTCAAGCTCTACTATAGAGCTATAGTAATAAAAACAGCTTGGTACTGGTATAAAAACTGACATACGGAGCCATGGAATTGAATTGAAGACTCTGATATTAATCCATGCACATATGAACACCTGATTTTTGACAAAGAAGCCAAAACTATAGAATGGAAAAAAGAAAGTATCTTCAACAAGTGGTGCTGGCATAACTGGATGTCAATATGTAAAAGATTACAAATAGGTCCATATCTGTCACCATGCACAAAACTGAAATCCAAATGGATCAAAGACCTCAACATAAATCCAGTTACATTTAACTTAATAGAAGAGAAAGGAGGAAGTAGTCTTGAATGCATTGGCACAGGAGATCACTTCCTAAATATAACACCAGCAGTACAGACACTGAGCACAACAATTAATAAATGGGACCTCTTGAAACTCAGAAGCTTTTGTAGGGCAAAAGACATGGTCAATAAGGCAAAACAACAGCCTACAGAATGGGAAAAGACCTTCCCCAACCCCACATCTGACAGAGGACTGATCTGCAAAGTAAAGAACTCAAGAAAATAGACATCAAAATATCTAATTTATCTTTTATCACAATCAAGGAAAATTATAACTATATAGTCCTCAACTACAGTAAAGACCTCAGAAGGATATAATATTACCTAAGTAAACAGGAAGAGCATTGTAAGCAACTTCCAAAAATCTAGAATGACAGAGACAGCTGCCTGCCTGGACAATCATCCAAAATTCCTCTGTAATGTTGGGGCATCCATCTCCAGCCTATAGGTCTAGAGTCTCTCTATCACTTCTTTCTGTGTCTTGTAGGATATTTGGCAGTTTCGTCTGTGAAGCAGGATCCTGAAGGACCATCTTGCCTTGCAAACTTCAGTGGTTACCTTCCTATGGGTCCTGCATATCCAGTCGATACAACATTTAGTCAAGCAGCCCAGGCAAGAACAGTTTCTTACCCAAATGGCTATTTTTGCCAAGAAGATAAACTAAATAAGGAGTGTCTTCAATGCCCATCTTTCTTTTTGAAGTAAATTGGTGCTACCAGGAGTAGATGTGTGTCATTGTCTAGAAAGTCTAAGTTTTTAAAACACTTTAAATGCTATATTCTTAGGTGTTTGAAGATTAGCTACCTAATTGAAATATACATTTATATACGTAAAAACTTAACTACATGACTATAAATTTGATTATCCTAGATGACTATTAATCTGTATTTCTTAATTATGCATTACAATTTAAATGCGTTATGTAAACATAATACCTTAAACTAGAGTAGAAATTACATACAGTATAACAAAATTAACTTTAAATTTGTATCAGTAAACTAAAATCTGTACCAATGTAAAACATTTTAAGCAAGTTCCATTCCAGTAGGAGCACTTTTGAGTTTCCTTCTTGAATTTTTGAATTATGAATTACTTAAAAGTATGTTAGTCTTGAAATGCTTGGGGAATTTCCAGAAACAATTGTTATTTATTCTAATTTAATCCCTTTATGATCAAAGAATATGCTTTGCATTACTTTCACACTTCAAAATTTATGCAAATAGTTTTCAATGTTTAGACATTTAAGCCTCATTTTCTTTTATTATTTGAACATTACAGATTGGGAAACAGACTCCAAGTAGTAACTTGAATTGCCAAACTGGTACTGCAGTCAGGATTCAAATACATGCCAAGAGTTGCTCATCTCCGCAGTGCTTGTGATTTAGTGTTTCACATCTACTATTTGTGGAGGCCCACAAAGTTTCCTATTGAGATATGAGCTTGCTTTACCCAGCAGAGCTGCATTAGAGGATTGCCTGACCACATTTATGATTTCTAGATGATTAGAAGAGTCTGTACTTGGTCGAGCTAGGGGAAGGTCTTTGCTCCACTTCTTGACATTCCTACAAATAGCCCTTTAGAAGAGACAGAAGGGGCTGGCGGGTTTTGATCCTTCTATCTCCCCTCTGTATTTCTATCTAAATCTCTTATCCCTTTCTCCTCAAGAATACATTTTAATGGACCAGAATATTATCTATCTTGTTAATTATTTCACATGCACTTATAAAAATATATATTCTGCTGTTGTGACAAAATGTTTGGATAAAGTCTCGGGACTGTTGTAGAAGAGGGGCAGAAGGACTGTAAGAACTATGGGAAGTGGATGTCTATAGCAAATCTTTATTTGCTAGACATGACAGGAGAGTCATAGCAGCCATGACTGTACATATCTTAGTGTGGATGAGTGTGGGACTCAGGTACTATTGGTAATTTGCTTCCAAATAAGGATGCGTCAGTTTTATTCATGGATGTGGCCTCTGAGAGGCTACCCATACTCTAGTAGATTGGCCTTCAGACATGCACATACAGGGTACATTAAGTAGGGTGAGTAGGTTTAAAAATCAAGCATATGGGGCTGGAGAGATGGCTCAATAGCCAAGAAGACATGATGTCCTTGCAGAGGACCTGAGTTTGGTTCGCAACACTCACATAGTGACTCAAACAATTGTAATATACATCATGACCAAAAGCAACTTGGTGGAGGAAACTTGGCTTCCATCTTATAGTCCATCATGAAGGGAAGGCAGGGCAAGAACTCATGGCAGGAACAGAGTAGCTGTGGGATACTTGGTGTATTTTTTCATGTTACCTATTTAATATCCTATTCTCCCATCTCTTCACTTTAAAGCCTCTTAGAATTCTTCCTGCTCCTATTCTTGTTTTGTTATTGCTATGTAACTCACAGTAATTATTTTCTCAATTTCATTTACTTCTTACTTTTTTCAAATTCACATACAAAGTCATTTATTTCATGATGGCCTTTCCATACATACTCCACTGCACTCTCCATTCCCCTATTCTCCTGGTGGCCCCTTCTTACCATCAATAGGCACTTGTGCTTTCCTGCCACACATATTCTATTATGTTTTTTTCTCCATGTCTATTTTCCCTTTCCATTGTCCCCTTTGTATTTTTATAACATACACTCATATCCCTCACATACTCATACACACGTATAAAAGTTAAAATATCTGAGCCGGGCGGTGGTGGCGCACGCCTTTAATCCCAGCACTTGGGAGGCAGAGGCAGGTGGATCTTTGTGAGTTCGAGGCCAGCCTGGTCTACCAAGCGAGATCCAGGGAAGGCGCAAAGCTACACAGAGAAACCCTGTCTTGAAAAACAAAAACAAACAAACAAAATAAAAAGTTAAAATATCTGAAAGAAAGCATGCATTATTTAAGTTTCTGAGTCTGGGTTACTCTGCTTAACATAATAATATCCAGTTTCATTTATTTTTCTTTAAATGTTACCGTTTCATCTTTACTCATAGCTGGATAAAAAAAAATCCCACTGTATTCATGTACAGCATTCTATTTATCTATTCATCATTTGTTATTTTTTAAGACAAAATGTCTCTATGTAGCTCAGGCTGGTCTCAAGGTTACTATGTTATCCCAGGCTGGACAGGAACTCTTTGTCTTTCTGCCTCAGTCACAACTACTCTCAGCTCCAGTCAAGTTCTTTATTACTTTTTAAACTTGTTTATACAGTCCTTTCAGCCTGAAATGCTTTGGGGACAGTTTCTCCCCTATATAAAGCATGGTTCCTCAGAAGATTCGGTTCATCTGCAATCATCCTAATGGCACCTTGATGAATTGTAATCTTTTTTTGTTATTTGGGGGACTTTTTGTTAATCTGAGGTACAGAAGATAGATCAATAAATTTATATGGTGATCAACTTTCCTAATGTGTACCTTCACCTTCAAACTGTGAACACTGATGCAGCAAGTGCCATGTGTGTTCTATGACAGTGGTTTAGTAGAGTAATGAGTAAAGGACTCTGGAAATATTTCTGGCATTGATGCTAACTGAAATCCTCTCAATATAAATCAAGACCTTGTCCTTTTATTCTCGGCCTATTCACCCTGAGACCAGTTCCTGGAATATTAGACAAATAATGAGAAAGGGGGAAGCTAGAAGACACATACATGTGAAAGTTGGTTTGCCAGTCACTATTCCTCTTTGCTCCAGTCCATTTATAGTTAGCTGGACCTTACCAATAAATGAAGCTGCAATATGGGAAGAGAATTACTCATCTGTTCAAGGCACAGCCAGGACTTTTCCATATCATAGAGCTATGCTTGGCAGGGGTGCAAATAGCTTCAATTTCCAAATCTTTTATGACTCAGCTTGAGCAATGACTTAGACCTGCCTCATAGCTGCCTACAATGAGGAGCAGAAAGCCCCACGTTTTATATCTGGGATAAGCCTTCTTCTCAGCATTGAATCTAAATCCTCAAAGATTCAGAAAGCATCCTGATAAATAGGGTGAAACTTGAGAGTCCTTGGAAGCAGGAGAATATTCTTAAGCTGAAGATCCAAGTAAATGAGGCAGAGAAGCCTCAGATTGTAAGTGCTCCCTCTCTGAAGGCCTGTGATGGCATCAAAAGGGACACAGCTCAGATGAGTTCATTTAAAACAAATTCCATTATGCTAATTAAGTCACAAATAAAATTATCAAACAACTAGTTTAAGAAAGCAACTCAAATACTTGTCCAGTCCCAAACTATATACATCTCAGTGAACTCCTATACAGTTAGAATGGCTACTCTGCAGCCATGAAACTTCATATAGGGTTTTACACTTACATTATCAATTTCATCTTATGGACTTAGCTACCACAGGAAAAAAAATGAAAGAAAGAAGGAAAGAAAGAAAAAGAAAAGACTATAGAGTTGAAAAACTAGAAAAATAATATTATATATTCTTCCATATTTCATTTTGACTGTCTTGTGTCCTTTGTCCTTTCTCATCACCAAATATTGCCCTTTCTTAGTCTCTTTTAAAAACATTATACTATACATCTACTTATATATGTTTATACATATATGGCTAAGATTCACATATGAGCAAAAATGCCTGTTCTTCTGAGTTTGGGTGACTTCACTTGATTGTATATCTTCCAAGTCCATCCATTTTCCTACAAATTTTATGATTTCACTTTTCTTTATAGCTTAATAATATTCCACTGTGTATATGTACCACATTTTTATGACCCATTCACCTATTGATGGCCATCTAGGTTGGCCTTATTTTCTTGATATCATAAATAAAGCAGCAATAACAGGGATATGAAAATATCCCTATAGTAGGATCTCTGTGCAGTTGTGTGGGTAGAGGCTTGAGTGATATAGCAGGAGATTGTGACATGAAGGGAACAATAGTAACCTTAGCTTAATCTCATCTTCCTTCTGTGAAGTCAAAGATTTGTCCTGTTTTCTGAAGCTGTACTATCTTTCACTTAGTATAGGCACCTAGGTGAATTAAGGGACAAAAAGTAAATAACATCATAAAAACATGACACCAATCCTAAATGCCTGACACCGACTTTTTTACTGGAAAAATTCAAAAGACCAAGAGTCTTAAGTCCTGTCTTCAGCAATTGTTGAGAGATGTGATGAGTAAGCCACTGAAAGCTAGTAAAGCTAGTGAACACATGCTCATTCCTTTGAAGGCAAAATTAAGCCCACACTATTGGATGGCTCATTATGTCCACAAATTCAATATGCTCACTTTCATATTCATCTCTCCTTTCAGATATTTTGTTTTATAGTGACCCTCAAATGAGAGAATGATAGCATTTACTGGTGTGTTAAAGCTACCATTATAAACTTTCTTTAGCTCTTCCATCATCACCTGGAATCTCAATTGTTATCACTTGCTTTTAAATCTAACTTTAAAATCTCTCCCATATATCTGCATCACTCTTACTCTATTATCACCACCTCGCAGCAAATGGTATCAACATCCCTGGGATAACCTAGGGAGTAGTCCTAGGGAGAGCAACCAAGAGACGTGACATTCTCTGGTTAAAAGGCAACAAAAGTGGCAAAAGAAATCTTCATTGGAAAAATAACTTTGTGTTACATTTTTTTTTGTCCATTATCACATAAGGAAGAGGTGTGACAATGATGTCCCACCTAGTGCTGAGAACTCCAAAGTCAGTTTTTATGCCCGTGACATGTTGTCCATAGGTAGGTAGTATAACTTGAAATCAGGAATGTTGATATTTCTCATAGTGTTTTATTGTTCAGGATTGTTTTGAATATCCTGGGTCTTTTGTACTTCCATATGAATTATGAGAATATTTTTATCCAATTTCTATAAGTAATGGTGCTGGAATTTTAATGAGGATTGTATTGAATCTGTATATTGCTTTTGGTAGGATGGTCATTTTCATAGTATCAATCTCACCAATGTATGAGCATAGGTGGATCCTAGCCTTCTCTGTTTAAATTTTTCTCCAACTTTAGACACACTATTGAACATATGTCACATGCTCATTGTGGTAATTTTTGCTGTTTACCAGCTATTTCTAACTTCTAGCACTGAAGACACTTGGTAAGATACAGCTATCTATTGATACTAGGTGTAGAATATAGTGAAGTGGTGGTATAATACATAATATAATATAGAAATGGAGTGATGTAATGATAGTAAGATATTGATGTTCATTGAAAACAGAATGCTAAGCTTGTGGGACAGTGTTCACTAATGCAATAGAACCTATAATATCATCATTGATACAGTAGTAAAGAGGAAACTGGAAATAAGTGAAATTTGGCCTTGTTGACTTGAATATGAGGGAAATAAGATCAAAATATGCTATGTATATGCATGAAATTGCAAAGAATAAATAAAAAATATTTTATAAAAATATAGAACATATAATGAGCTTGCTTAACCCACTACCTAATATTGCAAGCACTGCTCCTCTAATTCCTTCCATCTGCTCAAGTCTGCCTTGAGGCTTTCTTCCTATAATTTTAGAACATTTTGGAGGGCTTAGTTCTTGGAATTTTTCAGGGTTCTTATCCTGCTAGCTTCAGTCAATAGCTGCCCAGATAGCATAAAAAAGTGGGGGTATTTGTGAATTCGGGGTTAACTTTAAACTTGAAAGAATCTAAAAACACCTGGGAAATGGGCCTTTGGGAATAGCTATGGAGAACTATCTTGATTAACTTAATTGACATGGCAAGATTATTGTTAACTGTGGGTGGGACCATTCCCTGGGCCAGCTGAGTACTACTAGCATGTATTCATCCTTCTCTGCTTCATAACTTAGGATGCAATTACCAGCTCCACATTGAAACTCCTGCTGCCATGACATCCTTGTCATGACAGACTGTAGCCTTTCACATTTAAGTTATTCTTGTTGGGTATTTTATCACAGCAACAGGCAAAGTAACCAAGAATGTTGTGTGTTTTGAAAATTAATGAATAATTAATTCTCCCTCTGCCGAGTCACAATACTAGGTTGTAAGCCATACTTTTGTTTTGAGAATAGATAAGAACTTTGTGGAGTGAGTAAGTTGAGGCCAACCCTTTCCTGGATATTTGTGAGAAAAAAATGACTTTCTGAAGATATTTCAAGGTATTAACTTGGTCTCTTTTTAGACTGCACCAGCAAGGATATGTTCATATACTGTGTGCCTTTAATTTCTGGGATTTTGCAAAACCAGGCTGGCGTCCTAAGTTAATAGCTTATTGGGAAATAGAAAAATTCAAGACCACTGAGGCTGGGCAAATGACTCAGTGGTTAAAAATTTTGCTAAACACCAATGTTTGATTCTCAGAACCCATGTTAAGTGGTTCACAGCTAGCAGTAACTCTAGACCCAGATGATTTGATACCTGTGGACCCTTTCAGACACCTGTACTCCTGGGCACACACCCACATATAGATATCCATGATTACACATAATTAAAAATAAAATAATTTTTAAAAATCTAAACTAAGATCAGAATATGGCTCTGTGTCAGTTAAGGAAAGGTTCAGAGCTACTGCTTGATTTCTACATAAGCATACAATTTGCCAGTCAGTGGGATCAAGATAAAAAGGCATCTGAATTTTCAAAACCATGAGGAGTGAAGTGTTTCCTTTAAGAGGGATAAGCAACAGCCATTTAGCTGTGTGTATGTCATTCCTTGCATCACTGTGTTTCCAAGGCAACTGGATTATCAGAGAGACTAGGAGAGTCTGTATTGCTCATAAACTGTGTTATCAGGAGTAGTTCCTGCCCTAGTACAGCCTTTGAAAGCACAAATAATACGGACTGTGCTTATATTTTTCTTAAATTCCTTTAACCCAGGTCTGCACTTTCCAGAGATGCTCTGACTCAAATAATTATTTAGGAATAAACCAGATTGAGCAATCCTGTCCCTAATAGCTATGGCTTGCATTGGCAGAGGTTACTATTTTGGCTTAAGTTGACCCTCCCATCCCCCAAGCACTTCAGCTGGAGAAAGAAGAGTAACACTAGAACAACAGAGATCAACATATTTACAGGAATTAAGTGCAGGTACAGCTGTGTCCAAGAGGCTAGCCTTCCAGATCCTTCTGGAAAGTAAGCCTTGAATCTTTTGCAAAGGAAAATATCATATTCACTTGGAAATATCTGGATGATTTCAAGTTCTTGTTCAACAGAAAACCATACCCAGAAAGAAATGGCCTAAAAAATGAACATGGATCCAACAATACTGCATGAAGGTTTGGCTTAAGACTCACTGAGCAAAACTCAAGAAAGCCAAATGCAACAGTCAGCCAAAATAAGAAGCAGTTAGCCTAATATAGGGCCTTCTGTAAAGGACAAAAAGACTACTGGCTAGCATCTGGCCCATGGCCCAATTTTTACACACTATGAGATATTCTCATTCAAATTCCATTTATGGTCTATTCTTCAAGGTCTCAAAGACAACTGTGGGGACCATAAAATTAGTCAATGTAGGCTGCTGCCAACACCTGGATGAGTACTGTGTCCATCCCATTTTGAGACCTCAAGATTACTCTTCAGGCTTCACATTCACTTATTTTGCCTCTGTACCTAGATGATTGAGAGAGGAAATACACAGACAATCTCAATCTCAATCTCTCTCTCTCTCTCTGTCTCACACACACACACACACATACACACGCACACACATGCACAGACATACACACACTTCTTTGGTTTTGATTTTGAATTTAGGGGTTTTGTTTATAGACAAGATTCTTGCCATGTGGTCCTGGCTAGCCTGATACTCACTATGTAGTCCAGGCTGGCTTCAAATTCATCATAATGCTCATACATCTACCTTGTGAGTCCAGCATTATAGGCTTTTAAAATAATTTTGAGTTTGGTAATCCAGAAGATTGAACTCAGTATCTAATGTGTTAGGGAGGTCATTTAAGCTACATCTGTAGATGTAACCATCTTGTTAAATAAGAAACACAGAGCCAATTGCAAAGTTAAAAGGCAAGAGGTCAGAGCAATAGCTGAGAGCTGAAAACCTTACCCTTCACTGCTGCTCTGTCTTTCCTCTCTGCAAGAGACCTACTTCCTGTGTTTTTTCTCTTTTTTATAGACTTTCTGTTCTGCCTTCTCATTGGATGCAAACCCAACCACATGACCTCCTCAACACTGCCTGTCTACACAGACCTCCAGGTCTTCTATGGTTGGTACTGAGATTAAAGGCACGTGTCTCCATTCTGGCTGTATCCTTGAACACACAGAGATCCCGCCTAGCTCTGCCTCCCAAGTGCTGGGATTAAAGGTGTGCACCACCACCGCCCAGCTTCTGCTATGGCTTGCTCTGACCCCAAGGCAACTTTATTAATATACAAATAAAATCACATTTCAGTACAAATAAAGTATCACCACATACATCCTCTCAACCCTGCTCCCTTGCCCTGCCTGGTGATAGAGATTTTGCCTAGGGGCTTACTTGTCCTGAATACATAATACCACTCACCTCTGTCTCCAAAACAATCTTTTAGTTTAGTTTTGTTTTTATGACAAGGTCTATCTATATGGCCCTGGATTGCCTGGGATGCTCTGTGTGAACAAAGTTGACCTCACTCTTCCAGTTATCTTTTGGTTTCTATCTCCTGAGGGCTGGGATTGCAGACCTGTGGTGATATATTGCATACCCTAATAAAATTTGCATGAAGATCAGAGAACAGAACAAGCCACTTGATTAAACACAGAAGCCAGTCAGTGGTGGCACACACTTTTAATCCTAGCACTTGGGAGGCAGAGATCCATTTGGATCACTGTGAGTTCAAAGCCACCCTGGACTACATGAGTTTGATTCAATCTAGGAGAGAAACAGAGCCAGACACTGGTGACACACACCTTTAATCCCAGTACTTGGGAAGCACACATGTTTTTAATGACTGGGCAGAGAAAGGTATATAGGGCATGAGGAGACAGGAACTAAAGCTTTATCAGGCTGAGGAGTCCTAGAAGATATAGCAGTTGCTTGTTCCTTTGTCTCCCTAATCTTCAGCCAAATTTTATTAGGGTACACAAAATGTTACACACAGGCCTGCACCACAACTCTTGATTTTTCTTGTCAGGGACTAGCCCTGACTTGTCAAAGAGTTCTTGAATGGACGAGTGAGGAAATTGAGAAATAATAGGAAAAAATATAGACGAAGATGAAGGAAAAGAGACACAGCATAGCTTCAGGAGGGCCCTGGGCCAATACCCAGTTGCCTTGAGTTTATTTCTAATGGGCTTTTTTTTCACCAGCTAGGGGAGAGGCAAAAGATCTCCCTCTTTCAAGGTCAAGGTACGAAGTACAAACAAGTGTATACCCTTTCTTAATTCTCTAAACACCTGGTAATCACGTCTTAGAGCAAAGCACCTTGTAATTAGGCCTTGAAGCATAAGACACCCGGTAACCATGCATTTGACCAAAGCATCCTATTATGCAGCCTTTGAGACCAACATAAACTCTGACTTTCTGACCTTGAGTCAAAATAGAAACAAAGCACATCTTGGAATCTTTGTGGATTCCCACAATTTCTTTTTCACCTTTTTCCCTCCTTGGGCACTGTTGGAGATAAAACCCAGGGCCTTGCTCAAACTAAGCAAGCTCCCTCATTTCTCATGCTGAAAAGTTTATCTAAAGGAAATTATAGCCTTAGAAACTCTCACAATTCTAGACCCTGTAACATTTCCCTGTTTGTCTTCCTTCCAGTCAAGAAGGAAAACTCTACAAGTTCCCTTATCTGCCAACATTTCAGAACCACCAAAGAAGAACCAGGGATCTCTGACCCCATTTCAACATGTTCGTCAACTTGACTAAACTTGTGCCAAGAGAAAAATTGTTACCAACCATGGTCCTCTAGTTTGTTCTTAAAAGCATCATTCACAAGCTGGACACAGCAGCACATACCTGTATTCCCATTTCAGGAGGCTGAGGAGGAAAAAATTATTGCAAGGTTCCAAAAAGACTGCTACATTGTGAGTTCTGGGCTAGCCAGGAATGAGACTGTTTCAAAAAACAAAGAATAATAAAAGAAAAAGAATTTACAGACCAGTAGCATCTGTTCTGTGAGCTGCATCCCTGCCAGTGTATGCCCTAGCCCACTATGTTCCTTTAAAATCCTCACTATTCTCCTGGAATTCCTTAATCTCCTATGTAGGTAGATATATATCTAAGTTCTAGACTGTACTGGGCTAGTAAATAACCTCCAAAACAGTGACCCCCCACACCATTCATATTAATGACTTTGTATACCTTTGAAATAATATTTTAAAAGAGAAGAGACCAGATAATATACTACACGGACTATTGCTGTATCATCTTTTCCCTCCCCTTTTCTCCCTCTATTCAACATCAGACCAAGCAAAATCAATAATATTGGTGGCTTGATTCCTTGTGAGGGAAAATATTGAGGGACTGTTTTATTTCATTGCATTGAACTTCACCTTCCAAAACCAGCACCCCATCCTAATCAATAAAGAAAGCAGTTCATTCCACTACAGTGAATTTAAGACATCTTATTTTGGACTATTCCATTGTCATCTTGGTTCTTCCAACACATTCTTCCCAAAGTGACCAAAGGAACTTTTCAAGTTGCTAAAATAATTTACTTTTTCCTGTTCTTGAATGTTTCCAGTGTTGGCACTGGAGCAAGAGCTCAACAGAGAAGACCACTTGCTACTTAGAGGACCCAAGTTCAGTTCCTAGCACCCAAATTGATTGTTTTACATCCACTTGAAACTCCAGCCATAGGAAATTTGATGCTCTTTTTTGACCTGCATGAGCACCTGCACACACATAACATATATTTACACAAAGACACAAACACGCACATAAATAAAAATAATAAATAATTTTAAACCTATTATATGTAGTGATATTTTATTTGTGCAAGTCAATACAGCTTATCTAAGGACCAGAGGAAAAAGTGAGCCACTGTATTAAACATAGAGATCAGGCAGTGGTAACACATGCCTTTAATCTTAGCATTTGGGTGGCAGAGATTCATCTGGATCTCTGTGAGCTCAAGGCTACACTGGGAAGAGAGCCAGATGTGGTGGCACATGTCTGTAATCCCAGCACTAGTTAACCATAGATATCTGAAGGCCCTTTAAATCAACATGATCAAAGCCCATAAAACTCACAGAGACTGATTGTAGCACACAGAGTGCCTATACCAGATGGGGTCCTAGAACTAAAAGGAGAAGTGGACACATGCCCCCATTCTTAACAATTTCCAATTGATAACTCCTTGCAAATGAAGTTTAGTTTAGTTTCCTGCACAGAAGTCTCACTGGATAAACAAACTACTCTTAATGGTAGGCTTTGTGCCCAGCAGTAGACAGTCAACAGAAAATGAACTCCTTGTCTCATAATGTCATGTCAGGGCTTTTCCTTTTTTCTTTTAATTCAATCTTGTTTTTTAAATTTTAAATTTTTATTTCTTATTCTCTCTTTTTTATCCCATAGGTGTTTTTTTTATTATGTTATTATGGCTTTCAGTTTAGTATTTTATTTTGGGGGGGTGGATTACTGAGTGTGTGAATGAATTAATGGGTCTATGTTTCTTGTGCCTTTTCTTGGGCTGTTTTTCTTCTGTTTATTTGTTGTGTTCTATCCTGACGTGTTAGTTTTTGTTTTATTTTATTTTATTATTATTCCTTAGAAGCCTGGGGTTTTTTGTTTTTTCAAGACAGGGTTTCTCTGTGTAGCTTTGCACCTTTCCTGGATCTCGCTCGGTAGATCAGGCTGGCCTCGAACTCACAAAGATCCACCTGCCTCTGTCTCCCCAGTGCTGGAATCAAAGGCGTGCACCAGAAAGGGGGTAGATCTGGATGGGGGTTGGTGAGGAGGAACTGGAAGTAGAAGGGGTGAAAACCATAATCAGGATATGTTTATGAGGGGAAATATATTTCCAATAAAGGGACAAGACAAGACACAAGACTTTAATTAACAGTCAAGACATTTTGGTAAGAGAAGCTGAAGTGAAGCTCAGCAGTTAAGAGCATGGGCTGTTCTTCCAGAGGATGAGCATTTGATCAGCAGCACCTATATGGCAGCTCACAACTGTTTGTAACTCTAGTGCCAGGAGATTGGCATCCACTTCTGTTCTCTGAGAGCACTGCATACATGCGGTACACAGACAAAAATGCACACTACTCCGACACACAAAAAATAATAAAATAATATTTAAATAAAAAATTTAAATAAGCCGGCCCACTGCTTGGTGTCACTGCTGCTTGTGCCACCACTTGTGCTGCTCACCTTGCTATGGAGAAGAGAGTGTGGGGCCATGGCACTGCCCTTGGGAGCAGATTCTGAACCCAGATATGTTGTTCAACTACATGATCATGCTGATGTTGAGCAACAAGATAGCCAAGATGAAAAATGTTTCATTTTCTGCATTAAGTCTCCTCAAAAGACTTCTGTAGACCATACTGCTACTGGATGCTGTGGGATAATGCTTTTGTACACTGGTTTAATAAAATACTGATTGGCCAGTAGCCATGTAGGAAGTACAGGTGGGACAAGAAGACTAGGAGAATGCTGGGAAGAGGAAGGCCAGAGTCAGAAGTCACCAGCTAGACACAAAGGAAGCGAAATGACAAGGCAGAACTGAGAAAAGGTAGCAAGGCACATGGCTAAACATAAATAAGAATTATGGGTTAATTTAAGTGTAAGAGCTAGTCTGAAATAAGACTTAGCCAATGGCCAAGCAGTTATACTTAATATAAGCTTTCTGAGTGATTATTTTATAAGCAGGTCACGGAACTGTGGGTGCTTGGCAGGACTGGAGAAACCTTCCAAGGACATTTGGTGCTCACCATTGAGAATTGATCTACACAGACCTAGGAAAGCTTAAAGATTCTGAACACACAGAAATGGAACCACACTAGGCTTCCTAGTCTCACAGTCTCATGCCAGTAGCAGCACAGAGATTTGTCTCCCAACAACTGCCTGTGAGATGGAGCTGGCCACCAGCTACCATGAACTAGGCAGCATAGCAAATTCCCACCTCAGTGCACAGTGGCATCTCTAAGCTGTGCAGTGTACTGCATTGTGGATTTAGCTTTTGCTAGTAGAAGAAAAAAGAAGAGGTTTCTGGGCTACATGCTGCTGGATGGAGTAGAGTCAGAGAACAGCATGGCTCCAAGAGCTGTTGGTGAATTATCTTCACCATGTTGAAAAGCTCAGATGGGCAGAGTCAGCAGTCAAGGCAGTTTAAAGCAGTAGATTCACAATAAGGCAAATTCAGATGGGATAAGACTTAAAATGGTTTGCAGTGTGTGTAAAAATGTATATAGGCTAGGAAGAGAGAAGAAAATGAATATAGACAGTTCTATAAAGAAATAGGTTTAAAAAATAAAGTCTGTAAAGAGACAGTAAAAGTAATATAAAAGTTAAGACACATAAAGATGGAAATCACACAGAGAGTCTGGATTATATTATCTTTGGGATTTTCAACTGCAGAAAGTCATTTGATTGAAAAGGTTGCTCTGTTAAACTAATATGTATATTTTAAAGGTATCTTGACTTCGAAATTTGTGTTTAATGCTATGTTGCTTTGGAAAAGAGGTTCTGCTTTTGTTTTCACAGAAGATGATAACCTATGGATTGCTTCCAAGCTAATATGGTTTGATCAAGGAAGACCCCTGAGAGGTCTCCTGTAGTGGGTAGCTGTTCCAGCTTTGACCTTGAAGCACCACCCCAGTGAGACATCTGGTAACTGCAACACCTACCTAGGACCTGCCCCTGGGGCATGGTGAGAACAGGAGACTTTAAGACCTGAGATATGGATGTACTACCCTATTGGTTCCTTGTGATCCTGGACGCTGGATGGTAGACTGAGCAGAGTTCTCCAGACAACCCCACTGGACTACACATCACCTCTCCCAGATTCTGTAACCAACCTCTTTACTTGCTGTAGGCTACCCCAAAATAAACTTCCTTTTTAACTATGCCTTGTAATCCCCACAATAGTGTCCAGATGTTCTAATATCCAAAACAGCTTTAAGGCAACTGGCTCAGACAATGCAGCCTCACAGACTAATCCAGTCAGGACTTGACCATAAGTCTTAATTTTTCTCAGGATCCAAATTAGATTGCCAGTGCCCTCAACCAGCAGGAAGTAGTATGAGAAGTTATTGTACTTATTGTATATTTTTTCTTGTATTAGTTATAACTTTTTTTATTTTTATTAGACAAAAAGGGGGAAATGTGGTGATGTATTATGTTTCCCAATATACTATGTCTCCCAATAAAATTTACCTGAGGATCAGAAGAAAAAGCCAGCCACTATATAGAAGTCAAGAAATGGTAGCACACACCTTTAATTCACTTGGCAGGCAGGGATCTGTCTGGATCTCTGTGAGTTCAAGGCCACAGTGGGAACAGAGACAGCCATGGTAGCACATGCCTTAAATTCCAACACTAGTTAACTATGGAGGTCTGGAGGTCTGTACAGACAGACAGGAAGTGACAGAGCTGGGAAGGAAGAAGAGGTGATATATCTGGAAAGAGAGAGCAAATCAGGTGGTAGAACAGAAAGGCATATAGATAGGTGTGAGTAGACAGGAAGTAGCTTGCTTTTGGAAGTTGTGGAGTTGGTGAGGTGATGTTAGCTGTGGCTTTTCCTATTCCTCTGATCTCTCTCAGGTTTTAACCTCAATATCTGGCTCTGAGGTTGTTTTTTTTTTTTATTAATAAGACCATTTAGTGATTCATCTACACTGCAGTAGATGGGAACTAATACAGATACCACAACTAGACAATGTACAGAGAGTGAGAGACCTTGGAACATTCAGCACTAAATGGGATGTCTCCATCAAAGCCCAACCCTCAGTACTCAGGGAACTCTGAAGAAAAGGAGGAGGAAAGATTGTAAGAGCCAGAGGTGGTGGATGACTCCAAGGAAACAGTGTCTTACAGACACAACAGGATTGATGCACACATGTACTCACAGAGTCTACGGCAGCACATGGACTGAATAGGTAAGAAAGATGGGGGTCTCAGTGCTGAGAGTGAAAGTGAATACAAATCCCCATCCATAACTAAGAAGCTATCTGCAATTGATAGCTGCTTGCAAATGAAAATTTACTTCTCACCAAGGAAGATGTCTCACTGGGTATACAAACTACACTTAAGGACAGGCCCTATTCCCAGCAATAGATGGCCAACACAAAATGAACTCCATAAAGCAAAAAGGTTTACTGTGTGCAATGCTGGTGGCAGACTATAAAAATTAATCCCTTGAAAAGCTGGTTGATGTGTGAATAGTTATATCTATATGTGAAAATAAATTAACAACATATTAAAATGAAAAAAAAGAGGAGGACTGCAAGGAAGATTTAAGATAATTCAGTAATGAAAAAAAAGTGACCCATTGCCAACATATTCTGTTAGCTGAGATAAATGTCAATGCCATGAGGACAGAAGTAGTATTTTCTGGGTTCATGTATTGAGCTATGGGAGAGATAATCCTTAAACCCAGGGGTACATTCTTAGGTTGCCACAAATAAATGTGTTAG
Organism: Onychomys torridus; assembly: GCF_903995425.1. NCBI lineage: Eukaryota > Metazoa > Chordata > Mammalia > Rodentia > Cricetidae > Onychomys > Onychomys torridus. The sequence goes on from NC_050466.1 coordinate 49,791,992, forward strand.
ATCTTACCTAAGGACTAGCTTTCATAGTTAAAGAAGGTACTATGCAAGTTTCCAAGGGGGGAAAAACAACCAGTGGTCCTTTCTAGTTATGACACCTATACATCACAATGACCAGCATAGCATAATATCCCTAATGGTACACTCACATTGTAACAACAACTGTTTTCTAACAAGACTTATGGCCAACTCAGTAGGAGGAAAATAATGCCTTGTACTGTTAACCTACCCATCTATGTAAGGCTAGGGAGGTCATAGATCTCAGAGGAGAACCTACTAATTTCACTTTACTTACCCAGCATAATTCATAACCACATACTAAAAGCTTATCCTTATACCCACAGAGAAGTATAGCTCTCACCCCTTGTCTTAGGATTTCTCTTGCTGAAATAAAATACCATGACCAAAAGGAACTTGTGGAGGAAAGGGTTTATTTCATTTTGCAGCTTGTAGTACATCTTACATGGAAGTCAGGGCAAGAACTTAAGCAGGAACCTTGTCTCGACTAGCGCGATCTTCAGCAGAGACCTTAAAAGGGGGAATGGCAAATGAAAGGGACAAGAGACACAAAGAATTGACAGCAAGACAGTATTCTGATCAAGCTGCAAAAGTTTATTTTTCTCAGGTGGGTTTTATAGTAAGCAGACCAGGAAACTTTCTTTGGGAAAAGATGAGGGGACTGTTGAGTTGCCAAGCAACCTAACCAAGCAACCTAACCACAAAACATTGTTACTAATGGTCACTGTAGCAGAAAGATAAGGAAATGTTAAGTTATTTTCTAATAACTCAAGACTTGTCCAGGCATGTCAAAAGTTTCTGGTTAGTGGCTCAATACTGGACAACAGAAACTTAACTCAGGCAGGCAATATGGCATGGCTCTTAATATTGTCTTTGGCATCTCCTCCCTTTATTTTATTTTATGAGGGAGTGTGCCCACCTGAATGTTGGTGGACCTTAACCAGCTGGGGAAGACATTGACCTGACTCCTCCTAGAGCTGCTTCAGGCTTGAGAAAAAGGGTACCTTTTGGGGATCAGAGGGCTTAGGCATTTTGGTGCCTCTAGATACCAACCTCTATGCAAGTCAGATTTGTCTCTCAGGGAATCCAAACCAAGGGATATTAAATCAGCCTTCCCCTGCAGTGCTTGGCCTTGCATCCAGCGGTGTCCATACCGGCTGATACCAATAAGCATAGGTTGGACTTCATGCTGCTCCTAAAGGAGAAGAGGACTGAGAAATATCATAGGGACCACATCCTTGATCCAGTATTTCGAGCCAATGATAATGAACCAGTGTAGGTTTTGATGCCAGGGAGTCTATTTGTTTTTCTATGAATCAGATTAGCCTGCCAATTATAAAGGGACCCAAAGTTACAAATAACAAAAGGCTGACTAATGGTCCTGCAATAGGCATCAAGAGGGAGAACATGGATGATCTCTACCAGTCATCTGCTGCAGCAGAGAATTACTGCTTATGTAGTTCTAGGCTAAGTTTATGTAGCTTATTTATCTGGGTTTCTACCATTCCAGACTCATTAATATAATAACAACATTCTTCCCTTAGAAAAAGGCATGTCCCACCCTTTTCTGCTGTCATCAGGTCCAAGGCCCATCAGTTTTGTAGGGCAACCTGTGCAAGAGAGGTTAACTGCCTCTGGAGGGAGGACAAGGATGCTGCAGAATCCTCAATTGCTACCTGAAGTTGCTCAGATAGGTGAGCTGTTGTTATGAGGGAATGACCCAGAACCCCTCCTGCCAAGCCTGCAGAGACCAGAGAGGTGTCTAGGGAAATTCCGGCCACAGGGGGCAAGAAGACAGCTCTTTTTTGCATGGGCTCGGGGGTGTCCCATCCCAAGAACTCCGCAGGGGTCCTAAGCATAAGTTGTGGGACCAGAGTGACAGGTAGGTAGGCAGAGCATGCCCTGTGGGATAGGGATGGTCAAATTTTTTGATAGAGTGCCATTGCACCAAAAGAAAAATCCCGGTGGGGGGGAGGGGGCAAAAGGATGATTGAGTAATATGGTCTGGTCGCAAGACGGAAGGGGAATACTAGAAAAGCAAAAATCAAACTTTGAGCGGCCTGGGTCAAGAAACAAGGGTACTTCAGGGATGGGGTGGAAGCCATGGGAATTATCAGTGGTGGTGCAATTAAAGACCTGGGGCAGGGGTACTGCTATCAGAGGAGGACGACCCAAGGCTGCACACAGGAAGCACGATGAGAGATTCCCAATGCCAGTAACATTGGCAGACATAAGGCCTTCTCGGAGGAGGGAAAGCCAAGAAAATAGAGAGGAGGGGGATGATAGTTGGTGTCATTAAATTTTCTTCTTGTATAAGGATATTATGATGGACAGTAGATTGTACTTGTACATAAGAACGCCAAATGTAAAGTCTGGAGCTAGGCCATGTGGCTCTTCGGGCCGTATACATGGCTCCTTCTACTGGACTAGTCCATCATGAGTCCCATGGGTCCCAAACCACTAGGGAATATCCTGTAGATGTCTTTTAAAATTTAGGGCCATTCCATTCTCTCCCAATTACTTGTCCCTTAGCAGGAGGAATGGCATCATGAATTTTGTAGTAAGAATAGGGGCATCCTACGCTTTTCTCCTTCAAATAAGTTTTACAATTGTGAACAGTCTGATCATATAAAAAACAGATAGCAGGAGCCACCTTGCCAGGGGAATTATGGAAATCAGTAAAATAGGATTCTGACATCCTTGCAAGGGGCAATCAGTGGTAGCCAATAGGTGGCCAAAGGTCTGTGTTTTAGCATAATTAGTATAATTTTTAGTTAAATAAAAGCGCCATGTAAATGGGGATGTGTTGACTGGTTTCTGGTCCTGATAAGAAGGTACAGGCAGCAGCAAGATCCAGAAAATCCAGGGAAATTCTCCCAGGTTTTCTTCATCAGCATCTGTAAAGAAGGAGAAGGAAAGGGAAATGACCTCAGGGGCTATCCTTCTCCCTGGGTGATGGGTTAGAGTTGATTGTTTAACTAATCTCTCCGGGAGCCAACGAGGGCCTCCCTCTGGTCATAGATGCATGCTGACCCTCAACCCCGAATCAGGACTGGGTCGGGCCCTTTCCACTGGGCAGTTAAAGGGTCAATGCTTGGTGGCTTTGAGTTTGTGGATGCCAAAAGCGATCCACTGCAGACCTTTTATTCTTGTCCAAGGTAAGGAAACTAAAGACAAAAAGTGCATGATGTAAAAGATTTCGGGGGTTGCCTCATGTATCATACAGACTTCCCTTCTTTAATTTATGAGGCATGGATTTTAGAGTCTGATGAGCATGTTCAATGATGCCCTGGCCCTGGGTCTTGTAAGGAATGCCAGGGACATGCTTAATCTGAAGTTGTTGGCAAAACGATTGAAATTTGTTTCTAGTATATCCTGGGCCATTATCAGTTTTTATAACTTTAGGCTTTCCTAGGATGGAAAAGCATTGTAAAATATGGGAAATAACATTTTTGGAGGCCTCTCTGGCCTGGAGAGAGGCAAATATAAAACCACTAAAGGTATCAACTGTAATATGTATATATTTAATTTTGCCAAATTCAATTAAATGAGTAACATCCATTTGCCAAATTTCACTGGGAACCAAGCCCTGGGGGTTAACTCCCAGATGTTGAACCGGGAGGGAGATGGCACAGTAAGTGCATTTTTTAACAATTTCTGAGGCCTGTTCTCAGGTAAGATTAAACAACAAACAAAGGGAATGAGCATTTAAATGGTGAAGAGAGTGTGCTTGGGCAGCCTGGAAAAGGGATCTTGTAAGAACAGGAAAAACTAATTGTGTGGCTGCATCAGCCAAGGTATTTCCTTCAGATAAAGGACCAGGCAATTTTAAATGGGCCGGTAGATGGCCAATAAAAAAGGAGCACTGTCTAGCCATAATCAAGGAGCGCAGCCAAAGAAAAAGTGGAGCTGCATTGGTAGAGGGCTTAATAAAGGGAACAGTTTCCAATAAGGGAATAGAATGGGCAACATAAGCGCTATTAGTATACAAATTAAGGGGTTGAGAATGAAATAATTGAAAAACTTGAATGACTGCATAAAGTTCAACAAGCTGTGCTGAGGAATACAGGGAGAGACAGGAGGTAGCCTTTCCATCCACAACATAGATGGCAATCCCATTGGCTGAGCCATCTGTAAACATCAGGGGAGCCTCCCTTACAGGTTGTGAGGCAGTTAATTTGGGGAAAACAAAGGGATAAATTCTGGCAAAGTGTAACAAGGGACACTAGGATAATGGCTATCGATAGTACCAAGGAAGGAGGAGCAGGCAATGAGTCATTAATCATTTGTTTGAAGCAGCCAATCTAATTGTTCTCGTGTATAGGGGATGACTATGGAGTCAGGATCTTTTCCAAAGTATTGGTGACTTGTTTCTCTGCCCTTAATAATTAGCTTGGCCATTAAAGATGGATAAGTGGCCAGCACCTTTGAGAGACAGGTGAGTAGATATACCCAGAGTAGGAGATTCCCTCTTTTTTCTTCTCTGATGGTCATTTGTTGCCAGAAGACTCCTGTGGGGACATGTGATGTTGCAAAAGCAATGTATAACAGGGGGTCAGAATAGCATATCTGGAAAACAGTTTGGTTTTGAATAGCTTTATTGACTAGAGCCAGAGAGGCCTGGGCCTCAGGCGTAAAGTAAGCTTTCTGGCAGAAGAAGGGTTTGAGTCTCCTTTTAGAAGCTCATTTAGGGGGACCAGATCATCAGTGGTAAGTTTTAAGTAAGGTCTGAGCCTAATAATTTTTGGAAATCCTTTAAGGTTTGAAGATGGGAAGTTTGTAATTGAATCTTTGGGGTTAAGACTCATTGATAAAGCTCAAAACCCAGGTAAAGATAGGGATCTGCTAATTGGACTTTGCCAGGGGCAATTTGAAGTCCCCTTTTTGAAAGACTATAGGTTAGCTCCTGATAGCACTGGAAGTGTAGGTCTTGATGTTGGCCTGCCAAAAGAATATCATCCACATAATGGAGAATATAGATGGAAGGCCACTTTACTCTGATGGGATCTATTGCTTGATCCACAAATTTTTGGCATAGAGTGGGACTATTTGCTATTCCTTGGGGCAGGACCCTCCATTGGAAACATGGCATTGGTCCCTGGAAATTAATTTGGGGAACACTAAAGGTAAAATGTGATTTATCCTCAGGGTATAGGTGAATAGTAAAATAATACAATCTTTGAGATCAATAACAATTTTATGGTACCCAGATGGAATTGCCATCAGAGAGGGCAATCCAGTCTGCAAGGCACTCATGGGAGCCATGACCTTATTTATGGCCCTAAGATCTTGTAATAATCTCCATTTTCCTGATTTCTTTTTAATAACAAAAATAGGTGTATTCTATGGGGAGTTTGTTGGTTCGCTATGACCTGTAGCAAGTTGTTCCTGTACTAACTCTATAGCAGCTGCAACCTTTTCTTTTGTTAAAGGCCATTGATCAACCCAAACAGGATCATTTGTATTCCAGGAAATTTTATCTGCATGTGGTACAGGAATGTCAATGGCCATTAGGATAAATTTTGGGAAGACCCTAATCCAGCCCTATCATTTTTAACAGATATTGGGGTAGGGGTTTTAATGCCCTGAGAATTTTTTTCTAAGCCCTTGCCAGGAAGGAAACCTTGTTTAAGCATCTGACTGGTGACAGTTTCATTGGGACTGCACATGATGACATTCATTTGGGTAAGAATATCTTGGCCCACAGGTAGGCCAGGGACAACAAAAGGTGTAACAGTACCAGAATTGCCTTCTCCATCAGTCCATCTAAGGACTTGTGAACTCAGTTGAGGGTTTGAAGTCTGGCCAATGCCTTTAAGATGGGTGTGGGATGTGGTAAGAGGCCACGAAGTGAGCCAATGTCTATGGGATATAACAGTGGTATCAGCTCCTGTGTCCAAAATTCCTTGGAAGGTTTTGTCATTAAGCTTGAGAGTTAAGAGGGGGCAGGATTGGGAAATTTGTTGAAACCAATAAACATAGGAGGAACCGGGACCATCCTTGCAGCAGGTAAATTTTTTATACTTAAGGTTTGAATGTCGGAGAGGAAGCAATAGGAGTTGGGCAATGCAGGTGCCTGGGTGAATAGCAATCATGCCTGTACTTGTAGAGTCAAGAATCTTAAGTTCTCCAGTAAAATCATTATCAATAGTCCCAGGGAAAATCTGACTCCCTTGAAGGGTGGTGCTAACTCTTCCAATGATTAGGCCAAAGGTATCGGGAGGTAAGGTAAATGCCATAGACTCCGGTATTTAGGAGCTGAGGGCCTGTTCCAGGGGTCAATACTGACTGGGTGGTGGAACAGAGGTCCAGTCCTGCACTCCCTGAGGTTGCTCTCCAGAGATCTGAAATGGATTGGTGGGGTTGAGGAGTGGCTGAATCTGGGCAGGGGGACAAACCTGATAGCCCCTGGGGTTGTCCTCTGGGTGGGGGCCAGGGGCTGGCCCCTCTGCAAGTTTCCCTGCTGTTAGGAGGTAATGGTTGACCCTGTGCATTTGTTTTGGATCTGCATTCTGAAGCCTAATGTTTGCCCCTGCCGCAGTGCTGGCAGAGAGAAGTGGGGGGAGGGCGCTCATTGGGAGCTGCAGGAGGCACAGTGCATTCTCGGGAAAAATGCCCATGTTGTTTGCAGTTAAAGCAGGTTTTAGGGTCTTTGCTGGCTGCACAGAGGGCAGCACCGATGGCGAGCCCCATGGCATGGGCAGAGCCAATTCCTGAGCATAGCCTGACATAATCAGAAAGTTCAGACTTAGCGCGATGAGGAGGAATGGCAGCCTGTCAGGCAGGATTGGCGTTTTCAAATGCTAGATGTTTTACAAAAGCCTTTCATTTTCGCCATCGCCAAGAAGCCGCTCAGCAGCGTCATTCAGGCGGCTGACAAAGTCACTATAAGGCTCATCAGGCCCCTGCCAATCTTTGCCAGGGAGGTGGTAGCCGACCCTTTGCGGGGCAAATGTTTCCAGGCTTTTAGACTGGCACTTTGAATTTGTATTAATAAACCTGGAGCAAAGCAGGCTTGAGTTTCATTTTTCTCATAGGGGCTGTTACCCAGGAGCTTTTTAAGAGTCCATCTTTTTGGAGGATTTTTTTTTTTTTTATTGCGTTGAGCCATCTCCCTACAATTTTCAGTAAAATCGGTTTTCCATAAAACATAATCTCCACCTGAAACTGTAGCTGTAGCCAGGAAATACCAATCATTAGGTGTAAGCCAATGGTCACTCACATTTTCTAAAAGGGCCAAACTAAAGGGAGCTGTAGGGCCATAATTGGCAACTGCTGCCTTAAGTTTTTCAAGATATTTAAGACTGAGGTGTTTATATTTTTGGGAAGTATCGAGGGCTTCATCCTCAGAGTCGGAGCCCTCAGATCTGCTACCTTCATTATCTGAGTGTTCGGATGCTTCACCCTCAGTATCAGGGGATGATGAGCTTGTAACTCCTGCAGCCGAGTCAGGCTCTTCCTTAGCAGTCTGGCTACCAGTTACTGGGAAGGCATAAAGAGAGTGAGGTGCTTTAGCAGGAGGAGACATTTTAGTTGTGGGTACCTTTTTTGGGCTGTTTTTAGTATTCCCTGGGCTATTTTAAAGGTTTGGGATTTTAAGGCTAATGTGGTTAATTCTTTGTCAACAGCGCAGAGTTCTTTTGAGTTGAAGATGTTCGTGCTTTTGTTGGAGGACCTCAGTGAGGAGAAGCTCTTGGTTCCTCATCCTCAATAATAGGCCCACAAAAGAGTGATGCAGAGGCCATCACACCCTGTGGTGGAAACTGGTAGGGAGGGGGTTTAAAAGGAGAAAGTTTAGTGGGAGTCATGTTTGAGGAGAGGGGCCAATCAGGATTAGGATACTTGGCAGCTTCTTCCTCTAAGGAGGCTTCCTCCTCTGGAGTGAAATCATCATCAAAATTTCTGAGGGAAGGGTATACATCCAGTGAGGGAAAGCGGGGAGGAGGGTGGTTGTTCTTGGGGGGTGACGGGGCAGCTGGAACAAGTTTAGACATGGGTGGTTCAGGAAAATCAATACTGACAGAATGACAGACAGAGGGTGGACGGGAGGACTCTTTTAAGGCTTTTTCTCCCTCCTTAATTAATTTTTGAACATCAGGGGAATGATTATAAGTTTTTAAGACATCATTAATTAAATTCCAGTAGGAAAAGGTTTGAACGGGGACCTTTTAAGGATCAAAGGTCTGGTAAAAATCATTTAAACTGTCACCGACCCGTCTCCAGCGTTTTTCATCTATGGTTCCTTCTTGGGGAAACCAAGGACAGACATCTCCAATATGGGCAAGAAATTTTTTTAAAGTCTTTCATTTTAACCCTAGTTCCTCATGTCTCGAAAGACTGTTTCAGTCCTGAAATAAGCAAATCCTGTTTACTAAATGCTTGTCCCATGGTAAACTTACCTTGCATTGTCACATTAAAATTCCTCTGGATCTGTCTCACAGCCGGGCGTTTTGTGGCGATCACTGACTGGTAGAGCGGTCTTCCAAGGTGGTCCAACTCTTAGGCAGGCCTGCACTGGTGTGTGAGGATGTTCACCACTCCTCCATGTCCTCGAGCCTCATGCTGGGCACCAGTTGTCCCAACCAGTGGGATCTTCAGCAGAGACCTTAGAAGAGGGAATGGCAAATGAAAGGGACAAGAGACACAAAGAATTGACAGCAAGACAGTATTCTGATCAAGCTGCAAAAGTTTATTTTTCTCAGGTGGGTTTTATAGTAAGCAGACCAGGAAACTTTCTTTGGGAAAAGATGAGGGGACTGTTGAGTTGCCAAGTAACTCAACCAAGAACCTAACCACAAAATATTGTTACTAATGGTCACTGTAGCAGAAAGATAAGGAAATGTTAAGTTATTTTCTAATAACTCAAGACTTGTCCAGGCATGTCAAAAGTTTCTGGTTAGTGGCTCAATACTGGACAACAGAAACTTAACTCAGGCAGGCAATATGGCATGACTCTTAAAATTGTCCTCAGCAGAACCTGAATGTAGGAACTGAGACAGGGGCCATGGAGTTGTGCTATTTACTGGCTTCCTTCTCACAGCATGTTCAGCCTGCTTTCTTATGGTATCCAGGACCACTAGCCTAGGAGTGGCACCACCCACCATTAGCTGGGCCCTCCCACATCAATTATCAATGACGAAAATGTCCTACAGGCTTGCCCACAGGCCAATCTAGTGGCAGCATTTTCTCAACTGAGGTTCTTCTCAAATACTCCAGCTTGTGTCAAGTTGGCATAAAACTAGCAAACATACTCCTCATCAAATAAACTTTTCTTTGCAATAGGCAGAGACTAGTACAGAAAACTACAACAGGTCAAAATGCATAGAACAGCTGACTGGGGAATGTCCAGACCTAACTGAAACATCTATAACAAAACTCCTACACCTAAGGCTCAGGGGTCATCAAGGCAGACTGGGCAGAAAGACACAGTTGGAGGACTAGGGAAAATGCTGTGACACGGTCATGTCTACTAGATATGACAGGGAAACCTCACCCATGATATCTCATCAGTATAGTCGCTTAAACAAGACGTGTACAAGTACACCACCAGTAGATCTATTAACATAGAAGAGGAAAATTTCATGGGGTCCTACCCCTAGGCAAAGAACTACAAGGAATTAAGGAATGTTGAGAGAAGGAGAGAAATAGTCAGACCCAAAGTAAAGTTCCTGAGTTTGTTATCCAATACCAAAGGATAGCCCTAAAATAATATACATACCAATTACACTAAATGGACAAAGCAGGTTGGATTTATCTATTTAGAAGTGTGTGTGTGTGTGTGTGTGTGTGTGTGTGTGTGTGTGTTAATAACAATTAGAGAAAAAAGAAACCATGAATTCAAGAGGGAGCAATGGAGGTTACACATGAGCGGTGTTGGAGGGAGGAGAGGAAAGGGAGAAATTATAGAAGTACATTTTAACTTTTAAAAATGTTTTAAAGAAATGGCTTAGGTACTGTATTGGTGAAATTATTAAGGCCACTCCACGTAGTTAAAAGGGAGGTCTATTTTGTAGCATAACTTACAAATAAAGGGAGAGGTAGATTGCAGGGTCTGGCAAAGGTATGGAGCATTCCGGCAGTATTCTCTGGAGAACTCTGCTAGGTCTACCTCCAGAGTCTAGGGTTCGGGCACCAAGAGATCCCTCTCATTTGGATCCTGGGTCTTCAGAGTCCTCTCTCAGGCCCGCCTTGTAGGCATGACCATTACCGGAGCCTCAGTGGGTGTTGGAACTTCCAGGACAAGGCTGGAATGGCTACCCACTACAGTACTGTCAGGACTGAAGAAAAAAATTGAAAGAACTCTGAAACCCAGAAGAATGGAAGCCCAGTTTTATCCCTGTTGTGACCCCTAAGAAGGCTCACAGGCAGGGTGACCAGGCAGGTGTTTTCTGACTTCCTCAAAAAGCCTCAGTGCACTTACAGACAAGGATGGGGCTGGGGCACTGTCTATCATCCTGATGAGGGCTGTGGGCCTCTAGAGAGTCTGGTTCTTCCTTCCCTTAGTGTGAATTATGGAATGTAACATCCACTAAATTTCATCTGGGAGAGTCGGAGGGTGGAGGTGAGAACCTTATTCTGAGGTCCTCATTTCAGACCTGCAGAGCAGAGAGAAACTGAGCATTTAGAAGTAAGATGATAGCTTAAGGTACACTAGAAAAGCTTCACTCTGGGAGGCTGGCTCTTTTCTGAAGAGAAACGGAGGAGGCATAGATCTAGAGGAGGGGAGGGGGACTGGGAGGAATGAAGGGAGGGGAAAGCGAGGACGGGGTGTGTTGTATGAAAAAGGAATATTTTTAAGCCTTGCTCTAGTTAGAGGAACCCCTAATAATACACATGCTCCTCTGTGATTAGTCTAGAATCAAAGTGGAACTACTTGTACATACACACAAAATATAATAGTAATAAGCCTTCTGCTTCCACCACATGGCTTGAGCATTTTTCTGGAGTCCTCTGAGAAGAAATGGAACCAAGATCTGTGCGAAAACGAGACCCTGGGGGTAAGTTGAGAAAACCGCAGTTCTCATAGAAGGTCTCCAAAAAACCCAGCTGTACCCATGCTGTTTGTGTGTACCTCGGGCATGGCTGTACACATGCCAGAGGGTGGCGCTCTGCTTGAACCTTCTGCCTTGGTGGATTCCGGGAGTTTAAGCCCAGTTCTAAGGTTGCCTGAGGCAGGAGAAGACGAAGGAGCTGTGAAGTGAGTGGGTAAGACTTTGGGGGTGGAGTGAGGGAGCCCTAGCTCTGATAAAGGACCCCCAGATAATCCGACAGCACTGCTGTCATGTCCACCACTGCTGTCATGTCCCCGAAACCACCCCTGGAGAAACTCTCCCACTTTCTGTGGCAAAGTGGTTGAGGTGAGAGCCATTATGGTTGTGTTTCGCTTGGTTGGTTTCGGTGTTTGAGACAGACCCTTACTGGGTAGCCCTTACTGGCCTCAAACTTGGTGCTACTATTTCAGCCTTGACGGGTCCATGAGTATAAAGGTGACAGAGCATACCCAGCTTGGGAGCCATTTTGAATGGAGCAGGCTCCAGTTCTGTGACCTTGAGGGTGGACTATAAAAGCACAACCCAGAGAGACAGTCAGCATTTAATGCAGCTTGGTCCCTCCTGTCAGTCTGGCAACTGTAGGAAATTTACCTCAGTGGACTCTGGGATTCAGAACCATCAGGCTGGCCGAGCAAAAGACATCTAAACTCTCGGAGAGAACAAGTTGAAACTTGGAGGCAGGACGCAGCACCCCGAAAGAGGGCAGACAGGTGCCCTGAGCGAGGGCCTCCCACATAAAAAGCCAGAAACCCCACCCTAGTCCCTTCCTCCCCAGTAGACTCCCAGAGCACTTAATTTTTGACCTTTTGGTTTTTGTTTGTTGGGTTTATTTTATTTTTATTTATGTATATGTGTGTATTTACAGTGTGTGAGCAAGTTACCAGAGGGTGAACCACCCAAAGTGGGTGCAGACAACCAAACTCTAGTACTCTGCAAGAACAGCAAGTGCTCCAGTGATCCATCTCTTCAGTGCCTTGTTTGGTTTGGTTTGGTTTGATTCATTTTTAGGTCAGGATACTCTCTACATAGCTCAGACTGCCCCATAACTTACTGTGTAGACCAAGTCAGCTTTGAAATGCCATGTGCTCCAGCCTCCTTAATATTGAGATTACTGGCATGTACCACCACCACCACTACCCCACCACCCTGCTTTTTTTGTTTGTTTGTTTTCAAGACAGAATTTTGCTGTGTAACAGCCCTGTCTGTGCTAGATCTCAATGTGTAGACCAGGCTGGCCTCAGACTCAGAGAGATTCATCTGTCCCTGCCTCCTGAGTGCTAGGACCAAAGGTACGTGCCATCATGCCCAGCTGAAGAAACCTGGTCCACAGAGCAAATTCCAGGGCAGCCAGGGCTACAAGGAGAAACCCTGTCTCGAAAAAGAAAGAGAGAGAGAGAGAGAAAGAGAGAGAGAGAGGAGAGGAGAGGAGAGGAGAGGAGAGGAGAGGAGAGGAGAGGAGAGAAGAAAACATTTTCTGAGAGCCAGGATATGTGAAGAGACAGGTTAAGACCCCAGACCTGACAGAGGGACACACTGTGCCCATATCCAGTGGTAAGCTCTACTTCACCACTCTAGTCTCTTCCTCCTCAGGAGAGACTCACAGAATCCAGAGTAGTTATCTTTTTGTCTTTTTTGTTGTTGTTAGGTTTGTTTTTGTTTTTATTATGGGCATGTGTGTAGATGCCAATATAATCAGAGACTTTATCTTTTTTATTGTTTTGAGTTTTTGAGACAGGGTATCACTGTACAGCCCTGGCTGTCCTGTAACTCACTTTGTAGACCAGGCTGGCCTCAAACTCAAAGATCCACCTGCCTCTGCCTCCTGAGTACTGGGATTAAAGGCATGTGCCAACACTGCCTAGCTGGGACAGGGCCTTTTTTGGGGGGGGTTGGTTTATTTCATTTTGTTTGAGATGGTCCCCACTATGTATCCAAAGCTATCCTGAAATTCTGTATAAATTAGGTTGGCCTCTTGAGTACTGAGATTACACTTAGTTTAGGAGACTTTTATTTTTTTTTTTGAGAGTCAGGCTTTGTGAAGTATGGTAAGATCTTGAGGGAAGATTGAGGATGCCCCAGTCCTAATTGTATTTCCAAAAAGTCTAACCCCAGCTCTTATCTGCCCTGTACCATAATAGGGGTGGGCTTTGTTCAAAAGAGAATTAATACTCTCTACCTGCTTTAGTAGACTTTGGAATTCAGAACCATGTTCTAAGGTTTATACAGGACCCAGGGGTTTATGGAAGGATTCTGAGACACTCTGAAAGTAGACTGGAGATGCCCCAGTCCTGACAGCAGAAACCCAAACAATCCATCTGTACCAGTTTTGTTCACCCTATACCAAATAGTGACACCTTGTTGGAATGAGCTCTTCTACTTCTTCCTTTTGCTGCAATGAACTCTTGAATTTGGAACTGTGTTCTGAGGTCCACTGAGATGAGAGGACTCTGTTAGGGAACTTGGTGAGACCTTGGAGATACATTTAGAAGTTTCCCCCTGATGGAGATACCCCCCACAAGAATGATCTGACTCTGCTTCTGTTTTCAGTCCTGTATCAGACAGGGGCTGTCTTGTTAATCCCCCACTTCAGTAGATTTTGGTGTGCATATCTCTGTGAGAGGTCACAGTAAGATCCCAAGGACAGACTTGGGAAGCTCTAGTCCAAACACAGGGAACCTCCAAGTAAACTTCAAGGATGGTTTTATCCTTACCTTGTTGCCAGCCCTGAACCATAGGGAAACAGGCATTTCAGGGGAGATACTTGGACACCCAGCTCCCTTCCCCCTCACCCCTCCTTCTGTCTCAGGAGTCCCCTGGAGTCAGAGCCTTGGTCCGGGGGCAGCAGACTGAGATCACCAAATGATGGTGTCCAGAATAGTCTAGGAGTCATAGGGAAAAGGCAAGGGATGATAAAGTGCCACCAAAGCACCCCATTATGCCCTCGCTATTAACTCTGGGAGGCTCAGGATCTATGGCCAGATGTGGAGTTCCCAAGATTTTGTCTTGGGTATCAGAAATGAAGGAAATGTCATGTTAGAGGGGGAAAGTCCAGACTGTGAGGGGGAGAATTCTAATACAAGAAGCGTCCCACAGAAACCTGGACTTGGTCTGAGAGGGGAGAGGCTTTGTAGGGAGAAGTAGGGCTTTGGGTCAGCAGAGTAAGGGTCCCAGACACTGATGGAAGTCAAGATGAATATTTAGGAAGGACTGGGAGTACTGTGGATGGAGACCAATCTGATATGGGACAACTACACCCTTGCCCTGAACCCAGATAGGCACTACTAAGCAAGTGATTTCTGACTTCTGTATCCAGGTCTGAGAGAGTTTGGGGGTTTTACTACAAAGAACACTGCCTAAGCAGAGGGAAGGGTCCAGGTCTTAAGAAGACTAAAGGTAGGAAATGGAGAACAACAGTGGGGAGCTTGCACTTGAGAGCACATGGTTACCTCCACCCTCTTGCCAACCCTGGTAGTCTCTGGGAAGAGTAACAAGATGCAGTGCACCTTCACTTTGGCCTATGGGGTGTCAGGGAAAAATGAGGGTTGTGCAGAATCTCTGGGAATATGAGGTCTGCTATAAAGGGGAGATGTCAGAAAAGAGACACATCAAATGAACAAACTTCTGGTGGATTTAGGGAACACTATATGAGCAGAGATGAGCCCAGATCAGGTAGACAACCCTGAAGATCCCAAACAGGGCTGAAGAGATATGGCTATCTGTTCACTTCTCCTGAGAGTTTTCAGGATTTGAGGGGGAAATGAGGAATTTAAACCTAGTGGGTAATCTCGGCTAGGCACAGGTATTAAAGGATCTGGTAAGAGTCAAAGACACCAAGGGCTGACTGAGGTAACTCCAGTCTATGGCACAGACAGGGTCCCCACAAAAGTCTACAGTGCAACCCTTGACACCATCATCCCCACAGTCCTGGGCAGCGCCAACATTCTAAGCCCTCTGTCTGTTTCTAGGTCATTGGTCTCAGAGAGCTGAAGGCCCTGTCAAGACATATTTTGTTTTGTTTTGTTTTGTTTTGTTTTGTTTTGTTTTGTTTTTCCAGACAGGGTTTCTCTGTGTAGCTTTGTGCCCTTCCTGGAACTCACTTTGGAGACCAGGCTGGCCTTGAACTCACAGAGATCCACCTGGCTCTGCCACCCAACTGCTGGGATTAAAGGTGTGCGCCACCATTGCTCGGCATATCAAGACAATCTTGACTCAGGTCAACAGAGAAGATTCCAGTTGTATCAGAAGTCAAGGTGAGGACTGAGAGAATCCCATCACCCAAACACATGGGACCTAGTGTTTCTGTTGGCTGTGAGAAAACCTGGGGATTGTAGGTGGATTCTGTATCTTCACTTCCTTTTTCTTCTTTCTCACAGAAATACATCTTCACATTAAAGAAGGTGGGTTCAGCTCATTAGGGGAAGCAGTTCAGTCCTTGCAATTTATCAAGGTATGTATGAGACAGGCTCTATTTCCTGATACCCATAGACCCTTGTGAAGTGTGTTACCTCTCCCTGTCACCCTGGGAAAGGGTAACTGGATACAAGGTTCCCTCACTGCCTTGTCCCATCCCAAAGGTGTGGACTTTCATTGCAAGAAGTTGGCCTCAGACCATAATAGAGGTGGGGTCCAGACCCTGACAGTGCGAAGAGTGACTGAAGATATGAGACAGAAGAGGAACTACCCAGAGTCCAGCTCTCCTCTCCTATCAGGGCCAGGCACCTAGTGTTTTCACAGTGTGCAGCTCTGGGATGCCTCTATATCTCTTACAGGAGTTCCAGGGACTTGGTCTGGGGCAGTATCCTCAGGTCAGACATAGGGGAAGGCCAAGCAGATTCAGGAGTTAAAGTGAGATACCAAGGGTCCCATCCACCCCAGAACACAGGGACTTCACATTTCCCTGCCCCACTGGAGTGTCAAGCTCTGTAACCTAGCTGTGCTCTAAAGACATTTCTCACTACTTCCTCCAGTGTCATAAGTAATAGAACTGACAGAAAGACAGGTTCCCCTGTGGCCATACAGTACCACCTAAGAGAAAAACTGCAGCAGGCCATTTTGAGAGGTTTCAGAGGTGTAACTTTCAGCAAAGTATTCTCACACTGCTCTCTTCTTGCCCCAGGTCTGAGTCTGTATCGCTGTGTTCCTGCCCATCCTCCTACCTGCTAGCTTCAAGAACATCATGCCTCATGGTCAGAAGAGGTGGTATTGCACCTTTCAGGGAGAATCTCAGGCCCCAAGACAAGAATGGGGCCGGATGAGTTCTGATCTTTCTGTGGCTGAGGGAGAAGAGTCCAATGACAAGTCCTCCTTTCCACTAGCCCAACGATCCCCAGGAAGACACCTGCTGGTGGGATACCAAAATTTCATCAGAGTCCTCAATGAGCCATATTTCCTCCCACTGTCATGGCCTCCACTCCAATATCCCCATCTGATGGGGCCTCTGACAACCAAATAGGGGAGTTGGAAGGCCCCATGGTAGTGCACCATGCACTAAGTGCAAAGGTGGCTCATTTGGTTCAGTTCCTGCTCCTCAAGTATAGATTGAAGGAGCTGACCAACCAGGCAGAAATTATAGAAAAGATTGTAGAAGATGATGAGCAGCACTACAACATGATCTTTAATGAGGCCTCTGAGGGTTTGAAGCTGGTCTTTGGCATTGACATGATAGAAGTGGACCCTGTGGTCCACACCTATGCCCTTGTCATTGCCCTGGGAATCACTTACGATGGGATGCTTACTAATGGCCAATGCATGCCCAAAACAGGCCTTCTAATAATTGCCCTAGGTGTCATCTGCATACATGGCAACCATGTCAGGGAGAATGTGATCTGGCGAGCACTAAATATGATGGGAATAAGTCCCATGGAAAATCACTATGTAGCTGGGAATGCCAAGAAGGTTTTCATTGAAACTTTTGTACAGGAAAGGTATCTGGAATACAATCCAGTGCCTGACAGTGATCCCCCTCACTATGAATTCCTATGGGATCCAAGGGCCCATGATAAAACCACAAGTGTGGATGTCTTAGAGTTTTTGACGCAGATCAGCAGGATGAACTAAGTGATTCCAGATCCTTCCAATCCCTGTATTTAGAGGCTCTGAGAGAACAGGTCATTTTGTTTAGAATTGCCACCACAAATGGCATACTTCATGGCCAATACAAGTTATAGTGCCACATTTAGGAGCTTTCTGAATGAAGTCTCAGATGAGTCTTCACTGTGTTTGAAGGTGGCAGTCACTGTTTTATGTAATAAAGACAGCTAGTGAAAGTAAATGAATACCATCTTTTTTTCTCCCTGTTTTATAAGGGTAACTTGGAACTTTTAATTTTTGGTATTTTTTCAAATCTTGTTTCTCTTAATTGAAGGATTTAGTGGGCTTCAGAATCTAAGTCTATAAATGGCACTAATAACATATGTTCTGCTTTCTGCAGTAGGGTCACAATGTGTAGCCCTAGCTGGCCTTGAATTCAACAGATATCCACCTGCCTCTTCCTCCTGAGTGCCAGGATTAAAGACCTGTGCCACCACACCTGCCCATCTTTTGCTGTTTTATACAAAACCTTCCATCTTATTTTGTGGTCTGTTATAACATTGAAATAGGAATTTAATTTGAATTGAGAAAGAATTTAGTAATATATCCAATGTCAAAAAATAGAGAAAAATGAAACAAATTGTTAATACTTATTTTACCCTTCAACACAATCTGTTCCTCATGGGTTGGGGATTTAGCTCAGTGGTAGAGTGCTTGCCTAGCAAGCACAAGGCCCTGTCGGTCCTCAGCTCTGAAAAAAAAAAGGAAAATCTGTTCCTCTGTAAAATTAAGTTACATGTGCAGATTTAAATGTGCATGGCTTTTTGAAATTGTATGAGGAATTATATCCTAATCAGTTACCCAGTGTGATGCTCCACAGCTTCAGAATAATAGAGAAGCTCACTATGATGTATAGATTCTGGATCCAGTTATTTCAGTGTGTGATGTTTTTGATTTGCAAGTTCTTTTTAATAAAATTACAACACAAATAAATAAGCCCCCCCGCTTACTGGCTGATTTATTAAGGACCTGTTGTTTGCAAGGTCCTGTATTCATGGGGTAATGCTAGGAAAAGCTGGATCTGCTTGCCATAAATGGTCAAGTACATTAGCAGCAGCCACATCAAGAAGAAATGAGGTATCCTCTTAGACCAAACAAATCATTTCATGCTGTGATTTAGACCTGAGAAGTGAATGTTTCCATTCTGAGCAGTTCCTTTTCCATTTTCAGAACAGTTCTTTTTGGGGGTTTGTTTGGTTTTTAGTTTTTATTTTATTGTGAGTAATTATGTGTACATGTGGGGATCTGTGCATGTCAGTGCCAGTGCACTAGGAAGCTCGAGGTGTCAGATGCCCCTGAAGCTGAAGTTGCAAGCAGTTATAATCCACCTGCTGTGGGTGTTAGGAATTGAATCTGACTCCTCTGGAATTAAAGTATGCTCTCTTAACCATTGAGCTACCTCTCTGATCCCATAAACAGTTCCTTTTGGATAGCAGGTGGATATGGCAGACCGGAATCACCATCTACATTGTGTGCAGGAAATTTGGTCCTCAGTGTGAAATTCAGTCTCAGTGAGAGAGGACTTTCAAGAGGTTGAGTCAAATGGTAATTCTTTGGGATCATTGTCCTCTTCGAAATAATTGATATGTTTCCCATAGGATCCTGGGTATTTTTTTTGCAAGCAGTTGTTATTAAAAAGAGTTAGCCTTTGGGTTGGAGACATGGTTCAGTTGCTCTTGCAGAAGACCCAGATTTGTTTCCCAGCACCCACATAGCAGCTGCCTGTAACTCACACAACTGTCTGTAACTCCAGTTCCAGGGATGCCCTCCTCTGGCACACACAGGTACCAGGCATGAATGTGGTTCACAGATATACATGCAGGCAATCCACTCATAAAATAAAAATAATCATTTTTAAAACAAATAAATTTTTCAAGAGCCTGACCACTGAATTGTTCTCTGGATTCCTGATCTGTCCCTCTTGCACACACTCCCACTATAGTGTTGGCTGCCATGAGACTAACCTAATCTAGATAAACCCCTACAGGTATGCCCAGAGGCTTCTTTCCGAGGTAATGCTGGCATGCTGAAAATCAATATTAACAGCAAAGAGCCAGATGGGGTCCCAGCACTGTGAGGAGGAAATGGATACAGAGTTCCACCCCTAAAGGAGAAGCTATTTGCAATTGATACTCACTGGCAACAGGAAAATCTGCTTTCTCCAGTGGAGTGTCACTGTATATCAACCACACTCCAGTGCAAGCCCCATGTTCAGGAATAGCTGGCCAACACAAAACAAATGCTATGGGTTTTGTTGTTGCTGTTGCTGTTGTTGTTTTGTCTTATTGGTCTTTTGCTTGTTTGCTTTGATTTTTGTTTTTGTGTTTTGTGGATTTTTGAGAGAGAAAAAAACAAAGTTGGGTAAGTAGGGAGTGGGGAGAAGTTTGAGCAGGAGAAGAAACATGATCATAATATATTGTATGAGAATTTTTAATTAAAATAAGAATAGTAAATAAAAATATATATTAACATCACAGTATGTACTGATAGTTTTATGTCAACTTGATACAAGCTAAAATCATCTGAGAGGAGAGAATCTCAAGAAAATTCCTCCATAAGATCGGGTTGTAGGCAAGCCTGTAAGACAATTTCTTCATTAGTGATTGATAGGGGAGGGCCCAGCCCATGGTGGGTGGTGCCATGCCTGGGCTGGTGGGCCTGGATTCCATAAGAAAGCAGGCTGAGCAAGCCAGGAGGAGCAAGTCAGTAAGCAGCACCCCTCCATGTCCTCTGCTTCAGCTCCTGCCTCCAGGTTCCTGCCCTGTTTAAGTTCCTGTCCTGACTTCCTTCAATGTTGAACAGTGATATAGAAGTGTAAACCAAATAAATCCTTTCCTCCCCAACTTGCTTTTGGCCATGGTATTTCATTGCAGGAATAGAAATCATAACTAGGACATAGTACTTAAATTCTAGAAGTTTCAGTTGCATCCAGTTAGGGACGGGCCTAGACAAATTAAATAATAAATAACCTAGGGAGAAATGGTAGTGGTATAGTGAAGGGGTTAAACTCTCCCACTGTCAAAACTGAACTGAGGTTTCAGTTCTCTGAGAATGGCAAAACAGGTGTCTCTCCCAACAAAGGACCATTTATCCACAATACCCTTACATTCATGGACGAGGAAGAGAGCACACTCAAGGTCTAAGTCAGCCTCACAGTGTCTCAAGGACAAACCCAGCAGCCCCCACATCCAAGCTCCTGCAGATGTGTCCAAAAACGATAAGACTAAACTTCAGACAATTAAAAAGTATACTAATATAACTGCTGCTTGTTTAACCAATCATATTTGAGATGACCTAATTGTCCCTGATACTCCCCTTAGCTGTTCTTAAAAAGGGCCTGCATGCTCATCTCAGAGTTGTCACCATTTTGTACAGGTGAACACCCCACATGCATGTTGGTATAATAAATGCTCTTTGCTTTTACATACTATTTGAGTCTGGGGTCTTCCTTCAGCACTTTTTTTAGACCCTACAATGGAAATCTCTGCTAGATATTACTATTCTAATATGTATCATGCTTTGGATGCACTTTACATGCACCACAAACATCCCAATAAATCTACTTCACAGTTGAATAACCTGAAGTTCACAAGGCTTAGTAATTTTCCTACAACTGTGTTGGCTCATAAGTGTCAGGATTGGAATGAGATGGCTACTGTTATAGGTAGAATTGTACCAATTATAAAATTTCTATAAAAATCTATGCCTCCAGTACTTAAGACTGTGACTATATATGAGTACTGGGGAAGCTAATTTAAAAAAATGTCATAGTATGAGTCCTAATCCAATGTGACTTGGATTCTGTATAACAGCAACCACACACACACACACACACACACACACACACACACACACACACACACACCTTTAATCCCAGCACTTGGGAGGTAGAGGCAGGCAGATCTCTGTGAGTTTGAGGCCAGCCTGGGATACAGAGTGAGTTCCAGGAAAGGCGCAAAGCTACACAGAGAAACCCTGTCTCAAAAAAAAAAAAAAAAAAACCAACCAAACAACAACAACAAAACAAATAAGTGAAAACACAGAAGAGAAGGTTATCTATAGAGCCAACAAGAAAGAACTTACAAGGAGCCTTGATCACGGACATCTAGCTTCCAGAAATGTGTTGTTTCTGTTACTTTAACTGAAACAGGAGAGCATTTTGATTCCATACTAGGCCTGCCTAGGCTACATAGCAAGGCCATGTCTTTCTTTTCTGTTGCTGAGATTTTTTTCAGTCTTCATAAATAGCCTATAGGCCAGGTATAGTATTATATTGTGTACTCCAATAAAGCTTGCCTGGAGATCAGAGGACAAAGCCAGCCATTATATTAAATATAGATGTTAGGCAGTGGTAGCATTAGCCTTTAATCCTAGCATTTTGGAGGCTGAGATCCATCCTGATCTTTGTGAGTTCAAGGCCACACTGAGAACAGAGCCAGGAGTGGTGGTACATGTCTTTATTCCCAGCACTAGGAAGGCAGTAAGATGATAGAAAGGCATATAAAAGTATACAAGGTGTGAGTAAACAGGAAGTCTCTCTCTTGAGGCTGAGGATTTCATGGAGGTAAAAACATGGCTGGAAGTTCTGTTATTCTGATCTTTCAGCTTTCACACCCAATATCGGACTCCAGGTTTTTTTTCATTAATAACACCTTTTAAGATTTGTGTTACATCTAGCAACCCAATATTTGGGGCAAGAATTCATGAAAAAAGCTGTTTGCCTGAGCTGTAAGTGGTAGGAGTCTCCACGCCACGTGGTCTGGAGTCTCTTTGACTTCTTCTGTCCTGGTAGGATGTAGGCTTTCTCTGGATCCCCATCTGGGACTGCTACCACACTGGATAGCTGACTTGAAACTCGCTTGGGCTTCTAATGCTCTACCCAGAAGCAGTCAGCCTCATATCTTGAATCATCATTGTCAGAAAATTTGGTGAGTCAATTAATATTTCTTAAAGGGAGGAATTAGTTAAAGGAGAATTTTTTATATTAAAAAATGGGAAACATTTTTACAATGGAGAGAATTTAGTCTTTGTTTGATGAAATATTAGGTGGACTGAAAATGGAACAATTGAATGAGAGGATAATTGATGTTGATGGGATTTACATAACATCAATTATAAATATTATGCCTGGTGGTGGTGGTGGTGGTGGTGGTGCATGCCTTTAATCCCAGCACTCAGGAGGCAGAGCCAGGCAGATCTCTGTGAGTTCTAGGCCAACCTGATCTACAGAGCAAGATCCAGGACAGGTACCAAAACTACACAGAGAAGCCCTGTCTCAAAAAGTCAAAAAAATTATTTGTTTGATCATTTTTGTTTTATCATTTAAAAAGTTGGTTAATGTGAATGCCAAGATAAATGTTTTGGAAAAACTTGTTGAAACAGATCATAGAGAAATTCAAACCCAGACAGAAGAACATAAAGGTGAATCAATCTCAGCAGTGCATTATGCAGTTATAGACAAACACCCTAATGCTTTCAAAAAGCCAACTTTAATCTATTGCATAACCTTACAGGAACCACCAAATGCTTGGTTGAGTCCTGCTCACCCTAGCCTTTCCTCTCATGTGCCTAGGCCTAGAAACCTTGGGTGGCACTTGGTATGATGGTGCCTCTGGCTTCCAGTGGGCTCCTGGTTGATTGTAAAGTCTGACTCTGGGTTCCTGTTTTTTTTTTTTTTTCGTGTGTGTGTGTGTGTGTGTGTGTGTGTGTGTGTGTGTGTCTTCATTGAAAACCAGGAACTACAATCAGTAAAGATGAGCTTCATTGTCAGGAGCACCACTGCTCACCAACTGTTCAATCTTGGCACTCTGTGTAAATGGAAATATCAGTATACACCATAGAGTGGTATGAAGCTGGGATGAAATGATTGCTGAAATAAAAAGTGTTCAGTAAATATCAACTTGCCTTGATCCAGCTTTATAGAGGTGACCTTGTCTATCCAGTAATGTCATGTCAAGCAGGGTTCGGAAGTCTCCAATTTCTTATAGTTAAAGACATTCAGATAAGATTGCAGGCTTGTGTTCACTGTTCCCCATTATTTAACTCTTAAGTAGGGAGATGATCCTAGATCAACTGCCTTGGCCTCAACCAATCAGCTAGGTGGATCAATGCCCAAATGTGAGCACCAAATGTAGTTGGAAGGTTTCTCCAGTCCCTCCAAGCCCCTGCAGTCCTGTGGCCCACTTATAAAATAATCACTCAGAAGATTATATTAATTATAACTGCTTGGCCATTAGCTTGGGCTTATTACTGACTAGCTGTTTTACTTAAATTAACCCATAATTCTTATCTATGTTGGGCCACATGACTTGGTACCTTTTTTCAGTTCTGCCTTGTCATCTTGCTTTCTCTGTGTCTGGCTGGTGACTACTGACTCAGGCCAATTTTAGTTGGAAGTTTTTCTATGTCCTGCCTGGTCCCACAGCCACTCAGACCCCAAAAAACATATAGAGGCTTATATTATTTTCAATCTATGGCTATGGCAGCTAGCTAGCTCTTGTATCTTAAATTAACCCATTTTTATAAATCTATACCTAGCCACATTGCCTATGGCTTGCCGGTACTTTACATCTTGCTTCTCCTGACAGTGGCTAGCAGCGTGCATCTGCTTTACTCTCTTATCTTCCCAGAGTTCCCCTTGTCTGCTTGCCCTGCCTATACTTCCTGTCTGGCTACTGACCAATCGGCGTTTTATTTATCAACCAATCAGAATGCAACACATTCACAGCATACGGAATGACATCCCACAGCAAATGGACCTTTGAGTCTTGTACCCCCTCCACTCCTGGGATCCAAACACAAAAGCTTTTGCCTGATTTCTTTATGCATTAAGGTAGGGAAAGAGGTCTGTTCTGTTTACAAGTTGAAGTAGGACCTGAAAGTAGACTGTGGATGAAGGAACCTCAGATAATATAGGACAGGATAGTGTTGTGATCTACACATGAGCCCCTACCCCTCCCTCCCTTGGGACTCTGACGATAGGTACCATCAGAGGTTTGCAGAAAGGAGGGACCATGTGCCATTTTTAATCAAAATGGAAGCTGAGAGTGGATTACAGGAGCCATATTCTGGATGGACAAGCCCAGACAATCAAGCTACATTGTATCATTTTGAAGGTTATGCCCCAACCAGGACAATTGTGGGAATGAGCCTATACCCAAACTTCAGCATTTGCATCCAGGTACTTGGGAGATGCAAAGCCATATTGTGAGGTTTTGGGGGGCTACAGGCTGCCTCAGTGCTGACTTGAACAAATGAGCCCCTCCATGCTCTTCCACATCTGGGGACTTGGGTCACTCAGAGACATTTTGTGAGGTTTGAAAAAGAAATGGTCATTCATCATATTCAGACTGAAGGTATGACCTTAGGGTCTACAAGAAAAGCCCCTTTCTGGAATAGATGGTCCCCCAAAGAATGCAACTTCATCCCTGTGGTCAGCCTAGAAACAAGTGGGTTCAGTTTGTGAAAATTAGCTCCTTGCTCCCCAATTCCTGGGGACTATATATAGTTGCCATTTTTAGCAATTCCTCGAGAGAAATAGATGGAATAACTTGTTGGTGAAAAGGGTTCCTAAGAGCGGACTCTCAAAGTTCTGCTTGGGACATAGGTACCCCCCCATATACTATAGGATGGAGAATGTGAGCTGCACCAGCAAGAGAACACTTGTAGGAATGATTCCCTAATCCTCCCTCTCTGGGGATTCTGACCATATGTGCTATTTCAGAGGTTCCTAGAAATAAGGGACCATGTGACATTTATAGTCAAGAAAGAAGTTGGGATATGGATTCCAGAAGCCAGATCCCAGATGGACAAGCCCAGATAATCATGCTGAACTGTATCTTTTTGAAGGTCCTGCACCAAACTGTGGCTGCTTATGGGAATGAGCCTGTACCCAAGTTCCTGCATCTGGGGACTTGGGTGACTTGGCACAATTTTGTGAGGCTCCTGGAAGGGAGACAGCCATGTCACACTTTTAGAGTTGAGGTGTAGCACTTAGGGTGAGTGAAAAGGGCCCATTTTATCATAGAAGGTCCCAAAATAATGCAGTTTCACCCCTTTTGTCAGCCTAGCTTCAAGTGTAATTCACTCCTACAAGTAAATCCTCTGCTCTGTGATACCTAAAAGACTAAGGATTGTTGCTGTTTTTTTCTCATTCTGTGAGAGAACCAGGTGGAATAGTGTTTTAGGTAAAGGCTCTGCTTGGGATAGAGGCATCCCACATGCAACATGATGGATGATGTGAGTTTCACCAAACAAGGGCCCATTTATGGGAATTAGCCTCTACCCCTCCTTCTCTGGGGACTCTGGCCACAGGTGCCATTTCAGGGCTTCCCTGAAAGAGGGACCATGTGACTTTTTAAAAAATAAAGGTGGGAGTTAAGAGTGGTTTGAAGAAGCTGTTTCCTAGATTGTTAGGCCCAGACAACCTAGCTACCTTGTGTCATTTTGAGGATCTGGAACCAAACGGGATCAGATTTGTGGAATGAGCCTATATCCAAGCTTCTGCATTTGCATAAGGAGACTTAGGTGTCTCCAGGCCATTTTGTAGGGTTCCTCAGAGAGAAACGGCCATGCCATTCTTGCCATGCTTTCTGAGTTCAGGTGAGAGCCTAGGTTGGGCACAAAAATTCTTTTTCAGGGTAGAAGGACTTCAGATAACGCAGTTTTGCCCCTTTGGTTAGCATGGAATCAAGTGGAACATTTTTCTTGTCATAAATTCCTTGCTGGGTCTGACTCTGGGGACAATACACAGAAGCAATTTTAAGAAGTTCCCAGAAAGAGGCTAACATCACCTATAGAGAGAAAGCAGAACTGAGAGTGAACCAGGGAAGCTCCTGCCCAAAGAAAGAGTCCCAAAATATTACAGCTGTGTCCCTATGGTGAGCACTCCCCAAAAATGGGGTCTGGGTTGCAAGAGTGAGCCCTTTTCCCTGACAGTAACTGTAGACAATAGAGAGGAGCAATTTTTACAGGTCCTTTTAGCACAGGTGGTGGCTCCACATTCAGGAGAGTAGACTGCCAAGGCCCATTCCATCTAGGGCAGTGTTTCTCTTCCTATGGGTCTCTATCCTGTTGCATATCAGAAGTTTATTTAATTGTGTCTCATAACAGTAGCAAAATTACAGTTATAAAGTAGCAATGAAAATAATGTTATAGTTGGGGTTATCACAACTATTAAAGGGCTGAAATATTAAAAAGAGGTCACCTCTGTTGCTCTAGAGGATACCAAAATTGTAATTCAATAGACCCATTTGGAGGAATAAGCCTCTTCCCCTCCCTTTCCTAGCACTCAAAGCCTAGGAATTCTTTAAGGCAATTCCCAAAGAGGAGGAGATCTGTCAGACAAGATGAAAGTTGTGAGTTGGTTGCAAACACCCCACCCCAGATATACAGGGCCAGATAACCAAGCAACACTGTATCCTTTTGAGATTCATGCCCCCAAACTGAAAAAGCTGGTTGACTTGTTAGAATGATCCACTGCGTTTACAAGGTGTAACTTGGAGTACTCAGTGCCATTTTATGGCATTCCCCAAGGTTAGAGAATGTGTCAGTTCTCACTTGAGTCCCTCCCCATACTTCCACATCTTCATGCAGGTGCTCAGGGAAGACTCAGAACCACTTTTTCAGGTTCCTGGAGGGATGATACCCTCACTAATCTTTCAGAGTCTGGATGAAAGCTTAGAATAGACTGCAGAGCCACCTTTCACAATAGAGGGTCCCCAGATAAAGCAGCTTCACCTCTGTTGTCAATTCGGCACCAAACTGTGGGCTCTTGTAGGAATCAGCCCCTTGTGTAGCTCCTTGTGCAGCCCCACTTGCAGCCTTTGGATACTATACAGATGCTATTTTCAGGGGATGCAGGAGGAGGGAGGACATGGTTGGTTTCTGACTCAAGCATGAGCTTCTGGTAGATTTCAGATGCCCTACTCCACATAGACAGCCTCCAGGTAATCCAGCCACACGCCTTTTATTGACCTGAAACAAACAGGAATCATTATTTGTGGTACTGTTACCTTGCTACATCAGGTGGCATCCAGGGACTTTGGAGACATAGAACCTTTTGTTCCTGGAGCTTGAAGGCTCCCTTTCAGAGTTAAGGAAGTTCAGGGTGGCCTACAGAGTCACCTTTCTGCATAGCTGGTCCCCCAGATGATGCAGATTCAGTGCTGTGGTAATCCCTGCACTGAGTAGAAGTCTCTCTTGAAAAATAGGAATGCAGGAGTTGGTGTTTCTTTGGGGGAGGGCTAGACAAGACAGGGCTCAGTTGCTTTCAGTCAGAGTGAGATGTGACAATAGGTTGATGAAGGATTGCCCCAGTTAGATGGCTCCAAAGAATTCAGCTTCATATCTATTAGATCTCCCAGCAACACAAGGGGAGGCAACAAAGGGGAGCACTTAGCCCTTTCTGGCTTTTAACTATAGAATTCTGGGATTCTGGGAATCAGGAGATAGCTCAGTGGTTAAGAGCACTTTCTGTTCTTGTAGGTTGAATTCCCAGCACCCTTATGATGGTTTACAACTCCAGTTCTAGGCAATCTGATGCCCTTTTCTGACTTTTGTAGGCACTAGGCACACATGTGTTACATATAAATGCATATGCAGGCAAAACAATCATATACATAAAATAAAAAGATTCTGGTAATCAAAATCTGATTCTCAGGTAAACTGAACAGAGATAACCAACTGGGCCTTGGGGAGGTCAGGGTGAAAACTGTGGTTTGACTTCTGAAGCCCTGCTCCAGATGGAGGCACCCCAAATAATCCAGCTTTACCCTTTTGTCCCAGGTGAATAAAGGGTTAAGCTCTGAGCCAGACAAAATCCCAGCACAGTGTGGGATATAGACACTGGGTGAGAATTGGTTTTCTTTAAGGGTACAGTCTCTAATCAGTTGAGATGCTTCAATGAATGTTCATGAACTCAAGGATATATAGCCATTACAAATTGGACTCAAGGGGCTGAAAAGTATGAGAATACAAGGTTTGGTGAATATAGAAGGGACTGGATCTAGGAGAATTTGGGGGAGGGGTTGAGTATGATTAAAATGCAATGTATGAAATTATCCAAAAGTTATTAAAATATTTTTAAAAGATGGTTTTGTTCTCCCCATACCCTTTCTAGGTACTCTTGGAATCAAGGTAAGACTTTGTGCCTAGGCAAAGAAACCCCAAATCAGTGCTCCTATGTTGACCATGTGCACCAAATGGGGACAGGGGCACTGGTAGGAATGATCCTCTGTCCTCCAAGGGGACTCTGATTTGGATCACTTTCTGAGGCAGTTGGAGTAGAGAGGGTCTAGGCTCCATGAAGTGATATGGTGATACCCTGAGGGTAAACTGAAGAGGTGCTACACTAGATAATTCAGCTGTATATCTGTAAACTGTCCTGGACTACATATGGCTAGACTAGTTGGAAGAGTAGCCTACTTTGACCTCAGATCTAAGGTCAGAGCCTTTTTCTGAGTACACAGACAAAAGAGTTCTTTGGATACATTAGCAGTCGAGGTAAAATCTGAGGGTTCAGTGAGCACAGCACACCCTAAATAGTCAGTCCACATATCCACCCTTACCATTTCTGTTGGCCCTGCTCTTGTGAACCTAGTGAAATTCCACCCACTGGTGTACAGATACTCTTCATTATCACTTCTATCTACTCTGTAGGAAGGTGAGCCTGTCCAGTTAAAGGTATCATCAGAGTAATAGAAGGAGCCACATAAAGGTTACCAGAGGAGGTGTCCAGCATTTGTCAGCAATCTAGGTGAGTTGCCATAGTGAGAACTAAAAGTATTAAGAGGCACCCCCCCCTAAAAAAAACAATGGACTTCATAATACCTGCCCATCCCCATTAATGTTGCCTGGAGAGCCCTGAGTATGTGAGTGTTGCCTCTCCTTCATGTTTCATGATTTGGAGTGGGGTTTCTCTGGGAGGTGATGACTTTGGTCCTAGGAGTAGTATCAAGTCAGTAGAGGAAACCATTTGCAGTGAGCAGAGGGAGGAGTACCAGGATCAGCCAGATCCTAGATATGGACTTCTGGGGACTGTATTATCTACAGCACATAAAAAAGGGACTGCACACCCTGGTTACATTCTGAGGCCAATACTAAGACACTAAGTGGCACGCTTGCTTCTACACAGGAAGGTGGGAGTCTTTGGAGACATGAAGTCTTGTGTCATCTGAACATGAGGAAAGATGTCAAGAAGGACAAATCAGATGAATGAACCTCAGGTGGGCTTAGGGAAGCCCAATCTCAGCAAAGATGAGCCCAGGTCATGTGAACATCCCCAGATGACCTACACAGATGTGAAGGGATGTGACACCTGCTCAGATGTCAAGGAAGTGAGGAATCTGACCAGAGTGGGTGACTTTTGGTAGAAAAAAGGATTCCAGAATCTTTCAAGGTCCAAGTAAGGACCACCAATGGATGAGTGAAGGAAACCCCTGTTCACAGTACAGACACAGGCCCCCAAAACACTCCTCACATACCTGACCTTCACAGTCCTGTGTAAGGCTATCAGTCTGATCACACTAACTTATTTGAAGGTCATTGGACTTAGGGAGCTGAAAGACCTGGTAAAAGGGGATTTGAGTGGAGTCATCAAATAGAGGCTTTCAGGAGTGTCAGAACTCAAGGTGAAGACTACTGTAGTCCTGCCACACAAACACATGAGACCCATCCCCTACCTGTCCTCCTGTCAGTTGTGAGAAAACACAGGAACCACAGATGAATTCCATCACTTCATGTCCTCTTCCCTCTGTCTCACAGATTTAGGCTCTTGGCTTAAAGAAAGTAACCTCAGATCATCAAAGGAAGCAGTTCAGTCCTTTTCATTTATCAAGGTGAGTGTTGGGCAGGTCCCCCATTCCATGACACATGAACCATGTTGAATTCAGCTACCTCTTGCAATTTAACCTGAACAGGTGTAACCAGATATGAAGCACTCTTAAAAAACATCCATTTTGGTGAAGACCTTTTCCCATTCTGTAGGCTGTTGCTTTGCCTTGTTGACCATGTCCTTTGCTCTACAAAAGCTTCTCAGTTTCAACAGGTCCCATTGATTGATTGTTTCTCTCAGTGTCTGTGCTACTGGTGTTATATTTAGAAAGTGATCTCCGGTGCCAATGCATTCAAGACTACTTCCTACTTTCAGATTCAGAGTAACTGGATTGATGTTGAGGTCTTTGATCCACTTGGACTTAAGTTTTGTGCATGGTGACAGATATGGATCTATTTGCAGCCTTCTACACATTGACATCCAGTTATGCCAGCACCATTTGTTGAAGATGCTTTCTCTTTTCCATTGTACATTTTTGGCTTCTTTGACAAAAATTATATGCTCATAGATGTGTGGGTTAATGTCAGGGGTCTTCAATTCGATTCCATTGGTCCACATGTCGGTTTTTATGCCAGTATCAAGCTGTTTTTATTATGGTAGCTCTACACTAGAGCTTGAGGTCGGGGATTGTGATGCCTCCAGAAGTTGTTTTATTGTACAGGATTCTTTTGGCTATCCTGTGTTTTTTGTTTTTCCATATGAAGTTGAGTATTATACTTTCCAGATCTGTGAAGAATTGTGCTGGTAATTTGATGGGATTGTGTTGAATCTGTAGATTGCTTTTGGTAAGATCGCCATTTTTACTATGTTAATCCTGCCTATCCATGAGCATGGGAGATCTTTTCATTTTCTGACATCTTCAATTTCTTTTTTCAGGGACATAAAGTTCTTGTCATATAGGTCCTTAACATGCTTAGTTAGTGTAACCCCAAGGTATTTTATATCATTTGTGGCTATTGTAAAGGATGATGTATCTCTGATTTCCTTCTCAGCCTGTTTGTCTATTGTATATAGGAGGGCTATGGATTTTTTTTTTTTTGAGTTGATCTTGTATCCTGCTATGTTGCTGAAGGTTTTTATTAGCTGTATCAGTTCCTTGGTTGAATTTTTGGGGTCACTCATGTATACTATCATGTCATCTGCAAATAGGGAGAGCTTGACTTCTTCCTTTCCAATTTGTATCCCCTTAACCTCTTTATGTTGTCTTATAGCTCTGGCTAGAACTTCAAGTACTATATTGAATAAGTAGGGGGAGAGGGGACAGCCTTGCCTTGTTCCTGATTTTAGTGGTATTGCTTTGAGTTTCTCTCCATTTAATTTGATGTTGGCTGTTGGCTTGCTGTAGATTGCCTTTATTATGTTTAGGTATGTTCCCTGTA
This sequence comes from Onychomys torridus, assembly GCF_903995425.1. Classification (NCBI taxonomy): domain Eukaryota; kingdom Metazoa; phylum Chordata; class Mammalia; order Rodentia; family Cricetidae; genus Onychomys; species Onychomys torridus. The sequence continues at coordinate 49,823,359 of NC_050466.1, forward strand.
TTCCTGATCACTCCAAGACCTTTATCATGAAGGGGTGTTGTATTTTGTCAAATGCCGTTTCTGCATCTAGTGAGATGATCATGTGTTTTTTTTTTTTCTTTGAGATTGTTTATATGGTGTATTACATTGATGGACTTTCGTATGTTGAACCACCTTTGCATCCCTGGGATGAAGCCTACTTGATCGTGGTGGATAATTGTTTTCATGTGTTTTTGGAGTCTGTTTGCCAAAATTTTATTGAGTATTTTTGCATCAATGTTCTGACAGAGGGCTGATATCCAGAATATATAAAGAACTCAAGAAATTAGACATCAAAATGCCCAACAGTCCAATTAAGAAATGGGCTATATAAATAAAGAGAATTCTCCACAGTGGAAGTTCAAATGGCTGAAAGACATTTAAGGAAATGCTCAACATCCCTAAGTATCCAGGAAATGCAAATCAAAACGACTCAGAGATACCACCTTACACCTGTCAGAACGGCTAAGATCAAAAACACAGAAGACAGCTTATGCTGGAGAGGATGTAGAGCAAGGGGAATTCTCCTCCACTGCTGGTGGGAATACAAGCTTGTACAACCACTTTGGAAATCAATACAGCACTTCCTTAGAAAATTGGGAATCCATCTCCCCCAAGACCCAGCTGTAGCACTCTTGGGCATATACCCAATGATCAGGGCATTTGCTCAGCTATGTTCATATCAGCATTGTTTGTAATAGCCAGAACCTGGAAACAACCTAGATGCCTTTCAACTGAAGAATGGATAAAGAAAATATGGTACATATACACAATGGAGTACTACTCATCAGAGAAAAACAATGACATCATGAGGTTTGCAGACAAATGGATGGTCTATAAAAAATCATCCTGAGTGAGGTAACCCAGACTCAGAAGGACAAACATGGTATGTACTCACTCATAGGAGGATATTAGATGTAAAACAAAGATGACTAGACTGCTACACAACTCCAGGGAGGCTACCTAGAAAATGGGACCCTAGGAAAGACACAGGGATCACCCAATGACAGAGAAATGGATGAGATCTACATAAACAACCTGGACGACAGTGGGAGTAATGAAGGGCAAGATCTGAGGGAAAGAAAGCTTAGGGGATCAGGAGATCCCAGCTGGATCAAGAACAGAAAGGGACAACAAGGACTAACAGACCATGATAAATGAAGACCACATGAGAACAGGAATAGGCAGAGTGCTCGAGAGGTCCCCAGAAATCCACAATGACATATCCTCTGTAGACTGCTGGCAATGGTCGAGAGAAAGCCTGATCTGATCTAGTCTGGTGATCAGATGGCCAAACACCCTAACGGTCGTGCTGGAACTCTCATCCAATAACTGATGGAAGTGGATGCAGAGATCCTCAGCCAGGCTCCAGGTGGAGCTCCAGGTGTCCAACTGTTGAGAAAGAGGAGGGACTGCAAGAGTGTGAATTGTTGAATCCAAGATTGCAAAAAGCACAGGGACAAATAGCCAATTGAAAGAAAGCACATGAATTATGAACCAACAGCTGTGGAGCCCCTAGCTAGATCAGGTCCTCTGGATAAGTGAGACAATTGAATAGCTTGATCTGTTTGGGAGGCACCCAGGCTGTGGGACCAGGCCCTGTCCTTAGTGCATGAGCTGGCTGTTTGGAACCTTGGGCTTACACAGGGACACATGCTCAGCCTGGAAGGAGGGGACAGGACCTGCCTGTACTGAATCCACCAGGTTTAAATGAATCCCCAGGGGTGCCTTGATCCTGGAGGCCATGGGAATGGAGGGGAGGGGCTGGGGAGAAGGTGGGGGTGGGTGTGGGAGGGGGGAAGACAGGGGAACCCATGGCTGATGTATAAAATTAAAACACATAATAAGAAAAAAATCCCTTTTATTCTCTTTCAGAGATGTAGATACCTTAGAGTTTGCTACAGGCCAGCAGAAGTGTGGTGGTGTTCATCCCCTGACAGAGGAAAGCTGAGAACCCAGTGTGAGCATAGAAGGCACCATTTACCTTAAGTAGGGTTATTCTTCATAATCCATCTCACTCTTCCTATGAAGAAGGGAACTCCATTTCAAACTAGCAGTTTGCAGGTGTAGGATGTTGTCAGCATCTCTTAAAGTAGTTCTAGGGGGCAGATGAACGTCTTGGTATGAGACAGTGTTCCTATACAAGAGCAAGATTATGCAGCCTCAGAAGTTAGGGGAAGATACATACTGCAAGTATGTATCAAGGGTTCCAACTGCCCAGAATATAGACATCCCACATTTCCTGGCCCCAAATATTCTAATATTAGCCCTGAGGGCTCATTATCTGTGACCTGACTGTACCCCAAATAGCTGGTTCTCTTCTTCTTTCAGCCTCTTGGGGTTCTAGGACTGCTAAGAGTCCTTGTGACCCTAGAGCACCATTCAAGAGAAATCAAACAACATGACTATTTGAGAGCTGAAAGAGAGTGACTACCAGCAGCGTTCACTCACCCTCACCCTCTCCCTCTCCCCACCAGGCCTGTGAATCCCAATTGCTGTGACTGGGATGCTATCCTCCCTGATGTCACCAAGGAAAGTCATGATGGATGATTCCCATAACATCCATCACTGCAACCTTCCAGACAGTCATTCGGCCCAAAGGGAGATAAACAATGCTCAGGTCATCATGACTGTCGCAGAGCAGGAGGAAGATATGTATGACAGTAGAACACCAAGTTCTCCCCAGAGTCCTGAGAGAACCTGCTCTCCCCTTATACTCATAGGCTCCATTCCTGAGGGGCCATCTGATGAGGCTTCTTGTATCCAATTGGAGGAGCTGGAAGACCTCATGTCATTGTTGCACAATGCATTAAATATAAAGATATTTAACCTGGTTGACTTTTTGCTTTTCAAATGTTAAATGAAGGAATTCATCATCAAGGCAGAATTGCTGGAAAGTATTGTGAGAGAGTATGAGGAGTAATACCCTGTGATCTTTAGTGAAGCCCCAAGTGCTTAAGGCTGGTCTTTGGCATTGACATGATAGAAGTTGGCCCCTTTGTCCAAACATATACCCTTGTCATTGCCTTGGGGATCACCTATGATGGGATGCTGAGTGATGTCCAGGGTAAGCCCAAGACAGACCTCCTAATAGTCATACTGGGTGTCATTTTCATGTAGGAAAAATGTCAGTGAAGAGGTAATCTGGAGAATGCTAAATAACATAGGGTTGTGTGATGGCAGGAATCCTTTCCTATATGAAAACCCTAGGAAGCTCATCACTGAGGATTTTGTGCAGGAAGGGTACCTGGAATACAGGCTGGTGCCTGACAGCAATCCTCCTGGCCATGAGTTCCTGTGGGGCCCAAGGACCTTTGCAGAAACCACCAAGATGAAAGGCTAGAGTGTTTTGCCAGCATCACTAAGAGTGATCCCAGATCCCACCCTGAAAAACATTCAGAGGCTTTGAGAGATGAGCTAGACAGGGCCTAGACCAGAATCGTCCAGCTGATTATACTACTGCTCAGACCACCACACATCCTAGTTCACTTGCAGTTTCCAACCAACATTAGGTCAGACAGAATCTATAATCCAAATTCGCTACCTTCATTTTGGAGCTAGTGGGAGGAGAGTGTGAAGCATTCTACTTTTACTATTCTGTTTGGGTGACTTGAGGATTCTTGATATTCCAAAATGTTAATACTCTTACTAGAAGATTCATTAGTTCTAAGTTTACAAATGTCATTAGTAATGCATGTGTTGTTGTTGATCCAGGTTACAAGAATTTTTATTATTTTGAAAACAAATGAGAATGACTTCTGTCTTAATTTGTAATATATAATAATGTACCATAACATTGAAATTGGAATTTCCTGGACAATTGGAAAAGAACTTGTTATTAACTTGAACAACAAAAATGAAATTATTTTTTTATTATCTTACAATGTTTAGTCTCTCATTCTGGTTAATTAATTAAACTTTAAAAAAGGTAAATGGAATTTTTTACCCAAATCTCATTATTGAGCACCTTTGCCAAGTTCTGTGTTAGCAGTGGGACATGGCAGAAGCCAGATCTCTCCTTACTGATGGAAAAGTGAGACATAGCAGAAGCCTGGACCACCATTCTCTGTAGATATGGTGAGGGCAGGATACACAGCCCTATCAAGAATACAGTGTGGGGTTCTTTCAAACCACAACCCCTAGTACAAGGGGCCTTTAGAGGGGTCTCCTGGGGTAAGCAGCCCAGTGCAGCTCAATGCTGCATACCCAGGCAGTTTGGGAGTCATACTCTCATACTCACATGGCAGCTCATATGGTTTGTTACTACTATTGCAGGAGATCCGATATCCATTTCTCACCTCCGTGGGGTCCAGGCACACATGAGGTGCACATGTAGGCAAAGTACCCTTTTACTTATAAGTGGACATTAGCTGTTAAGTAAATGGTAATCAAGCTACAATCCACAGACCTAGATAGGTTAGGTTAAGTGGTGGGCTTTAGGAGGGATGCATGGCCTCCCTGGGAAGAGGAAATAGAAAAAGATTTTGCTGGTGGGCTGGAGACTGATGGGGCCAGGAGCAGGAGGGATCAGGTGGGGCAGAGGGATGGAGGGAGAGAGTGCGGGTAGAGACAGCTGGCCTTGGTGAGTATTGGGGTGTGTGTAGAAACCTAGTGCAGTGGTAACTTCCTGGAATCTATGAGGTGACTCTAGTAAGGACTTCTAGCAAGAGAGGATATGGAGTCTGAGCTGGCCATTTTTGTGAATAGGCAAGGCTTCTAGTGGTAGGACTGGGTTGCATTTGGTTGAGTTGTTGGCCAAGAGGGTCCCAGGCTGATGCTAGGACAGAAGGTCACTCTCTGAAAACTGACAGTGGTCCCCCATTGCTGAGGACATCCACACAGCTCATTGAACATAGAGAGGTCGAGCTGGTGCCTGCATGGAACATTCATCCCTAAGTTCTAGTCTCCTTGGTGCAAGAAGGTACTGTGCTGGTTGTGGAAAGAGAAATCTAGCCATCAACCGAGCCACAAAACTCTTGACCTACCTGTCTTGCCTGCAAGATGTATTGGGGCAATGGTGCCAAATTTGTGAGAGTGGCCACTCAATGTTTGGTTTAACTGGAGGCCCATGACCTGAGAGGGATCCCATGCCTTACACTGTCTGGATGGCCAGAAACTAGATACTGGATAGCCTAGAGACCTAGGTAGAACCCAATGTGACTGAAAAAACAAAAATAACAAAATGATTCCTAATGATATTCCAATAAACTCATAGATTGGTGCCTTGTCCAGCTGTCATCAGAGAGGCTTTCTCCAGCAGCAGATGGAAGTGGGTGCAGAGAACCAAAGTCAGATATTATGTGGATAGAGAGTTTAAATTGGGGGTCTCTATCAGGTCCTTCCCCTCAGAGATCAGGGACCTCCATGGAAGAGGGGGAAGACTTTAAGAGTGAGAAGGGGTGGAGGACACCAGGAGAACATGGCCCACTGAATCAACTAAACAGGGCTCACATGGGCTCAGAGAGACTGAAGTGGCCAGCACAGGGCCTGCCTGGGGCTGCACCAGGTCCTCTGAGTATATACTGTTTTTGTGGGACTCCTAACAGTGGGAGTGGGGGTGTCTCTGACTCTTGCCTATTCTTATGACTCTTTACCTCCCTCCTATTGAGTTACCTTGTCCAGAATCAATATGAGGGCGTTTGCCTTATCTTATTGTATTTTGTTTTGACCTGCTTGGCTGTTGTCTCTTGGAGGCCTGCTATTTTCTGAAAAGAAGGAGGAGGAGTGGATCTCTGGGAGAGGGGAGGTGAGAGATTAGCTGGGAGGAGTTCAAGAAGGAGAAGGTATGGTTGAGATGTATTGTATGAGTGAAGAATCTATTTTCAATTTAAAAATGTTAGTCTACATAAATTGCAAATAAATTTTGGAGTAGAATTCAAACCTTGAATTCATTCTCCAAGTTTCCAGGACTATGCTAAGCTTTGGTTCACATACTGAGTAAACACACAGCAAACAATGTTGAACTTATATTTTTAGGAGAATTTTATTAGTATTTGATAGACAAACAAAAACAGGGCAGGTAAGCAATAAATCTCAACAGCTCCTGGGAAAGGGGAGATGGAGGAAAGGATAAAAGGCCTTTTGCAATCGGTCAGCAAACAGTAGCATGGCAGAAAGGGGATGGGCTTCACAAAATTAGTAAAAGAATCCCAGAGGCTCCAGAAAGTATGCTCAGACTTTGGCCAGTATAGAAAAAGGAAAAAAGGGGGGCATGCTTCTCTGAGTAGGACTCAGTGGGCAGACCACATGATGGAGGATCTAAGGTGCCACCTAATGAGGGCTCTGCAAGCTGCTGCAAAGGGAAAAAAGTACATTATTCCATTAAAGGGATAATTAATCCTCCCCTCTTCTTAGCATATACTTTAGTGATCAGCTTTTCTAGGCACTGGACTCTAGGCCAGTGACTGACAGGCCCATGTGCATTAACTATAAATAGGAGAAGGCAATAGTATATAACATTTTGAGTAGCTTAGAATATCAGGTCTCTGGTCAGACCAGACATAGAACTTATATTGTATTCAGGTAAATTTATGATGATTTTAACTTTTTTCAAAATATACTATTTAAAATAAAACATGAATACTACTATTACTAATAATAATAATATTACTGCATGAGTCAAACATAATTTGGGGATTGTAAATGTCTGGGTCCTGGATAGCTGAATGTCCAGAGGTGGGCTTTTCTGTCCAAGTCCCAACAATTACCTTCTTTGATGCCCCTTTCCTGGTCATGTCTCTTGTGCCTGCTGGTCCATCTATGCTGCTTTTTGTAGCAGAAATCTTAAAATTTCTTATTAATAAAATCAAACTTGAGGCCAGTTATTGCGGTGAATGCTGGAAGATCAGAGAGACAGAACAGGCCACAGATTCCTCACCTCGCCAATTCCTCAGCTGATTCTGTTTCCTCAGACTGGAAGCATCTGAGTCCTTATCCAAATGGATCTCAGTTGAATTGTGCTGCTCAAAGCCTGAGTGCTTAACCAGCCAAAAGCTTAACCAGCCAAATGCTGCTAGTTTCTGGTCTCCACGCCTTATATATCTTTCAGCTTTGTGCCATCACTCTCTGGAATTAAAGTTACCATGCTTGGATGTTTCCTTGAACACACAGAGATTCAGGTAAATCTCTGCCTCTGGAATGCTAGGATTAAAGGCGTGTACTACCCCTGCCTATCCTCTATGTTTAATATTTTGGCCGTCCTGTTCTCTGACCCCAGATAAGTTTATTAGGGTGCACAATATTTCGGGGGACACAATACCACCACAGCTTTTCCTCTTGTCTGACCTTTCTGCTGCCGCTGGAAACTAGAAAGATTGCCCTGCCTTCCTTGCAACACTGGGCATTGCTGCTCCCTGCAGAAGTTTCTGGCCCCACCCACAGGTCACCATCACACCCCTGAGTGCACCATAGTCAGAGATACTAATACTGGACTGAGTTTTAGATACCTCAGAGCCCACACATTCTATCTCCCTGGTGAGCTAGGAATACACACTGACTTGGTAGATAATTTGCTGCTTCCAGATCTGTTACCCTGATAGTGGGAGACTGTTTTTGTTGGCTGAAGGAGGACTTTTGTCTCCCTGGAGAGACTTGTAATTTATCAGACTTTGAAGGAGAGATTGGAACTGATACAATGGTGGTTTGAGGAACTATACTGTGCTGGCTTGTTTTATGTCAACTCGACACAAGCTACAGTTATCTGAGAGAAAGGAACCTCAATTAAGAAAATGCCTCCATAAGATCAGTCCACAGGCAAGCCTGTAGAGCATTTTCTTAATGTTTGATGGGGGAAGGCCCAGCCCATTGTGGGTGGTTCCATCCCTGGGCTGGTGGTCCTAGGTTCTATAACAAAGCAGGCTGAACAAGCCACAAGGAAGCAAGCCAGTAAGCAGCATCCCTCCATAGCCTCTGCATCAGCTCTTGCCTCCAGGTACCTGTAGCATGAATCTTAAAAGTTCTTATTAATAAAATCAAACCCAAGGCCAGTTATTGGGGTGAGTGCTGGAGGATCAGAGAAGCAGAACAAGCCACAGCTACCTCACCTCACCAATTCCTCAGATGATCCTGTTTCCTCAGACTGGAAGCTTCTGTGTCTTCATCCCAATCTCTGCTGAACTATGCTGCTCAAAGCCTAAAAGCTTAACCAGCCAAATACTTCTAGTTCCTGGTCCTCACGCCTTATATATCTTTCTGGTTTATGCCATCACTCTCTGGGATTAAAGGCTCACTTTCTGGGATTAAAGGTGTGAGTCACCAGGCTTGGCTGTATCCTTGAACAGATGGATTTCTGCCTCTGGAATGCTAGGATTAAAGGTGTGAGTGCCACTGTCTATGTTTAATATTGTGGCTGTTCTGTCTCTGACCCCAGATAAGTTTATTATGGTGCACAATATTTTGGGGAACACAATACCACCACAGGTTCCTGCCCTATTTGAGTTCCTGCCCTGACTTCCCTCAGTGATAAACAGTAATATGGAAGTATAAGCAAAATAGACCCTTTCTTCCCAACTTGATTTTTGGTCATGGTGTTTCATCTCAGCAATAGAAACCCTAACTAAGACACATACCTAGACACAACTGATTAGTTACACAGACTTTTGCTTTCTATTAAAACCTTACTCTCATTTTAGAATTGTGAAAACAGACTTGGAGATGTAGTCACTGGATCTCTTTGACTGTCTTTCCAATAGCCACAATGAGTAAATATCCTTGCTCTCCTTTTAACTATTAAGTTTTCTCATTAAATGCCCTATTGAGGATGAATGTCAAATCTCACTTGGACATGCTAAAACACAAGCTTTGATACTAATAACTCTGGTAACATTATTTATATGCCTTCTGGCCTCCACACTAGTCACACTTGGCTTTTGAGAGGTCTTGGGAATCTTCCAGGCTCCCATTTCACCCAAACATCCATGACTGTCTTGATTTACACCATTAGGTTAATAAAAAAAAAAAAAGCTCTGTAACAGTTGTAGGCAAAGTGTGTTGCAACAGTATGCATGTCCCCATAGGTTTCCTTGCAGGCAAGAAATGTATACTCTCAGAGGGGATGACTACTGACCTCTAGGACTAGCTTACCCTTTCTGCTTACACATCAACTGTCACCCATTGTTCCTGGAGTTTTCTGGGTTGTTGTAGATTAATATAGCTCCACTATCTATCAAAGCCAAATGTTTTCACATGGGCAAAGCATCAATGAATCTACTCTGGTTGCCCTGTGTTATCTTCAACTGCATGCAACTTTGACCATGCAGTTAGGGGAGGAGCAGGAGTAGGTTGTAACTCATGAAAGCTCCTTCCTCCAAAGCAGGGGTGTAGCATGAATCTTTAAAAGTCTTATTCATAAAATCAAACCTGAGGCCAGTTATTGTGGTGAATTCTGGAAGATCAGAGAAGCAGAACAAGCCACAACTAACCTCACCTGGCTAATTCCTCAGCTGATCTTGTTTCCTCAGACTGGAAGCCTCTGTGTCCTCATGCAAATGGGTCTCAGCTGAACTGCTGCTCAAAAGCCTAAAAGCCTAGTTCCTGGTTTTCACGCCTTATACATCTTTCTGCTTTTTGCCATCACTTCCTGGGATTAAAGGCATGTGTCACCATGCCTGGCTGTTTCCAGTGTAGCCTTGAACTCACAGAGATTCAGAGGGATTTCTGCCTCTGGAATGCTAGGATTAAAGGCATGAGTGCCACCATGATCTCTGTGCGTTCAAGGATACAGCCAGCATGGAGAAACATGCCTTTAATCTCAATACCAACCATAGAAGACCTGGAGGTCTATATAGACAGGCAGTGATGAGGAGGTCATGTGGTTGGGTTTACAACCAATGAGAAGGCAGAACAAAAAGTCAATAAAAAGACAGATACACAGGAAGTAGGTCTCTCTGGGAGTGGGAAGGATGATAGCAGCAGCAAAGGTTAAGAAAGGTTTTTTTGTATCAGCTCTTAGCTAGTGCTCTGACCTCTTGGGCTTTTAACTCTGCATTTGGCTCTGTGTTTCTTATTTAATAAGACTGTTATATCTACACAGGGGTGCAATGGGCATCAGTCTTTTTCCCTTTTATTCATGCCTCTAGTGAACTATTGTTCTGGATTCAAAGCCTTCCAGAGACTCAGAAGTACAGCATTAGATTTGTCTGTTTGTGTTTCTAGGAATTGTGGTTTCATGTAAATCTTGCCACATATGCATTTGTTTCACCTGAAGGGCTCCTTTGTCTGTTTTTCTTTATGTTCCTCACTTTGAAAGTCAGAAACATTGGTAACTTCCAGATCGTTCTCCTTCTTTATGCATTTTTTATGTTGTATCAGATGTAAACAAGGAGGATTACTTCCCGTGTCTATTTCCTATTGTAGTTCTCATTAAGTAACTTCAACTTTAGTAGATAGTAGCTCAAAGTCAACTGCATAACATAATCTGTAGCAGAGGCCACACAATTACTAACATAACTAGGAGATATGCCATTCCATACCATAGAAAAGAGACTGAGCATGCTTTCAACTTATCTTTAATTGTATCAATCACTGATTAGTCCCTTGTATCACATGATTTTTTGCTGAAAAGATGAGAAGAAAGGATTTTCACCCCAGATATAGAGGACACTGATAGACAAAAGGAATATTTCCACCTGCTCAACTGTTTGAACCAATGAGTTTATTGAGGTCACTGCAGAACCATAGATGACTCAAGGTAGCTACACTCCTAGGCAGTACCCTGACTAACCAAGGAACAGGCATATCCCTGAAGCATATTATTCCTATCATGGATGAGCCCCCAAGGAGTTAAAGCAGAATATCACCCAAGAGCTTTGGACACACAAAAAGCCACACAATGACGAGTCCTCTTGGGAACAGAGAAATAGATGAGATCTACATGAGCAAACTGTGGGGGCAGGGTGCTCAGCTTTTTAATAAACTTATCAAAAGGACACATCTTCACAGTGTACAAAAAGATTATTCCACAACAGTCTCCCCTAACAAACACTAGAACTGAGTGGCCACTATTTGTTGGGCATTCATAGTAGAAGCAAAGGCAGCTCAGACATTCTTGCGGGATGTTTAGTGGCCTGAAATCCAGAATATGCCTGATGGCCAATCAGGGTATGAGTGTGGACTATGCCACCGAGTTGTACCTACCTGTTGGGCAAGAGCCAGGAAGAGAGACCTCGTCTAATTCTTCTTCTGAGACATGGATGCATTCAAGAGAAAGTTTGTTGAGGTAAGGTGACTGAGTCGGGACACATGGTCGAGCTGTCCAAGAGAGCCTCAAGCCTCAAGACCAAAGCCAATGTACAGCCAACAAGGAAGATAACACCAACCTCCTCAGTTCTCCATTTGCCAGGAAGCTAAGGACCATAGCACAGAATGAGGTCTTCCAGTTTGTGAACTGTAGTGATGATGGAGACAGCATCATGGTTGAGGTAGACCCATTTCAGAGAGAGGTCCTTAACCACAGGGGCACAGAAAAGATTTTTCAAATGGAAAGCTTGAAGAGTTATTCACCAGCTCAACCTATATGGGTTCGAAAAGATTCACCCAGAGGATTCTGCCCTCATTTCTGGAGAGAACAGGAAAATGATGATAAAGTACAAAGTTATTCTTTGTCTCCTGTGGATATTACTCTGTATAAATAAAGTGCTGATTGGCCAGTAGCCAGGCAGGAAGTATAGGCAGGACAAGCAGAGAGGAGAATTCTGGGAAGTTGAAGGCTGAGGCAGAGAGACACTGCCAGCTGCTGCCATGAAATGTGAGATGTAAGGTACCATTAAGCCATGAGCCATGTGGCAACTTATAGACTAATAGAAATGGGTTAATTTAAGATAGAAGATAACAAGAAGCCTGCTATGGCCATATAGTTTGTAAGCAATATAAGTCTCTGTGTGTTTACTTGGTTGGGTCTGAGCGGCTGTGGGACTGTGGGTGAGGGAGTTTTGTCCTGACTGTGGGCCAGGCAGGAAAACTCTAGCTACAGTCTCCCACTTTTTGTGATGAGAACATCTTCCTATCTTCATAACGCAAGAGCAATTTGCTTTAAGCTCCTCATTTATCAGGGGATGTTGTTTACTGAATGGTAAAAGTAATAGACTTTGACATTAAACTCTGGCTGCCCCTTAGATGCCGGCAAGCAGGCAGCCCCGGAAAAGCCAGTTAGTGTCACATACATTAGTCACCACCTTCACCTATGAAAAATTTCTCTTTACTGGGGTCTTATTGCAGCACATAACACCTCTTGCCAGCCACTTTAGTCATTCTATTTATCACAAAAATGACCAGTATAATGTGGTGGGGGGTCAGTGTAGCTGTTTTTCCAAATGGCTAACCTAGTTCATTTTGTTTCAGATCTATCGCAACTTCAGCTTTCAGAGAAACAAGCCAGAGCTCCTAGAGACTATTGGGAGAAACAAATTGAGAAACCAGCTCTGGCAAGTGAGGCATAATCTCTTGTCACAAGTGCTGCTGAGCAAGGGCCAAGTCCAAAGAAGGTGAAGCTTTTACACAAGACAGAGGAAGAGGATGTGAAGTCCCAGCAGGGGGTTCCCAACAACCAGACACCTGCAGGCAACCTTTCCACTGTGCCATCTAGTGCATTAGAAAAGATCAGCATCCCTATAAGTGCCCCAGTCAACTGTCCACCTCAGGAGAAAAGTGGCCCACATAGAGAGGGCACAACTGATAAAGATACAGTTTCTCCTTTGACTACTGTTAAAATGGAAGAGGCTGGGCATGTGCCCAGTAGCTCCTTGGGGTACCTCAGATATGGGTATGTGATGTCTGTGTACAACACTTGCCATTCCATCCTGAAAGCTGCCCTCTCAGCCATATCCCTAAGTGTATCTGCTAAGGAGGAAGAGGAGCAGGAACAGAAAGAGGAGGAAGAGGAAGGAATCATAGTCTTCATCCAGTAACTGATGAAAACAGATGCATAGATCCACAACTAAGCACCAGTCTAAGCTCCAGGAGTCCAGTTGAAGAGAAGGAAGAGGGATTCTATGAGCAAGGGAAGTCAGTATCATGATGGGGAAAGCTACAGAGACAACTGAATCAAGCTCAAAGGAAACTCACAAACTTTAGTCCAATAGATATAGAACCTGCATGGGACCAGACTAGACCCTCTGCATACAGGAGACAGTTGTGTAGCTGGGTCTGTTTAAGGGGCCCCTGGCCATATGATAAGGATCTATCCAGCATGAGCTGGCTGGATTCCATTACCTATGGTTGGACACATTTCCACCCTTGATTCAGCAGGGAGGGGCTTGGTAATACCTCAACTGAATGGACCAGGCTTAGCGGTCCCCACATGGGAGAACTTATCTTGTTGGAGTAGGGGACAAGGGAGAAGCTGTGGGGAAGGATCTAGAGGGTGGATGAGGGGGGATCTGTGGTTGATATGTAAAATTAATTTAAAATTGTTTTTAAAAGGAAAAATCCACCAAGATGAAGTCTCAATCCTAAACATCTATGACCCAAATACAAAGGCACCCACATTTGTAAAAGAAAGATTACAAAAGCTTAAATTGCACATCAAACCCCACACACTAGTTGTGGGAGACTTCAACACCCCACTTTCAGCAATGGACAGGTCTGTCAGATAGAAACTTAACAGAGAAACAAGAAAACCAACAGATACTATTATTCAAATGGACTTAATAGCTATCCACAGAACATTACACCCTAACAAAAAAGAATATACCTTCTTTTCAGCACCCCATGGAACCTTATCCAAAATTGACCACATGCTTGGTCACAAAGCAAATCTCAACAGATACAAAAAAAAATGGAATAATCCCTTGTATCCTGTTGGACCACCATGGGATAAAGTTAGAATTCAACAACAACACAAACTACAGAAAGCCTACAATCTCATGGAAACTGAACAACCCTCAAATGAACCACCTCTGGGTCAAGGAAGAAAGAAGTTAAAGACTTCCTAAAATTCAATAAAATGAATCCACAATATACCCAAACTTAATGAGACACAATGAAAGCAATGCTAAGAGGAAAGTTCATAGCACTAAGTGCCTGTATAAAGAATTTGGAGAGATCTCACACTAGAGGCTTAACAGCACACCTTAAAGCTCAAGAACAAAAAGAAGCAAACTCACCAGGAGGAGTAGATAACAGGAAATAATCAAACTCAGGGCTGAAATCAATAAAATTGAAACAGAACAATACAAAGAATCAATGAAACAAAGAGTTGGTTCCTTGGGAAAATCAACAAGATATAAAAACCCTTATCCAAACTAACCAAAAGGCAGAAAGAGAATATCCAAATTAACAAAATCAGAAATGAAAAGGAGGACATAACAACAGACTCTGAGGAAATTCAGAGAATTATCAGGTCATACTTCAAAAACCTGTCTCCACAGAATTGGAAAACCTAAAAGAAATGAACAAATTTCTGGATAGGTATCACTTACCAAAATTATATCAAGACCAGATAAGTTATTTAAATATATCAATAGACCCTGACTTCAAGCTATACTATAGAGCTGCAGTAATAAAAATACCTGGTATTGGCATAAAAGCAGATACATGAAGTTGAATCGAGGACACTGACATTAATCCACGCACCTATGAATACCTGATTTTTGACAAAGAAGCTAAAACTCATCTTTTCTTCCACTGTTATGGCTTTTATCTGTGCCTGTTTTTACAGTTGCTGTGTTTTGCATATGTTGCTATGTAGTCTTCTGGATTTGTGGGGGAGTGCTAGCCATTGGGAGAGTCCTGATGATAATTCTTCTATGCTACCAATGTTATGCGTTCATCTCACACTAACTTTCTGAAACCAAAATACCTTTCTTTTAAATATTTTTATTTCACAGCATCCCCAAATATTGTTAATAGTGATTTAGCTCCATGCTTTTTTTGTGCCTCATGAAATTAGTTATTACTATATTAAATTTAAATTTTCCTTCATAAAATATATATCCTTTTTGTGAACACTTAATTTTACACATAGGTTTTTCTCTTAAATCCATGATTCCCTAGATTTCACGAAATTATTTGATCCAGAATTGTTTCCATAAATTTTCTTATATCAATTGCATGCACAAAGCTTATCTCTTTTATCTCTTTAAAATGTAATAATTATTATTTTTATTGTTTTATTAAAACATGGATTGAATCATCATTTTATATTCATGAAAATTTTTCTCCTTGTGAAATAAAATTGATTTCTTATTGTTTCATGTTCTTGTTATTTTGATGTGTATTTTCTCTAATGTAAATGATTTTCTGGATATTCCATACTTTTAAATAACTGAACATTACTAGGAGATAAATTTATTGACTGTATGGTTAACATTACATGATTAACTCTTTAAGAAAACTCCTGTGCCATGTATACTTTTCTCTGTAAATGCACTCTCCTATATTTTGAACTCTGTTCTACAGCCATTACTTCTAAATGGCCCTCTTTGTAAAACTTCTCAGGCTAGCATTGGATAATTCACCTTCTCCAATCTTTTCAAAGAACGCAGTTTTGGTTCCACAAGTATTAATTTCATTTATAATTTTAAATTTTTAAATTTTTGCTCTCATCTCTCCTTATACATATCTTTTCCTGTTTTATCCTTAGCCTTACCTTACATTTCTTTCTATGAAAAAAAAGAAGCTTAAATTGTTGATCTATTATTTCTAATATAAGCATGTAATGAGACAAATTTCCCTGTAATTATGAGTTTTGTGTAACCCACAAATTCTGATATGCTGTATTATTTATGTGTTTATAGAAAGGGGCTCATGTATCCCAATGTTGACTGCTAACTCTCTATGTAGTTGAGAACGATCTTGAACTTTCGGTTCTCCCTGCCTCTTCCTCTGTACTAATGGCATTATAGGCTCCTGCAATCCCACTTAGTCATTTCTGAGATGTGAACCCAGGACTTTGTCCATGCAAGGCAGGCACTCTATAAACCAAGATACACCTTCTGCTCCTGACAAATATGCTGTATTTTAAATTTAATTTAATTAAAAATATTTTCTAATATCCTGAATTTTGAAAGATGGATTCAGTAAAATGTATTGGATAGTTTCTGTGTTACCTAGCATCATGTCATTGTGACAAAATACCTGAGCAAAACAAATGAAAGAGTTGGTAGACCTTCTAAGTCTCTTAGGTGTACTTTTCTAACATTCTTGGTGATTCTAAATCCAGTTGGGTAAAATTGATCAGCAAAGATTTAAAATATTTGAGGAGTTATAAATTTGCTGTATTATTTATAAATTTAACTCAATTGTGGCTAGACGGTATATTGATTTAGTATGTTTTACGTTAAGATAGCATAACAAAACCAATTGCCTAATTTAAAGTGAATTTTTAAAAATTATTCTTGTTTCATAAAATACATCCTGACTACAACCACCCCTCCCTCCTCTCCTCCCAGTCACCCCCACCACCTGCCCCTCTCTCATATCCACTTCTTCTTCAATTTCCTTCAGAAAAGAGCAGGCCTCCCAGGAATATCAACCAAACATGGCATAACAAGTTATAATAAGACTAGGCACAAACCCTCATACCAAGATTGGAGGAGGTAACCCAGTAGGAGTCAAAAGGTCCAAAGAGTCAGAGACAACAGCAACAACAACAACAAATAACTGTCTGGTTTGTTCTTGTACCTTTGCTTTTCTATCTAAATTATGAATAATCTTGCCTGAATTTAAAAGCTCTGAGATTTTGATAAAATTTAAAATAAATACAGGGGAAATATTTTTCCTTCTTTTACTTTATGCAGTATTTTTAAATTTTTATTTATGTTGAGGTCTTTGATCTGCTTGGACTTAAGTTTTGTGCATGGTGACAGATATGGATCTATTTGCAGCCTTCTACACATTGACATCCAGTTATGCCAGCACCATTTGTAGAAGATGCTTTCTTTTTTCCATTGAATATTTTAGGCTTCTTTGTCAAAAATTATATGCTCATAGATGTGTGGGTTAATGTCAGGGTCTTCAATTCGATTCCATTGGTCCACATGTCGGTTTTTATGCCAGTACCAAGCTGTTTTTATTATGGTAGCTCTATAGTAGAGCTTGAGGTCAGGGATTGTGATGCCTCCAGAAGTTGTTTTATTGTACAGGATTATTTTGGCTATCCTGGGTTTTTTGTTTTTCCATATGAAGTTGAGTATTATTTCCAGGTCTTTGAAGGATTGTGTTGGTAATTTGATGGTGATTGTGTTGAATCTGTAGATTGCTTTTGGTAAGATCGCCATTTTTACTATGTTAATCCTGCCTATACATGAGCATGGGAGATCTTTCCATTTTCTGACATCTTCTTCAATTTTTTTTTTCAGGGACTTAAAGTTCTTGTCATATAGGTCCTTCACATGCTTAGTTAGCATAACCTCAAGGTATTTTATATCATTTGTGGCTATTGTAAAGGGTGACATATCTCTGATTTCCTTCTCAGCCTGTTTGTCTATTGTATATAGGAGGGCTATGGATTTTTTTGAATTGATCTTGTATCCTGTGATGTTGCTGAAGGTTTTTATTAGCTGTATCAGTTCCTTGGTTGGATTTTTGGGATCACTCATGTATACTATCATGTCATCTGCAAATAGGGAGAGCTTGACTTCTTCCTTTCCAATTTGTATCCCCTTAACCTCTTTATGTTGTCTTATAGCTCTGGCTAGAACTTCAAGTACTATATTGAATAAGTAGGGGGAGAGGGGACAGCCTTGCCTTGTTCCTGATTTTAGTGGTATTGCTTTGATTTTCTCTCCATTTAATTTGATGTTGGCTGTTGGCTTGCTGTAGATTGCCTTTATTATGTTTAGGTATGTTCCCTGTATTCCTGATTGCTCCAAGACCTTTATCATGAAAGGGTGTTGGATTTTGTCAAATGCCTTTTCTGCATCTAGTGAGATGATCATGTGTTTTTTTTTTTTGAGTTTGTTTATATGGTGTATTACATTGATGGACTTTCGTATGTTGAACCACCCTTGCATCCCTGGGATGAAGCCTACTTGATCATGGTGGATAATTGTTTTAATGTGTTCTTGGAGTCTGTTTCCCAGGGTTTTATTCAGTATTTGTGCATCAATGTTCATGAGGGAGAATGGTCTGTAGTATTACACAGAGAATCTGGTTTATGTTGTCTTTGGGATTTTTAACTACAAAAAATGATTTGATCATAAAAGCTATTTAGTTAAATAAATATGTAAATTTTAAAGGTACCTTGACTTCAAAATTTGGATATAAGGATATGTTGCTTTGGAAAAGAGTCTCTGCTTTTGTTTCCACAGAAAGCCAGAGGCTATGGATTTGTTCCAGATTAAGATACAACCGGTTTGATCAGCCAAGACCACCTGAAAGGTCTCCGATGACACAATGGCCCAGATGATTTGACATCCAAAATGGTTTCAAGTCAACTGGCTCAGAGGTTTACCCTTACAGACTACTCCATAATCCTAAAATTTTCTTTCTGTTCCCATAAGATACAGCGCCCCCCTCCAGTAGGAAGTAATAAGAAAAACTACGCCCAATTTCCCAAAATTATCAAGCTGGCTTTGGAGATGGAACTGGCTCACTCCTTCTCTAAACCCAGGCATATTGTTAAAAGAAAAGGTTGAGATTCTTTTGTCCCAAATCAGAACAGCCCTCTGGTGTGGAACATACAAAAACCAATATTTTTATTTAAACCAGGTGGTTATAAATATGATCTCTTTCTAAAGAAGAAAAGGGGATATGATATAGATATCGTAGTCTGTAAAGGTAGATTAAGGAACTTACTTCTAAAGAGCAACAACTTGTTTAAAATGTTTTACATTGGTATAGATTTTAGTCTATTGATACAAACTTAAAGTTAATTTTGTTATACTGTGTGTATATTTCTACTCTTGTTTAAGGTATTATGTTTCTACAACTCATTTAAAATTGTAATGGATAATTAAAAATAGATTAATAACAGGTCATCTATGATAATCATACTCATAGTCATGTTAGTTAAGTCTTCTAGGTATACACAGAGATATTTCAGATAGACAGGTAATCTTCAAACACTTCAAAGGTCTACAGAATATGGCATTTAAGATATTTTTAAAATTTAGACTTTCTGGACAGTGAGACATGTCTGCTCCTGGCAGCACCAGATTTACTTCAGAGAGGAGGATGGGCATTGAAGACACTTCATATGGAGTTTATCTCCACCTTGGCAAAAATAGCCATTTGGGCAAGAAACTGTTCTTGCCTGGACTGCTTGATCAAATGGACATGCAGGACCCATAGAAAGGTGACCACTGAACTTTGCTTGACAAAATGGTCCTTCAGGTTCCTGCCTCACAGAGAAAACTGCCAGACATTCTACAGGACACTGAAAAAAGTGACCAAGAGACTCTAGCCCTGTGGGCTAAAGACAAATGCCTCAACTTTACAAAGGAACATTAGGTGACTGTCCAGGCTGCCAGCTGTCTCTGTCTACCCTACAAGACTCCCGAAAGTTGCTTGCAACCTTCTCCTGGTTCTCAGGTAATATTATATCCTTCTGAGGTCTTTGATGTGGTTGAAGACTAGATAGTTATAATTTCCTCAGTTATGAAACAACGTAAGTTAGATATAAAACTTTAGACTCACAAATATAAGATAGATAAGATATCTTCTTTAATATTGTAACTATAATTCTTGCTTGATAATTGTTTTGTTATCTGTAATTTTACTATGTAAAAGTTAACCCTCCTTTTTTAACAAAAAAGAAAAGGGGAAGTGCTGTGGATATCACTCTGTATAAATAAAGTGCCGATTGACCATTAGCCAGGCAGGAAGGATAGGGTAGGCGGGACAAGGAAGAAGAGGAGGCTGGGAGCAGGAAGGCTGGGGACAGACACTGCCAGCTGCCACCATGGGAAGCAACATGTAAAGACACTGGTAAGCCACAAGCCATGTGGCAAAGTAGAGACTAACAGAAATGGGTTAATTTAAGATAAAAGAAGTAGATAACAAGAAGCCTGCCACAGCAATACAGTTTGTAAGCAATATAAGTTTCTGTGTATTTACTTGTTTGGGTCTGAGCAACTGTGGGACTGGCGAGTAAGAGAGATTTGTCCTGACCAGGCCAGGCAGGAAAACTCTAACTACAGTTCTGTTTCTTTGTTGCATCTTTGTTTGGTTTAGGAATCAGGGTAATTGTAGCCACAAAGAAGGAGTTTGATAATATTCCTTGTGCTTCTATTGTGTGGAACAATTTAAAGAGTATTGGTATTAAGTCTTCTTTGAAGATCTGGTAGAATTCTGCACTGAAACCATCTGGTCCTGGGCTTTTTTTGGTTGGGAGACTTTTAATAACTGATTTTATTTTCTTAGGGGTTATTGGACTATTTAAATGCTTTATCTGGTCTTGATTTACCTTAGGTATGTGGTACCTAGCCAGAAAATTTTCCATTTCTTTTAGATTTTCCAGTTTTGTGGAGTAGAGGTTTTTGAAGCATGACCCACTGATTCTCTGGATTTCCTCATTGCCTGTTGTTATGTCCCCCTTTTCATTTCTGATTTTGTTAAGTTGGATGCTCTCTCTGTCTTTTGGTTAGGTTGGATAAGGGCTTGTCTATCTTGTTGATCTTCTCAAAGAACCAACTCTTTATTTCATTGATCCTTTGTATTGTTCTCTTTATTTCTATTTTATTGATTTCAGCTCTCAATTTGATAATTTCCTGGCATCTGTTCCTCCTGGGAGACTTTGCTTCTTTGTTCAAGGGCTTTCAGGTGTGCTGTTGAGTCACTAGCATGAGATTTCTCCAGCTTCTTTATGTGGGCATTCAGTGCTATGAATTTCCCTCTTGGCACTGCTTTCATAGTATCCCATAAGTTTGGGTATGTGGTGTATTCATTTTTGTTTATCTCTAGGAAGTCTTTAATTTCTTTCTGTATTTCTTCCTTACCCCATTGGTGATTCAGTTGATCATTATTCAGTTTCCATGAGATTGTAGGATTTCTGTAGTTTTTTCTGTTGTTGAAATCTAACTTTATACCATGGTGGTCTGATAGAACACAGTGGGTTATTCCAATTGTTTTGTATTTGTTGAGATTTGCTTTGTGGCCAAGTATGTGGTCGATTTTAGAGAAGGTTCCATGGGGTGCTGAGAAGAAGGTATATTCTTTTTTGGGGGGTGTAATGTTCTGTAGATATCGATTAAGTCCATTTGAGTCACAAAAATTTGATTTCCAGATGGCAGCACTACTTTGTGAGAAGGTTACTTACTTTTGGAGGTGGAGCTTAGTTAAAATACATCATTTCCTGCTTGTACTGTTCTCTCTCTCTCTCCCCTCTTCCTCATCTTTGTCTCCTCCTCCCTCTATCCTATCTTCTTCTCCTAACTTCTCCATTCTGTTTCCTCTTCTGTCTTATTTGTTCCCTCCTTTTCTATCTACCTCTTCCCTCACTACATACTCATAAATAGGAATTCAAGCAACCATAGACACAAACTCCTGACACTGAGCCAAAGGAAATTCCTTCCATTTAAGCTGTTCTCTCTAGTATGTGGTTACAGCTAAGGAAAGCTAACACAAAGATTTGTATTTTAATTCCTATTAGTTATTTAGTTGTTTTACAGTTCATATTATTATTGAAAACTCTGAGTTTAAGTAAGACATACTGGGTTTGCTTTATTTTAATTTTACATATATACACTAGCCAGGCGGTGGTGGCACAGGCCTTTAATCCCAGCACTCAGGAGGCAGAGGCAGGAGGATATCTGTGAGTTCGAGGCCAACCTGGGCTACAGAGTGAGTTCCAGGAAAGGCGCAAAGCTACATAGAGAAACCCTGTCTAGAAAAAAAATACATATATACACATTCAAACATTCATAAACAACTATTCTGTTATTTTTCACACAAGGTCTCACGTAGTTCAGACTGGACCTGAACTTGCAATAAAGCTAAGGTGACCTTAAATGGCCTCTACCCCCTAGGAACTGGGATTACAATCTTATGCCATCATGCCTAGTTGTTTGTGATGCTGGGGATGGAACCCAAGATTTTTGTATACTAGGCAAGCAGTCTATCAACTGAAATCTTTTTCCAGTCTTATTTATTTAAACATAACCATAAATTTCCCATTTCTTTTGCTCTTTCTTACTTCCTGAATTTATCAGTCTTCAAATGAATGTATGTTGTAAGGATAGTTTGTACAGTGTTGAATGATCTCATATTTGTTTGTCTAGAAATTTCATTATTTCATCATCATTCTTTATATTAAAGAATATCATTAGTTATATTAAACTGTGTGTGTTAGGTTTCACAGTTGATGTCCAGATATACATATACATTAAAAAGATAATTATTTATCTCAACTATCAAGTATGGTGCTTAGAGCACAAGATATATTCAGTAAATAGTAGTTTTTGAACAATAAAGAAATAATTACCACACAATCAAGTGAATTAATATGTCTATTTTTAGTCACCTGACTTTATAAAAGTGAAAATTATCCAATATTGGTAAGAATGTAAGTAAAAAAGTACTTTCATGCACTGTTAATGTGAATATAAATTGGCACAGCTTTAAGAACAATGGTTTTGAAAGTTTTCAAAAAGTATAAAATGGGTCCAGAGAGATGTCTAGGGAGTCAAGATATTTGCCAAAAAGCCTGACGACCTAGCCTTTGATTCCCTGAGTCTACACAGTAAAAGGAGAGAAAACTTCCACCAAATCTATCCTCTGATCTCCACATAACAAAGTGTGTACATACACAACATATACCAAATAAATAATAGATTGATGCAATAAAAACTGTAAAATAGATATCCTATGTAATTCATCAATTAAAAAGAAATAAATTTCCTTGAAAGAATTATATGTATACCTATATGCCTTACAGTGCTATATTCCTAGCAGCCAAAACTTATATACAACCTAATTGTGCAAGTAGAGAGATGGACAAATAAATTCACACACACACACACACACACACACACACACACACACACACAGAGAGAGAGAGAGAGAGAGAGAGAGAGAGAGAGAGAGGAGTTGTGTAACTCAATTTCATTATTTATATTTATTTTACTTTATATGTGTAAGTGTTTTGCATGCATGCCTAGAATTTGAGTAACAGATGGTTGGTTATAAGCACAATATGGTCTTTGAGAATTAAACCTAGGCCCTATGGAAGAACAACCAGTACTCTTAACTACCAAACCACCTCCCAATTCTTTTTCCAAGGATTTGTCTTTAATGTGTGTGAGTGTGTGTTTACGTGTGTGTGCGGGTATTTAGAGAAACCAGAAGAGGACACCAGATCCCCTGGAGCTGGGGTTGTGAGCTCCAATGTGGTTGCTGGGAACTTATATGTATGTTGTAATTGCTGTAACTGATTTTTTCATAGCTATATTTTCATGGCTTTCACCGGGGAGTGCAGGTTTTCAGAATTCTTCCTGCTGTCACACAGGTAGATGACTTCTATACTCCATCTTCCATTTTGTAGAATGTTATACTCTTGAGTTTACTAAAGCTTTTCCAGCCTTATGTAAAATTTATGTTCATGAAGGCAACTCCTGTGAACTATTGATCAAAACTCTTCCCTCAATTAAACTCTCATTTCATGTTTTTGCCTCATTTTCTCTTGAATTGGGATCAAATCTATGTATAAAAATAAATTAATATATGCTTGACTACTTTCTTGTTTGTTTTATGACATTTATTCTAAGTCTCAAGTCCTTTTATGGAAACACATATGTTGAACTTTGTAGAAGGTATAGTGTCACATAGTGCCTGAGTTTATACTATTATAATTGGAATTATGTATCAAATCAATTCACTTCTCTGTCTGCAGTTTATCTCCCTATCAACTTTCTTGGAAATAAGGCAAAGCTATATTTTAGGTATAAGCATACCATATGGTTATTAAGCTCAAAGCAAGAGTGTATAAGTAAAACTCAGTTTAATGTGCTCATGTGTGTTTATTTCTGGTAATTTCTGTTTCTCCCAAAAACTAATACAGAGACCTTACATGACCTGCCTGCCTCCCTCTCTGATCTTGCAATATTTCTAATTTATGTATTGTAATATCATCTAGTCCAACCATTATGCTCTCAAGGTACTTGAACTTCTAGTTTTCCATGCCAGGAATACTCTTTCCCTAGAATTCATTAACATAGTTCCTTGTATCATTCAGAATTTAATCCTTCAATGAATCCTTTGCTGAACTTTCAAAATACAGAGGTCTACCCAGCTCCTTATTCTGACCATTTTTTCATTTATACATAGGTTCTGATACCTAGCAAGAGCTCAATGTATAGCTTTTAAATGACAAAAATAAAATTTTTGTTGGGAAAAAAAAACACATGAGAAATGAGACAAATCTGGGGCAATAATTTCAAGATACCAGGCTAGCCTTGGCACTTCATACAATAAGAGCATAAGGCCTGCCTTTAGGGACCATTAGTCTGCTGTTAGTTTCACTCTTCCTTTCCAGATAACCCAAGAGAAAGATGATGGTGAAAAGAAAAGGGAGCTCAGTTTCTTTGAAACACAATATTACTTATCGTCTAGAAGTCCATTACCAAAATGCAATTAGAAATTTAGTCATACTTAAAAACTCCAGATATCCCACTTTTTAAGGTTAGATAGGCAAAGATGAACAGGCATCTCCATTTTTGACTCTTTTTAGATAGCTGAAGCAGGATGGAGTGGTAATTTCAAATATCCCTACATCTTCAGCACATTTATTTTTCCCATTCCTCACAAATCTTACAGTTCACACAAAGAGTCAGCTACTCTTCTGTTATAGCATTTGATTGTGAGTGACTAATTTTCATGGAGGGTATAAATATCTATGAGAGCATGGAAAATAATGTCAGTTGCAAAACCTCTAAAATCCTTGTAAAAGATTCTTTCTCTGAGAATCAGCTCAGGAAAAGGGTTTGGCTGGACTCGGCTTGTGATGATACATTGTTTACTCAATAACGTTATTGATATCTTTGTCCCTCAAGTTGTTTAATTCTTCAATTACATTTTTTTTGAGTCTCAATTTAAGAGCCAGAATAAGTCCTGGAAGTAATTGCATTTTCCTTGTTCTGGTGACCTGAACACTCTTTTCTTTTCTT
Source organism: Onychomys torridus (assembly GCF_903995425.1). NCBI lineage: Eukaryota > Metazoa > Chordata > Mammalia > Rodentia > Cricetidae > Onychomys > Onychomys torridus. The sequence goes on from NC_050466.1 coordinate 49,848,414, forward strand.
CTACCAATTCTGGGGCTTTTCTGAGTTTTGGAAATCTAAAGGACAATGAACAACTTGAGAACTGTTGTATTGTCATATATGCCATTGTGTATTCTCCATAATACTATGGAATTATTAGACAAAGGTAGCTGACTTATTTTATGGCTATGCATGAATAGCTGGGGCATAGTTCAAATACACATTCAGAAAAGGAATGGTAGATCTGAATTAACAGAAAGGTAAACATTTTTCTGCCCATCCTTGTTATATTACACATCTCAGACCTCAGGCCCAGATGAAAGTGCATCTAATTCATGTGTTCAAACAAATAAAAAGAGGTTCATAGATAGACCACATTATAAAGCTGAATCTGTTGCAAAATTCAAACACTGAAGGTGCAGTCACAAGAACCACAGAGTATCACTATCCTTAGAGACAGGTCATCAAGTTAATCAAGTTATAGTGGGAATCTAATTCTGTGACAGAACACTCACTAAGAATTCACAAAGACCTGATTTCCATATCCAGTACTGAAGAGAGAGAGAGAGAGAGAGACAGAGACAGAGAGAGACAGAGAAATGAGAAGAGATTAGGACACAAATATGTTGGAAGACAGAAGAAAGAAAACAAAAACAAAAACAAAAACAAAAAACAAAAAAACGCCCAACCCATCTACAAATCAAAAAAACCTCCAAAGTAAAAACTTCGCTGAGAATATGATCCATGGTACTTTGTAGTGGAATCCATTGCAAACTATAGAGATGATTTCCTGAGAGCATTAATGAATTGCTAGGTTTTTTTTTCTGTAAATAAAAAGACAGATCCCATCTGATTTTATAAAATGCAAAACCTTCCCTGTCACACATACTCATGATGCTGATGAATTTTTCAAAACATTCTTCTGCATATTTCTCCACTAAACTAGGAATTTCTAAGTAGTTTTCACTGTTTATATATATCATGTCTTTTGTAGGTAGTGATATCAGAAGCCATAAAACAATGACATGAATCTACAGTAACCTTTTTTGCTATCTCCCTAGGTGTACAGAAGTAGTCAGGCCCATGGAACTTTCCCCACTCCCAGCTAGGTTTTGGGGGGCCCATTTTTCTGGTCTTTAAGGAGGAGAATAGATGAGATGAGACCATCAAACCGCAAATCAGAGAAAATACCTGGGAAATAAATACTCAATGGCAAGGCCATTTAAATTGTGTCCATCCTTGGGACTCTGTGCTTTGAACTATCTGAAGGGAATGTGAGCATTAGAGCAGCCAGCCTGTCATCTCAGGACTTGAAACAAGTTAGCTAGGTAGACTAGCAGAAATAAATGAACTCTGGATTCAGCATGAAATCTTGCCTCAATAAATACAGTGGAGAGAGATTAAGGAACATATTCAGCATCAATTTCAGGAATCCACAAGCATGGCACATACATGTACATGCACCTGTATAAATATTTATACACCAACGTGCACCACACACATTCACATGCAAAAAGCTAACCAACCAAACAAAATCCCAAGTAACACAGATACATGTATACCAATGGCTCATTTCAGTGATAAAATACTAAATTGGGTACATTGCAGTTTGATTTCTCTTTGACTTAGTAATTATGTATTTGTGTCCATATAAATGTGTTTGAGACTTTAAATAACAGCTCCAAAGAGGGTTTTTGCATGGCTATATCATGAATGGATTCAAACTCCTAATTACTTGACAAGAAACTCAGTCAATTTAATTGCACTCTTAAACTCGATTGTGATATATAGTTTATTTATGTATGTGTATACTCATGTGCGTTTGTAATCTCTATGAGACTGATTTCCATGGCTGTCACAAACTACTTAGAAAGTGATATTATATTTATATCTTAATATATATATTGCTAGATACCTTTCCAACATGAATGCACCAGTTTATACAACCATGCAGAAAATTCCCTTTTCCTGACACCCAATATTCAATACCATTAATCTTTTTCTCCCCTGTCCAATACATAGCTGTGTTTGTATATCTTAGATTGCTGGCAAAATTGAGTATATTTATACATATATTTGCATTCATGTTATTTTTTCCTTCATATCATTTACCCAGTTCTTTATTGTGGCTTTTGACCTTAGTTTTGTTTTTAAGCTGGTTAAAATATTTGCATTTTAGAACATTCAATCTTTTGTGTAAAAGACTCATAATTTCACCTTTATATGTCTAATATTCTAACTGCACATCAAGTGTAAGCTACTGTGATGATCTTCACCCCTTTGCCACTGAAACAGGATAAGGTCTCTGTGATGAATGTAACACAGATCAACCTCTTCTGTTTGATTGTGATTCTTTTCTTCCCCATCCAAATGTTGAACTGGAGGATACTTCCTAATAGATTTCTCACATGCAGTTCTTTGCCTCATAGTGTTTCTCAACCAGCAGCAATTGGTGCTAGAAATGGTTTGAGAAATAGAACTGTAAAAGAGGATGCTGACTTGGATCACCCACACATGGGCTGAGTCCAATTGCATGAACTTCTGGTTCTTTATTGGGAGCCTGAGTAAATTAGAAAGAACATCCCATTTGATTTGCTCAGTTGTCTAGATCCTCAAATTTCTGAATCTCAGAGGCATTCAGAATGGGTCCCCTTTTCCATGTTAAATACTGCTCTGTATTTATTTTCTTGAAGTCCATGCCGCTTTGTAAGAAAACATGTTTCTCTCTCAATATTTGTCTTTAGTCATTCCCTCATATTTCCTACATAACAATTAGTGGGCTTAAGATACAATATACTGTAGTCAAGTAAGTTGTGAATCTGCTAATATGTAAGACAGACCATATTGAAAAAAAGATGCTACAAGCTTTTACCAGCGTGTTCTATCAAGAGAGGAAGTCTAGGGCTACTGTAGCATGGATGTCTGTATAATGGCTTTGGAATTTACACTTTTTCTTTAGTGATGCTCACACTTAGTTTAGGGGAGTGTCTTTAACATATCATGTGTGTGTGTGTGTGTGTGTGTGTGTGTGTGTGTGTGTGTGTGTGTGTGTGTTGGCAATCAGACTCAGTCACTTAGCATCTCATGAGCCATCATTATGTTTCACCAGATTCAGAAACACATCAGAAGTTGCCTCTATAAAGGCATATAATTGCCTAATACAAATGGCACAGCTCATTTCCAAACGCTCAGGATGCTGCATGGCAATCCTCTCATAAGGGCTAACCTTAAGCCATACATAAAGACCAAGATAACTCTGATGCTACAAGGTCTGTAAAACCAGATGATCCAAGAGCTGCTTGCATCACAACTTGACATTGCTCAAGTCTCTCTACTACTTCTGGCCTGTCAACTTTTTGTGCTATGTAACACATGGGCCAGAGTACTCATCCTGAGGTGTATATTTGCTCCTAAGAATCCCAAGAGACCTATAACTCCTCCAATTACTTTTTATGCTGGGGACATCAAAATGCAGCCATTTGTCTTATACATTGAGTGGGCCATCTTGGTGTGTTTCTGACAAGTAGACCCCTAAAATCCTCACGGAGTTGGGCAGTAGGTCCCAATGCTTCTAGGATTTATCATATACTTTCTAAATGATTTTATGTGTCCTGCCACAGCCTCTAATATGCTGGCTTCTGCATAGTTACCATTTCCATTATGTGCCCTCGTAATAAGCAGGAATGATACTTCTCATTGATACTCTGGCAGCCTAGACCTTTTTGGACTACATTATGGCTGGGGTGTTAGAATTAACATGGCCTTTGGGAAAAATGGTAAATATTCTTATACCCTCCACTCTTTTTGATACATCCTTTCATGGAATGAAATGCAATGGTAATATCATTAAGAACTTAATAAGTGGCATTAATTGTCCATTCCTGACTTGTGCATTCCTTCAATTTACTCTCTTTAACTTTATCACTACAGTAGCTCTTATAACAGAGGATCACAGATGCTGCAGAATAATCCTTCTATACACTGTAAATATGTATTGCTCTCATTGTTAATAAAAAGCTGATTGGCTGATAGCTGGGTAGGAAGAGCTTGGTTGAGACACCCTGAGACAGAGAGAATGCTGAGGTGAAGAGGGGCAGAGTCAGAGGAGTCTGTAGAATACAGGGAGAAGCGAGATGAACATGCTGTACTGAGAAAAGGTACTAAGCCACATGGTAGAGCGTAGATAAGAAATATATCTTAATTTAAATGTAAGAGTTAGCTAATAATAAGCCCGAGTTATTGGCCAAGCATTTATAGGTAATATTAAGTCTCAGTATTGGTTATTTGGGAAGTGGCTGCTGGGACAGTAAAACTCCACCTACACACAGACAGTATGGGAGTCAATCTAAATTTCATGAATGTCAAGAACAGTTAAGTATGCAAGTCTGCAAAGATAATGACTGGGTGTGTGCCTGATGGGATTTGTGTGATAGTTAATTTTGATTGTTAATTGGATAGCATGAAGAATCACCCTGGAGACAAATCTCTGGGTATTTAAGTTATAGAATCTATAGATTAGATTAATTGAGATGGAACAACCCACCCATGAGCTGGGGTCCTAAGCCAAATAAAAAAGAGAAAAGGGAGCTGAGCAGCAACATTCCTTTCTCTGTTTTCTTCCTGGGGATATAATGTCACCACCTGCTTCATGCTTCTGTTGCCATGTATCTTAAACTGTGAACCACAATACCATGAGGTATTTTATCACAGCAACATGAAAAATAACTTTATTTATTAATTGCTGCCCATACTTTCATCTACTGTACAGTGTTAATTCAAATTGCTATGTTTGTAAGCTTTTGAAATGTCTGTGTGTCCTGTCTTTAAAGCATGATGTCATCTGAATTACTATCTGAAAAGACTTTGAAGAAAGAATTGGGATATAATCACAGTATATACTTACCATTGTACTTCATGATACTTCTTCCTTGAGACCTAACCACTTACTTTGTATATAGTTTACAGTTCTAAAACATGGATCAGATACAAGAACTGAGAAAAACATTATGACTTTTTATTTAGAAAATCACCAGCAGCTTTCTGTTTCTGTGCTATACATGATTACATATTTTAAGCAGCACCAGTGTTGTCTGGTCATCATTTTTGCCTGTACTTTAAATCACTGCCACCATCACCACAGCTTCCTACCTATTGATCAAGCTCCCTAAGCTACTCCTCCAACTTAAAGACTTAAAATAATTTTAGACCTTCATTTCTGGCAATTAAACAATGAGACCTGATTTTAATTGTTCAGAGGTACCATTATCCCCATTGTTACTAGCTATATGATACAGAATGAATGTTTCTGTTTCCAGATCCCTGAGTTTAAATCCTAACTCACAGTTTGATGATAGTAGGAGTTGATGCCTTTGAGAAATGATCAAATCATAATGGTGAAGACCTCATGGATTGCATTAGTACCCTCATAAGTCTCAAGAGAGACATTCCTGTCTTTGTAGTTACAATGAGAAGGCTACCATATATGAACCAAGAAGCAGGCACTCACTAGACATATCTGCCAGCATTTTTACTTTTAGCTTTACACTCTTCATATATTTCAATAATTAAATGAATTTTCTTGTCTAGAAGCCACCAAGATTGTGGTGTTTTTGTTATAGAAGTTCAAACAGACCATGCAAGTTGCTATCTCTGCAAAAGAGAGCCATAATTGAGCTTTGTGGTAATGTTGGTGCTTCCTTAAATAGTATATTCCTAAAACTTAGATGAACTGTACATATTCTAGGTCCTCTCACAGAACATAGTCCTCTCTGGAAGGTGAAGGAGTCTTATTGTTGCTGGCTCTGCAGACTCTGGAAGTTTGCAAGCAATTTCATTTATTAAACAAAGGGCTGAGGTATTTATGTGTGGGCTGTTTGGTGGGCTTTTGCTCTCAGCTGCTGTGGCATTTCTTGATTGGCTCTGGGCTGCATGTCATTATTTTATGGTTCAGAGCTTAAGGGTCAGTTTTCCTCTGGCCAGAATGCTCTTTGCACATGCCACAGCTCATTGTTTGCTTAAGGAATGGTCCAGTGCTTCAGCTTCACCCAACTCATCTTCTGAGCTCCTTTGTAGCATCTTGTTTCTAAGCCTTTGCACCCCTTCCCTTATGGTCTGTCAAGGAAACTCAGACTTTCTGACTTAACTCAGTTTCCCTAAGCCTTCCAGTGCCACTCTAACAAAGATTTTGCCACATCTCTTGGTTTTCTTACTAGACTCAAATAATATGTCTTCCGAAACCATTCTCATGTAGATGAATTTCTAGTTACTTACTTTTGTGTTCTAGCCTTCTTGATAAAGCATCCTCAAATGTTTGTCACTGATGTCTTCCCCACAGAAGCTAAGCTTTATAGCTTATCTGGAAGATTATCTCTTTCCTCCTTTATCATAACTACTATACTTAGAAATTCCTATTTATTTTACTTGTATTTAACTCCAGTTATTGGCTTAGCATGATAAAGGTCTCTAAAAGATCATCCAGTCATATCTGAATACTAGCTCTCAATTGAGAAGGGCAGACTACTTCTTAAGGTTTTGAATTTCCAGGGAAGTCTACAAAGCTTTAATTCTCTGTGTACCCATTCCTGTGACACAACTCAGTGTTTCAGAGTAATGAGTTTTCCTAAATAGGGCCCTCACTTTAATTTAATTAACATGATTTAGCTGAACTTTTAGTTCTTCTCTGTAGATTTTCAAGCTTAACTCTTATGTTCTGGGTTTATTGCATTTCTGTGGCTGTAGAAGAGAAAATACATTTTGTAAGTTTCTGAAGAGGCCCTCTAACTCATACTTATCTGTTAACTGTTGTAAATGATTTTTGGTTTCTCTGGATCCTTTTGTGGGGTAATAATAGTAACTAGAAATAACTAGTCAACTCCAACTCCAATTTCTGTATACAGATTTTACTATTTCAGCCTTCAAATGTATGGCCCAGAAAACAGAATTTTCTACATTGTATTGCTTTCACAGGGTAGCCACCATGAAATTTTCAGGATCTGGGCTTATTAACAGTGTGCTAGGTACTGTTTGTGACCCATGCACCATTCAATGAAGGTTTGTTTCTTACCATGATATGACAAATATCCCAGAATCCCTTCTTACAGCATGCTTTTTAGAATCATTCTTGGTATCAACAAACTCAGTTTAGATCATTTGGGAAACACATGCCAAGATATGATGAGAACAGTAAGGGATGTGCTGGGGTATCTTTGAACAATAAAGGAGGAGGGAGCTGTGCTCAGCCTTGGATTAGGAATATTCCTTTAAAGGAAAGTATGGCTTTAAAATAATCATATTTGTGCCGAATTTTATCTGAAAGTGAATGTAACTGGACAGTGATTTGACTTGCAGGACTAAAGGTTTAAAGTGAATCCCATAGCATGACTACTTTCTCACTAAGGCTTATTTATCCATCACCATTATCAGGACAAAATACCAGTAGTAGTAGGATGTTATAAGTCTTGAAGGTATTCAGTAGGCCATTTTGGAAGCACTTTGGCTACACCCAGTTTCTTAAAAACTTCATTTTGACTTCTTACCTAGGTTTGCTTTCCTTTACCAGAGAGTCTCTGTTCAGTAGATAAAGATGCCTTCCACCAAACCTGATGACCTGAGGTCAATTCCCAGAATTCACATGGTAGAAGGAGAGGGCTGACTCCTGCACAAGTTTCTGATTTGCGTTTGCACAACCTGACAAGAGCACACATATGTATGTTCATGTACAAACACATGCATACATACATACATACATACATACATACATACATACACACACACACACACACACACACACACACACACACACACACCCCATAAGTAAATAAATGCCGTAAAATACAGCATTAGAAGTAATGGTTTTCATTATAGTGTTTTCATATATATGCATTTCTTCATACTTTGTCAGAGTTCATCCTTTTGCCCACTGCTGTCCTCTTTCTGGCTAGTTTCCTTTCTTCTCTCAGTTTCATATCACACACACACACACACACACACACACACACACACACACACACACACATTATTTTGTACTCCTTCCTAGATCAAGCCATCCACTTTCATGATTTCCTTTCTAGTTTAATAACCTACACTCTCCACCCCCCACCCCTACATATAAAGACAAATGTAAAATTTTAAATCTGTCTTGAGCTTAGAAACTATTTCCACTGAAAACTGACTTGTGACTGTGTATTTATTTAATCCTATATACTTTTTGTTTTGTTATTTTTTAGTATGACATATTTTAAGACATTTCCTTTGAAGTTTCGGGTATTTTATATCATGTTTAGATGGGATTTTGTCTTTTAAAACATAGATAAAATAAATTTTAGTCATCTTCACCTCCTATTCCTCTTTCTCCCTCCTCCTCTTTATCACTGAAACAAGCACCTTTTATTTGTGTTTCAAATGTCTAAGTAGTTGTCTTTATATTTTTTATATTATAAATTCTTTCTTTCCACAAACTTCTGTGATGTAGTGTTTTGATCCTTTTTAGTCTCTAGATTTTGATGCTGAGCTCCTTTGTCTTCCACTGTATTTAGTAACTAAAATGCCTAAATTGTGACTGCCTTCTGTAGATTTACTATTGGCTACGTCCCATGGGTTTTACTAATGTAATATTTTCCTCATTAATTTTTCAAGTGTACAGCCAGTTACTATTTCAATTCCTGTATTTTTAAACACCTGATTACATGATTTTTAAGACCTACAAATAGTAGCAATATTATGTATCATAAACTTTTTTGTAGAACAATTACAGAATCTGATTTATGCTATTTCTATGCTTCAAAGCACATTTAAATGCCTGTGCTCACAATTTACATGCCTATTTTGCTTAGGAGCCAGACTATAATTTTCCCTTGTGTCTCTTAATTTAAGAAGCGAAAGGATTATGCTATGAGCAAATAGGGATACTTTGACTTTTTTCTTTTTTCTTCTCTACATGTATTCCTTTAACTTCTTTCTCTTGTCTTACTGCTTGTGTTTGCTCAGACTTAGGCAATATATTGAACAAGAATGGAGAGAATGATACCCATGTCTTATTACTGATTTTAGTCGGAATGTTTTGGTTTTCTCCATTTAGGATGATGTTCAATTGTAGACTTTTTAAAAAAGATTTATTTATTTATTATGTATACAGTGAGTGTTCTGCCTTCAGGCCAGAAGAGAGCACCAGATCTCACTGTAAATGGTTGTGAGCTACCATGTGGTTGCTGAGAATTGAACTCAGGACATCTGGTAGAGCACTCAGTGCTCTTAACCTCTGAGCCATCTCTCCAGCCCCAATCCTAGATTTTTACTTGAGTTCTGATGCTCAAACTGAGGCTCTAATGCTTACATCACAGACAATTTACCAATTAAACTTTATCCCTAGAACTTCAAATAATTTTAATTTTTAAAAATGTAAAGATACATCATTTGAAATTTACAAAGCCATCTGTACTATTATTTACAACAACAATGGGAAGACAAGTAAATTTTTCTAGGAAGATAATTTGTAACAAAAGCCTTTATATGTCTCTGACCCTTTTATTGTGTTAATATTCTATAAAATAACATATCAAAAACGATACTGTGAATTTTATTTTATTTTATTTTGTATTAATTACAAAAAGCTCAGCCAATAGCTCAGGCTTATTACTAACTAGCTCTAACTTTTAAATTAACTTTTTTAAAAATCTGTGTATTGCCATGTGACTTATGGATTTAGCAGTCATCTAGCATCTTGCTTCCCTAGTGGCTGGCTCACATCTCCCCCAACTCCACTTTGTTCATCCTTGTCCTCAGTTTAATTGTCCGGCCTAACTTTATCCTGCCTTGCTATAGGCCAAACAGCTTTTTTTCTATTAACCAATGAGAGTAATACATATTCACAACATACAGGATTATCCCACAACAATTTTTCTCAGTAAGAAAAGAGAAGCAGAACTTGTGTTCTTAGATATTTTGAAGTTTGACATGATTTTTTTTTAGGTTCTATAGTTTCTATTTTATTTTTTTCATTATTCTTTATTAAGAAATTTTATATTCACTCTACATACCACCCACAGATGCCCCCTCCTCCTTCATCTCACCTTCCAGCCTTCCCTTCCTAGCCACCCCAAATCAAGGTCTCCTAAAGACACTACCAAATAACTCATCTGATAAACACTTTCCGCAAAATTGCAAGATACAAAATTAATCTACAAAAATCAGTAACTATCCTATATACCAGTTACAAATACACCGAGAAAGAAATCTGAGAAAAAATTCCATTTACAACAGCCTCAAAAAAAATACCTCAGAGAAAATATAACTAAAGAAATAAAAAAAAAAACCTCTATAATGAAAACTTTGAAACGATAAAGAAAGAATTAAGGAAGATGCTAAAAAGTACAAAGAATTCCTATATTCATGGATTGGCAGAAGCAACGTTGTAAAAATGGCCACCCAATCAAAAAATAATATACATATTCAGGGCAATCTCATCAAAAATTATACTGAGTGCAGTAACTGAGGCCCAGAAAGACAAATGCCTCACATTCACTTTATAGAGCCCACCTCTTAAGTCTTTAGATTTGTAGGGTTAATGGAATAATTATAGAATATAGGGCCCCTAAGAAAGATCATTGGTTGAATACCTCAAGGGAGGGAGTATGGCAGAATGCAGGTGATATGGAAACAGATAAGAGAATACCCGGGATGGGGGTGATTAAGAAGGCATGGATGGAGGGGATGGAGGGGGCAAAGAGGAAATAAAGGAGAGCTAACCACAAAAAAAAGGGTATATGACCAAAACTCATATGGAAGCTATTACTTTGTAAGCCAACTAAAATGTGTGTGAGTTAGAAGGATGATAACCTGCATGGTTAAATAAGAGAAGCATGGCAGTCTTTCTTCAGGTGTGTGCATTTAAGTGCCTTCTCTCAGCTCCTGTGTTATATTTGCATATTTCTGTAACATTTTTTGGTGGAACTTAGACTTAATTTTATTTGATTCCAGGCTTATGACACCACCATGATATATATGTAATACTGTTTATACTAAACAAGAGAGTGACCAAAATAATAAAATCCACTTGAAACATTAGGAAAAAAAAGAAGCAGCAGCAAAAGGGAGGAAACATCTCCTTTGTTTCCAGTGTTACTTCCTATTTGCAGTGTGTTAGGACATTAGAAAATAGACAGTTGGGGTGGGGGTACTTTTTCCTTTTTGTAGCACAGGGACTAAATCTAGGTCTTTGTGCATGTTATGCACCCATGTAGCTGGTGAGTTTCTCCAGCTGCTGCCAAGCCCTGGCAGTCCCACAGCCCACTTATAAAATAAGCATACAGACTCTTATATTTCTTATAAACTGTATGGCCATGGCAAGCTTCTTGGTAACTGTTCTTATATCTTAAATTAACCCATTTCTATTAGTCTATAAGTTACCACGTGTCTCGTGGCTTACTGGTATCTTAACATCTTCTTATGGCAGTAGCTGGCATTGTCTCTCTCTCAGCCTTCCACTTCCCAGAATTCTCTTCTCTGCTTGTCCTGCCTATAATTCCTGCCTGGCTACTGGCCAATCAGTGTTTTACTTATTAACCAATCAGAGCAACACATTTAGCATACAGAACATCCAACAGCACACACACTCTAAAACTAAACCGTATCTCCAACCCAAGGATAGAGGGCTTTTTATAAGAAAAAGTGGTTGAACATCACAGTAAAGATGTTATGACAAAAATGCCAACTATTCACAGACACTTTTGTCTCTTCTAGGTTTCTGTTATTGCTTGATATAGAAATGTCACAGGATACCAGAGCTAACACTTTTCAATATACCTCAGAAACTTCTTTTGAAAGGTAAACAACTTAGGTCCCCAGCTCAACAAATTATTTTTATTTGGGGCAAGGGTATTAAGATTTCTGGAATATTACTTCACTCCACTACTGGCAGATTATATGAAAGACTCTACTACTGGTGGGTTGTGTGACAGGAAGAAAACGTCTTCTTTGTGCCAAAGCATCTCCATCTTCACAGGAGTCTACATCAGGGTGTATGTGAGAAGGACTGAACCTGGTAGCATCTTGGGACTTTCTAGCTCTAATAAGGTAGGAGCAGGAGTGAAAAGCGTAACAAAAGGAACATGGAGGGGATGGAGGCAGGTCAGGAATGAAGGCAGCCATATATACTGGTTGATGCCATTGTCCCTTTTATCACTACTAATGAAAGAAGCGAACTTGGTACATGTCTGGTGAGTGGATAGGAGATAAGAACAATGGTTTAGGGAATTGCTTTTAAGATTTAAAACCTGAGCCAATTGTAGGAGCCAAATGATGGATCAGTGCTGTGAGATGCTGTTTTCTGCCCATGACATGACCTTTGCACTTATGAACTCAAAACAGCTGAGAACACATATCCTGGGCCTGCACAAGGCTGGGCCTGTCAACATTCTTCATGGATAAGGGAAGGGCTCCTGGGATCCTGCCCCTCCCCAGGCAACTATTGGCTGTTGAGTGCAGCTGATAAGGAATCAGGGATTCATTCTTTTCAGATGTGTACTTACTGGTGCGTCCTTCACACTCCAGAGAATATGCTCATGTCAGGTAAGGTAACCCTCGTTACTTACAGGATCATAAAACCAAACAACCAGAAAATACACATGAAAATGGGAGAGAAGTGGGTTTGGCAGGAGCAGAAGGAAGATAAGGGAGGGCATGGGGGGCAGTGACTGTGATCAGATTTATATATATATATACTCATATCAAACAATAGATTTAATTAAAAATAAGCTTGGATTTGGTGGGGGAGAGAAAACCAGCCACACCTTGAATGCTTTGCTGATACCTTTATTCATATATTTCCCCTTTACAGATGATGGTGACTAAAAGCAGCTGGATTTACCAATCCCACCCACCCCCATAAAGTACAGACACAGTTTCTGCTCAGTATGTACAAGCATTGGGGCATGTACAAGTTAATCTCACTGGGTTACTAGAGGCAAAAGTTCAACCTGTGGAGCAGTCTGAATACCTCAGGCCTCGTTAGGGAGTAGGCCCATGCTTGAGGGGCCTGTCACTACTCTATGCCTGGCCACTGGGGTGACAGCAAGAGAAACAGAATTGGGTCATGGTGATCAGAGCTGCCTAGCCCTGTCATGTGCTTTACCATGTGACTAGGGGACTCCAGATTGGCTTCCAGCAAGATCCACAGTCCTATAGAAATCTGTATCTTAAGGTTGCCATCTGCATAATGGAGAACAAACTATGCCCAAAGATGTCACCGGGCTATAAGAAGACTCCAAATAGAAATGATTTGTCAAAGGTGCTTTGACAAAGGGAAAATTCTGTATAAATTTAAGGGAATTCAATTGATTATGATTGTGTAAGTGCCCCAGGGATGGCAGTGGACTAGCTTACAGGTCCAGAGGCCAAGAAGGCAGTCAAACATTTAGACTGTCCCTGAGGTGAGCACCAATCAGTGGCAGGTAATGGCTGCTGCCAAACAGAGAATTCTCAGTTTCTTGGCCCCAGGGAGTCACCAAAGCCTAGCACCTGGATCATGGCTGGGAAAGTCACTGGGGAAGTTACAGAACAAATCACAAGGGTCAAAGAGGAAGAAGGAGGCATACAAAGCAGGGAAAATTACGAACATTGCACACACGAATAGATACCCATTGGATGAAGGGAACTGAATTGGTACTGCAGATGGAGGCAGGTGGGGAGAAGGAGATGGCATAGCAGCAGAGAGGGGTTATTTCTCAAACAGGCCCACTTGCCAGCTCCTCACCTCCTACAAAGATTGTGTGTGTGTATGTGTGTGTGTGTGTGTGTGTGTGTGTGTGTGTGTGTGTGTGTGTTGTGTGTGTGTGTGTGTGTGTGTGTGTGTGTGTGTTGTGTGTGTGTGTGTGTGTGTGTGTGTGTGTGTGTGTGTGTGTATGTGTCTAGAGGAAGGGAGGTCAGGAAAAAAAACAAGAATCTAATGGTCTGACTTAAAGACTTATGGACGAGAACCCTCCTTCTGCTAAACTGTTGGCTCTGTGCATTCTGGGGCTGAGCCTGAGCTGGGCCCCTTAGCACCACAAAGGGAACCATGGGCTTCTGGGGGAAAGACAGTAGCTGTAAACACCATTGAGAGATAACTTATCTGCTCAAATGTGGGCACACTGAACATCATGAATGCTCTTTGAAGAACAGAGGAGTGGTCTGTCACTTGAGAAGGACTGTTGAGAAGATTGAGTGAAAAGGCTAATGGAAAGAGGGCTAGCAGAGACAAACTCTCCACAGGCTTGTACTGGGAACCAGGGAAGGAAAAACACTCCTGCTGCTGTTGCTGTTGTCTCCTAACTCCCTTGGCAAAGATGCTTGGCACCTCCTGGGGAACTTGGAGGCTGCCCCATGAGCTACCCGCTGGAGCCTACAAGTTAAGGCAAATCAGCCAGTAGAGTACATTGAAGAAGAAGAATGTAATGGGGAACAGCACCCGCGAGTAGTTATCTAGGTGGTAAACATGGATGCAGAGGCGGCCCCGCTGCCAGGTGCTGCCCCCACAACCAGGAGCCATGCAGAAATACTTCCTGAGAACCTTGAAGCACACATAGCTTCTGCCACATCGCCTCCGGGGACACTGGGGTCTTCTGAAGCTTGAAGACTGCTCGACTGGGCAATACTGACGTTCCTCTTCAGCATTCCCCTCATAGGTGACGATCTCACACACAAACACTTCCTGCTGCTGGAGGGCACGGGCGTGGGCGCGAGCACGGGTGCGGGCACGAGCACGAGTACGTGCATTAGCACGGCTACTGGTTGGAAGCTGAAATAGAAAAAAAAGAGACACAGTCAAGGGGATGTGAATCAAGAAGTAAAGGTTGCCTAGAATTTCCTAGTAACTTCACTTGCCACACCAGTTCTGGGCCTCCAGGATTTCCACCATCACACCAAGGGGTTTATTTCCCCCATGACCCCAGGGAACTTTCCATCACTTGGGAAGCTAGCCACATGTGTGCCATAACCCTAGTACCCTCTTCTAAAGCTTTGCTTCCCACACCAACACCGGGTTCTTACATGGTAGAGGTTTGGAGAAGCCTGTTGTTTCGTCTCATTGTAGGTCAGGAAGTTGAGCACAGCAAACTCTAGTAGAGCACAGAAGCACAAGACGAAACAAATGGCAATATAGTAGTCCAAAGCTGTGAGATAGGAGACACGAGGGAAATTCTTACGGGAAAGGGTGCCCAGCGTGGCCATGGTGAGTACAGAACTGACCCCTATAAGAGCAAGGAGTAAAGGTGGGCTAAGCTCCTGACCCATGCTTTACACTGCTGACAGGATAGCAGGAGAAGGCAGATATTTCCCTTGGTCAAGATATGCCCACAATTACAATCACCGTACTTTCTTACCTACAGAGGCCCTGGCTGCAGCTGCCTCTATCTTGATCCAGAAGGAGACCCAGGAGAGCATTGTGGTCACAGAAGAAGGGACATAGTTTTGAAAAACAATGAAGCCAAACCGCCTGCTCACATTGAAGAAGAAAGTCATGACCATGAAGTCACCTAAAAGACATAAAACACACCACTGTACTGCAGTACTGGTCTGATGTTTAGCACTACATATATATCATGGATTCCACTGTCCAGCTCATGGGACACCCTATCAGAGTTCTAGAATAAAGGCACATTATTATTTCAATGCAGCCCAGTAGAAGCCCAGAAAGCAGACTTACTCTAAGACCCCTGGCCAGTTGAGAGATAAGCCAGCATAAGAATATTAATGAGTCTTCTTTCATTTAATTGATTTACTCACCCTAAGTCTGTTTTTCCAGAGTATCAGCAGTGAGAGAATTTTTTTTTAAAGTGACCTTGATATCAAGAACTCACAGCTGATGGCTAGGCTAGCTGAGACTTGCCTACTTAGAGAAATGCCATGTATAGTTTGTGATATCATAGCACTACATCTGCACTGCTAACCCTCACACCATGCCCTCTTGGGTTAGCCAAATATGACATATTATGCTATATATGAGCTACACAATAAAGGCTACAGTCTTTATTCTGATGCTAAGGTCTAACTTCTTCTGGATCTGACTCACATACATGCATGCACACATGCATGCCTTACCCAAAACTAATTGAAGCTGATAGCCTACATATTTATCCTGATAAGCAAATCCTAGACTCCTTGTTCTTAATATATTATTCCTAATCTAGGAAAATAGAAGAATTAGTTGAAAATGAACATGTCAGTCAATCTCTAGATGTTAGCTCTATAGAATATCCAGTCCCAAGGCAGCTTAGGCTTTCAGATTCACTTGGACATGCTGATCATTTCTTGTTCTTACTTTAGATAGGAATGGATCTGTCAGAAGCTGATCAAACCTGTATTTCCAGCTGGCATACTTTGTTACACATGCTGTTCCTAACACTCCTCGTGGTATTATGACATCATAGTTGGTTTGCCCAGAGCATCATTTTCACTCTCCTCATGACACTGGACATTAAATTGCTTCAACTATAGCTTTTCTGTGAAGCTAAGCCCTGAATTTCCACCTCTGTGATGCTATAGACTTCTGTGACTTTGAACTAAGAGAACCTTCAAGTCCCTTCCAGGAAGGGCTCATGTAAAGCTTTCAGTTTAACTCCTAACCAACCAAGCCTAGAATGACATGGAAGGCAATGATATTCAGTGATGTTTGCTACCCATGGGGCAATAGCCTTGGAAAGCAGACTCAAACACTAATTGTCTACACTTTAGACTCTACAGGAAACAGACCAGGTGCCTGGCAAGTCTGGGCAGGCAAGTGCCGAAAGAGAGCCTATTCTCCAGGGGTTAGAAGCACTGACCTTGGATGAACAAAGATTCTTAGATTCTTCAAAGAAAAGACAAAAAGTGGTCTAGGGTCAGTGGAAACTTGTTTATTGAATAGTAGTATCTTTAACACTATAATTCCTCCAGCACTGTACCAGGGACCACCCTATGCTACTAGCCAGAATAGTCAAATTATTAGTTCTTCTGCCCTGGAGTCTTGACTAAGATTTAAAACTCCCTTAATTGGCTGTAGCCACTTCACATCTGAGTTTATATCATTGTCACAAGATTTATTATGCTGTTGGATTTCTCATTCTTTAAATTTTATTTATTCTGACTAACAAAACTTCCTCATTTATTAAAAGCTAGAAATTTGCCAAAAGAAGGATACTAACATGTGTTTCCTTTCTGATGAGTGAAGAAGCAACACCAATGTAAAAAAGATGTCTAGGGCTGAAAGCCAAGACAAAATGAGAAGTATTAAAGATGATTTTTGCTCTTACCTGCTTTGTCCAGATCAGGGTTGGTAGTAGCACTGTCAAAAAGACACAATTAAAAGACTGTCCAGAGGACTCATGAACTGATGGCACTGAAGAGAAAGGGAAGTAAAGGAATTGGGGAGCATAGTCTCGAGAGAATACAAATTAATGCTCTGACAGTAAGTAACACTAGGCCTTTAAATTTGACTTATTGGAAGAGTGACTTCAGTTAATGTAAATTGGTAGCTAAAAGGGAAAAGAACTAGGTTGATGGGTAAATGTCCCAGAGACTCTCGTTACAAATGAACAAGAAGAATTTTCTGATGGGAAGAATTGTCTAGAAAAGGAAGAAGTCACCTTGCAAGACAGTGAACTCCTGATCATGGGAAGATTTCCTCAGAGGCTCAACAACCATCAGTGAAGGATGGTTCGCTTACTACAGGCATGGCTGTACTTTTTGAGCAGCTCCTGAAGTAAAGACTCTAAGGTTTAAGGCTGCCCAAGTTGCAGGGCACTGCTGCATTCTAAACCCTGAAAAATGAGTACATTTGTGCTCTAGCTGGAAAGAACTGTCCCAGGCTTGAATTGGGAGAGTTAGGACCTGTTTCAAAGATAACTCTGGCAGTGGAGAAATCATGAATTAAGAACAAGTAGTCTCTAGCAGAAGAGGAAAAAAGACCTATTCCTTTCTCCACAGGAAGAGCTATTGCTTACCTACTGCCATTGCTTCACCGATGATGCAGGCTCTGGGGCTTTGTAGTCACTAGGGTACCATTTTGAAACAATGTGCAAACCATCTACTAAACGGAACCACTAGTGACTTGAAAGCCCCTGGGCCTTGTCTCCTCTGCCAGTTCTGATGATGGATCTCCACCTATCTGGAAAAACTGAGGTGCAGAGAACTAAGAGGCAGACTCATAGTTATCTAGTAAAAGACAAGGATCCCAAAGCCACAGGAAGTAAAGTGGCTTTCTCAGAGCACTCCCCACCAAGGAAAAAGGAAAAGCATTTGTAAAGCCTCATCCACCCCCTGCCTAGTACTGTGTAAGCAAAGCTTTAGCCAGATGAGCATATGCTTCCCTCATCCAGTGATTAACAGTAGCAAAAGCAGATTTTGTGTCATCACACAGAAGCAAAGCAAAATGCTTCCCATGACAAAAGGATGGCTGGGTGACCTGCTCCATCCAAATTCTTGTCAATAAATGTGAAGAGGGTCCAGGGTTGCCTCAGAGCTACCCTGGGAAGATTCCTTGGCTCCTCATTCAGATCACCCAGGAATACAAGCAAAGATGCTCACATCTATTTGGGAGTTACAAGTTAAGAGACCCAGAATCTGCCACTTTCATCTTTGCTAGGAACAATATCAGAAAATAAAAATATCACCATGACTATGATTATTTCACTACAAAGCCTTTGGTGGCAATCTGTGCTTTTCACAGTTGTTTCTTTAAAATAATGTTGCTGCTGCAGCCATTGCAACTGAGTAACTACCTGCAGACTCCCATAACCTTCACTAGCTACCATTATTATACTAGCTTCTCCTTTCCCCTCCTCCTAGGGTAGATCTTGCTTCCCATTCATCCAGCTTGGATTGGTTCTGGGTTAGGAGAAATCACACAGACATCCTCTCCAATGTTGTCTAAGTATGTCAGTAACGTAAGAAAGACATTGAACCCAAAGGGTCTAAAATACAAAGGAAGATGAACATTCTGAAAGTCACAAAAATGTATCCACTTACCTCATCTTTCAAGGGGCTTGGCAAATCACTTACTTCTTTGTAGATGAGACTGAGACATAGTTATAAAGTCTCAGTTTCCTCTGCAAACAGATGTAAGTACTTAGCATATGTAAGAGGGAAGCAATGTTCTACACAGTATTTCCATGTGTTCTTTACACAGCATTGGTACAAAGAGCCACTTCCAGTTATTGGTACTATTTCTGCAGGGTCTGCCCAACCTGAGCTTCCCACTGCACACCTACCAACTGGGGTTGAGAGGATTTCAGTTTTGTTGGTCACTCCTATAAAATCAAACTCAAATAGCTTCCAAGTGTTCTTCTCATTGATTTTGAGCTTGAAATTCTCCAACTTGTAGATCATCTCATGTGCATCATAGGAAACTGGAAATCAATGTGCAAAAGAGGAGTGAATTAGTCTAGGAAGCCAAGCTGAGTGCCCCACAAGCATGGTGTTAGCTTGAGCCATGTTTTGGAATTTTTCACCAGCTTTGGGACCTTGACTCTGGCCTGGTTGTTGAAGTCCATTCCATAAATACATTTGCCCTGGTATTTGAATGCAGATTTGAGTAAGTTATGAACTTACCCTACAGCATTAACATTTCACTGAGTAAGGCCATAGAGCTGTGATTTTTGGAGTTGTTCTGAAAAAAATCTCTGCCCATGGATCAATGGGCAAGTAGGGAGAGATCCTTTGGGGACACACTCAGAAAAGATTTTGTACAACAGGGGGCATTCACTTTAAATTTTGAAAGTAAACATTCTCCACATAGATGAAACTGAAGAGAGTGAAAGGAAAGCACAGGAAGGTGAACATAGAAAATTTTAGGGCAACTGCTTCACAGATGGGTTGTATAGCAGGAAACAGCAGGGTCAGGTCATGAAGGGCTTTGAAGTTCATTCTAAGGAATTTATAATTGATCCATAACATCTAAGAAAATATTAGAAATGAAGAAGTGACCAGGTTTATATGGTGCTTCAGCTAGGTCACTCTGATTCTAATGTAAGTGTACTATGTTGGCATGGTGCCAGTTATGGAATGCCAGTGCAGTATTCTAGACACAATAAAAAGCAGCAATGAAAGCTCAGGATGCAGAGAAATAGGTGTGATCAATAAAGATTTGGAGGGAACACCAACAGCATGTGTGGAATGAGTAGATGTAGGAGGCTAATGAGAAGGGAATGTCAGAGCTTTGGGCTTGAACAACTGGGTGGGTGATGGCACCCTTCAATGAGGCCAATGGCAACACAGAAGCAACACATTTGCTTTGTAGGCAGAAGTTGGGAAGAGATAATGAATTTAGCTTAGGGCATGTTCTGTTTCAAAGTGAAGATGTTGCAGAAGTCCAAGCAGAAGATGATAAAGCCCTGCATCAAGGCAGAGATGGAGAGGAGCAGACATACTTCAGGTACATTTCAGAAGCAGATGACTAGCTTAAGGTAGAGCAAGGGTGAGGGAAGAATCCAACATAAAGCCAAGGTAATGCAAACACAGCATTGTTGGCAGGAAAGAAAGTGAGGATGGAAGATGAAGGTTTGTAGCAACCTTGGCACTATCACGGGAAAACAAGGAGAAGCAGAAAACATAAAAGGAAAAGATGAGAAAAAGAGGGGCCCAGCACATCTCTGGATCCCCAGAAACCTAAGAAGGTACTCACAGCTAGAGAAAGACAGAGGACAAGAGTGAGAATCCATTGGAAATTTGAGCATGTGGAGTGAACATCTCGCATCAATGGTCATCCTGGAAGGGAGAAAGGAGCCGTATTAGGCTGGCTTGGAGCACTTACGTGTTCACTCAACATTGACCAGGGGATCACCTCTAATGAATGGCATCAGTAGAATTTAAGACAAAAAGCTCAAAGTAGTGATACAAAGAGAGGAAGAAGAGCTTCTAACATCTGACTACTGGACTCCATCATCAGAGAAGTATATGGAACCATTTAGATTGATTTTTCTTCCTTGCTTAGCCCAGTACTCTTGTCCTGCACTCTTCTACACTCCACCACCTCCATACCCCACACCGCTGACACAAGAATCTCTTTCCCAGCATTCAAGTTATGTAGCCTAGTCTTGGATACATTTCCAACTGCTGTAGTTCTACTCTGCCTGGACAATTCCACCACCGTGGACATGTCTTTATATACAGTGCCCACTTGGGATAGAATTGTCCAGGCAATGCAGTCATGTAGGCACCTTCTATACTGTGGGGGCCTATAACAGCTCCCAAGTTTGCCACAAACTTAGAATGTCTTTAAGTAGTATCTTTTATTTTAAGATCTCAGTGTCTATATCTACACAGGAAGAGGTTGAATTCCTGGTCTAGAAAAGTTGCACAGGCTTTTAGGAACATTATTCAGGATTATATATCTACATAAGAGTCCTTAGCTAAAGGAGTGAGAGAGTCCTAGGAGATGAAACACCAAAGGCTTGACATACCTAACTGAGTACAACACCTTTCCATCCTTGTGGATGAGAGCCATCTGGTTGGGTATGGTGATATCATATTCATGAGTCCTCTTAGAATTCCTAAAAACAGTATCTGGGATCCACAACTGGCTCACCACGTTGCCATGTAGAACAAGGGTCTCAAAGGTGTCATTGTAACGAAGACGCTCATCATACCAGGTCTGGTAGAAGATGATGTCAATGGAATATTCCTGGTGAGAAGGGACAGAAAACCATATAGTTGAGGCTAAGTAGACAAGGGATAGTCACATGCAAATGTGGTGTTTGTCACTACTTAACAGGGAACCCTGAAGACAGCATAGTAGAATACATAATACACTGGCCGAAGAAGCAGAAGAGGGATGGAGTTCCTTCTTTTTATCCAATTCTTTCAGTGTCAGGACTGAAAGGGACTCAGACATTAACCCAGCCAAGAAGTCAGTCACATCCTGCTCAATTGCCGCAACTAAGGGAGCTAAGTACCCATGTTATGTAGTGATTAACACCATTCTTCCACAGCCCAGAACTGTAGAAAGGTTTGCCACAAATGAGTTCCCTACTTTCTACTTTCTCATACAAAACTCCTTTGTGCCTTGTAGAAGAATATAAAGAAAGTCTAAATTCTGTTCTGGGGAATTAATCTCCAGAAGTGACATTTCATCATTTTTTATTTTGTTGTTTGATTTGGGATCTTATTACGAAGGCTGGGATAATCTTAAACTTGTATGTATTCTGCCTCATCTTCATGGGAAGTTCCCTCAAACAGCTCTGCTTCCTTTTGTAGCTGATATTGTGGCCTCTCCTCTCTCTACCAGTAGGCAAAGGCCTCCTGTCATTGACAGATGGTTAGGCTTGCATCCATTGAAGACTACAAAGAGTAAAGCAACATATGTTTGGTGCAGAAATTTTCCATTGTCATATGGTCTGAAAAGAGTAATATTCCCAAATAGGTAGCACATTGCATTCATCAATAAATCCCTGTGCTATGTTGGATCATTACACAGCTGAACACAGCATGTCATTGCAGTTATATAGGACCATAATGCTACTCATACTATGTCAACACTCTTTCAGCCACTACACTACAAATAAAAAAAGCCCAGCTCAAAAGTGCTCAGAAATATATAAGCACATACAACTCATTGTACACAGGAAAGGTTCTCTTTCAGATTTTATTCATAGCACACAGCTATTAATTAAACCCAACCTTTCATTCCACAGAATTATATTTTAAAATGAAATGATTTGATCCACAAGGAAGATGTCTATTTATTGTCGTTTTTTTTTTTAAACAAGAAGAATTACATTTGTGCTTTGTTTTATTTTTCCTTTCAAATAAGTGCCCATATAATCTCTGAAGAGTGTGTGCACATGAATAGTTAGTTCCATGATTATGTGGTCTCTAGTTATTATGGATCCCATAGACTGTTAAACATCAAGGGGAATGTTTAATAAGAAGCACAAGAATCAAGAAGTTCGCATGGCTAAAGCTTGTAGGACAATACGCAGATGGCAATACAATTGTAATCAATTTGAAGCAAGCACCAGAGCTATGCCACAGCACAATTAAAGGTGTCAAGGTCCAACTTCACCAGGACTTTCCTGAATAATCTTGCACCAAAGAACAAGTATCAGATGGGCCTGATGACACAGGCCAGTAATCTTAGATTCTTGGGAGGCTAAAGAAGGAGAATGAAAAATTTAAGTCATGCCTGGGCTGTACTGAATCAAGGCCAGCTTGGGCAAATGAGTAAGACCCTGCCTCAAAAGTAAAAAAAAAAAATACAGAAAGGGTCAATAATATACCTCAGTGGTAGAACATTTGTCCATCATAAGTGAGACACTGTGACCCAGAAGCTAAAGGGCATTAGCACCCTCAGAGAAAAGGGAACAAAATCCCTGCTGGCTTTTACGACACTGGGGCAATAAGTGTTGGAAGCAGCCACCAGACTGCCAATAGCCAGAAAAGAAAGTAAAGGGCAAAGTGTTTAGCACAATGAACTAGAAAAGCAGACAGATAATGGCAGAACTCCTGATCCTGCCCAGCCCTCTCCTGTTATGTTCTGTCCTGTCCTACTCTATCTATGCTCACAAAGAACCTTCAAAGAATTTGCACCTTCCCAGTAGCTGGCAAAGTCTTATCTGCATCCTAGCACATGAACTGTATGGTGGCTGATGGGAAACCTTCATCTCCAGCCATGCTGGAGGTCTGCTATACAATATTAAAAAGAAACATTTTACTGCTGTTTAAGAAGACACTAATTATAAATTCCTCATACATCAACATATAACTAATGGGTTGTGATTAAATTTTCCCCTAGTTTGACAGGGAACTAGAGGTGAATCTCTTTTAGTTTAGCTGAAATAGAAATGCAGTGTTTCAGAGCTGGCTTAATTAGAATCACCTGCAATAATTACCATAGTAAGAGCCAACATTAGCAAGTGGGAAAGCTGTGACCAGGCAGTTTTTTCCAGACTAGTCACTGCTTTGAAGGTCAGACTGGGTGTTTTCAGAGTTAAAGAAGGAGGGGAGTAGAAATACTTGATTACAATGTAATGCTTTTTTAGCTTTCTCTCTACTATTCTATCTGCCCAAGTGACTGGTGCCAAATGTCCACTTAACCAACTCCACTGACTGGGTTGCTACTCTTTTGACCAACAAACCTTGCTGAAACAATCAGTTGCTTCAAATGTTGAGGTCAGAAAAGGATACTTGGCTGCCACAAAGAGCAGAGATAACCCATTCTAGAGCATTGGCATGATCTGTGGCTCTGTGGAAGACATCTATGTTCTCCTCAGCAGGCTGAACAAGAACAGGGACTTGAATTATGTGGAACTATGCAGAAGCTGAAACTTCAGGGGAGACTATGTACCATATAGGGCTTTGGAAGGTTAAAAAAAATCTTATCAGTTAGATAAATCAGGCTGCTGATCCCCATCCTGAACAAGTTCCATATATGATATCAGGTTGAGTGACTTCTAGGTGATTAGATTGTGCATAAATAAAAGCTCAGGTGAGACTAATGCTAGAGGGATTAATAGATGTTGAACAAGGAGAGATAGATGGTGGATAAGTGGGGCTAATAGTCTGCTGCCACAAGGACTCTTGCAGAGGATAGAAGCTAGTTCCCACAAATTATAACTTACACAAATTTCCTGAGACGTTTTCCACTGCTTGTTGGTTTTATAGGACACTCATTCAGAATACAGAGCCAAACAACTTAGGATCATTTGTTGTATTTATCAACGTGTGTGGTTTCTCCTCTAATAAGTTTCTTCTATGAAATTTAGCCAGCACTAACTAGGTGAAGGTGGGAAGCTTACTAGTAAAGAAGCAAGCCAGCTTGCTGGAATGAAAATGACACAATCAAGAGGAAGAAACAATTCTGAGCCGCGCTCACTCATTCTACGCAAACAGATTGACTTCCACTAAGGTTACCTACCTCTGAGTCTATCAGGAATACCCACCTAAACATCAGTCCTCTGAACTCAACCAGATCACACAGTGCTTATTAGAATTAAGTATGTTAAAACGGGCTCTACCTTTGGACAAACTAAGTCCATGGCTATTATGGATCTGGTTACCACAACCTTTCTTTGTCAGATACTGCACATCTAAATTTTGCAGAGCATCTTTTGTAATTCATTTTGTCAGATACCATATACTATGTTCTTAATATCAAGTATTTCATAACAGAGAGAGTAAGACCAACATAAAACAATTAATTACCATGAAATGAGCTAGGGAAGATAAGCTACTTGTAAGCCAGAAAAATGTGAATGCCCAGAAAAGGGCATTGTGTATGAAGGCATCAATTAGTTGCTATTCGAATCAGAGAAGTTGTCACAAACAGGTGTTATCTGAGCTGCACCCTGAATGAGTGAAAAAGTAGAGCAATGGCATCTCAAACTTGAAAAAAAGCCCACCTCTGAGGTACAAGGTTGTCCTGATATTTGCATATCATAGTGTGGTCATAGTCTATAGACTTCAGTGGGATGAAAAAAAAGCAGAGTCATAGGAGAGGGCATGCTTGCTGGATAGATTGTTGGGTTGAACTATAAATGTAAGAGGCACATCACTGAGAAAGTTTGCTCAGTAGGGCTGGACAGGGAAACATTTGCATATTTCAGGTAGAAGATGATGATGATGGTTAACTGAGGATCATATTGATAATAGTGGAAAGGAAAGGAAACAAAAGAATTAAGACAAAATTATAGGGACAGGTATATAGCAAGAAATGCCATCTGTAGATTTAAGTTCATATAAATAATCAGACAAAAGAGAGGCATTCCATTGTGGTATTTACAGTTGTCTTATAGTTTTAATTTTGAATGAAAAACTGAAGATTAGAATCACAATTTCAAAGGTCCTCTTCAGGCAGTAAAGGACTTAACTTTTCCATTCCTGTTCTTACCTTAATTATGGTTAAAAATCCCCACCTGACCCTCAAAACAACAACAAAAACCAACTTCCTGTAGTAGTAGTAGTAGTAGTAGTAGTAGTAGTAGTAGTAGTAGTAGTAACACGAAGAGCAGAAAGCAAAAGTATGTGGCAGGTCCCTTATCTTGGTGCCCAGTCTAGAAAAAACTGTCATCAATGCTCAGTACTCACCATGTCCAGGGTGGAAATAGGCCCGAGGCTGTTGACAAAAACTTCAACAGTGACCACAGTGGGCTTCTCTGCAAAGCAAGAAATAGTATAGGGTGAATGTCACATAGAGGCATGCCACCAAAGAGGGAGTCATCAAAAGGGAGGAAAGAGGGCCAGTCCTACTTCCTTTGTTCTTCCACGGAAAGCCCCGGATCATTCATCTTATTTTGGAATTGAAAAATCTGAGGGGAAAGTATTGACCTAGAGGAGTCATTATGGCTTACCTCGTGGATCAGCTCCAGTTGTTCCTGTCTGTATGTGAAACCTTCATCTATAACTCATGTTAGTGCCCACTACTACATATGAAATCTGCTTTTCCTTCAATTGAGGAGACAGCTTTCTTTTGTAAACTCACCTCCAATGCCAGGGCGCAGTTTATGGTCATAGTTACTCAGGATGGTGCTAAGGATTCGAGAAGCTCTTGTCAGGTTCTCTCCTGAGTGCTCAGTTGTGCAATCAACAGTGAGTTCTGTTTCTTTTTCTGTAAGCTTCTTTCCACTAGGCTGAGGCTCCTGTTGGGGCTGGGGTTCTGACTCCGGCTGTGGCTCGGGCTCAGGCTCAGGCTCAGGCTGCGGCTCTGGCTGTGGCTCCGGCTGTGGCTCGGGGGGCTCAGGCTGTGGCTCAGGCTGTGGCTCTGGCTCTGGCTCCGGCTGTGGCTCAGGCTGTGGCTCTGGCTCTGGCTCCGGCTGTGGCTCGGGGGGCTCAGGCTGTGGCTCAGGCTGTGGCTCTGGCTCTGGCTCCGGCTGTGGCTCCGGCTGTGGCTCGGGGGGCTCAGGCTGCGGCTCTGGCTCTGGCTCTGGCTCAGGCTGGGGCGCAGGCTGAGGCTCCGGCTGGGGCTGGGGCTCTGGTTGGGGTTGGGGCTGGGGCTCTGGTTGGGGTTGGGGCTGGGGCTCAGGCTGGGGCCTGGGTCGGGGTTGGCGCCCAGCCTGGATGTGGACTGGGATCTGGGGCTGAGGCTCGGGCTCAGGCTGAGGTTGGGGCTCGGGCTGGGGCTCAGGCAAGGGTAGGGGCCAAGGCAGGGGATGGGGCAGAGGCTGGCGCCCAGCCAGGGGCTGAGGCTGGGGCTCGGGCTGGGGCTCGGGCTGGGGCTCGGGCTGGGGCTCGGGCTGGGGCTCCGGCTGGGGCTCGGGCTGGGGCTGGGGTTCTGGGTCAGGCTGGGGCTGAGGCACTGGCCAAGGCAGAGGATGGGGTAGAGGCTGGCGCCCAGCCAGGGGCTGAGGCTGGGGCTGAGGTTGGGGATGAGGTTGGGGCTGGGGCTGGGGCTGGGGCTGAGGCTGAGGGTGGGGCTTTGGCTCTAGCCCAGGCTGGGGCAGGGGCAGGGGCTGGGGCTGAGGCAGAGGCTGGGAGCTAAAGACTACATCATCATCACAGCCAGGGGATTTGGGGTGTGGCTGTGGCTGAGGGCCGGAGACTACATCATCATAGGTAGGAGATTCAGGCTGAAGTACAGGTTTAGACACAGGCTGAGGCTGAGGGCCGAAGACTACATTATCTTGGGCAGGAGGTTTATTCTCCAGTTTAATGTGAGGTCCAACCCTAGAATACACAACCAAAAAATTAAGTTCTACCCTTTAATCAGGCTGATGCCTTTTGGGACAGGAGAAAACAAAAATATTTGCAACACAAGGCTTAATTAGTGAGTAGTGATAGTAAATGAGGAGATACTAACAAATTAAACTTGATAATTCCTTTTAAACTTTATTGCTCTTTGGAGACTTTGTATGCAATCCTTGTTTCATAATTCTTTACTTTAAAATAGTCAACAACAGCCGGGCAGTGGTGGCACACACCTTTAATCCAGCACTCGGGAGGCAGAGCCAGGTGGATCTCTGTGAGTTCGAGGCCAGCCTGGGCTACCAAGTGAGTTCCAGGAAAGGCACAAAGCTACACAGGGAAACCCTGTCTCGAAAAACCAAAAAAAAAAAAAAAAAAAAAAAAAAGTCAACAACAAAAATTAGACTAAATTTTCAAAGGCCATTTCATGTGAAAACAAGTAGGTAGGCATCTTTTCCATGAACTCTGGCCAATCAGTTGCTGTGCTGCCTGCTGTTACTAACCTTGGCCTCACATCTGCCTGAGTCACAGCACCTGAGAGAACAGGGCAGACCAAAGGAAAGGGCTGTTGAGGAATGCTTGCAAGCAGGTAGGACTGAAAATTCCTGGGATTCTCATATTGAGGCTCTGAAGTGGAGGAAGGCAGGCTATAGAGCAGTGCTTTGTGGCTGTCTCTATACTGTGTCCTGCACCCAAGAAACGGATAACCAATAGGAGACCATATTGGGTACCAGGGCCAACAATGACTATAGCAATAATAATAATAATAATAACAACAACAACAACAACAACACTTTAGAAATCCATCTGCTAATGTATGAAAGTCCCCCACAGTGTTTGAGGTTAACATGACAGGTAGTGATGAAAGGGCCCCAGTATGGACATTTTGTGATACTTCATCAGTTATATGCTTATTATTTGGACAACGTTCCGTACATGGGTTCTAATTCAGTAAAAAGGCATTTTAAATATCCCACCTGCTAATATATAGGTCATACTTGAGTCCTGATTTTTAAAACCAAAACTGTCAAAAACACATGGTAAAGATTTTAACACTGAATCACTGAAGCATGAATAAATCATTCTTAAATATCTGGTGTAATGATGATATTTTTATTGGCGAAGCCCTTAATGACTACAATATTTACTTACAAAATGATATGAAGTCTGAGATTTATTCTTTAAAATAAGACCCTAAGTTAAAATGGGTAGTAGGTATGTAGGAGGCAAAGAAAATAAATTATCATTAATTTCTTCATTAATGTTAAGGCTATGTGGAAATTCAGTTTACTATACATCCTTGAAAAAATACAGTTAAAAGCATTTGAAAAAGATATCAGCACTAATTAACATTTGATGAGATGGTAAGAGAGCAGTTTCCTTTAGGATGACTTCACATTTGGTGAGGCTTGGGGGTGGCGGGGAGGGGATGCAGATTGCTTCTTTATCATCTAGGTGCTGGTTACCTGATCATGCTTACTTTATGAAAATTCACTGAGCTGTTGTTCATTTATGATTGCTGTGTTTACATATTTGTGTACTACACTTCTAAAATGTTATTTTAAATCTACCAGGCAACCTTAATCCCTAAAATGAGAACAAGAGACTAGGGTGAGCAGGTTGCTGTGCTGCAGACCAGGGGACTAGCAATTGGACATCAAAGTGCATATTTTTCCTGAAGTGTTCCAAGCTTTTAGAATAGTTTAATTGGCATAGAGATGTGCTAAGCTGGTGCTATTTCTCATTTCTGAAACAGCCTGCAAGGAAAATGATGAGTGAGGGGTGGAAGTTGCTTTGGTCCTTCAATTTGATTTTGCCAGTGTAAACAAACATATAGCCACATCTTTAGATCTTTGGGGTTAAGAAGCTCCTGTGTATACATACCCATCTCCAAAAAGCCACCAAGCTTTTTTTTCAAGGCTAGAAAGAATAAAGCCTAGAAAAATCACATGGCCTAGTAGGATTTTCCAAGGAAGCTTTTCAGACATCCACAGCTCTCTATATGTGAAAATCCTAAATGAGACTGAAGCTCTGAACTACCACCTTCCAAATCTGGCTGAAGAGGGGAGCAAAGAAGCATGACGAAGGCCCTGGGTTTCTTTCTCAAATATGCTAGCCTTTTCAATTTATTAATAGATAAACCATATAAGGGGAAGGCTATGCTCAAAATCACATGCCTGATTTGAAGATGAACCCGGATCAAATCTAAGTTTGGTCCAACATACTCCACTGCCACCTCCCTTTTCTTGACATCACAGATTGCCATGCTGACAGTGTGTGCATGTCAGTGTCTGTTCCTCCCACCCCCACTAGATGGGCTGTTTTCCCCTCTCATCTCCCTCCCTTCTTCTTCACCTCCCTCCCTCATCCTCGGCCATCTTTTTTTCCCAGAAACAAAAACCATCTAAAGGGACATGGATAACAAGAAATTGCTAGTATGCACTTAGAAATATTTACCAACGCCCTGCTGAGGAGGCCAGCCTCACCTTGGGCACCAGGGAGCCAGAAGAGAGCCACATATGCCTCTCTGAGGAGCTACAACCTGGAGTGGGAAGAGAAGACATATTGCCCCTCCTCAAAACAAACTAATGACAAGACACAAGCCCAATACCATAGAATCTTCTAGAAACCTCAATAGATCAGGAAGCTTAAAAACTTCTGACAACTCATACGCCACAAAAAACAGTCTCCAAGAAAAGGAAGGAAGGAAGGAAGGAAGGAAGGAAGGAAGGAAGGAAGGAAGGAAGGAAGAAAGAAAGAATGAAAGAAAGAAAGGAAGGAAGGAAGGAAGGAAGGAAGAAAGGAAGGAAGGAAGGAAGGAAGGAAGGAAGGAAGGAAGGAAGGAAGGAAGGAAGAAAAGAGAATTTAAAAACACACGAAACACTCATCTTCCACCATAAAACGCCAGAAATCCTAGGAACATCCTTCTTACTAATGCTCAGGGTCAGGGAATTATGGGAGGGAGACTGGCTGCTCAAGAGAAAAGAGAAAAGGGGAGGGGGCTAGAAATCCAGGCCACAAACCACAGACCTCAGGAAAGAAAAACATTCTGGCTTAGGTCTGCCCCTAAGACCAAGCAGGGTGCCTTGGGGTGAGAAGGGAAAAGGAAGGCAGATGGGATGGGAACCCTGAGATAAGCAAGGCTCAGGCTCCTCCTGTCTGGGACTGGAAGGAAAACGCGACGCGACGGGATGGGGAAACAAGTAAAGTCAGAGTTGTCTGGCATCATGCCTGGTACTCAGCAGGCACTCCGGGAGAAAAATGTGAGCATGAGTGAACAGACTAGGAAACACTCAAGCATTTCGTAGCACTTCAGGTCCCCTAGCCCAGGAGCCACCTTCCCGAAGTCCCCAGCACAACCCTGAGTTATATGCGCTAGCCCTAGCGGTTTCTGCGCGCCCTTTTCCCTCTCCCTGCGTCAGACTCCGAGAGGGAACCAGGTGCTCTTGCTGCCTGGCCGCCGGCTCCAGGGCTTTGAGGGCCAACCGGAGTCCACGACTCCAACAGAAGAGGGTCCCACCTCCTTCCCCGCGCTCCCCGTCGTCACTCCAGGACGCCCTCCTACAAGGGGGCACACGGAAGGATGGCGTGCATAGAGGGGACAAGTGTCCAGGCTGGCCTAGCCATCAGGATAGCCCCAGGCAAACCCAGAGCTGGGATAAGGAACCCTGGGGAGTCTGGAAGCCTCCTAGGCACAGAGGGCTCTCAGGTAGTGGGACGGAGACTCACCTCCACTGGAGGGCCAGGAATATGTTGAGGAGAATCAGGAGAACTTTGGGCAACATCTCGGCGGTACCTGGCACGACCACCTGTGTTGAGTTCGCAGCGCAGATCTGGCTGGTCACTGAGATGTGGAGGGATTTGTTGGGCTCCAACTTTCACTCCTCCCACTCGCCCCGCCCCAGACAGGGCTCTGCACCATGGGCCCGCCCCCTGAGCCCCGATGGAAATCTCCAACGACGTGATCACTGCGGCAGCGGGAAGCGAGGCTGGGGCGGGCAGGCGGAGGAGTGGAGAGGAGGGAGCTTTGTCGCCGAGGCCCCCAGCCGCCAGCACTGCGGCTGCCAGACAGCCAGGGCGGAGGGGGCGGGGAGGGGGCAGGAGGAGTGAGGAGGAGGCGAGCCTGCAGCGTGAGGCCCTGGGCTTGGGGAAAACGCACTAGCGGTTGTGGCTTGGGGAGACTCCACTGGCTGGGCCAGGGTAGGCTCACACAGGCGAGTGGGAGGGGGTACTTTGCTGTGACCCCTTCCAGACCCCTGACTAGCTCTGAGGTCCTTATGTTCTTCCTTACTACCTGTTGAGCCCCATGCTGTTCCACATCTTCCCCTAGCATTGCTGATTTTTCCTGGTCTTGCTCCACACCCTTCATACATCTGATGCCACCCTTGGTACAAGGTAGAAGAGATGCTATAAGTCAATTCCATGTGTACCCAGGAGGCAAGGGAACAGTCACCAGCAGAGGATCAGGCAAAGGCATTCACTGGAAGACTGAATCCCATAGGGGTACCGACTCAAAATTGTTTCCTGCTCAGCCTTGGGGCCTGGGTCTCAGAGTAGGCTTTGGAAACTGCCTCTCTGCAATAGGGCAGGCAAATTTTTCTTAGGTCTCTGCTCCAGAGAATACCAAAAGAAGAAATGAGAAAGCCAATAGGTGGGGTTGCACACCAGCATCCTTGGAGTACTTCTTTTGCATAGACCCTCTGAATTGATTTCAGAGCTTTGCATAACAAGCTCTTATTGATCACTAGCATCCTCCTCCTTCACCTGTTGCTCTAGAAAGCACTGTGGACCTGAAGGCTCTGTGAGAGATTTTGCTGTAGCACACTAATCTAATAAACCCTCTGCATCACTCTCCCTACTGCATGACTCTGCTTTGTCATGTTCTGAGCACTGCTTTCTACCTGTTTATTTTTATGGGCATTTCTTTCTTTGTTTATAGTGAGTTGTCATCACTGAAGTAAGCTCTGTCTTTGTCTCTCTCTGCCTCTCTCTGTGTGTCTCTATGTCTGTGTCTGTCTGTCTCTGTCTGTCTCTGTCTCTCTCTGTCTCTCTCTGTCTCTCTGTCTCTCTCTCTCTCTCTCACACACACACACACACACACACACACACCATATATCTCAGCTTTTCAACTACATCCTTCAAAGTGAGAAGACATCGAGTACACAGAAGGCACTCAACAAACATTTTTAACTGTCCTGCGTAAAACTTTGTGTGGCCTACTACCACTGAGCCCAGCATAAATAGGGCCTTCCTTCAGATGAGTGGTTCTCAATCTGTGAGTCATGACCCATCTGGGGTTGAATGCCCCTTCCACAGGGGTTGCCTCAGACCACTGGAAAATTACATATATTTACATTCTGATTCATAACAGTAGCAAAATTATAGTTATGAAGTAGTGATGAAGATAATCTTACGGTTGGGGGTCACCACAACATGAGGAACTATATTAAAGGGTCACCACAGCATTAGGGAGGTTGAGAACCACTGCTTCAGACTCTGATGCAGCAGAGGAGAAATGACTACAGAGCATGGTTATGCCTCTCCTGCTTCATAGCTGTTTGGAAGAACCACCTTGGTCAGCCTATGGCCTCTGTAATTTCACAGGGTATCTCCCTGATCCAAACACTGTTGTCACACTCTTAAATTTCTTAAGACTTCCTAAACAAGTGGCCTTATGCTTTTTGTTTCCTTGGCCCTTTCAAATGATGTATCTATCTGGTATTGTCTGTCTTAAGGAGATTTTGTCTGTGTTCTTTTGGGCCTAGAATACTCTCCAATGTCCACTAGGCATTACTGAAAGAGTTACTGAATCTTGAGTAACCAAAATAGGCAGGTCTTCAGGTCCCCCACCAGAGAATCCCAGGCACCTTTTTACAGGTTGAGATTTAAGCACTTTACCAACTTTCTCATATGAACAACTGTAGTATACCTACAAGGGCTTGTGCAGATTACTCAATGTTATTATTGTTTCTCTGTCCTCCAAATGTTTGCTGTGTAGTCATCTTTACCAGGTCCTAGCCTGGGTGATAAAGGAATATACAAAAAGAACTCATATACCACCTTGACGTTGTATATAAAGCATAGGCTAGATTTGAAATATAAGACTAAGTTTCAGGAGAACCTCAGTACTCCAAGGAAGAGTCTTTTTCATAGGCTGTGTCTATCATAAGAAGAAGAGGGACTTCCAGGTTGCCAAATTGCAGACATGGGCAGCCCCAGGAAATTCAAAACAGAAAGGTGGAATGATTGACCAAGAAACAGGAGTTTGTCAGAAGTGTTTGTGTGAAGAGTAAATACGGGAAATTAAGGTGGATTGGGAGGCTGCCCAGCCTAATGCTAACACTGAATCTTGCCAAGAGACTGCATGCTATCCTGTGGGCAACAGGGACATTTCATAAGGGTATCCAGTATCAGAACTGTACTTCAAAAAGAATTTCAGGAAGAAAAAGCTGGAAGAATCACAGGAGAGAGCAACTGCAACTGCAGGAATTTCTAATAGATAAGATGAACAGCTTATTAGACTGAATGTAGGAGTAGACAAAGGGGAGAAGGCTCTGTCCAGGTGACCAGGGTGACAGCAGAGAAATAAGAACTGGAGAGACGGAAGAGGAACTTTTAGTTACTGCTGTGAGAACAGTTCCCTAGATTGCATTGTACTTCTAATGCTCCATTAAAAATAAAAATTTACATTTATTGCTTAGTTGTGTGTGTGTGTGTGTGTGTGTGTGTGTGTGTGTGTGTGTATGCATGTGTATGGAGGTATATTTTTCTCTCCCTGGCAATTTGTGATGCAATTTATTATTCAAGCTGCATCTAAACAAAATGTTAAAATAGCAGCTGTGTTTTCATAAGTGAACCAAATTAGCTATTGATCAGAATAGCAGCAAGCACCCCTTGTCAGTTGTGAATTATCAAATTTAATAACAAATATCAAACTGTTGTGTGCCTTGTTTGCTATGTGTGTGGTTTAAGTATTAAATCAGAGATGCCTGTCATAAAGTCTGTGTGTTCCTGCTCTAGCTTGGACCCAACTGTAGCACACACAACATGCTTTCCCTCTTAAGGTAAGAGAAAAAACACTAATTTATACAAATACAAATCATGAGAGACCATTTACTTGTTAATTATATAGGATTTCATAATACCAAGATGTTGGGTACAGTTGAGAGTGGTGACCTACAGATAGTGTAATCTATATGGCTGTGCCAGGTGCTGAGGCTGATGAAGGGGCAAGCAGAAGACAGTCTGGTTCAGAACATCTAGACTGACAGTGGAAGTAGAGGCAGCATCAGGCAGAGACCAATCCTTTGTGCTCTCCTATAAATAGGGCAGGGAAGGGTTGAATTCTAGATCCCCAAATAGATGGTAGATTAATATTCACAAATAAATTAGTTCAGTGTCCCTAGGCCCTACATACACGTAAAAATGAGATTTAGAACACTTCCAACTTCTTGCATCCTCTTAAAACTTTGTGTAGTGTCTCACACATGGTCAGTATGCAACAAGACTTATCTGCCATTCTTATCATTAATAGCATTGGGAAATAACTGGTAACTGTTAGAGTAAGCACATATGTTACTTCTAAGAACCCAGGAGGTATCTGGTCACGAAATAAAACTCCAGATCCATATATACACTGCAAGCAAGGACATGTCAACAGAAAGTGGAAACAGCGTGTCTAAAACTTGACTCTATATTTTGGAGCATTGAACAACTGAACAAATACTCTTGTCTGGTGGACCCAGCCTACAACAGAGAAGAGACATGTCTGTGATAGAGACTGAGGGTTACCAGCAAATGGTGGTAGATGGTGTTTCAAGACTATTGACAGCTTCATCCATGTGTCAGCAAGGCAAAAAGTAACAGTGACCATTGGCTGAATCAACAGAGAGGCCATTAGTGAAGTTTGCATGGAATATTGCAGTGAAGCAGTAGGGCAATACTGGTTCAAATAGAGCTGATGGGAACATGGAAGACACAGTACAAGAGAGATGGATAGCACTAAAAATTGACCACTAGGGTAAATGACATGTACACTGTGGGTGTCCATGCAAGAAAAGTTTATAGTAATGTGCACATGTGCACATACACACACTGTCCCTTCCTGTGTGTGTGTGTGTGTGTGTGTGTGTGTGTGTGTGTGTGTGTGTTCACCAGGGTGGAGAAGAGAGACAAAAGGCTGATAAAAGTGGATTCAGATGTGAAGGACATGGTATGTGGAAAATATGCCCATTTAAGTGGCACTGAGCTAATGCCTAACTGCAAAGTACCAATTATATAGTTTCAATATAATCTCATATTAGGAGGGGTGGCTTTGGTGGAATGAATATGGCCTTTTTGGAGGAAATGTGTCACTGTGGGGGTGGACTTTGAGGTTTCCTATGCTCAGGATATCACCCAGTGTCTCAGCCAACTTTGTGTTGCCTGCAAGCTATAGAACTCTCAGCTACTTCTCCAGCACCATGTCTGCCTGCAGGTGACCATGATCCATGCCATGATAGTGGACTGAACCTCTGAAACTGTAAGTGAGCTACCCTAATTAAATGTTTTCATTTATAAGAGTACCGTGGTCATGGTGTCACTTTGCAGCAATAGAAACTCTAACACACTCCCCTGTGCTTGATATATTGTGCGCCCAATAAACTTACCTGGGGGTCAGAGAACAGAAAAGCCACTAGATAAACATAGAGGACAGAAAATGGTAGCACACACATGCCTTTAATCCTAGCATTCTGAAGGCAGAGATCCATCCAAATCTCTGTGAGTTCAAAGCCACACTGGAAACAGCCAGGCATGGTGACTCATGCCTTTAATCCCAGGAAGTGATGGCAGGAAGCAGAAAGGTATATAAGATATATAAGGCATAAGCTTTTAGGCTTTTGAATAGTAGTTCAGCTGAGATTCATTCTGGATGAGGACTCAGAGGCTTCCAGTCTGAGGAAACAGGATCAACTGAGAAGTTGGCAAGGTGAGGTTAGATGTGACTGGTTCTGCCTCTCTGATCTTTCAGCGTCCACCCCAATATCTAGCCCCTGAGTTTTGTTTTGTTTTTCAAGACAGGGTTTCTCTGTAGCTTTGGAGTTTGTCCTGTGCAGACCAGGCTGGCCTCAAACTCACAGAGATCCACCTGCCTCTGCCTCCCGAGTGCTGGGATTACAGGCATGTGCCACCACCGCCTGGTGAGTTTGTTTGTTTGTTTGTTTTTTGAATTAATAAGACCTTCTAAGATTTGTGCTACACCCCCCCCTAGTAAAGACTATGAAGAGTTAAAGCTATACAGTCAAGTGGGTTTCCATAAACACTGCCTCATCATTCTCCCTGCCTCAGATTCAATAGCAGACAGGTAGACACAAAGGTAGTCACCTTTCTTCATGTCTTGGAGGCCCTGGAAGTGACCCACCTCACAAGCAAAGTGGACACACTACATCAACAAGGAAAAGACTTTTCGCATTAAACCTCCAGGATTTTATTTCTCTTTTAAAGGCTTTTTTTTGTTGTTGTTGTTGTTGTTGTATTTTTTAAATTATATTTGTTTTTTTAATTTTACATATCAGCCATGGGTTCCCCTGTCCTACCTCTTCCCGTCCCTGGCCCTGCCTTCTTTCCCCCTTCCCCCTCCCCTCCATTCCCATCTCCTCCAGGGCCAAGACTCCCCTGGGGATTCAGCACAACCTGGTGGATTCAGTACAGGCAGGTCCAGTCCCCTCCTTCCAGACTGAGCAAGGTGTCCCTGTGTAAGCCCAAGATTCCAAACAGCCAGCTCATGCACTAAGGACAGACCCTGGGCCCACTGCCTGGGTGCCTCACAAATAGTTCAAGCTATTCAATTGTCTCACTTATCCAGAGGGCCTGATCCAGTTGGGGGCTACACAGCCTTTGGTTCATAATTCATGTGTTTCCATTCGTTTGGCTATTTGTCCCTGTGCTTTTTCCAGTCTTGGTCTCAACACTTCACACTCTTACAGTCCCCTCCTCTTTCTCGACAACTGGACTCCTGGAGCTCTACCTGGGGCCTGGCTGAGGATCTCTGCATCCACTTCCATCAGTTATTTGTGTATGAGGGAGTTGCTTGCATGTATATCTGTGCACCACTTGCCTGCCTGGTACCTGTGGAGGTCAGAAGAGGGCATCTGATCCTCTGGAACTGATGTGGATAGTTGTGGATGCTGGCAAACAAACCTGGGTCTTCTGTAAGAGCAGCTAGTGATATTAATCTTTCCAGGCCTACTTTTAACCCCTTATACTTAATAATTAAGTCTGAGATGGACCAGAGGTGGAGCCAAGACCCTTTTGTTTGAAGCAGGGTTTGGAAGGAAAGGATCTCCAGATATCAAAGCTTCTGTGTAAAGGAAAAATTGTCATTTTCTTAAAGCACTTCTGCTGTTCCAACACCTGCCCTCTGGTATATAATACAGCCAGTTTCTGTCTCACTTTCTCATAGGTGCCCTTCTGGCATATAATAAAAGTTGGATAACTCTTTGTTTTTAGGACATTCACAATTGTAAAACAGGAAACAGGCAGTGCACAGACAAGAAAATAGTTCTGATTATTTCCATCACTAAGTGCTATAGAGAAGTTGAAATTGGTAATGTAGCCAAGAACTACAGCAGGAGATAACTGGGAAAACTCAATCTGGCCAAGGTGCAGGGGACATTTTGAACTCCTGTTGGGCTTCCTAGGCAGTTAAAAACAAAGGTAAGACTATCAGATCTGAATCCACTTTTGCTCTGTATAATTCCAATGTAGAATAAAGAGAACAGGAGGAAGGTAAAATGACAAGGCTATTAATGCACAAGAGGCTGCCAAGCCATTATCATTTATTTCAAGTAGTGGTAAAAGATGACTCATCCTTCAGAGCTGCAGGACTTTGCACCAAATATTCTGGATGGTTTACTGGGTTGCCTATTTTCCTGAGCCTGGAGTTCAGGGGACAAGACTTCTGAGCTTAACTCAAAGAAGCTGCAAGAAAGTCTTTTCCAAAAGGTCCCATGGGAAGAAAAATGTGTCAACCGTGTCTTCAAGCAGAGAGTTTTCCAGGTAAAGATGAAGCTGTGTGGCCTTGCTTCCTTATTTTGAAGGATAAGGACCAAAGATGGAATTCTCTTGCCTACATTGCCAGAAGGACCACTTTCTCCTAGTGCCCTGGCCAAATACAGCTCACTTAATGAAGTGTTTTTCCTCCCAGAGCTGTGGAAACTCAGTTACTGAGTTCGTAATGCCCATGGACCTAGCTGTTGATCAGTAGTAACAATTGAGAGGGTTGAGCATGATCAAGAGCTGTGATGTGCTTGCTGTAAAAGAATACTCATATGGAAGCTCTGCCGTCAAATTCAGCTCTATGAAAGGAATTTGTTGTAGAAGACATTGGTGTGTGCTCAACAGGAAAATACATAGTTTCAGTATAGATATATCCTTGTAATTAACAAGTAATTTATCTTTTCTGATACATCATCAAGTCATATCATCAGTTGAACTTCAGTTCCAAATCAATAGGGCTAGTGCACTCTACGAAATTGAAAGGGTTCAGGGGAAGGCTGGAGACAGATAAATGTCTCTATCTATGCACAACTG
The DNA here is from genome assembly GCF_903995425.1 of Onychomys torridus. Lineage (NCBI taxonomy): Eukaryota > Metazoa > Chordata > Mammalia > Rodentia > Cricetidae > Onychomys > Onychomys torridus. The sequence continues at coordinate 49,887,564 of NC_050466.1, forward strand.
GACCACAACAGTGAAAATTTCCCTCTCCAAGAACTTAGTATGATGGGCTATAACAGGGCAGTAAGGATTTGATGAAACCAGCTCTAGACTCCTACTGACATAAAAGTTCCTTCCAGTCTGTCACAAGTGATCATTCAAACCTGGTTGGAATCAAGAATGCAGAGCCCACTGTAAGTAATCCCTTACCCATGAGTCTGTATGCAGTGCCAATAAATGCTTTGGTTCACAGAGATAAACTTGGGTAGAATCATTTCTTTTATACATCATCAATCAATGCCATGTCTAGGGTGAGTAGTTATTTGTTCATGTCTCCTAAAAAAAAAACAGTCACAGAACAAATCCTCCCTTGCTTTTCTATTCAAAAATTTCTAGGATAAAACATTTAAACTTGATTGACATTTGTTCCTGTCCCCTCCTACCCTAGTACAGACATGGTTTCTCTTTCCCTCTCCCTTTCTCCTGTCCTCTCTCTCTTCTCTCTCTCTCTCTCTCTCTCTCTCTCTCTCTCTCTCTCTCTCTCTCTCTCTCACACACACACACACACACACACACACACACATACACATACATACAGAGATCCAGTAATAGTCAATATGCATTTTCACAAGAAAAATAAGCAGTTGGCATATCCTAACCCTCCTAACACCTCTTAAATGTGAGTGAAAGATTATATTCTCCAATTTCTTCAAAGGCAAGCTCTTGGATATCCACTCGTCCAATTTATACTTAGTTTACACAAAGTTGTAGCTATCCTGTGAAAAATATGGATTCCCAACTCACAGTAACAAAACAGCAAAATCAGAAGGTAGGTAGCAGGACTTACTTATTCCATCCAGTAACCCAAACTACACATATTACAACGAGTGCAATAAGCTATAGGATTTCAAGGATGTTATTTGAAACTTGCTCTTCTCTTCTGAGTGCCAGTTTTTGTGTTTGTTTCTTTAATGAGAAAGATGATAGTTCCTTTGCATACTTAGCCTATGTCTCTGCTCATGTCAGCTATAGTGTCAGATCATTTGTGGTGTTTTTGCTGCAATAATGAAAACTCTTACCCGCACAGACTACAAAATATTTATAACAGGAAGCAAAGTGTAGACAAATTTTTTAAATAAAAACACGGAGCCATATATAGGGGTAAAAACCTTAGGGAGATCAGAGAAATAGGGAAAGTCACCAGCCAACATTATCTCAGCAGCTCTACAGCTTCCAAAGAGAGCAACTTCCTGTCTACTCAGGTTTATATGCCTTGCTGTTCTACCATCTGATTTGCTCTGTGTCTATCTACATCACTTCCTCTTTCTGGCAAGCTCTGTCACTTCCTGTCTATATACAGGCCTCCAGAAATCTATGGTTGGTACTGGGATTAAGGGCATGTATCACCACACTTGGCTCTGTTCACTAGTGTGGCCTTGAACACACAGAAATCCTGACTGCTAAGTGATAGGATTAAGGGCATGTGCTACCACTGCCTGATTTCTTTGTTTACTTAAAATGGCTTGCTATTTCCTCTGATCTCCAGGCAAACTTTATTTATTAAAGCACAAATAAAATATCACCCAATTTCAGTACAAATAAAATATCACCACATTTCAAGAAAAGATAAAAAAGGATATAGATAAGAGGTAGATTATTGAATCTACTCTGAAAAAATATAGAAATGATAGAATAAAGGGTAGATTATTGAATCTACTATGAAAAGAAAAAAGACAGGTTATAGACATGACAAATAAAAATCCTTAAAAGTTATTACTACCAACTATTAGGATATAAAGAAATGAAAGTTAGTAGTTAGACATTACTATAGAACTTATAGTCATACTACGTATGTTTTCAAGTTCAAGCAGAGATATATTTTAATTAGACAGGTCATCTTCAAACCCTTTAGAGAACTTTCATTGTGGCAAAAGTCAGCCACTGGGCAACAAAGTGCTCGCGCATCAACTGCTGACAGTATGCTATCCAAAATAAACAAACAGGACACAAAACAAAGGACGATTGATACTTGCCAAAACAAGTGTGGTTGCAGCTTTGGCAACAAGCATCCTCTGAGGCCAGAAAAATATGGCACCATTACTGAAGTGGCTTTTCAATCCAGAAAAGTTACAGTGCCCATTCCTTCAAAGGTAGCTGAATAGGCAGTGGGCTGATGGCTTCTGGTGTGTAATGGAACGGTAGCTGAAATATGGTGATATGTTATTTGTGCTAAAAAATTATTTTATTTGTATGTTAATAAGTAAAGTTGTCTGGGGGTCAGAGCAAGCCATAGCAGAAGCGGGCACACCTTTAATCCTGATCACATGACAGGTAGATCTCTGTATGTTCAAGGATACAGCCAGCATGGAGACACACAACTTTAAGCTCAATGCCAACCATAGAAGACCTGGAGGTCTGTATAGACTGGCAATGATGAGAAGGTCATGTGGTTGGGTTTACAACCAATGAGAAGGCAGAACAGAAAGTCAATAAAAAACAGATACACAGGAAGTAGGTCCCTTTCTGAGGGGAATGATGGTAGCAGCAGTGAAGGGTAAGTAGTATTATCAGCCCTTAACTACTGCTCTGACCTCTTGGGCTTTTAACTCTGCATTTGGCTCTGTGTTTCTTATTTAATAAGAATATTACATCTACACTGAAACAATATATTTTGAAGGAATAACTAGGCTAATGGAGCCTAACCTCTCAATGGTAGACTAGCATTTAATAAAAGAGATGAAGCTACCCACAATCTGGGAAGAATGGGAAGCTGAATTCCAAAAACACCAGCAATATTCAGAATTTAAAATACTGAATCATGACAGGACACTGGCAGAATTCAAGTTTACCTGGTACATGGAATATTTGCACTGAATGTGAAGTTGAACTGTAGGCCTTGTGTACATCCTACTTCACAAATGAGTCTGTTAGATATGCTAAGCCTGTAGGCAGAAGCTGATGCCCCAACATTGCAGAGAAATGTTGGGTGAATGTCCATGCATGCTGGCTGTTTCTGTCATTCATCATATTTCTTGGAAGTCGCTTGTTTGCACTTCCTCTTTTACTAGGTAATTTGATTTCCTTCTTGAGCCTCTGAGAGAGTTGAAGATTAGATAGTTATAGTTTGCCTTGTTAAGAATTTCAGAAAAGAGAACTTGGCCCCAGTCTCTGGCCAATTGGCAGGCCCTGTGGGACAGCTCCCTTATTCCAAGACTGAAGGCAGACCCTGCAATCTCCACAACCTGCTCCGACACCCATTTGCCCAAGACCCCAGCCACTTCCTGAGACTCAGAGACCAGCCCCCAGCTCCCATCCACCCCGGAACTCCCATCTGGATGAGAGAGACCGTCTGGTGGACACTACAACCTTAACACCTTGCCCCCACACCCATCTGCTGGAGACCCCAGGCACTTCTGGAGACTTAGAGAACAGTGTCCAGCATTCCATCCTGCTCCAGAACTCCCATCTGGACCAGAGCTTCCATACTGTCCCTGAACTCCCATATGGACAAGAGAAGCTACCATCTGGACAAGATAAGGAGACCCCAGGGACTTCCTGAGACTCAGAGTCCAGCCCCCCAGCTCCAATCTGGCCAGCACTCTCATCTGGACCAGAGATTCCATCTGGTCCAGAGCTTCCATCTGGACCAGAGACAGGCTCCCTAAATCTGTCAGCTCTGTCTGGACCAAGTACACTGATAAGACCAAGAATGAACACACAAGGAGATGGGCAGAAGCTGAGGCAGAAGTACATACAACAAAATAAAGAGCAATACAGCATCACCAGAACCTAGCCCTTCTCCAACAGCTAGAACTGAACATCACAGAATGGAAGAAGAAGAAGAAGAAGAAGAAGAAGAAGAAGAAGAAGAAGAAGAAGAAGAAGAAGAAGAAGAAGAAAACAACCATATAACAAACATCATGAAGAAGCTAGAGCCTTATATAGAAAAAAATCAAAAATAAAGTGTAAGAATAGACAAACAAAAAATGGGAAGAATGCCATAAAAACTAGAGGAAAGAACAATTAAAGCAGAAGAAAACAATAAGTCCCTGAAAGAAAATCATGAAAAACCAAGGGAAACAGTCCAAGACCTGAAGAGGGAAATAAAAAAAAAATGAAGAAGACACTAGCAGAAGGAATGCTGGAAATAGAAAATCTGAGTAAACAAACAGGAACTTCAGATGCAAGTATAACCAATAGAATGCAAGAGATGGAAGAGAGGATCTCTGGTGTTGAAGATACGTTACAAGAAATAGATTCATCAGTCAAAGAAAACACTAAAACCAAAAAAGTCATGACCCAAAATGTCCAAGAAATATGGGACACCATGAAAAGACCAAACCTACAAATAATAGGGATAGAGGAAGGAGAAGAATACCAACTCAAAGCCACAGAAAATATATTTAATAGGATCATAGAAGAAAACTTTCCCAACTTAAAGAAAGAAATGCCTATGAAGATACAAGAAGCCTATAGAACACCAGACTAGACACCTCCAAAAAGTCCCCTCGCCACATAATAATTAAATAACTAAACTTACAAAATAAAGAAAGAATATTAAGGGCAGCAAAGGAAAAAGGCCAAGTGACTTATAAAGGCAAACCCAGCAGAATAACCCCCGAATTCTCAATGGAGACTTTGAAAGCCAGAAGGACCTGGACAGATATAATGCAGACACTAAGAGACCATGGATGCCAGCCTAGACTAATGTACCCAGGAAAACATTCAATCATCATAGATGGAGTGAACAAGATCTTCCAAGACAAAACCAGATTTAAACAATGCTTATCCACAAACCCAGCCCTACAGAAAGCACTAGAAGGAAAACTCCAACCTAAGGAAGGCAGATACACCCATGAAAACACAGGCAATAGATAACACCACAGCAGTAAACCCCAAAGAAGAGAAGTACACACACACTAACACCAGTAAATAAAAATAATAACAGGAACGAACAATCACTGGTCATTAATATCCCTTAATATCAATGGACTTAATTCACCTATAAAAAGAATTCACCTATAAAAAGACACAGACTAACAGAATGGATATGAAAATAGGACCCATCTTTCTGCTGCATACAAGAAACACACCTCAAATTCAAAGATAGACACCTCCTAAGAATAAAAGGCTGGGAAAAGACTTTCCAATCAAGTGGTCTTAAGAAGAAAGCTGGTGTAGCCATCCTAATATCCAGCAAAATATACTTCAAACTAAAATCAATCAAAAGAGATGATGAAGGACATTTCATACTCATCGCAGGAAAGATCCACCAAGATGAAGTCTCAATTCTGAACATTTACACCCCAAACACAAGGGTACCCACGTATGTAAAAGAAACATTACTAAAGCTTAAATCACATATAAAAACCCACACATTAATAGTGGGTGACTTCAACACCCCACTTTCACCTCTGGACAGATCAGCCAAATTGAAACTTAACAGAGACATAATGGTCTTAACTGATATTATGGCTCAAATGGACTTAATCGATATCTACAGAACATTCAACCCAAACAAAAAAGAATATACCTTCTTCTCAGCACCCCATGGAACCTTCTCTAAAATCGACCACATACTTGGCCACAAAGCAAATCTCAACAGATACAAAACAATTGGATAACCTCCTCTGTTCTATCGGACCACTATGTTTTAAAGTTAGATTTCAAAAACAGAAAAAAAACTACAGAAATCATACAATCTCATGGAAACTGAATAATGCTCAATTGAATCACCAATGGGTTAAGGAAGAAATAAAGAAAGAAATTAAAGACTTCCTAGAGATCAATGAAAATGAATACACCACATACCCAAACTCATGGGATACTATGAAAGCAGTGCTAAGAGGGAAATTCATAGCACTAAATGCCCACATAAAGAAGCTGGAGAAATCTCATGCTAGTGACTTGACAGCACACCTGAAAGCCCTTGAACAGGAAGAAGCAAAGTCTCCCAGGAGGAACAGACGCCAGGAAATTATCAAATTGAGAGCTGAAATCAATAAAATAGAAATAAAGAGAACAATACAAAGGATTAATGAAACAAAGAGTTGGTTCTTTGAGAAGATCAACAAGATAGAAAAGCCCTTATCCAAACTAACCAAAAGACAGTGAGAGAGCATCCAACTTAACAAAATCAGAAATGAAAAGGGGGACATAACAACAGACAATGAGGAAATCCAGAGAATCATCAGGTCATACTTCAAAAAGCTCTACTCCACAAAATTGGAAAATCTAAAAGAAATGGATAATTTTCTGGATAGGTTCCACGTACCTAAGTTAAATCAAGACTAGATTAACCATATAAATAATGCAATAACCCCTAAGGAATTAGAATCAGTCATTAAAAGACTCCCAACCAAAAAAAGCCCAGGACCAGATGGTTTCAGTGCAGAATTCTACCAGATCTTCAAAGAAGACTTAATACCATTACTCTTTAAATTGTTCCACACAATAGAAGCAGAAGGAATATTACCAAACTCCTTCTATGAGGCTACAATTACCCTGATTCCTAAACTAAACAAAGATGCAACAAAGAAACAGAACTACAGACCAATATCCATCAAGAACATTGATACAAAAATACTGGCAAACAGACTCCAAGAAAACATCAAAGCAATTATCCACCATGATCAAGTAGGCTTCATCCCAGGGATGCAAGGGTGGTTCAACATATGAAAGACTGTCAATGTAATACACCATATAAACAAACTCAAAGAAAAAAAAAACACATGATCATCTCACTAGATACAGAAAAGGCATTTGACAAAATCCAACACCCCTTCATGATAAAGGTGTTGGAGCGATCAGAAATACAGGGAACATACCTAAACATAATAAAGGCAATCTACAGCAAGCCAACAGCCAACATCAATATAAATGGAGAGAAATCAAACCAATACCACTAAAATCAGGAACAAGGCAAGGCTGTCCCTTCTCCCCATACTTATTCAATATAGTACTTGAAGTTCTAGCCAGAGCTATAAGACAACATAAGGAAATTAAGGGGATACAAATTGGAAAGGAAGAAGTCAAGCTTTCCCTATTTGCAGATGACATGATAGTATATATGAGTGACCCCAAAAATCCAACCAAGGAAGTGATATAGCTAATAACAACCTTCAGCAACATTGCAGGATACAAGATCAACTCAAAAAATCCATAGCCCTACTATATACAATAGACAAACAGGCTGAGAATGAAATCAGAGATACATCACCCTTTACAATAGCCACAAATGATATAAAATACCTTGGGGTTACTCTAACTAAGCATACAAAGGACCTATACTACAAGAACTTTAAGTCCCTGAAATAAGAAATTGAAGAAGATGTTATAAAATGGAAAGATCTCCCATGCTCATGGATAGGCAGGATTAACATAGTAAAAATGGCGACCTTACCGAAAGCATTCTACAGAATCAATGCAATCCTCATCAAATTACCAACACAATTCTTCACAGATCTGGAAAGAATAATACTCAACTTCATATGGAAAAACAAAAAACACAGGATAGCCAAAAGCATCCTGTACAATAAAACAACCTCTGGAGGCATCACAATCCCTGATCTCAAGCTCTACTATAGAGCTACCATAATAAAAACAGCTTGGTACTGGAATAAATACTGACATGTGGACCAATGGAATCGAATTGAAGACCCTGACATTAACCCACACACCTATGACATTTAATTTTTGACAAAGAAGCCTAAAATATTCAATGGAAAAAAGAAAGCATCTTCTACAAATGGTACTGGCATAACTGGATGTCAATGTGTAGAAGGCTGCAAATAGATCCATATCTGTCACCATGCACAAAACTTAAGTCCAAGTGGATCAAAAACCTCAACATAAATCCAGTTACTCTGAACCTGACAGAAGAGAAAGTAGGAAGTACTCTTGAATTCATTGGCACCAGAGATCAATTTTTAAATGTAACACCAGTAGCACAGACACTGAGAGAAACAATCAATCAATGGGACCTGTTGAAACTGAGAAGCTTTTGTAGAGCAAAGGACAGGATCAACAAGACAAAGCGACATAGAGAATGGGAAAAGGTCTTTACCAACCCCACATCTGACAGAGGGCTGATAGCCAGAACTCAAGAAATTAGACAACAAAATGCCCAATAGTCCAATTAAGAAATGGGCTATAGAACTAAACAGAGAATTCTCCACAGAGGAAGTTCAAATGGCTGAAAGACATTTAAGGAATTGCTCAACGTCCCTAATTATCCGTGAAATGCAAATCAAAACGACTCTGAGATACCACCTTACACCTGTCAGCATGGCTAAGATCAAAAACACAGAAGACAGATTATGCTTGAGAGGATGTGGAGCAAGGGGAGAGTAAAAGGAACCAGATAATAAAGTGTTTCCACAGCTAGTAGGAAGATATTAATTTACACTATGAATGCAATGGGGGAACTGTAGTGAGTAGCCATTCCAGCTTTGACCTGGAAGTTCCAACCCCCATTGAGTCTTTGGTTATAGTCACACCTACAAGGTGGGGCTGAGAGAGGATGCTGAAGACCTGAGATAGAGATGGGCCAGCTCTCTTGGTTCCTGGAACCTGGACGCTGGAGGTAGACCAAGCAGAGTTCTCCAGAGAATATTGCCAGACTGTGCCACACCTTTCCCAGACCCTGTTACCTATCCCTTCACTTGTAAGTTACCCCACAAAATAAACCTCCCTTTTAACTACATGGAGTGGCCTTACTAATTACAGCAATAGGGAACCATTAAATAGGTTTTGAGCAGAACAGTATTATCATAAGCTGTATTGTGTGCCCCCAAGTTAGTATATCTAAGTCCTCACTTGGAAGACATAGAAAGATTAATTTTAAAGATAAGTTATTTAAAGAGGTAATTACAGCAATATAAGGTCATTAGGGTCCAACACATACTTGGTAAGTCATTTGTCCCTTTCAAAGTCATGTAAACCAACATGACTAATGTCTTTTTGAAAAGAGGAGATTAAGACACAGATCAGCACAGAAGGAAATGGCCACATGAAGATTCAGGGAAAATACAACCATGTACTAATCAATAAGGCATGTCTTAGAAGAAACTAACCTTGAATACACCTTGATCATGGACTTGAACCTTTACAATGACAAGAAAAATGAATTTTTTATTGTTTTTCAAGTCACATCGTTTATGACATTTGGTTAAGGCAGTCCTAGCAAACCAATACAAATGACATAATTAGGTTTTACTTTAAAATTAGCATTCTAAATTATATGTAAAAAGGAACTGCTTGGGCACCAGAGAAACTATATATCCTTTGGATATGAATTTGAAGGACCAGCACAAATTCAGTATAAAAGTATGTGCTGGTCCCAGAGTTGAAGGGGTTGTGGAACATTGCTAGAAGAGAATAGGAAAGTATGCCAAGGAATGCCATGGTTCAAAGAAAAGAGTTTTTTTGCCCAAATCTATATCCCCTTAGAAGCACATGACACTGAAAAGATGAAGAAAAATCCAATTTATGTAGGGTTGTGTCATATCCTCAGAATCCTGTGGACAGTAGTAAATAAACAAAATGAGGAGAGCTAAGAAATATATATCTGGTGATTTTTAGAAGAGAGAACATACAGAATTTAGGATGCTGAAAAAATCAGATGTTTGAAATGAAAAGATTGGGTCACTAAACTCAAGCTTGCTATGCATTTAAAAGGCAAGTTTAAGTTCTGCTTAATTTCTATTTCCACTGAAGCTCCAAATTCACACTATGCCTACCTCACAGTGATGTTGGGGGTTTAAGTTTGATAAGGGCCAAGGACATGTTTGCTAAGGTAAGCTGTAGCAATATCTTTAGTTATAAATGGAAATAAAAGGTTCAGACTAGCATCATGTGTGGCAGAAGAAAAGTGGAATTGATGTGGCCCAAAGTGCTAACTCTGCACTCAAATCTTATTTCCTTTCCTTTAATGCTGATAAAATTGTAGCTGAGCAAGTGACTGCCCACATGACCCACAGGCCCAGGAATATTTTACACTTAGATATTCTCATACGAGTACATTGCCACTAATGGGGTGTAAGGAAAAGTGATGTGTGTCATTGCAAAAACTGAATCCTAAGGTCGCAATGTATCTTCTTACAATCTTTTTCATTCCTACCAGTTGGAGTTCTTTTATGGTGGACACTCACATTGAACTAGATGATATCAACATCATAATAAATATTGAAGTAACAACTTGGGAAGAACCTGGATTCCTAAATGACTGCAACAGTGCAAAAGCACTTTTCAAGAAGTCTTCTCAAATCAAGCCTATTGGGTGTGATAGAAAGAAACCACTTGGATGTTTCAGCCAAGCTACTGGTGGATCTCTTGTATAACAGCTTAGTTTTACCTTAACTAAAATGGAATTCTATCTTAAAGCAGTGTGCCATTGCAGCAAATTATTAACTGCTATGTGGATGTCCTAGGGATGCTGTGAATGTGTTGCTCTGATTGTTAGATAAATAAAATGCTGATTGGTCAATAGCTGAGCAGGAAGTATAGTGTAGGCGGGATAAGGAGAGAGGAGAATTCTGGGAGGTGGAAGGCTGTGTCAGGAGATGCTGCCAGCCACCATGATAAGAAGCAAGATGTAAGATACCGGTAACCTACAAGCCATGTGGCAAGGTATAGATTTATAGAAATGGGTTAATTTAAGATAGAAGAACTAGATAGCAAGAAGCCTACCACGGGCACACAGTTTATAAGTAATATAAGCATTTGTGTGTTTATTTGGGTCTGAGTGGCTGCAGGCCTGGGTAGGACTGGAGATAACTCCAGAAACATAGATGAAACAAAGATATTTTCATTATAGATTTGAAAACTAGTAATTATGTCATGGCAAAGCATGGGAAAAGTGTCACTCAAAATAAATTGGTATTGTCTAATGACTAGTAGTATGGTAACTTAAGGAATACAACTTTGATGTTCTCAAAGCTCTCATAGAGTACTTAGTCAATCAAATATTTCTTTGCAAAGATGAGACTCAACTGGAAATGGACTCAAGCACACCAAAATTTCTATTTCAAATGTTGTGAGGGAAATTTTACTACATAAAATATAGAAGAAATAGAGTTAACTTCTGATTTCCTACTTGACTCAATTCTAAGAACCATGAACTCATGACAAATTTATGGTCTTGTATCATCCTTCATTTCCCCTACTTCCATGAGATTAGTAATAAACATAATTAAAACCTTGTTGTTGAAGAACCAAGACACACAGAAAAATTAAAAGAGCCAATATAGTTCAATGAATATAATCTTATTCCCAGTACCTACCTCAGGATACAGATCTGATCAACTCTCTAAAGTACCTCTTATGGTCCATTCCAGTAATTGTATATCCCAAGCAAATAATCACATTATAGAGGCTTCTATCATCATTGAAGAAGATGTTTTGTTTTATTTTTTATATAAATATTGAATATGTAAAATGTGTATTCTCTTGCATATGACTTTCTTGGTCACCATAGTGTCTTCTGAGAACATGTTAAGATCTTTCACTGGGACCTAGGATTAGTCAATTAGGCTAGGCTAGCTGTCCAACAAGGCCTAATGACCTTCCTTTGTCTGCCTCCTTAGCACTGAGATTATAGATAGCTATGCCTGTATTTTATGTGGGTGCTAGAAATTGAATTTAGATCCTTATGCTTGCATATCAAACACCTTTACCAACTGAGCCATCTCCTCCAACCCCAATATCCCAATTTAAAGATACATTTACTTTTACTGATTAAGTTTCTTCTGCTCACTTTCCTCCTAGCTTTCTGTATTTCTGTTATGATAATTAAAAATTATATTCATGAAATTCTCAAAAAATAAAATTAAAATATTTATATATTCCGTGTATATATTGATGAGTATGTTATAAATATTTTCTACCATTTTGTGGTATTTTAAAATATCTTCCCTGTGCCCTGGTTATGAAGATTTAGATTATATTCTGAGAATGTAGAATTGTATTATTCACATTTTAGATGTATTATTTCTCTGAAATTGATTTACATCTCATATTTAAATATGCAGTCCCTCTATAATGGATTTAACAGTGTGATATACATATTAATTCATGTTTTTCCAAATAGATATCAAGTGGATCCAACATTGCAGTAGAACTATCATCATAAATAAAATGACAATATTTGTGTATATTAACATCTGGTGCCTACAGTATGTACTCACTCATAAGTGGATAATAGATGTAAAGCAAAGGATAATAAGACTACAACCCACAAATTCAGGGAAGCTAGCTAACAAGCAGGACCCTAAAAGGGACACATGGATCACTGTGGGAAGGGGAAATAGATGACATCTCCTAAGTAAACTGGGATCAGGGTAGGAGGAACAGGGGAGGAGATGGGGAATGAGAATATGAGGGAACAGGATGGTTAAGCTGGGTGAGGGACAGCAGGGATGAGCAATGAAAGAGATATCTTGAAAGAGGGAGCCATTAGAGGTTATGGAGAAACCTGATGCTAGGAAAATTCCCAGAAATCCACAAGAATGACTCCAGCCTAGACTACTAGCAATAGTGGAAAGGGTGCCTGAACTGGCCCACCCTGGTAATCAGATTGGTGAAAAACCCTAACTGTCATTATTCAGCCTTCATCCAGTAACTGATGGAAGCAGATACAAAGATCTACAACCAAGCTCTGGGCTGAGCTCCAGGAGTACAGTCAAAGAGAAGGAAGAGGGATAATATAAGCTTGGGGGGGTCAAGATAACAATGGGAAAATCTACAGAGTCAACTGAACCAAGCTCATATAAACTCACAAACTTCAGATTGACAACTGTGGAACCTGCACGGGATAGGACTAGGTCCTGTGCATGTGGGAGACAGTTGTGTAGCTTGGTCTGTTTGAGGAGCCCCTGGCAGTGTGATGATAATCTATCCCTAGTGCATGAGCTGACTTTTTGGAGTCCATTCCCTATTGTGTGATGCCTTGCTCAGCCTTGATGTAGCAGGGAGGGACTTAGTCCCTTCTCAATTGAATGTACCAGGCTTTGTTTACTCCCCATGGGAGGCCTTACCCTTTTGGAGGAGTGGATGTGAGGTGGGGCAGGATAGAGGAGGAATGGAAGGAGGGATGGGGGAACTGTGGTTTGTATATAAAATGAAAAAGCATCTAACGCCTATTCTTTTACGTTGGTCTGAGTTATTATATACTATATCTTTCATTGTTATCCAATGTTGCTCTTATTCAAGGCTGCTTTAATTATTATTGTGCCTTTGCATCTCTCTAAATGTGTTAGAATTGTATTTTCAATTCAATTCAATGTATACTTTGTGCCCTTGGAAATTAGATAGGAAATTATGTTGAATATATAAACAATTTTAATACATATTTACATATTTTTAAATTTTTGTTGTTTTTAATTGTGTCAGAGGATATGTGCATGTGAGTGTGGTGTCAGAAGAGACCAGAAGACAGCTAGAGTTCCAGGCAGATGTGAGCCACCTGATTTGGGTGCTGAGAACTGAACTCAGCTCCACTGTAAGAATAGTACCCCTTCTTAACCACTGACTGGATCATCTCTCAAGCCCACTATTTATATATTTTATTAAAAAAACAAATAAAGAAATCACAACCATGTAAATTTCTATCAAGTGACCAATGTATAAACAAAATATATTATTTCACACAATATAATTTTATTGGCCATAAAAGCAACAAAGTAATATTCTATGCTGTCACATAGATGAGTTTCATAAATTTTATATTAATATGAAATAAGAGCAATAAAATACCTCATACTATATTATAATATTAATATAAAATGGCAAAAAGAGTTTATTTGTGGTGCAAAAATTAGATAGTGATTGCATATGGCAGGATGGGATAGTTGGAGTAGGAGTTGGTGATATTTAAATGGCAGAGATTTCTTTTGAAATTTTCTAAGCTTGTGACAATTATTGTATTATTTGCATTTTGTGAAAATTGTGAATTATGAAGTTTAAGTGGGTGAGTGTATAGTATAGAGACTATATTTTACTAAATCTGTTGCACACACAAATCATAATCCTGCTCTGCCCAGTTTCCTGATTGTTTAGAAACAGAATAAGCTCTCAAAAATGGTACATTCTCCAATATTGTGTCAACTGAAGATTTTGAGAATCTGTGTACACAGTAATTCAATAAATCTGTATGTAGTTTTCCTGGTGGAGATTACATATTTTATGTGTATAGAAGAGTGCACTCAAATACTGAGATAGACAAGGAGGTGGATTATATTGAGATTGTTAATTTTGTACAAAAGTCTTATAATGTCATTGCAATAAAATTGTGAGAAAACACATAACACTTATCTTGACTATGTTTTCTTGGCAAGGGCTCTAAGATAGAGGAAGAGTGCTTTTCCTTTCCTCCCAACTAAAATATGTTTGTATACCACCTTCATTGTAGCCATAGAACCTGAGCCAGAAGGGATTTGGCACCATTCCACTAATCCTATGAACTGAAACTGCTGACCACCTATCTTCTGAATAAGCATCAGAAAAGCACTAGAACCTCTCACCCTCCCTTCCCCTGTTCCCTCAGCCCCATAGAAATTGAACCTGTGCATGTACGAGGTGTGAGCTGGCACAGTGTTTGAAAGTCAGAGCATTTCTTTGCCTCTGATCACCCCCAGTAAGAAAGGCTGGACATTTTCACCAACTGTGACTTTTTTTTAAAAGATATACAACAAAGATCATGCAGGTGACTCAGCAATGATGGTGAGAAGTTCTAAATAGTACTACCTTCAGCTGCACTCAGTCTATGATTAATAGTACTTCATGATGATCCTCAACCCCCTACACAAATGCATGTTATCTTTAGAGAGTAAAATAAAGTACTGCATGACTGAAGAAGTAGACCGTAAAGCCCACCTGCGAGGGAAATTCCACAAATAGGCAAGCAGATGAAGCAGCCCTTGAAATCTTGTAGTCATCAGGACAATGCTGAGAAAGTTGTTAAACATGCAGATTCTTGGGCCCTGCCCTAGACATTTGATAGAGTAGGTAAGGGAAGAAGCTCCTGTTGCTCATGGATGGCAAGCTTACACAAGTATTCCATTTTACAGAAGAGGGAATTTAACCTCAATAAAGGAAACCGGCTTACTTAAGCTTTGAAGCCAGGGCTTCAATGTTGCATTTCTAAGCCTAATTGCTCAATTCTAGTCACATAATGTCCTGTTCACTCAACTCAGAGATGTGGACTTGTTATTGTATCCATCTACTTAAGGTCTTTGGGGGGCTTCATCATTTACTCAAGTTCTGTAAGTATTCAAGGATCTATGAAAAGTTATAGTCAGAGAAGGTCTTGGTGTTGAGAAGGCCAGAGCAAACACCATCTCTCAGGAGAACAGTTCTTTGCCAGTAATCTTTCAGTTCCCCTTCCATTACCCAGGACTCAGTCTAGTGCTCTGTCACTTTTCTTTATGAGCTAGACTGCCTTCCCTGACCAGATGGTGGGCTTGGTTTAAAGTCCATACTTGTTCATTAGGAAGGCCTTTACCCCACTCTCCAGACCCAGAAATACTGATTGACAACCATCCTAAATTTGGATCCAACTCTATATTTCAAGTACTGTTTCTGAGCATAGATGCACAGTAGTAACCAGTCCTCCAAGTCCCTTCTTCTACCTTCAGGACACGAAAGGCTCTCCTATCCATCCTCATGAACAATGTTCAGTTTGCATATGTTGACAGCCTTTGGGGTTTGCTTAGATAATGCTATTTAAGGAAGCCCAACCAAGTGTCACTATTAAAAGGTCAGTAAAGACAGTTTGCCAGTTGTCCCCTATCATATGTCACCCTTGAAAAGGATACTCCTCTCAGATTGAGTGTTATTTTTTTTGTAAATTTTTAGTTTCTACAAAAATTTTGTACATCTTGATTATATTCACTTTCTATCCTTTAAATTTCCCTATGCCCACCTCACTTTACTTTCCATCCAACTTTATATCCTCCTTTATTCCATCACCAAGACCAATTTGTACTTCCTGAATATTTTTTAATATGTGGCCTTCCTGGACTGTGGTTGGTTTATTGAGGACTATGTTGGACTATGTTTTAGATAAAACTGATCTTTCCCCTATAAGCAGCTAACAATTGCCTGTAGCTCCTTTCCTAAGGGTGGAATTTCATGCTTAATTCTCCTTTCCATGCTGAGATTTGCTCTGGTTTCAGCTAGCACAGGTCTTGTGCATGCTGTCAGAACCATTGTGAGTTTATTTGTGCAGGTGCCCTGCTGTGTCCAGAAGACATTGTTTCCTCGTAGTCATATACTTCCCAGGCTCTTAACACTCTTTCTGTTCCCTCTTCCACGATGATCCCTGAGCCCTGAGAAGAAAGGATATAGATGTCCCATTTAGGTGTTAATCACCATCTACTACAAATTGAAGCTTCTCTGGTGAGGCTTAAGAGACACATTAATCTATAAGTATAACAGCAAGTCATTAGGGGTTGATTTAATGTCATGTATATTTAGCAAAACAATAGTAGTAGGTTTTCTCCTAGGGCATATGACTTGTCTAACTGTAGGTTCTTGGCCCAATAATGGTGCCTGGTACTAGTTTCATCTTGTGGAGTGGGCCATAAATCCAACCAGAAAGTGGTTGGTTACTCCCACAACATTTTTTGGCACAACTGAAATCCAAGCACTTTAGTAGGCTTTAGTAACATAGCAAGTGAAGAAAATACAAAAGTTAATGACATTATGAGTATGGTATTCTCAAGGGAATAATACAAATGTCTGGCACATATATGCTACATAAAGAATGTACTATAATCCTTTCTCCCTCTCTTCTACAGGATTCCCCAAACTCTGCCTAATGTTTGGCTATGGGTCTTCATTTGTTTCCATCAGCTGGTGGATTATACCTCTCTGATGACAATTGGGATAGGCAGCAATCTGGTCACAGGGGATGGCGAGTTTAGGCTACATATCCACTATTGCTAGGAGTTTTAGCTGGGGTCATCCTTATAGACCCTTAGGAGATTCCTTTGTGTCAGGTTTTTTGCTTGACACTGAAATGCCCCCATTTCTAGTAGTCTCTTTCTGTACTCTCTCTCTCTATGACCCCCTTACCTGATTGGAAGAACCAAAGTGCTAGAGAGGTCCCCAGAAATCCACAATGATGCATCCACTGTAGACTACTGGCAATGGTCGAGAGAAAGCCTGATCTGACCTAGTCTGGTGATAAGATGGCCAAACACCCTAATAGTCGTGCTGGAACTCTCATCCAATAACTGATGGAAGTGAATGAAGAGATCCTCTGCCAGGCCCCAGGTGGAGCTCCAGGAGTCCAATTGTCGAGAAAGAGGAGGGACTGTAAGAGTGTGAATTGTTGAGACCAAGACTGGAAAAGCATAGGGACAAATAGCCAAAATAATGGAAGCACATGAATTATGAACCAAAAGCTGTGGAGCCCCCAGTTGGATCAGGCCCTCTGGATAAGTGAGACAATTGAATAGCTTGAATGCTTTGGGAAGCACCCAGACAGTGGGACCTGGACCTGTCCTTAGTGCATGAGCTGGCTGTTTGGAACCTTGGGCTTATTACACAGGGACACTTTGCTCAGCCTGGAAGGAGGGGACTGGACCTGCCTATACTGAATCCACCAGGTTTAAATGAATCCCCAGGGGAGTCTTGGCCCTGGAGGAGATGGGAATGGAGGGGAGGGGCTGGGGGGAAGTTGGAGGTGGGGGCAGGAGGGGGTAGGACAGGGAAGTTGGAGGTGGGGGCAGGAGGGGGTAGGACAGGGGAACCCATGGCTGGTGTGTAAAATTAAAACACAAATATAATAAATAAAAAAGGAGAAAAATATTCAAAAAGTAAATAAATAAATAAAATACACTTACTTTGCTATAGTTTGTAAATCTGTAAATTTGTTTCTAAATATCTGTGTCTCACAAACTTGGTAGTATTCCATTATCATTTGATGTATAGTATTATTTAAGTAACTTTTTTAAAAATTAGGATACAAAGTAATGTTTTTCCCTATGGCATTTGTTTTGGTCCATTCTCTTTTGTGAACTCCTTAATTAGTTAGTTTTCCATTGCTGTGATAAAACAATGGACCAAAAGCAACCTATAGAAGAAATAATTTATTTGGACTTATAGTTCAATAGCGATAAGAGTCCATCATAATAGGAGTTATAACATCAAGCAGCAAGCATGGCAGCAGGTGTAAGAAGCTGAGAGCTCATATCTCAACCATAAACATGAAGGAGAGATTGCAAACTGAAAAAGGCTTGAGGCTTTAGGCTGTCAAAGCCATTCCCCAGTGGTGTATACTTCCTCCAGCAATGCCATACCACTTTAAGCCTCTAAACAGTGCTACCAACTGGGAACCAAATATTAAAATGTCCAAAACTATAGGATATTTCTCATTCAAACAACCACACTCCTCTTGCCCATTTCACTCTCTCCTTTGTTCTATTTTGCCCCCAGCATTTCCCTTTACATTTTCATATATTCAATTATGCTTCCCACTACCTCACTTGATGCCTCTCCCCTTCCCCCACTGGCTCCTTTCTAATTTCCTTAGCTCTACCACACTAATTCCTACATAAGCACACACAAATATAATTAGAATCTAGGCTGTACATATGAGAAAGAACATGCACTATTATCTTTTCTGAAACTTGGTTATCTCATCAAATACAGCATTTTTCAATTCTATCCACATTCCTGAAGATTTCATAGCTTCACATTTTATGGCTGAATAAAATTTCCGTGTGTGTGTGTGTGTGTGTGTGTGTGTGTGTGTGTGTGTGTATGTGTGTGTGTGTGTGTGCATGTGCATGTACCTAGATGCCCATCAACAGATGAATGCATGATATATACAGTATTTTTAAACAACTCCCTTTGCAATTTCCTTTTTGTAATTTTATTTAGAGGTATGCTAATTTTTAAATATTTAACAATTTACTAAATACTTTGTTACTGGTTTTAAGTTTGTGATTTTTTTGGTTCAGGGGACATTTCTGTATGAGTTCAATATACAGGTCCTATGCAAGTTCAAGCTAAGCAAAATTCCAGCATGGATAGGGGAGGTGGGCACAAACTACTACTACTGACAATGATGTTATTGGCAACAGACAGATGCTGGAAGTTTGCAAACTACATTTATCTGTAGGTATAAGGACAAATGCCTGGTGTTGGGGAACATTGTCAGCCCAGATGAAATGTTTTCATTTAGACTGTATATGGATATTTATATACAGGCTTAGGTGTATTATAGTTTTTTAAAGGTAGGTGGTTGATAGTATGATTCCTTGTGGCCTTTTCAAACAGCCTTACTGTTATTTTATACTCCTAATCCCTTCTTTTGCATTTGTCTCCCTTCCTTCCCCATCACATCACTTGTACTGTGCTATTCCTCTCTTTATTGCTCCTCCTCTGCAATGGTCCTTTTTACTTTTCTGACTTCTATAGTTACTCTAGGCTACACTAATATCTGAAGATTTGGAGCTACCACTTAGCTTTTTTACACAGTTCTTGGGGCTCAAACTCAGATTCTCATGCTTGCATGGCAAGCATTTACCAATTAAGTTATCTTCCCAGCTGCATCGTACTCTTCTGTGTAGACAAGAATCTAGTGTTCCATGGAATTGCTCAGATTCTGATATCATTCTGATATTGACCTCTAGCCACTTTTTCTTAATCTCAGCAAACTATTCTACTTACTTTCAGTCTAGCTTTTAGCTAAGGACTTACAAGGGGTCTCCATGTGGGTTTCTGCTGTATCATAATTCTTATGGTACATAATCCTTGTTTTCCAGTGCCCTGTTACACAGACTCCAATAACTTCATACAACCTTGCCTCTGTATTCTGCCTTCTCACCCTATAGGAGGAACATATTTTGTTTTCATTCTAGTTTACCATGTGTAGTGAAGAATCTTCTCTAGGCAGAGAGGTAAGTGGACCCCAAGGCTTATCTTGCGCCCCTTTCATGTCTGTTATTTGTCATATACTTCTTGATTTTCTAATGTCTGAACAATTTTGTCTCATGCTTTGTACTGTGTTATGGTTGTTAATAACTGAATTGCTGGTGATACCAGTAATTCCATAATGGCTGAAGGTCATGCCTTAGTTACTTATTATTTTAAATAACCACTCTGACTGTTATGGTAAATGCTGACTGTAGTCGGAAGTTTTCCTGTGTCCCACAGTTGTTAGGTCCCAAATAGACACACAGAATCTTATATTAATTACAAGCTGTTTTGTCTATGGCTCAGGCTTCTTGCTAACTAGCTCTTACATCTAAATTAACGCATTTCTACTAATCTATGTATTGCCATGTATCTCCTGGCTTTACCTGTGTTCCATTCCATCTGGCTCCCCAGGCAGCGCTCAGCATATTCAAAACTCTGCCTTCCTTCTCCCCATATCATTGCTTGGATTTCCCACTTGGCTATAACCTGTCTTGCCATAGGCTAGAGTTTACCAATGTTAGCAACACATATTCACAGCATACAGAAAGCCCATCCTACAGCAGCTGACAGAACATAAATACAGGAAAGAGATATCTTGGACCATGGTAACTGCAATGTAGAAATTCATCAAATTCTGGTTACATTTTAAAACTGTGTACAACTCACTTTTTTTTTGTTTTTGTTTTTGTTTTTGTTTTTCAAGGCACGGTTTCTCTATGTAGCTTTGCACCTTTCCTGGAACTCACTTGGTAGACCAGGCTGACTTCGAACTCATAGAGATCCACTTGCCTCTGCCTCCTAAGTGCTGGGATTAAAGGTGTGCACCACCATTGCCCAGACCTACAACTCATTTTTCTTCACTTTTAAAATTAGCATATAAAATTAACTGATTTTCTTGTAACATTTTCATATATAGATTTTGTTTATCCTCTCCTCTACTGACTTCTCTCCTCATTGTTTATACCCCTCTATCCCAATAGTCCCCTTTCACTTTCACATGTGCTTTATCACCTTCCCTACCCCCTTTGATGAAACACAAAAAGAGAAAAGTATAAGTTCAGTGCTGTGGGATGTTCTGTATGTTAAATGTGTTGCTCTGATTGGTTAATAAGTAAAAAACTGATTGGGTTAATTTATGATAGAAGAACTAGATAAGAAGAAGCCTGCCACAGCCATACAGTTTATAAGCAATATAAGTCTCTGTGTGTTTACTCTGTTGGGTCTGAGTGGTGAGTGAGATTTGGGTCTGGTGGGTGAGAGAGATTTGTCCTGACCATGGGCCAGGCATGACTAGAGAAAACTTCAGCTACAGTTAAGGGATTTTGGCTTGAGTGACTTGGACTCTGAAAGTCCCATTGAGTGAAATCAGGAAGTTCTATACGAGAAAAGTTGTAGGAGTCAGGTAGGGGTTTCCTTTTGTATATTTTGAGTTTGAAAAGTATACAAAACCTCCTGTTGTATATGTCAAATAGGTATTTGTGTATTTATAGGTATACAGTTTGTAAGAAGAGTGAGCTATAGCCATATAGTATCTAAAACTCCGATAGGCAGAAGTTGGTGATACATAGGTGGTATTTAAAGTCAGGATGGAAATGAGTGTAGACAAGGGAAATCTGTGAAGACACAAGAAGAGAAGTGGTTCAAAGACTGCTTTCTGGATACCCCCAACATCAAAAGTTCATGTTGGAGAGTAAGAAAAAACAAAAGAGCCAGAGCAACCAGTGAAGTAGTAGGAAAACTAAGGCTGCGTGGTAACTAAGAAATTGAGTTAGAAATGTGCAGCTATAGTTTTCTCTGGTCCTGCTCAGCCCCACAGACCTGCAGCTTCATGCAATAACTAATGGAAGTCAATGCAGAGATCCTCTGCTAGGCCCCAGGTGGAGCTCCAAGAGTCCAATTGTCGAGAAAGAGGAGGGACTGTAAGAGTGTGAATTGTTGAGACCAAGATTGGAAAAAGCACAGGGACAAATAGCCAAAATAATGGAAACACATGAACTACAGACCAAAAGCTGTGGAGCCCCCAACTGGATCAGGTCCCCTGGATAAGTGAGACAGTTGAATAGCTTGAACTATTTGGGAGGCACCCAGGCAGTGGGCCCAGGACCTGTCCTTAGTGCATGAGCTGGCTGTTTGGAACCTGGGGCTTACACAGGAACACTTTGCTCAGCCTGGAAGGAGGGGACTGGACCTGCCTGTACTGAATCCACCATGTTTAAATGAATTCCCAGGGGAGTCTTGGCCCTGGAGGACATGGGAATGGAGGGGACAGGCTGGGGGGAGTGTGGGGGCAGGGATGGGAGCGGGGAGGACAGGGGAACCCATGGCTGATGTGTAAAAGTAAAACACAAATATAATAAATAAAAAAGGAGAAAAATATAAAAAAAATCACTCAGAAACTTATATTAATTAAACTGCTTAGCCATTAGCTCAGGCCTACCACTGACTAGCTCGTACATTTCAACTCAGCCCATTTCCGTTAATCTATATTTTGCCACATTTTCCATGGCTTTACTTGTATGCCATTACATGATGCTCCCTGGAAAGCAGGCTGGCATCTCCTGACTCAGCCTTCCTCTTCCCAGAATTCTCCTTGTCTGCTTATCCCACCTATACTTCCTGCCTGGCTACTTGCCAATCAGCATTTCATTAAACCATAGTACAAAAGCATTATTTTACAGCAGAAATGGATTAAGCTGACATTAATAGTGATGAATATTGCCAATAAGTTGTATAAAGTAAATATTGAAGCTTCATTAATAGATTCAGTGATTTAGAGATCAGTTTTGACTGTCAAGAACAATTCCCATGGAGTTAAGGGGTACAAGGGTAGAGAGGGAGTAAGAAGACTTGAGCATATTTTAAAAAGTGATGGAGTTTTAGGTAGTGTATTTAGGGAACATAGACAACACTGTTGACAGTGTAGAGATGACAGTACCTGGCAGAAGTGGGTTAAAAAAAACATGGAATAAATATTTTTGTATTCAGATGGAAGGGAACAAATTAAAGTAGAGAGTTAACCATGATTAAGAGAGAGATATCTGATGTGTGAGTAGTAATATAGACTATAAGTGAAATCATTGGAAAAGAGTTATTTTCCAGCAATAGGCACAGGCAGAGTATAAGCACACAGCTAGTTAAATGAAATTTATATTGTGTATGTGGCATCTGGATATTCTTTCCTGACGACTTCTGTTTTTCTGGGTGAACTAGAAAGAGCAATTGTTAACTGAGAATGTAGTTATAAACATATGATCATGAGTGACTTGAAGCCCTGAGTGGTCTTCTGATCTTCCTAAGTTTGTTTACACAATATTAACTCTCCCAAAAGGCCAAAGGTGTGGTGTGGGTCAGAGCATCAAGGGTCACACCAGCATGTGAGGATCTCCCTTCTCCATCTATAGGGTCCTATAAATTGTTTAGCACATCCTCACAAGGTAATTGTTGAGCAGGTGACATAATGTAAGTGCTAATATATGTTCCTCCTTTGTCAGCCTTGCCATGTAGAAGCTTGCTTAGATGGCTGACAGTGGTGTGAAAGTTGGGCCTGGACCGAGATGGAACCTGGTCTTCATGTTTCCAGTAACCATGGACTCTGCCTTATGGTGTACCTATGAGAGTTTCACAAAAGGAAAAAAAAAATAGAGCAGGCATGTGCACTCACAGGAACTCTCTGGGCCTCTGTCAACTTATGTAAAACACACATCTGATAAGCTCCACAGATCTGAGAAAAGGGACCAAAATCACATATCCAACCTGATGGGAGTGAGACCCTGATGAACTTTGTTTTCTTATCATTCTAATAGTAAGACAGAGGTTTTTATTTCTTTTTAAGTTTTTGTTTCTCAAAACTTGTGCTTATTATATAAAATTTGAGGATATAAAAGGTGTAAAGATAAAAATCAATGAAATCTTCACAGTCCTGTCACTCAGAGGAATACACTGCTAGATTTTGAACTTTTTCCCCCTTCCACACATTTTCATCTATTTGTGTACAAGTATTTATGCAACAGTGGAAGTAGAATGAATGTATTAAGCTGTAGCCCAAGTTTTTCACTCATTAAATGTTGACTGATTAGAAAATCAGCACATGACAATTATGTGGACTTTAATAGTGTGAAAATATAAAAAAAAAGGAGATAACTGTGTTAATCTCCCTGTCCAAGGATAACCACTGTTGGGGGCCAATTTTAAGTGGCTGAATCTGACTGTGTATAGTTTATTCTTAGATAATTGAATCCAGTACTGTTCAGCTCTCTTGCTGTCCTTTAATATGAAGGGACTAGAAAGCACCCTCAAATGTGGCTTAAAATGTATCCTTTATAATTTAGTACTGTCTCCTATTTTACAAACACTAAAACACAGAAGAGTTTACTTCCTGTCTATGAAGAAGCCTACCACTCAAGTCTCCCAATCCTTGAAATATAACCCACATTACTAGATCCAGCTATTTTTGCCTTGTATACTGAAAAACCTCCATTTCCCCCTACCATTGCCCTTGCCTCACCTGGCTGCCTCTAATGCCCTCTGTAACCTGAAGAGCATTTAAGGAAGGCAAATTAACCTGGAGTAGCAGAATGAAGGGCAACTCCTAGGGGACATGGAAGGTAACAGCATGAAGTTGCTTATTCTATTGGAAAAGAGGCCCTGAGGTCTTTTGCAGGGAGGGAGGATGGCTCCTTTATTCAATTATTCATTTGTTCATTTATGGTAATGGGAAAATAACTGTTATTTTAAGAGTTGGCTGCAGATTGAGCATGTTGGCCTAGAGGAAAGTTGAAATTTATTAGAAAAAAGGTCACTGTTTATAAAACATCTTATTAGTGCCACATGGCCATGAATAACAGAGCCACTGGGCACAGAAAAGGTGGAAGAGGTGAGATTAACAAAAATTTAGTTTCTTGGTAGAGGAAAATAACAGGTGTTTTTCCTTTTTATTGGGTAATCCAAAGAGAATGAAGTCTTGGAATTCTAGAACTGATATAGATATAGATAAAGGTGGAATAATTTTAGACAAGATAAGAACAAAGAAAATATAGGACCATATGGTAAATGTGACAATGGTATGTGAATTCTCTGGAGCCAGAGAGTATGCTTGATTTTTGGTTGCTACTATCTTGAGCTGTAACCCATCTACAGTACTCACTCTAATCAACATCATTATAATCACCACCACCATCACCATATTTGTTGCCACATAAAATCAATTAGCTGTTTAATGTGCATGGAATCTTTAAATCTTCATAGTAACTCCATGGTGAAGAAGATACTTTCAGATGAAGGAATAAATACAGACTGACTAACTTATTTAAAGTTCTAGAGGTAGCAGAGGTTGACAGAAGTTTAAGTTTTCAATGATATTCACGCTTTTGTTGTTACTCATGCCATCAGTTAAACACTTTAAATCATCACTTCCAAATACATGAATATTTATTTATATATTACAAAAATATGCCACCTAATAATCTCCATGTTATTAATATATTATGTAGTATATTTGAACCATGAATTCTTAAGACTTTGTTTAAACTTACAAATAGTTCTAAAACTCTGTCTTGCCCAGAAATTTGTCAGTACCTTTAGGTGTAATATACATTTATGCAAGGTTTACATTGATGAAATACCACATTTCATATTTCCTTCAGGATTTCAAGTTTCTGTCATATCTACCTCATCAAAATGATTTGTTATCAAATTAGCTGAGATATCAGTATTTACATTTTCTTGTTATTCGTATTTACTTGTATAGCTAATGCTGTCTTTAATATGCTGTTTCTTTGTAAGAATTTTTTTTCAATGACAAACTTTGAGTGATATGAGTTAAAATTGAACATGGTTTTTAGTCATTTTAATAGGTGTGCTCTGTCAAGGTTGAGATTTTCATTTCTCCCTTATTGATACTGAATATAACATATTTTCATAGGTTTTCTGAGTGATATCAATATGACATTTAGTGAAATTTCCACACAGTTACTTCAATCATTTAAGCTGGATAATTTGTTTTATATTTTAATTCTATCAGTTTATTTTACATTGTAGTTCCCAGCTTCTTAAACTGTAGGTCACAACCTCATATGAGGTCACATAATGGATGAAACATGGGAGTTGGAAATCATTTGTCAACAGTAAAAGGTTTCTGAATGTGCAAAAAAACAAAAACAAAATTTAATTCTAAATCAAATCCTAAAAATTCCCAGGTGGTTCTGGCAGCTCTTGCCCATGTTGCATCCTGTAACTTCACTGTACTGTTCTAAACACAGAACATACACACTACACTATGAATACAAGTGTGGGATGACTCATCCCTAATGGGCTTGTGGGCCAGCCTGCCCAAACAAGTAAAAAAGATACTTTCTGAGAGCCAGCCTGGGTCTGTCTAAGGATCTTAACAACAGCAGCTGAGACATGATCTGGAGATGACCTGGACCAATGAGAGGCAGCCATGTCACACCAGCAGATGCATCTTCATCAGACCTCTCCCCAGGGTGGGGTGGAGGGAATATAAGGCTTCCCTCTTCCTGAGTAAACTGAGCTTGCTGTTTCAACACTCTCCTGGAGTTTGTGTGGTTTGACTCTGTGCCTACTTGGTCCCCTCCCTCAAAAGGAACAACAGCAAAGGACAATCCAATGAATGATGCTTAAATAAAACAGATAGATTGAAATTGAAGATCGCTATCTGTTATGAATTATAGTATTTTGACTGTACATGCAAACTTTTCTGCTCTTACAGAAACATAGAGGTTTAATTAAGGAAAACTAGACTTACTATACTATCAAATGAGTGTATCTTTGGTTTGCACTGTACTAAAATGTTTACTTTTTTTTGAAAAATACTGTTTGAGTTGCTGATTTAAGGTTCTTAGAAAAAAATATTAAACTCACTGAGTCCACTTAGTACTGCCTGTATGTGCATGGGTGTTAGGGCCATCTACTGGAACATGGGTAGCCTTTGAGAGTGTCATATCCCTGAAGAAAAATGACTCCTTCCAGAGTAGTTGTCCATTACCAATAGCTCCTCTTCTAGGGGTGGGACTCGATAAGTGGCTGACTGGCTTGATCTTGTGCAGGTTTTCTGCATGCAGTCACAGCTGTTGTGAGCTCCTGTGTGCAGTATCCCTGTCATGTTCATCAAATAATGTTTTGTTGCAGATGACCACTAATTTTGGCTCTTCGGTTTTGCCATCTCCTTTTCTGAGATGAGAGCACATGAAGAGTGAAAAGAAAAGTGATGGCAAAGAGAGGAGAAATTGGATGGGAGACAATAGGGGGTAGATTTTTATCAAAGAACATTATATGTGTTATGAAATACAAATAACAATAAATTAATGAATTAAAAATAAAGAAAATAGATTAAAATTGAGGGGAGAAGAAGGCTCATACTCCTGCACAGGGCACTGTTATGGTGAGCAAATATATGGCATGGAAGAGAGAGACAGAATGGTTCATGTCCTGTGGAGAGAGGCAGATCCAAAGAGATGAAGGTGATGAGGAGCAGGCTGAGGTGGGTGATTTGTTTACCATCTGGAGCCATGATAATGTCCAGGCCTGGGCTGCTGCCAAGTGCCAAAGGCCAAGAAGATAGGGCTTCAAAGAGTTGGCCCCACCCCTTACTGGCTGCAACACTATGGAGAACTGGCCTACCCCTCAGCAGCTGCCTTATTCCAGAGAGGAAGCATGTCCTACACCCCCTAGGGCAACACAGTAGAGCTGATGCTCTTGATGGGCAGGCACCATTCCTGAGGTTGTGAATCTGGGAGAGTTGGTCCCATTCCCCTAGTCTGCCATGTGGTAGCATGGGCAAGGCTGTCATGTTTCCCACACCCAGCCCCAGCTGCCTGTGGCAGGTGGGAGAGCTGGTTCTGCCTCTCATCTGCTGCAGCACTAGGTAAAGTGGCCCCAGTACCTCTCCTGTGCAACACAGTAGATCTGGCCCTGATGGTGTATGTGTGGGTGAGCTGGCCCTGAAGGCATGAGAGCAGGAAAACCAGCTATGCTGTTTGCTGCTTACTACATAGGTTTAGCTGGCAAGAGTGGTGCTGGAGAGTTCACCCTGGTGATGAAAATGAGGGAGAGCCAGCAGGCTAACCAACCCAGCAACCACCCAGACCCAGAACCATGGCTATGAGTCTACACATTTCAATGTCCACCCCAGCTTTGATCTTCTGGAGCACCTGAAGGGACTGGTCCTGCAGACCCAAAGCTGTAGGATCTCCATGACACAGGACAACAACAGGATATCCAAGAGGAGTCCCAGTGAGACCTAGTATCAATAGTGTAGCAGAAACCAGAGGCCTTGAAACAAACCAATGACTCATTGAAATGAACACTTGCAAGTAAATACATATGGACTAAAGGTATATTGTGTTACTCACTGTGTCATACTACAACTTCCACAATGAGATTCTTCTCTTCTCTTACATTTCATTTTGTTTTATCTTAGGGGGAGATTGTAAGGGCAGAGTGTGAAGGGACAGGGAGATGAGTGAGATTGAGATGCATGATGTCAAAGTAACAAAGCATCAATAAAAAGTTAAGAAAAGAGAAGAAAAAATAGGAGAACCCCATTCAAAATCACTATTTTCCCACCAAGATTAAATTCTCTGTGTAAGGAAAAATAAGACATCCATCTTATTAGCACATAAATTGTCTAAGCTTTAATAAATGATGAAACTGTATGCCTATTAAAGAATTGTTTTAAAATAAGCTTCATTATGATTTATATATTAGTTAGGGTTTCTATTGCTGTGATTAAACAGCATGACAAAAATCAATGTGGGGAGGAAAAGGTTTATTTTAGCTTACAACTCTCAGGTCTCATTCCATCACTGAGGGAAATCAGGGTGGAACCTGGAGGTAGTAACTAATGCAGAGGTCATGCAGGAATGCTGTTTACTGGCTTGCTTCCCCTGGCTTGCTCAGCCTGCTTTCTTATAGAACCCAGGACCATCAGGCCAAGGAATGCACCACCCAAAATGGGCTGAGCCCTCCCTCACCTATCTCTAATTAGGAAAATGTTCTATAGGCTGGCCTATGGTCCAATATTATGGAATCATTTTCTTATTTGGGAGCCCTTCTCTCCAAATAACGCTATCTTGAGTCAACTAAATAACAACTGTAGTGATATTTTGTTTGTGCTCCAACAAAGCTTGCCTGAAGATCAGAGTGTGCAGCTAGTACACACCTTTGATCCCAGCACTTGGGAGGAGGAAGTAGGAAGTGATATATGGATGGGTAGAGAGAGGAAGTGATAAAGTGGGATGGAAACAGGAGCTCGCCCCTTTCAGTCTGAGCATTCTGAGAGGTAAGAACTCTCTAGTGGATGGCTGCTCTGCTTCTCTGATCTTTCAGTTTTCACCCTGATATCCTGGTTTTTATTATTAAGACCAATTGGAATTTGTGCTACAAACAACAACAACAAAAACTAACTAGCACAGTTTATTCTAAGTAAATGTTTCATTTACAGTACTCTTTTATATAACTATGTACTTGGGGTCATGTAAAATTTCTAAGATGAAAAGGGGTTGTGAGTGGAAAGTGTTTAAGAAGTTTTGTTTAAGATATATATCTTTTATCAGATATATAGATGTATAAATATTTTTCTTTCATGCTATATGTTGGCAAGGAAACAAAGAAACTAGGGCCTTCATATGTTGTAGGTAGAATTATAAAATGTTGAAGTTGTTTTGAAATCTGATGGCTAATTAAAGAGCTAAAAGTAATTTATCATATGACCAGCAATTCTGCTCTTGTGTTTGTACCCAGGAGAAAGGCAAACATATGTCCATACAAATATTTGTGCATGAATGTTCATAAAAGCAATACTTATAATGGCCAAAAGTATAAGCAATTCAAACATCCATTAATGGGAGAATGTATAAGCTTGATTTGAAACATCCATTCAACCTAGAAAGTAATTAAGTAGAAAACTGTGCTTGCTCATGGATGAACATGGAAACATGATGTTAAGAGAAATATGACAGATACATGACTGTATATTTATGAAATTCCCCAAATAGACAAATCTATACAAATACAGTTTAGTGTGTTTTTTTTAGGGCCAAAGGTACAGTTGAGGGAAACTGGAAACTGACAGCTAATGGGAGAAGTATCTAGATTTGGAGAGAGGAAAATGTTCTGGGATTAAGTAATGTTGACATAAACACAATTTGGGTTAATAAAATATTCTAAATTGTATTCTTTAAAAAGATTAACTTGATATTTGGTGAATTATATTTAAATAAAGCTGTTATAGAAAAATAATTGGTCTGTAAATTTAACTCAGTACTTGTATCTTCTTGCTCACTCCATAAGTCTGTGTCATGTGCCTCACATTAAAGACCACTGAATTTGTTCTTAATCAAAGCCACTTGTCCAAAATATCCTGTCCAATCATAGAAGGCCTAGCTTCATCACTACTAAAATTCCAGATAATAAGTAACAGTTGAACATACAAGAATGGATGGGGCAATTGATAAGGTAAGCCTGTGATGAACTAGGGCCAACAAGCACAATCCAAAACAAGGCAGAAGGGATTCAACAAGAGGGTTCTTTAACCCAAATAAAAGGAACAAGTAAATCTGGATGCTAGCCTAGCCAGTTTTATACATTTAATGGGCAGAACACATGGGCAATTTCTTCTCTTGAATTCTATTTTATATACATGTGTGTATTTGCAAGTGAGGCCCCATGTTGAGAGTAAAGGAAGATTAGGCAAGGGAGTTAGAGGGTTGAGAATGGCAGATAAGGCTTAGCATATTTATGGATCAATTGGAGAGATTATTGATCAGAGGTGATTTCTAGAATTTTCACATAGCATTGGATGACTGAAGTTGACATTCCTGCTTTTAGAATGAAATCAGCTTCTTTTCTGTGTAATTGTCTCCAGAATTATTCAAATGCTGAGTCTCAGGTACAAGCAAAGCAGATTTTTCAGCTTATCAGAGCAGAAGTGACAAACAATTGAGAGCAAAGAGAGTTCAGTCAAGGCATTGACAAGGGATTAGTGGAACAAATGAGCTATGTAAGCCAAGCAGGGTAAGATAGAGGAACAAGAGAGCTAACATACTGAGAGAAATGGTTTGCAAGCCCAAATTTTGTGAAGAATAATCATGGTGAAGAACACAGCAGAAATCCTGAAGGAGAAGAGTTAGTCAGTGGTCTGAGGGTGAATTAAATGCAACTCTGGTTCTGAAGGCAATAACATGGCATGGCAGTCTACATGGTGAAAGCAATAGTGGATGCCTGAGATGAAACGAAAAGAGAATCTTTGGAAATAAAGAAGCTAAAGAATATCAAATTAGTCTTAGGCATTAGCCACATAGATGCAGAGCTAGGGTACAGAAAAACACTCTGAGTCATGTATTAAATACCCAATAAACAGGAATAGTATGGAAAATAGATTAAAAACAGATCTGGAGATTAGAAAATTAGGGAAAGACTGTGTATGCCTAAGTGACATGATATTTGTACAAATGGATATTACTTTGTTGTTGCATTTTAATTTTTAGAACTTAAGAATCATCAAGACAGGAATTATCATGTGAAATAAGGAATTTGTCAAAGCAATTTATAAATGCCAAAAATGTATTGCATGTGAAGAAAATAACCTCAAAGAGTATTTAGGAGATCTGTAAGAAAGGCGTACATTCAAAGGGAGAATGAAAAGCAGTCTGGCAAGCTTTGGAGAGAGAAAGCAAGCAAGAGGCAGGGGAACAATAACATCAGTCATGAGAATGTAAACAACATTATAAATTATGAGCATTTTGAGCAGGAAAGTATCACAATTCCAGAGCCTCTGTATTGCATTCATAGATATCATATTCTTATCCACATACTGAAGTCCTATTTGTTACTCCAAATGTATTCTCGGTATCACTACCACTACAGAGACGAAGTAGTAAAGGCCAGAGAGAAGTGTGCTTACCCAATGTTTCTCAGAGATATGTCCTTATCTTCCTTGTGAAGGCCACCTCTACCTCCCTTTTAACTTATTAAGTCATTCTTAAAGAGTGCCATAAGTTGTAATTACCACTTTCTGTTGTTTCCTGACTGCCAGAAAATGAGGTATGGGGAGATATATTAAGGTTGGGGAGCATGGAGCAGTTATGCCTCGTTACTCCATAGACCTTTCTACAGTTGATTGATTCTCATGAGGTAAATTTTATTTTGATTGGTTGAATGATTTGATCTATACTGTGGCTGAAGTAGAGCTTCACATTTTTTTCCTTCAATAATCTATATACTCTATCCTAGAGGTTTTAAAATGTGGCAGATTATTTAACTCCTGTCATCTGGGTTGTGTTTCACAAATCCTGTCCCAGATGAATTGTAGTGGGCTTTAGGACATTTCAACCACAAAATTATCCTGCTATCCTGAGGCTGAGACACAAAAAAGAAGCCAGAACACGAGCTCTTAGAGCCCTAAGCTTTCACATAAGACTGGCTGAGCCCAGTTTCTAGTCAGCACTGCAGTGGACTTGTGCCATTCTGTGACAGGCCTTCTAACCTATCAGCCAGTGGAATACTGCTAGGGGATCTATACTGATTAAAGGAATCACTCAGCTGAGCCCTTCCTAAATTATTATTTCAAAGATTTGTTAGCTATAACATAAAAAAAGGTCAGTGGGGTTTCAATTTATTTCATTTTATGTGTATGAGTATTTTGTCTACGTGTATGTCTGTGCACCATGTGTGCACCTAGTGTCTATGGAGGCCAGGTAAAGATGTCAGATCTCCAAAAACCAGAGTTATGATTGGTTGTAAGCTGTCATTTGGCCACGAGGAATCAAACCTGGGTCCTTTTCAAGAGTAAAACACATTCTTAACTGAAGCATGAGCCTAATTAAACAATAAAAACCTGGATTCAGATATTGAGGGTGAAAGCTGAAAGATCAGAGAAACCAATAGAGACTTCTTACCTCTGAAATCTCAGACGAGATGAAGGGTATCCTGTCTCTGAATCCTCAGACTGAATGGGGCCAATCCTGTCTCCACCTCCCTAGTGCTGGGATTAAAGGCATGAGCCTCCCAGGTCCTGGAATCAAAGGCATGATCCTCCCAAGTACTGGGATTAATGGTGTGAGCCACCAGTGCCTGGCTCTGTTTCTCTATTAGACTGATTCAATCTCTTGTAGCCAAGGGTGGCCTTGAAATCCTGATCTTCCTGCTTCTTCCTCCCAAGTGCTAGGATTAAAGGTGTGTGCTACCACTGCCTGAACTTTATGGTTAACTCGTGACTAGCTCTGCCCTCTGATCTCCAGGAAAGCTCTATTTGTCAGAACACAAAATATCATACAACACTTAACCCCTGAGCCAAATCTTCAGCACCAATGCCACTTATTTAATCAAGTAAGTTTTGGTCTAATTTGTAGTACAGGAAGAGCTAATTAGAACACAGGCCTAGAACAGTAAATAGAGTTCTATCCTCCTATCATTCCAATACTCTGTTATGATCTGATTCCCACAATAATCTACTCTGTAGTGTTGACAAGAAAGGCTGTTCTTAGAGTTTATCTTTACTTTCCTACAACCACATCTTTGCTCCTGGTGTTGCTTCCATTTGAATCATCTTTCTCATCTCCCCAGCTGAACTGTCACTTACTGCTGGAACATCACATCAGATAGAGATCCTTAGCATTCTTTATTGATCATCCTGGACTGGTTAAGTCCATTTGCCTTGTTACCACAAGCACTTTGCTTGCCTCTTCCATCTAGGCCATTTTCCCAGGGACTTAATCTGTTGTTATCTGCCTGTTTCCTTTCATAGACGATAAGATCTTTAAGGAAAAGAACTAGGTATTTTCCTTACTATTGCTCAAGTAATTTTCTGACAGGAAAGATGCCTTGATTTAGAGCAAGCCACTTGCCCCAGTGGGAAGGAAACTCAGGTAGAGGGAACTAAAATTTAATGATAGTATTAGGTTGCCATTGATTTACAGTAGTGGGAAATCTGTGTACAATTCAGTGGACAATAACTATGAAGAAACTTTGCTAAGTATTTGGTGCAGAGTATGGGCCACAGAGACTTTTAGAGAAGTGGTTTGTTTAGACTTGAGTTCTATGAGAATTTACCATAATTTGCCAAGTAGCTTGCAGAACTCCAGATTGGCTATTCTCACCTAGTAGGTCACAGAAAGTGCATAGTGGCAGGAATGTGTCAATGTGTACCATCAATGTAGACAAATTTCTAAACAGTCTTATTAAATAAGAAACACAGAGCCAAATATAAAGGTGATAGCCAAAGAGATTAGAGAACTAGCTTAGAGCCACAACTACCTTATCTTACCACCTTGCTGCCATTGCTTCCCCAGAGAGAGCTTCTTCCTGTGTAACCTGTTTTTATTGCCTTTCTGTTCTGCTTTCTCATTGGCTCTAAGCCCAGCCACATGACTTCCTCATGACTGCCTGTCTATACAGACCTCCAGGTCTCTATGGTTGGTACTGAGATTAAAGGCTCATGTCACCATGCTTGGCTGTGTCCTTGACCACACAGAGACTCTGCCTGCCATGTGATCAGATTAAGGTTGTGTGTTACCACCACCAGACTTCTGCTCATGGCTCACTATATGACCTCGCTATGTGACCTCTGATCTCCAGGCAAACTTTATTTATTAAGATACAAATAAAATCACATTTCAGCACAATTAAAATATCACCACATTTCCCCATTTATTCTAATAAAAGAGAGAAAAAGCTATAATAAATATAAGAAAAACTATATACAATAGGTACAATAACTATATACAATATATATAAGCAATAAATACCTCAATAATTTCTAGTCCATTTGCATTTGACAAACTCAGAGAAAATATTCCATTATCTATCTTATTTTGGTAAGTCCAAGATGTACCTGATTCACTTTCTATCCTAACTTATATTACTAACAGAGAACTATCTTATAATGTCTTTCAAATTTATATACTTACACCTCTTTAGTGAGTTACTTTTCTGAAATTCATAACAAGGAAAACTATAACTATAACTAATATTTAACTATAACTACCTAATCTTCAACTAACTATAACTATAACTATCTAAATTTCAACTAACTATAACCATAATTATCTAATCTTCAACTCCCTCAGAGACCCAAGAAGGAAATAATATTACCTAATAAAACAGGAAGTGCAAACAAGCAACTTACAAAAAAAATGTGGGTTGACAGAAACAGCCATCTTCCTGGACAGTTACCTGGGGTTTCTCTGCAACGTTGAGACATTGTCTTTAGCCTATAGGCTTAACATATATGACAGACTCATTTGTGAAGTAGGATGTACACAAGGCCTACAGTTTGACCTCACCTTAAATTCTGGAAATTGTTGATGTTTTTGGAATTCAGCTCCCCATTCTTCTTGGCTTGTGGGTGGCTTCATCTCAGCATCCTGTTCTCCACATCCTATTATACTCAGCTTGTTGGTGGTTTCATCTCTTTTATTAAATGCCAGTTTACCATTGCGAGGTTAGACTCTATCAGAAGGGGAGGTGCTGTGTGTGAGATGTTCTGCATGTTGTGAATATGTTGCTCTGATTGATTGATAAATAAAATGCTGATTGGCGCCAGGCAGGAAGTATAGTATAGGCAGGATAAGCAGAGGGGAGAGTGCTGGGAGGTGGAAAGCTAAGTCAGTGGATGCTGCCAGCCGCTGGCTCCATGTGAAGGAAGATTTAAAGTACCAGTAAGCCATAAGCCATGTGGCAAGGTATAGATTTACATAACTGGGTTAATTTAAGATAGAAGAACTAGATAGCAAGAAGCCTGCCACAGCCATACAGTTTATAAGTAACATACGTCTCTGTGTGTTTACTTGGGTCTGAATGGCTGTGGACCTGGTGGGACTGGTGAAATCTCCAGCTACACACCAGGTTGTTGAGCACTTCAAATAGCTCATTTTGTATGTTCCCACTCTATGAGTCTAGAATACTCTTTCAAATGTTGCCATGCAAATCTGGAAATTCTGGCTTTAGGATTTAGGTTTACAGAGCGGAGGAACTCATTTAGATAAAGCAAGAAAGAGAATGCATGGCTCCTGTTGCCTTGTAGGATTTGTCTAGTCTCTGCTCAAACCCTCACCATTAGATCAAGGACCTGGGCCATGGTTTGGTATGAATTCTACCTCCTCCCATATTTCTCTATCTCCTACCCCCAGAAGGTACTGAGGGAGCTGCTGTACCTTCTCTCTGACTTCTAGAAAGTAGCAGTCTACCAATGCACATACTCTGAACAAGTCATTCTCAGTTTTCCATTTATGAAATATCAAGTCATGGCTGGCTAACATATGGGGGCTCTTTCTGTCCAGCCTCCACAAGTAAGAGTTGAAACTAAGATCATGTCTGTAGCCTCCCATTTTCATGAGGTTCTGGCTCCTGGCCATCACATGGAATCAGGAATTGGCAAATTTCCAAGGACAGGTTAGGACTTCTGTACTTGGCCAGACTAGGGGTCCAATTAATGGTGGATTAATCACAGTCTAAGATGCCCAATCTACTCCTCTACTGAGTCATTGTTAGGTCAGACCAATTAATAGTTTTTAGATGGATTTTTAATCTCTGTGAAGCCCATGAGGCAAAGGTGTCAATGTGCAATTAGCAAGACAACAGGTACTAAATGTCAAGGATTTTATAAGAAAAAGACTCTTGCCCCCAGAACCTTTGGTTCCATAAACAGAAAAGGCATATTTTGATCAGAACTAGAGGCAAGAGTGTAGCAAGAGAAAGAAACACCATGAAAGCCCCATTGTGACTGACACAAGTCCAAAAAAGCACCAACATTTACTATCCTTACAAAATTACTAAAAATAGAGCATCTAAACCAAGGGATAAGCAGGTATACTTCTTAGTGTAGGTACTAATTGGACTCTATTGTCATTTCTCTCCTTCAGAAAGATTTAGATGTCAGCCCATGTCTGTAGCATTAGGGTGGAGTACAAGGCAGGAATCTGCATCAATGAAAAGAAGGTTAGAGCACTTCAGTGGATAAAACTTATGAGGAAAGTATTTATAGCACACTTTGGGTGACATTCTACAAGTCAAAGAAATGTATGGTCTAAATTTCCAAAGCCCTTTAACCTTCAGCATTCTGGGAGATGTCCTTTAGAAAGTATACATCTCTGCAAATGAAGAACAAGGCAAGGAATAACCAATACTGTGTCCCAGTAGGAAGAGAGGAAGATCTTTATTTGAATTAATTCTGTGTTTAGTCCTACTCTCTCACCAGCTGAGTTGCCTTGAGCTGAACCCTTAGCTTCTCTGAGCTTATCTTGTCTCTTTGGAATAATGACTGCCACAATAGCCCTTAGCTCACATGGATTTGTGCCAAGGTGGTCTCAGCACCATGAAGCCACAAAAAAGACAAGAAAAGGAAATATTTTAGAGGTCACAAGTTCATGAGCTAAGAATGCCTATAGCTTGAATTTCCAAATCCCTCAAATTTCCACTAGAGGTAGTGTGTGCTGATGGCTCTGGTGACTGCAATAAGTCTAGATGCTTTGATCACTCTGCAAATTGAGAGAATGAATGTGAGATAGCATCTGTCAATTCAAGCACCAGAGGCAGGGGAACAGAGAGAACATCACGCAGACTAGCAGTTATCTAGGCATGCCAACACAATGCCATGCATTGGAGGAGAGACAGCATGCTCTGGTGAATAAACATGAATATCTGTCTTAGTCCATCACTGCATAACAGCCCCTAAATTTTGCCCAAAGATGATTGCACACCTGCCTCAGACTGAATCTCAGGTGGGAATCTTGTTGCCTTAGGAATTTGTCCTCCTCAGCAATTTTCTCCCAAACATTAATGTCTGCATTATTTCAGAAATTTCAAAATGGGCAACTTAGTATGACAAATTCTTGATAGGAAAACATGGTATTTCTCTGAAGGGCTTATGAATCTAGGAAACTGTTGACGTGCAGACTCTGACTGAGGGACTCTTTCCCTTTCTCATTCCATATGATGGCACTGGTGCTGGATCCTGGGCCACAACTGAAGTAGCAACTAGGACCTAAAAAAGTCCCAAGCAAAATATTAAATGGGCCAGACCACAGTGAGTATTCTGTTCCTAATGGGAATAGGTCCAGTGGGTGCCTTCTTTAATTTTACAAAATGCAAATATACTAGATATTGTAACTGTAATTCTTGCTTGATAACTGTTCTATTATATGTAGTTTTACTATGTTAAAGTTAAACACGCTTTCTTGATTAGACAGAAAAGGAGAGGTGCTGTGGGATGTTGTTCTGTATGCTGTGAATATGTGTTGCTCTGATTGGATGATAAATAAAATGCTGATTGGCCAATAGCCAGGTAGTAATTATAGTTGGGGTAAACATATGAGGAGAATTCTGGGAAGAGAAAGGCTGAGTCAGGAGTCGCCAGACAGACACGGAGGAAGCAAGATGTGAAGGCAGAACTGAGAAAAGCTACCAAGCCACATGGCTAAACATAGATAATAATTATGGGTTAATTTAAGTGTAAGAGCCTGAGC
The DNA here is from genome assembly GCF_903995425.1 of Onychomys torridus. Classification (NCBI taxonomy): domain Eukaryota; kingdom Metazoa; phylum Chordata; class Mammalia; order Rodentia; family Cricetidae; genus Onychomys; species Onychomys torridus. The sequence goes on from NC_050466.1 coordinate 49,925,945, forward strand.
AAATGGCCAAGCAGTTATAATTAATATAAGCCTCTGTCCGCTTACTTGGGGGATGCAAGTGGGAGAGATTTGTCCTGAACACTGGCTGTCTAGGACATAGGAAAACTTCGGACTACACAGACCCTTCTTGTAAACTTATGTTTCTCAGTAAATCTATAGAACTTGTGTTTAGGGAACATGTCACATGTAGCATTCAAAAAGTTTCCAATGTACTCATTCTTAATCTGCATTTAGCTTACTTTGTTCCTCAAAAAGATTGTTATGTTTCATATTTATTTACTTTGTTCCCCACAGTGTTCATGTGGGTCTGAGATAATCACCACAAGAATAGTTTTCACCAGATTATACTGTGCTTAAACATGACTAAAATAAACTACTCTAAGTCAGATTCCTGAAGTTTGAACTGACACTGGATACTGAGTTGTGTATTTCCAAACTCTCTTATAGCCTCTCTTGGCTCATTTTTCTGCTGCCCATGAAGACTGTAGAGACCCATGAAACTGAGGTCTCTAAAGCCTGTGTAGTCTGGCCTTCTTAACTATATTTTAGTCATGTGGCCTTTATTTGACTTTGCTGCCTATCCCACTGTCTTTCTTTCTTTGAAAATTTCCTACAGTTACACCACGTATTTTGATCCTATTAATCCACCATTACCTCCCTCCAACTCCTAGTGGCCCTCCCCACATCATCTCCTAACTTCATGTTCTTTTTTATTGTTGTGGACATTTGTTCTGATAGATGCCACTTTGAATGACTTAGGAGTATGTTTATTTGCCTATGTCTTACAAACAAATTTTGAAAGTTCATTCTTTTTATCTCTGACTTTAATCTAGCTGTTTTCCAAATATATCTCCAGATTAGTCTTTCTTCAACTAAGTCTATACTTGTTTAAACTCATTGTTACAGTTCTCAAAATTTTAATTGTATTTTAAAATTTTTATTATTATATTTGTGCTTTAAATTTACATATCAGCCATGGGTTCCCCTGAACTCACCCCTCCTGCCCCCACCACCAATTTCCGACCAGCCCTTCCCCTCCATTCCCATCACCTCCAGGGCAAAGACTCCACTGGGGATTCAGCCCAACCTGGATGGTTCAGTACAGACAGGTCCAGTCCCCTCTTTCCAAGCTGAGTAAAGTGTCCCTGTGTAAGCCCAAAGTTCCAAACAGCCAGCTCTTGCACTAAGGACAGGTCTGGGTCCTACTGCCTGGGTGCCACCCAAAGAGTTCAAGCTATTCAATTGGCTCACTTATCCTGAGGGCCTGACCAGTTAGGGGCTCCTCAGCTTTTGGTTCATAGTTCATGTGATTCCATTAGTTTGGCTGTTTGCCCATGTGCTTTGTCCAATCTTGGTCTCAACAATTCTCGCTCATACAATCCCTTCTCATTTTCGCCAGTTAGACTTCTGGAGCTCCACCTGGGGCCTGGCCAAGGATCTCTGCATCCACTTCCATCAGTTATTGGATGAGAGTTCCAGTAGGACCATTAGGGTGTTTGGCTATCTGATCACCAGACTAGGACAGATAAAGCTTTCTCTCGACCAATGCCAGTAGTCTAGAGTGGAGGTATCATTGTGGATTTCTGGGGACCTCTCTAGCACTTTGCTTCTTCCTGTTCTCATGTGGTCTTCATTTATCATGGTCAGTTATTCCTTGTTCTCCCTTTCTGTTAATGAACCAGCTGGGGTCTCCTGCTCCCCTAAGCTCTCTTTCCCTCAAACCTTGCCCTTCATTACCCCCAATCATGTCCAGGTTGTTCATGTACATCTCATCCATTTCTCTGTCATTGGATGATCCCTGTGTCTTTCTTAAGGTCCTATTTTCTAGGTAGCCTCCCTGGAGTTGAGGAGAAGTCTAGTCATGTTTGTTTTACATCTAGTATCTTTCTATGAGTGAGTACATACCATGTTTGTCTTTCTGAGTCTGGGTTACCTCACTCAGGATGGCTTTTTCTAGATCCATCCATTTACCTGCAAAACTCATGATGTCGTTGTTTTTCTCTGCTGAGTAGTACTCCATTGTGTATATGTACCATATTTTCTTTATCCATTCTTCAGTTAAAGGGCATCTAGGTTGTTTCCAGTTTCTGGCTATTACAAAAAAATGCTGCTATGAACATAGCTGAGCATGTGCCCTTGTGGTATGATTGAGCATTCCTTAGGTATATGCCCAAGAGTGCTACAGCTGGATCTTGGGGGAGATGGATTCCCAATTTTCTAAGGAAGCGCCATATTGATTTCCAAAGTGGCTATACAAGCTTGCATTCCCACCAGCAGTGGAGGAGAGTTCCCCTTGCTCCACATCCTCTCCAGCATAAGCTGTCTTCTGTGTTTTTGATCTTAGCCATTCTGACAGGTGTAAGATGGTATCTCAGAGTCACTTTGATTTGCATTTCCCAGATAATTAGTGATGTTGAGCATTTCCTTAAATGTCTTTCAGCCATTTGAGCTTCGTCTGTTAAGAATTATCTGTTTAGTTCTATAGCCCATTTCTTAATTGGACTGTTGGGCATTTTGATGTCTAATTTCTTGTGTTGTTTATATATTCTAGATATCAGCCCTCTGTCAGATGTGGGGTTGGTGAAAACCTTTTCACATTCTGTAGGATGTCACTTTGTCTTGTTGACTGTGTCCTTTGCTCTACAAAAGCTTCTCAGTTTCAACGGGTCCCATTGATCGACTGTTTCTCTCAGTGTCTGTGCTACTGGTGTTATATTTAGGAAGTGATCTCCTATGCCAATGCATTCAAGACTACTTCCTACCTTCTCTTCTATCATGTTCAGAGTAACTGGATTTATGTTGAGGTCTTTGATCCACTTGGACTTCATTTTTGTGCACAGAGAAAGATATGGATCTATTTACCACCTTCTACACATTGATATACAGTTATGCCAGCACCATTTGTTGAAGGTGCTTTCTTTTTTCCATTGTCAAAAATTATATGTTCATATGTGTGCAGATTAATGTCAGCGTCTTCAATTAGATTTCATTGACCACAGGTCGTTTTTTAAGCCAGTACCAAGCTGTTTTTATTACTGTAGCTCTATAGTAGAGCTTGAGGTCAGGGATCGTGATGCCTCCAGAGGTTGTTTTATTGTACAGGATTCTTTTGGCTATCCTGGATTTTTTGTTTTTCCATATGAAGTTGAGTATTATTCTTTCCAGGTCTGTGAAGAATTGTGTTGGTATTTTGATGGGGATTGCATTGAATCTGTAGATTGCCTTTAGTAAGATTGCCATTTTTACTATGTTAATACTGACTATCCATGAGCATGGGAGATCTTTCCATTTTATGACATCTTCTTCAATTTCTTTTTTCAGAGACTTAAAGTTCTTGTCATATAAGTCCTTCACTTGCTTAGTTAGAGTAACCCCAAGGTATTTTATATCATTTGTGGCTATTGTAAAGGGTGACATATCTCTGATTTCCTTCTCTGCCTGTTTGTCTATTGTATATAGGAGGGCTACTGATTTTTTTTTTAGTTGATCTGGTATCCTGCTATGTTGTTGAAGGTGTTTATAAGCTGTATCAGTTCCTTTGTTGAATTTTTGGGGTCCCTCATGTATACTATCATGTCAACTGAAAATAGTCAAAGCTTGACTTCTTCCTTTCCAATTTATGTCCCCTTAATCTCCATATGTTGTCTTTTATTTCTGGCTAGAACATCAAGCTCTATATTGAATAAGTATGGGGAGAGGGGACAGCATTGCCTTGTTCCTCGTTTTAGTGGTATTGCTTTGAGTTTCTCTCCATTTAATTTGATGTTGGCTGTTGGCTTGTTGTAAATTGCCTTTATTATGTTTAGGTATGTTCACTGTATTCCTGACCACTCCAAGACCTTTATCATGAAGCGGAGTTGGATTTTGTCAAATGCCTTTTCTGTATCTAGTGAGATGACCGATGACCATGTTTGTTTTTTTTTTTCTTTGAGTTTGTTTGTATGGTGTATTACATTGATGGACTTTCATATGTTGAACCACTCTTGCATCTCTGGGATGAAGCCTACTTGATCATGTTAGATAATTGTTTTGATGTATTCTTAGAGTCTGTTTGCCAGTATTTTATTGAGTATTTTTGCATCAATGTTCATGAGGGAGATCATTCTGTAGTTCTCTTTCTTTGTTGCATGTTTGTTTGGTTGGCAATCTGGGTAATTGTTGCCTCATAGAAGGAGTTTGGTAATATTCCTTATGTTTCTATTGTGTGGAACAATTTCAAGAGTGTTGGTATGAAGATCTGGTAGAATTCTGCACTGAAACCATCTGGTCCTTTTTTTTTTCTAGTTGGGAGACTTTTAATGACTGATTCTATTTTCTTAGGGGTTATTGGACTCTTTCAATGCTTTATCTGGTCTTGATTTAACTTAGGTATGTGGTACCTATCCAGAAAATTATCCATTTCTTTTAGATTTTCCAGTTTTGTGGAGTAGAGGTTTTTGAAGTATGACCTGATGATTCTCTGGATTTCCTCATTGTCTGTTGTTATGTCCCCCTTTTCATTTCTGATTTTGTTAATTTGGATGCGCTCTCTCTGTCTTCTGGTTAGTTTGGAGAAGGGCTTGTCTATCTTGTTGATCTTCTTAAAGAACCAACTCTTTGTTTCATTCACTCATCTACCATATCTTCAACACTAGAGATCCTCTCTTCCATCTCTTGCATTCTGTTGGTTATACTTGCATCTGAAGTTCCTGTTCGTTTACTCAGATTTTCTATTTCCAGCATTCCCTGTGCTTGTGTCTTCTTCATTTTCTATATTTCCCTTTTCAGGCCTTGGACTATTTCCCTCATCTGTTTCATTGTACCTTGTGTAACACCCAGAGAGGCCCCACCTCTAGGTCCCACCCCTGGGCACCAGCTATCCCGGGAAAACCTTCCCAACTTAGCCCCAGTTTCTGGCCATTTGGTGGGCCCTGCAGAAAGATTCCCCTTTTCCAAGACTGCAGGCAGACCCTGCAATCTCCACATCCTGCCCCCACATTCATCTGCTGGAGACCTCAGCCACTTCCTGAGACTCAGATACCAGCCCCCAGCTCCCATCCAGCCAGCACTTCCATCTGAACAAGAACTCTCATTTGGCCCAGAGCTTCCATCTAGACCAGAGAGAGGCTCCCTAAATCTGTCAGCGCTCTCTGGATCAAGTGTACTGATAAGACCAAGAATAAATCCACAAGGAAATGGGCAGATGTCAAGGCAGAAGTACATACAACAATATAAAGAGCAATACAGCATCACCAGAACCTAGCCCTTCTCCAACAGCTAGACATGAACATCAGTGAATGGAAGAAGCAGAAGATAACAACCTTATAAGTAACATCATGAAGAGGCTAGAGCCTTATATAGAAGAAATAAAAAATGAAGTGGAGGAACAGACAAAAATTGGGATGAACGCTATAAACAACTAGAGGAAAGGACAAATAAAGCAGAAGAAAACAATAAGTCCCTGAAAGAAATAATGAAAAAACAAAATTTTCATTTTTAATATTGTCTATGTAAGTGTTTTGCTTTTATGTATGACATCACTTGGTGTCTCATGACTTTAAAGTAGAAGAAGGCATTGGATTCCCTGGATATGGAATTATAGATGGTTGTAAGCCTCCATGAGAGTTCTGGGAATTCAACTCTTCCTCTGGAAGAACAGTTAGTACTCTTAACTGCTGAGACCATATCTCCAGTGTGTGTCTTTTAACGTTTAAAAACTAGCACAAGTTTTGAGTATTTTGAGCTTTGTATTTTTGAGTTTTGTAATAAGTCTTTAAGTCAATTTGTGTGAGTCATTCAACTCACATGTATGGGTTTTCTGAGTTACTTTTATTTTCTTTTTTATTACTGGCATATATTTATTTTACAAAATTCTGGGTTTAATAAAAACAATTTCTTTCAATTATATGATGTACTCTGGCCATATTCATCTCCCATACCTTTCCCTTCTTCCCTGTGCCCTTTCTTTCTACCCCACTTCTTGCTTTCCCATTGTCTCCTCCCTTCTCCCAGGTCCCCACTTGTTTTCACGTTTTGTATACACAAAATAATGCCTTCATTATTATGTATAAAGCCAATACAGATTTGTTATAAATGCATTTTGAGTAAAATAAATTGCCATTAAATTTTTGTTAACTTTTAAATATACTTATTTTTATTAGCATGTAACTGTAATGTGCAAAGTAATTATTTTACTTATTATATATTTATATATACATCTAACATACTTGGATAATATTCAACCTTTTATTGTACTAATTATATTATACCTCATTATCCTCATCTTCTTGCTGTGGAATAATCTTCCTGTACACTGTGCAAATGTTTTGCTCTCAGTGTTATTAAAAAGCTGATTGGCCCATAGCTAGGTAGCATTTTTGGTGCAAAGAGAATGCTAGGAAGAAGGGTGGAGTCTTAGGAGTCATGGGCAGACACAGAGAGAAGCAAGATGAATGTTCCATGTTGAAAGAAGGTATAGTTGTGTGGTAGAGGGTAGATAAGAAATATAGGTTAATTTAACATGTAACAGTCAGCAAGTAACAAATCTGAGGTAATGGCCAAGCATTTTTAGTTAATATTAAGTCTCTGTGTGCTTATTGGGGAGCTGGCAGTCTCAACGAAAAACTCTGCATAAAAATGCCATTCTAAAGGGGTACATCTACATCCACATAAGACCTGAGAAAGCTTGAAAAAGGTTTGAAATACACAAAAAACTGGAGCCAAGCACAACTTCCTAGTCTTCTGTCTTTCATGCTGGACACAGTACAGAGACACATCTCCCAACAGCTGCCTGTGGAATGGAGCCAGCTGCCAACTGCCATGAACTGGCACCATTCACTAATCTGAGCAGTGCTGGCAGCTCACATAGCAGTTTACATGCAATCAGAATATGATACAGATGCTTAGTAAAGACAGATCCAAATTAAAGAAACCTCCAAATGGGTTACAATGTATTTAAAAATATACATAGCCTGGGAGAGAAAAGAGAAAGGATATGCAGTCATAGATTTAAAATAGTTTAAAAATAATAAATTCCTTTAAAAAAGAATAAAGTAATAAAAATATAATAAGCCATATTAAGATGAGAAATATCAGAGAGTCTGGATCCTATATGTTATTGTATTGTCTGTGGATTTTTTGACTGCTAAGGAAGGAGCAATAGTTGCTACGAGACACTTTATTATGAAAGATACAAGTTAGGTCTATGAACTTTGTGTTCCAATGAGTCTGAAACCCAGAAGGTTGCTATGACAGCCCTAAAATTATTTGTTTCTCCCAGTAATAGGTTCAATTATTGTTAAAAATAAAACACTGCATCTTGAACAGTTGTGTGTAGCATGAATCTTAAAGTTACTTATTAATAAAATCAAATATTATGTCAGGTATTGGGGTGAATTATGGAAGATCAGAGAATCAGAACAAGCCACAGCCACCTCACCTTGCCAGTTCCTCAACTGATCCTCTTTCCTCCGACTGGAAACTTCTGAGTTCTCATCCAGATGTATTTCAGCTGAACTGCTGCTAAAAGCCTAAAAGCTTAACAAGGCTCTAGTTCCTGGTGTTCATGCCTTATATACCTTTCTTCTTTCTGCCCTCACTTCCTGGGATTAAAGGCATGTGTCACCATGCCTGGCTGTTTGCAATGTGGCCTTGAACTCACAGAGATCCAAATGGATCTCTGCCTCTGGAATGCTAGGATTAAAGGCATGAGTGATGAAATAGTCTAAAGAATGGAGAAAAATATCACCTGTACATCTGACAAAAGATTAATATCTGCACTATACAAAAAACTCCAATATATTAAACACCCAAACCAAACAAACCATACAAGTAATATATGAGAAATGAATTGTGCACATAGTTCTTAAATAAAGAAGTAAAAAAATTTGTATAAATCTATAACAATATATTCAACATCCTTAGCCATCAGGGAAATGTAAATTAAAATGATATTGAGAGAGTTTATCAGTGACGATTGGACTAAGAGATGAGGCTTTGTTCTCATAGCCAAACAACCCAGCCTCTAAGCTTTGGGCCCAGGGGCACAACCCTGTGCTCTACGCCAGTACCAATTGCAGTTCCAATTTCAGGCCAGGAAGCAGGTAAACTGAAGGCAGGTTGGACTACCACCATCCCTCACCAAACCCTGTAACCTACAAAACCCCACCCCTCCCAAACTCATCCACCCTCTGAGACTGTAGCTATTTCCTGAGGCAGAGTTTATCAGTACCAATTGGACCAGGAGCTGCTCCCTGAGACACAGAGTCTATCAGCACCAATTTGACCAAGAACCCTGATTAGACCAAGAGCTCCCATTGTACCAAGAATATCAATCAGACAGTTTGTATCAAGTGGAGGAAGAGATGGGTAGATAACAGTGTAAAAATACAGTCAATAACATGATATAGAAATATAGGATAAATATATGATAAGATAAAAGAAGGGTTTGTTGAACCTACTTTTAAAAGAACAACAACCTGTTTGAAACATTTTACATTGCTATGAATTTTAGTTTATTGATACAAATTTAAAGTTAATTTTGTTATACTATGTGTATGTGTGTGTGTGTATATATATATTTCTAGTCTCATTTAAGGTATTATGTTTGTGTATCTCATTTAAAATTGGAATGTATAGTTGAGAAATACAGATTAATAATTGGTCTTCTATGATACTCAAACTTATAGTCATGCTAAGTTTTCTAGGTATACATAGATATATTTCAATTAGGTAGGTAATCATCAAACACTTCAATGACCTATAGAACATAGCATTTAAAACTTAGATTTTTCTGGACAGTGAGACACGTCTGCTCCTGGCAGCACCAGTTTACTTCAAAGAGAAAGATGGGCATCAAAGACACTCCATATGAAGTTTATCTTCTTCTTGGCAAAAACAGCCATTTGGGCAAGAAACTATTCTTTCCTGAACTGCTTGACAAAACGTTGTATCAACTGCGACATTCAGGACCCATAAGAAGGTGACCTGTAAACTTTGCAAGATGAGGAAATCCTTTAGGTTCCTCCTTCACAGAAGAAACTGCCAGACATTCTACAAGACAGAGAGAGAAACAGAGAGTTTCTAGACCATATAGGCTGAAGATGGATGCCCTAATGTTACAAAAGAACTTTGGATGACTGTCCAGGCAGCCAGCTGTCTCTGTCATTCTAAATTTTTGTAAGTTGCTTACAATGTACTTCCTGTTTACTTAGGTAATATTATATCCTTCTGAGGAGTTTGATGTAGTTGAAGACTAGACAGTTACATTTTCCTTGGTTATGATATGAGATAAGATAGATATAAAATCTTAGATTCACAAATAAAAATAGATATAATATTATCTTTAAACTTGACAAATATAAATGGATGGGTTATTGTAACTGTAATTCTTGCTTGATAACTGTTTTGTTACATGTAGTTTTAATAGATTAAAGTTAAAAAGTTTCCTTTTTGATTAGACAGAAAAGGGGAAGTGCTGTAGATGTCTTTCTGTGCCCTATGAATATGTGTTGTTCTGATTGGTTGAAAAATAAAATGCTGATTGGCCAGTAGCCAGGCAGGAAGTATAGGTGAAATAAACAGATGTAGCTGAAGTTTTCTCCAATCCTTCCTGGCACAAGGTCAGGACAAATCTCTCTCACCCGCCAGTCCTACAGCCACTCAGACCCAACCAAGTAAACACACAGAGACTTATATCACTTACAAACTGTATGTCTGTGGCAGGCTTCTTGCTATCTAGTTCTTCTATCTTAAATTAACCCATTTTTATTAATCTATAAGTTGCCACATGGCTTGTGGCTTACCAGTATCTTTACATGTTGCTTGTCATGGCAACAGCTGGCAGCATCTCCTGACTCAGCTTTCCTGTTCCCAGAATTCTCTTCTCTGCTTGTCCCACCTATACTTCCTGCCTGGCTACTGGCCAATCAGCATTTTATTTATACAGAGTGATATCCACAGCAAACAGACAAGGAGAATTCTGAAAACAAAAAGGCTGAATCAACAGATGCCAGTCCACCATCCAGGGAACAGCATGTAATGACACACAGGTAAAGCCACAGAAAATAATGCAACATAGAGATTAACAAAAATGGGCTGAGTTTAAATATAAGAGCAAGTCAGTGGTAGGCCTGAGTTAATGGCCAAGCAGTTTTAATTAATATAAGCTTTTGAGTGATTATTTTATAAATGGCCGTGGGATTTGTGGGGCTAGACAGGGCCAGAAACAAAAACTTCAGCTACAATAACATAAAGACCAATATCGCACCAACAGAACCTAGTGGTTCTACATAAGCAAGAAGCAGAAGAAATTGACCTTAAAAATGGCATTAAGATGATGACAGAGGCCTTTAAAGGGGAAATGAAAAATTCCCTTAATCAAATCAAGAAAAAGACAAACAAAAAATGGAAGGAATTTATAAATCCCTTAAAGAAAGCCAAGAAAATTCAATTAAACAAGTGAAGAAAACAGTTAAAGATTTGAAAACTGAAATCAAGAAAATAAAGAAGACACAAACTTAAGGAAAGCTGGAAATGGAAAATCTGAGTAAATGAACAGGAACTACAGATTCAAGCATATCCAACAGAATGTAAGAGGTAGAAGAGAGAATCTCTGTCACTGAAGATACAATAGTGGAAATAGATTCATCAGTCAAAGAAAACATTAAAGCCATCAAAGTCATAGCACAAAATGTCCATAAAATTTGGGACACCATGAAAAGACAAAACTTAAGAATAATAGGGATAGAAAAAGGAGAATATCAGATTAAAGGCACAGAAAATGTATTCAACAAAATCATAGAAGAAAACTTTCCCAACTTAAAGAAGGAAATGTCTATGAAGATACAAAAAAGCTTAAAGAACACCAAAGAGATTGGATTCAAAACAAGTCCCCTCACCACATAATAATCAAACCACTAAACATACAGAATAAAGAAAACTTATTAAGAGCTGAAAAGGAAAAAGGCCAAGTAACATATAAAGGAAGATACATCAGAATAACACCTGACTTCTCAATGGATACTTGGAAAGCCAGAAGGTCCTGGACAGACATTATGCAAACACTGAGACCATGGATGCCAAACCAGACTACTATATCTAGCAAAACTCTCAATAATCATAGATGGAGTAAACAAAATATTTCATGAAAAAACCAGGTTGAAACAATACCTACCCACAAATCCAGTCCTACAGAAAGGACTAGAAGGAAAAAATCAAACCTAAGGAAGTTAGATACACCCATGAAAACATAGGCAATACATAATCCCACACCAACAAATACCAAAAAAGGAAACATATAACACTACCAACAAAAAAATCAGGAATTAACAAGCACTGGTCATTAATCCATTAATATCAATGGTTTTAATTCACCTATAAAAAGACACAGGCTAACAGAATGTATATAAAAACAACATCCATCCTTCCGCTACATACAAAAAAACACACCTCAACTTCAAAGACAAGCATGGCCTTAGAGGAAAAGGCTGGCTAAAGACTTCCCAATCAAATGGACTTAAGAAGCAAGCTGGTGTACTATCTATCCTAGTATCTAATAAAATAGACTTCAAATTAAAATCAATCAAAAGAGATCAGAAAGGATATTACATATGTACGCCAGGGAAAATCCACCAAGATGTAGTCTCAATTCTGAACATTTATGCCCCAAATACAAGGGCACCAACATTTGTAAAAGAAACATTACTAAAGCTTAATTCACACATTAAACCATTATACTAGTAGTGACAGATTTCAACACCCCACTCTCACCAATGGACAGGTCTCCCAGACAGAAGCTTAACAAAATAAGGGAACTAACAGACATTATGATTCAAATGGACTTAATAGATATCTACAGAACATTATACCCTAACAAAAAAAGAATATACTTTCTTCTCAGCACTCCATGGAATCTTATCTAAAATTGAGCACATGCTTAGTAACAAAGTAAATCTCAACAAATACAAAAAAAAAAAAAAAATGGAATAACCTCCTGTATTTTATCAGACCACCAAGGCTAAAAGTTAGATTTCAACAACAACAAAAGTTACAGAAAGCCTACAATCACATGGAAACTGAATAAGGCCCAATAGAATCTCCAATGGGTCAAGGAATAAATAAGAAACAAATTAAAGACTTCCTAGAATTCAATGAAAATGAATGCACAAGATACTCAAACTTATGGGATACTAAAAAAGCAGTGCTAAGAAGAAAATTCATAACACTAAATGCCCACATAAATAAGATGGAGAAATCTCACACTATTGACTTAACAGCACACTGAAAGCAATAGAACAAAAACAAGGAAACTCACCCAGAAGGAATAGAAGCTAGAAAATAATCAAAGTGAGTGCTGAAATCAATAAAATAGAAACAAAGAGAATAATACAAAGAATCAATGAAACAAAGACTTTTTTTCCTTTGAGAAAATCAACAAGATAGACCAGCCCATATCCAAATTTTAAAAAAGAGAGAGAATACCCAAATTAACAAAATCAGAAATGAAAAGGGAGTCATAACAACAGACAATGAGGAAATCCAGAGAATCATCAGATCATACTTCAAAAAATCTGTACTCCACAAAATTGGAAAATCTGAAAGAAACAGACATTTTTTGGATAGGTACCACATACCAATGTTAAATCAAGACCGCATAAGTTATTCAAATAGACCAATAATCCCTAAGGAAATAAAAAAAAACAGTCATTAAAAGTCTCACAACCAAAAACAAGCCCAGGATCAGATGGTTTCAGTGAAGAAATATCATCAACCATGACCAAGTAGGCTTCATCCCAGGGATGCAAGAATGGTTCCACATATACAACTCTGTCAATGTAATACACCATATAAACAAAATGAAAGAAAGAAAAACACATGATTATCTCATTAGATGCTGAAAAAGCCTTTGACAAAATCTAACACCCTTTCATGATAAATATCCTAAAGTGATCAGGAATACAAGGAATGTACCAAATATAATAAAGGCAATTTATAACAAGCTTACAGCCAACATCAAATTAAATGGAGAGAAACTCAAAATGATTCCACTAACACCTGGAACAAGACAAGGCTGTCCATTCTGCCCATATTTATCAATATAGTACTTGAAGTTCTAGCTTGGGCAATAAGACAACAAGGGGATAGAAATAGGAAAGGAAGAAGTCTAACTTTCACTATTTGTAGACAACATGATGGTATACATAAGTGACCCCAAAAATTCTACCAGGGAACTCCTACAGCTGATTAACTCCTTCAATAATGTAGCAAGATACAAAATTACCTAAAAATCATCAGTGGCCCTCCTATATACAAATAATAAACAAGCTGAGAAAGAAATTAGAAAATATCATCCTTTACAATAGCCACAAATAATATAAAAAACCTTGGGGTAACTCTAACTAAGCATGTGAAAGACACTGAAAACAACAATTAATACATGGGACCTCTTGAAACTGAGAAGCTTTTGTAGGGCAAAAGACACAGTCAATAAGACAAAACGACAGCCTACAGAATGAGAAAAGATCTTCACCAACCCCACATCTGACAGAGGGCTGATCTCCAAAATATATAAAGAACTCAAGAAACTAGAAATAAAAATACCTAACAATCCAAGTTAAAGTTAAAATGGGCTATAGAGCTAAATAAAGAATTCTCAACAGAAGGATATCAAATGGCTGAAAGACATTTAAGGAATTGCTCAATATCCTTAGTCATCAGGGAAATGCAAATCAAAATGACTCTGAGATACCATCTTACACCCATCAGAATGGTGAAGATCAAAAACCTGAAGAGAGTTTATGTTGGAGAGGATGTGGAGCAAAGGGAACACTCCTCCACTGTTGGTGAGAATCCAAACTTGTACAGCCACTTTGGAAATCAGTATGTTGGTTTCACGGAAGACTAGGAATCAATCTACCTCCAGACCCAGCTATTTCACTCTTGGGCATATATCCACACAGTACTCAATCATACCATAAGGACACATACTCAGCTTTGTTCACAGCAACATTATTCATAATAGCCAGAACCTGGAAACAGCCTAGATGCCCCTCAACTGAAGAGTGGATAAATAAAATATGGCACATATATGCAATTGAGTACTATTCAGCAATTAAAAAATGATATCATGAAATTTGCAGGCAAATAGATGGAACTAGAAAATATCATCCTGAGTGAGATAACCCAGACTCAGAAGGACAAACATGGTATTCACTCACTCATAAGTAGATATTAGATGTAAAGCAAAGGATAACCAGACTACAACCCACAGCTCCAGAAAAGCTAGCTAACAAGGACAACCCTAAGAGGGATGCATAGATCACCCATGGAAGGGGAAATAGATGAGATCTACATTAGCAAACTGGGGGTGAGAAGGGTAATGGAGGGTAAGGGATGGGGGATGAGAACATAAGGGAATGGGAGAATCATGCTGAACAGGGACAGAGTGGGAGAGCAAGGAAAGAGATATGATAAGTGAAGACATCATGGTAATAGCAAGAAACAGAGTCCTAAGGAAGTTCCCAGGAATTCACAAGGATTACCACACCTTAGATTACTAGTAATAGTTGAATGGGTGCCTGAACTGGCCTACTTTGGTGATCAGATGGCTCAGTGCCCTAAATGTCATAATAGAGCATTCATCAGGTGACTGAAGGAAGCAGATTCAAAGACCCACAATCAGGTGCCAGGCCAAGCTCCAGGAGTCTAATTGATGAGAGAAGGGATTCTATGAGCAAGGGACATTGAGATCATGATGGCAAAATGTACAGCAATAGCTAACCAAACAAGGGGAAACACATAAACTGTGGACCAATAGCTGTGGAGCCCCAATGGGACTGGACTAGGCCCTATGGATAGGTGGGATAGTTGTTCAGCTTGAACTGTTTAGGGGTCCTCAGGCAGTGGGATCAGGATCCAACCCTGGTGCGTGAGATGGCTTTTTGGAGTCCAGTGCCTATGGTGGGACACTTTGCACAGCCTTGGTGAAGGAGGGATGGGCTTGCATCTGCCTCAGCTGATTGTGCCAGGCTCTGCTGACTCCTCATGGAAGACCTTGCCTTGGTGGAGCTGGGAATGAGGGATGTGCTGGCAGGAAGGCTGTGGAGGAGGAATAGTGAGGAGAGGGGAACATGTTGTTGGTGTGTAAAAATGAATTTAAAAAATTTAAAACAATTAAAAGAAAAAATGACATTGACAGGCATCAGTATATGGCTCAGTGGATAAAGTGCTTGCCAAGAAAGCATGAGAACCTGAGGTCAGACACTAGCATGCATGTAAAATGGAATATGTAGGGACACATGACTGTAATCCCAGTAGTGGAATAGCATAGACAGAATGATTTCTGGTGCTTGCTGGCTAGTCAGTCCACATAAATGGGTGAGTTTCATGTTCAGTAATCCACTCTGACTAAAAAAATAAAGTTGAGAGAGACTGAAAAAAACCTCTGTGTTCAACTTTTGGCCTTGCATAAATGTGTGTACACACAAATTAATGAGAGATATATAGATTAACTGACATTAAATTCCACCTCACCAAAGTGAGAATGTGTATCATAGAGAAACAAACAACAAATGCTGGCAAAGGTCTCAGGAAAAATGAATTTTTATACAGTGCTGTTTACTATAAATGTACATTAGTAAGGCCATTATAAAAAGCAGTATGTAGGTGTATCATAAAACTAAAACTAAACTATTCATCTATAGAATTCCTGGGAATATCCTCCAAAGGACTCTAAGGCAGCATTCTGAAAAGACAACTACACATGTTTCTTTATTGGTGCACTCTCCATAATAATCAAGGTATGAAGTCTGTCAATGTATCCACTAGCAGATGGATGATGAGGAAATATGGCCCATACACACAATGGAGTTTTATTCCACCATAATAACAACAGAATCATTTTCAGGAGAATACATGAAATTGAAGATCATCATATATAGCAGGAATCTTAAATGGTCTTATTTTATTAATAAGAGCAAACCTGAGGCCAGGTATTAGGGTGAATGCTAGAAGATCAGAGAAGCAGAACAAGCCACAGCTTCCTCACCTCACCAGTTTCTCACCTGATCCTGTTTCCTCAGACTGGAAGCCTCTGAGTCCTCATCGAGAATGAATCTCAGCTGAACTGCTTCTTGAAAACCTGAATGCTTAACTAGCCAAAAGCTTCTAGTTTCTGGTCTTCATGCCTTATATATCTTTCTGCTTTCTACTATCACTCCCTGGGATTAAAGGCTGACTTTCTGGGATTAAAGGTTTGAGTCACCGTGCTTAGCTGTTTACAATGTGGCCTTGAACTCACAGAGATCTGCCTGGCTCTGCCTCCTGAGTTCTTGGATTAAAGGCGTGTGCTACCACTGCCTAACTTCTATGTTTAATATTGTGGCTGTTCTGTCTCTGATCCCAGATAAGTTTATTAGGGTGCACAATATTTTGGAGAACACAATACTACCACAATCATACTAAAGAAAATAAACCTGGTTCAAAAAAATAGATATTGTGTCTTCTCTCATATGCAAAATGCAGATCTATATACACATGTCGTATATTTCTATATGACATGATTAGAAAAGGAAGACTATTTGTTGGGAGGAAAGATACCATTGGAGATGGGGCAGGGGACAGAGACAGATAGTGCAACAGAGTGGGTGAATATGAGCCAAGTACATGATATGCATTGTGAAGATATCATAAAAAACAACCTTTAATTTTGTATGTTGATTTTAAAAAATAGCAAATTCAGAGAAAATTTATATAAATTAACTGACATCATACTTAATACTGGGAAAAATACAATATTCACAGTTTGTATCACTTATATTTAGCATAATATTGGGCACCCTATACAAATGTAATAAGGCAAAAAAAGAAAGAAGATTAAATTGCATACAAACTGGAAAGCAGAAATAAAACTATCTTTCTTCATAGATTATATGATAGTTTATTTATCTGAAAAAATAAATTAAAATTATGCTTAAACCAATAAATGATTATTGCAAGGCTGTGGGATATGAGGCTAGTATATAAAGCTTAATTGCTTTCCTATCTGTTATCAATTAACAACTTGAATTTGAAGTGCAAAACCAATAACTATTCTCATCAGAATAAAAAATGCTAAGGATCATATAAAGAAAACTAAATAACACTGAAAAAAAGATATTTGTGACTCTGATCGTTTATCTAATGGAGTTGATTATAAATTGATACATAAAGCTTCACAAAGTTTTTAAGATCATTATATCACTGTGCACTGCAAAGGATGGAAGAATAGAAATTTAGCAGACAGGATGTAGCTTGAAAAGACTAGGCTATAAAATGTGGCTATTTTCTATTATAAAGGATGACTCAGAAAACCTAGGAAGGAGCAAAGATGGCACAACCAAGAGGAAAGGACAATCATTTCTAAGGAGCAGCAATTGTTCATGGTCAAAATATGCAAGCATGTGGCTCTTTTGTGAACTGTTATGGAACTATAAAATGTATGTTCCTTTCTTTCAGCTTACTCAAGTTTTTAGTTATTTTTCTAAAATAATTTTACTTTGTTTGGTAATTTCATACATAAGCATTCCCACCCCTCTCTCTCTATCTTCAACTCTTCCCATACCACCCTTCCCAAGTTTATGACCTGCTCTTTAATTATTTACGTGTGTACATACATGTGTATGTAATATATTCTCATTTATTTATAACCTACTGACTCTCACACAGGTTATTCAATACCAAGTGGTCAGTCATGGACATACGTACATGTGAGTAAAGCATTCCCCTTTTGAACTGTGGTGTCTATTGAAAACTGTCTTCCTCTATCATTGGTCTATCAGATAGAGTGACTTCTTGCTTCAGTACAGAACTTCAATGTCAAGAAGAACTACACTCAAGAAATTAACAGTTCCATTGACATCTGGATTTGACTCAGATGACAAGAACCTGGATCTGATTCCATAATGTAGAGGAACTTTGGGTAGGTTGTAGACAGTGTTGGAAGAAACAAAGCATGTTGCTTATGGAGAGTGTAAATACTATGTGGCTAAAAAATGGACTGTGGTGGTTTAAAAATCATGTTAGGAAATATTTGACACTCTTCCAAGTAATAGAAATTAAATTCTTTCTTCACAAATATAAGTAGGCTTGGAATTGCTTTGACCAGGCAAGTAGTGTAAAAGTGACACTATATTCCTCCAACACTAGGTAACAGAAGGCAATGGAAATTCTGTCTTCTCCTGATGGATTATACACATTTGATACTAATGATAATATGTAAATACTCTAATGTTCCCAAGACAATTATCTTGTCAGGAAGTACCAACCACACAAAATGGCATGTGTTGTTCTTTAGCTAACAGGATTAGTTAAGCCACATCTTTATTCCTCCTCTATCTTTCAAAGCAGAAATATGAATAAAGAAGTCTTACAATGATTCTATAAATTAAAGACATCCCTCGTCACTGACATGTTACCAACAGAGCGGTGTTGGAGATAATTGTCATTTAGGTCCTGTATGAAAAGTTCTGTCATACATAAACATTGACCATAATTGATTGGATTTTGTTTTAATCTCATATGTTTAGTTTGGCTTATAATGCAACCAATACAAAGAAGATTCATCTTGTCTCAAATACATAAATATAAAATTTGCTACCAAAATAAAGAGAAACTTTTAGGAAAAGTAGATATGGAAATTCAAATGAGCACTACTCAAATAATATGAAAATGGCCAACTGACACATGAAAAGGTGCTCAACCTTATTAGTCATCAGGAAAATGCAAATTAAACCGTGATGAAATGCTACTTCACAACCACCAAGGAAGCTAAAAATAAAATACAGAGAAATGTGTGGATTGGTAAAAGAGCTCTCCCATAAAGTGCTGGTAGCACACTTTAAGCAGTTTAGAGAAATTATTTTTGCAATAATTCTTCTAGTTAAAAATATGCATACTCAAGTAACAATGTCACTCTGAAACACCTACTCAATAGATACCTAAATGGTGTGTACTAAAAAAGTGAGGTTTCATAGAAATTCTAGTTGCCATAATTATCAAGGCCAGACTGGAGCCAACCCACACATCCATCAAGAACATATTGAATGAATTAAGCTGGAGGTATAATCAGATATCATACTGTGCATTAATTAACATGAATGATCCTTAGCTATACCCCAAAACATAGAAAGATCTAAGAAGATAAACCTAACCAAGAAAAGCCAACTACAGGTGGTACATGTTGCACAGTTACATTTGTATATAGTTCAAAACCAGGGAAGCTTAAAAATTGATGTTATAAGACATACTTGGAGTTTCTTATGGTAAAAGAAATTTTAAAAAAATGAAAAAGAGCAAGCTAAAGTTCTCAGATCTTATAAATGCCATTTCTTAATCTAAGAGGTTGTTACTCTAGTATGTACACTACAATAACTCACTAAATAATAGGCATTAAAGCTTTATAATTATATTATGCTTCCCTAGATGTAACTGAAAAAAGGAAAAGAAGAGCAGTGGAGATTGTGTTGACAGATGAAGAAAGGTGCAGAAAGAATGATTTTGTAAATCCATGTCTCCACACTGAGAAGACTGTTGGGAATGGTCTTATTGGATGAGTCCTCTAATAACAAAGAATGTCCTCCTGTGTGAGAGTTTTCCATATGATTGTAAAGAAGAGGGGAAAGTACAAGCACTGGTCAATCAAGCACTGAAAAACATAAATAAAAATGAGTGTTAGACACTATTAACCATCTATTTGGGCAATAAATTTGTTTCTGCTGAAGAAAGAACATTGAAAAACACAGGAGATTGTCCAGCAGAGATACAATAAAATTGAATGTGCCTTATAGGAATCAGTATCTTCTGAAGCAAGAGCAGTGGCAAGAACCACATTATCATAACATTCCAGAGCTAGAGGCAGAGCAAATGAAGGCCTAGGATTCCCAGAATCTAGGAAATCAAGAGTCAAGTTTGAAGGTCTATTGGCATTTGACTCGTTCACATGTGTGACCCCTACTTGTAGATGGAAATTTCTCTGATCCTGCCTGGCCCTGCAGTCTGGATGAATCTCTCCCATCCACAGCCCTACAGCTGATTATAAAATAATCACTCAGAAGCTTAATACTAATTACAAACTGTATAGTTGTGGGATGTCTTTCTGTATGCTGTGGATCTGTGTTGCTCCAATTGGTTAATAAATAAAGCTGCATTGGCCTATGCAGGGCAGAATGGAGCCAGGCAGGGGATCCAAGAGGGATAAAGAGAAGAGAAAGGCAGGGTCAGAAGAGACACTGAGAGCTGCTACCAGAAGTAAGATGTGAGAGAGCAGGTAAACACCACGGCCACGTGGCAAAATATAGATTAGTAGAAATGGGTTAATTTAAGATGAAAGAGCTAGTTAGCAAGAAGCCTATGTCACAGGCCATACAGTTTGTAATTAATATAAGCTTCTGTGTGCTTACTTGGGATGGAGTGGCTGCAGGACTGGGTATAACACAAGAAAACTTCCAGCTACACATACCATGTAACATTAATTGAGGCAAGGTATGCAACAGAACTTCACTCTTTCTTTATCTGTTAAACAAATATTTTGTGTCTTCTTAATAGATACTAGGAACTCTTACTGGCCCTATGAAGGAAGACACTAGTATGCCCAATATTAATTAATTACCATAAGGATCATTCTGACCTCCTGTCCCTGTTTTCTATAACTTCCTCAATCAGTGCAAAGTATTCCTCTTCCCCTCCCCCAAGCCTTCCCTCTCCCTCTTCCTACAATACCTCACTCTACTCCTTTTTATCTTTTGTGGATAAGCACCATGTATCTGCTTAAGTTCTCAATTCTAGAATAACTGTACTGTGCTGTGGATATCGCTCTGTGTAAATAAAGTTCTGATTGGCCAGTGGCCAGGCAGGAAGTATAGGTGGGACAAGAAAGAAGAGAATTCTGGGAAGTAGAAGACTGGAGAGAGACACCACCAGCTGCCGCCATGAAAAGCAACATGTAAAGACACTGGTAAGCCACAAGCCATGTGGCAAAGTATAGATAAGCAGAAATGGGTTAATTTAAGATAGAAGAAGTAGATAACAAGAAGCCTGCCACAGCCATACAGTTTGTAAACAATGTAAGTTTCTGTGTGCTTTCTTGGTTGGGTCTGAGCGACTGTGGGACTGGCAGGTAAGAGAGATTTGTCCTGACTGGGCCAGGCAGGAAAACTCTAACTACAAATGGCATCCAACATGTTGGCAAGAATTTCCACTTAAAACCTGAGAAAAAAGATTCTAAAACAGAGCTAAAAAGAACTTCCTAGTTGTCTCTCTCAAGTTAGCCACAGCCTGCCAGTTTGAGCTACTATGGCGGGTTGCTGGCATGTGTGTCTGACCTGCAGTGTGGTGGGAATGAGGAATCTACAAGCGGCACTTTACTCTGCTGTGTGGTGGATTTAGCCTTTGCTAGTTAAAAAAAAAAAAAAAAAAAAAAAAAAAAAAGAAAGATTTCTGGGCTATGCGCTGCTTTAATAGAACTGCTTCTGATAGTTGATGGTACACATGGCTCCAGACCCAGAGCTGGCGGTAAAGTGTACCACTGCCGTGGTGGGAAGCTGAGGTGGGCGGAGCCAGCAGCCACAGAGGCATTTCAATCTTACAAAGATGGATATTACACAGAGAATCAGGTTTGTCTTGTCTTTGGGACTTTTAACTGCAGAAAAGGATTTGATTGTAAAAGCTGTTAAATAAATATGTAAATTTTAAAGGTAACTTGACTTCAAAATTTGGATATAAGGATATGTTGCTGTGGAAAAGAGTCTCTGCTTTTGTTTCCACAGAAAGCCAGAGGCTGTGGATTTGTTCCAGATTAAGATACAACAGGTTTGATCAGCCAAGACCACCTGAAAGGTCTCTGATGACACCATGGCCCAGATGACCCAACATCCAGAATGCTTTCAAGGCAACTGGCTCAGAGGTTCACCCTAATGGACTACTCTATAATCCTAAAATTTTCTTTGTATCCCCATAAGATACAGCGGCCCCCTCCAGCAGGAAGTAGTAAGAGAAACTACGCCCACATTCCTAAAATTATGAAGCTGGCTTTGGAGATGGAATTGGCTCACTCCTTCTCTAAACCCAGACACACTGCTAAAAAAAAAAGGTTAAGAGATTCTTGTGTCCCAAATCAGAAGAGTCCTCTGGTGTGGGACAGAGAAAAACCAATATTTTTATTTAAAACAGGTTGATTATAAATGAGATCTCTTTCTAAAGAAAAAAGGGGAATATGATATAGATATAAGAGTCTGTAAAGGTAGATTAAGGAACTTACTTCTAAAGAGCAACAACTTGTTTAAAATGTTTTACATTGGTAAGATTTTAGTCTATTGATACAAACTTTAAGTTAATTTTGTTATACTGTGTGTATATTTCTACTCTTGTTTAAGGTATTATGTTTGTACAGCTCATTTAAAATTGTAATGGATAATTAAAAATAGATTAATAACTGGTCATCTATGATAACCATACTCATAGCCATGTTAGTTAAGTCTTCTAGGTATACACAGAGATATTTCAGATAGACAGGTAATCTTCAAACACTTCAAAGGTCTACAGAATATGGCATTTAAGATATTTTTAAAATTTAGACTTTCTGGACAGTGAGACATGTCTGCTCCTGGCAGCACCGATTTACTTCAGAGAGGAGGATGGGCATTGAAGACACTTCATATGGAGTTTATCTTCACCTTGGCAAAAATAGCCATTTGGGCAAGAAACTATTCTTTCCTGGACTGCTCGATCACCTGGACATGCAGGACCCATAGAAAGGTGACCACTGAACTTTGCTTTCAAAATGGTCCTTCAGGTTCCTGCTTCACAGAGGAAACTGCCAGACATTCTACAGGACACTGAGAGAAGTGACCGAGAGACTTTAGTCCTGTGGGCTGAAGACAAATGCCCAACTTTACAAAGGAACATTAGGTGACTGTCCAGGCTGCCAGCTGTCTCTGTCTACCCTGCAAGACTCCCGAAAGTTGCTTGCATCCTTCTTCTGGTTCTCAGGTAATATTATATCCTTCTGAGGTCTTTGATGTGGTTGAAGACTAGATAGTTATAATTTCCTCAGTTATGAAAAAAGATACGTTAGTTATAAAACCTTAGACTCATAAATATAAGATAGATAGGATATCTTCTTTAATATTGTAACTGTAATTCTTGCTTGATAATTGTTTTATGTAATTGTACTATGTAAAAGTTAAAACCTTCCTTAAAAAAAAAAAAAAGAAAGGGGAAGTGCTGTGGATATCGCTCTGTGTAAATAAAGTTCTGATTGGCCAGTGGCCACGCAGGAAGTATAGGTGGGACAAGAAAGAAGAGAATTCTGGGAAGTAGAAGACTGGAGAGAGACACCGCCAGCCGCCGCCATGAAAAGCAACATGTAAAGACACTGGTAAGCCACATGCCATGTGGCAAAGTAGAGACTAACAGAAATGGGTTAATTTAAGATAGAAGAAGCAGATAACAAGAAGCCTGCCACGGCCATACAGTTTCTAAACAATGTAAGTTTCTGTGTGCTTTCTTGGTTGGGTCTGAGCAACTGTGGGACTGGCAGGTAAGAGAGATTTGTCCTGACTGGGCCAGGCAGGAAAACTCTAGCTACAGTACTGCAATATTGCAAAACACACAAAAAAATAACTATCAGCTAAGGTACAAGTACAGTTCACTTTGTCTTTATTCTCACAGACGCCATTCATCTTCAAGTTACTGTGACCATTACCATTATTCTAATTCTTTCACTAAGATTCTTTCACACAGTTATGACAGAGTAAGAGTCTGTCCACCACAATATGTATTCCTTCTAGAGATGATAAGACTACAAAAGCTTTTTTTAAACTTGCAAAATCTGAGTTTTAATTTTTCTTCTATAAAGATCTATCAGCTTGAGCTTGAAAGATAACTCAGCCATTAAACTAGGCTCACAACCAAACAGATCTGTGGGCTTTTACAAATGTGTTGTCATGCATTTACCATTAAGATACTAAACAGAATATTTTGTCTCCTATATTATAGCCATTCAACCCTCACTCCATCCTCCAAACCTCTAGCAACCATTTTAGTTTTCTTGCCTTTTATAGATTTTCATGTAATTGAAATCATACTTATGTTTTCAGTATTTTAATAGTGGCTTCTATCATTCAAAACCTAGATTTAACACACATATATGCCTATTTATAGCTTAATAGACAATTTTCTTTTTATAGTTAATTAAATTCCTACTTGCTTAGCTGTTTATTGTTTACTGAAAATTACCATTTTTCAATGTCTGATTATTATGAATAATGCTGTTATTCACATTCATGTGAAAGATGTAAATATTTAGGAGTGTAATAATGGAGCTGTATATATTAAGATTTGTAAAAGTATGTCAACTCCTAAGAGATCTTCAAAGCTGTATTAGTTTACATTTTTATGACTGATGAATGGAACTGCTACTTTGCTCTTTATCAGAATTCAATGTTAATAGGTCTTAGATTTTTAACTATTTTAATAATTTATTGTTACAGTTTGCAGTTTGCTAAAAGCAAATGATGTTGGGCATTTTTTTTATACCCTTATTTCACATCTATATAGGTTTCCTGATGTAATGGCTTTTCAGATCATTCTGATTGGGTTGTATGTTTTCCAAAACTGTGTTTTGGAAATTTTAGGTACAATTTCTTTATCATATATACATTTGGAAATGTTTTCTTCCAGTATGTGACTTGTAGTTTCATTCTCTCGACAGTATATTTATTACAGCAGAATGTTTTCATTGTAATTACCTTCAAATCACAGATCACACTTGAATCTAAAAAGCCACCTCAAGTATCATGAACTTGAGAGGAATTCAGGAAAACATGGAAGGATTGGGAAGAGTTTGGAGTGGAAATGATGTAAAGACAGTACTCATTGATGGGAAATTATTAAATAATAATAAAGTATGTGCTAAAAATAATTAAGATAGTGTGATGTTGGTTCAAGTAAAATTAACTAAAATACCATAATTGAAAGCATGGAATAATTATGTGCGCATGTGTGTGTATGTTTATACATTTTACGACAAAGATGTCTTTGCTTGGCAGTGGTAAATGGATGATTCATTCAGCAAATCTTTGGGGTAAATGAAAAGCCATGATCAAAAAGTAATTTGAACTTTATGTCACAACCTACACAAGACTCAATTCCAATGTGGGTCGTAAATCTAAATGAGAAAAGCAAATCAATAAAGACTCTAGGAGATAATAAACATGAATGTTTTGTGGCTGTAGAATTGGTAGAGACTGAACAAAATAAACACTAAAGCACTAATAATAAATGAAAATATTGGCAGATAATACTGAATTAAAACTGGAAGTTTTGGTTATTTTTAAAGTAATGAAAAAAAAGCCAGTACAAGGAAGAGGTTATCTCTTTTGGAGTTGTTGGCCAGGGAAGTTCCAGAAATCCCTCAACATCATAGGCTGTTGTCAATACTGTTCATTTCCCTCCAGAACTAGACAGTAAGATCTTATTGCTAAAAATACTATATACTTGAGTCATAGAACATGGGGAGATAAAGCTGGCACTACCTGGAAGCTTCATCTCTCTAATAGCTTACTTTCAAAGTACTGGAAGGTGCTATGCAACCCACTTGAGAAGAAAGGTAATCATAAATCTTACTCACATGTGAACCCTGGTACAATACTGGTATTAACATGATGGGAGTAACCAACACTTTTCAGATTGGATTTAAAGCCTTTCCACAAAGAAACTCTATACCTAGCCTAAGAACATATTACTAGACAGATCCTAAGTCTTAGGGAAGAACCTATTAATATTATGCTTTGAAGTGGGCATAGCACTGAGCCAATTTCTAATGATTTATCACTGTACCCATAGGTTACTGCATTGTTTAACCCTCATCAGAGAACCTTTCATTAGCAGCTGACAGTAATTCACAAATAGACCCACAACTGGTCAAGGTGCAGAGAATAAGAGACAGTGGGATGCTCAGCTCTTAAATGGAGCATCTATAATTACACCTTCCTCCCATGTTTCAGGAAATTAGACACTCACACAAATCTATAAAAATAAATACAAAATTTTAAAAAGACAAAATAAAAATAACTAATAGATACTTGGAAAAATGTTCTAAACCATTAATTATCAAGGAAATGTAAATTAAAACTATACTGAGGGCTGACTTCATAGTTCACTGGGTAAAGGCATTTTCTGTGTGAACCTGGTTACCTGGGTTCCATGCTTAGAATTCCCCTAAATGTGGAAGAGAATCAATCCTAGACAATCTGTCTTCTAACCTCCAAATGTGTATCATTGCACATGCCTCTCCATCATGTACATGCATGATGCATACACAGTCATAATACGAAATAAAATATTTTAAACTTTTTTGAGATTCCATGTCACCCAGTCAAAATGAGTAAAAATAAATTAAATGAAAACAAATGCTGGTGGAGATGTAGGGAATGACGACCAATTAGGTTTTGACTATTCTTTATGGATGTGTAAACTAGCATGGCCACTCTGGAAGTCAGTATGGAAGTTTTTCAATAAAATAAATATAGGGGCTTCAGAGATTGCTCAGAGATTAAGAGCACTTGTCCTTCCAGAGGACTAGGTTTTGATTTCTAGTACCCACATCAGATGGTTCATGGTGACCTATAACTCCAGCTCCTGGGAATCTGATGCCCTTTTTGGCATCCACAAACACCTGGGTACACCTGATGCACATATCTACAAGCAGGCGCTCTCTCTCTCTCTCTCTCTCTCTCTCTCTCTCTCTCTCTCTCTCTCTCTCTCTCTCACACACACACACACACACACACACATACACACAAAAAAATAAAATAAAAATAAATATTAAAAACCTTAAAGATAGAACTATCATTGAACCAGTCATACTAATCCTGAGCATATATCCAAAGGATTTAAACTCTACCACAGAAATATGTGCACACTCATGTTTATTACAACTTTATTCGTAACAGTGAAGATATAGAATAAGTGAGAATTCCATAAACAGATGAACAGATAATAAAAATATGGTAAATATATACATGGAATTTTATTCAGCTGCAAAACCATGACCATTGCAGGAAAATTGGTTCAATTATTATATTCATTGACATATTCCAGTTTAAGAAAGATTAATATGGCATATTTTATATTTATTTCTTCATTTTAAATTATGTATATGCACATGTTATGCACTCATGTGCACATGCATGCTCTAGTATGTGTTTATATGTGTGGTAGGATCATGAAACTACAAAAGGAACCATGGGGATATTAGGTGAGGGTTTGAGAGGGTGGGAAAAAAGATGAAAAATAAAATGGGGTAAGAGAATGCATGTAACATGAAAGCAGAACAACATGAAAGGAAATAAAAGAAGCAAGAATGAGAGAGGAGATGGGGAAAATGATAGTCATAAAGATGGAATGAAGTAATGATGTTTGAGGGAAAATGAATGAAAATGTAGATAAACATATTAAATAAATCATGTCACTTTCAGAAAGACAAATACAACATTGTCTCTAATCTGTGGGTTCTAAACTTTATAGATACATAAAATCTTATATGTACAGAATGAAAGCAGAAACAAAACTGTCAAAGGAGACCAATAGGACAGGAGAGAGTGGAAAAATGGAGGGTAGTCAGGTATGAGGAAATATGATCAAACTTCATTACATATGTTATGAGACTTCAATATATATTACATGAAAATGGGTTAGTTAAACTTGTAAAACAAAATTAAAGTTAGACAGAAGTAAAATAGAAAATTATAGGAGAAAATACAGGCATGACCTGGTAGCCAGCTTACCTGACACATTGCATTTCTAAATAAGAATCATGGCACACCATGCTCCTGAATATTCCCAGAAGTCAGAACATTGAATTCTGAAGTAACATGAGTGGCTGGTAGCTGACTTACTGACATGTCCACACTGTCCACTTCTCCTTTAATGTCTTCTTCTGCATAGTGACCCTGGTGATATGAGCACTCACAATCTAATCTGAAGTAATGTGCTAACCAATCTCAGTCAATAGGTTTACATGATATAAATGTTTGCTCGTGTGCAATAAAGCAGAAGCTCTTCTCTAAAAATGGCTCCAAAGTGGTTATTCACTGCGCCCTTTTACCATGGGTGAGGTAGCTGGGCTAAGAGAGCCAATGAGAAGGCCTGAGTTGACAGGAAGTCATGCATTTGGAAGCTGCAGAGTTGGTGAGGTAAGGTTGGCTGGTGGCTTTCCCTATTTCTCTGATCTAAGGCTTTCACTCCTATATTTGATTATAAGGTTTTTTTTTTAATTTAATAAGACCTTTTAAGCTTCATGTTATGCTTGGCATCCAACTGTGGGGCAAATTCATAAAAAGCCACTTGCCTATGTCCTTGCAGGCCCCAGCTCCCCTGTGCAAGCAGCCAAAGCTACACCAGGCCAGACTGCCTGTGAACTTACAGAGCCTCTGGCTCATGCCCAGTTGCACAGCTCAGGCCAAAAC
Organism: Onychomys torridus; assembly: GCF_903995425.1. Classification (NCBI taxonomy): domain Eukaryota; kingdom Metazoa; phylum Chordata; class Mammalia; order Rodentia; family Cricetidae; genus Onychomys; species Onychomys torridus. The sequence goes on from NC_050466.1 coordinate 49,954,426, forward strand.
ACATGGCTGGACTTTCTTTAGCTTTTATTCTCCAAGTTGACGGTGGGCTCGCTTTCTCTTTCTCTCTCTCTCTCTCTCTCTCTCTCTCTCTCTCTCTCTCTCTCTCTCTCTCAATTTCCATCTCAAACTTCCCCCACACTGGTTAACTGCTTTGAAATTCCCTTGGACTTTTACTGTTGTTCTACACAGATGTGGTAAGTCAATTAAGATATCTTAAAGGATGAAACTAGTTAAAAGAGAGTTTTTTCCCACATTAAAAAAATGGGAAAAGTTTTACAAGGGAAGGAATTTGGTCTCTGTTTGGTAACACATTAGGCAGTCTGAAAATGGAACAATTACATTAGAGCATAATTAATGTTGATGGGATGTAAGTAACATCAATTATGAAAATTATTTGTTTAATAATTTTTTTAGAATTAAAAAGGTTGGTCAATTTTAGTGCCAAGATAAAAACTAGAAAAAACTGTTAAAATGAATCATAGAGAAATTCAGAGCCAGACAAGAGAATTTAAAGGTGAAAATAACTCAGGGTTGACTTTAGAAAAAACTGTTAAAATGATTTATAGAGAAATTCAGACTCAGACAGAAGAATTTAAAGGTGAACTTAGCTCAGTATTGAATGAAAAGGTTACAGAGAAATAGCTTCAGGTTACCAGACAACAGATTTTAATATACCCAGTAACCTTACAGAAACTGCCAGATGCTCATATTCAAGCTAATTGGACCCAAGTGGAAATGTTAGATTTAAGGAGATTTAAGGAAGGTGTAGTAACATATGGCATGCATTCTCCATTAGTAAAGCAGATGTTAAACTCATGGACAACTTGTAATAGAATTATCCTTCAGGACTGGAAAGAATTAGTTGCAGTGGTGCTAGAGGCCAGACAACTGGGTTTAAAGAGGAAAACTGGGTTTAAAGAGGAAGCTAAAATTCTAAAATAGTGATGTAGGACTAGAGGTATGGAAATTTCCCAGGATCAGCTTCTTGGAGAAGGCAATTACACTGATATACAAAGACAATGCTTATATGATAAATAAACCTTAATTCTATGCCCCAACGGCAGACATGAATGCATGGGACAGAATTGAGGAAGCAGGAAAGAAAATTGAAACATTCACAAAATTTTACAGGGCCCCCAGAGAATCCTTCACGGATTTCTTACAAAGGTTTTCTTCAGCAGTAAATAGAATGATACCAAATTTAGAAGCTAGACAGATAATAATTAAATCTTCGGCTTTTGAGAATGTGAATGCAGCATGCAAAAGAATAATCAGGTCATTAAAGGCAAGAGCAGCGCCAGTGGAGAACTGGATCAAGAACATAATTACTATTGAGTCTCATAATGATGATGATATGTGGATAGGAGTGGATATATTAAAAGCTTTGAGGAAAAATGTCAGATGTTTTAGTTGCAGTAAACAAGGTCATTTGAAAAGAGAGTATAAACAGGGAATTCCTAAAAAGAATGTCCCTCCCTTCTGGATTATGTACAAAGTGTGGTAAGGGTAAATAATGGACCAATGAATGTAGATTAACAAGGGAAAGATAAGGTAATCCTTTGACTCTGCCCTCAGAAAACTCCCAGAGGGTCCTCATGCAGACCCCCTGCCAGCAAATAGAGTTCAGACCTTTCCTGCCATCATAGAAGAAACCCATTCTCAGAGCAATTAAATAACCAAATGCCTATTGGAATAAACCAGGTTGCCCAAGAGGATAGAACAGCTGTAGCAGAGAGAATAGGAAATTCAGGAGAAACCACTAAGCAAAATTTTTGACAAATTTCTATAAATGAACTAAGACCAAAATTAAAATTACAAGTAAATGGAATTCTCTTGGAAGGTTTAGTAGACAAAGGTGTGGATGTTACAATGACTGCACCAGAATTTTGGCATCAAAACTGGAATACTTAGGAGGTAAATGCTCAATTGTTAGGATTGGAACATTATCTCAAGCAAAACAGAGAACAAGATGGCTTGAATGTATAGAGCCAGAAGGGTACAGAGGAAAATTAAAGAAATATGTGGCTAATACAGCTATGAATTTATGGGGTCATGATCTATTACAACAATGGAATACTCAGATTAACATTACTCCAGCCTCAGAAACAAACCATATACTAACACATGTTTCTGAGAGAAATAAAGAGCAGTCACTGGCCATTCAAATTGTACAAGAACAGGGCATAACAACTGCTGATCTTTCAAAGACACCAACAGCTCTAACTTTAAAATAGTTAACAGACCAGCCTATAAGGGTTCAACAAGGGCCTTTAACAATAGAGGAACAGCAAGACTTGGAAGAACTGGTACAAGGCAGTTAAATGCTCAGCATATCGGAGAATCAACCAGCCCTTGGAATTCTCCTGTATTTGTTATTAAAAAGAAATCAGGTAAATGGAGAATGGCACTAGACCTTAGAGTAATTAACAAAGTAATTCAGCCAATTGGCTCTCTACCATCTGGGATTCCTTTGCCTACTCTGTTACCTAAAGGGTGGTCTCTTATAGTTATCAATTTAAATGACTGTTCATTCTCAATACCCTTACAAAAAAAAGATAAAGATTTGCCTTCACAGTGCCTATTTATAAAGAATCTCAACCAGTTAAGAGATATCAATGGAGCATCCTCACACAGGGAATGTGGAATAGCCCAAACTTGTGCCAATATTTTGTACAACAGCCATTGGAAGTGATACATAAAAAATTTCCTAAATCTATAATTTATCATTATATGGATGATATTTTACTAGCTGACCCAAAGGAAGATACTTTAGAAAGAATGTTTGAAGAAGTAAAGAAAAGTTTGCCTTGTTGGAGATTACAAATTGATCCTGAAAAGATGCAAAGAGGAGATTCTACTATTTAGGATATAAAATAGGTCTATAAAAAATTAGACCCCAAAAGGTACAAATTAGGAGAGATCGATTACAGACTCTTAATGAGACATTTCTTGTCTATGAACTATTGTTGCAGTAAAAAATGATGAACTGAGTAATTTGTTCAAAACCTTAGAAGGTGACAGGAACTTAAATAATCCAAGAGAATTATCACCTGAGCTGAGAAAGAATTGGCCATGGTAGAAAAGAAGGTACAGGAAGGACATGTGGATTGTGTCGATCAAAACCTGGATGACATTTTGGTTATTTTACACTCTGGGCATTCTCCTACAGGAATTTTAATGCAGAGGGAAGATATTATATTGGAATGGATATTTTTACCAAATAAACAGAATGAAAAATTTAAATTTATGTGGAAAAGGTCTCTGACTGGATTTTGAAAGGAAAATTGAGACTTCACCAATTAGCAGGAAGAGATTCTGCAGAAATTGTAGTACCTTTAACTAAGGATGAAATTGAAAAATTATGGGCAAAAAGTGAACCTTGGCAAAGAGATTGCAGTAATTTGGGGGAGAGATTAATAGCAAATATCCTAAAAGTGATAGAATTCAACTTATAAAGAGAGCTAATTGGATTCTGCCTCAAATTGTTTGGGAAACACCCATATCTGTAGCCTGTACATTTGATACAAATGAAAACAAACAAAGAAAGGCAGTTTACATATCAGAAAATTTAAGTAAAGTGGTTCAAAGTCCTTATAATTCAGTTCAAAAATCGGAATTATATGCTATTCTGTTAGTATTAATGGATTTTTCTGAACCTCTCAACATAGTCACTGACTCTCAGTATGCTGAAAGGGTGGTCTTACATATTGAGACTGCAGAACTTATCCATAATGAGTCAGAATTAACTTCACTATGTATTCAGTTACAAGATACAATCAGGAATAGGATGCATCCTTTATATATAACTCATATCCAATCCGAAACATGTCTGCCAGGATCTCTAACACAAGGTAATGATGAGATCAATAAATTATCAATAGGAAATGTGCTGGAGGCCTCATAATTTCATTAAAAAACATCCTGTCAATAGTAAAGGTTAAAAAAAAGGGTTTTTCCATAACCTGGCCAAAAGCCAAGAAAATTATAAGGAAATGCCCTACTTGTTCTTTTTACAATCAGACTCTGATACCAGGAGGATGTAACTCAAAGGGTATTCAGAGGAATAAATTCTGTGAGAGGGATGTGTTTTATTTTGCAGAATTTGGAAAATTGAAATATGTACACCACACTATTGATACTTATTTAGGATACCAAATGGAAAACACTGATTCTATAATCATTCATTTGACAGAAGTTATAGCCATCATGGGTATAACTGCACAAATTAAAACTGACAATGCTCCAGCATATTTCTCTGGTAAAATGAAACAGTTTTTTGCTTATTACATTATAAAGCATATTATAGGTACATCACATAATCCTACAGGACAAGCAGTCATAGAAAAAGCAAATCAAACTCTAAAGGATATGCTAAATAAACAGAAAGAGGTAACAATAACCCCCAGAAATAAATTACATAATGCTCTATTAACTTTGAATTTTCTCAATGCTAATGAGAAAGGAACAATGGCTATAGATAGACATTGGATAATAGAAAAAACTACAGAATTAAATCAACCTAATTACTTTAAAGGTGTGCTGGAAACCAGGATATGTGTTACATTGGGTATGAGGTTTTGCTTTTGTTTCTATAGGAGAAGATAAGCTGTGGATACCATCAAAATTGACAAAGGTTCGATTTGAACAAGAGATACCTCTTAATTAGAAGAGGTAATAGTTCATCGACCAGCATGACTATTCAATTTAAACTAACTTATACCACTAAAAAATGCTTTTCATTTAATCAGATATAACTTGCCAAATGGGAACATCACCAAAGTTAGGCTTGGGGAAGGGTTTTTGTTTTTGTTTTTTAGGAGAATGAAGGCTAAAGAATCTACAGAACACTGGAAAAAAATGAGACATCTGAAGAAAAAGGGACAAATCTTCCATAAAAACAATGTCCCAAGAAAAAGAGTAAATACATCTGTTGGTATATCACATATAAAATTTTGTAAGTCTTCCTACATGTTTGTTTCTGCTCTTCTCTACAGACACTTAACACAAATGGACTTTTTGTAGTTCCAATTCAATTAAAAATTAAAGCTAGATTTAGAGTTGGAGAATGGCTCTCTCCTCTTTACCCAAGCATGCTGTTAAAAGGAAAATGAAAAATCTCTGTATTGTGTCAGAAGAAAGAGCCATCTCATGTGGGACAGAAGTAAACAAAAAAATTGAGGGACTATGTAGTGGGTATCTGTTCCATCTTCAGGATACGGCACCTTTTGGAATGATCTCTGCAAAATGCCATCTACCAATGCTCCAGACTTCTTTGGATTTTAGTATGTTTCTCTTGTTTGATATTGTTTGTGTTGGTTGTAGTTCCACCTTATCCAGGTCATTATTTCTTATTCCTCCTGGACAATATTTGATAATCATTACTATTGTATATAGTTTGGTATTAGCTTAGAACATTCTTATTTAGACAAAAGGGGGAGATGTAGTGGGTAGCTGTTCCAGCTTTGACCTGGAAGTACTACCCCCATTATGGCTTACAGTAACTGTCATGCCTATGAGGTAGAGCCAAGACAGGAGCCCTTAAGACCTGAGATCCAAATGGGCTGGCTCACTTGGTTCTAGATCCTGGATGCTGGAGGTAGACTGAGCAGAGTTCTCCAGATAATACCACTGGACTGCATTATACCTTTCCCAGACCCTGTAACCTAACCCTTCACTTGTAAGTTACCTCACAAAATAAATCTCCCTTTTAACTACATAGAGTCACCTTATTAATTTCACCAATAGGACTATTCTATTGCCACTAATCTCAATTCTTTGGTTCTACTTTGATGCTTTAAACTTTTCTTGTTATAAATTTTATATCAAAATTTATAAAAATTAATACATATATATTTTAAGCTTTTGTTATATTAATGGTCATGTAGAGAACTAACTAATTCTACAAAAGAGGCTTCATTTAGCTGCCTATACATGTTTTTATGTTGGGATCTCTATCAGCATTTTTCTGCATGGAATCATGACCAGGCCTAACAGTAAATACGAAGTCTCCAGAAAAATGATAGGGTCCCACAAGATGATTCCACATGGACAATAATAATACCACTAAGGTAACAAACATCACCCAAAGATCAGCTTTGGGCTACAAACTGCTCAGAACATTTACAAGATGGCTCGCTGAGATGATCCAGCCTCACATACTATTCAAGTGAGGATTTGAGATAAGCCATACACTTTTGCATTATGCAAAGACTGGACAACAAATGATACAGCTACCACCCCAGAGCTTGACAATTAACCCTCAAATTTTTCTTTTCAGGAACCCTAAAGATGCCTTCACTTACAAACAGCAGGAAGCAATTTTAAGAACACGACATCCATATTCCCAAGAAGTGGGGCAGGTGGGTTTTGGTCTTTCAATGGTTAGGGGTTTGGAATAGTTGTCATTGTTTAGTATGTTTGGTTACAAGTTGTTATCATTAATGGTCAGGAAAGAGGCTAAACAAAGGTGATTTGATTTAAGGTTCTTGTTTGAAAAGAAAAAAAAGAAAAGAAAAAGGATATAGATAAGAGGTAGTATTGAATCTACTCTAAAAAAAGAGATATAGAAATGATAGAATAAACGGTAGATTATTGAATCTACTCTGAAAAGAAAAAAGGGAGGATATAGATATGATATAGATAAAAAGGTAGATTATTGAGTCTACTTTTAAAAGAAAATTAATAGTTTTAAATACTTTACATTTGGATTGGATTTTGATATATTGTATATAAATTATATATACTGAGAATGACATTATTAGAAAATTATGTCCATATATTTCTAATCTTGTTCAGGATATTGCACCTATACAGTTCATTTAACAATGTGATGCAATTTGCTAGTCCTTGAATGTTATTATTACCAACAATTAGGATATAAAGAAATGAAAGTTAGTAGTTAGACATAACACAACCAAACTTGTAATCATATTAGGTATGTTTTCAAGGTCAAGCAGAGATATATTTTAGATAGACAGGTCATCTTCAAACCCTTCAGAGATCTACAGAATATGGCATTTAAAATGTTTTAATAACATAGATTTTTTTTTTATTTTTTTATGACGATGAGACATGTCTGCTCCTGGCAGCACCAATCTACTTCAGAAAAGATATGGGCATTGAAGAAACTGCATATGGAGTTAATTTTCACTGTGGCAAAAGTCAGCCACTGGGCAAGAAAGTACCCTCGAATTGATTGCGGACAGTATGCTAACCAAATGGACAAATAGGACACAAAACAAAGGACTACTGATCCTTGCCAAGACAAGTATGATTGCAGCTTTGGCAACAGGCATCCTCTGAACACAGGACAATATGGCACCATTGCTGAAGTGGCTTTGCAACCCAGAAAAGTTACAGTGCCTCTTTTTTTTTTTTTATGGTAGCTGAACAGGCATTAGACCAATGGCTTCTGGTGTGCAGTGGAATAGCAGTAGCTGAAACAGTTATTCTTGAAGGAGTAACTAGACTGATGGAGTCTAACCTCTCAATGGTAGACTGGCATTTAATAAAGGAGATGGAGCCACCCACAAGCCAAGAAGAATGGGCAGCTGAATTTTAAAAACAACAGCAATTTCCAGAATTTAAAATCTTTAATCACGACAGGACACTGGCAGAATTCAAGTTTATCTGGTACATGGAGTACTCACACCAAATTTGAGGTTGAGCTGTAGGCCTTGTGTACATTCTACTTCACAAATGAGTCTGTCAGATACATTAAGTCTGTAGTCCAAATAAGATGCCCCAATGTGCAGAGAAAACTTGGGTGACTGTTCAGGCAGCTGGCTGTTTCTGTCAACATACATTTCTTTTAGAATCTGCTTGTTTGCACTTCCTGTTTTACTAGGTAATATTATTTCCTTCTTTGGTCTCTGAGTGAGTTGAAGATTAGATAATTGTAGTTATAGTTTGCCTTGTTCAGAAAATTCAGAAAAGAAACTCACTAAGAGGTATAAAGTGGGGTTGGGGATTTAGCTTAGTGGTAGAGCACTTGCCTAGCAAGCACAAGTCCCTGAGTTCCATCCTCAGCTCAAAAAAAAAAAAAATACTGAGGTATAAAGTGTATAAGATTGAAAGATATCATAAGATAGTTTTCTGTTGGTAGTATAAGTTATGATAGAAAGTGAATTAGGTACATTTGGGACTCACCAAAATAGGATTGATAATGGAATATTTTCTTTGAATTTGTCAAATTCAAATGGACTAGATAGTGTTCATGTATTTATTGCTTGTATATATTACATATAGTTATTGTACTTATTGTATATAGTTTTCCTTATATTAGTTATAATCTTTGTATTTTTTATTTTTTTTATTATACAAAAAAGGGAAAATGTGGTGATACTTTATTTGTGCTTTAATAAAATAAAGTTTGCCTGGAGAACAGAGGAAAACCAGTCACTATAGTAAATATAAAAGTCAGGCCGCACACTCCCTTAATCCCTGAGCAGACAGGTCTCTGTGTGTTCAAGGCCACACTAGGGACAGAGCCAAGCATGGTGACCCATGCCTTTAATCCCAATACCAACCATAGAGACCCGGAGGTCTGTACAGACAGACAGATAGTGACAGAGCTGTATAGGAAAAGGAAGTAAGATATCTGGGCTAAGAGAGAAAGTGCAGAAAAGCAAGGCATATAAACCCTGGGTAGACATAAAGTCATGTATTTGAAAGCTGCAGAGTTGGTGAGGTAAGGTTGGCTGGTGGCTTTCCCTATTTTCCTGATCTAAGGCTTTCACCCCTATATTTGGCTCCATGTTTTTTCTTTAATAAGACTTTCTAAGCTTCATGTTATACATGGGCATTGTTGTCTTGTTGAGGGCATCACTGGTAATGGTGGCAAAAAATGTATTGCCTAGTGACATTGTATATGCTTCAGTTTATATAAGTAAATTCTATGAACAGAAATGAATTAAAGTGGAATGAATAAAAATACAAAGAATATAAAGGAAACCAACAGCTGACTACTTGAAAAAAATCAATAAAATTAACAAAGCTCTAGTCTAAAAAGACAGACAAATTTAAAAAGAATAATAAATAACAAGAATTACTAATATTGGGGGTCTAATTGAATTTCATTGAAGACATAAGAAAAAGAGAGTAATAAGACAGATATATTCATATAAACTCAAGAACTTAGATGATAAAGAATCCCTTTGAAATAAAGCCAGACATTACCAAACCATACATACAAATGAAATGAAAACTTACAAGTGAATTTTAAATGGAAAATTGTAAGTGGATTAAAACTATTAAAATACTGAGAATTTCACACATTATACTGTTAGGGTCATGGAGAAGTCCAACAAAAGACTACCATCCACATATGCAATCAGCAAACGAGTTTATTACCTCAAGAAAGATTCCAGCATACTGGGACAACCATCCTACACAAAGGCAAAATGGCTCCTCAGTTAGGTCACTTTGGATATGACTGGCTTAAGCAAGTGGCAATCATACTAGTACAATCTAACTGGCTACGACTAGCAAGGCTGATTAAGGCTACAGCATTTCCATTTGGGCGCATACCTGGACAAGTCCCAAGCTTTGTCCTTGAGCTGTTATGGCTAAGTCTGGCTGGCTTAGTATGCAATGACTGTGGGGGGGTGATTCAGGCCTGGTACTGCACATACAAGGCCTCCTTGTCCTTGCTGTTGGGGATGTTGGAGATTGATTCTTCTTTGTTTGTGGCTCTTCTTCAGAAACTACCTGCTCAGTTCCAAGAAGCAGGGACTGAGGCCTAGTTCTTAACAGGATTATTAGGGCAGGCTGCCATGATATTTGCCTGGCCCTCTCATATACAACTGTGTTTTGATCAAATCATCACCCATTACCTCACTTCCAATTCTTCTCATATCCTCCCCACCACTTTTCTCTCCAAATTCCACATACTCTTCATTTTGAAAAATGCACTAAGTGCTTCCTGTATGTGCCTGAAGCACAGGGTTTTGAAAGTTTTTCTGTTTACTCCTCACCTGTAATCTGAAGGCCAAAATGTTTACAATTGGGTTCCACATGTTTCTATGGTGCATTGATTGAGACCCCACTATCTAGAATATGTCTTTTCAGTTCAGCTTGTGCTGTCACACTGAGTTGTAACAGTATGGCCATCTTCCATCTAGGAACCTAATGTGGATATAGAAGTATCTTTGGCATGGTATAAACTGCCTGCTAAATTCTTGTATTTTTTTTTCCTTTTTTGAGACAGGATTTATCTGTATAACAGTCCTAGCTGTCCTGGGTCTCACTCTGTAGACCAGGCTAGCCTCATACTCACTGAGATCTATCTGCCTCTGCCTCCCAAGTGCTGGGATTAAAGGTGTGTACCATCACAACCACCTGGCTAAGATCTTGTCTTTGTATCCATATGCTGTGGATATCGCTCTGTATAAATAAAATGCTGTTTGGCCAGTAGCCAGGCAGGAAGTATAGGCGGGACAAGAGAGAAGAGAATTGTGGGAATGCCCCAAGTTTACAAAGGAACATTAGGTGACTGTCCAGGCTGCCAGCTGTCTCTGTCTACCCTGCAAGACTCCTGAAAGTTGCTTTCATCCTTCTCCCGGTTCTCAGGTAATATTATATCCTTCTGAGGTCTTTGATGTGGTTGAAGACTAGATAGTTATAATTTCTTCAGTTATGATAAAAGATAGAATATTTTGTTTAATTTTGCCAAAACAAATAGACTAGATATTGTAACTACAATTCTTGCTTGATAATTGCTTTGTTATATGTAATTTTACTATGTAAAAGTTAAAACCTTCTTTTTAAAAAAAAAAAAAAAGAAAAGGGGAAGTGCTGTGGATATCACTCCGTATAAATAAAATGATGTTTGGCCAGTGGCCAGGCAGGAACTATAGGCGGGACAAGAGAGAAGAGAATTGTGGGAAGCTGAAGGCTGAGAGATATTGCCAGCCACCACCATGACAAGGAAGATGTAAAGTACTTTAAGCCACAGGCCACGGGCAAAGTATAGATTAATAGAAGTGGGTTAATTGAAGATAGAAGAAGTAGCTAACAAGAAGCCTGCCATGGCCATATAGTTTCTAAACAATGTAAGTTTCTGTGTGTTTACTTCTTTGGTTCTGAGTGTCTATGGGCCTGGTGGGTGAGAGAGATTTGTCCTGACTGTGTGCCAGGCAGGAAAACTCTAACTACATCCATAGATAGTATAGCTCTTAACCCTCAGCAGAGAAGCTGCTTTTTTGCTGTAGATAGATATTTCTAGTGACCCAGAACTGATTGATGTGCAGAAAATAAGAGACGGTTGATTTCTCATTTCTAAGTGTAACATATATATCACATCTCCCTGAAAGGCTCAAAGAATATCACTAAATAGGAAGCAAAAATATCCTTATAGTTAAAAGTATTGAATTTCTGCAGGAAAATATTATTTGTTAGATATTACAGGGCTGTTGGACACATGTGCATAGTCTGTATTATGAGATATGCACATGATCAAGCCAGCTCAAATCCTAGCATGGGTAGCTGAAGGGCTCATGAAAATCCAACTTAACTGAAGAGCTATTGGGAATTAATTACTCCTGGAGGAACAAGAGTTAGTTTTCAAGATTACAAGAGGCTACACATGATCCAGTAAATTACCCTACAGCCAGGCATACTTGATGGTAAAATTCTATTGCTATAGATGCCACATACTTGAGACATAGGACATGGAGAAATCAAGGTAGTATTGATGTGGAATGTTCATCACTACTGGCTAACTTTCACAGTAGTATCAGGTTATATTTATGCAATCAAGGGAGAAAATTATTCGAAAGTCTTATCTAGCTATGAACTTTACAAACAACAAAAATGACTGGCCTGGGAATGTGCCCACTAGTTAAATAGTGTCACAAGTGTTGTGGGAGTAACCAATCACTTTATGATTGGATTTAAATCCCACTACACTGGGTGGAACTCATGCCTGATATATTAACTGGACCAAAAACCTGTGGCTAACTAAATAGGTCACAGAGGAGAGCCCAATACTAATACTAACACAGCCTGATACTAATGCTAGTATTCTATGATGAAACATTATAACGAATGCAATTTATAGAAGAAAAGGCAGATTTCAGGCTTATGGTTCCAGAGACATAAAAAAAAGTCCATAAGAGAGAATTTCGTAGGCAAACACCAGTCATTATGGCAGGAACACCTGAGAGCTAATCTCAAATCATAAGCATGAAAAAGAGAAAGTGAACTCAAAATGGTGAAAGTGTTTAAACTTTCAAAGCCTATCCCTAGTGACATACTTCTTTGAACAAGATCACACTCCCTTTCTTAGTTATACTTCTATTTCTGTGAAGAAACACCATGACCAAGACAACTCTTATAAAAGAAAGCATTTAATTGGTGTGTGGATGGAGGTGCTTACCTTGCAGTTTCAGAGGGTTAGTCCATTATCATCATTGTGGGAAGCAGACAGGCATGGTGCTGGAACAGTAACTGAGAGGTCTGCATCCTGATCCATAGACAGCATGCAGAGAGGGGGAAAGAGAGTTAGCAGGAGAGGAGAGAGAGAGAAAGAGAGAGAGAGAGAGAGAGAGAGAGAGAGAGGAGGGCTTGTTATGGGCTTTTGAAGCTTCAAAGACTAACTAACCCCAGTGACACACTTCACCAAGACCATACCTCCAAATCCTTTCCAAGCAGTTCTATAAACTGGGGACCAACTATTTAAACAGGTGAAAGTGGGGTGTTAAAGTCTCCCACTATTAATGTGTGGGTTTTTATATGTGATTTAAGCTTTAGTAATGTTTCTTTTACATATGTGGGTGCCCTTGTGTTTGGGGCATAAATGTTCAGAATTGAAACTTCATCTTGGTGGATCTTTCCTGCGATGAGTATGAAATGTCCTTCATCATCTCTTTTGATTGATTTTAGTTTGAAGTATATTTTGCTGGATATTAGGATGGCTACACCAGCTTTCTTCTTAAGACCACTTGATTGGAAAGTCTTTTCCCAGCCTTTAATTCTTAGGAGGTGTGTTTCTTGTATGCAGCAGAAAAATGGGTCCTGTTTTCATATCTTTCTGTTAGCCTGTGTCTTTTTATAGGTGAATTAAGTCCATTGATATTAAGGGATATTAATGACCAGTGATTGTTCGTTCCTGTTATTATTTTTATTTACTGGTGTTAGTGTGTGTGTACTTCTCTTCTTTGGGGTTTACTGCTGTGGTGTTATCTATTGCCTGTGTTTTCATGGGTGTATCTGCCTTCCTTAGGTTGGAGTTTTCCTTCTAGTGCTTTCTGTAGGGCTGGGTTTGTGGATAAGTACTGTTTAAATCTGGTTTTGTCTTGGAAGTTCTTGTTCACTCCATGTATGATGATTCAAAGTTTTGCTGGTTATATTAGTCTAGGCTGGCATCCATGGTCTCTTAGTGTCTGCATTATATCTGTCCAGGTCCATCTGGCTTTCAAAGTCTCCATTGAGAAATCGGGTGTTATTCTGATGGGTTTGCCTTTATAAGTCACTTGGCCTTTTTCCTTTGCTGCCCTTAATATTCTTTCTTTATTCTGTATATTTAGTTGTTTAATTATTATGTGGTGAGGGGACTTTTTGGGGGGTCTAGTCTGTTTGGTGTTCTATAGGCTTCTCGTATCTTCATAGGCATTTCCTTCTTTAAATTGGGAAAGTTTTCTTCTATGATCTTGTTAAATATATTTTCTGTGTCTTTGAGTTGGTATTCTTCTCCTTCCTCTATCCCTATTATTTGTAGATTTGGTCTTTTCATGGTGTCCCAAAGTTCTTGGACATTTTGGGTCATGACTTTTTTGGTTTTAGTGTTTTCTTTGACTGATGAATCTGTTTCTTCTACCGTATCTTCAGCACCAGAGATCCTCTCTTCCATCTCTTGCATTCTGTTGGTTATACTTGCCTCTGAAGTTCCTGTTTATTTACTCAGATTTCCTATTTCCAACATTCCTTCTGCTAGTGTCTTCTTCATTTTTTCTATTTCCCTCTTCAGGTCTTGGATTGTCTCCCTTGCTTTTCCATGATTTTCATTCAAGGATTTAGTGTGTTCTTCTGCTTTAATTGTCCTTTCCTCTATTTTTTATAGCGTTCTTCCCATTTTTTGTTTGTCTGTTCCTGCACTTTATTTTTGATTTCTTCTATATAAGGTTCTAGCCTCTTCATGATGTTACTTATAAGGTTGTTTTCTTCTTCTTCTTCCATTCCGTGATGTTCAGGTCTAGCTGTTGGAGAAGGGCTAGGTTCTGGTGATGCTGTATTGCTCTTTATTTTGTTGTAAGTACTTCTGCCTTGACGTCTGCCCATCTCCTCTTGTGTTCGTTCTTGGTCTTATCAGTGTACTTGGTCCAGAGAGAGTTGACAGATTTAGGGAGCATCTCTCTGTTCCAGATGGAAGCTGTGGTCCAGATGAGAGTGCTGGACTGATAGGAGCTGGGGGGCTGGACTCTGAGTCTCGGAAAATCCCTGATGTCTCCTTATTTTGTCCAGATTGGAGCTCCTCTTGTCCAGATGGGAGTTCCTCTGGTCTCTGGTCCAGATGGGATTTCCAGGGCTGGTCTCTGTTTCTGGGGAAGTGGCTGGGGTCTCCAGCAGATGGGTGTGGGGGCAGGGTGTGGAGACTGCAGTGTCTGCCTGCAGTCTTGGAAAAGGGGAGCCTTCCCACAGTGCCCGCCCATTGGCAGGAAACTGGGGCCAAGTTGGTCAGGTCCTCCTGGAGTGGCCTGTGTCCAGAGATGGGACCAAGGGCAGTTGCCTCTCTGGCTATAACCCCAGGCACTCACCTCTGATCCAGATGGTAGTTCCAGGGCAGAGGGGAGCTGGGGGTTGGTCTCTGAGTCTCAGGAAGTGGCTGGGGTCTTGGGCAAATGGGTGTGGGGGCAGGGTGTGGAGACTGCAGTGTCTGCCTGCAGTCTTGGAAAAGGGGAGCCTTCCTGCAGGGCCCTTGGACTGGCAGGAAACTGGGGCCAAGTTGGTCAGGTCCTCCTGGAGTGGCCTGTGTCCAGTGGTGGGACCCAGGTGCAGTTGCCTCTCTGACTATAACCCAGGCACTCACCTCTTGTCCAGATGGGAGTTCTGAGCAGATGCAAAAACAAAAACAAAAACACCAGTTCCATAAATAATTCCAGTTTTACATTAAAAGTTCCAGAAAACAGTTCCATTTTTAACACAAAAAAATTCATGAATCACCAGTTAATAAAGTATAAATGCATACACAAAACTTCATCGTGAGTCTAGGTAGAAACAATACATTTCTTCATTTAAACAGTTTAATTTTTAACACAAATAATTCCAGAAAAATTTCCTAGATCATCACCTAAGTAAATTCAAAATTGTTCCATTTCAATGAAATCACTATAGTTCATTTCTTAAGTCCCAAATTTCAAATAATAAATTCTGGTTACAAGCCTTCCAAATATGAAGAAACCCATAACAAAAATCTTTTTGTAGTTCTATCTCATTTTTTTTTTAAGTTCAAAAAGTTGAAAAAAAGGAAATTCTGGTATCAGACTTCTACTTCCAACTATGAAGAAACATTTTACAACCAAAATGTTTGCAGTTAACAATTTTAGTTCAAACAAGCATCTCTACAACTTTCATTCTCAAGCCAGAGACCTTTTTAGTTATAGTAACATTTTAAACTGCACCTTTTTTTTTAAATGTGAGCTCAGGTTTTTCTGTATTGTGTTGATTTTCCATGGATCTCAGCTGCAGATGCCTTGTGCTGGTTCTGGCGTCTGCCATTCTTAGCTTCTTAGCAGCTTCTGGAGCTTTTGAAACCACTCAGACTGCCTGCTTTGCAGTCTGCTAGCACACTACCTTCTGTGTCTCAGGTAATTTCACCATAAACATTAAGCATAGACTCACACTCAATAGTTACACTTTTTCACAAACTCACATACAACATGCTTAAGCATAAATTCACATTCAACATTTACGCTTTTTTACAAACATAACATTAACATCTACTTATTTATACTTCTTAAGGAAACAAAACTACTTTAGCAAATTCATTTCTTATATACATCTTATATTCTTATTTAAACTTACCTTTACAACTAGCATCTTTACTTCTTACAAGTTTATTACTACATGTCTTAGGACTACCTTAGATATTTCTTGCAAGCCTATATTCTTAAATACTCTAGATCTATTTTTACAAACTTATATAGGGCTACCATTAGCATATATCTAACTTAGCAAACACCTAAAGATTTTTCAACACTTACATTATCTTCCAACAAGACAGTAATTTTCTACTTCTTTATATATCTGTATTAGAAAGATTCTCTTAACTAGACAGGAAGTTCACAAATCATTTCTAAAGTTAGGAACTTGTAATCAGCTTTGATAGTTCTGAGAGTTTTTTTTTTTTGCTTTTTTGTTTTTTGTTTTTTTTTTGAAATGGGTATCTATTTCTTTAATGGCTTTCTTAACTCTGGGATTTAGTAAGCTCTGTTGCTAAACATTTTAGATGTTTTATCACAACTCTATTTAGAGCTATGTCAGTTTACAGCAAACCCCCCAAAAAAGAAAAAAGAAAAACCTTGTAAGGGATATTCTGTTTCTGTTATGGAAGCTAGTTATTCCATAAGTCAATTTTCCATCAGAAGATAGTTGTCTAAACTGAAGTGGAGTTCCAGACCTGCAGCTTTCAGCACGTTTGAAAACATTGCTGAAACTTAGTCACAATTGCCTCAAACTCCTCAGCAGTCTATCCCTAGACTACAAGATGGAACCTTAATATCACGAAAATTGATTTAGCTGCTTTTTGCACTCATCACCAAACTCTGATAAAAATTTCCCTCTTCTTAATTTTTTAAAGCTCTATTTGCCATGAGATCTTTAACAATGGTGATGTTTCTGGTAGATTTTTATTAGCCCAATGTTTTCACCAAAACTGCAACTATTCAAAGGAGTCAAGAACATGGATGTTCTTTCATGAAACATATCCTTCATTAACTTACTCTGAGAAAAGGCATTTTCATCATTTCGTTTCATTAGATTTAACTCCTGATGTTATTGTTAGTAGCTGTGATATTTAGCATTCATTTTTATAAGGAACTTTCACATGTGAAGCAGCTCTATTTGTAACACAACTAGGTTTTCTGAAGTTTGTTCCCATCTATAAAACAGTCATTTCTTTTTGAATGTCTGTTTCCTTTGTCTCCTTACTAGATTTGCAGAGAAATTACTCATTGCAGGCTGTTTCTTGAAAAGGCAAAGAACTTTTTTATTTTCCCATAAGTTTCTTCATATCTAAGACAATGTTCAGTTTGTATACTGCTTTCCCTTGCTTTCTTAAGGATTTTAAAATGGCTTGTGGACAAACGGTTTCTATTTAGAGGCTGTCCCTTTAACCAAATTCACAACTACTTCTCTGTGCCATAATTAAGATAAACTTTTCTGTTGTAGCAGAACTTTCAGTTTGCTCTACAAAAAGCTTCACTTCAGGATGAGGGTGAAATTCTCCTTGAACTACTATAAAGTTCTTATTAAAAATTTGTACAGCTATTAGGGAAAATAAGGCATTTTCTCAAGGAGCCAAAAACTGCAAAGCTCCAAGTTGCATATTACATTTTTCCTTGGAACTAATATTCAGCAAACTCTGAGATAATTATCTTCCTTCTTATTCTTTTAAAAGTTGTATTTTAAGTTTACTATGAAAGTCTTTTTGAGCTGAAAAGTTTTTCAGGGTAATGTTGATATCTTTAGTGGAAAAACTACCTTTCCCACAATGCATTTCTCGATATCAGTCTGCTGTTACAAGCTAGCTTTTGGACTGCGTTTCCCATAGTTCTTTTTGCGTCTGAAAGTCAACTTCTAGTTCTCTTTTACAGAGCTTACTTTCCTATTAAAAAGTCAAGTTTCTCTCTGAGACTGCAACTGTACCGAGACAGAGCCTGCCAGCACCCAACTGTACTAAGAAGTGAGTCTTTATCCTCATACCCCAACACCCTATCCCCTAGAGTTTGGGCCCAGGGGCACAACCCTGATCCCATACACCCCCACCCATTGCAGTTCCAGTTTCAGGCCAGGTGGCAGGCAGACCTCCTGCACACAGGTCAGACTACCACCATCTACCACACAGTAAGACTGCAGCTACTCCCTGACACAGAGCCCACTAGCGCCAGTTGGACTAAGAGCTGCTCCCTAAGACAAAAAGTCCATTAGCATCAACTAGAACATGGGCTCCCACTGGATCAAGAGTATCAGACCTAGCTGGGGGCTCCTCAGCTGTTGGTTCATAATTCATGTGCTTCCATTCGATTGGTTATTTGTCCCTGTGCTTTTTGCAATCTTGGATTCGACAATTCACTCTCTTGCAGACCCTCCTCTTTCTCGACAGTTGGACACCTGGAGCTCCACCTGGGGCCTGGCTGAGGATCTCTGCATCCACTTCCATCAGTTATTGGATGAAAGTTCCAAGACGACTGTTAGGGTGTTTAGTCATCTGATCACCAGACTAGGTCAGATCAGGCTTTCTCTTGACCATTGCCAGCAGTCTACAGGGGATATATCATTGTGGATTTCTGGGGACCTCTCGAGCACTCTGCCTATTCCTGTTCTCATGTGGTCTTCATTTATCATGGTCTGTTATTCCTCATTCTCCCTTTCTGTTCTTAATCCAGCTGGGATCTCCTGCTCCCATAAGCTTTCTTTCCCTCAAATCTTGCCCTTCATTACTCCCATCAAATCCTACAATCCTACAGATTCAATGCAATCCCCATCAAAATCCCAACACAATTCTTCACAGACTTGAAAAGAACAATACTTAACTTTATATGGAAAAACAAAAACCTAGGATAACTAAATGAATCCCATATAATAAAACAACCTCTGGAGGCATCATGATACCTGTCCTCAAGCTCTACTATAGAGCTATAGTCATAAAAACAGTTTGGTACTGGCATAAAAACAGACATGTGGACCAATGGATTCAAATTGACGACTCTGACATTAATCTGCACACCTATGAACACCTGATTTTTGACAAAGAAGCCAAAACTGTACCATGGAAAAAAGAAAGCATCTTCAACAAATGGGGCTGGCATAACTGGATGTCAACATGCAGAATATTGCAAATAGTTCCATATCTGGCACCATGCACAAAACTCAAGTCCAAGTGGATCAAAGACCTCAACATAAATCCAGTTACTCTGAACCTGATAGAAGAGAAAGTAGGAAGTAGTCTTGAATGCATTGGCACAGGAGACCACTTCCTAAATATAACACCAGTAGCACAGACACTGAGAGAAACAATCAATCAATGGGACCTGTTGAAACTGAGAAGCTTTTGTAGAGCAAAGGACATGGTCAATAAGACAAAGCGGCAGCCTACAGAATGGGATAACGTCTTCACCAACCCCACATCTGACAGAGGGCTGATATCCAGAATATATAAAGAACTCCAGAAATTAGACATCAAAATGCCCAACAGTCCAATTAAGAAATGGACTACAGAACTAAACAGAATTCTTAACAGTGGAAGCTCAAATGGCTGAAAGACATTTAAGGAAATGTTCAACATCCCTAATTACCTGGGAAATGCAAATCAAAACAATTCTGAGATACCATCTTACACCTGTCAGAATGGCTAAGATCAACAACATTGATGACAGCTTATGTTGGAGAGGATGTGGAGCAAGGGGAACACTCCTCCATTGTTGGTGAGAATGCAAACTTGTACAGCCACTCTGGAAATCAGTATGGTGGTTTCTCAGAAAATTGTGAATCAATCTCCCCCAAGACCCAGCTATACCACTCTTGGGCATATACCCAAGGAATGCTCAATCTTACCACAAGAACACATCATACTCAACTATGTTCATATCAGCATTATTTGTAATAGCAAGAACCTGACAATAACCCAGATGCCCCTCAACTGAAGAATGGATAAAGAAAATATGGCACATATGCACAATAGAGTAATACTTAGCACTAAAAAAAAAATGGTATCATGAAATTGGCAGGCAAATGGATGTATCTAGAAAATATCATCTTGAGTGAGGTAACCCAGACTCAGAAAAACAAACATAGTATGTACTCATTCACAAGTGCATATTAAATAGGAGGGAAGGGATGACCAGACTGCAAACCACAACTCCAGAGAGGCTAGCTAACAGGAAAAGACCCTAGGAGAGACACATGGATGATCCCATGAAGAAGAAGTGGATGAGATCTACATGACTGGGCTGGGTGGCATTGGGGGGGGGGGCAGAGGGTGAGGAGTGGGGGAAGAGAACATAGGGAAATGGGAGGGTCATGCTGGAACAGGGACAGAGTGGGAGGGCAGGGAGGAAGATACCATGATAGATGAGAACATCATGGGAATAGGAAGAGGTAGGGTTCTGGGGAAGCTCTCAGGAATCCACAAGGTTGACCCCACCTTGGTCTGCTGGCAGTGGTCCAGAGGGTGCCTGTACTGGTCTACTATGGTGACCATCCTATCAAATAACCTAGCTGTCATCATAGAGCCTTTGTCCAGTGAGAGATGGAGGCAGATAGAGAGATCCACAGCCAGGCACCAGGCTGAGATCCAGGAATCCAATTAATGAGAGAGAGGAGAGATACTGCAGGTAAGGGATGTGGAGATCATGATAGTAGGACATGCAGAGATGACTGGCCACAGTAGTGGAAGCCCATGAACTGTGGACTGGTGTCTGTGGAGCCCCCATGGGATTGGACTAGGCCTTCTGGATATGGAAGATGATTGTTTGGCTCTAACTGTCTGGGGGGCACCCAGGAAGGGGGATAGGGATCTGTCCCTGGTCTGTGGGCAAACTTCTGGAATCCAGTGCCTGTGGTGTGACACCTTGCTCAGCCTTGGTGCAGTGGGAGGGGGTTTGGACCTGCCTAGGCTCAGTGTGCTGGGCTCTGCTGACTCCCCATGGGAGACCTTGATTTGGGGGATGTGGAAATGCGGGGTGGCTTGGGAAATAGGGTTGGGGGTGGGAGGAGGGAGGAGGGGAGATCTGTGGATAGCACTGGAGTGAGTAGAAAATTTCTTAATAAAGAAAAATGAAAAAAAAGAAAAGTCAAGTTTCTGCTTTCAGCACAGGAGATTTGAACCAAGCGTTTTATGTTTTCAACTACAGGAGACTGGGAGATTACTGCTCTCTTTTACCAGGTCTGATTTCAAAGTTTTCACCAAGGAGGTCTGAACCAAGTATTTTATATTTCAATTAGAGAACATTGGGAAATTTCTGTTCTAAGCTTGCTTCAACAGATGCTTCTCCTTTATCTGACACTGGCCCGGGATCAGAACCGCACCTGCCTCATTAGCATGCATTTGAGGTGGGCATTTCTGATAGCAATTTTTCTTGGGGCTTGTGTTTTTCCTTAGCCAGTCAGTGAAAAACAAAAGCATTTACAACAGAGCTTTTCCATAGCTCCTTCAGAGATATTTTCTCCCACTGATAGATCTTTATCTCATTTGAATATTCCTACCCTCCCCCTCCCAGGTATCTCAGGCTTAGGCTCTGTTCCTCTGCTACCTGCCTTTGGAGATAGGAGCTTCCCCCCCCCCCACCCCAGAATCTGCCCAAACTCTAGCAGCTTTCTTGTACCTTCTAGGGAGGAATCTGTGCCTTCTCCATTTCTTCTTCTGAGAGTCTTTCTCCCTGACAGTTCCCAGTTTGGTCTCAGTTTATCCCCTCTGCCCCAGAAACAGTTTCCTAATACCACTGTAGCAGATTTTCTGCTTCTGAAGGTAGGAGCTTTAGTCTCTCTTTTTTCAGGGTCTGTGTGGTTTGCATACAGATTGAAAATCAAGCTTCTGCTTTTTTTAACAAGGGAGGATTTTGCCATCTCTAAGCTCTCATTAGGACAGGTGTACTTCCCTTATCAGGCCTTCCACCTGACCCAGTCCCCCAGTGGGTTGCATTTATTTGTCCGTGCACTCAAGAACAGAGCTTATGCCAGAGGCAGTCACCCCTTAGGGCTACACTCCCTCATCTCACTGAAGTCAACTGAAACAAAACTTTTCTCATAAAGATGCTTTCTCTGATAGAAAAGAACTGTACTCCTGGATAGTTCTCCATTCTGCCTTGGCTGGGCTCTTTCCCCCATATAGCATTCCTGGCTCAGCAGACCAACTGCAAAATGCAGTTCGGCTTTACTGCTTTCCCAGAAAGGTCTTTTCTCTAATAGGACAGCTTTTCTCAGATATCTTTTTGCAGATGTGGGCACTGCATAGTCCCACCTAATAGCATGACATTTGCAGGAAAGCAGACAACTATGCCAATACTACCGGCTTTAGCTTTGCTTGTTCATTAGCGGTTCTCCCCTGGGTCCTGCACCTTCCTGCCTCAGCTCTACATTCCAGGAAGTTGTTTACAACTGCAGAAACCCTAGTATTCCCAAAATGCACTCCAACTGAGAGACAATGGCCAGTCACCTCTGGGGTTGTTGGTTAGAAGTGAGGATACAATGCTAACAATTAGGAGCACCTTTTCATAGATGCTCAAACAAAACACTTGATACCTCAGCTCAGCTGTAACTGAAAGGCTTGGCTTTTTTGCTTTTCCCAGGTAAAAAGTTTCCTGCCCTATGGGGCTCTTTATGGCACCCACACTCTCCCAAGTGGGTACTCTGACCCACTGTCTTTCACTAGCTTGAAGAGACAGAACTTAGAAGAGAGGTTTTTAGGAACTCAATACCTGCCTTCTGCATTGCAGGGAGAAATTTGAAAGCTTGAAAGAAAGACAGAGAGGTTTTTCTGTCTTAAGAGGTTTGTTGTTTTCCCTTAGAGCTAATCACAGATGATTCCCATACTAACATTTTTAGGTGATTCTAATTTTTGCCTTTCTGAGAGAGAAAGTTAAAGGCTTTAGTTTTTAATTTTTTTAAGAGAACTTTTAGTATGAGAGAGAAAGATTAAGGCTTTTTAGAGAGATTTTTTCCCCAAATTTTCCAAGAAAAACTTTTTAGTTTAAGAAAAAGATTTTTCCCCAAGAGAGAAAGACCAACTTTTCCCAAAACTTCTGAACTTTAAACTTCTTGGCTTCTTACGCCTGTATTTTTGCCTCAGGGAGAAATCACTTTCTCTTGCCACTTGGACTTACACTTCAGCTGTCCCCAGGCCAAAGCTTCCATGGGAATATTTTCTGGCCAATAAGCTCAAAGAAGAGTTTTTACTACCCATAAAGCTCAAATAAAGATTTTTTTCCTAGTTTGCGTTCATAGCCCCCAAAGTTAGAAAATTCAAGAGTCTTTGTGTCTAGTTGCCTTACTTAACTTAATTTTTTTTCTACACGATATTACCCTTCTAAGTTTTTCTTACATAACTACACTATATTTTATAGTTATTTTTCACAGGTAGAAAGGAAGAAAGAGCCAGAAGATAGAAATCTTGATAGCGGAGATTTTTTTCATTGCAGCATCAGACATCCTTCCAGTCAGTTTTTTACTTTTCTCTCGAGGATAAAATCCCCTGCCCTTATTAATATATTTTTTCCATTACAACACTGGACATGTCCCTTTGTCCACTGGCAGGATCTGAACCTTACTTTCTCTAAAAACTGTAGTAATAAAACTAGACATTACTATTATTTTCCTTTGTCTTCAGTCCCTGTTCATTTGTCTTTAGTCCATGTTCATGGTGCCATTCTGCAGAGGGTTTACCCACCAACACCACAGTTCCCCAGAGTTTTCTTGAGTGAGAGTAGCAGTGAATATTAGATAGAAGGATTTAGAGTATGGAGATAAATAGAAAGTACAGGATAGCCTCAAGAGGGCCTGGAACCTATTCCAATGGGCCCTGATGGTCCCTGCCCTAAGGTATTTATAGAAACACCAACGGGTGGAGCAAAAGACCTTCCACCAGCACCGACAAGTGCAGACCATCTCAAATACTTGCACTCAGGCCTGTGATCCAATCATCCTCCCTATGCACACCTGCTGGGTAAAGCCACTAGGAACCCGAAAATAGGCTCCCACAGATCTCCCATGCTCAACGATAGGTAAGACTAACATAGTAAAAATAGCAATCTTACCAAAAGCAATCTACAGATTCAATGCAATCCCCATCAAAATCCCAACACGATTCTTCACAGACTTGAAAAGAACAATACTTAACTTCATATAGAAAAACAAAAAAC
This sequence comes from Onychomys torridus, assembly GCF_903995425.1. NCBI lineage: Eukaryota > Metazoa > Chordata > Mammalia > Rodentia > Cricetidae > Onychomys > Onychomys torridus. The sequence goes on from NC_050466.1 coordinate 49,978,497, forward strand.
CTAGAATAGTTAAAAGTATCCTGTACAATGAAGCAACCTCTGGAAGCATCATGATGCCTGACCTCAAGCTCTACTATAGAGCTATAGTCATAAAAACAGCTTGGTACTGCCATAAAAACAGACATGTGGACCAATGGAATTGAACTGAAGAACCTGACATTAATCTACACACTTATGAACACCTGATTTTTGACAAAGAAGCCAAAACTGTACCATGGGAAAAAGAAAGCATCTTCAACAAATGGGGCTGGCATAACTGGATGTCAACATGCAGAATATTGCAAATAGTTCCATATCTGTCACCATGCACAAAACTCAAGTCCAAGTGAATCAAAGACCTCAACATAAATCCAGTTACTCTGAACCTGATAGAAGAGAAAGTAGGAAGTAGTCTTGAATACATTGGCACAGGAGACCACTTCCTAAATATAACACCAGTAGCACAGATACTGAGAGCAACAATTAATAAATGGGGCCTCCTGAAACTGAGAAGCTTTTGTATGGCAAAGGACAAACTCAATAAGACAAAATGACAGCCTATAGAATGCAAAAGTATCTTCACCAACCCCACATCTGACAGAGGTCTGATCTTCAAAATATATAAAGAATTCAATAAACTAGACATCAAAATACTGAAAAATCCAAGGAAAAAATGGACTAAAGAGCTAAATAGAGAATTCTCAACAGAAGAATTTCAGATGGCTAAAAGACGTTTAAGGAATTATTCAACATCCTTAGTCATCAGGAAAATGCAAATCAAAACAACCCTGAGATACCACCTTACACCTGTCAGAATTGCTATGATCAAAAACATTGAAGACAGCTTATCTTGGAAAGGATGTGGAGCATGGGGAACAGTCCTCCACTGTTGGTGGGAGTGAAAACTTATACAGTCACTTTGGAAATTGGTGTGGTGGTTTCTCAGAAAATTGGGACTTAATCTACCTCAAGACCCAGCTATAGCATTCTTGGGCTTATATTCAAAGTACACTCCATCCTACTACAAGGACAATTGTTCAACTATGTTCATTGCAGCATTATTTACAATAGCCAGAAACTGGAAACAATCTAGATGTCCCTCAACTGAAGAGTGGATAACCAGGATATAATCCATAGACTCAAAGAGACTAGGTAACAAGAAGGGCTCAAGAGTCACATGGATCCATGACATATGGACCTCCCTGGGAATGGTAAATAGAAGAGATTTTGTGGGTGGGCTGGGGATGGGTGGGGATAGGAACATGAGGGATCAGGTGAGGGGGGGAGTTCTGAAAGCTTACTTCAAAGGGGGTCAGATAGAAACTTGATAAACTCACAGAAATCTACAAGGATGGCCCCAGCTAAGCCTTCTAGCAAAAGGGGATACATAGCCTGAACTGGCCATCTCTGGTGACCAGGTATAACTATCAGTGGAGAAATTAGAACATCAACCCATCCATATAACAGTCAACCTATAGTCTTTCTGGCTTATGAGATAAAAGGGTGACCCAGAGATAGTGGGAGTGGCCAACCAATGACTGGTCCAGCCTGAGACCCATGACATCAGAGTGAACCTACTTCTGACACTGCCTGGAAAGCCAGGACCTAGAAGCAGGATTGCCAAGAGACCTAGAATAGAACCAAACACAACTGGTACAAAAATATGTTAATGTAATTATGCTTAATGATATTCTGCTATACTCATAGATTGTTACCTAGCCCAATAGTCATCAGCAAGGCTTCATCAAGCAACTGGTAGAAACAAATAGTCAAACATTAAGCCTAACTCAGGACATCCTGTGGAAGAGAGGAAGGACCGTAGGAGCCAGAGGGTAAAAGACACAAGAAAAGCCACAGAATCAACTAACCTGGGTTCATAGGCACTCAGTGACACTGAATGGAAAACCAGGGAGTCTGCATGGGACTGATGTAGGCCCTCTACACATTATGTGACAATTGTGTAGCTTGGTCTTCTTGTGGGACTCCCAACAGTGGGGGCAGGGTGTCTCTCTGACTCTTGCTGGCTTTTGGGACCCTATTCCTCATACTGGGTTGCCTTGCCCAACCTTAATATAAGGTGAGGTGCTTAGTATTACTACAACTTGATATATTATAGTAGTTGGGGTTTCTATTGCTATGAAGAAATATCAAGACCATGTCAACTCTTATAAAGAAAAACATTTAATTGAGGTCGTTGCTTACAGTTTCAGTGGTTTAGTCCATTATCCTCACAGTGGGATGCAAATGTAGCAGCATGCAGGCGGTGTTGGAGCAGTAGCTGAGAGTCTTACATCTTGTAAGCAACAGGAAACAGTCTGAGACACTGGGTAGTATCTTGAGCATATATGAGACCTCAAAGTCAACCTCCACAGTGACACACTTCCTCCATCAAGACCCCACCTACTCCACAAGGCCACACCTCCTAATAGTACCACTCCTTTTGGGGACCATTTTACTTTAAGCTACCACATATACTATGTTTTGTTGATATCCATGGGAGGTCTGCTCTTTTCTAGATAGAAATAGAGAAGTAGATGCAGGAGAGCAGAGGAGAAGTAGAGGGAGGGACTAGAGGAGAAGAGGGAAAGGAAACACCAGTTAGATTATACAAAAAGAAAAAAGAAAAAAATGTAGTTTGTTTCCCCAATGAGATTCCCATGGAGGAAACTGAATTTTCATTTGCAAGTGGCTAATTTTATAAAGAGGAACATGAGAGGCCTTAGCAAGTTTGACCCAAGGTGCCTGGTGGGTGAGGGAGACACATCATGCAGACACAGGGAACTGTGGCATGGTACAGTGGAAAGTTACTGACACCATTCAGATATAACATCCATGTGGAAAGTTTTATTATTAAAGGGCAAGTGGAGAGGAAATACAGAGAAGGAGAGAGAGAGAGAGAAAGAGAGGGAAAGAGGGGAAGCAGAGGTATGCACTATCTCATGACAAGAGAGAGAGGGGAAGGAAGTGGGAAGAAGAGGAAGGAAAAAGGAGGAGGGGCTTTCTCTTAAAGCGGACTTGAGGTAAGATGACATCAGGATGCTTAGTGAGTCTCCAACAGCTATCAATTGGAGATAGCTTCTAAGTTAGATGGAGCTGTGTCCATTTCTTTACTTGTGCCATTTCTTAGGCTGCTTTCCTTCTGTTTGTTTTGTTCTACTCTTATGTGTGTATTTTTGTTTTATCATATTAGATTATATTTTATTATTATCCCTTAGAAACCTATATATTTTCTAATAAGAGACAGAAAGGGGGTAGATCTGGATAGGAGGGAAGAAGTGAGAGTAGTAGAGGGATGGAAAACCATAAATCAGGATATATAATATAAAAATAACCTGTTTTCAATAAAAGAAATAATAATAATAATAAAAGGGAAGTGGAAATGTTATTATATATGTAAGGATTATGTACCAGCCTGCAATGGCGTCCCAGCCTAAAAAGTGGGCATGCCCTCTCTGTGCCCTCTCCTTCCATATCCTCTCCCCTCCACACAGTCTCTTTCCCTCTTCCTCACCTTCTCCCTCTCCCTCCTAATAAAGCTCTAGCAAGGTAACCATGGCTCGTGATTCTTCCACCACCACAGCATCCAGCACTCTCTTCCATCAGCAGCCACCCCTAAGCGCTGCCACTTAACCAACAATATTATGATCACAAAAATGAGAAAATTATGTATCACCTATCAGTAGTCTTCAAAATCTGAAGCCATCAATGTATTAGATAATTGATTAAGTCAGAGTCTTCATGATTTAATCATCTCTGAAAATGCCATCAAGAATACACATTGATGTGTATTATATTAATCTTCTAGGTATCTTTTAATCAAATTAAGTTATCAATCAAAATTTAACCATCACAACTTCATATAAATGGGAAACTAGTTTTAGGAACTTCCACAGGTACCAAATCCATGAATGTTCAAGTTCTTCACAAAAAATAGGGTAGTAGTTATATGGAATCCTAAGGCATAGTTCTATGTATTCTTATGTTAGATGGATTGTAACACTAAATATAATGTTAATGTCATATATGCACTACATAATTTAGGAAATGGCAAAGAAAACCCCTGTAACTATCCAATACAGGCACATTTTTTTTCTGAATATTTTCAAGTGAAAGGCATGGCTTCCAGAGGCCACAATGATGACAGTTCAGTAATTTAGCTTCCTGCTGGAGGTCACAATAGTGAGGACAAAAAAGGTCCTATGCTGTTGGAAAGTTCAGGGACTGGACACAAATGCTGACTACAGCAAAAAAGCCAGCTCTTAAGGAACAAAGAGAAGGAAATGGGGGTATTACAGATTTACAATGTCTGCAGACAACCCCAAAGTATATGCACTTCTTACTTCTATTGTCTTTTCATCTCGTATGAGTGCTTTAGGCAGAAGATCCTTTGTATTACCTAATAGCCATTATGTAGAGCCAAAACAGCTCTGTCCTTAAGAGTTAAAGTAAAGAAAAGATCTTACCTCAGTTAGTTAACTGTTCACCTTCCTTCACAATGTCATTTCTTTCTACTCTTACTGTTCACAGATTATGCTGGAGAGGATGTGGAGCAAGGGGAACTCTCTTCCACTGCTGGTGGGAATGCAAGCTTGTAAAGCCACTTTGGAAATCAATATGGTGCTTCCTTAGAAAATTGGGAATCCATCTCCCCCACGACCCAGCTGTAGCACTCTTGGGCATATACCCAAGGAATGCTCAATCATACCACTAGGGCATTTACTCAGCTATGTTCATATCAGTATTGTTTGTAATAGCCAGAACCTGGAAACAACCTAGATGCCCTTCAACTGAAGAATGGATAAAGAAAATATGGTACATATACACAATGGAATACTACTCAGCAGAGAAAAACAATGACATCATGAGGTTTGCAGGCAAATGGATGGATCTAGAAAAAAATCATCCTGAGTGAGGTAACCCAGACTCAAAAAGACAAACTTGGTATGTACTCACTCATAGGAGGATACTAGATGTAAAACAAAGATGACTAGACTGCTACACAACTCCAGGGAGGCTACCTAGAAAATGGGACTCTAGGAAAGACCCAGGGATCACACAATGACAGAGAAATGGATGAGATCTACATGAACAACCTGGATGACAGTGGGAGTAATGAAGGGCAAGGTTTGAGAGAAAGAAAGCTTAGGGGATCAGGAGATTCCAGCTGGATCAAGAACAGAAAGGGAAAACAAGGAATAACAGACCATGATAAATGAAGACCACATGAGAACAGTCATAGGCAGAGTGCTGGAGAGGTCCCCAGAAATCTACAATGATACATCCTCTGTAGTCTGCTGGCAATGGTCAAGAGAAAGACTGATCTGACCTAGTCTGGTGATAAGATGGTCAAACACCCTAACAGTCGTCTTGGAACTCTTATCCAATAACTGATGGAAGTGGATGCAGAGATCCTGAGCCAGGCCCCAGGTGGAGCTCCAGGTGTCCAATTGTCAAGAAAGAGGAGGGACTGTAAGAGTGTGAATTGTTGAGACCAAGATTGGAAAAAAGCATAGGGACAAATAGCCAAACTAATGGAAGCACATGAATTATGAACCAAAGGCTGTGGAGCCTCCAGCTGGATCAGGCCCTCTGGATAAGGGAGACAGTTGAATAGCTTGAATTGTTTGGGAGGCGTCCAGGCTGTGGGACTGGGACCTGTCCTTAGTGCATGAACTGGCTGTTTGGAACCTTGGGCTTACACATGGACACTTTGCTCAGCCTGGAAGGAGGGGACTGGACCTGCCTGTATTGAATCCACCAGGTTTAAGTGAATCCCCAGGGGAGTTTTGGCCCTGGAGGAGATGTGAATGGAGGGGAGGGAATGGGGGGAAGGTGGTGGTGGAGGTGTGAGGGGGGAGGACAGGGGAACCCATGGCTGATGTGTAAAATTAAAACACAAATATAATAATAATAAAAAGAGAAAACAAATAAATAAAATAAAAGTAAATGAATTACTTTTCATGTGAGAATCTAGGTGTGGATTAACTTCCACCACAAAGAAACTTCTTGAGTGGGAATCAAGTACTGGTTTTTCCCTTCCCTCCTATCTTCTTTTCCACCAAAATTACTATATTCAATCTTTTACTAACTTCAAAAACCCAATGCCTATTTACAGTTGGCCAAATTGCACTGGTAATAACTGAATTAAAATGTTATCTCAGTTGTGGGCCTGCTGTGGATATCGCTCTGTGTAAATAAAGTTCTGATTGGCCAGTGGCCAGGCAGGAAGTATAGGCAGGACAAGAGAGAAGAGAATTGTGGGAAGTAGAAGGCTGGAGAGAGACACCGCCAGCTGCCGCCATGAGAAGCAACATGTAAAGACACTGGTAAGCCACAAGCCATGTGGCAAAGTATAGACTAACAGAAATGGGTTAATTTAAGATAGAAAAGGTAGATAACAAGCAGCCTGCCATGGCCATACAGTTTGTAAACAATGTAAGTTTCTGTGTGCTTTCTTGGTTGGGTCTGAGTGACTATGGGACTGGCAGGTAAGAGAGATTTGTCCTGACTATGGGCCAGGCAGGAAAACTCTAACTACAAATGGCGTCCAACGTGTTGACAAGAGTTTCCACCTAAAACCTGAGAAAAAAGATTCTAAGACGGAGCTAAAAACAGCTTCCTAATTGTCTCTCTCAAGTAAGCGGCAGCCTGCCGGTTTGAGCTACTATGGCGGGTTCCTGGCATGTGCGTCTGACCTGCAGTGTGGCAGGAATGAGGAGTCTACAAGCAGCACTTTACTCTGCTGTGTGGTAGAATTAGCCTTTGCTAGTTTAAAAAAAAAAAAAGGGGGTTTCTGGGCTATGCACTGCTTTGATAGAACTGCTTCTGATAGTTGATGGTACACATGGCTCCAGACCCAGAGCTGTTGGTAAACTGTACCACCGCCATGTTGGGAAGCTGAGGTGGGCGGAGCCAGCAGCCACAGTGGCACTTCAGTCTTACAAAGATGGATATTACACAGAGAATCTGGTTTGTGTTGTCTTTGGGATTTTTAACCACAGAAAAATATTTGATCATAAAAGCTATTGAGTTAAACAAGTATGTAAATTTTAAAGGTACCTTGACTTTAAAATTTGGATATAAGGATATGTTGCTTTGGAAAGAAGTCTCTGCTTTTGTTTCCACAGAAAGCCAGAGGCTGTGGATTTGTTCCAGATTAAGATACAACAGGTTTGATCAGCCAAGACCACCTGAAAGGTTTCCGATGACACCATGGCCCAGATGATCCAACATCCAGAATGGTTTCAAGGCAACTGGCTCAGAGGTTCACCCTAATGGACTACTCCATAATCCTAAAATTTTCTTTGTGTCCCCATAAGATACAGCGCCCCCCTCCAGCAGGAAGTAGTAAGAGAAACTACGCCCACATTCCCAAAATTATCAAGCTGGCTTTGGAGATGGAATTGGCTCACTCCTTCTCTAAACCCAGACATGTTGCTAAAAGAAAAGGTTAAGAGATTCTTGTGTCCCAAATCAGAAGAGCCCTCTGGTGTGGGACAGAGAAAAAACAATATTTTTCTTTAAAGCAGGTTGATTATAAATGAGATCTCTTTCTAAAGAAGAAAGGGGAATATGATATAGATGTAATAGGGAACTTACTTCTAAAGAGCAACAACTTGTTTAAAATGTTTTACATTGGTTTAGATTTTAGTCTATTGATTCAAACGTAGTTAATTTTGTTATATTGTGTGTATATTTCTACTCTTGTTTAAGGTATTATGTTCATATAGCTCATTTAAAATTATAATGGATAATTAAAAATAGATTAATAACTGGTCATCTATGATAATCATACTCATAGCCATGTTAGTTAAGTCTTCTAGGTATACACAGTGATATTTCAGATAGACAGGTAATCTTCAAATAGTTCAAAGACCTTCAGAATATGGCATTTAAAATATTTTTAAAATTTAGACTTTCTGGACAGTGAGACATGTCTGCTCCTGGCAACACCGATTTACTTCAGAGACAACGATGGGCATTGAAGACACTTCATATCTTATCTTCACCATGGCAAAAATAGCCATTTGGGCAAGAAACTGTTCTTGCCTGGAGTGCTTGATCAACTGGACATGCAGGACCCATAGAAAGGTGACCAGTAAACTTTGCTTGACAAAATGGTCCTTCAGGTTCCTGCTTCACAGAGGAAAATGCCAGACATTCAACAGGACACTGAGAGAAGTGACTGAGAGACTCTAGCCCTGTGGGCTGAAGACAAATGCCCCAACTTTACAAAGGAACATTAGGTGACTGTCCAGGCTGCCAGCTGTCTCTGTCTACTCTTGCAAGACTCCCTAAAAATGCTTGCATCCTTCTCCTGGTTCTCAGGTAATATTATATCCTTCTGAGGTCTTTGATGTGGTTGAAGACTAGATAGTTATAATTTCCTCAGTTATGATAAAAGATAAGTTAGATATAAAACCTTAGACTCATAAATATAAAATAGATAGGATATCTTCTTTAATATTGTAACTGTAATTCTTGCTTGATAATTGTTTTGTTATATGTAATTGTACTATGTAAAAGTTAAAACCTTCCTTAAAAAAAAAGAAAAGGGGAAGTGCTGTGGATATCGCTCTGTGTAAATAAAGTTCTGATTGGCCAGTGGCCAGGCAGGAAGTATAGGCAGGACAAGAGAGTAGAGAATTGTGGGAAGTAGAAGGCTGGAGAGAGACACCCCGCCAGCTGCCGCCATGAGAAGCAACATGTAAAGACACTGGTAAGCCACAAGCCATGTGGCAAAGTATAGACTAACAGAAATGGGTTAATTTAAGATAGAAAAGGTAGATAACAAGCAGCCTGCCATGGCCATACAGTTTGTAAACAATGTAAGTTTCTGTGTGCTTTCTTGGTTGGGTCTGAGCGACTATGGGACTGGCAGGTAAGAGAGATTTGTCCTGACTATGGGCCAGGCAGGAAACTCTAATACATGGGCCAAGAGGTCCTGGCTGGGAGTTCCAGACCTTGCATTCCCATGATTCTTCCTTGTGTGTCAGGAATCCCTTGCAGAGGGAGGGGGTAAACCATGCACTATGCAGGGCAGAGTCAGCTGTTACTCTCATCCTTGCCCCAGGACAGGACTCCTCTCTGCATATTTTGGGTTTGTGTTTTAAGATGATTGCATGTGTTATTCAAGTGTTCTACGAGACACTCTAAATCTGATTACCACTGCAGTATCCACCTCCAAAAAAGAATGTTGAGATCAGTTTTTCCTTCTCTCAGCCTGAAAACAGTCACACTTCCCAAGGGCCTATCCTTGGCTACTTTGTAGTTTCATTAAATCAACTCCCCAGACTCCCAAACCGCCATGGTTTATAGCATCAAAACTGTGCTGCTGACCCCAGGAGACCACTTCTGCAGCCCTCCTCCTTTACTAGTGTTTGTGGTCTGAAAGGACTTTTCACTGTCTTCCTCACAGGGCTATGGCTCCTGCACTCATCCCATCTACATGAAAGCATGGATCTGGTTTTCCTATGGCACACTGCAAACAATAGGTCTTGCAAAGGCCATATGCTTAGTGAAAGTTTGGAGCATCGGAGCCCACTGACTACATTTTAGGTTAGAATTTAATTAGTTAACCAGAATAAGAGACTAATGATCATAAGGTGATAAAAATGAACAATTTTATTCTGTTCTCCAAATTCTTTTCCATAGCCTAAGAAATACCAAATCCAACACCATGGTGTCTTGTCACAGATTACAGATCAGATGGAAAGTATCTCAACTTGTTTTACAAAATAGCAAAGCTTTTCAACATGGATGAACAGCAGTAAGTGCATGACTAATACAACCAGGAAGCTTAAAATTTCAGCCTAATGAGCTTTCTAGCAAATGTAGCAATATTTGAGAATACTAAGAGGAAAAATCCCTGAGTCACCCAAACACAACAGTAATAGTGGGATAATTTACACTGTACACTCACCAGCTCTAGAATGAGGGTCCAATACTTAGATCACTGACTCCACCTGACCTTATCTGAGTTGAAAACTGCTAGAGCACTAGAATGTATGCTGGACAGAGCAGTAGAATCATGTGCCAGGCTTTTCTAGCCTAGGCCCGCTCTTCCTCATCTCTTAAAGCCTCTGCATACCAAACTGGATATGATCTGGGATCACTCCCATTGATGCTGGTCAAAAACATCAAGATTTTCATCTTGGTGGTTTCAGCATAGGCTCCTGGGCCCCAGAGGAGCTCATAGGAAGGAGGATGGCTGCCAGACACTTGCCTGTACTCCAGGTACCCTTCTTGTACAAAATCATCAATGATGAGCTTCCTGGGTTCCCTATATATGAAGTGATCATTCCCAGCATATAAGCCTATATTATTCAATACATCCCATACCATGTCCTCACTAATACAATTGCCTTCCATAAATATTATGCTCAATACCATTATCAGGAGGCCTGTCTTGGGTATGCCCTGGATATCAGTCATCATCCCATCATAGGTGAGCTCTAGGGCTATGACAAGGATGTAAATGTGTCCAGCAGGCTCTACTTCCTTCATGTCAATGCCAAAGACTAACTGCATGCATTCTGAGGCTTCTCTAAATATCACAGGGAAGTGGTCCTGATAATTTCTAATGATATTATTCAGCCTTATTCTACCTTGGTGACTGGCTCCTTCATTAGATACTTAAAGAGCAGATATTTCACCAACTCATCTACTTTTACATCTATCTCATCTTTAGACAATGAAGCAGCACATGGTAGGGCCTCTGAGGAACCTTGACTCTCCTCAGTTTCAGAGTCTGCACTTAACTGGCTACATGGAGATGAGATCACGGCAGTGCAGGAGGAGCCAGTTCCTAGAAGACTATGAGAAGGACTTGATGTCCTGGAAACAGCAAATCCCTCCTCTGAGGTGCTTGATGTTATAGCATAGTAAGAAGAGGAAGAACAGAAAGAAGATGGGAAAGAGGAGGAACAAGTAGAAGAGGATGAGGAATCTACCTCCTCTATCGAAACTGGAGCACTGATTAGGTCCTGTGTCTCACTTTGGGCCTCAGGCTCTTTCTTCCTCAACCATACATCGCCTACGCTTTCGAGGTCTAGGCATGATGATTCTAGTCTTGAACACCAAGCAGGAACACAGTGATTTAGACCCAGAGACCTAGGGGAAGAAGAAGAGAGTAGAATTATTCATTGTTGACAGTCACCCCACTGGAAATGCTAACAAAGGCTGATAACAGGCTTTCTCTTGGTGATGCTCTAAAGCCACAAGGATTCCTATCTCCCCATCAGGTCTGTCTCTTGAGAGACTAAGGCAAGTATCAACAAGTTTCCTCAGAATGTAACTGGCCCAGAGTAGAGGCTTCAGGGTTGCCAGAAGCTTGTATGGGGCTAAGCAGAGTGGGTCTTCTATGTTTGGGGCCCATGTGACAAATGCACAGTGTGTGCCTCAGCTTTGCCCCAGACACTGCCTGGGCTTTCCCTAGTGTCTGACCTGAGGAAACCATCTCAGGCCAAGACCCTCATCACCTAGTTTCTGTGAGAGAGGATGAGCCACCCCATAGCCATAGAGTGCAAGGCCAGTACTTGACTCTATTCTGAACAGGAGCCTAACTTCACTGTGAAGAGTTGCTCCATGCTAAAGTGTATGGTTCTCTCTGTGCTCACTCTGGCTTCTCCCTTGTCTCCTATCAGTAACTGGACTCCACCCATCTGCTGGCCTGAGGCAAACTCCTGGACCCCACCCATCTGCTGGCCTGAAGCAAACTCCTGGGCCCCACCCATCTGCTGGCCTGAGGCAAACTCTTAAAACAACTGCTCACCTCTCTGAAATAGAACAAAAGACAGTGAAGGTGCTTTCATCAATTAACAACTATTCAAAGATGATGGCAAAAGGTGTCCCAGTTAAAAATATGGTCCATGAGTAGTGGATGGGGGATCTGACCAACCCTCACCTTGATGGCTCCACTTCCTGTGATGGCCTGAGGCAACCTGCCTTGTGCCAAAGGCCCATTTCAATGAGATAGAGGAAAGAGGAGGGGAGGGATTACCTCCATAACTCCTAGGGCCCCCTTCAGCTAACCGGATAGTAGTTGGGGGCTGGGCTCCATCTGTATACATGATTTGACTCACTCAGTTCTTACCTTGAGTCCTGGCACACCTGAGATCCTCCCTCTGATGACCTGAGTCACAGTTCCTTTGACCAGGGTCTTCAGGTCCCTGAGACCAATGTCCTAGAAACAAGACAAGGGGTTCAGACTGACAATCCTGTCCAGGAATATGGGGGTCACAGGGTTTCTGTGGGCCCACAGATGTGCTCTGAACTGGGGTTACTTTCAACGATCCCTTGGAGTTTTCACCTAGTCTGATGAGAGATCATGGAACCCCTGCAAATAACCAAGGTCATACATTCAGCTTAAGTTTCTCAACTCCAAGAGATCCTGAAAATAATCAGGAGGTCCAGACTAATCTCTGCTGTGTTCATTTAGTGCAGTGCATTCATCTGATATGCCCTCTCTGACAGGCTCCCTTTACACTAGAACTCACCTCATCTGTTGTTCGAATCTTAGATGGCTTTTAATTAAAAACCCAGAGCCAGACATCAGGGTGAAAGCATAAAGATCAGAGAAGCAGATCAGCCAGCCAATAGTTCTTACTTCTACAAAATACTCAGCCTAAAGAGAGTAAATTCCTGTTTCCTCATGCCTTATATACCTTTCTGTGCCCTGCCATCTTTTGTAGCTGGAATTTTTCTGGTCCTGCCTGGCTCATAGTCAGGACAAATCTCTCTCACCTGCCAGTCCCACAGCTGCTCAGACCCAACAAAGTAAACACACAGAGACTTATATTGCTTACAAACTGTATGGCCATGGTAGGCTTCTTGTTATCTAGTTCTTCTATCTTAAATTAACCCATTTCTATTAATCTATACTTTGCCACGTGGCTCATGGCTTACCGGTATCTTACATCTTCCTTGTCATGGCAATGTCTCTCTGCCTCAGCCTTTCACTTCCCAGAATTCTATTCTCTGCTTGCCCTGCTTATACTTCCTGCCTGGCCACTAGCCAATCAATGTTTTATTCATTAACCAATCAGAGCAACACATTTGACATACGGAACAGCCCACAGCAATCTTCCTGGGATTAAAGGCATGTGTGCTTCCCAAGCATGAGATCTCAAATGCTGGAATTAAAGGTGTGTGCCACCACTGCCTGACTTCTATGTCTAATCTAGAGGCTGGCTCTGTCATCTGATCCTCAGGCAAGTTTATTAGGATACACAATATATCACCACACTCATCTTCCTAAAGACCTCAATCTTCTTACCTAATGTAGTTCAAGTAAGTTTGCCATTTAGTTCCCCTGAGTGCTGGTCCCAGGCACAGCCAGACATCACAGTCCTTTATTTCTGGGCTTCAGACACTTGCAGTCATCATGAGAAGTCTATAGCTTGGATCTGGCTCCTTCTGGTACTCCTCCCTTTGCTCACCCTCTAAAGACCTTAACCAGGGTTGTCACATCCTTGAGACCTTCTATCCCCAGTCTTGAGGCAGAAAGGAGAGCCATCCATAAAAACCACCCTTCCAGGGTTTGCCAGGCATCAGAAAAAGGGCAGAGCTTATTTTGGAGACAATGGGTACCTTTGCATGTTCAGTTCTTACCATGGCTGCTCACCTTGATTGCTGGCACCTCCCCTGTTAACCAGGTATGGCTCTCTCTGCTTCTCTAGAGATACTCCTCACTCAGTCTCACCTTCCTGAAAGGCACAGAAATTAGGATAGAGCCCATCTGAATACCCCTGGGGGTGTTTCTTAAGACTGGCAGAAAGAGCAGGGGTCCACTCTTGTCTTGGGGATTCTGAAGTGTTTCATATTTACTTCTCACAAGGCCCATGCTGACCCTCAGATCCATCATTCAGGGCCAGGCCACCTCTGATCCCCACCTTATGCCTGAACATAGTGCATAGTCTTCTGGTCTGAACTGACAACAGAGACAGCTTTTATATGCATATCATCAGGGGCCTCCTTGCTCCTTAAGGGACCCTGTACCTTACCTCTACAGATCGGAGGCCTTCACCTCAGAACAAGGCCTTTGCACTCCATCTGGTTACTTTGACCTGAAGTACAAGGGGCTTATTCTTACAAGTGGGCCTTACTGGATGCCAGGTTGTATTAATTGAGGATCTTCTATCCAGAAAATATCTCCACATCCCACCTTCAGCAAGTGTGATGGTTATCTCCCCTCCAGGAACCTTACAAATATCTTTAAGTATAAATGTAACCGTCTTGTTAAATAAGAAACACAGAACCAATTGCAGAGTTAAAAACCACAAGGTCAGAGCAAGAGCTGAAAACCTTACCCTTCACTGCTTCTGCTGTCCTTCCTCTCCGCAAGAGACCTACTTCTGTGTGTCCTATCTTTTTTAGAGACTTCTGTTCTGTTTTCTCATTGGTTGTTAACCCAGCCACATGACCTCCTCATCACTGCCTGTTTGTACAGACCTCCAGGTCTTCTATGGTTGCTATTGAGATTAAAGGCATGTGTTGCCATGCTGGCTCTGTCCTTGAACACACAGAGATTTACCTAGCTCTGCCTCCCAAATGCTGGGATTAAAGGCGTGCACCACTACCGCCCAGCTTCTGCTCTGGCTTGCTCTGACCTCAAGGCACCTTTATTAACATACAAATAAAATCACATTTCAATACAAATAAAATATCACTATATTTCCCGAACAAAGTGCATAGTCTTCTGGTCTGAACTGACAACAGAGACAGCTTTTATATGCATATCATCAGGGGCCTCCTTGCTCCTTCAGGGACCCTGTACCTTACCTCTACAAATCGGAGGCCTTCACCTCAGAACAAGGCCTTTGCACTCCATCTGGTTACTTTGACCTGAAGTACAAGGGGCTTATTCTTACAAGTGGGCCTTACTGGATGTCAGGTTGTATTAATTGAGGATCTTCTATCCAGAAAATATCTCCACATCCCACCTTCAGCAAGTGTAATGGTTATCTCCCCTCCAGGAACCTTACAAATATCTTTAAATCCCCAAGATGTGAAAGTAGAAGGGTGGAACTCATTTTCAGTGCCTACTTGGTGACATACTAACGAAAGAGGTTAAATTGCATTGTCTGGAGATTCTTTAACCAGAAAGTGAACACTGCAATCCATGCAAATCTCTTAAAAAGCACAAAAGCCCTTACATGGCTCTCTCTCCTCCAGAAACCTACAAAAAAGGGCCTTATTCTTGCAAGTCACCACATGAACCATCCTCAGAGCTCCAGGACCTCACAAAATGATTCTAAGTACCCCAGTTCACTGGCTGTGGATGCTAAAAAAGAAGGAACCAATTTCTTCAATTTAGCCATTTGTATGCCCCTGCCTTTCTATCTGGGGTGGGGCTTCTGCAACTCCCCGCTTAGCTCCCACCATGACTGAAAGACACCAGTGCTCCTCCTTTATCTGAAACTCCTAAATGGCTTCTAGGTACCTAGTCCTTTGAGGACTAGGGGCATTCCTCCCTGTGGACCCCAATGGAATTATCATTTTGGTACCTCTCTGGATGAACTGAAGCTGCATTCTACTCACAGCTTCCAAATACACACTGAAAGGGAAGCTGCCCTCTATGCTAAGGACCTCTAAACAGCATTCCTTCACACCGCCCACAGTGACCATTGGGCAAAAGGCTCAATAATATCCCTGGACCATTGTTTAAAACTGTGCTCATCCAGGTAGTGATGGCGCATGCCTTTAATCTCAGCACATGGGAGGCAGAGACAGGTGGATCACATCACAGGGGTACAGGCACAATTTGAGGTTCCCTGTACTTTAACCCCAGGCAAGAGCAGGTTTCTTTATGGGAATCTCAAAGTGGACCTCACTTGGTGCAATGCTATGAAGCTTCGTAATCAGTGGTCCCTCTACCATGATAGGGTCCCTTTCCACCCACCCTAATCATTTACCTCAACTCCGAAAGTGCAGCAAGGCTGCCTCCCTTCCATGACCTAGTCCCCCAAAATCCCCAGATGCAGAAGGCTGGGGAGGGGCTCTTTTCCACAAATCAACACTGAGCAATCTTTTAAACTCAAGGAACCTCACAAAATGGCTTTTAACTTCCCACCCACTCCAGTACCCAGACATGGAAGTTTGTGGAGGGGCTTTTTTACCACAAGTCAACACTGAACACTAAAGCATCTTTTAAACTCAAGGGACCTCACAAAATGGCACTGAGCCCCCAAAGTACCCAGATTTGGAAGTTTGGGAGAGGGACTCTTTACCACTAGTCAGTACTGAGGTGTCCTTTAAACTCAAGGGACCCCACATAATGACTCTGAATCCCGCCCCCGGCCACTAGAAGTGGAAACTAGCAAAGGGGCTTATTCCCACATGGTCCTCAAGGTTTGATTCAGGTCCCTGAAAGGGACACATTGTAGCTTGGGCCTGTGTATGTAGGACAGCTTCTGAGACACACTTTCAGCTCTGCTCTGGACTCAGAAAGTATACCCATGTCTCCGGGAACCTCAGAAATAGACCCTGTGGGCTGATGTCCACCGCCAGATTCCAGAGGGAGGGGCAGGGGCTGGTTACCATACAAAGACCCTGTTTGGGGCAGCACACACCACACTGACTGAACCTTAGTCCTGGGGACCTGCTAACCACAGCTGACCCTCCACAGTCCACTCAGGACCCACTTCCACCCTGCTAATTTCCCTCAGGGAATGCAGCTATCGGGAGTTGGTAGTCACAGAACTAGATGGTTCCTGTTTATCCGCGAGGGCCCCACCTGTGTCTAGGCTGTCCACAGGCACTAGCTGCCTCAGTAGAGGGCCACCTGGCCTGAAAGGGCCCATTTCACTCCTGCTTAAGTGCTCACCTCCAGTCTGAAAGTGCAGCAGAACCATCTCCTGAGTAGGAGCCTCACAAAATGGCAGAGCCTCCAAAGTCCCCAGATGTGGAATGCTGGGAGGGGAGGGGCTCTTCCCCACAAGTCAGCTCTGAGGCATCCTTTAAACTCCAGGGACCTCACAAAATGACTCTGAAACTCCCTCACCCCCAGATTTGAAAACCTAGGTAGGGGCTCATTCCCACATGGTTATCCAGGATTAATGCAGGGAACCCAAAAGTACACAATATAGCTTGGGCCTGTGTATGTAGGGCAGCTTCTGAGATACATTTTCAGCTCTGCTCTGGACTCCTGTCATGTGGTCCACTCCTCTCTGGGAAACTCTGAAATCACTCTTATGACAGAGTTTTCCCCTAGAGAGAAAAGGGGCTCATTCATACTACTGATCCCCTATTTGGTGTAACCTACCACACTGGCAGAGCTATATGATATTGTGTCTTTATATCCAGTTCCCACAGTATACACTCTCAGGTTTTACTTTCTCTCCACAAGCAGTACTGCCTTCTTTCACACTGGGAATGCTCGAAAATAGTCCCCTAGGAAAAGAGGGGCTAGAACCTCCTTGCAACAATTAGGGTCCATCTTATGTCAAGCTAAACTGAGGGGTGAAATTACATCATTTGGAAACCCTCTGGCCTGGAATGTTGACTTTACAGTTTACTCTAACCTCTCAGCTAAACTCTAAAACTACAACATAACTGTCTCCTGTCCAAGAACATCAGAAAAAGATTTTGAGTCCGTCAAGTCCTCTGAAGAGAATGTAGAAGCTTCAGGATAAACTCATTCTCACAAGTCCATCTTGGTTTGGTGCAGGACCCTCAAACTGGATACTGTTGGAATACGGTCTAAGAATGGAGTTGTGTGGTGAGAATTCTGAATCTTGTGAGAAAACTCAAAGAAAACAAAAGTCTTTTGATCTCAATTTCTTCAAAACACGAAATTGTTCCTGGAATTTGTTTTTGTGTCCTGCCCAGATGTAGCAGACAGGAGTAAGTTTACTTCAGGTATTTTTATTCATATACTGCTATAGAAAAACGTTTTTGACATGTGTGGATTGTCCTTATGATTGAACATCGTGCTCATGTGATTCTTCTTAACCCTAAGAGTATAAATTGCCTGATGCTCTGAATAAAGTTGGCTATTGTATGGACTTTAGTATGCCTTAGTTTTAAGTGCCATTCTCCTAGGTTGAGGCTGCCATCTAGATCAGAAAACAGACACAATGTATCTTGTTTATCTGGGCCAGTGTATCTGGGATAGGGCTTTCTCAATCCACTTCTAAATTCTCAACTTGACTCAGAAAGTCACAGGGGCCTGTTGTAGATGTAACCGTCTTGTTAAATAAGAAACACAGGGCCAGTCGCAGAGTTAAAAGCCAAGAGGTCAGAGCAATAGTTCAGAGCTATAAACCTTACCCTTCACTGCTGCTCTGTCTTTCCTCTCCGCAAGAAACATACTTCTCTGTGTGTTTTTTCTTTTTTATAGACTTTCTGTTCTGTTTTCTCATTGGTTGTAAACCCAGCCACAAGACCTCCTCATCACTGCCTGTCTGTATAGACCTCCAGGCCTTCTATGGTTGGTATTGAGATTAAAGGCGTGTGTCGACATGCTGGCTGTGTCCTTGAACTCACAGAGATCTGCCTAGCTCTGCCTCCCAAGTGCTGGGATTAAAGGCATACACTACCACTGTCCAGCTTCTGCTATGGCTTGCTCTGACCTCTTATTAATAAAGGGAACTTTATTAATATACAAATAAAATCACATTTTACAAATATAGTATCACCACAGCCTGTCTTGTCTGGAAATATCTGAAATGATTGTTATGAGTATAGTAGTCACCCACACCCAATGAGGAGGGTAAAGGGCCCATTTTCACAAGCAGACTCTGTTTGGTGAAGCTCATAAGACTATCCATCCTATATTATTTAGAATGGATATTCAACTATACACTCTCAGGTCTTACTTTCACCCTGAAAATGATATGCTCCCATTTTCCCTATGAGAATGTCTGAAAATGATGCCTATGGTTTCCAGGAATGGAGGAGCAAGCAGTTTATTCCTACAAGTGGGCCATAATTGACACTAAGCTGACTACAGGATTAAGAAACTCTGTCTTAAAAAACAAACAAAAAAGCCCTTCATTATTTGGGGACATTCTATCTTGAAATTAGGCTCTCCAGTCTACTCTGTGCTCTTGCCTGCACTCTGAATGCATAGATTGACCATGTTCCCTACAGAAACCTCAAAATGATTTGAAGTTCCCCAAGTTCCTGGAAATGTATGTGAATTGGTGAAGGAGAGACTTATTACTGCAAGTCTCATTAAGGTATCCCCTATATTTAAAAGAGATTTTTTCCACATTTAAAAAAAATGGGTTTTATGTGTACATTGGAAGAAAATTGGGCTTTGTTTGAAATTTTAGGCAGTATGGTAATGGAACAACTATATGAGAAGATTAATGTTAATCGAATTATGTACATTGTTATTCTTCTTATCCTTATTTTACACTTTAAAAAGACAGTCAATTTAAGTGCCAGGATAAAAATTTTAGAAAAACTTGTTAAACCTGTTAAAATGAATTATAGAGAAATTCAGATTCAGACAGAAGAAATTAACAGTGAAGTTGTTTCAGGATTGGATTATAAGGTTACAGAAAGAAAGCCTGTTTTCACACAATCACCCTTAATTTATCCGGTAACCATACAACAGCAACCTGGTCAAGTGACTACACAAAATATTTGGACTCCAGTTGAAATGTTAGACTTACGAAGGTTTAAGGAGGCAATAGTATCTTATGGCATGCATTCTCCGTATGTAAAACAAATGTTAAACTCCTGGTCAACTTATAATAGAATTATACCACAGGACTGGCAGGAGCTGGCACAGGCGGTTCTGGAACCCGGACAGCAGCTCCATTGGCAAATGTGGTTCAAACAGGAAACTAAAACCATAGCAAAACAATGTAGGGATAGAGGTATACAAATCTTCCAGGATCAGCTTGTTGGAGAAGGCCAATATGCTGCAGTACAAACACAATGTTTATATGATATGCAAACTCTAATTCTATGTCGAATGGCAGCCTTGAATGCATGGGACAGAGTTGAGGAACCAGGGAAGAAAACTGAGTCATTTACAAAGGTTATATAGGGCCCAAAAGAATCTTTCACAGATTTCTTACAAAGACTGAATTCAGCAGTAAAGAGAATGGTCCCAAATTCAGAAGCTAGCCAGATAATAATTGAATCTTTGGCTTTTGAGAACGCAAATGAAGCATGCAAGAGAATAATCAGGCCGTTAAAGGCGAGATCTGTACCCTTGGAAGATTGGATTAGAGACACGGTAAATGTTGAGGCTCATGATCATGATAATATGTGGGTAGGAGAAGCAATTTCAAGAGGTTTGAGGAATGTTAGATGTTTTGGATGTGAAAAGCAAGGACATTTGAAAAGGGACTGTAAACAGGGCACTTCTAGAAACAATGTTTCTTCAAGGAACAATGGCAACAGAATGCCCCTTCCTTCAGGAGTATGTAGAAGGTGTGGTAAGGGAAGACACTGGACCAATGAATGTAGATCAACAAGGGACAGACAAGGTTGTACTTTGCCTCAGTCTTTGCGAAACTCCCAGAGGGGCCTCAGGCAGGCCCCTACAGTGAATCCAGTTCAGACCTTTCCTGCAATCGTAGAGGAGACCCCTACTCAGAGCAGTTAAATGACCAAATGCCTATTGGAATAAACCAGGCTACTCAGAGTAATGGAACAACTGAGACAGAGAGAACAGAAAATTCAGGAGAGACCATAAAGAAAATTTTTTGGCAAACTTCTATAAATGAACAAAGACCAAAATTAACACTAAAAATAAATGGTGTTTTGTTGTCTGGTCTGGTAGACACAGGTGCTGATGTTACCATAATTGCACCAGAATTTTGGCATCCATCTTGGCCTCTTCAGGAGGTAAATGTTCAACTGTTAGGAATTGGAACATTATCTCAAGTTAAACAGAGTGCAAGATCGCTCGAATGTATAGGCCCAGAAGGACAGAGAGGCAGATTAAAACCATATGTGGCTAACATAGCCATGAACCTGTGGGGTCGAGACCTGTTACAACAATGGAATACTCAGATTAACATCCCTCCAACCTCAGAAATAAATCATAAACTAGCACATGTTTCTGAGAGAAATATTAGAAGGTATTATTCTAATGAGTGGTCACCAGCCATCCATATTATACAAGAACAGGGCAGAAAAACTGATGATCTTCCAAAGACACCAACAGCTCTACCTTTAAAATGGTTGACAGACAAGCGTGTGTGGGTTCATCAATGGCCTTTAACAACAGAGAAACTCCAGGAATTAGAAGAGCTGGTAGAAGAACAGTTAAATGCTCAGCATATTGAAGAATCTACTAGCCCATGGAATTCTCCTGTATTTGTTATTAAAAAGAAATCTGGTAAATGGAGAATGGTAACAGAGCTTAGAGCAATTAACAAAGTAATTCAGCCAATGGGCTCTCTACAATCTTGAATTCCTTTGCCTACTCTGTTACCTAAAGGATGGCCTCTCATAGTTATTGATTTAAAAGACTGTTTCTTTTCAATACCCCTACAAGAAAAAGACAGAGAAAGATTTGCTTTCATGGTGCCTACTTACAATAATTCTCAACCGGTTAGAAGATTTCAATGGAGAGTCCTCCCACAGGGAATGTTGAATAGTCCAACCCTGTGCCAATATTTTGTACAACAGCCCTTGGAAGTGATACGTAAAAAATTTCCTAAATCTATAATTTATCATTATATGGACGATATTTTACTAGCTGACTCAAATGCAGATACTTTAGAAAGAATGTTTGAAGAAGTAAAGAAAATATTGCCTGGCTGGGGATTACAAATTGCTCCTGAAAAGATACAAAGAGGAGATTCTATTAATTATTTAGGACATAAAATAGAGCTACAAAAAATTAGACCTCAAAAGGTACAAATTAGGAGAGATCGCCTACAGACTCTTAATGACTTTCAAAGATTATTTGGGGACATTTCTCATCTAAGAACTATTGTTGGGGTAAAAAATGATGAACTGAATAATTTGTTCAAAACCTTAGAAGGTGACAAGGACTTAAATAGTCCAAGAGAATTATCACCTGAAGCTGAGAAAGAATTGGCCTTGGTAGAAAAAAAGTACATGAAGGACATGTAGATCATATTGATCCAAAGCTGGATTGCATTTTGGTTATTTTACCTTCTAGGCATTCTCCTACAGGAATATTAATGCAGAGAGAACATATTATATTGGAATGGATATTTTTACCAAATAAACCAAATAAAAAATTAAAAACTTATGTGGAAAAAATCTCTGACTTAATTTTGAAAGGAAAATTGAGACTTTGTCAATTAGCAGGAATAGACCCAGCAGAAATTGTTGTACCTTTAACTAAAGAGGACATTGAAAAATTATGGACAGAAAGTGAACCTTGGCAAAGAGCTTGCAGTAATTTTTTGGGAGAAATTAACAGCAAATATCCTAAAAGCAATATAATTGATCTTATAAAGAGAGCTGATTGGATCTTGCCTCGAATTGTACGTGAAAAACCCATATCTGGAGTTCGGACATTTTATACAGATGCCAACAAACAAGGAAAGGCAGATTACAAATCAGAAAATTTAAGTAAAGTGGTTCAAAGTCCTTATAATTCAGTTCAAAAATCGGAATTATATGCTATTCTGTTGGTATTAATGGATTTTTCAGAACCTCTCAATATAGTTACTGACTCTCAGTATGCTGAAAGAGTGGTATTACATATTGAGACTGCAGAATTTATCCCTGATGCTTCAGAATTAACTTCACTATTTATTCAATTACAAGATACAATCAGGGAAAGGAGTCATCCTTTATATATAACTCACATCCGATCCCATACTGGTCTGCCAGGCCCTCTAGCACAAGGTAATGATGAGATTGATAAATTATTGATAGGAAATGTGCTGGAGGCCTCAGAATTTCATAAGAAATATCATGTCAATAGTAAAGGTTTAAAAAAGGATTTTTCCATAACCTGGCAACAAGCCAAGGAAATTGTAAAGAAATGTCCTACTTGTTCCTTCTACAATCAGACACCATTACCAGCAGGATGTAACCCAAAGGGTACTCAGAGGAATGAAATCTGGCAGAAGGATGTGTTTCACTTTGCAGGATTTGGAAAATTGAAATATGTACACCATACTATCGATACTTATTCAGGATTTCAATGGGCAACTGCTTTGAGTTCTGAGAAAGCTGATTCTGTAATCACTCATTTGCTAGAAGTTATGGCCATCATGGGTATACCTGCGCAAATTAAAACTGACAATGCTCCAGCATATGTCTCTATTAAAATGAAACAGTTTTTTGCTTATTATAATATAAAGCATATTAGAGGTATACCACATAATCCTACAGGCCAAGCAGTTATAGAAAGATCCAACAGAACTCTAAAGGATATGATAAATAAACAGAAAGGGGTAACAAAAACCCCCAGAAATAGACTGCACAATGCTCTATTAACTTTGAATTTTCTCAATGCTAATGAGAAAGGAACAACAGCTGCAGAGAGACATTGGTTAATAGAAAAAAACAACAGAATTAAATCAGCCTATATACTTCAAGGACGTGCTGACCTCAGAATGGAAACCAGGGTATGTGTTACGTTGGGAACGAGGTTTTGCTTTTGTTTCTGCAGGAGATGATAAGTTGTGGGTACCATCAAAACTGATAAAGGTTCAATTTGAACAAGAGAGACCTCTTAATTAGAAGAGGTGATAGTTCATCAACCAACATGACCATCCAGTTTAAACTCACTTATACCATTAATACATGCCTTTTCATTTAATCAGATGTAACTTGCCAAAAGGGGACCTCCCCAAAATTAGTCTTGGGGAAGGGTTTTTGTTTTTGTCTTTTAGGAGAATGAAGGCTAAGGAATCTGAAGAACACTGGACAAATGAGACAGCTGAAGAAAAAGAACAAATCATCTGTCCCAGGAAAAAAGAGTAAAATGGCCTATTGATATATCATCTACAAAATTTCATAAATCTTCCTAAACGTTTGTTTCTGCTCTTCTCTTAAAAAAATTAACACTATTGGTCTTCTTGTAGTCCCAGTTCAATTATAATTTAAAGCTGACTTTGGAGTTGGAGAATGGCTCTCTCCTCCTTTAAACTCAAGCATGTTGTTAAAAGGAAAATGAAAACTCTCTGTATCATACCAGAAGAAAGAGCCATCTTCTGACATGGGACAGGATAAAAATCAAATAATTAAGGGACTATTCTACTACTAATCTCAATTCTTTGATTCTATTCTGATTCTTTAAACTTTTCTTAAAGTATGAATTTTATATCAAAATTTACAAGATATATATATATCTTTATACTTTGTTAAGATAATAATAGTCATATAGAGTACTAATTAATTCTAGAGAAAAGGCTTCGATTAGCTGCCTATACATGTCTTTGTGTTCGAGTCTCTTTTCAGTTTTCTGTAGGAAATCATGGCCAGGCCTAACATCACCTGAAATCTCCAGGAAGAAGACGGGGCCCCATAACGACAATTCCACATGTACAACAGCAATATCACTAAGCTGACAAACATCATCTACAGATCAGCTTTGGACTACAAAGTGCTTAGAGCAATTCTGAGATGGCTAGCTGAGATGATCCAGTTTCAAAGACTGCTTGAATAAGGACTTGAGATAAACCCTGAACTTTGGCATTATGGATAACAAAGAATATAGTTATCTTTCCTAGAATTTGTCAATTAACCCAAAATTTTTCTTTTCAGAATAAAGATAACTTCGCCCATACCCAGCAGGAAGCAATTTTAAGAATTCGACGCCCACATTCCCAAAGGGGTGGTGTGGGGTGGGTGGTTTTTTGGTCTTTTTATGGGTATTGGGTCTGGGATAGTTTTCATTGTTTAGGAGGGTTGGTTACAAGTTGTTAAGGGTTAGGAAAAGGGCTAGGCAAAAGGTGCTTGTTAAAAAAAAAGAAAAAGACAATTCCTAGTTTTAAATACTTTACATTCAATTGGATTGTTTTATATTGTATACAAATTATTATTATTGAGATTGAGATTGTTAGAATATACCATATACGTATTTCTAATCTTGCTCGAGATATTGTATTTATACCATTCATTTAACAATGTAATGCAATTTGCTAATCCTTGAATGTTAGTATTACCAACTATTAGTATATATAGAAATGAAAATTAGTGGTTAGACATTACAATTGAACTTGTAGTCATATTAGGTGTGTTTTCAAGATCAAACAGATATATTTTAGATAGACAGGTCATCTTCAAACCCTTCAGAGTTCTACAGAATATGGCATTTAAAATGTTTTAATAACTTAAGAATTTTTCTTTTTTGCTATGACTATGAGACATGACGGCTCCTGGCAGTACCAATCTACTTCAGAGAAAATATGGGCATTGAAGAAACTGCATATGGAGCTAACTTTCATTGTTCAAAAGTTAGCCACTGGACAACAAAGTATCCTCTAATCAACTGCTGACAAACAGGACAGACAGGACATGAAACCAAGGACTACCGATTCTTGCCAAAACAAGTGTGGTTGTGGCTTTAACAAAAGGCATCTTCTGAAGCCAGGACAATATGGCACCATCCCTGAAGTGAGTGGCCTTTGCAATCTGTAAAAGGTACCGTGCCCTTTTCTTCGAAGGCAGATGAACAGGGAGTGGGCCAATGGCTTCTGATGTGCAATGGAACAGCAGATGAAACAGTTATTCTTGAAGAATAACTAAGCTCACCCCTCTCAATAGTAGACTGGCGTTTAATAGAGGGATGTGGAGAAGAACAGGATGTCAAGATGAAGCCACATATACACAGCCAAGAAAAATGGACATCTGAATTGAAAAAAAACATCAATAATTTCCAGAATTTAAAATCCTGAATCATGACAAGACACTAATGGAATTCAGGTGTTTCTGGTACATGGACTGCTCTCACCAAATGTGAGGTCAGACTGTTGACCTTGTATACATCCTAATTCACAAATGAATCTGTCAGATGCTAAATATGATGCCCCAACACTGTGGAGAAACCTCAGGTGACTGTCCAGGCAGCTGGCTGTTTCTGTCAACTCACATGTTTTTTGGAAGCTGCTTGCATGCACTTCTTGTTTTTATTTTTATTAGGTAGTATTATTTCCTTCTTGGGTCTCTGAGGGAGTTGAAGATCAGTTAGTTATAGTTATAATTATCTTTGTTAAGGATTTCAGAAAAACTCACTAAGAGCTGTAAGTGTATAAATTTGAAAGACGTTATAAGACAGTTCTGTTAGCTATATAAGTTAGGATAAAAAGTGAATCAGGTACATTCTGGAATTACCAAAATAGGATAGATAATGGAATTACTTTCTGTGAATTTGTCAAATACAAATGGACTAGACATTGTTTAGGTATTTATTGTTTGTATATATGGTATATATAGTTATTGTACTTTTGTATATAGTTTTTTTATATTAGTTACAACTTTTTCCTTTTTTTCTTTTTATTAAAATAGAAAAGGGGAAATATAGTGATATTTTATTTGTATTGAAATGTGATTTTATTTGTATGTCAATAAAGTTGCCTTGAGGTCAGAGCAAGCCAGAGCAGAAGCTGAGCAGTAGTGGGGCACGCCTTTAATCCCAGCACTTGGGAGGCAGAGCCAGGCGGCTCTGTGTGTTCAAGGACACAGCCACCATGGCAGACACACGCCTTTAATCTCAATACCAACCATAGAAAACCTGGAGGTCTGTACAAACGGGCAGTGACAAGGAGGTCATGTGGCTGGGTTTACAACCAATGAGAGAGGAGAACAGAAAGTTTTTAAATAGACAGGACACAGAGAAGTAGGTCTCTTGTGGAGAGGAAGAACCGCAGACCAGTGAAGGGTAAGGTTTTCTGCTCTTGCTCTGACCTCGTGGTTTTTAACTCTGCAATCGGTTCTGTGTTTCTTATTTAACAAGCCGAATGCATCTACACCCCTAACTTCTAGGATCCTCACAAAAAGGCTCTAACTCATCTAAGTCTGTGCATGCAGATAGAGAAGCTTGGAGATGGGTTCAACACTGAAATTCAGCCCTCTTTGGTAGAGGATCATTCTTCTCCTGGATGTTGACTGAGGACTGTACATTTGGTGTGCAGCTTCCATAATCCACCATCAGCTCTCATCCTGTCTCTGAAACATACCAGGTTCTCTTCACTCTGGGAATCTTCAGAAATGACCCTCATGCACAGAGTCCCATGATGCAAAAGGAGTTGTAGGCTTGTTCTTATGAATGGGGACCAATTTTATTCCATGTTTACCACAGTAGAACAAGTGCATTATTTGGGAACTGTCTATTTGAACGAAAGCTCCTACAGTCCAGCCTAAGCTTTCATCTTGATCCAGGTGAAATCTGTCACTCTCCAATATCAGAACTGGTTCTTCCACAAAAGTTTCCTGCAGACAGACCAGGTTATTTATGTAAGTGAGTCCCAGTCTGGTACCATGCTGACCATAGGGGAAGCTGCATTATGGTGCATCTGGAATAGGGGCTTCCTCGGGCCAAGACTCTGCCTACTAGCATTCCATTCTGATCATGGGGAGGGCCTCATTCCTACTTGCCTGTGCCCTATGCAGGGCTGACAACAGAACAGGACTGTATTCTGAGAATCCTCTATCTGTGAATGGGCTTCCTCAGTCTACCCTCTGCTTCAGTTTCTAAGCCTTCTTATTTTTCTCTCTTGCTGTAACCCTTCCAGGCTCTATTCCAAAGTCT
This sequence comes from Onychomys torridus, assembly GCF_903995425.1. NCBI lineage: Eukaryota > Metazoa > Chordata > Mammalia > Rodentia > Cricetidae > Onychomys > Onychomys torridus. The sequence goes on from NC_050466.1 coordinate 50,006,125, forward strand.
GATATACTCCAATTCCCTTTAATGATTCCCTACACAACTTAAGTTCCCAAATGTTTATCTCTGGGTGTGTACTCTTCAGTCTCCTACTTCCTAAAACCTTCATGGCTCTTTTACACTTGCCACCACATTTCCTATGAAATCTAGTTTGAATGCCTAGGAAGCTTGAAAGAAATAAGGATTACCATTGATTTATGTAGCCCACCTATTCTCAATAGTTGTAAGATGTCTGAGTTGTATCTTCCCTGTGTATAGGACAAAGCAACATAAACTTAGTACCTAGTAAACAGTTCTTGACTGATCCAGATTCCTGTGTGGCTACCCTGGTAAACCAGAAAGGAAAGGCTCAAAAGACAAAGGGAACTATGACAAGGCTGCACAATCAGGGGATCCAAACTAAAAGTGGAATACATCCATTCTAAACCTCTTTTTGTAAAATTGAAAATATATTGTTTTCATACAATATCCTGATTACTGTTTCCCCTACCTCTATTTCTCCCAGTCCCTCCCTTCCTCCCTTCCTATCCAGATCAACCCCTTTTCTGTCTTTCATTAGAAAACAAACAGGAATCTAAGAACTAATATAATATAATTAATATGAAAATTAACATATCAGAATAGTGCAAAACAAACAGAAGGAAATAGCCCAAGAGGCACAAAAATGAATATAGATTCAGAGACCCAATCAAATTCAAAATCTCACTTGGTCCATTACCACAATTACTCTGTTGTCTCCATACTTCTCGAGGAGAACCTCAGGCCATCTATATATATAGAGGAGCTCTAAGGCAGTGAGTAGCAGGAGCCTAGGCTCTGAAATCCGATGTAGATTCCAATCCTTGCCACTCAGTTGTTTCTTTACTTAGTGTTTTTTAATGAGTGTGTATATATGTATGTGTGTGTGTGTGTGTGTGTATGTGAGAGAGAGAGAGAGAGAGAGACAGAGAGAGAGCAAGAGAGAGAGAGAGAGAGAGAGAGAGAGAGAACATGGAGCCAGATATCAGGGTTGAGTTCCGAGAGATCAGAGGAATAGGAAAAGTCACAGCTAACCTCACCTCACAAACTCCACCAAAGAGATCTATTCTACTCCCTGTATAACAATGTGTATATGCATTTCTATTCTGCTATCTCATTTGCTCTGTCAGTCCAGCTACATCACTTCCTCTTCCTGCCCAGCTCTGTCACTTCCTGTCTGTCTGTACAGACTTCCATGTAGACATATTCCTAAACAGTCTTATTAAATAAGAAACACAGAGCCAAATACATGGGTGAAAGCTGTAGAGATCAGAGAAATGGGAATAGCCACCAACTAACCTTAGCTCATCACACCACTGTGGCTTCCCAAGAGAACTAGCTTCTTCCTGTCTAACTTGTGTCTTTATTGCCTTGCTGTTCTGCCTTCTCATTGATTCTTAGCACTGTCACCTCACTTCATTGTCATTGCCTGTCTGTACAGACCTCCAGGTCTCTGTGGTTGATACTAGGATTAAAGGTGTGTGTCACCAGGCTTGGCTGTGTCCTTGACTCTGCCTGCCATGTGATCAGATTAAGGGTGTGTGCTACCACCACCTGACTTCCGTTTATGGCTGGCTATCTATGTCCTCTGATCTCCAGCCAAACTTTATATATTAACATACAAATAAAATATCACCACATTTCAGTGCAAATAAAATATCACCACACCTCCAAACCTCCATGGTTAACTAGTATTGGAATTTAAGGCACATGTCATCATGCCTAGTTCTGTTCCTGGTGTGGCCTTGAACTCACAGAGATCCAGACAGATTCCTGCCCTGTGAGTGATACAATTAAAGGCATGTGCTAACATTGCCTGATTTCTATGTTTGCTATAGTGGCTGGCTTTTTCTTCTGATCCTCAAATAAATTTCATCAGGGCACACAGATATTGGGGGGACACAATACATCACCACATTTCCTCTTTTTGTCTAAAATATAAAATTTATAACTTATATAAGAAAAACTATATACAATAAGTATAATAACTATACACAATGTACACAAGCAATAAATACATCAACAATGTCTAGTCCATCTGCATTTGACAAATTCAGAGAAAATATTCCATTGTCTATCCTATTTTGCTTAGTCCAAAATGTACCTAATTCACTTTCTATACTATCTTGTATTAATAACAGAAAACTATCTTATGATGTCTTTCAAATGTATACACTTTATAACTCTTAGTTTCTTTTATAAAATTTCTTAACAAGGAAAAATATAACTATCCTCAACTCCCTCAGAGACCCAAGAAGGAAATAATATTACCTAGTAGAATAGGAAGTACAAACAAGCAATTTCTAAAAAAAAAAAATGTGAATTATGACAGAAACAGCCAGCTACCTAGAAGGTCACCCAAGGTTTCTTCTTTGGGGCATCATCTTTGGCCTACAGGCTTAGCATATCTGACAGACTCATTTGTGAAGAAGGATATACACAGGGCCTACAGCTCGACCCCACATTTGGTGTGAGTATTCCATGTATGAGATAAACTTGAATTCCACCAGTGTCATGTCATAATTCAGGATTTTAAATTCTTGGAAATGCTAGTGTTTTTTGGAATTTGGCTTTCCATTCTTCTCAGCTTGTGGTTGGCTTCATCTCCTTTATTAAATGCCAGACTACCATTGGAAGGCAAGGCTTTTTCAGCTTAGTTACTCCTCCAAGAATAACTGTTTCAGCTACTGTTTCATTGCACATCAGGAGCCATTGGCCCACTGCCTGTCAGCTGCCTTCAAAAGAAGAAGGTACATTTTCCAGATTGCAAAGCTACTTCAGCGATGGTGTCATAGTACCCTGGCCTCAGAGGATACCTGTTGCCAAAGATACAACCACATTTGTCTTGTCAAACATCAACAGTCCTTTCTTTTGTGTCCTGCTTGTCCATTTTGGACAGCACACTGTCAGCAGTCAATGTGAGGGCACTTTCTTGCCTAGTGGCTAACTTTTGAAACAATGAAAGTTAACTCCATGTGGAGGTTCTTCAATGCCCATATCTTTTCTGAAGTAGATTGGTGCTGCCAGGAGCAGACATGTCTCAGAGTCATAAAAAAAATTAAAAAATTCTATGTTATTAAAATGTCTTAAATGCCATATTCTATAGATCTCTGAAGGGTTTGAAGATGCCCATATCTTCTCTAAAGTAGATTGGCAACTCATTTGAAATTGTAGTGTGTAGTTGAGAAATACAGATTAATAATCAGTCATCTATGATAATCAAACTTATTGTCATGTTAGATATATTTTATAGGTATACATAGACATATTTCAATTAGGTAGGTAATCTTCTAACACTTCAAAGACTTATAGATTATGGCATTTTAAATGTTTTACAAACTTACACTTTCTGGACAATGAGACATGTCTGCTCCTGGAAGCACCCAATTTACTTCAGAGAGGGGAATGAACATCAAAGACACTCTATATGGAGTCTATCTTCTTCTTGGCAGAACTGGCCATTTAGGCAAAAACTGTTCTTACCTGGACTGATTGACAAAATGTTGTATAAACTGGACATGCAGGACCCATAGGAAGGGGACTACTGAAACTTTACAAGATGAGATGATCCTTCAGGTTCCTGCTTCTCAGAAGAAACTGCCAGACACTCTACAGGACACAGAGAAAAGCCACTGAGAGACTCTAGGCCCATAGGTTGAAGAAGGATGCCCCAATGTTACAGAGGAACTTTGGATGACTGTCAAGATAGACAGCTCTCTCTGTCATTCTAAATTTTTGTAAGTTCTGTACAATGCACTTTCTGTTTAATTAGGTAATATTATATCCTTCTGGGTTTTTTTATTTAGTTGAAGACTAGATATAATTTTACTTGGTTTTGATCAAAGATAAGTTAGATATGAAACTTTAGACACAAATATAGGATAGAATATTTTCTTTAATTTTGTCAAATACAAATAGACTAGATATTATAATTGTAATTCTCGCTTGATAACTGTTTTATTATATGTAATTTTACTATGTTAAAATTAAAACCTTCCTTTTTGATTAGACAGAAAAGGGGAAGTACTATGGGATGTTGGTCTGTATGTAGTGAATATGTGTTGCTCTGATTGGTTGATAAATAAAATGCTGATTGGCCAGTAGCCAGGCAGGAAGTATAGGTGGGGTAAGCAAACTAAGAATGCTGGGAAGAGAAAGGGCTGAGTCAGGAGTTGCCAGACAGACAGAGGAAGCAAGATGACAAGGCAAAACTGAGAAAAGGTATCAAGCCATGTGGCTAAACACTGATAAGAATTATAGGTTAATTTAAGTGTAAGAGCTAGTCAGTCATAAGCCTGAGCTAATGGCAGAGCAGTTATAATTAATATAAGCTTCTGAGTAATTTTACTATAAGCGGCCATGGGACAGTGGGAGCTTGGCAGGACCTGAGAAATATCCAATTACAGAGAGAGAAAGAAAGAAATATGGCTGGTCCATCCAGGACATGGTAATAGTTGTAGAAAAGGTCCCACAAGGAAGAAGACAAAGCACAGGCCTCATCAATGACCTTATACAAGACATGTTTACACCTAAATGCCCAGATTTCTCACATATAAAAATAAACATGTATAAAATCTTAAAGTCATTTTATTCAAACCAGGGATGAAACAGGGCTGCCCACTAGTCCCATTTCTTTCAGCATAGTGGTTTTTAAGCCCTGGCTAGAATAATTAGACAAGAGAACCAAGTTAAAGAGGTCAAATAGGAAAATTACTCAAATGAGGATTACAGCACATAAGAGTTTCCAAAATTCCACCAGAAATCTTCTAGAAATAATCAACACTTTCATCATGCTTACATTTCATTTTTTCTTTGAGTTTTTAAGCATTTTAAATATCACTCAATGTGTATAAGGGTTCCAAACTGTCCTCACCAACACTTGGTATGGTCTGTCTTCTCAGTTTTTAATTATTCTAATAGATGATATTACTCATTGTTGCTTTCATTTGTACCATTCTAACAACAAATGATCCTGTGTTCTTTCTGTCCAGGTGATCTTTTGCCATCAGTATGTATTCTATTTTACCACAATGGAATAAAACTTGAAATCAAAAACAGAAAAATCTGTAGAAATTTTGCAAACTCATAGAGATTAAACAATACATTACCAAATGATGAATGGGTAAAAGAAGAAAATAAAGATGGAAATCAACTTGTATTCTGTTAGTTTACTTTTTCTTTTAACTCAGGAAATTACTGAATTTATTTAAAAAGCTTTTTGGTTGCCATCAACATGATCAAGCTTTTTTTAAAATCATCTAATTTGTATGCAGGAATTTAAATTGAAAGCATTTTCTAACATTAAATCATATTTTATCCATTGTAACTGGACTGTTCTCATTTAATTTGTAGCAGTGCTGAATATGCTATTCAATTATGTATAATATTTGCTTCTATGTGAGAGCTCCTGGCTCAAGGTTATTTACATACGGTTTTCTCATCTGGTAATGGAATTAAGGAGTACTGGCCTAGCAAAATTGTAGATGTAACAGTCTTATTAAATAAGAAATACAGAGACAAATGCAGAGTTAAAAGCCCAAGAGGCCAGAGCAGTAGCTAAGAGATAACACTAAAACTGCCTTCTTACCACCTGCTGCCACTGCCATCCTTCCCCTGAGAAAAACAACTACTTCCTGTGTATCTGTCTTTTTGTTTGTTTGTTTGTTTGTTTGTTTGTTTTTTCAAGACAGGGTTTCTCTGTAGCTTTGGAGTCTGTCCTGGACTAGCTCTGTAGACCAGGCTAGCCTCAAACTCACAGAGATCCACCTGCCTCTGCCTCCTGAGTGCTGGGATTACAGGCATGTGCCACCACCACCCAGCATGTATTTTTTTATTGACTTTCTGTTCTTCCTTCTCATTGGTTGTAAACCCTAACACATGACCTCTTTGTCACTGCCTGTCTATACAGACCTCCAGGTCTTCTATAGTTGGTAATGAGATTAAAGGCACATGTCTACAGGCTGGTGGTGTCCTTGAACACATAGAGATCTTCCTGTCATGTGATCGGGATTAAGGGCGTGTGCTACCACTGCCAGACTTCTGCTAAATGGCTTGCTATTAGCTCTGACCCCCAGGTAACTTTATTTATTAACATACAAATAAAATCACATTTCAGCACAAATAAAATATCACCATACAAAATGAATTGAATAAATCTGTATACATAATTCTGTATGCTTTGGCAGAGTCTTTGTATGATGGCAATATATTTCTCCAAGACCATTTTTAGAACTGTACTAAAAAACTACCTTCTCCTTGAACATTTGGTGGTGGCTTACATTTTAAATAGAGTTTCAATGTGTATTCTTGCATCAAATATTTAAATGATCAATTTCACTTAGAATTGCAAGTTTAATAAAAGATATAACGTATTTAAAATATAATTTACATATATATTATATATCTATATTGTATGTGTGTGTGGAGCTAGGGATCAATTCCAGAACCTCGTGCATGCAATTATACATTGCAAGCCCATAATATAATATTTAAGAGAAAAATATTTATAATTTATACTTAGAAAACTTTTTCATACCTACTTTCATCTCTTGCTGCTGTATTAATTTGAAGTAAATCTAAGCTATAAGATTTTATTTCTAAGTTTTTTCTATACTTTGTATAAATAATAAGACTTTTATGAATCCAATGTAAATTAAGTAATCATTGATGGGCTTGCGAAGTATCTCAGCATGTAAACTGGCCTGTTGCAAAGCCTGAGTATCTGAGTTCAAACTCTGGAAACCACATAGTAGAAAGAGAGAAGAGACTCCACAAAGTTGTTGTCCTCAGACTGTTGTGTCCAGTATGGCTTGGTTCAGGACACTTGACTGGGGTGATGAGGGAATGAAGACAGGACAGACACAGGTATAGAAAACCAGGGATCAGGTGAGCCGTTTTTGCTCTGATGGAGCTGCCTCCAACTATGCAACATCCCAGAACCTCAGCACATTTATTACTACAGCAAAAGAAGGAGGGGTTAGCTAGTCTCCCTGGGAAGACTCTTTAGGGGAGCAACCTCAAGCTTTAAACATCCAGGAGGAGGAAGCTACAGTAGTAAATACTTACTGTATGCTCTGTCAACATTTGCACATAGGACAGAGGAAGGTTTTGCTGATATCTTAAGCCTGACTCAAGGAAGGCTTGTGAATTTCCATGGGTCTGAGGCTTTGGTCCTTGCCAATAATACACATTCACTCCTCACCTATGATATCCATGTGTCTGTTGTGGCCTGTGCATGTTTGTGTGTATACAATAAGCAAACAAAAATAATTGAAATAAGTAACCATCAAATGCTCAGATTTTCTTCATATTTACCCCATAGACATGAATTTTATTCTATTTTTGAGAGTATAATATAATTACATCATTTCCCCTTACATTTCCCCCCTCCAAAGCCTCCTTTAAACCCCTCCTTGCTCAATTCAAATTAATGTCCTCTTTTTCATTAATTATTGTTACATGCATATATGTATATGTAGATATTCCTAAATACATAATGCAATCTTCTCAAGATGTACAATATTACTTGTATGTATGTTTTTGGGGCTGACCATTTGGTATTGGATAACCAATTGATCTTCTCTTCCCTGGAGAAGATATTTTCTCCTGTTCTCAGTGTTCCTTAATTTCCTGTAGTTCTTTGTGTAGAGTTGAAGCCTTGTTGGCTTTCCTCCATCTGCTTTGGCATATTTACTCTCATCCTTGCTCATGTTTAGGTAGCCATATTGATGAGACTCTATGGCTGTAGCTTCTGACATCTCTAGGAGACACAGTCTCACAGAAAACATCCTGATCATCTGGCTCTTAAAATCTTTGTCTCATCTTCTTCAATGTACCTGAATCTTCAGTGCACAAGTTGTTTTATATATAGTGTATTTCATTCAATGTCAAAATACTCTACAATCATAACAATTATTTGTTATATTCCTTAATTTTATAAATTATCTGATTCTTCATTTCATTACTTCTTTTTCCGGGCAATTAAGTAAAATAAGCACTAATAATCTTTAGTTCTGTACAGTTTCCCATAGTGTGGGTTCTGCTGAATGCAACACTTATAGTGTCCCCTTGTTCTCACATTATGAGATACTGCAGGCTCTTTGTGTAGAACCAGCCTTTTATCCAAGGCACCCTGCTTCCTTTTATTGAGTAATTAGTTCTTGAAGATGTAACAGTCTTGTTAAATAAGAAACACAGAGCCAAATACAGAGTTTATAACCAAGAGGTCAGAGCAATAGCTGAGAGCTGAAAACTTTACCCTTCACTGCTGTTGCTGTCCTTCCTCTCTGCAAGAGACCTACTTCTGTGTGTGTTTTCTTTTTATAGACTTTCTGTTCTGTTTTCTCATTGGTTGTAAACCCTGCCACATGACCTCCTCGTCACTGCCTGTCTGTACACACCTCCAGGTCTTCTATGGGTGGTATTGAGATTAAAGGTGTGTGTCACCATGCTGGCTGTATCCTTGAACACACAGAGATCTACCTAGCTCTGCCTCCCAAGTGCTGGGATTAAAGGCGTGCACCACAACTACCCAGCTTCTGCTATGGCTTGTTCTGACCCCAAAGCAACTTTATTAACAAATAAAATCACATTTCAATACAAATAAAATATTTCTGAAATTTAGGTATCAGTGTTTGAATTGTTACTTGGAGGCTTTCTCAGCTCACAGAATGAAATAATTATATGTGTTTTATATAAAATATTTTATACGTAATACTATTATTATTATAAAGTTAAAATATTTATATACTAGTTGCCTATATCTATATTAAGCTGGATATCAATTTATGCTGATTATATAAACTCTAATTTATTGCCACAAAGATCATTCCAGCCTCCTCCCTTTTCTTATTTGTAATAATCCATTCCAAGATTAAAGGATGTGCCTCGCATCATTCACTCATGTATTCATTTAATTGTTCAACCTCAGTATACTTAGATACTAGGTTTCATATCTGTTATCCTGTTCTTCTGTGGAGAAAATTTACTACTAGAGCATATCACAAGTACACACACACACACACACACACACACACACACACACACACAGACACACACGTACTTTTACTTTAGCCTGGTGACATTCATTACCTAGTTACTTATGTCAGAAAATTCTCCCTAATGCCTTTTAGTGATGCTGTTGTGCCTTCTGTAGTCTTCCATAATTAGACTATTTCCCCAACATTCTGCATTCCATTTTGGAATATATTTTTGTAAATTTAATGCAAGAAGTTTTATATGAAAGATCCCGATTTTCATCTTCTTAAAGAAAAAGAAAGAAGTTAGTTCATTCTTTGTGTTGTAAATTTTTGTGGCTTTAAAAATAAGTGTACTACATATGCATCATTAAACTATCATAAACTAGCTTCACTGTCTTAATAAGTCTCCTATGGTTGTCCAGTTTACACTACTCTCTTCTTTCCCAATAAATTTTCCCTTACCCAAATTCTATGTGAGTGGAGGCATACACAATCCAGTAATTCCCAATTGACTATGTTCACAGAATAATATGTATTAAGGATTACTTATATCTTGGAAGGTCTTATAGATTGATAGACTGAGTGGCTTCTGTGCCAAGTCAGTTAGCATTAGCTATGCTTTTGCTTGTTCATTCTCTGTTTTAGAGAGGCAGTTTTCCATGTAATACCTCTGTTACATTAAAAAAGTCATCAAATTTCATCTTATTCAGCCTTTTCCCTTGTAACGATGGGAGGGAAATATCACATTTTAAATAAAATTCAAATTCTACTTTAATAAAATTTTAAAATCAGAAATGTACAAAAATAAAATAACAAAAACCTGTGTAGTCACTATCAGGTTTTTATTTTGAAAATATTCTTATAACTACTGTGTAGCATAATTTGAGGTAATGAAATTTAAGTCTCAGGACAGTCAAAGGTAGACTAAAAAAATGTTTAGGTCCAACCTGGGGAAGACCCAATATGCTCTGAAGAAATGAAGTAAGTATGGCATTAGAATTTTCCTATTCTTTTCATTACTAAGCTATGGCTCAAAATCAGAACCTCGTACATGCTAAGCCAATGCTCTATTACAGGGCTGCATTACCATCCTTGGGCAATTTGTATTCTTTTGCTATTCAAAAAATCTGGCACTACCAGTAATGCATGGCATGTTGTACTTATGTTTGAAGGTATTTGGCATAAATTCACAGGAGGAGATTATTTCTAGATCAGATAATAGGTGCATTTTTCACTTCTTTAACCAACCTTGGATATATGTCAATGATTTATTTTTCTAAAATGCTGCCTCTTAGGCATAAATTATCAGTTATCCTTATATATTACCTTTTCTGATTACATTATTTGTTATATTTTATTCTTTGGTTATATAATCTTTCTTTTTTAAATTATCTAGTGCATTTGTCACTTTTTTCCATCTCATGTCTACTTTAGTTTTATATATCAAGATTTACCAGAAGCATGACTTAATTTTTTTTTTTCTGAGACAGGGTTTCTCTGTGTAGCTTTGCACCTTTCCTGGAACTCACTTGGTAGACCATGCTGGCCTCGAACCCACAGAGATCCGCCTGGCTCTGCCTCCTGAGTGCTGAGATTAAGGTGTGTGCCACCACTGCCCAGCATATGACTTACTTTTTAAGGACTACCTGATATCTGATTTTTATTCATCATTTCTGTTCTTGTTTGTACATTATATCTTTCATCAGTTTCTGATTTAGTTTATTTCCTTTCATGTATATTTATTTGATAAATATTTTGTTATTTTTCTAGTTTTTATATAATTTCTCACAAATACATTAAAATTATACATTTTCTCTGAAAATTCAATTCATTTAAATTCTGCAGATAAATATACATGAAGATCTTATTGCCCTTCATATTCACATACTCAAATATTTGAGCGTTTATTTTCTCTATTCAAATGGTATTAAAGCACATAGAACTATTTTCAGTTATTTTACAAGTATGTTTGTATGTATGTATCTATATATCATCTATCTTCATCACCATAATTCATGTGGTGTTTTCTCAGCCTGTCACTTGTTTATTTTTGAAGTATAAGATTACAGCTTATATGATTTGTGTTTAGAAAAATTGGGGAATATTTAGTGATTTATGATATGGTCAATTTTGGCAACAATCTCATTGTATTCTCCATTTTTTACATTTTTATTCAGTTTGTTCATCATAATATCCTACATGTATCTACTGCATTGCTATTATTCACACTCCTCACTCTCCTCTAATCCTACAAATTCCTTACTCATGTTCATGGTTTTTTTTTGTTGTTGTTGCTGTTGTTTAGTTTTGTTGTCCACCAAGTTTAACCAGGGCTATCTGTGTGTGCATATGTTTGGAATCATCTAGGGAGCCTAATGGACTCAACAGTGAGTACACAACTGAAGGCAATCATGTACATGTGTGTGGTTTGGATAAAAAGCTTTTGTGTATGTCTAATTCTCTATCATCTAACTTTATGTCTCTTACCAATAATGGACTTATTCTACGAAACACAGCTTTATAACAGTTTTTCTCTATTTGGTCAGTCTAGCAACCAAGATCCAGTTATTTCACTACTCCATTATCCGTTGAATTCTATCTAGGTATATTCATTTGAGCTAGAACTCAAGAACATCTTTGTTCCAGATGTTGAAAGTGAGAAAAAGTATGTCTAATACAAATACTTGTATTTTGTTGATGTAGGCATAATTTGTACATACCATTGTTACTTATATTCTTTTAAGAGGAATTTGGTCACAGAGCTTCATGTAAGTAAGTGAAGGCTTAAAATGGGGAATCTCTAGATGAATATCCAGGAGCAGTCACCTGTCACAGTAGGTATGGATGCTTTACAAACACACACACACACACACACACACACACACACGCATGCATGCATACACACACATTGACTAAAGTTTATTAAATATTGTGTTGCTTTTACTAGATTTTCTTCTCAGTGTGTTCATTCTTGAGGAAGAACTGGTAAATTTTTATTATTATTAATATTTTCATCTTTCCTTGCATTTCTGAAGTTTTCAGTTTGCATATTTTCATAGTAAAACTGTCAGACTAATAAATGTTAAAGCATAAAATCAATGAGGTGTTTCAAGTTTCAAATACAGTCAGTGAATCTGGCTTTGACATACATTCTGACTGTGTGCTAGTCATATTGTACTTGTTGTTTTCTTTTGTTTTGACATTTGTCACTAATATTTCTGAGACAGAGTCTCACTCTGGAACACAGGCCTGCCTGGAACTCACTTGAACTCAGTACAATCTGCTGTTCTTAGACTCCTTGTTTCTGAAATTACAAATTTGGTGTCATGAATGTTTTCCATTCATTTATTTTCCTGATTTTTGTGGCCAATTTATTTTAGCTATGCCCTGAGTTATAGTTAAAGTCTTAATGTCTCCCAAAAGGCTCACATAGTGAAGGCTTTGTTGTCAGCCTTTGGCACTATTGGGAGATATGGAAACTTTAGGAGATGAAGCTAAGTGGAATGGAATTAAATTGTTAGAGATGTACCCTTGAAGGAATCAATGTGATCACCAACCATTTCCTTTTATTCATTTATCCTGGGTTGTTTTTTTTTGTTTTTTTTTTAACTCTCTGTATTCTTATTATGCATTATGACCTAGACAATTTCTGTTCCACAATGAAGTGGGCATAGTGTTCCATCACATGCTTACCACAGACCTAAAAGCAACAGAACCAACAGACCACAGACTAGAATCTCTGAAACCATGACACAAAATAAATCTGTCTGCCTTTAAATTGCTTATCTTAGTTTTTATTTGGCCATGGCAGAAAAATTACACATCATGAAAAATGAAGACATATATATTTATTTTTAAATGAATATGATGGTTTCCTTTAATGACCTATGTTTTATTACTATATATATTTTGATTATGTATTATTGACTTAAATTTTGTGTGAACCTACTGAGATATGATAGCTTACAATTAATTCAGCATTCAATCCATCCATTTGAAGTATACAATTCTATTTTTTACCATACTCACAAATATGTACATTTATCAGCTTGGTAATTTTAGAACATTTTTATCACCCTCAAAAAATGTCTGTACACTTTAATTATTATCCCTTCACCTATCAAATCCCTTCCAGACTAAGAAGATCATTAATGCACATTTTTCTCTGTTAATTTGTCTAAGTGGAATAATCACATTTGATATTCTACAATAGGATTCTTTCACATAGCATAATGTTTCTAAGGTTCCACTTCTGTTCTGGAGAACATAAGTATGATGTTACTACTTCTAGCTGACTAATGCTCTATTTGCATCATATTCTCCTTTATTTGTCAGAATCTCCTTTAGATTTCTGATAACTTATAGTGATAGATAGAATCATTGTTTTTTTAATTTTTTATATTATTTTTGTGTTTTAATTTTACACATCAGCCATGGGTTCCCCTGTCCTCCCCCCTCCCCTCCATTCCCATCTCCTCCAGGGACAAGACTCCCCTGGGTATTCATTTAAACCTGGTGGATTCAGTACAGGCAGCTCCAGTCCCCTCCTTCCAGGCTGAGCAAAATGTCCCTATGTAAGCCCAAGGTTCCAAACAGCTAGCTCATGCACTAAGTACAGCTATTCAATTGTCTCACTTATCCAGAGGGCCTGATCCAGCTGGGGCCTGCACAGCCCTTGTTTCATTATTTATGTGCTTCCATTCAATTGGCTATTTGTCCCTGTGCCTCTCCAATCTTGGTCTCAACAATTCACACTCTTACAGTCCCTCCTCTTTCTCGACAATTGGACTCCTGGAGCTCCACCTGGGGCCTGGCTGAGGATCTCTGTGTCCACTTCCATCAGAGTTCCAGCAGGACTGTTAGGGTGTTTGGCCATCTGATCACCAGACTAGGTCAGATCAGTCTTTCTCTCGACCATTGCCAGCAGTCTACAGAGGATGTATCATTGTGGATTTCTGGGGACCTCTCCAGCACTCTGCCTATTCCTGTTCTCATGTGGTCATCATTTATCATGGTCTGCTATTCCTTGTTCTCCCTTTCTGTTAATGATCCAGCTGGGATCTCCTGCTCCCCTAAGCTCTCTTTCCTTCAAACCTTGCCCTTCATTACTCCCACTGTCATCCAGGTTGTTCATGTAGATCTCATCCATTTCTCCGTCATTGGGTGATCCCTGTGTCTTTCCTAGGGTCCCATTTTCTAGGTAGCCTCCCTGGAGTTGTGTAGCAGTCTAGTCATCTTTGTTTTACAGCTAGTATCTTACTATTTATATTTATATATTTTATTTCAATGTGTGTGTGGGGTACATATTGGTATGAAGTGTATGGATGTGTCATTTATGAATGCCTGTGTATGCAGAGAGGCAGAGCAGGGCATTGAGCAGCCTCATGTATCACACTCCATCTATTTTCTTTGAGACAGGATCTTCTGTTGGACCTGGAGCCCAAGTTTTTCAGCTAAGCAAGCAGCCATCTTGTCCCAGTGATCTTCCTGTCTCTACACCAGAACCTGCCTTAGTGCTGAGTTGCAGGTGTGTATAATTTATTCTCATTTTTCTCATTTTCCACATTTAAGTCTTCAGATTTGTTCCTGAGCATCCAAATTAGCATCTGTTATTCTCTTAACCCAGGATAACCTGACTTTCACACTTTCATTGATTTCTTCTATGGCATTACAAGAAAATACTTCTCTTTGTTACAGGCTCAACAATATAATTAGATGCATACTGTTTTATCCAAATATTTTTCAATTATTTAAGAGACTACACAAGGAATAAATTCATTAATATTAACATTTATATTTACTTAATTCTTCTGTTCCTAGTTTAAATTTTGGCATAGGTTTGAATTATTATTTGAGATCACTTGCTTTCATTCTTAGAACATCCTTTAACATTTTTGAAAAATAGTGTTACTAGCAATGAAGTTAATCTATTTGTACACGAAAATAATACTATTAATATTTTTACTTGATTTTTGGCAGATGCCTTTCATGAATATGTAATTCTTAGTTGATCATTTTATTAAGTATTTATAATACATTATATCACTGTCATATGACCTATATTGTTTCTGATATAAAATCACTTAATAATCTTTTTAGTTTTCTCTTGTAAATGAGGGATCATTTTCCTCTAGCTTTCAAGATGTTCTCATTTTCTTTGCCTATCAGATTTTTTTCTTTTTTTAATTAAGAGAGTTTTCATTCATTTTACACAACAATCAAAGATCCCTTTCTTCCTTTCTCCTGCCAGCCCAGCCTCACCCTCCCAACCTACCCCTACTCCCCCTCACAAGAAGGCAAGGCCTTCCATGGGGAGGCACATCCAGTAGACTCAAGTCCAAGCCCATCCCCCTGCCTCAAGGCTTCATGAGGTGTCCCATCATAGGTAGTGGGCTCCAAAAAGCCCGCTCATGCACCAGGGATGTATTCTGATTCTACCGCCCCCACCCAAGCAGATCAAGCTACACAATTGTATCGCCATGCAGAGGGCCTAGTCCAGTCCCATGCAGGCTCCACAGCCATTGATCCAACTTTCATGAGTTCCCACCAGTTTGGTTTGGTTGTCTCTGCATGTTTCCCCATCATGATCCTGATGCACTTGCTCATAGAATCCCTCTTCTCTCTCTTTGACTGGACTCATAGAGCTCTGCCTGGTGTTGGGCTAAGGATCTCTGTATCTGCTTCCATATCAGTCATTGGAGAAAAGCTCTGTGATGACAGAGTAGTCGCCAATCTGATCACTGGGGTAAGCCAGTTCAGTTCAGGCACCCTCTCCACTATGTCTAGTAGTCCAAGCTGGGGTTATCTTTGGAGATTTCTGACTACTTCCCTAGCACGAGGTTTCTCTCTATCCCTATGATATCTCTCTCTATCAAGGTATCTCTTTCATTGCTTTGCCACTCCATCCTTGTTCCAGCTCAACCATCCCATTCCCTTATGTTCTCATCCCCTATCCCCTACCCTCCATTGCCCACCCTTCACCCCCAGTTTACTTATGGATATCTTATCTATTTCCCCCTTCACAGGGCAATCCATGTGTTCCTCTTTGGGTTTTACTTGTTAGCTAGCTTCTCTGGAGTTGTGGGCAGATTTTTTTTTTTTCACTATTACACATTTTATTATAACCATCCCATTTGGAATTCATGTAGTTTCTTAAGTGCCTAAATCAAAATTGTCATGAATATGGAATGTTTATATTTACTTGAACATTTTCTTTCCTTCATCTCTTTTCTCTATACCTAGTATTATAATGTATATATGCCAATGTGCCTTATCATATTTCAACATTCTCCAAAGCTGTCTTCATTTTTTAAACTTATTTTCTTTGTTTTCTAGACAGTATAATTTCCGCTGTTGCTCCTTTCAGTTTGCTAATGAATTTTAATTTTTATTAATTTTTAAGTATTTAATATGATATATTTGATCATATTCAATCTCTTCCACAACTTCTCTCAAATCCATCCCTCCTTCCCTCCTTCCTACCAACCCAACTTTGTGTCCCCATTTTTTAAAATTCCCATCAAGTCTACATTGTGGCAAACGTGTGCTACTGGGTATGTGAGTATACAATGAAGCATGTTCAACTTACTAGTGGCTACTCTCTTAAAGAAAACTAACTCTCCCTCCCCCAGAAGCTATAGATACATATTTTGTGTTGTTGACACATTTTTTTTTATCATTTGAAATATGTTGTTGGGAACCTCTAGTAAAGTTCTCATTTGAATTGGTTTGTTTGTTTTTAACTCTAGATTTTCTATATGGTCCATCATGTTGACATTTTTATATTTTATTAAAATTTGTTTGATAAGATCTTTTGTATCGTCATTTACTACTTTTACAATAAGGAATAGAGTTTCATTTAGTTTGCATTCTTGTTATTGTGGTTTGTAGGCTTTTTAGCTGGACACTATTGTTGATTGCTTTACTCCCTTGACATCTTATGTATTACCTTCTGGTACTATGAATACTATTCCTCAAGGAGAAGATTTCCTGGTCAATCCCAGCTTGATTATTCCAATCTCTGTGTATGAAATATGTGTTCTCTTCAGCAATAGGGACTTATCTTCAAGTTCTGGGAGGCAACCAAGGGCAATAGCAATATCCTATGTTGTTTTAGGAGTCTCTTAGACTTCTCTGACCAACAACTCAAGGGATTCTGTCTCATTCCTGTCACTACGTTTTTTGTTTGTCTATGGCTCTTGTGAGGATAATTATCATCTCACATGGGGAAACATCATTAAAATAATACATACATATCTACATACAAAAATACATGAATGTACTTTTTTTCAGTTTGCAAGTAAACTTTTATTTTTTTCTTCTTTTTTTATTTATTATATTTGTGTTTTAATTTTACACATCAGCCATGGGTTCCCCTGTCCTCCCCCCTTCTGCCCCTGGCCCCACCTTCCCCCCAGCCCCTCCCCTCCATTCCCATCTCCTCCAGGGCCAAGACTCCCCTGGGGATTCAATTCAACCTGGTGGATTCAGTACAGGCAGGTCCAGTCCCCTCCTTCCAGGCTGAGCAAAGTGTCCCTGTGTAAGCCCAAGGTTCCAAACAGCCAGCTCATGCACTAAGCACAGGTCCAGGTCCCACTACCTGGATGCCTACCAAACAGTTCAAGCTATTCAATTGTCTCACTTATCCAGAGGTCCTGATCCAGCTGGGGGCTCCACAGCCTTTGGTTCATACAAAGATGACTAGACTGCTACACAACTCCAGGGAGGCTACCTAGAAAACATGAATGTACTTTTAAGTAAACATAAAATATTCCTGTATGACTTTAAAAAATTCTTATTCCTTGACAAGTGGTAACCCCTTAATTGGTCACTTTATTCCAAAACTCCTCTTTTCAGAGTATTTTTATGCTTAAAATTTTCCATCAGGTGTACTAACTGAAGTCAGTTGCTCACTTAGGAACAGCATCAGAAATCTCTGATCTTATACTTTGCTTCTCCCATTGTCAGAACATGAGCCGCTGCACTGCAGCTGGCAATAGAGCCAGTAGCTACTTTAAGAGTCAGGTGTATTATGTTTGGGGAAGGGGAAACACAGAATGTCAATAATCGCATATCTGTTTGGAAATCGACTCTGCCTTATGAACTTAGATAGAGATCATCTAGCCTCAGTATTCTCATTGTCTTGTGATGAGGACAGAGTGTATATACTAAGTGTGGGCTGAGGGGAGACAGGAACTTATACTCTCCTGCAAGTGAGCCTCTGCAACTAACAATTGTTGGTTGAAATGAGACCATTTGATGTACTGGCATTTTGGAGGAGATACCATAACCTTCAACAGGGAATATGCCTGGAATGGAGTAAAGAGGGAAAGAGATGATAGAGAGTAGGCAACAGTTAAAATTTGCTAGCCTTTAACCTTTGTAGCCAAATGTCAGTACAATTTTGCATAATTTCTTCATTTTCTTTATGTCTGTAGGGCCATTTTTAGGGATTCTTTTAAAAGTATTTTTACCTATTTCTCTGGGAATTTCATCATGCTGTCAGTGTAAGAATTGCAACCTGTTTCTTGTCATTTGTTACTTAGTTTTAATGTTTATCTTGTTTTCTTTATATTTATTATGATATGAATATCCACCAAATTCACATGTTGAGACATAATAACAAATATGACAATAATGATAATAATAAGTGGAGCCTCACCTTTGAAAGGTGATTTAGTCATAAGGGTAGATTCCTCATGAAGTGTTCTTATATTGATAGAGTTGGCTCATTTTTTTTCTTCTGCTTTACAGCCCTCCTCTTTACCCTTGCATGTGGTGATATTTTATTTGTGCTCTAACAAATAAAGCTTGCCTGGGCATCAGAAGACAAAGCCAGACACTATATTAAACATAGAGTTCCTAGCATTCAGAAAGCAGAGATTCACCTGGATCTCTGAGTTCAAGGCCACACTGGGAATAGAGTCAGGCGTGGTGGCACACACCTTTAATCCCAGCACTAGTTAACCATAGAGGTCTGGAGGTCTGTATAGACAGAAAGGAAGTGATAGAGCTGGGCAGAAAGAGGAAGTGATGTAGCTAGGTGGAGAGAGGAAGTAAGATGGCAGGGCACAGAAAGGTATATAAGGTGTGAGTATAGAGGAAGTAGCTCTCTTTTTAGATTGGGATTTTGTAGAGGTAAGCTAGTGGCTAAAGCAGTTCAGCTGAGACCTCTGGGGTGAGGATTCAGAGGCTTTCAGTCTGAGAACTTGTGGAAACAGGATAGGCTGAGGAGTGGGTGAGGTGAGGTTGGTTGTGGCTTGTTCTGCTTCTCTGAGGTCTCAGTTTTCACCCCAACACCTGGCTCTGGGTTTTCTTTTTACTAATAAGACCATTTAGCAATTCGTCTTACACTCCCATACCTTTTGTCTTGTGAGGAAGTAAAAAGAAGTCTCTCACCAGACACAGCCTGACAGCACTGGGACCTTTCAACCTGGATTTCTCAACCTTCCAGCACAAATGGGCAAAATTTCTTCCCTGTTCCTTAATCTGTAACAAGTAACATATATCTCTTCTTGCAGACAAATATCCAATGGTCTTATTAAATAAATAACATGGAGCTAGATATATCAGTGAAAGCCTTAGAGAGATAAGAGAAATAAGGAAAGCCACAGATAACCTTACCTCACCAACCCTGCAACTTCCAAATGCCATGACTTCCTATCTACCCAGGCCTGTTCGCTTTGCTGTTCTACCATCTGATTTGCTCTCTCCATTCAGCTACATCACTTCCTATTTCTACCAGCTCTGTCATTTCCTGTCTGTCTGTACAGAAGACCCCCCAGACCTCCATGGTTAACTAGTTTTGGAATTTAAGGCATGTGCCACCAAACATGGCTCTGTTTCCAGCGTGGCCTTGAACTCACAGAGATCCAGAAAGGTCCTGATCCTGCCTGCCAAGTGACAGGATTAAGGGCGTGTGCTACCATTGCCTGATTTCTTTGTTTACTTAATACGGCTTGCTATTTCCTCTGTTCTCCATGCAAGCTTTATTTATTAAAGCACAAAATAAGTATCAGCACATTTCAGCACAAATAAAATATTACCACATCTCCTGTACTAGAGCCCATTGTTTTGACAGTTCTACTATTTATCTCCATTCTATGGTTTATTTTCCTAAACTTCTAGAAAACATATTTAAACTTAGTATCTCCTATACAAAGAGAATATTATATAAAATTTAGCTTATCCATCAAAGACTTTAAGATTTTTTTTCTGCTCTTCCCACCTTGTCCACATGTTGTGATTCACTTGTTCTTTATTTCAAACTATTGTTTTAACAGTGTGCCATTTCTGTTTTATAAAACGCTCCATAAAAATCTACTTTCACTATAACCTAAAAGTCTACATTCAAATTAAAATTCTCAGACCATATTCTGGGAGTTGAACTCAGTCAGAGTGCCTACTTAGCATGCTTAAGGTTCTGAGGTTTGCCTTTGTTGAGGCTTATGTGGGAGAGAGAAGGTGCATTTATTGTTATGTGTGCCCATGCAGAGACCATGAGAAGACCTTGGTCCCCTTTTCTATCACTCTCTGCCTCATTGCCTTGAGACAGAGTCTCACTGGCCTGTGAGCTCTGGGGATCCTTACATCTCCACCCTGCCATTCTGGGATTACACACATGTGCATACACACACACACACACACACACACACACACACACACACACACACACACACACATTTTTTTTTGTGGATGCTTGAGATTTGAACTCAGGTCCTCATGCTTGCAGAACAAACACTCCTACACACTGAGCTATCTTTCTAGTTTTCTTGATCTTCATCACACAAAATAGCATGAAATGTGCTAAAGGGAATAAAGGGAATAAAATGAAAGAGGACAATTCACTGAGCAAGAGTGTTCACTGGTAGAACACTCACCTAGCATATGCAAGTCCCGTGCACTATATTATATTTCTCAGACTTCCTACAACTTCATGTCAAGCAGGAAACAGAGAGTTGTTGGGCTCTTGCTCATCTTCCTTCTTCACAGAACTCTGTTCTTTTCCATACATGCAGGGCTGCCTCATTGACCATATGGGCATCCTGATCCACTTGGCTAAGCTTGCTCTTCAGTCTTGTAAAGACCCTTCTTCCACATTCACTAGATCAATACTGTTTGCACAATCACAAACAAACCCAGGAAGCAGACTATAAACTCCAAGAGCTGTCTTCAGAACATTATGCTAAGAATTCTGATCTTCCACTACTCCAGAGCACAATCTAGAAGCTGATGGTTGTAGGGTAATGTGGACTATTGGACATTTAAGGTGTCCAAGTCAATTTGTTGGGTCTGTCTTGGTTTCAGAAACAGACATTTCATTTTGTCAGCATGCTAATGCCCTATGTTTTTGCAGCAAAGAATTAGAGTACACAGCCCCAAATTAAGGGCTAAATGTGACCAGTGAATCTGGCATACAATATCTACCTGCAGCTTTCTTGTTACCTTTTCCCACCTGAGTGTTGGTGTTGGCAGCAGTGTGACTTGTGATTACCAGCAGTAGACCATGCATTTTTCCCTAAAGGAGGTAACTAAAGATCACAGCTTCTATGCATGGTAATCCACATATGGCCAGCCTTTTACTCTGCGAGTGGGTTCCCTGTTTGCTGTATTGAGACACAGTGAATTTCATTATTACCATTGTGAATGTTGCGATTACATTTTCTAAAGTCTTCCTGTATGTTTAAATATTTAAAATGCTAACAAGTATGTTATTTGTATATTTATTAATTACTACTGTCAGTGTTAATTGATAAGATTTAAAGTAGTAGATTTGTGTAGTAGAAAAATACCATATAAAATTAAATTTTCTTGTTTTATTGCTAATAACTATTTATTGGAAACTCTTAAATTTTATTCTTATCTCACCTATATCACTTAGCCTTGACAAAAATTCTCTGCTTTGTCCCACTTTAGTCAGGATTTTGAATCTTATGTTAGGCATATTTCTTCACTCCATTGTAAAGTCCCGCTTTAGCAAGAACTCTTTTGTAATTAAAAATAAAAACCCTCCATACTCAATATCTAATCATTCTTGATATCTGTTCACATTTTTGAAAGGATGATAGATCATGCTGTTGGTCGCACAGGTTACCACGTGAAAAGGTCATAGTCATGACAGAACCCAGTGTTAGTTTTCAGAGATTTATTAAAAGGGAAAGGGGTGGTAAGAGAGAGAGGAGATCCAGGCCTGGAGAGGAAAGCACATGCAGAGGGCAGAGAGAGAAAGGTGGTGGGGTGGGGTAAGAGGTGAGCAGAGCAGAGCAGGGAGGGAGTGGGGTCTGTGTCTGGCTTTTTAAGGCACCTATGTAGTTGCCAGCACACACTGATGATGTAAGACACAAGACCTTTTGCTTAACTCCTGAACTGCACATGTGTGGTCATGCAGCTGGAGTAAGGGCATAATCCTAACAGTTTTTTTGTTTTTGTTTTTGTTTTTATCTTGTAGCATCCTTTTGGTTATGTCTGATTGTCCTGAACTATATTCAACATAAATTTTCTTAGGTCCTTATACATGAATGAGTCCCTAAATAATTCTGTACCTACTGACCCCATCCTGCTCCTTGGCTATAAATTTCCCCTTGTTCATGCTGTAATCAGTATCAAGTATAGTATATAGTCTATGGTCCCTGTCCCTATATCAATAGTCTTAAAATGTTCCATGTTTGATAGTCTTCAAAGGCATATTTTAAAAACTTCCTATTGAATAATATTTTACATTCTTTTTGCTTGGATTCTGTTTTCACTTTGCCAAAGTATATATCAGAATAATTACTCCATTTGTGCTGAACAAGTTGTCAGTTTCCTGGGGCCAACTATCTCTGAAATAGACTTTTTGTTAATTGATATATATATAGGCTAGAGTACTATAGTTTGAAACACGTTTTCCCTGACCAGATTGTAGATATAATGCATTATTTTTGACATTTTGCTTTTGACACAAGAAGTCAGATAAGAGCCATATGCATATTTTAGGCATTTATTCTCTGTAGAAATTTTGATAAATAATCTTGGATATGTGTCCTGGGAAATTATTGCTGGTTTGTAAATGCTTTCTGTTCTCCTCTTAGACACAGGGTAGACTTGTTTCCCACCCCTTTGGAGTTACAGGTGATATATATTGGTTAATATGACTTGCTAAGAGATGACACTATACCCATGAAGAAGAACTAATTTGTTACATTCTTTTCCCTTTGCAAAAGTGACTTTAGAGGCTCACATTGATTGGAAACCTCTGTAAGCTTGCTCTCTGGGTAACTAGTACTGCAATAAGCAGAGATTTCTCTGCTGCCTGGCACTGAACAGTCTGTATGAATAAGAAATAAATATTTTGTTGTGTTAAGCCACTGAAAAGTTTGTCTTTTCTAATACTACAGTATAGTCTAGTCTATCCATACTGAAACAAGACTTATCACCCAGAAGTAGTATATAACTGTAACAAAACAAGCAACAGTAATACCAATAATAGCACTAATAACAGTACATATGTAGCTCTGGCTGAAGTACTGGATGGGGAATACTAAGTAAACTACTATCCAGGGCTGGAACAAATCATGTCTTGTAGTATTTAAATATTTGCTGAAGCTGTTGCATTAATTTGAAGGCAGAATGTATAGCTCCCAAAGAAGAGAGCCAAATAAAGAATACTGTCATTGACAGGTAAATACTCTTGACCACCTCTTTAAAGTTATTGTTGGAAAAGCTGAGATCAGAAAAGAATCATCTGGTTTACAAACAATGATGGAAATGAATACAGACTTCAGAGATGTGAGGATCTGCAGATTAGAAGAGATTAGTGCTTCTCAGCACCAATAGGTGAAGAGGACAACAGAGATATTTTTTGGCAACCATTTTTTTTGGAACTTAGAGTACAGGGAAGATTAAATCATGGGGATGGCCAGCTAATCATTTGGGAAAACTTGTAATAAACTATTGACTCAAAAGAATAGCAAAATTAAAGCTATTGTCACAAGTAAAGTCCTTTTCACTGAACAAAATATTTTAGAGGAAATGAGCTTCATTTGCAACTCTCCCATTTAAAAAAACAAAAAAGCTTTATAGACTCAAGATTCTCATACTTCAATGTGAGAGATAAAGAACAAGAAAGCAAATGTAAGAAATCTATGAAGTATATTTAGAAATGAGTTGCTGATGTAACTATTGATATTTGAAACTGAGTGGAACTAAGTGAAAGGTAATCCTAAGTTAACCATGACCACTTGGCATTGAAATGATTCTTTGACTGTGAACATCCTAAGAACAGGAAGAAAATTGTGGAGATTCTTAGCCTCTAAATAGGATGAATGGGAGACGCATGAAAATGTTTGATTCAAATGTGTTCAGCTGGGTGAGGAAAATGAAGGAAACCTTCCTATGGTAGAGATAAGGTATATAGAAAACTCAAGAAACATCCCCACCTCCTGAACAGGAGACTCTGGATCTGCCTAATGGGATTTCAGAACTGCTTTTAAGAAGTGCCTGTGATGGATCTCCCATTCCTGTCTCGAGCAAATGCTTTTTTATGCTTATCTTTTCCTTGCTTCATCACCATACACTGTATACAAGAGGGTAAACAACTATTCAATTTATAATCTGATAAAGACAGGAAACCAGAAGAGACTTTAAAATTTCAGATACACTCAGAGATCTTAGATTTCTGAAAGCAAAAGCGAAACAGGATGAAACTTTTCTATTCTTCTGTCACAGGGTGTGATCTATATGCTCTCCATGAAGAAAACAAAGTATTTTGTGCCCAAATGAAGACTTAGTTCTAAAAAGAAAACTTAAGAATATGGTAACACTGATATTCTTACTCTCTGAACTTAGGGGTAGAGATACAATACACATTGCCTAAGAAATGTAAGCCAAAGTTACATATTTTACCCAAAGATGGAAGATCATGAGTAAGCCTGAGATTTTCCACATTCTTTTATCCTATCTGTAAGCATGGAAGCAGGAGTTCTGTGAGATGTTCATCATCATGGTTACTTGAATGATTACAGGGTGATCAAGGGTTCCTATGTTGATGGTCAGTGAACACACAGAGAAAACAACACTTTGACAGGTTAAGGTCTGCGATCTAAGGTATGTTAGCACTGCATTATATCCAAACCTACCCTAACTAATGCAGTTTAGGATGTCTTTTTTACTTTTTTTCCCCTACTTTATTCTTTCCTAATTTCTTTCCTTCCCTCCCTTCCAATCAAATCCAGGGTCTTGTGGTCAGACATGATTGATCTATCATGAAAGGTAAATTAAACTTTTCAGATCCAGGTCATAATGTCTCTCTATTTATTAATGCCATAGAGAATGCACATAAAGTATTCTGGAGCAGAAGTGAATTATTACTACTTTTCAATAAATACAATCTAATATGTAGATCCTCTGTGCCTTGGGAGTAGAATGTCACTTCACAGAGCCAGAATTTGTACTGCAAGCAAATGCATTTGGGCATTTATAGAAAAGGGAAAGTTGCAACAGAAAGAGAAAATCCTTACTTTTTGGGAAGGATCTCATCTCTTTACAGCCTTTTGACATATGAATACATTTCTCTGTATAAAATTATAAGATATTCCTAGATTTAAAATTCACCCTTGAATGATAGTACAAATCTCCAAAGGCAAATGTTTCTGGAATTCTCTTAATATCTGTGGTGGACTAATGTACTATGAGACAAAGTAAACCTCTCCTTTATTCAGTGGCTCTGAAGTATTTTGTTATATGGATGAGAAGAGTAAGTAATGCAGGTTATAATCTGGGAAACAACCTTGAAATACAAAAAGCAATATTAAAAACCTGCTGTAGAATTTTACCAAATAGTGACTATATTTGTATCTTTCAACCACAAAGCAGCTGGGAAAGACCAGACTCTCAACTTAGAAATTGTTACTAAGACTGTTTTGTAAGAATCGGATGGAGTGTGGTCTCAGTCTTTGGGTAGTTCTAGGAAGGGAGCCCTTGTTTGGAAGGTGAGTTAACATGAAAACATAGGTTTGGTTGAGTTCAAAAGTTGGATCCTACCTGGGGTTGGTGTGTCCGTAGTAAACTACAAAGTTTCAGTTGGAAATGCTCATATTTCATTTTATAACATATACAAAATATCAAATAATCAAGAAAACTTAAAAGTTGTAGAGATCTCATGAACAATGGCCTCAACAGTCAACTAATGCTACTCAATTTTCATTTTCCCTTTCTATATTTGTATTACTTTTACTTGAAGATTGTAGTAGAACTTCAATTGTATTTTATCTTCTCTTGTCCGCAGTAATAAGGGGAACATTCAATTTAGCATAGTTCAGTTTTATTAACTAAACCTTTGTCATTTCTCGCTTCAATTTACATTTTGCTTAGGGATTTCCACTTTCTTTTGATAGGCACTTTCAATTTTAAAAATAGTTATTATAGTTATTAATTTTATTTTATTTGTTCTATTCCCACATAAAAGTCAGAGGAAAACTTGTAGGGGTTGGTCCCAGAGATAGAACTCAGGTCTTCAGGGTTGATGTTTAGTACTCACTCTTTACCCATTTAGCCAACTCACCAGCTCTTTTTTCTTTTTCTTTGTTAGCAAAGTTTGTTCATTCACTTGGGCATTTGTTGAACATATGTATCTGTAAGTAGCAAATACTCAGTTGAAGTACCAGAAAGGTAGCTGTCTTTGGTCCACCAATAACACTCTTTTGCCAAGGATTCTCTGAACTCTTCGTTTCTTAGATCTTGTGAGTCTCATGTTAGCCCGGTAGTTAAAAATCTGAATTCTACCATATGTGAAACATTTGTCTGATTCCTATTTCTTCTAGCACAGTTCCTGTCACCCCACTCTGACAACTTGATGTCATTTCATTCTGAAACACTTTTCAATTTGGAGGATTAGGAATTATGTAATTATATCATAATCTTTTTATTTTAAAGCACTTCCTATTTTAAAACTAAAGTCTTTTTCTAACTTAGAGAACATTTAGCTCACTGATTCCATTCTTCCTATTATTTCCTTCTTATTTTGACTACATAAACATTTGCTCAATTAGGTGTTGTACAAATCTCCTTACTTTTCTATGTTGATTTTCCTAGGCTGTTTTAGCACTGCATTATTGCCCATTAACCTCCCATAATAATTTATAATACATATATTATCTTTCTGCAATTTAGCCATTCTACTGAGACTTTTTCTAAACAATTTTTAACTTAAAATAACTGATTTCTCTGAAATGCTGACTGTTCTTAGTGGATTTAGTACTCCTTTATGTTTTTAGAGAATAATGATGACATATATTTTAAATTTTTCTGCTTTTGACATTAACTATTTCTTCAGAGATTTGTTCTTTTTAACCATGTAGTGCTTTGAATTCATGTAATTTGTTTTCTTTAAATATTTGGCAATCCTTGATTACTCGCTGATATAAGTGAAGACCTAACTCTGTTGTTCACAATCTTGTAACTCATTGGAATTGCCTTGAGAGTTTCATAAAACTCTGGTGTGCAGAACTTTCCAGAGATAAAATACAAATATTTAGATATATCTTCCAGGAACTTGTATTCCTTTCTTTGTATTAACTTGTTGTTTTTATTTTTTTAAAGAAGCAATGAGGGAATGAGTTACATTTAATCAAGTTGTTAGTCAAAGTGACCCCACAAAAACTCTCAAACAATTCAGGCTATTGCCAAGACTATTGGTTGCTCTTTGCAAACTGATAGTAAGCCCCTATTGTTGAAGACAACATCTATACAACTCACTGAACATGGAGAAGTTAAGCTGGAGCCTACCTAGAGCCTTCATCAATACTGATTGAGTTTGTGGTACAGGAAGGTATTCTGCATATTACCAGAAGGGAAGAACAAACACCAACCCTGCTACAAACTCTTTAGTCTACAATAATTACCTGCCTGTGAAATACCTGGTACAATAGTGGCACAAAGCTTGTGGGAGTAACCAACCATTATCTGATTGGATTTAAGGCCCACTCCATGAGCTGAAACTCATCACTGACATTGCTCATGTGACTAAGAATTTGAGACTATATAGGCCATACACCCAGGGGAAAAACAAATATAACTATTATGCTAAAGGAGAATAGCAGTAATATTACTCCTAATGACATTCTGCTGCACTCATAAATCAGTGTCTTGCTCAGCTACCAACAAAGAAGCTTCTTCCAGCAGTCCATGGCAAGAAATACAGAGACCCACACCTAGACAATCTACAGAGAGTAAGAGACCTTAGAATACTCAGTCCTAAATGGAATGTCTCCATCAAATTCCTCCCCTCATGGCTCAGGGAACTCTGTAGAAGGAGACACAGAAAGACTCATGGAGACTGTGGAAGTATGCATAAGGCATGCACAGAGCTAAGCCACATAGGGTCCCAGTGCTGGGAGAGGAAGTAGATACAATCTCCTGCCCTTAACCCAGAAGCTATCTACAATTGATAACTGCTCACAAATGAAAAGTTACTTTCTCCAATGAAGTCTCATTGGGTCTACAAACCACACTTAAGGGCAGGCCCCATGCCCAGTAGATGGCCAACACAACACAAAACTAACTCAATGGCATCTTTGGAGGCTTTTTTTTTTTTTTTTTTTTTTTTTTTTTTGTCTCACAAAGCCTGGTCTGGGAATTTCTTTAAGCCTTACAGATCTTTTGCTTACATATCATGTATTATGGTTTCTGATTTTGTTTTTATGTTTTCTTTGTGTATGAATGGAATGTGTGTATCTCAGCATCTGTATGTGTTTCTGTGCTTCCTGTACTTTCTCTTTGGCTCTTTTTTTCTGTTTGCTTTGTTCAATTATGGTTATTTACTATTATTATTACCATCATCATTATTATAGTATTATAGATGCTTGTTTGTATTCTAATGAGAGAGTGAAAGAGAATGTGTAGATTTTGGTGGGTAGGGGAGTGGGGATAATTGGGGAAGAGTTGGGGGAGAGGTAACTGTAGCTGGAATATATTGTATGAAAAAATATATTTTTGCCGGGTGGTGGTAATGCACGCCTTTAATCTCAGCACTCAGGAGACAGAGGCAGGCGGATCTTTGTGAGTTCAAGGCCAGCCTGGTCTACCGAGCAAGATCCAGGAAAGGCGCAAAACTGCACAGAGAAACCCTGTCTCAAAAAAAGAAAAAGAAAAAATATATTTTTAATAAAAAGAAGTGATGAAATGTGAGAATATATGTTTGACTTTATTAGAGTTCAAAGTTTATATAAATTGATTTTTTGTTTGAGAAGTTCATTAATGCATATAACACATTTTGACCAAATATACCACCATTCCTGCCCCATATCCCCTACCACTCTTACCTCTCCATTTTGTGTGCTCTTATTTTTTTAAGACTCATGAAGTCTACTCAGTGCTGCCATGATGTACACAGATGTGGGACCATCTATTGGACTCTTGAAGGGATATCACATGCTAATTCTGTCTGTCTGTCTGTCTGTCTGTCTCTGTCTCTGTCTGTCTCTGTGTCTCTGTCTCTGTCTCTGTCTCTGTCTCTGTCTCTCTCTGTGTGTGTGTGTGTGTGTGTGTGTGTGTGTGTGTACAAAGTTTCACAACACAAACCCAGATAATGACATAGATTAAAAGTTCTGTGAAGGACCAAATGCTTTTGACTATAAATTTTAGGCTCTTTTTCAAATCTCTTCAACTCTTTCAGTGAAAAAGCAGCAATAGACAATATGTATATTTATGTCCATGTCTGTGTCCCACAGTATCTAACCAAACCAGATGGTATGTCCATTTTAGCCCTTGAGCTGTATTTTGGTGACCCCTTGCATAGACCATTTATAGCACCCCAGAAAACTTGTTTTTGTCCTTCCCCTCTGAAGGGTAACCATTCTTTAACATCAGCATTTTAATTTAATTTAAATACAATATAATAAGATAAAACAAAAACCTGACACCTCAGAATTGAACAAAACAAACAGAAGGAAAACAGGCCAAGAGAAAGCACAAGAAATAGAAACCCATTCATTCATACACTCAGGAATTCCATAAAAAACACTATATTTGGAAGCCATAATATATATACAAAGGACGTGGTATAGATTCATGCAGTCCCTGTGCATGCTTCCTCAGTCCTGTGAGTTCATATGAACTTTGATCATCTTAATTTGGAGGGTCTTGTTTTCTTGGTGTCCTCCATCCTATACCCCCAGCTCTTATACTCTTTCTGCCTACCCTTCTGTGGGGTTCCCTGAGCCCTGAGGGGAGAGATTTGATGGAAATAACTGTTTAGGACAGAGTGTTCCAGAGTCTCTCATTCTCAGTATGTTTGGCTGTTGGTCTCTGTATTTGTTGCCATCTTCTGCAAGAGAAAGATTCTCTGATAATTGCTGAGTAAGGCATTGATCTATGAGTATAGCAGAATGTCATTAGGAGTAATTTTATTACTATGGTTTTTGTTTGTTTTTAGAACAGTAGTATTTGGTTTTACCCTAGGTCCCTGGGCTATCTAGTCTCAGGTTCTTTGTCACCCAAGCCGTGTCAGATATGGGTTCACCTCATAGAGTAAGCCTTAAATAAAATCAGATATTGATTGGTTACTCCCCCAAGCTTTTTGCCACCATTACGCTAGTATGTCTTATAGGCAGGACACTATTGTAGATCAAAGGATTTGTGGCTGGTTTGGTGTTTATGTTTCCCTTTTGGTAGTGTGCAGAATAACTTCCTGTACCAAAAATGCTAGGATGTGGGGGTGAAGGCTCTCTGTAGGCATCAGCTCAACTTCTCCATGTTCAATGAGTTGTATAGGTGTTGTCTTCAGGAATGGGTCTTTGCTGCCAGTGTGTGGAGAACAACAAATAACCTTGGCAGCAGCCTGGGTTGTTTGAGGTTTCAAAGGAGACCCCCTTTGGCCAACAGCTCAATTAGATGTAATCCAATCCCAGTACTAGAAGCTTCATTTGGTGACAAGAGATGGCCAGTTGGGGAGAGACAACTAAAATTAAGGGTCATTTGAAACATAATACAGTAGAAGCTTCCTAAAATATATACATATATGAAGGTAATCTTAATGAAATCACCAAATAATAGTGTTAGGATTTTAAATCTATCTAAGTGATTGTAATGTGTAGCTAAGATAGAGAATCACAGATATAGACCAGCTAGTTTTCATAGGTGTGTATATCATGACAGTAGAAGTCAAATTCAAATACCTTGTTCTTAACACTGGCAACTCTACACTCGATGTCTTTTGTGGGAATTTCTCAAAATAGATTAATAGCTTTAACTGGATAAAGTGACACTGTCAGATGCTTTAAGAACAAACTATTGAGCACTTCATATTTTTCTATGGCCTTTTCTTCATCATCCAGTCATAGCTGTTTCTATCGTCCCCTCTCTCCTCATGAGTGGAGAGGACTGGAAAGAAGAAACTAATACCACTCTTCTCTCTGTCCCAAGGGCCTTCATGTCTGCTCATAGAGTGCAGGGAAACTGTTGTCTTTGGTGGGACTAGTAGAAAGGGACCTGGCCTTTGAGAAAAAGCTACTCCACTAAGAATTGGCCAGCAGTAATGTGATTTACCAGTAAAGGAGCTGGAGCTGCCATCTCTAGCCTCCTGACTCCTACCTCTAGTCTTCTATTTTCTAAAGATATTTACAGATGATCCCTTGGAATTTCAACTCTGAGCTAGTGCTATGATCAGTATCATGACTATTAGTTACTAAGAACCTAGTGATGGAGCATCCACTGAAGCATTTTACACAAGGCCCATTTAGGATTTAGCATGAATCTTGTTTAGGTCCTCGTTGCTACTCCAGGGTCAATTTCTGTACCATCCCCCAAGAGTGTCTTGGGAATGGGGAAGAGTTCCCTGAATCAGAGTCTGCATTTCAACAAGTTCCTGAATTCACAAGCCCTTTGGTATGTGTGATCCAATGACTTCTCATACTTGCTTTCAATCTGTATGAGACAACAGCAATTTGAGTGGAAAGTAAGTTTTGCACAATTATGATTCAGTTTCTGCCTTGCCTAGTCCTCATGCCCTCCTATAATTTTGTATTTATTATCTCTGTACTCTATAGTTACCCTAGCAGAAAAAAATTATATGGCCAAATAGTATCATTTCCACTCACAAATGGAATTATTTTTGTTTGCTTTGTGTTTTCAGTTCATACCCATAATATTAACTTGATAATTCTGTTCCAATTACGTCTTTCTGTAGCCCTTATAAACAGGAACATAATAACAAGAAGTCAGTAAGGAGATGGCTGTGCTATTAAACACACCCTTTATGTCTCATATTTGGAGTGTCCAGGCCTTTAATAACAACGACTTGCTGTATGTAGAAGTCATACTTAGAGCACAAACCCCACTGTTCTGGAGAATGAGACCTATGGAGTGACCAAGGGTTATGAAATGTAACCTCATGTGTACTAGGCAGTCCCAGTGCTAGGGGTGTGGTCATAGGAGAGCAGGAGTTTACCAATATTGTACTGAATTGTTTCTATATTTGCCTGAAGTCCAAACTCCAAAGATTTGAGCCCATTACTGCTTCCAAAGCAGCCATTGAGCAGGGTCTTAGACTAGGATTCAGAATAGTGACCCATCAGGAGATTAATGTTATAAACCTGTATTAGTCTAGAGTCACAGAACTTAGAGAACTGAATTTCTTGAATATTCCTTTTCTTTGTCCTTGGCTAGGGTCTTACAGAGGCTGGACTTCCCATCTTTAGTATCTTTGTCTAGAAAACTCAATGACTTTACTAGTATCCTAGATGACCTCCCTGCTACCATTCTTACTTCATACCATTGTGTTCTAGGGGCAGCAAAAAAACTTTTCTAAATCTCATGTGACCATGGTGTTTGAATATATCTCAGTGATGTTCATCAGATAAAATCCATACTCTTTACTGTGCCACATTAAGCTCAGTCTTACTTTGTACCTCAAATCTCTGTCATGTGACCATCCATTCTGTTTTCTACTCTGAGTCTCATTTGACCCACACTTGACTCTTCCTCATTTATTCAATAGTGACTTGTGTTACACATGCTTCCTAAAGAATGATTACATTCTCCTATTGTAGACCATCACAGAATATTGCAGACTAGGGACACGGGTGCACATAGGGCAATGAGGCACATTTTGAATAATTTAGTTCAAGTTTTATCTTAAAGTGTGCAACTAGAAGAAAATAGGTATGTCTAAGTAGCCTTGAAAGAGGAGGGAGAAGGGTCATCTCCTTTTGATCTTTCGCTTCTCTACTGTCAGCCCCCAAACTTCCTCTTCTATTTTAATTTCCACTGTCTTGTCAAATGATTGACAGCTAAATAAAATCACTGAAAGATAGTTTCAGTAGGCAGTCTGGGAGGAAGCTATTGACTGGGCCACTGCTATGAAATGAATATGTTTCTCCATACCTCCCAGGAAAAGCTTTATGACAAATCTTACTTGGTTTCAAATTATGTCTATTATGCTTGTTATTCCTGGCTTCAAGCCCCTGCAGAACAAAGTAAAACTTCTGATAGCCTGAGCTATGAGATTTACCAAGCAAAGGGCACAGAAATGACAGGGAGTAGATGGATGACTAAGTGCCTTTTTGTTGTTGTTTTTCTTACTGTTTTCATTTGCTAGCTGATAGCAGAATCATTAATGCAGCAGCTTTGGTCTCTGAATCATCCTGTGTGAGACAATTTAAAAGCTCATTCTATGCATCAATTCAGTTTATGTTTACATCAAAGTTTTACTATAAAAATGTTCATATATGACTAATAGTAATAAGTTAAGTGAGTGTCATAAAATCAAGCAGTTATTGGCTCTTATTTAAAGTTTCTTCAGAAGCCACAACAGCAAAATACTAGTCCTCTCTTCCTTCAGATATCATTTTCTTTTATTTAAAAATTGTTCTTGACCTCTTAGACTGATAAAATATGATTGTTAGCCAACTTAGCAGCCCTGTACCAAGACTTCAGGGGGAGCTTGTGGAGGTGCTCAAGATACTATTCCCCAGCCCATTTTTCTTGTTTCTTGACTCTGTTTTAAAGTAAAAATCTGAGGTCTTAAGTGATTAGAGAAGTAAGCATCCTGTCTAGAATCTGGAGCTCAAAGGCTTCCCCTAGGACCCACTACCAGGATCTTCAATGTAGCTTATTTTGCTTGCTCACCCTTAGTTTCTGGGATTCTTCCCTCTCCCAGACAGCTTGTTGATGATATCTTTCAAGTGAGATTCATTTAGTTGTCAATCCCACTAGAAGGTGGGTTGGAAAATGAAAAGATGAATAATGGAGGAAGGTTGGAGGTCTGTTCAAAACAGCAAAGAATGACTCTTTGTTTCCCTAGCTCTATCTCAGTCACATCCCCTCCTATCACCTTCTTCCTCTTATATTGTGGCTTCTAATTTCTATGTGTCTCTTAGAAGCAAGGAACATTGACTAATCTCACATACAAGGACCTGAGAAATACAGAAATAAAACTCACTCCCTTCTGTGAAGTAGTCAAGAAAACCAATGTTTATTATGTAACTTAATAAACCAAAGCTTGTAGCATAGGTGGTAGAAGTAGGACAGGGACAGCATATTCAGAGATCAGGCAAATCCTCAGGAATTCTACTGCCTGTCAGACAACTGCCTCTGGAGCTTTAACTCATTTGTTACTTGCATTGGTCCCTTATCCTTTACTTCTGACATTTAGCAAGATCAAACTTGTGTTGTTTTCTCTGTGATGTCTTAAAGGTGTTTTTTGTTCCTCTATGTGTCCAACATCATTGCTTGTAAAAATCATTGATCTGAAAAAAAAATCAATGATCTGTAATGGGTTTTTCTAAAGATCAAAAGCTAATGATTGGATACCTGTGCTGTATGTAATATTATTGTTGCTTGTTACTAGGAAACTCCTTCTGTTCAGTCTCATCTGTTTCCGTCTCTGCTTTATTCCCATTACCTTGCATAAGACTGTATATGTATGGGTATTTGTAAAATTAACATCCTGTAATACAAGAGGCTGTAACTTAATTTGCATGAATGGTTTAGAATCTGAGACCTTTAAACATTTGCCCATGCTTATTGAGCATCAGTGGAGTCTGGGTTATTTCTCAATGACTAGAATAAAGGTGAGAGGAGGTACACTGCTTTCCTACAGCTAGTTTAACAAATGACTGTACACATAGCTGGTTTGAAACATGAATGTATTACCTTCCAGTTCTGGAGGTCACAAGTCCGAAATGAGTCTCACTGGGTTGTTTCTTCTGGAGGTCTATGTAAAATTTGTTTCCATATCCTTTTCAGCTTCTAACATTTATCCACATTCTCTCTGGCTCCTGACTCCCTTTCACCACCTTCAAAGCCAGCAATATCCAGCATTTGGAAGGCTGAGGCAGTAGGATCTAGATATAGAGATCAATCTAATTTATGTAGTGAGTTTGAGACCAACTCACTGGAATATATAATATGACCCTGTCATATAACAAAGCAAAGCAAAGCAAAGCAAAGCAGAGTCAACAGTGTGGACTGCTCAGATTGCAGTTATTCTGTTTTTCCTTCTGCCTCTGTATTTCACTTAGAATTGCTGGCCCTGTCTTATGTAGCATGCCTCATGGAGTTATATCAACTTTCAAGAGGCACCAATAATTTTCCTAACTTCAAATGCTCGGTAAATGAGATGGAGCTTTGTCTAATCTATGGGGCTTGATGGGAATTACATGACATCCTCAAGCCTCAGTTTCTTAGTCTGTAAAATAATGATAATAATGGTATCTATTCCACAGGACAATTAGAAGTACTTAGCATAGTAACTGGGTCCTAGCAGGCAACAGGTAGATGGCAGCTCTGTGTGTGCAATTTGTTATCATACTTGTCTCTTAAAGCCCATCACTTTATTTAACTAGACTTCCTATTTATCTGTAATTCTTTCATTCTCTCCCAATTTATTCTTGGTTCAGATTTTAGGAAAAGTATATTAATTTGTTCACTCAAGAGCCATTTGCACTACACTGGTGTCTATGGATGTGCAGAGATTAATATGAGTGGAGAGAAGACTCAAATACCTAGTACACATTAGGTGTTTAATACATATTGCCTGTTTGGTTCTAATTCTGATAGTCCTCTTCCTCTGAATGTAGTTTTTTTTTTCTTTTCTCAGGAAGGGATTTTGTTCTGAGAAACAACCAAGATGAGTTTTAAAAATCAAACTAAAGAAAGCTAGAAATTACCAACTCATATTGGGAATCATATAATTGTGTTGAGAATTGTGATAATACCTTACACTTTGCACAGATTTGATTACAGCTCACAGGATAAACACAAGCATGGCAGTCAGTATTTACCCTGCTAGGCACTGGGACTCTGGGATTTCAGAAGCATTGGATTTTTCCTCTTCCAATTCCTAGTTTACTGTCATTTGCACCCAAAATGCACACTACACATACAAACAATTTTAAAAAAATTATTCCAGACCGTGTTGGGATAAAAATACAACTGACTTCAGCTCTGATAAATTTAGCAAGATGCCTGCACCATCAGTCCCAGTAGAGTCCTTAAAGGTCATGTAGCTCAAGATTCTCATTATATAGGTGCATATTTGATACCTAGAGATGGAGGGCACCTATTCTAAGTCAGGAACAGTGTTGAGATTAGACAAAGTATTCATTGAATGTGAAATAACAATTAGAAGTTCCAGTAATCTTCTCATTGAATCTTTTAAAATTATTGTTATATATATTTTTTACTATATTTATGTTACAGAGGTTAAATGAGTTGCCCCAACTCACAAATATGGGTAAAACACTTGCTGTGCAAGCCTCATGACCTGAGTTCAGATCCTCAGAATCCATATAAAAGCTAGAAGTAATAATTTGGGCACCTGTAATCCTAGCACCTCTGCAGGGACATGAGAGGAAGATACAGGGGATTCTATATAGAAGCTCACAGGTCAGCTCATCTGGCATAAGAATTAATGTCCTACAAGAGAGACACTGTCTTAGATAGAAGGTGAGGACAAACACCTGAGGTTGTCTTCTGACCTCCATATGTGCACTTCTGGTACACACATGTTTGCGCTCACAAACATATACATTGTATACATACATACAAGATATACACATATTATACAGACACATATATAATCACGCACACCAAAAAACTATCTTCAATGTTACATATTAATATTCAAAAAAGGAAATGATAAGCTGCCCAAGGTTCTTGCCAAGCCATATCTATCACTATGGATTGTTCAAGAGAATTGTACAATGACCATTATCCAAAGTCCTAAGTCTACATACAACTCATTTCCAGCTGAAGCAACCAACTGAGCACTGAAACAACCGCTGAGCCTTGGACACCATCTCCTACTTATCTTACCCTAGAGATACCCTACTAGCACCACATAAATCCAGAAAAGTTGACTGTAACTCCTCACAGTGTGGTGGTCCTCTATTTTCCCTCCTCAGTCTGTTGGCCATCAGTCCAAGAGGGCAAAGGGCAGAAGCAGTGACAGAAAGCTTTGTACAGGGCCCATGATCACTAACAGAGATAGCCCTCTGGGAGACAGACTTCAGTGAATCATCTCAACTTTATTCCAGAGTATAAGACATCTATAGGATTGGGGAGCCTGGGGACATACTTCTATCACAAGGTCTAGTATGTGGTGATAGGGTCCTATAGCAGAGCTCCTAGCACAAGTCTTCTAACAGAAGTCTGAACTACATCAAGCTAAAGATGTCAGGCATCTGGTTTAGAGACAGCTTTCAGATAAGGTCAGTCCTCCAGACCCAGGGACATCATCCAGATAAGAGTAGGTAGAAAGCAGGAAGCTTTGCTAGAGGGAGGGAATTTCCATGTTGCCAAGCTATTGAAATAAACTGCCAGGCCATGGGAGACTGTGACTTCTAGCAGTCAGCAAAAATCTTTACTCCTCACAGGACATAAGCTGAGCATGAATATGGTGTGAAGAGACTGGACAGTTTCAGCATCAATAGGAACTATTTCTGATATCAACATGTAGTGGTTGAGATTTAATTTCACTGACTGGTACTATTTCAACCAGAAAGTCAATAGCTCTATATTTTCAAGAACATTCACTAAATTTCTTTAAATGTCCTCCATTAAAAGGCAGGAAGGAGACTAGTATGATCTGAAGCTGTATTTTAGGAAGTGGACCAAACATGATACTTCATTTGCTGGGATACAGAGTCCCAGTCTAGTATAGCTTTCGGGGTCATTTTGAGACTGATCAAAAAGCAATTTTCAGGAAAACTGGTCAGTATTGTTAATACATTTAATGTAATCCCTGCTTATTTCATTTGAAGTTTAATTATGTCAAAAGGGCCTGTGAGTGAGAGAATTTATTGAACAGTGAAGCTAGAGAAAGCATGAAGAGATGAGAAACTCTAAGGTACTGGGTCTGTAGGAAGTTTACTTGGAATAGTGACATTAGTTCTTGTTTTCCTCAAAGCATCTTATGTGTGTTGCTATCATCTTTGTGAGCTAATCTTCTAGGATCTCAAGGCAACCTGATGGTGGCATGTGGCCACATTATCAGAAAGATAGATGACAGCCTGTCTCTCATGCCACTTTCTTAGGTTCTGAGCTCCTATATTCACCTGCCATCCTAATAGTCAGCCTGGACAGTTTTGACAAATCTCTCTATATAACTAACTTTTGTCTCTCAAATATTTGAGCCTTTGTGTATCCCGTTGTCAATATTCTTCCCTGCCTAAGGAAGGGGCATCATCTTTTAAAGGTCAGCTCACAATGTATTATATCCAGTAATCTTTTTCTTTTTTTCTCTTTTATTTTGTTTTTGTCTTATATGCATGTGCATATGTGCTTGTGCTCTTCTGTGTGTGTATGTGTGGAAGACAGAAACAAAATCTATGAATCCTCCTTTATCACTTTCCACACTTTTTTTTCTTGATACAAAGTCACTTACTGAACCTGGAAAATGGTTGATCATCAAGTCCCCAGGATCCATCTGTCCCCTCTCCCTGCTATGGGTACAAGCATGGACCTAAATGCCTGGTTTTTATGTATATGTTGAGGAGCCAAATTTAAGTCCTCATCCATGTACAGCAATCTCTTTAAACTACTAAGCTATGTATACATCCCCTCTTTTGAGTTTTGACTTATCTTTGGTCATACCCTATGGTATACTTTGATAATTCCCCATTACAAAGCTCAGTCTGGTGGAAAATTGGAACAAAATCTGGTGAACATTAGGTTAGAGTAGAGTGCAAGTACATGACATGGCTAAAGATATAGTGTAGAAAATGAGAACTGAGTGAACCACTGATGTGTGGTTCACACAGCTGGTGCATTGTAAGTGAGAAACAGCAGTTTTGGAAACAGGATACTGAGAAGTAATCAAGAATATAATACACAAGACTTTTAAGGCCAGAGATACATTCTGGACTTTATTCTATGCTGAGCAAGATGCCAACAAAGGGCACTTTACAGGCAAGTGATATAATACATTTTATAGTTTTAAGAGGCATGACTGTAGTAATCAAGGAGACACATGATGAAAGTTTAGATAATGGAAGTAGGAAGGAGAGGGTACAATATAGGATTTAAGTAGGAGGCTGAATATAAGACTTTCAAATGTGCTAGGCATAAAGATGCAAGACAGATTTATGGAAAATATCAACTTTAGCTTTTTTTAATGGAGCATCTTGGTAAATAATTAATCTATTAATTGATAAAAGAACAATCAAGGGAAGGTGTGTGTGTGTGTAATAGGGGTTCCTCTGAACATAAAAAAAGAATTCATTTGAAAGAACTAGGCTAAAAGTATCAATCTGGTAGTTATCAACATAAAAGAGGTGGTGTGGTTTTCATACATACTTATGGAGGCACAAATGACTCAAGGTCAGAGAATCTGAGCTTGCTTTACCCAACAGGACTGCATAAGAGGATGATTGGACCACAGGCATGTTTACCAGGTGTTTGGAAGGGTCTGCACTTGGCTGTACCTAGCAAGGGGGAAATCTTTTGCCTTGTTCCTTGGCATTGCTATAAAAAGCCCTTTTGAATAAAGTTCTGGGCTGTTGGGTATTGATTGACCCAGGTCTTCCCGAAGTTAACCTGTGTTTCTGTCTTTCTTCTCATCAACTAGGTCTCTCTTTCTACCTGATATTTTCTTATTCCTTTTTCCTCAAGAGTACCCAGGGTAAAGTGGGTGCAAGTCCCTCACCCATACTTATAACATCTTCAGCGTTTTTTGTGTCCCTTTTCTTCATTCTTCACTGTGTTTCCCAACACAGGTCAGTAAAAATTCCTACAGCTTCTACAGATTTCCTTTGAGATATTTGTTCTCCAGAGGCTCCCTCTAGATACATTTCCTTTCAGAACCCAGAAGCCATGCTGTGCAAAGTCACACAATGTGCAGGTGCACAGTCCTAGATGAGTTGGTCATTAACTCTTCATGGACCAATCTGCACAGAAGGAAGGTGACTTAAGATCATGACCCCTTCATCAGGCATCTGGAATATCTTTGATCTTCTTGGTTTAGGATCCAACTTTTCTGCTTCTGAACAGAACTGGATTTTGACAACTAATATGTCTACATTTCAGTGCATACATTCCAAGGCATTTCCAAGGAGAAGATATCTCTCTCAGATACTCTGGTTAATAAAGTCCCTCCACATTTTTTGAGTAACCCTATCTGTAGAAGTAGAGACAAGCTATACTGTAGGCCCTGAGTACATCCTACTTCACAAATATGCTTTGATACAGTACAATGAGATAATTGCTTTCTAAGCCTGTAGGCTGAAGATGATGCCCAAACATTGCGGAGAAACCTCAGGTGACTGTCCAGGCAGCTGGCTCTTTCTGTCAACTCACATTTTTTTGGAAGTCACTTGTGTGTTGTTGCACTTCCTGTTTTACTAGGTAATATTATTTCCTTCTTGGGTCTCTGAGGGAGTTGAAGACTATATAGTTGCGGTTGTAGTTAGTTGAAAGTTATATATTTGTATTTATAGTGAGTTGAAGATGATAGTTATAGTTATAGTTAAAGATAAGATAATTATAGTTATAATTATTTTTGTTAAGAATTTCAGAAAAGAAACTCACTAAAGAGGTGTAAGTGTATAAATTTGAAAGACATTATAAGATAGTTCTCTGTTAGTAATATAAGTTAGGATAGAAAGTGAATCAGGTACCTTTTGGACTTACCAAAATAGAATAGATAACGGAATATTTTCTCTGAGTTTGTCAAATACATATGGACTATACTTTGCTGATGTATTTATTGCTTATATATATTGTATATAGTTAATGTACTTATTGTATATAGTTTTTCTTATATTAGTTATAACTTTTTTATTATTTTTTATTAGAAAAAGGGAAATATGATGATATTTTATTTGTGCTGAAATGTGGTGATATTTTATTTGTATGTTAATAAATAAAGTTTGCCTGGAGATCAGAGGACATAGCCAGCCATAAACAAAAGTCAGGCAGTGGTAGCACATACTGTTAATCCGATCATATGGCAAGCAGAGTCTCTGTGTGTTCAAGGACACACTAGGGGACAACCAAGTATGGTGACACACACCATTAATCCCAGTACCAACCAAAGAGACCTAGAGGTCTGTACATATGGGTAGTGATAAGAAAGTGAGG
The DNA here is from genome assembly GCF_903995425.1 of Onychomys torridus. Classification (NCBI taxonomy): domain Eukaryota; kingdom Metazoa; phylum Chordata; class Mammalia; order Rodentia; family Cricetidae; genus Onychomys; species Onychomys torridus. The sequence goes on from NC_050466.1 coordinate 50,047,668, forward strand.
TGGCTGGTCTGAGCCAATGAGAAGGCAGAACAGCAAGGCAATAAAGGTGCAGGTTAGATAGGAAGAAGCTATTCTCTTGGGAAGCTACAGCCACATGGTGAGCTAAGGTTAGCTGGTGACTCTCACTATTTCTGATCTCTATGGCTTTCACCCCTGTATTTGGCTCTGTGTTTCTTATTTAATAAGACTGTTTAGAAATTCATCTACACTATATCTGGTGTGCTCTTTAGACTCTTTTCATCAATGGGTAAGATAAAGAGGAGTTGTTTCACTTAGGGTGCTTTGTTATACAAGAGATAAATATACTGTGTGCTAAGCCATCATGAGACATCAGATCACTCAGGGACAAGGAGAAGGAAATAAAGAACACCATAGGGAACCACAGACTTAAAGGAAAGGGAAAGTTGAGCCAGAAAACACACACACACACACACACACACACACACACACACACACACACACACACACAAAGTGGTTCTTGGGAGAGTGTGGTATCATGGAACCAGATTTCAAAGATAAAGTAGTTGTGACCAGTGTGAAATGCTGTTGACAGCTCAAAGAGAAGTGGGGAAAGCCTTTAAGTTTTAGGAAGGAGGACAGTGTTGACTCAACAAGAGCAGTTCCACTGAGAAAGAAAGCAGAGAGGAGGAACAAAGGAGGGGATGGCCTTAGACCAAAGAGAGGCCTCTGTCCTGTGATAAAAGAAGTGGTACCTGCATATTGCAGGTCTATAATAATGTAAGTCTGAGGGGGTTTCCTTCTGAGGATTTCTTTTCTCTCCTGTACTAAGATTTTTGAGGTCAAAACAAAAGGAGGTGGGTTTTTCCCCCTCTCACTCTGTCTTTTATCAATATCCCTCTAATCTTTTTTATTTTTTATTTTTTTGTTTTTTGTTTTTTCAAGACAGAATTTCTCTGTATAACACCCCTGGCTATCCTGGAACTCACTCTGTAGACCAGGCTGGCCTTGAAACTCAGAGATCTTCCTGCCTCTGCCTCCCGAGTGCTGGGGTTAAAGGCATGTGCCACCACTGCCAGACCCCGTAATCTTATAAGCTGCACATCCAGTTTTTCCTATTCATGGAGTGGAGCTGAACCATACTCATCCTGCATCTCTTCACACATGAGACCTATAGCTCAGTGCAAGGATGTGAGGGTGAAGGCAGAAATCTGGAGAGACCTTTGTTCCACCTATAAATATGGCCCCTGTCTCTCCTCATGGACTTTACTTGGCATTTAATAAAAAATTCATTTGAAGCTGACAAGTTATCTAATTATGTTGCAGAAGTTTGTTTTTTTTAATGGGTTTTGTGCTTCTAGAGTAGGCCTGTGTGAAAGCAACAGTAGAGTCAGGATGTGGCCCAGGATCTGGTAACATAGAGTATGTCACTAAAGCAACTACTTTAATGTAGCTGTAAGTGTCTGGAACTCACTATGTAGGCCAGGCTGGCCCCAAACTCACATAGATCCACCTGCCTCTGCCTCTGGAGCACTGGGACTAAAGGCCTGTACCACTATGCCTTGCTATAATCAGAATTTACTAACAGGAAAACTAAGACTCAACTTAGAACTGGTCCAGGTGAGCAGAAATAATGGGATTTAATCCTAGCTGAAATCAGTAACCATTTTTCTTGATGCATTGTCCATGATATCAAATTATTGGATCTGAAGAAGGAAAGCAGATCAAGTCCAGGCTATCCCTACTATTTGTCATGTGATGGACCTGGTGGTCATTATCTTAAGTATAATAAGCCAGTTACAAAAAGACAAATGTACTGTGATCTTACTCATACATGGAATATAAAAGTAAAAAACCAAAATTGTTAATTGTCAATGTGACAGAATCTAGAATCACTTAGGATATGACCTCTGGGCATGACTGGGGGAGATTATCTGAATTAACTTAATAGAAATAGGAAAGCCTGCCCACTGTGAGAGGGATCATTCCCTGACTGGGTTTCTGAGCGTTTATATGGAGAAAGTGAGCTGAGCAGTGTGCATCCATGTATACATACATTGCTCTCTCATTCCTGATTATGGATATGATTCAAGTTCTTTCTGCCTTGACTTTCCTGCTATGATATACATTAAACCACAAGCTAGAACTAAAATCAACCCTCCCTTAAGTTGCTTTTGCCAGAGCATTTATCACAGTATCGAAAAAGAAACTAAGACAAAAGCACAGCCGAAACAAACAAAGCCTCAAACCTAAATGTAGGCTTGACATTGATAATCATTTCACTATGTATTGTTACCACAACATCATATTTTACACTTTAAACATTTACAATTTAAAGGAAAATACAAGGTAGAAGGCCCCGAAAGCAGTTTTATCAAGTGCAGGCACCTTTAGCCTCACTATAGTATATGGTCACATGATTAACCTGCTGAGTGAAGGAAAGCTAAGTAACTAGAAGCCACTGAAGCTGTAGAGATGCCTGCCTCAAATTCTGGGACTCTATTGAGAAAATTTCCCCAGATTGTATCTACCTGTACCCTCCCTTTTATTTCCACTTGCTGCTGGAAATTTTTCAGGGAATCTGTATTCTAGGTTGTCTCCTACACAAGCCCAGCCTCTGAAGAAGTCAGCGGGTATGCCTGAGGTTTCAGAGGGGTCTGCTACTGAGTCATGTCTTCCTACCTGCCTGTAGGTTTCTAGGAAGAGGAACTAACGGATTATTAATGAGACCTCCACATTTAAAAGCACACAGGAACAAACAATGATTTAATTAGGAAAAAGTTATTTAAAATGGCATAAAATGGCATGTTTATTAGCACTGGAATGTTCTCAGAGTTGCTTCAGAAAGCTGCACATTATATTTGTTTGTTTTCATTGGCATCTACGGATCATGGAAAGAGCATCTAATTTTCCCAGTCCTATCATGTAGTTCTGATCTAGATTAGCATTTGCTTATTCAGCAAATATTTATTGTGCACCTACCATGAGCTAGGAGGTACATTTACCCTGTTACATTTAATGCTCTGGGGATCTCCTTCCCCTATTTTTCTTCTCTTCTTATTCTCTTTCTCTTTTTCTCTCTTTCCCCCTTTTCTGTTCTTTTTCCTCATCCCTCCCTCTACACACACACACACACACACACACACACACACACACACACACACAGAGGTTTTTCTGCACCATAAAATTTTCAAACCTAGATTTACTGACCACCCCAAACCACCCAAACCAGAAGTGTTGATGGTAACATCTGGTGATTTCCACCTAAGACTAAGCAAATATTTATCAGAGGCAAAGTGATTTCAGCAGGTTCTTAACAAAACAAGACTTCAATATTGTATGGAGTAATCTTATAAGCATGGCTGCTTCTGGTGTTTCACCATATCACTATGAGGTGTGATTAAACTGCATGGACCTGGACCAAGGGATTAGTGTAGCAATAGCACCTATCTCATGACCATAGAGCTGGATTGAGTCTCAGTGGTCAGACCACTCAAGTCCTTCTTTCATTTTGGAGAATAATGCTTTTGTGCGTGCCTGAGAGTGTGCGTGTGCGTGTGCGTGTGCGTGTGCGTGTGTGTGTGTGTGTGTGTGTGTGTGTGTGTAACACTCTCCCAAGGATATTTTTCCCATTTCCAGGGGCCAGGTAAATTTCTCAAGTATATCTCTTGATATTCCCTCTAAGATTTCTCAGAACACTATGAAAAAGAATGGTGGCATGCATGCCCTAACACATGGCTTAACTAATCAGATGTTCTCTATCACTTTAATTGAAATATTACCAAATGAAAACAATACTCAGTGAAAAGTATGTCTAGAACTATAATGAAAATACTGTTTCTTTCTCTTTCATGTTGGGTAAAGAGTCATTCAAAACTATGTTTTCACATAGGATCCATTTTGGATTACTATAACTGATCTCATTCACTAGAGATACTCTCTTCTAGTATTTTCTAATGATGTTAAGAAGTGAAAAGTTGGGGTTGGGCATTTAGCTCAGTGGTAGAGTACTTGCCTAGCAAGCAAAAGGCCCTGGGTTCGATCCTCAGCTCAAAAAAAAAAAGAAGTGAAAAGTTTAGGGCACCAGAGTGGGTATCAAAGTCAAGAATATAGTACTTACTGTGTGTAAGACTAATCAATGAAAGTATTCCAGCACAAGTACAATTCATAAAGGGTTTTAATAAACAGCCACTAAACATTGCACCAAAGCATTTTGAAATACAATTTCTACAGAGAGGCAAAGGTCAAGGTTCCATTCTAAATTCCTTAAGACAACCATTAACAGCCCCCCAACCCCCATTCCTACACATCCACAAGACTATACTCTTCTAGTCATAAATTTACCTACAGACACAGTCTTAAGAATAATGGGACTGGCATGCATTATCCCAACAATGGCAAGGAAGCAAGGGATAAGGAAAGGATGAATGAAAAGGCAACCAACAGCTAATGACACACCCCTTAGAAGCTTTGTTCAGTGGGTGGGCAGAGAATCTGCTTGTGGTGCTACTTGTGGCTTTACTTTGGACCTTCTGGATACTCTGGACTAGTTGAGCTATTCAGATCCAAAGTGGCTGGGGCTGTTATATTAAACAGTCTCATTTCTTCAAGTCATTACTACTAGAAGCGATCTTGGGTAATGCACTGTTACCTTTTAAAGACCTTTATAGTGTTAAACTGTCTTTATGACCCAGAGGGCCCACTGTGGCTGTGCTCATTCTAAGTTAAGAATGGCCCTGGCTTCTCAGTTATTCCTTCATTTTGGCCTTTGGAAATGGGCGTAGGATATTTCTTTATTAAAGACATCTCTAAGAACTCCAGGCAAATTATTCAAACTTCTGGGACTACCTTATAAAAATTGTGTGTTTATGTCTGTTCTTTTTGCTTACATTTAATAACAAACTGAGATTAAATGGCCTCTAATACATTATAAAATTGGTAACAAAGTTAATGATTTAACTGACTCAAAAATAAGTAGAGATATTTGTATGAATCTGCAATTCACCCCTCATTGCAATCAGCATCCAAAGTAGGTAAGAAGTCCTTGACATAATGGGAGCAAATTGACTGAGCCTGAAAGAGGAGCATGATATATACAGTGTAGAAGGAAAAGTTTTGCTTTCTCCTGTTTGTGGCCCTTTCTTTTGATGCAGATTTCAGTCTTCAAACATTACCAACCATCTTATTCCATTGCATTGGCAGGGAGGTGAGTTTCTTAGATTCCCCATCTTTGAACAAGTCTTATATAGGCATTTGATCTAGATCATTTTGTGTGTATAAGTAATTTTTTAATTTGACTTAAAAGTGTCTGTTCATTTTTTTTTTCCTGAAGAGTTTGCAGGTAGCCATGAATCCACAATAAGCAATACTCAGCTAGCTATAAGGGACTCAGTGTTGTTGAAGCTTTCCTGAAGGAAACATATATTAAGATGCTACTTCTTGAAAGGCTGGCTGAAACTAGAGTAGATCGATCTCTCTCTCTCTCTCTCTCTCTCTCTCTCTCTCTCTCTCTCTCTCTCTCTCTCTCTCTCTGTCTCCACTAACTTCCAAGGCAAGGAACTATTTAGGGGTCACTTCGGAAGTTTGCACAGGCTTCTTCCCATTCTACCAGTTCATATATCTAGTAGGCCTTGCTGGAGGGATGGGAGGGGCCAGATTGATAAGATTATGTGAGATAGCTGGGCCTAACTCCATAGTGAGTCAGAATCATCCAATGCAGACTACTTAATATGCTCCTGGATCTCAACACCCTGGACCTCATACAGCCAAGGTTTCCATTAAAAAAAGTAGAGTCTCCTGTCCCTTCTTTGTTGGGCAGAGTGAAATTAAACACATGCAGTGTCCTCATCAGGGGGAGACTGGTACACTAAGATAAGCAACTGGACAAATGGCAGTGATTGGCTCAATCCAAGCAATGTTCAAAGGATAAGTCATTTTTCTGTTGTTACACTTTCACTGAAGTTCATAAATATGAATTGAGAAAGTGATTACACTCAGTTTGGAACAGGATTAAAAAGAAGAATCATGAAACACATGAAGGGAACCCTGGGTTTTGGGTGTTTGGATGCTTCATGGGTTATACAGTGGTTGCTATGCCACCACAATTATCTACTGTTTGCGGATCATGCCTTTGATAGCCGATTCCCGGTTTACATATGTAGCCCAATAGACAAGATTGAATATGGCAAAAAGCACAGGAAAGATGATACGGGAAATTTTGTCAACCTTGCTGACACTGTTGTAGGTCTTGGTCTCAGCAGGGCTGTCCTGAACATAAGTGACCTTAGGCGAAGCAATGACTGTTGGAGTTGAAGAAGCACTGGGAACAGCACCCTTGGAGATGGTGGAGAACTCAGCATCCTTGGCCAGGTTCATAGGATAGGTGGTTCCCACGATGTTGAAAGTGGTGCTCGTTTTCTTTGTTGGGGCTGCTGGTGTTTTCTTCTAGAGCCAGAAAAAAAGGGGGGTGGAGAATAAAATAAAAGATGATGAATTCATTGCACAAAGTACTTTTGGAGAGTGCAGGGAGAAAGATGTATGAGGGGCATTTAAGAACCTACTAAGTAGTAGGTTTGTATATAGAGAGGTTTTCTATTTGGAAAACAGAAAACCTGCATGCACCATTTGAACTGTCCTAGTCAATCCCAACTGTTACCTTGAGAATAGAGTCTCAATCAAGGGATTGCCCACATCAGGTTTTTTGTTTTGTTTTGTTTTGTTTTGTTTTTTAATGTCTGTGGGGACTTTTCTTGATTGTTTGTTGATGTAGATGGGTCTAGATAACTGTGGGCATGACTATTCTTTAGGCAGGTGGTACTAGACTTTATAAGAAAGCTATCTAAGCATGGGCCTTCAGATTAGCCAGCAAGCAGCATTCCTGTGAAGTTTCTATTTCAAGTTCTTGCTTGAGTCCCTGCCCTAGCTTCCCTCAATGATGAGACTATGGCGTAGTAATGTAAACCAAATCAACTCTTTCCTCTTGCTTTTAGTCAGTGTTTTATCACAGCAACAGAAAGGAAACTAGAAAATTCTAGCTAAGTGTCATTGGATAAATCACTCCTCCTTTGTGAGCTTCAGTTTCTTCATTTGTAAACTGAAGGTGAAAATAGCTGGCAGATTATTGAGAGGATGAGAGGAGAGAATGGCAGTGGGAATTACTAGGAAATGTGAGATTTTATAGAGTGCATGATTTCTTCCTTCACAATAACCATATGAAGTAGGTGACATTATTCACACTTAATATGTAAGTAAGCTTCAGATTAAATGGCAGAACACATACTACCAATCTGAGTTCCTGACTTTTGTCCATAGATACACTGTGCTGCTTTCTATAGCACAAGATACTCTTGGTTACCCGAGGGGAAAAAATCCAAAAATGCTGCTGCCATCAAGGGGCACACCTCCTGTGAAGAAGAGAGCTTGGTGAATCTGCAAAGTCATTCTGTCTTAAAGATCATAATAGATACTATGGAATGTTTACATGCATTATCACAACAGCATGCTGTCCTCATGCACTATAAAGGTGCTTAGCAAAATAGGGGATATGCAAATGGTTTCCACTCTTTCCAGGCTGCTAGCAGGAGCCACAGCCTCCCCCACAGAGCTGACAAAATGACCTCTTCTGATACAGCAAAAGTAAAGACAGCAGGAAGCTTGCTATGGCATTGCCCTTTGGGAGAATTTTCTCCCAACATAAACTATCCTCAAAACATAGTAAAAAGTGCCCCCTTCTTTCCACATAAAAGTGCTCATGTATATGTGATGCTACATTGGGGTTGCCAATGCTTAGGTCTGGATTAGAACAGAGATGCTGCATGGCATGTTGACCAAAGGAGCAAGCTAGATCCTAACTGCAGCCCAAGGCAGTGGCCTAATTCAGTATGTAAATACTCTTCCCATGTCTTCCCTCCAGCTCTTCTTCAGATACCTCAGTCTCTTTCTTTTTTCTTCTCAGAATTATCTTCTTTACTCTCCCAGTTCCTTACTTGTTTCCTTACTAAGTTTCTCTGTTCCTGATTTCTTTTATAGCTCCTTTATCTTCATCTCCCTTTTCTTCCTCTGAAGTTAAATCACAGTACCATTTCCTTTCCTGATCCAAATAATAACCTTTGTACATTTATTGAATATCAATAGGGCCAAAACATATGCTAGATATTTAGGGTTAAGTGGAAAAATTAGAATTTATACTTCAGTCCCTTTCTCCCAAGGTGTTCACAGCCTATTGTTGAAGAGAACCCTGTGAACACATGATTGTCATAATGTGTAACCTGGGTCCTGTTTTGAGTAAAGTGTTATCAGAGTGCCTGCAGGTGTGGAAAAGGCAGTTCAAGGAAGGCTGTGAGATTTCCAGTCTGAGTTGAACAGTAAAAAAATAACCCAATTTAAAAATGGTCCTCTTGTGGGGTTTCCAACAGTGGGAGGAGGGGCTATCTCTGACTCTTTTGGTACTCTAGTCCTCATACTGGGTCACCCTGCCCATTCTTAATATATGGGAGGGGGTGCTTAGTCTCACTGCAACTTGAAATGGCATGTTTTGTTAATATCCATGGGAGGCCTGACCTTTCCTGAACAAAGGAGGAGTAGATTTGGGGGATAGAAAGAGAGAGGGTGGGGGCAAGGGACTGGGAGGAGAGGAGGGAGAGGAAACTATGGGCAAGATGAAAAATAAATAAAAAAAAATAGTTGAGCAGGAGTCACCAAATGATAATGCAGCAAAGGTCAGTGCACAGGCCTAGAACACTGATGGGGGATGGCAAGTAGTCTGCATGGCTGAATCACAGTAAGCACAACAAACAAGTTGTAATGACTGAAGGTACAGATAGAAAAGGCCAGATTTTGGGGCCAACCCCTGTGATTGGATTGGTGACTACCCTGTTGTTGCAGAGATCCTTCACCCAGTGACTGGGTGGAGGCAGGTTCAGTGACCCATAACCAAACATTGGGCTCAGGGGACCCCTGCTGAGGAGAGGATAGAGGGATTGTAGGAGCCAGGGGTGTCAGGGACATCAGAGAAAAGCCCACACAAAAGACTAGCCTGGTTCATGCTGGATTGCCTTGCTCAGCCTGAATACAGGGGCATGTACTTGGTCTTATGCTGTGTTTTGCTGATGCCCATGGGAGACCTGCCTTTTTCTGAGTAAGAAGGAGGGGTGGATTAGGAGAGGGGACAGAGGGGTGGTGGGCTAGGGAGTGGGAGGAGTGAGGGTAGGCTGTGGTCAGGATGTAAAATAAATAATTAATTTTAAAAAAGAAAATGCCAAATCTTAAAAGGCCTTGTATACCCGCTTCTGCCTGCATATGTTGACATCAGCGTTCTCAGTCATGGGCAGGGAGTGTTGGAAATGAAGGGTGGGAGAATGTGCAAGATAAGGGAGTGTTCATTTAAGTAAATAAACAGTCTGACTAATAGAACATTTCAAAAACAATACTTTTCTTCTTTGTTAGAAGATTGTAGTCACATTGTTACAAACAGAAGGGGTACAGAACTCAAAGCCTTCTACGAACCTTATAAATACTTTAAATACTACATGAGGCTCATTTATAATTAGCAAGTTCATTGTGTGAATCGAGTCCTGCTGTTAAATGTCTTTGCTATTAAATAAAATAGTGCTTTACTTGTTTGCCTGCTTATTAACTTGCTTAGTCATTTTTTCATGGTTAGACAAAAAAAAAGCCAAACAAAAAAATAGAAACTGAAGAAAACTTTACACTGACTTTGCTAAAAGCTTTTGCATATCATTTCATTTAGTCAACTTATAAGCTGGTTATGACTAGGTCTTTGAAACAATCACTTGGGACAACAAACACTTTCTTTACATCCACAGCCACTTTATGTTCTATAAGTGAAGAGAAGCAGCAGGTGTTTTAATCACAGACTATTTAAATAGTAAAGTAAAATTACCTTTTAGTTTCTCACATCATTTCCAATATGACATTTTAATCACTACTACATTCCTATCTGTATTGTCAACAAAAGGATATGAAACTGAATGTTACTGCATAGAGCAGGATGCAGACAAGTTGTTCTTTAATGAGTAGAGAATTTTAAGCTTTAGAGATGAAAGGTATTCTTGAGGTTAACTGTAAGTGTGCTTAAAATTATTGAATTACACACTTAATTGTTTGAAAATACATGGGTAGGAAGGAGATAAGAAGTAAGGGTGAGAGTAATCAGAATGCATTGTATACATGTATAAAATTATCAAAAGATAAATTTAATTAATAAAAATAGCAAATTTTACCATAATTTAAATGTCATACATCTATATGTGATAGTTTTAATTGTAAACTTGGCACAAAATGGAATGGCTTGGGAAGATAAACTCAATGAGAGATTTTCTACATCAGGTTACTCCATGGGCAATCTGTGGATGATTGTCCATTTTGTTAATTGATATTGGAATACCCACCATAAAAGTGGGTGGCACCATTCTCTAGGCTTGAGTCCTAAACTGTTTTACAGTACAGAAAATTAACTGAGCAGTAGGTATGCATGCATTCATTTCTCCCTGCTTTTGACTGTGGATACAATGGGACGGGCAGCTTCAAGATTTTGTCCCTTTACTATCCTCCAGTGCTGGGCTGTAACCTGAAATTGTGAACTAACTAGGACATACACCTGCATTTATTTAAGTAACAACATGAATCATATTGCTCTAATTAGAACTACCTAATGTTAACTACATATGCTATGTTGCTTATGATAGTTACTTTACATAATACATTTGTATATGAAAAAATCATATAATGAATCTAAGACCTTGCTCTCAGAAAAATCAAAGAGAGAACTTAGAAAGAAAGATTAACTACAACAAGAGACAATTTGGGGATGGGGAAATAGTTCAGTGAGACCACAGTTAATCCTGCTACCACTCATGTGAAAACTGGGTGTGGCCGTTCACAAACAAGACTGAAATCCTAGTTCTGGGAGGCCTGGCAGACAGTCTATTTGAATTGGTAATGTATTGGGTCAGTGATAGACTCTGTCTCAAAAACTGAGGTAAAGAATGATAGAGGAAGGCAGATCAACTTATAGGGATCAGTTAATCCTACAGAAAGGAAAGAAAATTCAGATGGAAGGCCAGCTTCCTAAAAGAATGAGAGTTATCTAAAGCATATGTGGGAAATTATCCAGGTTCAAGTCACAGCTTAGAAGGGAAGAATGGAAGAGATTCAGATACTACCAGTGTTTTGAGGAGAAGAAAGAAACACAAGAAACTGAGGTAAGTGTCATTTGGTGGTTTTCATACTCCCTAGAAAGAGGGTAAAATAAATACTTAAAATTTAAATTAAGAGGCTAAGGATATGGCTCAGTGGTTTAAGAAGCTAACTATATTTACAGAAGACCCAAGTTCAGTTCCCAGTACTCAAATCAAGCAGTTAGTTTACAACTGCCTGTAACTCTAGCTCCAGGGAAACCAATACCCTCTGCAGTGCAGGTCTCCACCAGCAGTGCACACACATGTGTACACACACACACACACACACACACACACACACACACACACATACACACACAATCAAAAATAAAATAAATCGTTAAAAATATTTAAATTTGATTTTTATAAGAAATAGAACTGAATACTGAAAAAGAGAAGGCCTGCAAATACTGAATGAAGGACCAGCAGAATTTAAGTAGATAAGCTCCTAACCTTTACTAACCTGTTAATAGATATTTTTTTCAGCAAAAACAAAAACAAAAATCTCCCTTGTACTTCAGTACCCACTGAAATGATGAGGGAGTCCATGGGTGCTGATAAGTGACTGTAATAATACATTATTGCAACTATACTGGATAAAGAAACAAAAAATAGAGAAATCAGATTTTGAGAGACTTCAAATTATTGAATTACTAAATATTTCAAAATTGTCTGTTATATGACATCCCTAGAATGCACCAGAGAAGAGTAAAACAGGATCTCTGTCCTCAAGTTCACATTCCACTGAAAGGAACATGTAATAGAAATGTAATCAAACACATAGACCAATGTCAGGTAATGGCAACTAGAGTTGAAATACATAAGGCAGATCAGTGTAGAGTAGGATAGTGAATGCTAGCTAGAAAAAGTATCTTTAAGAAGGTGATCCAAGACCTGAATAAGAAATAACAAACTCTCAAAAGATCTGAGTAACTAAAGTTCAGGGAAGAATGGTGATCACAAAGCATCTTGTGGTTGAAATGGGAGTGATGTATTCAAGGGTCATAGACAATGTTACTATGGGTTGAGAATAGTCAATGAAAAGTTTAAAGACGGGATTGCGAAACTAAGTATAATGATACATGACAGAAAACCCCACCTACCTTTGAGATTTGAGTAATAGGATGACTAGCTGAATGTCATCCTGGGCAACATAGCAATATTCCAGTCCCAGAAAAAGGGAAGTAACATGAAGCACATGCATGTGTGTGTGTGTGTGTGTGTGTGTGTGTGTGTGTGTGTGTGTGTGTATGTATGGATATGTGTGTGTCTGAGCATTCTTAACTCAGAATCAATTTTTTGCTAAGCTTTCATGTATTAGAACTAATTCTTGGAATTGAATTTATATTTGCTCTTGTCTGTTCATTTTAGCCTGTCCTTTCAAACTTTATACATTCTCTCTGATTATTTCAAAAGTTAATCATCTCCTAACAACCATATGGATTTGAATCTTCTACCTTATATTTCTTCATTTGTGCCTCAGTGGACAACATACTGAGAAATTAGAGTAAAAGAGAATCCTGTGAATTATCCCTAGGAGCCTCTGTTTAGGTCAGGTCAATGTCAGTCCACCAATGAATTCTTTTTTACTTTAATTGGCCAACCGTTATATCAGCCTAAATGTACTACTTAATGTGTTTTCTAGGACATAATAGAAAGTTAATCAATGGAGCTGAAACAATGGCTCACCATTTAAGATGACTTACTGTTCTTGCAGAGGACCTAGGTTCAATTCTCAGCACCCAGAAAATAGCTCACAATTCTAATCACTGGGGATCTGATGCTCCCTTCTAGCCTCTAGAAAGCACGGTATACATTAATCTACTTACAGGCATTCAGGGAAAACAGTCACAGACATAAAATAAAAATAAAATAATTGTTTAATTTAATAAGGTATCTTGAAAAACTCTATACCATTTCCTGTCCTATCAGTTCATTAAACATTTATTAGAGGTCAATTTGTCATAATTTGTCCTTAGTGAATTTAAACTATATCTGCTGTGGATATTGTTCTGTATACTGTGAATGTGTTGCTTGGTTGATAAAATGCTGATTGGCCAGTAGCCAGGCAGGAGGCATAGGCAGGATATGCAGACAAGGAGAATTATGGGAGTGCTGGAAGGCTGAGGCAGAAGATGCCCCCCCCCCCCCCCCCCCCACCCCACCCCGTCCAGGGACCAACAATGTAATGGCACATAGCTAAAGCCATGGAACACATGGTGACATATAGATTAACAGAAATGGGCTGAGTTTAAATGTAAGAGCTACTCAGTGGTTAGCCTGAGCTAATGACCAAGCAGTTTTAATTAGTATAAGCCTATGCGTGTTTATTTGGGTCCAAGCAGCTGCACGAATGGTGGGTGAGAGAGATTTATCCTGACCGTAAGCTGAGCAGGACCAGAGAAACTTCAGTTAAATATATCAGTTACTGATATAATTTCTCTGAAAATATCTATTTAACAATATATTCTGGAAAATTTTACTTATGAGACCTGGGACATCTTTATTCTATGGAACCAACCAAAAAACAATAATGCCTTTTTGGGCTTTGTTTCATTTTATTTTCTCTTTTTATAGTGCTGAACTTCAAGCTTAGGACCTTGATGTTCAAGATGAAAAAACATTCTACCACAGAGTTATAATCACAAGCCTAAAGCTTCACCTTTTGTGAAAGTAGAATTTTATAACCTTGATACCAAAACACACTAGACATCAGATCAGGGTGATGAAGACACTTAAAATGTCTGTTGCTTTAGGGTTCTGGCCCAAAATAGAATTTCAACAAGTGGTTAGCATAGCTTAGGAGGAGAAACAAATTATCCTTATCTTTAAGCACAATCAATTTTATATTGGTAGTAATAACATCCCAGGATTAAGTTTGATCACTACATATTGTCAAAGAATGGAAAATTAGGGTCATAGCTCTAAATGGGCACATGGAGGTATATGCACACATGCACACGCACATTTATAATATAGAGTGCTTTCCAGTGAGCAAGGGAAACTTCTTGCTGCTTAGAAGCAGAATCATTACAAGTGATACTCTCCAGGAGAATTTATATAGACAGAAAATGATGCTGAAATTATAAAGATTACAACTCACTTTCAAGTGCTCCGCCCTGTTCTAATTATCCTCTGAGTCACTTACTAAAAGGATGTTGTCATACATAATAGGAAGTAAAGAATTGCTCTATTGAAACTTAAAGTAATAACTAAAGCAAAATGTGCTGCAAGTTGGAGGAAGATGAGCAATAAAGATTGTTGGAGAATACACAAGAGAAACATGAAAGGCATGAAAACAAGTTGTAAAAGATCATGAAATTAATGTAAGACAATTAGGGCTGGAGGGATGGCTCAGTCTGTAAACTGGCTGCTATGCAAACATGAGGACCTGAGTTTTATCTCCAAAATCCATGTAAAAAGACAGAGATGGAATCAAATGTGATACCAGTACTAAGGAGGTAAAGAAAGAAGATTATTAGGGCTCACTGGCCAGTAAATCTAGCCAAATTGGTGAATTGAGTGAGAGACTCTGTCTCCAAAGGTAAGGTGTATAAGTGATTGAAGAAGATGCCACAAAATGAAGGTAAATAGGAATTGTTGACAATTGTGAGAGACACAGAAAATAGGCTTGGAAAAATGCCAATAAAATTAAATTAAAAATAATAAAGAGTTTAAAATTATTAGAGAAGAAATGGTAGATATAGAAGATGACAGAAATCTCTATGTTACACATAATTGGTACTTCTAGGAAAAGAGCAGAACAAATCTGTGATATCAAAGCTATCCTTAGACATTAAAGACCAAGATTTTACAGCTTTTAAAGAAAATGTCTATTAATTTTATATCTAGCTATTTTGCTGATTTTTTTTATCAGCAGTAAGGGTTTCGTGGTAGAGTCTCCAGGGACTTTTAAATATAAAACTATATCATCTGCAAATATACTTTGAATTTCCTATTTTCATTTTTTATTTTTCCTTTGATCTCCTTCACTTGTCAAATTGCTCTAGCATAGACCAAGTATTATGTTAAACAGGAGAAAGGAGAGTAGGCATTCTTATTTTAGTGAAAATTATTTGATGTTTTCTCTAATCATGATAATGTTGGATGGGAGCTTCCTATATATTGTCTACACTGAGTTGAGATATGTCCCCTATATCTCTAGTCTCTTTAGGACTTTTATCATGGTGAATGTCAGATTTTTGGCAAAGGCATTTCTGAATCTAATGATATGGTAATATATTGTTTTTTCCCTTTAGTTTATTTAAGTGGTAAATTACATTTACTGATTTACATACATTGAGCAATCTCTGCATCACTGGGATAAAGCCTACCTGAACACAGTAGATAATCTTTATGAAATTATTTAAATTAGGTATATAAGTGTTGTGGGATAAGATAATCATTTTGTACACTGTGAAGATGTGTCTTTGTTTTACCTCACTTGTTTAAGGTACCTTCTGATTGGTTTAATAAAGAGCTGATGGCAAATAGCTAGGCAGGAGAGGATAGGTGGGACTTGTGGAGAAAGAGAACATGGGGGAAATTTTTTGAGAGGCAAGGAATTCACCAGTGAGACATAGAGAGGAAGTGGGATGAATGCAATGAGAAGAGGTAATGAGCCACATGGCAGAATATAGATTAATATAAACAGGTAATTTAAGTTTTAAGAGCTAGTTGGAAACAAGGCGAAGCTAAGGCCAAACTTTTGTACTTAACAAGAACTCTCGGTGTCATTATTAGAGAATTGAGGTTCAAATAAAGTCCTACTATAATTGGTGTCAAATGTGGAGGTGTATATATCTAAGCACGGGGCCTGTAAGAAGCTGGCAAGCTACTCAGCAGGAGACTAGGTAGAAACACCTTCTGTATTACAGGTTCACCAACTTTCCAGAGCTGGGGCAGGTGAATGTGGCTCCCAGCCAGTGTCTGCAAGTAGAAGGCATATATTTGTTTATATATATACATATACATATATATATTAAAGATATATATGATATCTTTAAAAGTTGATGTGTATTCAGAAAAAAAAAGAATAAGACACTAATGAGGACAATGAGAAGCTAGCATCTCAGCTGCTAGCTGAGATGGTTTAGCCTCACAGACTACTCTAGTCAGGATTTCAGACAAGCCCTACACTTTCCCATTACACAGAAACTGGACAACAGATAATACAGCTAGCTCTCCAAGAACTTGGCCATTATCCCAACTTTCTCAGAGTTCCCTAAAAATGGCATCACCCACAGACAACATAGAGTAATTTTAAAAACATGATGCCCACATTCTCAAGAGGTGGAATGGGTAGTTTTTGGTCATTCAGTAGGTTATAGATGTTTGTCACTGTTTAGGTGGGTTAGTTGCAAGTTGTTATTGGTCATGGTCAGGGAGAAAACTAAACAAAGGAGATTAAATTAAGGAAGTTTTTTCCTTTCTTTCTCTTTCCACTATCCTTCTTTTTCTTCCTATCTAGTGAAAAATGGAGGGGGGGATGATAGGATAAAAGCATAGATTATTGAATCTATGTTTAAACTAAAAAGCAACTACTAGCCTCAAATATTTTACATTGGAATGAATTTCTGTATATTGATCCAAATTTAATGTTACTTTTGTAACAGCATACTGTATCACACATATGCGCCTCATTTAAAGTTGCAATGTAAAGTTTTAGTCCTTAAAAGCTACTAATACAAATGGATAATTAATATAAAAATCAAACTTGTAGTAAGGGCTTAGAGGTAGACAGAAATAAGCTTTATTTCACCTCATGTATTTTAGATAAGTGGTCTTCAAACACTTCAGAGATCTACATAATATGACATTTAAGATGTTTTAATAACATAAGGCTTTTTACAACAATGAGACATGTCTGCTCCTTGCAGCACCAATCTATTTTTAAAAAGATGGATGTCAGAGGAACTCTACATGGAATTTGCTTCAAATGTTGCAAAGCTAGTCACTGGGCAAGAAACTGAGCTTGCCTTGACTGCTGACAGTAAGTTATCCAAATTAGACAAGCAAGACTCAAAGGAAGTTGACTGCCAAACTCTGCAAAGACAAGGTAGGCCATTCCTTCAAAAGTTCTGCTTCATAGGAAAGTATCTCAGATATTCTGAGCCTGTGGGCTGAAGATGGATGCTTAAATGTTGCAGAAGTACTTTGGTTGATTGTTCAGGCAGCCAAATGTCTCTGTCATTTATGTTGTTTTTGAAGTTGCTTGCTTTGTACTTCCTGTTTACTAAGGTAATATATATCCTTCTCAGTTCTCTGAAGGGGTTGAAGACTAGATAGTTATAGTTTTACAGGTTTCCTGGTTATCAGATTCAGAAAAGAAACTCACAAAAGGCTGTAAATTTTATAAAGGTTGAGAGACTTAAAAGCTTAAGTTTTTATCTAAGAAAATATTTTAAGGTTTGAAAAGGCATTTTTAGGATGGTAATACAAATTATGATAGAAAATGGATGAGGTATAAAACTTTGAACTCACCAAGATAGGATAGATAATAGAATATTTTCTTCAAAGTTGCCAAATACAAATGGACTGGACATTGTGAATGTAATTCTTAACTAATAATTATTCTTATTGCATATAGCTTTACTGTGTTGGAGTTAAAACAGTTTTTATTTAGACAAATAGGGGAAATGTTGTCAGATAATCTTTTGTACACTGTAAAGATATGTCTCTGTGTCTCTGTTTTACCTTACCTGTCTAAGGCACCTTCTGATTGGTTTAATAAAGAGTTAAATGGCCAATAGCTAGGCAAGAAAAGATAAGTGGGACTTCCAGAGAGAGAGAGAGAGAGGAACTTGGGGGAAGAATCTGAGAGGTAGATTATTTGCCAGCAAGATGTAGAGGAAGTGGGACACAAAGTATTGAGGAAAGGTAATGAGCCATGTGGCAAACCACATTAATGTGTGTGTGTGTGTGTGTGTGTGTGTGTGTGCGTGTGTGTGTGTGTGTGTGTGTGTGTGTGTATGTGTTCATTTAAATTCCAAGAGCCAGTTGCGAATAAGACTAAGCTAAGGCCAAGCTTTCATACTTAATAAGAAATTTCTGTGTCATTATTTGGGAGCTGGTGGTCCAAAGAAACTCTGCCTATATCTAAGAATTTTATTAAGTTTTTTTCTTGCATCAATGTTCACCAGAGATTTTGGTCTATAATTTTCTCCTTATTTTTGCATTGGACCTTTGATTTTGTTATCAGGTTAATAGTGGCTTTAGAAAAAGAATTTGGAAATGTTCCTTTCCTATTTTGAAAAAGACCACACACCCAAGAGTATTTGGCAATACAAATTGATCTTGAAGAGTTTAAAAACAACAGGATACAAAAATGTTAGGTGGATGGGTAATGGCAAGCATATTTGGGAAGAACTAGGGGAAGGGGGTGAATATGATCAAAACACATTGCATGAAACTCTCAGAGCACTAATGAAGTCCATTGGAAGACCATGTAGTGTACAGCAAGTGGATTTCACAAATGAAAAGTATATTTACATGAAAATCTATACCATAAAACAAAGTATTCTATAGTATGAGAAGTTTCCAGGTTGGCTCTATTTCTGGATAACACCATTCAGTTCCAGCACTGAGAACAGCAATTGAATCCTACAAAGTCTTATAGAAAGAGGATATGAAAAACAAACTTAACACCACCACAAGTATAATTCAATACAAAGACATTTGATGGGTATTTTGCACATGCAAGAAAGTGGGAAATACAGTTCCAATGAGACCTTTAAAAAATTCTAAACAATAGCTTTGAGATAACTAAGAAATTAATGGAAAATAGATATATTGACTTTTGAGACAATATCATAATTAAATGTAAAACTATGACTAAATACCAATAGAAATTTTGGTTGCATAAAGTGATATTAATATAAAACTTGACAAGGCTTCAATATTACTAGTACAAAGTTGAGCAAGAAATAGAGAAGAAAGTGTGAGAAGTAGGATAAGTACGCCAATTTTCTTACATTTTGTAGATGAGGTTAACATTCTTGGATAATAATTGACAGATCAATATATAAAAGGGTCAATGTTAAAGATATAATAACTAGAGACACCACAATAATAAAATAAACAAAAAATCTTATGGTAGAGTAGATGGAGGAACTATAGACATAGTTTTTCTTCATTTACACTAAAGTTAATAAGTTCTGTTTAGGTAAGTAATTATAGTCTGTTTCAAAGATTGCTAACTTAACATTCTGATCTACAAAATACATGTTTTTACCCCAGCTTGAAAAGGCTTCAGCACCATTTCTCTTTTCTATGATTCTTTAAAGGGTAATTTTTGAATTATATTTCCAGTCCTTTTAAGAATATTATATAATGTACATTTAGGTCTAGATACCTCAACTCATTCAAACTATTTAGTGATGATATATATGATCTCATTCATGGCTAATTACTATTGATCCACTGAGTTTATCATGTCTCTATAGCTACCTATTTAGCCAGTATTTCTTCAGCTTTCATTCTTATTCAGATGCTGTGCCAAGATGAAGATAAAGCCACAATAGTCATGATGTTCATAACTTCGTAAAGAGGCAAATGAGTACTCTTAATACAACTAAATTATTTTAATATCAGAGTACTCACACACAGGAAAGCCCAATCTGTCTCCATGGTTCCTAATAGGCTTCACAAATAAAGTAATATTTTAGTTGGGTTTGGAAGAATGAGTAAGTCTTAGCAGAAAGAGAAAAACAGAGCATTTCATGTAGAGAACACAAAATTCACAAAGACTTGGAATTAATGATAAGCACTTCATTTTGACTGGAATGTGAATGTTCCAGAGAGGGAGGTAAAAGTGGTCTTGGAGACTGTTCTTCAGATTTAAATAAGACTCCAAGCTTCTGGGTAGGTTTCTAAATAGCAATATCCCAAGAGTCTAGCAGTACCATATTTATATTTGACCCAATGCAAGATATGAGCCCTATATGCTATTAGCCTTTGTTTCATAGTCCCTAGTTGAACTCCAGGTTGCCAAGAAACACTCCAGTTGAGAACTGGATTGATGACCCCAGTGAATAGCACATAGCCCTGCTCAGTTCTTCTGAGCTACAGGCTATTCACTTCTGGTCCCAATACAGATCTCTCAGGAAGTGCTTCCCAGCTTTTCCTTTGCAGTAACTCACCTTCATCTCCAAGGCTTCTGGTACCTTCTTGCCTTCCCAAGCCCAACTCCGCTTGGTGAAGTAGTTGACTGTGGCAAATTCAATCAGTGCAGAAAATACAAAGGCATAACAGACGGCTATGAACCAGTCCATGGCCGTCGCGTATGCCACTTTAGGTAAGGAGTTTCTGGCACTGATACTCAAGGTGGTCATAGTGAGAACAGTGGTGACACCTATGGAGAGAAAAGTCAAGAACCAGTTGCAACTAGAAGACACTGGCAGTGTACTTGATGGAGTCACCAACTTCCCACCTGATAGGAAGTGCTTCACCTCACTTGGTAAGGCCCCTTAACTTGTGTTGTCTGTGGAGTAACCTGATGTACTTTTCTGTAATAAACTATACTTCCCCTTTGCTTCCAACTGCCATAAGAATTAGATTCTTTAGTGAAGTACCTTTATAGCTGTCCCCTTGCCTCTGACTAAGCATTTCTGCTGAAGAATGGGTAGCCCATTTTGTTGTAAGAGAGTTTCTAAATGAGAAAAACTTACTTTTGAGCTTTAAGCTAAATCTGCTTCCTCTAATGATCAGCCTATTAATGGATCTCAATGTTCTTTATGTGACCCATCTGGAAGAGAAAATGTACTCCCTCATCTCCAGGATAGGCGTATAGAGACCTAAGAATAGCCTTTTCAACTCCAGAGTGCTGAAGATCAGTGTTTGTCTCATGTCCTCCTTTTGCTAACCTTTCTCTCAGTCCTGGTAGTTTTCTTTTGACAAGCCTGAAACTGAGGCCATGATTCAGGGCACAGGTCTGAGTTCAGTCTGGTTTCCACTTCTCTTTTTTTGTGATGTTCTTCTAACAAGGCAACAAACTACTATAGAACATGTTTCTATAACTGTATCAAGTTCTCGATCTCAACTAAGCTTTCTGGGAAATCAAAACTATTCCAAAAGCTGTGTCTTACAGGCTTTTGTAGAACTAGACCTTTTTTGGCTTCCACTTACTCATTTTGTAGCTTGGTATTTCCTTTAATCCTTCTATGCCTTTTTTTTTTTTCTTTTTGGTTTTTCGAGACAGGGTTTCTTTGTGTAGCTTTTTGTCTTTCCTGGAACTCACTTGGTAGCCCAGGCTGGCCTTGAACTCACAGAGATCCGCCTGCCTCTGCCTCCCAAGTGCTTGGATTAAAGGCATGCGCAACCACTGCCCAGCCCCTCTGTGCCTTCTTTCTCCCCATCTGTGAGTATCAGATAACCTGGGAATTACATATTTCCAAACTCAATCAGCTTTGAAGAAGAAATTATCACAATCTTTCTGATTGTTGTAAGGCTGAAGAGGATGAGAAATCTGTGCATGGGTCAAATGAGTTATAGAATGAAATGCTGATGGAGTGAGATGCTACAGAGTAAGGCAACAAGAGGAGTCACTAGCTCTATTAACTCTATTGAGAGAATAAGCTTTGTGAGTGTCCACCCTGGTACTTCTTCTCCTGCCTTGCTTCTTTGAATTCCTTACTTACACATTTGCTGTATACATGAAAATCTAGACTGGAGAAGAATTTGCAACAAAGACCCTAAAGGTACATCTTTGCAGAAACTTAGCATCAGAGCTGAGTATCAAAATCACAGCTTAAGCAATGTGAGGATCAAGTACAATATTAGTACTTATAAACAAAAAAACTAATAATAGACCCAAACTTCATCAACCTTAATATACAAAGAAAGGAGTTTATGAGTGATATAGACATAGTACTCACTCATGTATGAAGTCCTCAGAAAAATTAAATTGAGAAAAAGAAAGTAGAGCCTTATGGGAAAAATAAGCCATCTCATTCATAGCTATGAATAAATGCATGGTTCACCTGAGCACATCTATAGCAATGGTACTGTACCATAAGTGTTCTGTGTCTTATCTCAATGAAGAGTTTTTGAGCTTTAGCCTTTGAGACTTAATTAGACCTGTCACTTTATGGAGAGCTCTTAGCTGGTCAGAGTTACAGGGTCTCTCAATCAAACATTCTGTATACTTCATAGAGTATCTCAGCTTTTAAAAAGGGAAACAGCCTAACAGTGATTCTGTTTTAAGACTCCTCTAGAAAGCTCTTCTTCAAGGACTATGGTAGAACTGACTGACCCCTTTGTTTCCTATGAGTACTTTTAGTACACTTACTTATTAAGATGTGTTTGTTCTACCAAACTGCATAATGAAGGGAACTGACATGACTACTTCTCATAGATTCTTCTATGTCCCTAACACTCCCTCCTTGCTCTCAGCCCCACATCCAGTTTCATGTCATTATGTGTCTGGATACATTCATTTAGTGTAATTGTTTGGGTTTATTCATGTTTCATACATCTTGAGAGTAATCTTGATTTCAGAGTGATTCCATAGATTTAGTGTAACCTAATTTGTTCATCTATTCACTTATTAGTGGGCATCTGGATGTTTCTAATACTCAACACACAATAAAAGAGGCATTAAGTATTGATTTAAGTATACATTCATTTCTATTCATAAATAACTAGGGATGGAACTGCAAAATTATATGGTATAAATATGCTTAAGTTTATATGACATTGTCAGATTTATTAAAGTAGTTGTACATTTAACAGTCCCAGAAGATATACACAATTCTCAGTCACTATGTATCCTTGATTTATGAAAATTTAATGCTAATTGATATTTTGTTCATTAATAATGAAAATATGAAGAATATTTTTTATTTTTCCATATCAATTTACATAGATTACATTAGACCACAGTATTTTCTTTATAGATCATTGGTATTATTTGTAATTTAATGTAGAGTCACCAGGACTCATTCATTTATTATTTTTATTAATAATTTCAACCTTCTTTCTAGGATAATTTTTCTTTCATTTAGTGAACAGCCATAAGTATTTCTTTTCTTTTTTGTCTTTTGAGACAGGGTTTCTCTGTGTAACAGCTCTGGCTGTCCTGAAACTCACTCTGTAGACCAGGCTGGCTTCAAACTCAGAGATCCACCCACCTCTGTCTCTTAAATGCTGGGATTAAAGGCATGTACCACTACTGGGCATTGGTGGCCATTGGTATTTCATTCAGAGAAAGTCTAATGATAATAATCACAAATTTGCATTCTTTCAGCTTATCTTGCTGGGGTTTATATATTTCCTTCTATTTGTAACTTTATATCCTTCTTTATATAGGGCTAGTTTTAGGCTATTATCTCTTCAAAATTGTCTCAACCATTCTTTCATTTCCGTCATTCTACTGTGTTATGCCTTCTCAGTGAATCTCATGCCATTTTTCTCTGTTCATTTCATTTTTGTCTTTTTAGGTATTTTCTTTTTATCTATCTTTCTTTTATATTTTATTTTGTTTAGATAACATTTTTCATTTATTATACATACAGACTACAGTTTCCCCTCCCTCCTATCGGCCTCTCCTGCTCCCCTCCTCCATTTCCATTCAGAAAGCAGCAGGCCTTCCATGGGCTTGAACAAAGCATGGCACATTAAGTTGAGGCAGGTCCTAGCTTCTCCCCTTGAGTCAAGGCTGGGCAAGGTAATCTAGCATGGGGAACAGGTTCCCAAAGCCAGCTAAGTGCCAGGGACAGGTCCTGATCTCACTGCTAGGACTCTTACAAAGAGACCATGCCACACAACTGTCACATATATGCAGAGGGCCTATGTTGGTCCCATGTAGGATCCCGAACTGTTGGTCCAGAGTCCATGTGCTCCCATGATCTATCTTTCAATTCAGGGCTAACAGCTAGCTCAATTGGTAGAGCATGAGACTCTAAATCTCAGGATCATGGGTTTGTGACCCATGTTGGGTGCCTGATGTTATTCAAATCTTAGATATTCTTTTAATAATAAAACAAACCCAGAGCCAGATAACAGGGTGAAAGCTGAAATATCAGAGAAGCAGAGTAGCCAGCCACTAGTTCTTACCTCTATGAAATCCTCAGTTTAAAGAGAGTGAGTTCCTATTTCCTCATGCCTTATATACTTTTTTCTACCCAGACATCATTTCCTGGGATTAAAGGCATGTATGCTTCCCAGTACTGGGATTAAAAGTGTGTGCCTCCACTGCCTAGCTCTGTTTCCAGTATGGCCTTGAAGTTGGATCTCTGCCTCCTGAGTGATAGGATTAAAGAAATGTACCACCACTGCCCGACTTCTATGTCTAATCTAGTGGCTGTCTCTGTCCTCTGATCCTCAGGCAAGTTTATTAGGATACACAATATATCACCACATAACTATGTTTAAATAAATGAGTATTCATTTGTATTTTCAAGTTCCATGAAAACCAATATGTTCAATATATTCTCTCCCCTAGTTGTTTCCCTGCATTTTTCCTCATTGCTTTCATTTATTTGTATATATTCATCATGGCTATTTGAAAGTCTGTTTGATTACTCTAACATCTATAGTCCTATAAGTCTGTATTTTTGTAGTATAATTCATATACAATAAGATGAAAATATCTTTCACATTTGAGCTCTTTGGAGAAATGTATAGAATTGTATCAATATACAATTAGCCATCAATATATTTTTGTGAATGAAATATATGAACATTCTTATAGAAGTACTTTCACTTAATGCATTTTATTACATTATTCATTTCAATTGGTTATATATGTAAGAGAAGAATATCCAGATTAGGGTATTTATGTAAAGTGATATAATCACTTTGGAAAATGTTTGAACAATTTTTATAAAGTTAAAGTACATATTCCACAAGATACATGGATATTGTATCATTTCTTGTTCTTTATTCCAAGAGCATGGTGTTTTATTTTTATATTTAAGTCCATGAATAATTTTCAATTAATTCTCTCCAATGATATCTTTGTAATAAATCAAGTTTCCATATACAAGAGAATATTTTCAACTCACTGTAGTGTTTTATTTACTTATTTTTCTTTTTTATGCCAATACAACAGTGCCTTAATGACTATTGTATTTTAATTATTTTGCACCCTATGAAGCATGTCTCTCCATTCTGTTCTTTTTTTTTCTATTTTTTTTTTCAGAGCTGAGGACCAAACCCAGGGCCTTGTGCTTGCTAGGCAAGTGATCTACCACTGAGCTAAATCCCCAACCCCTCCATGCTGTTCTTATTCAAGAGGGTATTGGCTATTCTTGGTTCTTTGTCTTTAATTTTTAAATTAACATCTCAACTTGGAGGTTTTCTCATCAATGCAATTACTGTAAAGAATTCTGAATTAGTATGAGGCCAAGTTTAAACTATAAAAGAATAAATTCTCAACTGTCTCACTTATCTAGAGGGGTCTATGCTGGGACACTTTGCTCATCCTTGGTCTAGGGAGAAAGGGACTGGAGCTGCCTGGGCTGAGTCTACCAGGCTAAGCTGACTCCCCAGGGGAGACTTTGCCTTGGAGGAGGTGGGAGTGGGGAGTGGATTGGGGACAGGGCTGGGGGGTAGAAGGATGGGGGAATCCATGGCTGATATGTGAAATCAGGATAATTATAAAATAAAAATACTATGATAAAAAATAAATTCTCAATCAGTATGTTACACATAGCTCAGGCATAAAACCAAAATGTTTTGACATTACCTCTCTATTTTATGTGTAATTTCTTAATTTTTTCTAACATTGAGGTCACAACCATTCAATGGTATTGGATTTGTGGGAACTTTTTTGTCTTAATTTCTGATGTAAGATGTTGATGTAACAAGTTATCACATACCTAGTGGCTTAAAACACTACAAACCTATAATTACAGATCTAGGCACAATAAGCCTGAATTTAGTTTTACTAAGTTAAGGTTAAGCTTGATCAGAGCCCCACTCCCTCTGAAGGCTTCAGTGTAATAATAATAATCTATTGCCTTTTGCAGTTTTCATAGCTACATCAATTGCATTTCTTGGCTAGTGAGCCTTTTCTTCTTTCTATAAGACAACAACAGAACATCTTCCAATCTGGCCTGCTTCCTTTATCACAACACTTATTCTTCTGTAGTTAAATACCTGGCCAGTACAGAATAATATCTCCAGCTGGAAATCATCAACTTCATCACATCTGGAGATTCATTTTCACCATATATAATCATTTTTACACATCCCAGAAACTTGGACATGAATTTTTGGAGGATATTACTCAGTATCCACAGCTTTAGTTATAATCTTTTTTTGTTTGTTTGTTTGTTTTTGAGACAGGGTTTCCCTGTGTATCTTTGAGCCTTTCCTGGAATTCACTTGGCAGCCCAGGCTGGCCTCAAACTCACAGAGATATGCCTGGCTCTGCCTCCCGAGTGCTGGGATTAAAGGTGTGTGCCACCACCGCCTCGCTAGTTATAATCTTTAATAATGTTGAAGCTCAGCACCCTCTTTTATATTTTAAAATTCAGATACTTCTTTACTAAAACTAGTAACCCAGATAACTAGCCACTTTTTATTGAAAATTTTTTGATAAAATATATTCTGACATGGTTTTCTTCTAATAATATCCACTTTTAGCCATACCTGTAAAACTTCTGTTTCCTTTACTTCAGTAACATCTGGGTATATCACAGTAACCAACAAATAGCTTCCATCTGTGTTTTACAAACAATTTGCAGTGGCCCTTCAGCCCACATGAGTATTTCCTGCCACTAAATATTTCCCTCTTGACTTCTATAATGTTGTACCGTTCTCTACTGCTATTTCCTCTTGAACCTGACCCAATTGCTACTTCTCTTTAAAATACCATTTACTATTGATGTAAAAACACTGTACAACTTCAAGATATTGGCAGAAATGCCTTCTGTATGGGTATCTAGCATATTTGAGTGTATGCTTCACAATCTCTGTTTCCCCAGTGGTACAATAGCCTGAAGGAATTAATTTTTGTCCTCCAAAAACTCGCTGTGGGAAAAACAGGCAGAAAATGTTTTGAATGCTTTAAGTCTCTAAGGAAAACGAGGCCAATGATATGCAAACCTCTTCCTACATAAAAGTAACCTTATACTGAAGTAAATTTCTCTGATTCTACATAGTGCTTGAGGAACAATTTAAAGTGTATGCAGCCTTTACTGAATATCAGTGAATTCGTGCTCTCAAAAGGCTGGAACAGATGCAACAAGTCATAAATGTAAACAGAAAATTGTTCCTGGGGGTTGGAGAAATGTTTCAGCAGTTAAAAGCATTTGTTCCTCTTATAGAGGACTTGGATTCAGCTCCCATCACCCACATGTTAGATCTCAGCTATTTATATCTTTAGTTCTAGGTGGATCTTATATGCTCTTCTGATCTTATAGGCACCAGGCATGCACACAGTGTACTTACATACATACATACATGGAAACACTCATAAACATAAAATAAAATAAATTTTAAAATGAAAAAGGTACCTTAGAAAACCCAATCTACTTCTCTGTTTTTGGTTGGTTTTCCACCCTTGACTTTTTCTATTCTCTGCACTAAATTCATATATTTTTTTTTCACAGAAGACTCAATTTCTTCCTGGTTCCCAGGACAAAACGAGATAGGGAACATTTGAGTAATTGCACTGTTGCTTCAATTGCATCCCTGCTCCTTTGTTAAGAATTCATTTGCTTGAAATCCCAGCATCTGACAATGCCATTACCTCTACTGGGCTTGGATACCATCCTGTAACTGCAGCAGTGGTTCATTTCTCTACCTTTCTTACCTCTACTATGACTACGCAAATGCTTCTTCCCCATTCTCCATGAAGCAATACTTACCAAAGACAGTGCGGGCAGGGACAGATTCTCTATTAAGCCAGAAAGACACTTGTGACAGAATGACAGTCATGATACATGGCAAGTAGGTCTGGATGACAAAGTAGCCAATTTTTCTCTTCAGATGAAAGTGGGTTGTCATGACAACGTATTCTCCTGGACAGAGAATAAAATTAGGCAGAATGCAGCTATACAAACATTGTTAAAGCAACTTGGGCCTCAATTCTGTTCCCAGAGATTTTCAGTCTTACATTCAAATTAAGACATACTAATGCCTTCCAAACTCTTAAGCTCCTTAATAATTAAAATTATGCAATTGTATTTTGATGTGAAAGATACACTAAGAGTATACTATAACAAGTTGCTCATAGCAACTCAGACAAGTTTATTCAAATCATGTTTTTATTCAAGAAATGAGAAATAATATTTTTTATAAAGAAAGCACTTACTACAACTCATGTTATACTTTATTAAAACAATAAACCTTCACAATGGCCCTATGAAGTATGGACTCCTGTTGTCCTCATTTTACAGGTTAAGAAACTCAAACAAGAGGTTGAACACCTTGCACAGGTACCCAGTTATTCACTAGTAGTAACCAAATATTAAGCTCACATAGGTTATATCCATAGTGTTTTATTTTCAACACCATTCTTACATATTCTATAGACATTATTTGATTAGAAACAAAAGATCACATGAGGGCTGGAAAGAAGGATCAGTGATAATAATCATGCATAGGTTCCTGCAGAGGATCCAGTTTCAGTTTTTAGCACCCACATTAGGCAACACACAACCTCCTGAAATTCCAGCTCCATAACAGCTTATACTCTCCTTTGGCCTATATGAGCCCCATATGCATGTGATGACGGACAAGCACACACACACAAACATATGGATCTATAAATTGTTTTAAAGTTCACATAGCAGAATGTGACCTGACTTATATTAGCCCTTTCCCTTTAATAGAGCTGCTGATAAGAAGTAAAACAACAGTTCATAGCAATGATTACTCTGTTAATATCAATCATCAATCAGTAATTCTCAGGCTTCTGTATTTTTCAATAGCATTCAACATAGGTAAACCCTCCATTTTCCATGGATAGTAGAGGCAGAGAACAGCATGATGTACCCTCAATTCAAGCACTACTAAAGGTGGTTGGCCATTGGTAGAAGCTACAAACAGGAAAGGGACAGATTCTTCCTCACTGTCTCTAGATAGAAATAATCCTGGCAATGCTTTGACTTCAGATTCCCAAACTCAAAACCTGAGAGACAAGAAATTTAGCCTATTTTAAGTCTCCAAGGTGGTAATAACTTGTTATAGGAGTCTTGGGTTTCCCAACTATAGCTAGATATGTATTTGGCATAACAATTTGGGCATCTAACAGGAATTTTGACATTTTACTTTCTCTATCCCCGATTCTATTCCAAACTGATCGTACCAACAGATTATCCCATCTCAAAAACTAGTAGCTCTCAGTGTCTAAGCCCAAATTTAAAATATTCAAAATGTTTGGCATTGTGTTCTCCCCTTGTCTCTATCTTTGTTTTCATATATCTGACTTCCTTTTTCCTTCCTTTGAGAACATGAGGGAACTAGACAGTTGAGTGGGGGAGGGACAGAAAGGGACAACAATGAAAGAGATATCTTGATAGAAGAAGCCATTATAGGGTTAGGAAGAAACCTAGTGCTAGGGAAACTCTCAGAAACACACAAGGATGACTGTAGCAGTAGTGGAGAGGGTACTTGAACAGGCCTTCCCCTGTAATCAGATTGAGGACTACCTTGACTATCATCATAGAACCTTCATCCAGTGATTGATGGAAGCAGACATAGCTATCCACAGCTAACCATGGGGCCAAGCACCTGGAGTCCAGTGGAAGATAGGGAGGAGGGATTGTATGAGCGGGGGTGGGGGAGTGGGGGTGGGCGGTGGGGAAGGATGGGGAAATCCACAAAGACAGCTGACCCAAGCTAGAGGGAGCTCATACACTCTGGATGGACAGCTGGGGAACCTGCAGGGGACCAAACCAGGCCCACTGAATGTGGGTGACAGTTTTATGGCTTGGTCTGCTTATGAAACTCCTGCCAGTAGGACCAGGATTTATTCCTGATTCATGACCTGGCTTTTTGGAGCCCACTACATATTCAACATTTAGAAGGGAATTACTGCCACATTTATGTGAAGTAATAATATTTACATAGTTTTTAAATCAAAAGGAATGAAAGTATGTACATCAAAATATTCGCCTTCACTCATCTTATTTCTCTTTGCTACCAAATAATAACTAAAGTTATTACACACACACAGACACATAGTATGATAGCTAAAACTAGCTGGAAAATATGCATCTATTATTATTAAATAAGTTGATTCAGAAAGAGAATAGAGAGTACAAACAAAAGAGAAAAAGAAATTTAGGCATGGACCTAAGTTTATATGAATGTGGATTTAGTGCATGACAAACGCAATATATGAATGACATAAAACAACTATGAATCCCTAAGAAAGACAACAACAAGTTAAGAATCAGCAAATAGAGCAGCATAGAGCAGGCACAGTGAGCTACTGAGATATTTGCTTTTTCTGTCCAAAGAAAACAAGCCAGAACATGTTTCCCCAAAAGCCTTTGTAGGCTCTTTCTACAGGGAAATGACTAAATTGAAATGGATGGTGCCTAGCAGAGAAGAAATGCAACTCCAAAAAAAGACAATATATATTTTTTTTTTTTTGGTTTTTCGAGACAGGGTTTCCCTGTGTAGCTTTGTGCCTTTCCTGGAACTCACTTGGTAGCCCAGGCTGGCTTTGAACTCACAGAGATTCACCTGCCTCTGCCTCCTGAAGGCTGGGATTAAAGACGTGCGCCACCACCGCCCAGCCCAAAAGACACTATTTAATTTTTCCTCTGTGTGTGATTCTTGCCATGTTTACACTTCTAAAACCTATTTTAAAATCTTAATTATGAAGGGTTGGGGATTTAGCTCAGTGGTAGAGCGCTTGCCTACCAAGCGCAAGGCCCTGGGTTCGATCCTCAGCTCCAAAAAAAAAAAAAAAAAAAAAAAAACTTAATTATGAACAGAGAGCTATATTTGTTATAAGTCCTCTAACAAATTAATGCTCTCAAACTTCAGGAGGTCAGATACCTCAAATAGGATTTTAAAAATTCCATGCTTTCATTAGATACATTTTAGTGATATGCATAAAATAAAAATATACATATTTATGAGAAAACATATAATATTTTGATACATACACCATAGGCTAAGCTGCATTCTTTCTGCTAAATCTAGGGAAGAGGCTACTAGCATTTCTTGATTGGTAACCCTGCTTTTCTTCTCTCTGACTGGTTTTCTTGACCCCCTGTCCTTTATGAAGAAACTTTTGTGATTATGTTAGTCCTACCTGCATAATCCAAGATTATATCTTTATTTAAATTCCATATAATAAACCTTAATTTTACCTTCATAACCACCTTCTTCATAAACTAACATTCTCACAGATTCTGGGGTTAGGATGTGCCATCTTTAGTGTGCATTCTCACCATCAAAATAACTAAAAGTATCTTTTAATCTTCTAGAAAGAAATAAGACAAGGAAACAAGACAAACGAAGACAGCACATGAAACATAGGTGACTATTATACACAGTCAACAAGATATATTGAATCTGCCGGGGGAACAGAATGATAGTGGGTGAGTGAAGTGCACTATGCATTCATATACTTGACACAAAGGAATTCATGTTATATCACTAAAAGTAAAAACAGATAGCAGTATAAGCATATTATAAGCATGGAGGTAACTAAACCATAAGTGCGTAAGGCACTGAATTTTTCTGATCTTGATTTCTTTATCCAGATACTTGGACCAATATTGCTTACTTCACAGTATCTTTCAAGGTTAAAATGAGTTAATACATGTCCTTAATGTTGTGTCTGGCACATATTACATGCTCAACAATTAAACATTATTAATTTCATCACTATAAGAATTTTCAGTTGCACGAATTTGCTGAGACTACCACAACAAAGTTTCAGATATTGGATATGTTAAAACAAGACAATTGTATCACCTCAGAGGTTTGGAATGAATGTTTCAGTAGGGCCAGGCTCTGTTTAAAACTTTTAAGGGATTTTTTTTCCTTGCCTCTTACTAATCTCAACTTGTTGGCAGGCAAACTTTGACAGTTCTTTGCTTATGGAAACATCCACCTGATCATAGCCTTTGTGTTCATATAGTCTCTCATGTTCACTCTTTACTCTGTTCGAAGTTCCCCTCTTCATAAGAACACTAATTATATGACATTAGTGCAATGTGACCTCATCTTCAGTGATTACATTTATAATGACACTATCCCCAAATAAGGTCATATTCTGAGGTAATATAGTTAACAATTTGACATATTTTGGTGGTGGGAGGGGATAATTGAATTTATAATACCAATTAAGGAAAACTAGAGTGCTCATACAGGGTCAGTGGGAAAGGGAATTGTTTAAATTTTCAGAGCAGTAGTTCGTCGACATGTATTATTTTCAAAAATGTTCTGTCTGGATCATAGACAGATAATTACACTGTAGCAAATGCTGTCTGGAAAAGGAGGGTCTACACAAATATTGTTTATAGTATTAAACATAAGGCATAGTGGTAGACAACTGGTTAAGTGAGCTATGAGCTCTGTACAATATCATTACAAAAGAAACTATTATTTTGCTGAGTTCCACAGAAAAATACAAATAATTGCCAAGAATTCTCTAGCTTTGAAAGAGAGAATTTTATTATTTTGTTTTTATTTAAAGCAAACAAAACAAGTATTAATGCTTTTGTTGCCATTGTTAGTATATTGTTACTGAAATATATGTGCATTTTGCTTGGCTCCTGTATATCTAATGAATGAAAACTTCATAAAATTATAATATTAAAAGTAGATAAATATATACAACTGAATAATTGATATGCTTTAATACTGATACATTTTGGTGTACACCAAAATGTATCAGTATTAAAGTACTAATTAAACTTTAGAATTACTGAAGCATGCAAAGGGAATTCTCCTATATATCAACATGCAAAAATCAATTAATTAACATATCAAATATTTTAAGAAAAATTTTCTGTATCAAATCCTCCATTTGAACATGCAACTGTCTATCAGGGCAGAATGAGTGTACTTTCCTCCTCTGTACAGGTAAAAGGTAAATTTGAAATAGGTTTTAATTTATATGTAGGGCAAAGCTGAGAGCCCTTTTGAAAAAAATGTATTTCATTTTCAGAGAAATATGCAACAGATTAATGTGGAGGAAGTCCCATTGAATATGACTAGTTATCAAGAAAAAGCAAATATTCAATGAATTTTCTGCAAAGGGATGCCAACTACGATGAAAGGAGAACTGACTTCTAGGGAAAGAAGACACACAAGACTGTTAGGTGCATAACTGACTGTGTTGTCAAAGCCTACAGTGATGCAAGGTCACTTGAAATGTAAAGGTCATCTGAATAATTTTGGTTTCTATGAAGATCCATTGACAATAAAAATTATGGCCCAAGTCTGTTAATAAAAGTAGCCAAATTATGTAAGTATAAAAGAAAAAATTCTATTTTAGATTTTTTTTAATTTTTATTTCTGTGTTTGTGTATGTCTGCCTATCTCCCTTTCCCTCTCCCTAGCACATATTTCTCAGGGGTGTGTTTGTGTGTGTGTGTGTGTGTGTGTGTGTGTTTATGTGTATATGTATGTGTGTATATGCACCCATGCTTGTGGATGCTGTATGGATCAGAAGATGGTGTCAAATCACCTGCAACTGGAGTTACAGGGTTATAAGCTACTGTATATTTATTGGTAATTGAACCCAGGTCCTTTGTAAGACCAGCCAGTACTCTTAATTACTGAGGTATCTCTTCAGTCTCTTAGTGAATTTTTTCTAGGTAGACAATTAAAGAGTTAAGCTGTAACTCTAATTTTGGTGGACTGGTTTTAGGAGTCCCTGTTAATGCAAAATATCCAAATTTTCTAGTCTCTTGCATGAAATTGCATAATATGTGTATAAAACCCATGTTCACCTATACTATCCTTTAAAACTAAAATATCACATACAAGTAATTCTTATACTATATTGTATAGAGAATGACAAAGAAACTTCTACAAATATTTAGTACATAAAACAAAATTTCATTCTTCACTTGTGAATCGGCAGATACAGAGCCCACAGGTTGGTTGTATCCAAATTTCCTCTATTGGCTTTTCCATGCATTTTTAATGTTCTCATTATAAACATGTATTTTCCATGTGATAAAACTGAAACAGTGATTTAAACTGTGAAATGAGATCTTGGGCTGCTTGGATAATCAGTAAGATTGATTTTCAAATTTGATGCTAAGTAGGTGTTTCAAAAGAGGTCCAGGACAGGGAACACAACTAACTGGTGTAGAGTATACTCCTGAGGATAGGAAATCCACAGCCTTGAGCAAAAGCATTTCTAATATTCTATAATCTCCTCTGGTTCTAAAGTGAAGAACAGACAAGATGGCATGCAATAACACCATGAAGTCATAGCCAAATAATGTCCAAATAATGAAAGAATGTCTGGGTGCCAAATTTCATCAGTAATTGTGGACTCACAGAGATTGGTGTTTGAAAAGTAATGCTGAACACCTCTACACTTAATAGCACAAACTATTATTATATGACATGTGGGACCTAGCATCTATTCCATTTTCTTTTTGTGGTATTTTTTTTATTTCAAGTAAATTTCCATTTTGATTGTATCCCTAGAATCAGGTAGTATACAAATAGACAAATTGCATACTACAGAACAAGTCTCTCAGAAAGTATTTATTTATCCAAAAATACGCTATTGAGAAGACTTCATATGTTTTGTTAAGAAACGTTTTCTCTGAGGTGGATGATATAGTGAAGAAACTAATTTGCTGACTACTCTCGAACCTCTAGTAGGGCTAACAACTTGCTGCCTCAGCACTAATGAACCCTTTCTGATTTAAGCTCAGTGACCTCATCACTACGTCCTTTCTAATTTCTATCACACTCCCTTTACCTTCTGCCCCACTCCTTACAGGTATCAGAGCACTGGGCTTCAGAGGGACTTAAAAGTTTACTGCTTGGATTCACAGTTTGATTCTGACACTGATTAACAAAATGGAACAAATGATTGAATTCCTTCAATTTCATCACTGTAATAGTATTCAAAATTGTTTTAAATATTAAATAAGTTATGAATACAATATTGGCATATGGTACATATTACATAGAAGTTTAATCAATAAATAAGTAAATACCTGTACTAGACCGGATTATCTCTGTCCCAACAACATGGCCAAGCAAGTCATACTGATTCAGGCGAGAGCCATCCTGTGCTACTTCCACAGATTTGTTCTTCCCAAGAGTCCAAGAATAAATCACTTCAGCTTTAGTATAGGCATCTATGGCAGAATTGGGTGAAAACGAAGTTTAAGGGAAAAAAATGATTTCCTATCATGCTAAATATGTATGTGATTTAATAATATTTAACTTAGTACAGCTTTCATCCACGAAGCTTTCTAGATACATGCATGTCTCTCACATAAAACCACCATTCAATTCATCCATCCACTCCTCTAATAACTACTCAGTAAATATTTAGTATAATGTGTATAACATTCACAAAATAAAACTACATATTTTGTACCTTTAATGACTGACACCTTTCCTTTCCTTGGAGAAAAGAATGTGTGGAGATGTGGAAGAATAACTAAACTATCACCTCATTTACAAATGTCAAACTCAAAGGAGACAGGAGCTGGAGACATACCTGAAGTGAGTGAATCAGGCAGGTAATAAAAAATAAATTGCCAAGAATATAATAAAATTTTCTTCAATTAATGATGAGATGAGCATATGAGATTAGGACAAAAATTCAAACTAATGATATTTTAAGTTTAAAATAAAAATTAAATTAAAATAGCAATAATTAATGATTACAGATTCTTTCATAGCTTATTTATTACCACTTTAATATGCAAACCAGAAATCTCACATGTTTTCTATTTTTTATTATATTTGTGTTTTAATTTTACATATCTGCCATGGGTTTCCCTGTCCTCCCCCTTCCTGTTCCCAACCCCCACCTTCCACCCAGCCCCTCCCCTCCATTCCCATCTCCTCCAGGGCCAAGACTCCCCTGGGGATTCAACTCAGCCTGTTAGATTCAGTACAGGCAGGTCCAGTCCCCTCCTTCCAGGCTGAGCAAAGTGTCCCCTCATATGCCCCAGGTTCCAAACAGCCAGCTCATGCACTAAGGACAGGTCTGGGTCATACCGCCTGGGTGCCTCCCAAACAGTTCAAACTATTCAATTGGCTCACTTATCCAGAGGGCCTGATCCAGTTGGGGGCTCCACAGCTTTTGGTTCATAATTCATGTGTTTCCATTAGTTTGGCTATTTGTCCCTGTGCTTTTTCCAATCTTGGTCTCAACAATTCACACTCTTACAATCCCTCCTCTTTCTCGACAATTGGACTCCTGGAGCTCCAGCTGGGGCCTGGCCGAGGATCTCTGCATCCACTTCCATCAGTTATTGGACGAGAGTTCCAGCACGACTGTTAGGGTGTTTGGCCATGTGATCACCAGACTAGGTCAGATCAGGCTTTCTCTTGACCATTGCCAGTAGTCTATAGTGGATGTATCATTGTGGATTTCTTGGGACCTCTCTAGCACTTTGCTTCTTCCTGTTCTCATGTGTTCTTCATTACTCTTGGCCTGCACATTGGTCCCAGCCCTGGGACCCCAGCTCCCATCCAGCCAGCACTCCCATCTGGACCAGAGCTCCCATCTGGCCCAGTGCTTCCATCTGGACCAGAGAGAGGCTTCCTAAATCTGTCAGCTCTGTCTGCACCAAGTGCACTGATAAGACCAAGAATGAATCCACAAGGAGATGGGCAGACATCTAGGCAGAAGTACATACAACAAAATAAAGAGCAATACAGCATCACCAGAATGTAGCGCTCCTCCAACAGCTAGACCTAAACATCACAGAATGGAAGAAGCAGAAGAAAACAACCTTATAAATAACATCATGACGAGGCTAGAGCTTTATATAGAATAAATCAAAAATAAAGTAGAGGAAGAGACAAACAAAAATGGGAAGAATGCTATATAAAAAAAAACTAGAGGAAAGGACAAATAAAGCAAAAGAAAACAATAAGTCCCTGAAAGAAAATCATGAAAAAGCAATGAAACAGATGAGGGAAATAGTCCAAGATCTGAAAAGGGAAATAGAAAAAATGAAGAAGACACAAGCAGAAGGAATGCTGGAAATAGAAAATCTGAGTAAATTAACAAGAACTTCAGAGGCAAGTATAACCAATAGAATGCAAGAGATGAAAGAGAGGATCTCTGCTGTTGAAGATACAGTAGAAGAAATAGATTCATCAGTCAAAGGAAACACTAAAGCAAACAATGTCATGACCCAAAATGTCCAAGAAATTTGGGACACCATGAATAGACCAAACCTACAAATAATAGGAATAGAGGAAGGAGAATACCAACTCAAAGCCACAGAAAATATATTCAACAAATTCATAGAAGAAAACTTTCCCAACTTAAAGAAGGAAACGCCTATGAAGATACAAGAAGCCTATAGAACACCAAACAGACTAGACCCCCCAAAAGTCCCCTTGCAACATAATAATTAAACAACTAAATGTGCAGAATAAAGAAAGAATATTAAGGGCAGCAAAGGGAAAAGGCCAAGTGACTTATAAAGGCAAACCCATTAGAATAACACCCGATTTCTCAATGGAGACTTTGAAAGCCAGAAGGACCTGGACTGATATAATGCAGACACTAAGAGACCATGGATACCAGCCTAGACTAATCTACCCAGCAAAACTTTCAATCATCATAGATGGAGTGAACAAGACATTCCAAGACAAAGCCAGATTTAAACAATACTTATCCACAAACCCAGCCCTACCGAAAGCACTAGAAAGAAAATTCCAACCTAAGGAAGGCAGATACACCCATGAAAACACAGGTAATAGATAACACCAAAGCAGCAAACCCCAAAGAAGAGAACTACAGGCACACTACCACCAAAAAAATAAAAATAATAACAGGAATGAATAATCACTGGTCATTAATATCCATCAATATCAGTGGAATTAATTCACCTATAAAAAGAAACAGACCAACAGAATGGATATGAAAACAGGACCCATCTTTCTGCAGCATAAAAGAAACACACCTCAAATACAAAGATAGACACTACCTAAGAATAAAAGGCTGGGAAAAGACTTTCCAATCAAATGGTCTTAAGAAACAAGCATGTATAGCCATCCTAATATCCAGCAAAATAGACTTCAACCTAAAATCAATCAAAAGAGATCAAGAAGGACATTACATACTCATTGCAGGAAAGATCCACCAAGATGAAGTTTTAATTCTGAACATTTATGCCCCAAACACAAGGGCACCCACATATGTAAAAGAAACATTACTAAAGCTTAAATCACATATAAAACCCCACACATTAATAGTGGGAGACTTCAACACCCCACTTTCACCTCTGGACAGATCTGCTGAATTGAAACTTAACAGAGACATAATGGACTTAACTGATGTTATGACTCAAATGGACTTAATCGGTATCTACAGAACATTCCACCCAAACAAAAAAGAATATACCTTCTTCTCAGCACCCCATGGAACCTCCTCTAAAATCGACCACATACTTGACCATTGAGCTATCTCATCAGCTTCAGTAGATATTTTCATATATTGGTAATATATTACATATTTTGATGCCTAGAATTTCCCAGTATCCACACTTTGTACATGTTCTGAATTACAAAACTTGTTGAACTTTACCTTACTTTTTGCAATTTAGATCTTAATTTTACATCTTTCTTATGCACTAACACCTCACCCCTATTATCAGTGGTTTCTCTTTCCAAAAATTCAGTTATTTTTGGTCAATGCATTCCAAAAATATTGGTGCAAAATTCCAGAAATAAAAAAGTCCATGAAAGTTAAGTCAAATGCCCTTTGAAGTAATATAATGGACTCCTTTGCTATTGTATTCCTTCCTACTGGGGATATGAATTTTTGTCTATCTAGCATATGCATACTATACATGCTACCAATCTATTAATCACTTAGTAGTTTTCTTTGTTATCAGATCAATTGTTCTAGTATCATAATGCTTGTTCTAGTATCATAATGCATGGAACAAGCTATCATTCACCTCATATCATGTCATTGTGTTATCACTTCACATCATCACAAGAAGCAGGTGAATAAGTACAATAAATAAATTCAATTGTTCTATTAGTGGTTATCCTTACTAATCTGCTACTGTGTATAAGTTAAAAAGTTAACTTCTCCTTGGATATTTATATATAGGGAAAAACTATACACACACAATTGCACAGATTACAATATTTTAATTATAGTTGCCTTTAATACACTACACAATTTTAATATCTGAAGCTTAATTACTTAAAAATATTTTGTGCACATATCTAAAATAATTTCCATTTCTACAAGGAGATGAAAACCCTCCAATATATTTTGAAGCACAGCTGCCTCAGTCTATCTTTTAATTCTCAAACCCTGAAAGATATAAATATAAGAATTATTTCAATTGTATCTTAAGGAAGTTATTAATAGGAATTTATATTAAACCCTATATTCAGAGTGATTATGAGGAATGTGAGAGCCCATATAAACCATGTATAAGAACTAGTCACCACAGAGCCTCAGCTGGTTGTAAGATTTGAGCCTAGTGTTATCAGATCATTAATTTCATAAAGCAGTAATAAATATTGGAACTTAGACTTTAGCAGCTGGGTTAGCAGGCAGCGAGCTCCTGAAATGTTCTTTTCTCCTGTCATGCTACCTCCACCCCACTAATGCAGGAGTTCAAGGTGTGTACATCTATGCTTTGATATTTGTGTGGATACTGGGGATCCAAGGTTGGGTTTTTATGCTTGTACTGCAAGCACTTTACTCACTGAACTACCTTCCCAGCCTTTGGTATACAATTTTTTTTTAAAGCTATAAATACTGAATGGATCAAATATGTTATATCTACAGCTCCGATTTGAAACCCTTCAGGAGACTTCTATAGATGATGGTGGTTTGTTGTGATTCAGCTTTGGAAAAAAAAATCTTATGTTGGTTATGACATATATAGTATTCCAGTTGTAGCTCTTTAAAATATTGTTACTGTAGAGAGGGAATATTTCTTACAAATCTATAGTAATAGTTTATTTGTACTGAAATGTGATTTTATTTGTATGTTAATAAAGTTGCCTTGGGGTCAGAGCAAGCCATAACAGAAGCTGGGCGGTGGTGGTGGTGCACGCCTTTAATCACAGCACTTGGTAGGCAGAGCCAGACAGATCTCTGTGTGTTCAAAGATACAGCCAGCATGGCGACACATGCTTTTAATCTCAATACCAACCATAGAAGACCTGGAGGTCTATATAAACAGGCAGTGAAGAGGAGGTCATGTGGTTGGGTTTACAACCAATGAGAAGGCAGAACAGAAAGTCTATAAAAAAGAGAAAAACACAGGAAGTAGCTCTCTTGCAGAGAGGAAAGACAGAGCAAACAGTGAAGGGTAAGATTTTCAGCTCTCAGCTATTGCTCTGACCTCTTGGCTTTTAACTCTTCAATTGGCTCTGTATTTCTTATTTATTGCCCTTTGAACAGACAACATTAGGACTACTGAATAGGAAAATGTGAAGATACAAGCAGGTGTGTCTCTGTTTAGGAATAGGTGTACTCTAAGCATATGTACCAAATAGAGAAGGAACTAGAGAAAAATACAGAAAAAATAGTTTTAACCATGTAACTTTTTTTTTTGTTTTTCGAGACAGGGTTTCTCTGTGTAGTTTTGCACCTTTCCTGGAACTCACTTTGGAGACCAAGCTGGCCTCGAACTCACAGAGATCTGCCTGGCTCTGCCTCCCAAGTGCTGGGATTAAAGGCATGTGCCACCACTGCCTGGTGTAACTTTTTTTAAGTGAAAGGTAGGTGATAGAAGATATTTTTAACCCTAAGAAAGGAAATACATTTCTTAGTAGATTTCTTAATTTAAACTGACTTGTAGAATAGACTACAGTGAATATTAACTCCCAAATTCCAACTAAATCTTGAAGCTTGACTCTATACTAGTAAATAAAGTTAATATGGCATTGTTTTTGTTGTTGTTTGTTTGTTTTCTCATATGTAGAATCTAGTGGGGAAAATAACATGAAAACAAAAAAGGAGAACTACTATAGAGACAGGAGAATGGAAATGTGGAAGGCAAATCAGAAAGGAAGTAAGTATAATTAAAGTACATTGTATGTGTATAAAGAACTGTCAGGATATATCCCTTTACTTTGTACAATTACTATACTGTAGAGAGCTGCATGCAGCTGCACCTTAAAGATGGCGCTGGCTTCCGCCCTCCGCCCTCCAGGTGGCGAGTGCTTGAAGTGGTAAACAAATCCTTATTTGGCTGTGGCTGGAATCGAGTGTTGCTTGCGTTTGCATGGACCAATGGACAGCGCCCACGTGGCTGCTGAGGGTTGGCAGCCCATGCCTACTTAAGGGCTGGGAGAGGCTCGCCCGGAGAGACATCGCTTGTAACAAGGTCCTGAATAAACTGCTTAAAGAAGAGCTCCGGTGTTGCGTCATCCTTGCTGGTCGAGGCGGGTGCGACACTATACACTAGTAAAAAGCCAGATGTTGTAGCCCTCATTAGGGAGACTGCTATTTTTTGAAGGAGATAAAGGGAGTTAGTTGTAATGTAATTCTGACAACTTAGTGCAGGGAAAATAAGTTTTAACTGAAACTAGAAGTGAACACTAAATTTATTTATTTATGTATTTATGTATTTATTTATTTATTTATTAAAAACGATACTCTTCACATTACTGTGAGCATTTTGTTGATTTCTGGAAGTTGTTTAAAGTTTCTTTTGACATCTTTAAAAATTTATTGCTCTTATTTTTGAAATTATAATTTCATCATTTCACTCTTCCCTTTCCTCCCACCAAATTATTCCATATACCCCTCTTTACTTTCAAATTCAAGACCCCATTTTCCATTAATTGTTGTCATATAAATATACTTATCTACTTCTTACTCTATGTAATGTTACACATTTGAATGTTTTCAGGGATGGTCATTTATATTGGACAACTAATAGATTCACTCTTCTATGGAGAGGACTGTTTCCCCGTAGTTCTTTGTGTAGGGTTGAGACTTTATAGGCTTTTCCCTGTCCACTTCGTCATGTCCATTGATGTTGTCCTTGTTCAGCTCATATTTAGGCAGAAGTGTGGAGCTCACTTCCACTGGATGATACATCTACAAAACAACTTCTGCTCCTAAGGCTCAGGGTACACTGTGGAAGAAGGGGCAAAAAGAGTATAGGAGCCACATAATTGGGAAGTTTTTGTGAGACTGTGTCTCCTAGTAATTCAGAAGCTACACTCTTCTGACAATTTAGAAAATCTTATCACTGCTTTCATGAAGGAGACCTGGAAGCAAAGTTTGCCAGAAGAAACTTTCAACAAATGTTTTTGTCAGCAGTGACATTTCAGGTATTAACTATGCTATGGTGATATATTCTTTGTGTACCCTAATAAACTTTCCTGAGGATCAGAGGACAGAACCAGCCACTAGATTAGAAACAGAGCCAGACAGTGGTGGCACATCCCTTTAATCCAGAGCAAAGGCATGAGATCTCAAGTGCTGGGATTAAAGGTGTGTGCCACCACTGCCTGACCTCTATGTCTAATCTAGTGGCTAGCTCTGTCTTCCAATCCTCAGGCAAGTTTATTAGGATACACAGTACACCACTACACTGCACACAATGATTTAAGAGTGTGTATCATTCATTCCTTCTTGATGTGCTCAATTTTCTTTCCAGGATAATGTTCCTTAATTTCACCTGCCATATCCTTAGTATTTATTGTAGTAATGTCTTTTCTTTAGCCTCTCCAATCTTGATCCTATTCTTGTCTTTATTTACAGTTATTACTTTACTAAGCCCACCATACCATCTGGACAGACAACAACTAAATTAAACTTCCACTCTGGATATTTCAGAGAAATTAGAAATGAGCAAAGTTTTAAATATGTGTTTTCTTATCAAAATTATATCTTAGCAATAGATACAGTTATTTTTAATTTGAAGAAACCAATGGTGTAAAATCAAAAAGAAGAGAGAAGAAACTGACACACTGAGTCAAAAGTTTTGAAATTTTCAGGAATATTTCAGAGTTAAGTGGTCACAATCTGTCTTAGCTAGTGTTTCCATTGCTGCAATGAAATACTATGACCTAAAAGCAAGTTAGGGAGGAAAGGATTTATTTAGCTTATACTTCCACATTGCTGTTCATCACCAAAGGAAGTCAGGACAGGAACTCAAACAGGGCAGAAACATGGAGGCAGGACCTGGTGCAGAGGCCATGAGGGAGTGCTGCTCACTGGCTTGCTCATCATGGCTCACTCAGCCTGCTTTCTTATAGCATCCAGGAGCTATAGGGATGGAA
Source organism: Onychomys torridus (assembly GCF_903995425.1). Lineage (NCBI taxonomy): Eukaryota > Metazoa > Chordata > Mammalia > Rodentia > Cricetidae > Onychomys > Onychomys torridus. The sequence goes on from NC_050466.1 coordinate 50,091,179, forward strand.
CTGCCCACAATGGGCTGGGCTCTCCCCCATAAATAATTAAAGAATTGCCTTACAGCAAGATCTTTTGGAGAAATTTTCTCAATTGGGGTTCCCTCCTTCCAGATAACTCTAACTTGTGTCAAGTTGACCTAAGACTAGCTAGCACAGAATCTGAATGTTTGTGCTGTACCTTTAGTACTATATGCTGCTAGTGGCAAATTGTTCTTCAAAATTTTATATATATTATATATATATATGTGTGTGTGTGTGTGTGTGTGTGTGTGTGTGTGTGTGTGTGTGTGTGTAGTTGTGATAGTTACCTTAAACTGAACTTCATACAACGTAGAATAATACATTTACATTGGGCTGGTCTGAGGGTATATGTGTTGGTTAATTTTCTGTCAATTTGACATAAGCTAGAGTTATTTGGGAAGAGGAAATCTCAAATGAGAAAATGCCTCTATCATATTGGCCTGAGGCAAGTCTATTGAGTATTTTCTTGATTATGATTAATGTAGGAGGGCCCAGCTTACTATGGGTGGTGCTGCCCCAGGCAAGTGGCCCTGGGTTGTATAAGAAAAGTAGCTGAGGAAGCCAGGAGGATCAAGCCAGTAAGAAGTATCCCTCCATGATCTCTCTTTCATTCAATTCCTGCCTCTAGGTTTCTGCTTGAGTTCCTAACTTAATATCCTTCAATGATAGACTGTGATCATAAACCAAATAAACTCTTTCCTCACCAAGTTGCTTTGGTTCAGAATGTTGTTAATCACAGCAGTAGAAAGCAAACTAAGGCAACTTGTCTTTTGGGGACTGACTTAATTGACATGAGAACATCCAGCGCATTGTGGATGGCACCATTCCCTAGGCAGTGTTTCTAGGACTGTATTAATAGAGGAACTGGGCTTGGCACAAGCAAATAAGTCATCATACATCATACGTGCATTAATTTCTCTGTGCTTTTGACTATGAATGCGATGCGACTAGCTGACTGAAGTTCCTGAGTTGGCCTTCTCACAAGGATACACTATAACATGGAATTGTAAGCTGAATCAAACCATTTTCTATCCTAAGTTGTTTTTGTCAGGGTAATTTATCACAGCAACTAAAATGAAATTAGAACAGTAGTAAATTATATCCAAACACTGAGGGTATTCTCCCAAAAGATAACAGATTTTGCAAGTAAAACTAGAAATTTCGTACTGTGACTCTAGTTCTATTTAAAATTCATATCATTTGTAACATCTAACATGTGAATCCTATACTATATTAATCCAAATTAGTAGGATTAATCCTAATCATATGTTAGTATCAGGAATTTGGAAATGGTATCAAGAGCAATTATACATCAGTTACTGAGGGCTTCTACCACAGATTAATGTTCCCTGTTTTTGCATATAACAGGAATAGAAGCATACGGCAGGTGTGCTTAGATACATGGCTTTTCTCTGTAAGTTATCTGTGATGTTATTTAACTTGTTGAGCATAATTGCCATAATATTATTGTATTTTGGTGTGAGTGTATCTAACATTTTTAACTCATTCTGATGGCCTGGAGGTAGCTTCCAGTATGAATATATTACACCTAGTTGTGCTATAGCTGTTATATGAATATTGATAAACATTTATATACAGATGGCAAGAAATGCAAAGTTTTCATATGTATATGTTCAGTATTATGAGGTATGACCAATTTCCCCCAAATTTGCTACAAATCTATATACTTATCATAACTCAGGACAGTATGGATTTGCTCTAAAACTTCACCCATGTGTGGAATTTCCTGCGTTTTTCATAATACTTACTTTATTGAATGTATAGTAGAACACTTTAGATTTGAATCTTTGTTTCTTTGCTAAAGTAAGTATCAGCTACTCAGTAAGTCCTTATGTGAGAGAGAAACAAAGAAATCCTAAGGTTTTTTTATTTGCTTCCTCTAGAGAGTCTTATGCATTTGAACATTTTTGTCATAAAACAAATTATATGTACCACAAATGTTTTTCCCATCCTATGAAAAGCTTTCTTAGTATCTTTTTGTTTTTCTTTTTTCCCCTTTGTTTGTTTATTTATTTTTGTTTAGACAGAATATTACTTTATAACTCAGGCATCCTGGAACTCACTATGCGTCACAGACTGGCCTCAAACTCACATCAGTCCTTTTGCCTCAGATTCTTGAGTGCTAAAGTTATAAGCCTGCACCATCACACTCTGCCCTTCCCACCCTGCCTTATTGTTCTCTTAATGCTATTTTGATTAAGTAGAAATCCTTAATATTTAGTATATCCTAGGTATCTTCTCAGTTTCAGTCTATGCCAGTGTTCAATTGATCTCTACCTTCTCCAATTCATGAGGATATTCTCCTATATTTTCATCTAAAAGTTCTGGGTTTTAAATGTGTTTTTAATTGAAATAAAATTACATTGCTTTCCTCCTCCAGCCCCTCCCCAGATAGTCTTCCTCGATGCCCTTTCAAACACCCCCCTCAAATCCCTCTTATGTCTCTCCTCAGGTTGATAGCCTCTTTTTCTTAGATTTTCAATCCATCTGGAATATATATAAAACATCCAACATCTCCCTCCTTGTCTCGTTAATTCTGCACTATTTTTTATCTTTGTAACAATAATATCTTGTCTAAATTACTATAGCTTCAAGTAGGTTTGATATCATTGTGAGTTCTGTGGATTTATTCTTATTCAAGACTCTTAAGTTTTCTTAGCATCTTAATATTTCTATATAAACTTTAAAATCAGCATTGTTTTCTTTATATTTATCTGTATGCATCTTGAGACTTTGAATTAATAATTTTCATCAGTTTTAAAAGTTCCTTTTTCTTTTGTGAAATATACATGTATGAAATTTTCACAGTATATTTTTAGTTACACATAATAATTTCTTCACCATTCTCGATGTGTTTATTCTTTTCTGATTTTTCTTTCTGTTCTACTATTTCTCTATTTTCTGTTGCCTATTCTTTAGCTATCTAATCCTGTCTTCTGTTTTATCTATCCATGAACTATGAATTTCAGTTGTACTTTTCTGTAAATATTTTCCAATTTATTTTTATTTAAAGATGTCAAATTTCTGTTCAAAATATCTTTTATCTGTTTAATTCATATTTATCTCTTATGTCTTAAAGACAGTACCCACATGTGTTATATGTATTTGTCTGTGTTTTTTATGTGTGCATGCATATGAGTGCATATGGAAGTCAGAGGTTAACATTGTGTGCCTCAGTCATGTGACACATTATTATTAATTTTAATTAGGGTTTCCAATTGAACTTGCAACTCACCAACTGGCCTATACTGGCTGATTAGAGAGCTCCAGGGATCCACTTGTCTCCCACGCAATCCCTCTCTGCTGTGTGTGCAACAACACATTGCCATGAAAATTTTAAATTCCTTGTCCCTAAACTCTGATATTAGGATTAGGTTCACCTATATGTCTCTGTGTACACTGTGATTTTGCTTTTAGATCTTGTTTTTAGAACATAACTTAATACCCATTGATATCTAATAATTTAGTTTTATTTAATTTCAAACATGGTTCATAAAGCCTTAGAGCTTCTTGGTGGAAGCCATATTTCTAACATAGAGAGTTCATTCTTCTCTGCCTGTGCAGACTGTGTGCAAGACTTTCCAACTTATTTCCCTAAAGGATTAAGATGGATTACATCTTTAGTTGAATTTAATGTGTTTTTACTCTTCCGTTATAGTTAGTACATAGTCCTTTAAGTTTTAAAGCTGATAGCTTGATGAGTTCTCTCCTCATCTTCTTACATTCATTTCTTACCCCACTTCCCTCCTCCTCCCCATTCTACTCCTCTTTTTAGCATAGAGAAACTATAGAAAAGACAATGTTTTTTGTTTTTTGTTTTTTTAAAGTTGTTCCTATTAGGTTTTTATTTCATTCTTTCTTCATAGGGATGAATGTAGACCAAGCTGTGAATCATAGTAAGAACTAGCAAACATTCCCAGGGATGGAGAAACCATAGGAACAAGTTAATCTATAAGAAGGCCTTTCCTTTCTTCAGAAATAACTCTCCATTAGATCATGGGCCTGTCTATTTAAGATGCTTTGCACCTTAAGAGATTAGATGCTCAGCCTGGAGCAATCTAACCATCCATCTCCTGCTCTGGTTTCTGGTCCTACAGAGGTAATAGACAAATAGGTTTTCTTTCTTATTTCTGCTTCTCTTGTCTCAGGAAACAACTTTGACACTTTCTCAACACTGACTTTGAATAATGGTGAGGCTGCCTAACTACCTCCTGGCTATTATGTTTGTCCCTGCCTTTTCCCCTGTGGGTCCTTTACACCCCTGCCACTCTATCCATGGTGCCTATCTCTCTTACTCTTTCAATTTAAGCTATCTATTATACTCTTTTTTATTTTAAGCTTAATGAAGTTCCTTTCTAGATTTTCAAGGGAAGTTTCTCTTTCCTTTTTGGACCCTGTTGTGTTGCCTATGATGTATGTTCTATTTCTTCTAATTGCTCTTACAACTCAAGTGTTGATCATGGATCTCACATCTCTTCTAATAAGGTTCATTTCTGAAGGGTAATTTCAAGTCAGCTCCCTTCTCAAACCTGCTGCTCTCATTTCTAACACTACTTGTCTCATTTGACAGAAAATTCATTAGGATTGCTGTCTCTTAGTTACCTTTGAGTTTTCCCTCTACTACACAACTAATTCTTATCAGGGGATCTTGCTATAATAGGTCTTTTCATAGCATAGACACTTCTCATCACCTTTAGTACTATCACAGGTAACTTGAGCCATGATCACTGGGAAGATTTCAATAACCTCCATCACCACATCTCACCTTAAATATTGCAAAATAAACTTCACTGGACTCTCTAATTATATTTTTCTTTATTAAAAAGTTTCAAAACCCCTAATACATTATTCTTTAAAAATAAGTTAGACAATACCAACCTTTAATTCAAAATGTTCCATTCATTCCCTGTTTACCCACAGAATATAATCCAAGGACCTTCAATGTTCTAGAAGATTCTGGAGGCTCTAGCTGAGTTTATAATCTCATCTCTACCTAGTACATTTCATTCTTATGCCCACTGTGCAGCCATATGGTTGCTCTGATGTTTATTGAACGAGCCAAAAACTTTTCTCACTTCAGATCTTTTTTCCTGAGATGTGTCTATAATACCTAGAACATTATTTCCTCAGATTTCTGCATCATTTGCCCCACTTCATCATATAATGTCTAATCTTATGTAATTTTTTGAAATATTTTAATTTATACATAATAAGAATAAGGAGAGTGAGTTGTGCTTCCATGGATGATATATTTGGTTGTCAATGAAACTGAAATAGACTGGTAATGATTGCCTTATTAGAGAAAATGTACAGGTAGGTAAAATTAAGAGGATAGATATCTAACAGCTATCATAATGCAGTTAGGAATACCATAATGTTTTATTGCCCAGCACAGAGACTATTGTTTGCAAGTGTTATGCCTGCACATTTCAAAGTAAATAATGGAAGATGTTGAATGCTCTTAGCATTATGGTCGAGAGAAAGCCTGATCTGACCTGGTCTGCTGATTGGATGGTCAAACACCCTAAAGGTTGTGCTGGAACTCTCTCATCCAATAACTGATGGAAGTGGTTGCAGAGATCCTCTGCCAGGCCCCAGGTGGAGCTCCAGGAGTTCAATTGTCAAGAAAGAGGAGGAATTGTAAGAGTGTGAATTGTTGAGACCAAGATTGGAAGAACACAGGGACAAATAGCCAAACAAATGGAAGCACATGAATTATGAGCCAGGGGCTGTGTAGCCCCCAGCTGGAGCAGGCCCTCTGGATAAGTGAGACAATTGAATAGCTTGAACTGTTTGGGAGGCACCCAGGCAGTGGGACCCAGACCTGTCCTTAGTGCATGAGCTGGCTGTTTGGAACCTTGGGCTTATGCAGGGACACTTTGCTTAGCCTGGAAGGAGGGGACTGGACCTGCCTGTACTGAATCCACCAGGATGAACTGAATCCCCAGGGGAGTCTTGGCCCTGGAGGAGATGGGAATCGAGGGAAGGGGCTGGGGAGAAGGAGGGGGCGGGGGCGGGAGGGGGGAGGACAGGGGAACCCATGGCTGATGTGTAAAACACAAATATAATAAATTTAAAAAAGGGAAAAAAAGAAGTGATAAATACTGGAAATGATGGAAATGTTAGTTATCTAAAATTAATCATTGTATTATATATTATATTACATTATATTATATTATATTATATATGAGTCTGAAATATCATACTACATCATATACATGTGTATAGTTACTATGTATTCAAAGTTTTTCCATGGTTCTGCTTATTTTATGCTTAGTTTTACCTTACTTTTATTCAATGTTTATTTTATATATCACTATCATATTCTTATCAATAATATGAGCTCCATAAGGCTAAGGATTTTGTTTTATTAATGAATTGCATTTCAAACTCATAGAATAGAGGCTGTTACACAAGAGATGGTCTATAAATATTTTACAAACTAATAATTGATAAAATATGTCACAAATAATTACTTGAGAGTTTTCAAATGCAGTTTCTATTTCAATATCATTCAGATGTGATCAACACAGATCTTGACATATTACTCTGATAACTTACTCAGATATTCTTATGTTCAAAATTTCTCTCAAGTATATTCAATTTTGACATCTGTAATTCATTTGAAAATGTACTCTATTGTCTTCTCTGCAAGATTTACAGCAAATGGGAAAGGCAGTACTCTAAAACATGAGCAAATTTCCACAGCTGTCCCTCCTATTTATCATTTATTGTTGGGAAATGGATAGTAGTAAGTGGAGGTGCAGGGAGAATTGATAGTAACAAAAATATTTCACATTCTCTTGTCCTTAGGAAGCTAACATTCTTTATCAGTCCTTGCTCTGTGTTCTGGAAAAGGACAAATGTTGATGTTACCATCTAATGATAATAATTACTCTGAAATAATGGAATAAGTTTTTTTTAAGAGAAAAAAAAAAGCCTGTTAAAGGTTAAGTCTACTACTCTTGATCAGTTAGTACTACTTGACCCTACTATCCTGACCCACTCCATAACAGCAAGAATTAAACTTAGTATTTGGAATTTCCAACAAAATAGAATATATTATATTTTTCTGGAAGCATATCAGACAAACAAAACTCAGAAAATACATACAGCTTCCAAACTTCAGTGGGCAGGCATGCACATCCATGGGGAAATCTTCCAAATGCATAGGACATTCAGCATGTATTGTTAACCTAAAAGAAGAGATAACAGAACATGAAATACAGCCAAGATAAATGCTATTAAACATAAAGTTCAGCTCCCAGTCAACATCATTGGAGTACTCCTAAGACTACCATGGGATTTTGCTTGCTTATTTTCACTGTAAGTGAAGTCTGTATGCTAACAAACAGTGGATTAAGTGAGCTAGGGACTTTCTCAAAGCAGCAGCCAGTATTGCTTGTTTTTAGTTACAGCTGATGTGAATCCCACCTTACCACCTTTAGGGAAAAAATATGTATTTGGCGTAATGGTACTTAGCTGCCCTTCAAGAAGCATACAAACAGCAAGTCCTGATTCATTCACTCCTGATCACAGCTTCATTATTTCAGAAAGAATTCTTCCCAACAGGCTATTATATGAGGTAGCCAATTTAAAGAGTACATTATAGGGAAGAGAGGTGTAGAAAAAGTATACTTGTTATGATTTAACAGAGAAAAAATTAACACATTGTTGTAGGAGAACACACATGTACACACAATGTATACACACACACACATACACACACACACACACACACACACACACACACACACACACACACACACCACTCCAAAAATACAAAGGTAATGGAGGGAATCAAAAACTTCAAACTTCAAAGGTCAAATCTGAAGAACTTTCAACAGAAGCATAAATAGGAAGGATCATTCTTAAATTTCTCAGTGGAAATAAATACTGATGGGGTATGATTTGACATATTTATATGTTCATTTCCTTGCATTAGTCTGTCAAAATAATCCATTTCAATGTTTCCTTGTGAATTCTTGCCAATCTTTTAAGGATGAGCTGCCATTGGCTCCAACAGTATTCTCATATATAGATAGACAGACAGAAAGACAGACAGGTAATACATACATACATACATACATACATACATACATACATACACACACACATATAGATAGATAGATAGATAGATAGATACATACATACATACATACATACATACATACATACATACATACATACATACAGAAATAATTCCCACACAGTAAACATTTAGAGCTGCTTGGCACCTGGCATTAATAGGTTATTTTTATCTAGTCTTCATACCTCCTGTGTATATGGGAAACAGTTTCTGTCATGCTCATGGTATTTTAATAAGCTAAGAAGCTGGTCATCCATTGGAATTTTGTTCATCCTCTCAATGCCTTCCTTCTTTACAGAGGCATTTTTGCTCATGGCTTTATAGCACCCAGATTTTCCTTGGAACTATAATTTCTGCTTAATAGAATATCAACATATCACATAGAGGAATTTGTTTTGTTTCATGTCAAGGCAATAGAGAGAGAGGTATGTAAGGAGTTCAATATGTAGAGTCTTCATTCATTACTCTTCCTAACCATGGTGCCACTATAACAGTGTCAGGTAGCAAAATCTCAGCAGGTGCTTATTGGCAGAACACTGTTGCCCAATACTGCTCCAGTTTGGTTGAAATGAGTGATATACTAGGAAACATTTATATTAAAAGTCAAATTATAGATATCCATACATCTAGGAAGGCATAGGAGGTTCTTGTGTAATTATTATCATTATAAGGATCATTGCTAATAACTCAAGCTATTCACAGCATTTTACAAGTTCTAAAACACATTCACATTGAGTAATTCCATTCAAGTCTGCTTACATCATAGGGAACCTGGTTGCCTGGAACAAAAGAGAAGGTTCACTCTATTTGACCCCTGTGGTGGTCTTGTAAGGAATATATTGGGAGCAACAGTATCATTTCTGTTTCAGAGTGACAAATACAAAGACTTTGTGTGATTTGATCAGAAACACAACATGGAAGTCTGGAGCAAGTCCAAAGGTCTTGCTACATTAACTACTTTCTATACATTAGAGGGTAAATAGCTCTTCATCTCATGTGTAATGTATTAGTCATGTGAGGGAATCTTTAATCACCCATGCTTACTTTGGATAAACATTTCCTGGGTATAAAGTAGTTGTGGGAAAACATGAAGAAAATATGAAAGAATAAGACAGACATAAGCCATAATTATTGACCTCACAGAGATCACTGGCATAGAAGGAGAAAAATAATACCTACCTATTTGGCCAATCCATTAATACAGACAGAGCAGTAGTTGTGACCATTACCCTGGATCAGTAATGGTCTTTTCTTTTGCAAAAAAAATGTGAAGGGATTATAATACTATTAGTCTAAGAACTACACACACACACACACACACACACACACACACACACACACACACACAGCATAGCTAATAAAAAACTCTGCCCACATATAATCAGGCTTTTTTCCTTTGGTTAGGTAGGATGGGTAAGAAATGGATAGAAAAGAAGATAAGAAAGTTATTATAGATCAGTTCTGTTCCTAATCAGAAATCACTACCTTTGTATCCTGCCTTTATAATGTATTTGCTATGGTCTTATTCTCTACATCCTAAAAGCTGCCAAGTAGACATAAAATAATTTCCGGTTGACATTACTCATAAGAGGCAGTATCTTCGAAACAATAATGTAAGTGGAGAGAAGGAACACGATTTTATTAAATCCTGGAAACTTTTCAGTATCCAACATGAGGAGTAGGTTTCTCTGTGAAATATATTTCTCTTGTGTCTTCTTCTGTGAATTTTGAAGTCCCATTTATGCCCTTTGAAAGTCAGATTGGTGGGATATTACAGGCTGGCTTAAAATTTGATGTTTTCTTCAAGACACATGAAAAGTTTTAGGTATCTAAGTTTAGCATGCTTTCATGGACCACCAGCCTCCAAATCATAACATGGAGACTTATTATTAATTATTGATGCTAAGCCTTAGCTTAGGCTTGTTTATAGCTAGCATTTTTTTAACTTAAATTAACTCATTTCAATTAATCTATGTGCTAACCTGATAATTATTTACCACTATCCATCCTGCTTTCCTGCTTCTTCTGTCTATCTGTACCTTGGCTGGCTGGCTGGCTGTGTCCTTGCTAGCTGGGTGGCTTCACTTTTCTCTCTGCCCGCCAGCCCCGACTATCCCTATACAGCCAACTGTTGGTGTTCAGCTTTCTATTAGACCAATCAGGTGCCTTAGGCAGGGAAGGTAAAACAGGAACACATCTTTACATAGTTAAACAAATGCAACATAAACAAGTGAAATACATCTTTGCATAGTTAAAAAATTATTCTGCAACAAAACAAATGCAACACATCTTTACATAGTTAAATAAATATTTTATTCCACAACATCCAAGGGATTAGTTAGAACTGCAAGGGTCCTTGTTATCATGTGGTTCCAAACTTTTGTTGTTTAAATGACACACTGAAAATAAGAGCCATGTAGGCAGTTGCTAAATGACACACAACTAGATGTGTTTCCTGTTTAGGAGGAATTTGAAAAATGTATACATCCAGTCCCAGAACAATCCATAAAGTTTTCTGAGAGGTGCAGAGAAAATGAAAGAATTATTTTGTACAAGGCCACCATAGAAGACCTTATGAAAATATGATCAACCAGGATGAAACCACAATGGTAAGCAAGATGAAGTAAAGGATGGCATTGTGAAGAATATACACACTTAAATTTCTTTATTTAAATACAGTTCTCTCCAGAGATGAGTCCCCTAATCTATTGTCCAGTCCTAAGTGGTCAGCCCTAAACACACATCACACACACACACACACACACACACACACACACACAAACATGAGCAACACTGAATAACTCAGCAGGTTACATTACCTATAGGGATTTTTTCTCCTTTTTTTAAGATTTATTTATTTATTATGGATACAGAAGATGGTGCCAGATCTCATTACAGATGGTTGTGAGCCACCATGTGCTGGGAATTGAACTCAGGACCTCTGGAAGAGCAGCGGGTACTCTTAAACTCTGAGCCATCTCTCCAGCCCTACCTACAGGTTTTTAATAGGCTTTTCAAAAAGAAAGATCAGAGACTCTTCAAAGTACAATATCAATATCATAGAATTTCAGTCGTGATCCATGGTTTTGGCTGATTTGATTTCTATGTAAATACCAAGCAGTAAAGAAGAGATTATCCTTTATCTCCTTTAGGAGAGGCAGATGCAGATAGGAATCTAAAGCCTTTTAAAGTCAAGTCATGCATGGGTATGCCCATATGACCTCCCATTATTAAAAATGCCCTTATTTTACTTGTATTTTGACACTCTGGTTCCTTTGTCACCCAATCCTTTGCTTTAAGCAGACTTTTTATGCCACCATAGTAATAAGTCCATGTTGTATTACTGCTATGGCCTCCTAACTTGCTACTCTGTTAAAAGTATACTCCCTTCTTTGTTCAGAATCAAAGTCTATGTCCACTCAGAGTCTAAAATGATCCTACCCTATGTTCCCCTCTTATTACTTTCTTGGGTCACTGGACTCTGGCTCTTTCCAGACTCTCTGATACCATGGCTGTTGAATTTGTGTGCTGTCTTACCAGAATGTTCCTTGATCCAATAGCTGGAGGACTTGATTTATTTTTTTTTCTTTTGCCATCTTGACTTTATTTAGTATAGGTTACATTTTGATCTAGATTTTAGCCATTCAACCAAGGAAATAGTCCAGCTAAACAAACTGGTAAAGCAAACCTGATGGAGAGTTCATTTCTCAGTACTCAGAAATCTTCCTTTGAACTTCCTTTAACCTTAGGCTAATCACTAGTTTCTAAAGGAGGGCTACATGGAATGAACTCTCCTTCCTATCCTTCACCTACATAGACAATAAACTTTACCATACTCTTCCTTTTCTCATATTATCTAAGATATGCTGGGCCATAGAATTTATTTTTCTATGTATTATCTATTTGTTTTCTTTACTGTACGTTAGGAATTCTTATCTTTTTTAATGCATGCCAAGAGCCTAGTTCACTGAATTACTATTATTTTTTCATTCATTAAAGTATATATTTCTATTGAAAACTTGTATTGAGGGGTTATGAGTTAGACAAAAAGGGTTTCAAATATGTCTGAAGTTCTAGAAAACTGAGTTTTATTTGCAGCATATTTTTTCTCCAAAATAAATTTTTATTTTTATTTTCTTTTTCCTCACATAATATATCCTGATTATATTTTCTCATCCCTCTACTCATCCCACTTCCTCCTCAAATTTCCCCATGTTAGGATCTACAAACTTTCTGTCTCTCATCAGAAAATAAACAGGCTTCCATGGGATAATAGTAAAATATAATTGTGGTGGTTTGAGAGAAAATGGTGCCCATAGGGAGTGGCACTATCAGAAGATGTGGCATTGATGGAGTAGATGTAGCCTTGTTGGAGGAAGTGTGTCACTATGGGGGTGGGATTTGAGGTCTCCTATGCTCAGGCTACACCAAGTGTAGAACACAGTTTATACTCTGTTGCCTATAAATCAAGATGTAGAACCCTCAGCTCCTTCTTTAGCATCATGTCTGCCTGTACATATCCCACCATGATAATAATGGACAAAACCTAAGGAACTGCAAGCTATCCCCAATTAAATGTTTTCCTTTATAAGTTGCTATAGTCATGGTATCTATCCACAGCAATAAAAACCCTAATATAATAATATAATATTATGAGAAAAAACACATCAGAATTGGACAAAAACAGAATTGGATAAAAGGAAAAGAGCACAAGAGAAACAGAGACCAACTTGTTCACATACTCAGGAATCCAAAATTAGACATCAAAATGCCCAACAGTCCAATTAAGAAATGGGCTATAGAAATAAACAGAGAATTCTCAACAGAGAAAGCTCAAAAGGCTGAAAGATACTTAAGGAATTGCTCAACATCCCTAATTATCTGGGAAATGCAAATCAAAATGACTCTGAGATAACACCTTACACCTGTCAGAATGGCTAAGATCAAAAACACTGAAGACAGCTTATGCTGGAGAGGATGTGGAGGAAAAGGAACACTCCTCCACTGCTGCTGGGAATGGAAGCTTGTACAGCCACTTTGGAAATCAATATGGCACTTCCTTAGAAAATAGGGAATCCATCTCCCCCAAGACCCAGCTATACCACTCTTGGGCATATACCCAAGGAATGCTCAATCATACCACAAGGGCATTTGCTCAGCTATGTTCATATCAGCATTGTTTGTAATAGCCAGAACCTGGAAACAACCTAGATGCCCTTCAACTGAAGAATGGGTAAAGAAAATGTGGTACATATACACAATGGATTACTACTCAGGAGAGAAAAACAATGACATCATGAGGTTTTCAGGCAAATGGATGGATCTAGAAAAAATCATCCTGAGTGAGGTAACCCTGACTCACAAGGACAAACATAGTATGTACTCACTCATAATAGGATACTAGATGTAAAACAAAGATGACTAGACTGCTACACAACTCCAGGGAAGCTACCTAGAAAACAGGACCCTAAGAAAGACACAAGGATCACCCAATGACAGAGAAATGGATGAGATCTACATGAACAACCTGGACATGAGTGGGGGTAATGAAGGGCAAGTTTCGAGGGAAAGAGAGCTTACGGGAGCAGGAGATCCCTGCTGGATCAAGAACAGAAAGGGAGAACAAGGAATAACAGACTATGATGAATGATGACCACGTGAGAACAGGAAGAAGCAAAGTGCTAGAGAGGTCCCCAGAAATCCACAATGATACCTCCACTGTAGACTACTGGCAATGGTTGAGAGAAAGCCCAAACTGACCTAGTCTGGTGATTGGATGGCCAAACACCCTAACTGTCATGATAGAACTCTCATCCAATAATTGATGGAAGTGGATGCAGAGATCCTCGGCCAGGCCCCAGGTAGAGCTCCAGGTGTCCAATTGTCAAGAAAGAGGAGGGATTGCAAGGGTGTGAATTGTTGAGACCAAGATTGGAAAAAGCACAGGGACAAATAGCCAAACTAATGGAAACACATGAATTATGAACCAAAAGCTATGGAGCCCCCAACTGGATCAGGCCCTCTGGATAAGTGAGACAATTGAATAGCTTGAACTGTTTGGGAGGCACCTAGGCAGTGGGACCTGGACCTATTCTTAGTGCATGAGATGGCTGTTTGGAACCTGGGGCTTATGCAGGGACACTTTGCTCAGCCTGGAAGGAGGGGACTGGACCTGCCTGTGCTGAATGTAACAGTTTGAGCTGAATCCCCAGGGGAGTCTTGGCCCTGGAAGAAATGGGAATGGGGAGGAGGAGCTGGGGAGAAGTGGGGGTGGGAGTGGGAGGGGGGAGGACAGGGGAACCCATGGCTGATATGTAAAATTAAAACACAAATATATGCATGAAAAAAATAAAATAAATATATTTAAGAAAACAAAAACACAAATAAAATAAATTAACACTAAACTGAGCCAGGTGTTAGTGTCACATGCTTTTAATCCTAGTACTTGGTGGATCTCTGTAAGTTCAAGGCCAGTCTCATATACAGAATCTAGGACAGCCAGGGCTGTAACACAGAGAAAGCTCATCTTGAAATAAATAGATAGATAGATAGATAGATAGATAGATAGATAAAATGAAAAAATAAAAACAAACAAAATCCACTAAACTGGAAGCCATGATATATACACAAAGGGCCTGTAGGCTAAAAGGAGAGAGAAAACATATATTTAATAAAATAAAAATAAAGATAAAATTAAAAAGAAAATCTTTTGAATATGGCATTATGAGACAAGGAATCTTCAAAATGTCTTTGAGTTTATTTTCTTTTGGCCATCTACTGCTGGGCATGTAGCCTATCCTTAAGAGTAGTTTGATTCTCCATGGATACTCTCTTGGAGAAACTAAATTTTCATTTACAAACGGCTATCAATTGGAGATTGCTTCTGGGTTGGGAATTGTGTCATGTGTCCACTTCTTTCAGCTCTAGGACCCCATTTGATAGAGATCTGTGCAGACTCTGTGTACACTGCCTCAATCATAAGTTCATAAGGGTGGTAATCTTGTTGATTCAGAGGGTCTTGTGTTCTTGGTGTCTTTCATCTCCTGTGGCTCTTACACTCTTTTCTTGCTGGGAGATGTTCTGATTGCTGTGACTATGTTTCTCTGATTGGTTAATAAATAAAAAGCTGATTGGCCAGTGGCCAGGGAAAAAGTATAGGCAGGATAAGCAGACAAGGAGAATTCTGGGAGGAAGAAGGGTGAGTCAGGAGACAGCAGCCTGCCATCCAGGGAGCAGCATGTAATGGCACATAGGTAAAGCCACAGAACATGTGGCAACATATAGATTAACAGAAATGAACTAAGGTTAAGTACAAGAGCTAGTCAGTAGGAAGCCTGAGGTAATGGCCAAGCAGTTTTAATTAATATAAGCCTCTGTGTGTTTACTTGGGGGGATTCAAGTGAGAAAGATTTGTCCCGACCATGGGCCAGGCAAAACACAGGAAAACTTCAGCTACACATTCTGCTATTTCTTCTGCAGGGTTCCCTGAGCCCTGAGAGGAAGGATTTGATGGAGACATCCCATTTGGAGCTGAGTGTTCCAAAATCTGCATAATGCCTGTCTGTGTGCCTCTATACTTGCTACTATATGCTGCAGAAGGAAGCTTCTTTGATGATGTCTGAGCAAGGCACTGATCTATGACTATAGCAGAATGTCATTAGAAGCCATTTTATTGCTCCTTTTATATTTTTCATTTTATTATATAAGAAATTATATATATTTAGAACAGTAGTATTTGGTTTCACTCTAGATCCTTGGGTTATCTAGTCTCAGGTTCTTTTTGACCCAAATGATGGGTTGTAGGTCCCATCTTGTGGAGTGGACCTTAAAGCAAATCAGATACTGTTTGGTTACTCCTACAAACTTTGTGTCGTCATTACACTAGCATACCTGGCAGGCAGGACAACATTGTAGATCAAAAGGTTTGTGGCTGGATTTGTGTTCATGTTTTTCCTTTGGTTGTATGAAGATAACTTCCCTGTAGCAAAGATGCTAATACACAGGGGTGAAGGCTCTATGTAGGCAATAGCTGGACTTCTCCAAGTTCAATCAGTTATGTAGGTCTTGTCTTCAGCGATGGGACATTGCTGTCAGTTTTAGGAGAACAACTTATAGTCTCTACAGTAGCCTGGGTTGTTCAGGGTTTCCCATGGAACCCCTTTGGCAAACACTTCAATTAGGTGTAAACTAACCCCAAGACTAGAAGCTTCATTTAATGACAAGAGATGGCCAATTGGGGCTCTGCCTCTCCCATTATTTGTCTATTTCATTTAGATCACCTTCATATATGTATATATTTTAGAAAGCTTCAACTATACTAGGTTTCAATACTACCCCTCAAATGGCCTTTAATTTGAGCTGTCTCTCCAGGTATTTCCTCCCACAGCCTTCTTTTCCCTCCCCCTTCCCCCTTGATCCTCCCATTCAAGGACCCCCACATATTTCCAAGGGAGATCTATCTGTAACCCCCTAGCCCCTAATTCTATGCCTAACCTCTACAGTTCTATGCATTGCAGCTTGCTTATTATTGACTTAAAAGCTAATATCCACCTATAAGTGAATACATATACTGGTCTTTTTGGGTCTGGGTTACCTCACTCAGAATGATTTTCTTCTAGTTCCATCCATTTAACTGTGAATTTCATTCATTTTAATGGATGGGTAATACTCCATTGTATAAATGTACCACATTTTTGTTATCCATTCATGTGTTGATGAACATCTAGGTTGTTTCCAATTTCTGGCTATTATGAACAGAGCAGCAATGAATGTGGTTAAGCAAGTGTCTCAGTGGGAGGATGAATCATCTGTTGGGTATGTGCCCAGAAGAGGGGTACTGCTGAATCTTAAGGTAGATTGATTCCCATCTTCCTGAGGAACCACTATACTCATTTCCATAGCAAACAAGCTTGCAGTCCCACCAGCAACAGAGGAATGTTCCCCTTATTTCACATCCTCCCAAGCATGAGGTGTCATTTGTTTTATTGATCTTAGCTATTTTGACAGGTGTAAAATGAAATCTCAAAGTAGTTTTTATTTGCATTTCCCTGATGACTAAGGATATTGAACATTTCTTAGTGTTTCTCAGCCATCATCTGAGTTTCCTCTTTTGAGCTTTCTCAGTTTAGGTCTGTACCTCATTTTTTAAAAAAATATTCATTTATTTGTTTATTTTACATCTAGACTACAGTTTTCTCTCCCTCCTCTACTCCCAGCATCTCCCCCTACCTCCTATCTGTCCCCCATCCATTTCTCCTCTATTTCTGTTCAGAAAAGGGCAGACTTTCCATGGATATCAAGAAAACATGACATATCAAGTTGCAGTAAGACTAAGCACACCCCCTCCCCTTGTATTAAGGCTGGGCAAGGTGACCTAGTATGAGGAGTATGGTCCCAAAAGGCAGCAAAAGAGTTAGACACAGTCCCTGCTTGCACTGTTAGGAGTCCCACAAGAAGACTGTTTTTAAATTGGATTGTTTGTTTTCTTGATATCTAGTTTTTCAGTTCTTTATATATTTTGGATATTAGCCCTCTATTGGATGGGTAGTGGGTAAAAATCTTTTGTCATTCTGTAGCCACCACTCTGTTCAAATGATAATGTCCTCTAATATGCAGATGCTTTTCATTTTCATGGGGTTCCATTTATTAGTTGTTGATTTTAGTGCCTATGCTAATAGTGTTCTGTTTAGGAAGTTATCTCCTATGCCAATGAGTTCAAGACTATTCTCCAGTTTCTCTTCTATTGGATTCAATGTACCTGGTTTAACATTAAGGTCTTTGATCCATTTGGAGTTGAGTTTTGTACAGGTTGATAAGTATGGATTTATCTGAATTCTTCTACATAAAGATATCCAGTTTTGTCAGTACTATTTGTTGAAGATGTTGTCTTTTCTCCAGTGTGTAATTCTGGCTTCTTGATAAAAATTCAGGTTTCCATAAGTGTGTTCATTGATGTCTGGATCTTCATTTAGATTTCATTGATGAATGGGCTTTTCTTGCCAAATACCATTCTGTTTATATTACTATAGCTTTGTAGTACTTCTTGAAATTGGTGATGGTGATACCTACACCAATTCTTTATTATTCAAGATTGTTGGATTGTTTTAGCTATCCCAGGGTTTTTTTTTTGTGTGTGTTTTCATATGAAGCTGAAAACTGTCTTTTCAAGGTCTGTGAAGAATTGTGTTTAGATATATATTGGGGTTACATTGGATCTGCACATTGCTTTTGTTTATGGCCATGCCTACCACATTAATGCTACAGACAATCCATGAGCATGGAAGATCTTTCCATCTTCTGATATCTTCTTCAATTTCTTTCTCTAAGTAGCATATCATCTTATTCTACTTCCATCATCAATCAGAATCTATGAGACAGAAAAGTCTGGAAATAAAGCAATTTGTTTTATTCCCTCACTGATTTTATATGTGAGTTAAACAAAAAGGAAGAAACTTGTCTAAAATTATCTAATATATCAGATTTTTGACTCAGTGCTCCATCAGGGCATTATTATTAATCATCTATCATTTAAGCAGTGAGGATACATTGGGGTTTGTTATCATGTTACCCACTTAGAGCTTACATTTGGCTGTGGGAAGGAAAAAATAGTAAGTTAATTATATTGAATACTAAAAGATGTTATACCCTAGAAGAAACAAAAAAGACTTAGATACAAAGTATGGAACATAAATTAAAATTCCCATGGGGTATTTGGGGAAGAGGAACCCTGAGTAGGTAGCATCTGAGTAAGAAACTGAGGAAATGAATAGTAAAAGTAGAAAGAAGAGCAAATGCTGTGGCTCTCAGGCAGAACTGTGTCTGCTTCCAGGAATAGCAAGAAGCCTTATACAAATATAGTGGGGAGGTTGAGGGGAGAGATTAATAGAATATAAGGTTTGAGAAGAAAGTGTAGGGAATGGGCTGTACCATGTAATGCCTTCTAGGATGCTCAGTATTCACCAGGTGAAACATGGATGCATTGTAAGAGGTTCAGTGTAAATGTGACTCAATTTCACAATGGTTTAGGATCACTCTGGTACCTGTGCAAAGAATAAATAAAACTAAAACAAGGGCAAAAGCAAGAGGATGAAATCCAACACCTATCATGATATTTAAAACTCAAAATCTGGAAATAAAAAGGCAATTTTCTCAAGTGATAAATGGCATTTACAAAAAAAATTAGCATTGCACTTAATAGCAAAAGACTAAATTGGTCAGAAAAAGCTGTCTGCTCATTTTTGTTCAGTCTTTATTAGAGATTTTAGCAATTCCAAGCAGGAAAGAATTGTGAGTGTGGGGTTTCCACTGATGATATTCAACTGTAAATATATTAAAATATATTAAAACTACTTAATTATTCACTTTAAAAGAATGAATTACCTGACATGTAAATGGCATTTTAAGAAATCTATCTAAAAATTAAGCAATGTAAATAAGTGGAGATAAAAAAATGGAAAATAAAAATCAAAACTGACTTTATTTGAGGAGACATTCTCATACAGTATGTATATCATTAAGATGTCACTATTACAAAACTTCTCTACAAATTCAAGAGAAAAAACAAAATAGTAAAATGATAAATGCTGGTGAAGAGATAGAAAAAATAGAATTTTGATCCACAGTTGGAAGAACATAAATTAGTAGAACTATTATCATAAAAAGTGTAGAGGTTCTTAAAAAAACATATAACTACTATATGAGTCATCTGTACCTGTTCTGAATATTCAGATTTAAAAATGTAAGCAGTACACCAAAGAGATATCTGAATATATATTTGGGGCACTATCATGACACTAGTTACAAGTCAAATTACAGAATCAGTCTAGGTGTCCACAAATGGAGAAAAGGATAAGCAAACTGCTGTAAACACACAATGGAGTACAATTCAATGACAAAATAAGAACAAAATCATGTCATTTTCAGGGAAATATATAGAACTGCAGATCATTCATTTAGGAAAAATAAGTCATACACAGAAAGATAAGTAATGTATGTTCTTTGATGTGTGGAAAAACAATTTTCAGGAAAGTAAAATATTTAAAATTAGTAGTTGCTTTTTAAAAGTAGATTCAATAATCTACCTTTTTATCTTATATCTATAGCTTCTCCCTTTTTCTTTTCAGGGTAGATTCAATAATCTATCTCTTATCTATATCATCTCTTTTTGTTTTCAAACAAGAACCCTGAATCTAATCTCCTTGTTTAGCTTTTATTCCCTGACCATTATCAATTAACAACTTGTAACCAACCAGCCTAAACAATTTATCCATAACCCAATGAAGGACCAAAAACTACTCCCCACCTCTTAGGAATGTGAATATCCTATTCTTAAAATTACTTCCTGCTGTCTGGGAGCAATAGCATCTTTAGAATATCCTGAAAAGAACTTTTTGGGTTAATTGTCAAGTTCTGTGAGAGGTAGCTGTATCATTTGTCCAGTCTCTACATAATAAGAAAGTCATGGCCTTGTCTCAAGTTCTTGCTTGAGTAGTCTGTGAGGCTGGATCTTCTCAGCTAGCCATCTTGAAACTGTACTAAGCATTTTGTAGTCCAAAGCAGATCTTTGAGTGGTTTTTTCCATCTTTATGGTATTATCATCATCCTGATGTAATTTTCATTGTGGGCCCACCATCTTTTTCTAGACTTCAAAGTTGCTGTTAGGTGTGGTCATGGTTCACTGAAGAAAATCTTTTTCATGAAACATTTTTTGGATGAGTTTTCCTTTTTCTTCAGATGTCTCATTTGTCCAGTGTTCTTCAGATTCCTTAGCCTTCGTTCTCCTGAAAGACAAAAATAAAACCCTTCCCCATCCCTAACTTTGGAGAGGTTCCCTATCTAATCTCTATCAATTTTGATTTATAATTTCTCTTTAAATTTTTGTTTTATTTTCTAAAGCTGTTCTATAATCCAGAGCAGTAAGGTTTTTTACAATAGGCATTAGATTATTTCATTGTTCTCAGAAGGAGTTTCTTCCACAATGACAAGAAATGACTGAACTGAATTTGCCATGGGAACCTGCAAGAGGCCCTTAAGGGAGTTTCCTGACAGCAAACAAAAAGTATTACCTTGTCTGTCCATTGTTGATCTACATCCCTTAGTCCAATATTTGCCTTTGCCACACCTTCTGCATAATCCAGAAAGGAGGGGCATTCTGTTACCATTGTTCCTTGAAAAAACATTGTTTCTAGGAATTCCCTGTTTATAGTCCCTCTTTAGGTAACCTTGTTCACTATAATTGAAACATCTGGCATTACTATTTTTCTTCAAACCTCTGGAAATCACCTCTCCTATCCAACTATCATCAGGGTCATGGGATCCAATATTCATTGTATCTCAGATCTATTCCTTCAAGGGTGCTGATCTTGTCTTTAACAACCTAATTGCCCTTTTGCATTGTACATTAGCATTTTCAAAAGCCAGAGATTCTATTATCTGCCTAGCTTCTGAATCTGGTATCATTCTACTCACTGCTGAAGACTGCCTTTATAAGAAATCAGTGAAGGTTTCTTTGGGGCCCTATATAAATTTTGTAAATGGCTCAATTTTCTTGCCTACTTCTTCAATTCTGTCCCAAGTATTCAAGGCTGCCATGTAGCATAAGGCCAAGGTGTGGTCATCATAGAGAGATTGCCTTTTTACATTAGCGTAATTGCCTTCTCCAAGAAGTTTATCTTGGGCTATTTCAATATCTTAGCCCTACTTCATTGTTCAATGGTCTTAGCCTCATCCTTCTACCAGGTCCTCCATTGTAATTATGGACCAGCTTCTAGGACATCTGTAAACAAATCTCTCCAGTCTTGAGGGATAGATAATTCTATTACAAGTTGACTATGAGTTTAACATCTACTTCATAAACAGGGAATTCATAGTATATGACACTATAGCTCCTTTGAATCTCCTCAAATCTAACATTTGCACATGAGTCTAGTTAGTTCTTACATAGCTTTGAGCATTTGTCAGTTCCTATAAGGTTACTGGATAGATTAAAGTTGGCTGTTTGAAAGCCTTAGGCTGTTTCTCTGTAAGCTTTTAATGCAATGTTGAGATTAGTTCACCTTTAAATTATTCTGTATGGGTCTGAATATCTCTTTGAACTATTTTAACAGGTTTTTCTAAAATTTTTATCTTGGCACTCACATTAACCAACTTTTTAAAAGATAAAACAAAAATGATCAAACAAATAATATATTTAATTAGCATTATACACATTCCATCTATATTAATTATCCTCTCACTTAATTGTTCCATTTTCAGACAGTCAATTATGTTATCAAACAGAGATCAAATTCCCTCTATTGTAAAAATGTTTCCCATTTTTTATATTTCCCATTTTTTAATGTGGGAAAAAAACTTTCCTATAATTAATTCCTCACTTTAAGAAATCCCAATTGACTCACCAAGTCTGCTGATAGTGATGATTCAGATGACAATGTGGCAGCAGCCCAAGGAGGGGGCCCAGAGAAAGCCAAAGGGAATAAACTGGGGTACCAGCTCTTTGTATAGAGGAATGTGTGAAAGCAGCTAATTCTGGTGTGTTTGGAGGCTGCAACAGAAATTCAGCCAGTGGGGTAGTGACTCCAGGCTAGGTGGGGTGGAGATTCAAGCTGAGTGCAGCTTGGGCCTGAGCCAGGGACTGCAAGGCCACAGGCAAGTAGCTTTTTCATGAATTCATGCCCTACAAGTTGGATGAAAGATGTTGTTTGAATCTTAGATGGTCTTATGTTTAAAAAAAACAAAACCCAGAGCCAGATATCAGAGTGAAAGCTGAAAGATCAGAGAAGCAGAACAGCCCCCACTAATTCTTACCTCTATGAAATCCTCAGCCTAAAGAGAGTTCCTGTTTCCTCATGTCTTCTATAACTTTCTCTGCCCTGCCATATTACTTCCTGGGATTAAAGGTGTGTGTGCTTCCCAAGCAAAGGCATGAGAACTCAAGTTATGAGATTAAAGGTGTGTGCCACCACTGCCTGGTTCCATTTCTTTCCTATATCTCATGTAGCCCAGTGTGGCCTTGAACTTACAAAGATTCAGACGGAGCTCTGCCTCCCAAGTGATAGGATAAAGGGTGTGTGCCACCACTGCCTGACCTCTATGTCTAATCTAGTGGCTGGCTCTGTCCTCTGATCCTCAGGCAAGTTTATTAGGGTACACAATATCTCACCACAACTTGGGAGGCAGAGATGGGAAGATCTCTGTGAGTTCAAGGCCAGCGTGATCTACAAAATGAGTTCCATGTCATCCAGGGCTGTTACACAGAGAAACCCTGTCTAGAAAAACCAAAAAAAAAAAAGGAGGATGAGGAGGAGGAGGAGGAAGGAAGGAAGAAAAGAGTCCATCTGTCACTTCTATTGTAAGATATAACCAGATTCATTTGGCAAAAGAAAAAAATAGCATCCAAATATGAAAGAAGGAAGTCACATTATCTCTATTTTCAGACAACAGGCTATTATATACAGAAAATCTTCAAGACTCCACCAACCAACTACTAAAATTTACAAAAGAATTCATTAAATTTGTAGGATACAAAATAAATGTAGAAAAAAAAAGTATTTTCATACCTTAATAAACTCCTTGGAACTGAAAACACAAAAGTACCTCATTCCCAATTGTTACAATGTAGTAAAATATGTGGGAATACATTTAATCAAGGGAGTGGATGATATACACACTGTGCTGGCTATTCATGGTTGTCAGCTACACAACATCTGGAATTAGCTAAAATTAAAAAAAAATGTCTGGGCATACTTGTTGAGGGACTTCTTGTTTAATTGTATCATCTGAAGTGAGAAGATGCATTGTAATCCAGATCTTTGAGATGGGAAGACCCACCTCTAATCTTAAAGCCATTCCTTCTGCTGGAAGCCTATATAGGGACATGGAAGAATGAAGTTTTTGCTCTTTCCATGCTTTCTCACACCTCACTAGCAATTCCATTCCTTCATTGGCATTAAAGCCTACATTTTAGGGGTTCCAGTATATATTAAAGACCAGCTGAGATATCCAGCCTTGTAGACTTAACAATTAATGGATCCTTGGGCCTGCCATACATAGTCAATATTGGATTAGCCGGACTATAACCTGTAAGTCATTTTAATACATCATATATATATAATGAGGGAGAGATAGAGACAGAGAAAGACAGAGAGAGACTTGTTCATTCTTTAAGTTTTGTTACTTTAGAGAATCCCAAATAATATACATACTAAAAACTATAGAACAGCAATGAAAGAGATTGAAAATGTAAAAATAATTGAAAATATATCCCCTATTCACAGATTGGGAGAATTAATATGACTAAAATTATTACTCAGAATAATTAATATTGCAAAAATGCTACTCAAACTGACCTATATATTCAGCAGAGGCTTTTTCAAAAAACCAATAACATTTTTTCACAAACAGCTGTAAAATTCAAATAAGTATTATTGTCTTGAATAGCACAAACAGCAGAGGTAGAGGCATTATACTATCTAGCTTCAAATATACCACAAACATTTGCTAATAAAAGAGCATGGTACTCACTTAAAAATAGATGCATAGACAAATGGTACAAAATAGAGAGCACAGAAATAAATTCATATATTCATGGTCAATTGATTTTCAACAAAGATACCAAGAACACACAAAGGAGAAATGTCATTCTCCTTAGCAAATGGTATTATGAAAATTGTACATCCATACACAGAAAAATGAAAGAAGATTCTTATCTCATACAACTTACAAACATAAAGTCAAATCTAATTAAAACCTTAAGCACACTACCTAAAACTATGGCTGCAGGAAGAAAACATAGAGAAAAGTTTCATGGCACTATTCTCCATAGTGAATATTGGGACATGGCTTCAAAAGCACAGGTAGAAAACAAAAACAGATTAATTGCCTTAAAATAAATTTAAAAATTACTGCACAGTAAAAGAAACAATCAACACAATAAAGCTAGAGCATATGAAATGGGAGAAACTATCTAGAAACATACATCTCACAATGGATTAATATCCAAAAATATAATGAATCAAGCCAACTCAATAGCAAGAAAATATAATTTACTAAAGAGCAATAGATCCAAATACAAATTTCTCAAAAAACAGTGTAGGAGAAGTGTGTTCCATATCACTAATCAAGAGCATGCAAGTTAATACCAGAACAGGAATGGAGGGATGGCTTCAATACAAGCCTGACAACCTGAGTTCAATCACTGGGACCCATAGGTTTGAAGGAGAGAACCAACTGAGAGTTGTCCTTTGAATTCCACATGCAAGCTGTGGCACATGTGCTTCTCTTGTGTACTTTTCTTTCTCTGCACATGCATACATGTGGGCATGTATACACACACACATGCACACACACACATACACACAACTTTAAATAGTAAATAAAACATTAAAACTATATTGTAAAGAATAACTAGTTAATAATACATCTCAAACTTGAAAGTTGCCAAGTAGAATAAGTGCTACCACCATACAATAAGTGAGATAGGGCATTTAATAATTAGCTTGATTTGGCCAATTCTCACTGTATACCTACATAAAAATATGATTTTATATGCCACAAATGCAATCAAGTTTTATTTGTCAATTTACAAAATCAGACCTCTAGATTTCAAACCCAGTTCTGCCAGATAGAAGGTATGCCATGCCCCATTTTTCACTAGCATATTTACAGATGCTAGTTAACACTATAAGACTGGATTTTAGTAGGAAGAAAAACCATATTTCAGAAGAATTTGGATTTAAAGATGGAGATTCACCCCCAATGGCTTAATGTATTTCTACAAACTCAAGATATGAGTGGTATTAAATACTTCAACCATTCCCTACAGCCTGAGGAACCTGATACATCAAACAGAAAACATATACATCAGAATCTCAAAGTGAAAAGGAGAATAGAGTTGGGGAAGAAGAACGAGATAGAATATGGTAATTTTAGGTGTTTATTCCAGTGGTAATACCAGGCCATATCACTGAGCTAAGAGTCCTTGATCTCAACTTAACACCACTAAATAATTTATTTTCAATCTCTCATTAATTAATATGAATTGATAACTTGTTTATTTAGTGTCATGATTGCATACTCCCTGGAAATACAGTTTCAAAATGAATGTAACTATGAAAGATTATTCTTACAATAGTATTTGCTGGATTATTTTTACTATACAATTCATGCAAAACCATGTATTTCTGTAGTATTTATCATACTGTGCTTTGCATTTTTTAAGGATTTGGGAGTAGATTCATATATCATCATGTCTGTTGAACTAGATTGAATACCATGGGTAAACCATTTGGTGTTAGATTGGAATACACTCAGAAACTTTAACACAGCAAGAAAATAAGCAAGCCTCAAAGCTACAGAATCTAGTTTCAGAGTTCAATATGGTCTCTTCTTGTTCTCTTAAAATTCATATGTTCAAAGTTCTCAAGGAGATAGTGTTTAGTTGGGACCTTTTAGGGGTTATTAGGTCATAAGAGGTCTACCCCCTCATGAACTGAATTAGAGCCTTTATAAAAGAGACCTGAAGGAGCTTTACTAGCAACTGCAGTTATGTAGGGACACAGCAAGAAGGCATTATCTTTGAAGTGGATAGCTGAGTTCAGACAATGAATCTGGTGGAGCCTTGATCTGGACTTCTAATTCCCCAGAACACTGAACAATACATTTGTCTGCCTATAAATTACCCATAGCAACATTTTTGTTCTAGCTGAGCCAATTAAGACCATGTTCATTTGCCATTGGCATAAGTACAGGGATCTTCTGGAAGATGTGGTTCTGGTCCTTGTATCTTGATAATAACTCTTGCCTTGCTAAGGCATTTGCCTTTTTCAGCATCTCCCTTATACTGCAATCTTTAGTGTTCATTATGCAGAATGTTGTGGAACTGGCCACAGCATTTTCATTCATTTAAACGATAGAATTAATATGAATGCAAATGTATCAAGTATATCATAGCTGCTACAGGAAAAACATTCAAATGATTCCTAGAATTTTGCTAAGTGGAGACACAAACTAAGGGAAATCCTAGAGAAAACTGAAGTATAAAATGTCTTGGAATGACGAGTTCAAAAGACTAAAGAATATTGAATACATATGTATGACCTGGCTGTTTGACCAGGAGAAAACCCTGCTAAGAGTAATAAACACAGGAGTTCCCAGTTTAAACTCCACAGGATAAAAGGGTCTTTGGAGTGCAGTGTGAGCCCCACTGTAGACAATCTGTCAACTAGGCCTTTTGGAAATGGAGCAATGTGCTCTGTGCTTAGAGAGACATTTCTAAAAATCTGTCTAGAAAGAGTTGCCAGGCAAACTATTTCTGTAATCATGGAGTGAAAGACGGGATCTGGAATTTATGGTGCAAAAGAAATGATAGTAAATGACTAATAGCCATTATCAGTACAGGATGAGTCACTTGAAATGTGCTCTCCCAAACACCCAAACCAAGCTGCACATTAGTCACCAGAATCCCAGTTGTCTGCAGACTAACCATTAAATCGTCAAGCTAGAGGCAGGAGAGTCATTGCATAGGCAGGAAGGCCATCACCTTATCATTGGTTGTAGCCTTCAGAGGATACATGTGAGCCCAAAAATTACCTCAGAGGTATAACTCTATCCTCATTTTCTGACATTCTTACTTTTACTAACTCTCCATTCAACAGCAAATACTTGAGATTTCACAGAAGAATCTGCATCAAGATTTGTTGCCTGCCTGGATTCCTATTCTTTCTATGCACAGCAAATCTCCTTCTAATCTATGCTTGAATACTACCTATGCCATGATGCTTTGTTAATATAATATGGACATCATGATTTCCTCTAGCTCCCACAAATGCCAGAGCACTTCGTAAAAATATTATAATCTTTAACATAAAGGTTTCTAAGTGTCTGGGTTCCTGGATTCTGCAGAAGATTTCTGTTTGTTATGGTAACCTATATCTAGGATACTAGTTGACACATAGCCAACCATTGCTATGTGCTTCTTGATGTATGGGTGCACTCAGCACACAGCGTCATTGGTGACTAATGGAGAATTCTCTTATTTATTCTTTCCTGCCTCATTCTAAGCCTCCTCAAATCTTCAAATGAGACATTATCTCTTCTATGTTCTTGCTGCTGTTTATTAGAGTTAAGCTCACCAAATGTGGTTCAGAGCATAAGGATCTGCAGGCAGAGTCTCCTAGAGCAAAAGCCATTACAAAAAGGACTGTGTGAAAGAAAGCTGTCAATGCTTGGCTGCCCTGATTACATTAAAAACTTACCCAAATGCTTTCCCTTGTTTCTGGTCATTTCAGAGGCACTGTCTATAATGAAAACTCAAAGGCAATGTATTAGCATCTAAACTAGGAAAAGAGGAGCACTGCTATTAAAGTTTAGGGGAGAAAGTTCCTGGCACCATGCAGTTTTTAACATTCGAACAATCTATTTTTAACACATCCCAAGTACTTTAGCAAAACTGACCCAATCATACAATAAAAGAATGAAAGAAGGAATCATAATCTCATCATGATAGATATCATCTCTCAGTTGGTTCAAAACATCATTTTCCTCTTGATGACACCATGGAAATAGCAGTGACATTTTCCTTTGTTTTTCAGCTAAATATAGGACACTATCACTGCATAGCATAATACATAAAAGACACTTTGTACAATATAGTCTATTTTATAAACCCCCACTGTGTGAAAGCTCTCCTGGTCTCCAGATTTGCACTTCCCAGTGCAGCTCACCATGTCCAGCTCATATTCATTACTTAAAAGTGGTCCTCAAGCATAATTGTATTTCAAGAAGTGGTGCATCTTCTTAATAGGGTGAGAAAGAAAGAAAATCTGCTTTAACTGTGAACTGGGTTTCTGTATAGCTCTCATTTTAGGCTTCTGCCTTTGGTATAATGAAATTCCAGTTTCTTTACTGTAAGTTTGATGGTATCAACAACAAAATAAAAACCTCCAGAGAGAGTGGCCACATGCCAGGATGTATCACACAGTTTTCACACCTTATCACATTTACTATTGGCAGTGGCTTTAAAGGCCAGATATCACTATACTTCATGTCATTTAACCGAGAATGGCCTAGGAACTACTTTACTGTGCAATCAATTTCTTTAATCAAAATCATGATGTTGCACTATGACTCAGCACTAAATGTACATGATGATTGCTTTGAGATAGTGAGACAAATATGTATAAAGCATCTAGTATAGTGTCTGTCACATTGAAAATCCTCAAGAAGTATAAAATTTATAGCCTTCCCATCTTGTTAGCTAAATATTGAATTCTTCTCTAATATCTAGAGAGTTTGTATTTATTATTATTATTAGAAGAACTGCAATCTATTCAGTGTCCAGGAAAATATATCACATACATTCTGAATGTTCCTGCTGTGGGATGTTCAAGTATGTCAAATGTGTTGCTCTGATTTGTTAAAATAAAACACTGATTGGCCAGTAGCCAGGCAGGAAGTAGAGCTGGGACAAACAGAGAAGAGAAGTCTGGGAAGTGGAAAGCAGTGTCGGAGAGGGCTGCCAGCCACCACCATGACAAGCGAGATGTAAGGTACGTAAGCCACAAGCCATGTGGCAAAGTATAGACTAACAGAAATGGGTTAATTTAAGATAGAAGAAGTAGATAACAAGAAGCCTGCCACAGCCATACAGTTTATAAGTAATATAAGTGTCTGAGTGATTATTTTATACATGAGTTGTGGGACCGCAGGGGCTTGGTGGCACCTGGAGAGAAGCTCTCCAACTACAAATAGCGCCCAACATGTTGGCAAGAGTTCCCACCTAAAACCTGAGAAAAAAAAAAGATTCTAAAACGGAGCTAAAAACAGCTTCCTAGTTGTCTCTCTCAAGTTAGCAGCAGCCTGCTGGTTTGAGCTACTATGGTGGGTTCCTGGCTTCTGACCTGCAGTGTGGCGGGAATGAGGAGTCTACAAGCGGCACTTTACTCTGCTGCATGGTGGATTTAGCCTTTGCTAGTTTAAAAAAAAAAAAAAAAAGGAGGGGGGTTCTAGGCTATGCACTGCTTTGATAGAACTGCTTCTGATAGTTGATGGTACACATGGCTCCAGACCCAGAGCTGGCAGTAAACTGTACCACCACCAGTTTGGAAGCTGAGGTGGGTGGAGCCAGCAGCCACAGCAGCATTTCAGTCTTATAAGGATGGATATTACACAGAGAATCTGGTTTGTGTTGACTTTGGGATTTTTAACTGCAGAAATAAAAAAAAAGCAAAACGAGGAGATGGAAGAGAGGCAGAGAGGCAGGCAAAATGGCTTAGTGGATAAAGGTGACTGTGGCTGATTGCCAGTGTTCAGTCCCTGGAATCCAAGTGGTGGAAGGAGAGAACCAACTCTCACCAGCTCTCCCCTGAATGCCATACATGCACCGAGGCACATGTGCACACATACTTGCATGCACACACACAAACACACACATAAAATAAGTGAATAAAAGTTTTAAAATATTGACAGATTTACCTATTCAAGTACTTATAGCTACAATACCTGACAGACTGGAAGAGGGAAAGAGAGTTAATTGTGTGTGTGTGTGTGTGTGTGTGTGTGTGTGTGTGTGTGTGTGTGTGTGTGTGTGTGTGTGTATGTGTGTGTGTGTGTGTGTGTGTGTGTGTGTGTTTTAAATTCTTCAAAGCAACACTGATGATAGACGGTGGTTTTCATTCACCAAGAGACTTGGATAAAGACATTTACAGGAGTGCTGGGCAGCAGTGGTACATGCCTTTAATCCCAGCACTCGGGAGGCAAAGTCAGATCTCTGTGAGTTGGAGGCCAGCCTCGTCTACAGAGTGAGATCCAGGATAGGCACCAAAACTACACAGAGAAACCCTGTCTTGATAAACAAACAAACAAAAACCAAACAAACAAACAAACAAACAAAAAAGACATTCACAGCAGCTCCCCAACATGGCCAAGACTACAGATAACTAATAGAAGTGCAGATACAAAAAATTGGACTATACACACTCAATGAAATATCACACAATAATTTTCTAGGAGTGGTAGTGTCTGCCTGCAACAACAGTATTAGAGGAAGAGTCAGGGAATCATGGGATCTAACACAGATTTGGCTATAGACTAAGTTCCAAGTCAGTATACACTAAACAGTGAGACTGTCACAAAAGGAGCCGATAAGCCAGGTGTTGTGGCACATGTTTTTAAATTCCAGCACTCAGGAGGCAGAGGCAGGTAGATCTCAGTGAGTTTGTAGCTAGCCTGGTCTACATAGTGAGTTCCATGCCAGTGGGGGCTATGTAGACCCCTTGGGGACAGGGAGACAGAACGATAATTTACTTCCTAGGTGGTGGCATACAGCTAACACCAGTACTTGTGAGGTGGAGTCAGAAGCATCAGGAGTTCAAACCAGCTTTGGCTACATAATGAGTCTGAAGGCAGCCTGGGCTACACAAGAAAGCAGAGGGAGGGAGAGGAAGGGAGGGAGGGAAAGAGGGAGGGAGGGAGGGAAGGAAGGAAGGAAGGGAGACAGGGGGAGGGAAACTACACAGCAATTTAAAAAGTAAGCAAGTAAGCTGACAGGTGATGGTGCATGCCTGTAACTCTAGCACTGTAGAGGTGGAAACGAGAGCATCAGATCAGGTCAGCCGTGGTTACACAGCCCATGCTATATGAGATCCATGTTAAAAAAAAAAAAAAAAGCAAAACCTAGAAAATAATGACTACCTTACAACATAGATGACTCTCACTGGCATAATGGATCCTCTAAAGACAGTAACCCCATTATCTGTCCCAGAGTCTTCTAGAATGTTTCCATAGCCAAGTCTAGAGATAAAGTCTATGTGCCCTCCCCTTGATTCCAGAGAGACTCTATCTCAACACACAGAAGGTGATACTATCTCAACACACAGAAGGTGGTAGATATGAGGCAGTATTATTAGTGGGTAGCTATCCCAGCTTTGGCCTGGAAGTTCCAACCCCCATTGAGGCTTCGGTAATGGTCACACCCACAAGGCAGGGCTGAGGGAGGAAGCTGAAGACCCAGGAGGGAGAGGAGAGATCTCCCTTGGGTCTGGGACCCTGGATGCTGGAGGTAGACTGAGCAGAGTTCTCCAGAGAACATCGCCGGACTGCGCCATACCTTTGCCAGACCGTACAACCTATCCCTTCATTTGTAAGTTACCCCACAAAATAAACCTCCCTTTTAACTACGTGGAGTGGCCTTAATAATTTCACAAATAGTATTACGTAAGGATAGACCATAAAGTCTTGCTCTTTCACCTTGCTCTCAGGATGGTCCTCTCTTAGAAGGAGCCACCATGCTATACAGAAACCCAAGCAACTCAGGAAATAACCACAGGCATGAGAAATAAGCCTGAGTAAACTGCACTGCTATAGCTGAGCTGCTCACCAAGAGCAGCACACACACTTGTCTACCACATCCCTTCCTGATCTGTCCATTCCAAAATGGGTAATTCGCTTTCTTCCCATCTGCATGTTCTCCTCATCTCCAAGTAATGTAAGCTTATGCAGTTTAAAGAGCAGGCATGGTGGACGCATCTGCAATCCTAGCCTTTGGGAAGTGGGAGAAGGGGATCAAGAAGTCCAAGGCCAGCTTGGGTTTCCCACTGAGCTACAGGACAACCTGGGCTACAAACTGATACCCTGCTTCACAAAACAGCAAATATTGGGAGCTGGAGAGATGGCTCAGTAGTTAAGCAAATATATTGCTTTTGCAGAGGACCCAAGTTTGATTCCCAGATATATTATAAATTATGAAAGGTTAATGTGTCTAAAATATAAACTCTTACAAATGACCAAAAAAAAAGAAAAGAAAAAAGAAAAAACATGTAAAAGCTCAAATCAACAAAGGTGAGAGGATAGAGATGTCACAAAGTTACTTTAAAAATTCAAAGTTAAGGAATACCAAAGAGTGTCAGTTGTGGTGGCCCATGCCTTCAATCCCAGCACTCAGGAGGCAGAGGCAGGAAGATCTCTGAGTTCAAGGCCAGACTGGTCTACACAGCTGTTCCAGAAAAGCCAGGGCTGTTACACAGAGAAACCCTATCTTGAAAAATGAAAGAGGAGGGTTGGGAATTTAGGTCAGTGGTAGAGCACTTGCCTAGCAAGAGCAAGGCCCTAGGTTCGATCCTCAGGTCAAAAAAAAAAAAAAAGCAAAATGAGGAGAGGGCAGAGAGGCAGAGAGGTACAGAGAGGCAGAGAGGCAAAATGGCTCAATGGGTAAAGGTGATTGTGGCTAAGTCTGATTGCCTGTGTTCAGTCTCTGGAATCCAAGTGGTGGAAGGAGAGAACCAACTATGTTGAGTTAAACAAATATGTAAATTTTAAAGGTACCTTGACTTCAAATTTTGGATAGAAGGATATGTTGCTTTGGAAAAGAGACTTTCTTTTGTTTCTACAGAAAGCCAGAGACTGTGGATTTGTTCCAGATTAAGATACATCAGGTTTCATCAGCCAAGACCACCTGAAAGGTCTCCAATGACACCATAGCCCAGATGATCCAACATCCAGAATAGTTTCAAAGCAAATGGCTCAGAGGTTTACCCTCACAGACTACTACATAATCCTAAAATTTTCTTTGTGTCCCCATAAGATACAGTGTCCTCCTCCAGCAGGAAGTGTAAGAGAAACTATGCCCAAATTCCCAAAAACTGGCTCATTCCTTCTCTAAACCCAGACATATTGCTAAAAGAAAAGGTTAAGAGATTCTTGTGTCCCAAATCAGAAGAGCCCTCTGGTGTGGAACAGAGAAAAACCAATATTTTTATTTAATTCAGGTTGATTATAAATGCAATCTCTTTCTACAGAAGAAAAGGGGATATGACACAGATATAATAGGATGAAAGTGTAGATTAATGAACTTACTTCTAAAGAACAACAACTTGTTTAAAATGTTTTACATTGGTATAGATTTTAGTCTATTGATACAAACTTAAAGTTAATTTTGTTATACTGTGTGTATATTTCTACTCTTGTTTAAGGTATTGTGTTTGTACAGCTCATTTAAAATTGTAATGGATAATTAAAAATAGATTAATAATTTATTCATCTATGATAATCATACTCATAGCCATGTTAGTTAAGGCTTCTAGGTATACATAGATATATTTCAGATAGACAGGTAATCATTAGATACTTCAAAGACCTACAGAATATGGCATTTAAAATATTTTTTTTAAAAATTTAGACTTTCTGGACAGTGAGACATCTGCTCCTGGCAGCACTGACTTACTTCAGAGAGGACGATGGGCATTGAAGACACTCCATTATGGAGTTTATCTTCTTCTTGACAAAAATAGCCATTTGGACAGGAAACTGTTCTTGCCTGGACTGCTTGAAAAAATGTATCGACTAAACATGAAGGACCCATAAAATGTTACCACTGAACTTTGTTTGACAAAATGGTCCTTCAGGT
This sequence comes from Onychomys torridus, assembly GCF_903995425.1. Lineage (NCBI taxonomy): Eukaryota > Metazoa > Chordata > Mammalia > Rodentia > Cricetidae > Onychomys > Onychomys torridus. The sequence continues at coordinate 50,125,699 of NC_050466.1, forward strand.
TCCTGCTTCACAGAGGAAACTGCCAGACATTCTACAGGACACTGAAAAATGTGACCAAGAGACTCTAGCCCTGTGGGCTGAAGACAAATGCCCCAACTTTACAAAGGAACATTAGGTGACTATTCAGGCTGCCAGCTGTCTCTGTCTACCCTGCAAGACTCCTGAAAGTTGCTTGCATCCTTCTCCCGGTTCTCAGGTAATATTACATCCTTCTGAGGTCTTTGATGTGGTTGAAGACTAGATAGTTATAATTTCCTCAGTTATGATAAAAGATAAGTTAGATATAAAACTTTAGACTCACAAATATAAGATAGTATATCTTTTTTAATATTGTAACTGTATTCTTGCTTGATAATTGTTTTGTTATCTGTAATTTTACTATATAAAAGTTAAAACCTTGCTTTTTGAAAAAAAGAAAAGGGGAAGTGCTGTGGGATGTTCAAGTATGTCAAATGTGTTGCTTTGATTGGTTAAAATAAAACACTGATTGGCCAGTAGCCAGGCAGGAAGTAAAGATGGGACAAACAGAGAAGTTGGGGAAGTGGAAGGAAGGCCGAGGCAGAGAGAGCTGCCAGCTACTACCATGACAAGCAAGATATAAGGTACAGGTAAGCCACAAGCCACATGGCAAGTTATAGATTAATAGAAATGGGTTAATTAAGATAGAAGAAGTAGATAACAAGAAGCCTACAATTTATAAGTAATATAAATGTCTGAGTGATTATTTTATATGTGGGTTGTGGGACCATTGGGGCTTGGTGGCACCTGGAGAGATCTCCTACAATACGTTCCTTTTCAATACCGTACTTGGTGTCTAAGTTCTATAGAAAATCTGCTTCATTCATGTTTGTTTTACTACTCTGAATCCCCACTACCTTAGTACAGGGCCTTGCCATTCCCTGGACCATGAATACTCGACTAACCAGTATCCTCATTGGCAATTGATCCTTCAAGAATACAACCAGATGTTTTAATTTTAAAACAAATCTAGAATTCTTTTTGTACACAGTAGTATTACTGTACCTAGCTTGGCTTGCTAGTAAGGCATATAAAGATAACCCTTTCTACCAAAAAAGGCTACTAGAAATGAGTGTGCTCCCAAAGTCGAACTAACCCACAGTCACTACCCACATACCAATCTCTATTCTTCTTCTTTGACTCACTTCATACAATCAAGCCAGTGCTGGTGGAAATTATGTGTTTGATATGGTAGAGCCACAAAATAAGTTGACCTTGAGTCCTTGAACACATCACTTCCAAATAAGCCTGCTGTCAACAAAGAATATCTGCTTTAAACTTGAAAGAAGAAGAAATACATTTCCGTCCCATTGATCACAATGGAACTTTCATACATTTTTGGGTTTAGCTGTTTGTGTTAGCACAAAGAATCTTATCATGTCACTTAGATTTGTTTTCTTTTTATTTTGCTATTCTTTTATTTTTATGTGTACAGGTGTTTTGCCTGCATATATGTCTGTTTACTACATGCATGCCAGGTGTCCAGGGAGGCTAGATGAGGATATCAGATCCCATGGGACTAGAGTTACAGATGGTTCTGAGCAGCATGTGGCTGTTGGGAATTGAATTTAGGTCTTCTGGAAAAACAGCAAGTGCTCTTAGCTTATGAGCCAGCTCTTTGGTCACATTATTAAAACACAAACAAACAAACAAACAGCTTCACTATGTCACCAAGGCTGGCCTTGAAGTTCTAATGCCCAAGTGTTGGAATTATAGGAATGTATGGTCATATGTAGCATATCACTTACAAAAAATATTTGTCCATAATTATAGGATAAAGTTATTCTGTATCTCATATAGCAATCCTTTCAAATAGTAACATCTTTTGGCTGTATTTCTCTCAACCATTTTTTATTTTTTGAAATTAAAATATAATTACATTGTTTTCCTTATTCCCTTTCCTCACTCTAACCTCTACCCTTTCCTATTACTGTTATTATCCAAAAGCACATTTCTCTTCAGCACTCAATGGGAATTTTAACATTTGAATCATTTTTCACATTTTTTCTTTTTTTCTTAAATTTCTTCATTCATTTTATTTATCAATCAGTTTCTCTACCCCCTCTCTTACCCTCCCATCACCCCTCCTCCCATCTATCCCACCCATTCACTACTCCTCAGTTCAGAAAGGGGCAGGCCTCCCATGGGAGTCAACAAAGCATGACATATCATGTTGAGGTAGGACCAAGATCCTCCCTGCCTCTGCATCAAGGCTGAAGGAGGCATCTCTGCATCAAGAATGAGTATCAAAAAGTCAGCTCATGATCCAGGGACAGATCCTGATCAGACTGTTAGAGGTCCCACAAACAGACCAAGCTACAAAATTATAATCCACATGCAGAGGGCCTAGGTTGGTCCCATGCAAGCTCCTTAGCTGCTAATATTTGTATTTTCCTAAGATACTTCTTTGGTTATAAAACCATACAAGCTTCTGATCAGGCATCAAGTACTGTGAGTGCTACTTCTAGAACATGCTACATTAAAATTGTATTTGTTGGAATAAAAGTACCTTGAAGCCACATAGACCTGTATATAACAAATAACAGCAACATCTTGGGAAAAGTATTTGTATTTTTTAAGTTTCATCTTCTATAGTTTCATCTTCTATATCAATTCAATAAGCATAATAAATATCTATAGGTATATATATTGAATAGTTACTGCTAAGATTTAAAATAATATAAATAAGTGCATGGCATTCAGTACTCAGCAGTTTTCAGTTATTAGATGAGTAATACGGTAGCTTCCTTCTTAAGCACCTTCTTCATAATCTTTTCCTCCCTTCAATCTGCCTTGTTCATGCTCTCAGAGTGTTCTATCTGAAGTATAAATCTGTTTTATTTCTTCCTCTAAAATCTGCTTTTCTATGAATTACCATCATTGTTCTGTCAACATATCTTGTAGGTATCTTTCCCCAAGCCAGACCACTTACCTAACTGTTCTCTGATCCTATTACACTGATATTCAGTGTATTATCAACTAACTCACTCCCGTATGTCACAGGCTTTTATGCCTACTATACCCTTTCTATACTTTTTTTCCTTGACTCTGGATATAGTTTACTTTGAAATATCTTTTAGACATAAGTTTAAAAGTGATTTCTCACAATGATACATGCCTTTCATCACTGGGAAGGCAGAGGTTAGTGTAGCACTTGGAGTTCAAGGCCAGTTTGATCTACATAGTGAGATCTAGACCACCTAGTAAGAACTTATCTCAAAAGAAAATGCAATTTCTCACAGGATTTACCTTAGATGTGCCAATAGGCTAATTTTGTTGCCCCCGCTACATTTTTACTATGCTGGAATTTTATGTTGTCTTAACACAAGGTAGAGTCTTTTGGGAAAAGGGAACTCAATTGAGAAAATACCCCCACCAGATTAGTCTGTGGTCAAGCCTGTGGTATACTTTCTTAATTAATGATTGGTGTCAGAGTGTCCAGCCAATTGTGACTGGTGTCACACCAAGGCAGGTGGCCCTGAAATGTATAAGGAATCAAGCTGCCCAAGTCGTGGAGAGCAAGCCAGTAAGCAGCATTCTTTCATGGCCTCTGCATCACATTTTTGTTTATTGTTTGCTTTTTGATGCTTGGGTATTATTTTATTTTCTGCTTATCCTATGATTCCATGATATTTTGTGCATCTCTCTGCAAAGGGGTTTTGTATTGTTAACTACAATACTATAAAGTCTTTTTTTCTAAATTATGTACACTGCTGTTTTGCCTGCATGTATGTCTGTATGAAGGTGTTGGGTACCCTCGAAGAAGAGCTACAGACATTTGTGACCTGCCATGTGGGTTCTGGGAATTGAACCTGGGTTCTCTGGAAGGGAAGTCAGTACTCTTAAGCACTGAGCCATGTCTCCAGTCCATACAATACTATAAAACTTTTGAGAGTTAAGAGGTGTCTTACTTATCTCTGTACCTTGGTACATCTCAGAGTCTTACACATCTTAAGTTCTTATAAATTTGTTGTTTTTCAGATGATTCAATGGATTAAAATCTAGTTAAATTTTATGAGTACTTTCCATTTTATTAAAAAGCTCAAGAGGATTCTTACTATATTAGTAACATCAGGTATAATGAACATTACATATTTATCCTTTGTTTTATCAGTATTATATCATTAATTAAGAAAGGGTTCACTATATACTCTATCTTGGGTAGTCTAGAATAGTTCATAAATATGTATATCATGTTGAGCTAGTTCTGTGAAACTTCTGTGTTGTTCCAGTTTTAGTATGTGTGCTGCTGAGGTAAGCAGTGGGTAATAGGGCTTAGCCTACATTTCATGGTCATCCTGAAGTTCTGAGATGAGGTAAGGCAAAAATTCCCTAACTGTCCCAATTTTATACTCATGAAAGACATGGTTCAGTTTTTCAATTAGATATCATTCCAAGTTATCCAATGGAATCCAGAATCAAACTAATGAACATTACAATAACAGTGCTACAGAATGAGTCTTTCTAGAAAATTCTAAATGGTCTGCAGGCTTTATCCAATTCCTACTTTCTATGTTGCTGTAAGGCAGGCAGCAGCTAGTATTATTAAATGAAGAACTGAAGAAAGAAAGCAGCTTCTGACTGTGAAGGCCACTAGATGAATCACTTGAAGGGACATAAAAGAGCCAAGAAACTATCTTGGAGTTTTGAGCTTCTGCCCACCTTCCTGCCCACTTTCTGGAACCTCAGGTGTACTCTCTGCCATGCTAGGAAAATAATGGTTCCATTAACATTCTGTACGTCTGTTCAGTCTAGATACTATATTTCAAAATAAGCATAAAGGCATTCAATCTGTATACCAAGCTAAAAAATTCTCACTTTCTCGTCTGATTCAGAGTATAGAGACTTCAGTAGCTATCTTCTTCTTTCTGGTGACTTATCATTTGCTTCATCTTTGGCCCTTCTCAAGAAGCATCTTCATATTCTCTCTTTATGGTTCAGTATTTACATCCTCCCATTTCTACCTCCCTCTCCTCTAAAACTCAAATATGTATTATCTAATATTTCCTTTTATAAGATTTATTATTATTATTTGTGTGTGTGTTTGTGTGTGTGTGTGTGTGTGTGTGTGTGTGTGTGTGTGTGTGTGGTTTAGAGGGGGGGTACATTTGAGTGTAGAGCTGTAGTGGTCAAAAGGGGGTATCAGATCTTCTGGAACTATAGGAAAGTGAAAGCTACCATACAGGGGTCCTGGAAACTGAACCCTAATCCTCTGCAAAAGCAGTAAGTACTCTTAACCACTGAACCATCACTTCAGGCCCCGCAGATTGTCCCTCAGATTGTCCTTTGCTATTTTCATTATTCTCTTCTACATTTAAATTCTCTTATTATTTACATTTGAAACAATGCAGGTCCCGTTTATCATTCTGTCTCATTCTATTATCTTGTCTTCTATTCACATTATAGTCTACTCCATACTTTCCACAACGGTATTAAATAGAATGTAATTTACCTTCCTCCACTTTAACACAGTTGTGGCTCTCTTCCATCTGTTCGTATTCTGATGTTCTATTATCTCGAAATTCTTCTTTTATATTATGTGCACTTATAGATCCCACCTGTATTATTCACCATACCTCCTTTTAAGCACACATATTTTCATATATGGTGAAAAAAGTAACTGTAGTTTTGATTCCAACCCTTGTGCTTTTCTCTGTTATAAAAGTGTTATTTCTGCAATTATCCACCATGATAAAGTAGGCTTCATCCCAGGGATCCAAGGGTGGATCAACATACAAAAGTTCATCAATGTAATACACCATATAAAAAAAAAACTCAAAGGAAAAAAATCACATGATCATCTCACTAGATGCAGAAAAGGCATTTGACAAAAATCCAACACTGCTTCATGATAAAGGTCTTGGAGAGATCAGGAATAAAGGGAACATATCTAAACATAATTAAGGCAATTTACAGCAAGCCAATAGCCAACATCAAATAAAATGGAGAGAAACTCAAAGCGATTGCACTAAAACCAGGAACAAGGCAAGGCTGTCCACTCCCGTGATACTTATTCAATATAGTACTTAAAGTTCTAGCCAGAGCAATAAGACAACATAAGGAAATTAAGGGGATACAAATTGGGAAGGAAGAAGTAACCTTTCACTATTTGTAGATGACATGATAGATTATATGAGTGACCCCAAATATTCAACCAAGGAACTGATACAGTTTATAAATACCTTAAGCATCATAGCAGGATAGAAGATCAACTAAAAAAATCAGTAGCCCTCCTATATACAATTGACAAACAGGCTGAGAAGAAAATCAGAGATACATCACCCTTTACAATAGCCACAAATGATATAAAATGCCTTGAGGTAAATCTAACTAAGCAAGTGAAGGACCTGTATGACAAGAAATTTAACTCCCTGAAAAAAGAAATTCATGAAAATGTCAGAAAATGGAAAGATCTCTCATGCTCATTGATAGGCAGGATTAACATAGTAAAAATGGCAATCTTACCAAAAGCAATCTAAAAATTCAATGCAATCCCCATCAAAATACCAACACAATCCTTCACAGACCTGGAAAGAATAACAATCAAATTCATATGGAAAAAAAAAAAAAAACAGGATAGCCAAAAGAATCCTGCACAATAAAACAACCTCTAGAGGCATCACAATCCCAGACCTCAGGCTCTACTATAGAGCTACAGTAATAAAAACAGCTTGGTACTGGCATAAAAACTGACATGTGGACAAATGTAAATGAATTGAAGACCCTTACATTAATCTGCACACCTATGAACATATAATTTTTGACAAAGAAGCCAAAACTGTACAATGGATAAAAGAAAGCATTTTCAACAAATGGTGCTTACATAACTGGATGTCAACATGCAGAAGACTACAAATACATCCATATCTGTCACCATGCACACTGCCTAAATATAACACCAGTAGCACAGACACTGAGAGAAACAATCAATCAATGGGACCTGTTGAAACTGAAAAGCTTTTGTAGAGCAAAGGACACAGTCAACAAGACAAAGCGACAGCCTACAGAATGGGAAAAGGTCTTCACCAACTCCACATCTGACAGAGGGCTGATATCCAGAATATAAAAATAACTGCAGGAATTAGACGTCAAAATGCCCAACAGTCCAATTAAGAAATGGGCTATAGAAATAAACAGAGAATTCTCAAATGAGAAATCTCAAATGGCTAAAAGACATTTAAGGAATTGTTCAACATCCCTAGTTATTAGGGAAATGCAAATCAAAATGACTCTTAGATACCATCTTACACCCGTCAGAATGGCTAAGATCAAAAACACTGAAGACAGCTTATGCTGGAAAGGATGTGGAGCAAGGGGAACTCTCCTCCACTGCTGGTGGGAATGCAAGCTTGTAAAGCCACTTTGGAAATCAATATGGCACTTCCTTAGAAAATTTAGAATCTATTTCCCCTAAGAACCAGCTATATGACTCTTGGACATATACCTAAGGAATGCTAAATCATACCACAAGGGCATTTGCTCAGCTATGTTCATATCAGCATTGTTTGTAATAGCCAGAACCTGGAAACAACCTAGATGCCCTTCAACTGAAGAATGGATAAAGAAAATAGGGTATAAATACACAATGGATACACAATGGAGTACTACTCAGTAGAGAAAAACAACATCATGAGATTTGCAGGTAAATGGATGGATCTAGAAAAAGTCATCCTGAGTGAGGTAACCCAGACTCAGAAAGACAAACATGGTATGTACTCACTCATAGTAGGATACTAGATGTAAAACAAAGATGACTAGACTGCTACTCACAACTCCAGGGAGGCTATCTAGAAAGCAGGACCTTAAGAAAGACACAAGGATTGCCCAATTACAGAGAAATGGATGAGATCTACATGAACAACCTGGAGGAGAGTGGAGGTAATGAATGGCAAGGTTCAAGGGAAAGACAGCTTGGGGAGCAGGAGATCCCAGCTGGATCAAGAACAGAAAGGGAGAACAAGGAATAACAGACCATGATAAATGAAGACCACATGAGAACAGGAAGAAACAAAGTGCTAGAGAGGTCCTCAGAAATCCACAAAAGTACCTCCACAAAAGACTACTGCCAATGGTTGAGAGAAAGCCCAAACTGACCTACTCTGGTGATTGGATGGCCAAACACCCTAACTGTCATGATAGAACTCTAATCCTAGAACTCTCATCCAATGACTGATGGAAGTGGATGCAGAGATTCTTGGCCAGGCCCCAGGTGGAGCTCTAGGAGTCCAATTGGTGAGAAAGAGGAAGGATTGTAAGAGTGTGAATTGTTGAGACCAAGATTGGAAAAAGCACAGGGACAAATAGCCAAACTAATCGAAACACATGAACTATGAAGCAAAAGCTGAGGAGCCCCCAACTGGATCAGGTCCTCTGGATAAGTGAGACAGTTAAATTGCTTAAACTGTTTGGGAGGCACCCAGGCAGTGGGACCTGGACCTTCTCTTAGTGCATGAGCTGGGTGTTTGGAACCTGGAGCTTATGCAGGGATACTTTGCTCAGCCTGGGTGGAGGACACTGGACCTGCCTGGACAGAATATACCAGGTTGAGCTGAATCCCCAGGGGAGTCTTTGCCCTGGAGGAGATGGGAATGGGGGATGAGCTAGAGAGAAGGCAGGGGGAGGAGGAGTACAGGGGAACCCATGGCTGATATGTAAAATTAAATTAAATTATAAAATAGAAAAGTATTCTTTCTGTAGTGTCTTCCATGTTTATCTTTCTATCTGTTCTTTTCAGCTCTCTTGCAAGTATGTGCTATACTCTCTATTTACAGAAAACAGAACCTGACCTCTAAGTACTGTTTAGACATTATACATCCCCATTTTTTCTCTACTTTCTCACTTTCCTCATCTCTAAGTTAGTGATAATAGTCCCTAGGCCTTAAGCGAGCTCAGTGAGTAGAACATTGGCAAGCACCATGTTCATGTGATATTGATGCTGATAACTGTAAAAGACATTGGTAATACCGTGTTCTACTGTTCAATCTCATCTTTTAAAAGCTATCCAATCCTTTAACATATCTATTAACACTTATAGTACCAAGAAACTATTCCATCCTCATTTTATGCATTGGTGCTACCAATATTTGTCTTAGTTTATTCTTTTCTTTGTGAAAATACTTGGCCCATACACAGAGGTGTGCTTTGCCACTCTCCTAGTCACTCCTCAATTTCAACCAAGATGGCAATCAAGATTATCACAAGTCCAAACCTTGTTAATATTGACCCAAACACATATCCTCAAGCCATACTTAATTTGCAAATAAAAATATGGCAAGATTGTAATTCTATCTAACACTATACATCTCTTTCATCCAAGACACATTAATTCTTTCCCTTCAGTTTGAACACTGCTGAAAGGACTAACCTCTTTATTGATACTTGAGGCAAATTCTTAACTGTGACCTCCTGTAAAATGAAAAGAATTTCTTCCAACGTTCAATGAAACATTTTAAACATCCCTACTTCAAAACAAGAGGAATAGGGACAGAGACTGGAAGCATATGGCAAAAGAAAAGACCAAAACTCAGTAGCAAATACATTAAATTCTATACCTCTGTGTTTAGAATCTTAGGAATAGAAAGGACTCAGGCAGCCTTGAATCTTATTACCTTTCCAGTTAGAGTGTATATGGTTATTTCCTTGGTCTGGCTTTAGTCACTCCCAACAATTTTCCTCAGCAGACATTGCATTTTCCTGGCATGCCTAAGTTCCTGTATTTTCAGCTTTACTCTCACAGCCACATATACCTCCCTCTCAGGGATACCCATGGAATATGATCTTACTATATATCTCCTGGCCTCCCTATCTTTTCTTTGAAAGCATAGATGAAGCCTACATGAGCCCATGACCTTTACATTCTTCATACATACAATAGCATCAAATATAAACTATAAAGTCTGTTGCCAGGTTTTACAATATCAGGACCCACTTAGAATACTGTAGTAGCAGGTTAGATTGTTTGATGAATTTACATTGAAGGTTTACATTTACCTGTTAGATACTGGTTAACTCAATAACTCAAAATTGACAAACATTAATATGGACACAGTGTTCAGGGAATAAAAACTGATAAACAGTGAAGCTATCAAAAATACAAAAAGAAAGCACAAGAACCAAGGAAGTGTTTCTTTGTTGGAGCAAGTAATATTATTATATTGTAAATGCTTTCAAAATTAGTTTTCTTGACATTAAAATGCCATAACATATGTCTTAATCACTGTTCTATTGCTGTAAAGAGACACCATGAGCAAGGCTATGGTGATATTTTATGTGTACTGAAATGTGATTTTATTTGTACGTTAATAAATAAAGTTGCCTGGGGGTCAGAGCTAATAGCAAGCCATAGCAGAAGCCGGGTGCTGGTGGTGGTGCATGCCTTTAATTCAGATAATATGACAGGCAGATCTCTGTGTGTTCAAGGATACAGCCAGCATGGAGACACACACCTTTAATCTCAATACCAACCATAGAAGCCCTGGAGGTCTATATAGATGGGCAGTGATGAGGAAGTCATGTGGATGGGTTTACAACGAATGAGAAAGCAGATCAGAAAGTCAATAAATAGACAGATACACAGGAAGTGGGTCACTTGCTGAGGGGAAGGACAGCAGTGGCAGTGAAGGATAAGAAAGGTTTCAGCTCTTAGCTATTGCTCTGAACTCTTGGGCTTTTTAACTCTGCATTTGGCTCTGTGTTTCTTATTTTAAAGACTGTTACCTCTACACAAGGCAACTCTTATGAAAGAGTTTATAAGACTCTTAGCATTTAATTGGGGGCTGGCTTACAATTAAAGATGTTTATTTTATCATCAGGCTGTGGAGCATGGCAGGATGCATAGCACTAGAGCTACATCCTGATCAATATGCAACAGACAGAGACTGGGCCTGGCATGGACTTTCAAAACCTCAAAGATCATCCCTAGTTATACATTTCCTCCAACAAGGCCACACCTCCTAATCCTTCTAATATTTTCAAACAGTTTTAATCCCTGGTGACTAAGCATTCAACTATATGAGCCTATGGGGGCCTTCTTATTCTATCTACCACAACATTGAATCACTCAAATGATAATGAAAGCATGAAATATAAAACTGTGCAGTTTTTATGCATTGGGATGTAGGTATAAAGGTACACATTTTTTATTTTATAAAAATTTCAATGATAGGTGTAATCTGAACTTATTTGGAAAATTTACTCATATCAAACTTCTATACCCCAGGTAATGAGACATTTTTTTTTATTTTAAATGTTCTAGAGAATATCTATAAATATCTCTTTTGCTTGTTATAACTCTATCATTGGGATATTCTGCTACTGCACAGTGTTTATGCCTCTTCTATTGCTTTTGTAAGCTTTTGTATTTAGGTGTTCTTGAACACATATGTGCTTCTGTCCAAAGATATGTCATTGAAGATATACATATTTATACAATATAAATAACTTATACTTCTTTGTATCTCAAAATGTTCATATGTGTAACTATATGGAATATAGAATATGCATGCATGTCTGTACACATGTAAATGTGTTGAAAGTATGGTTATACACTGATATGTAGATATGTATATATATATATATATATATATATATATATATATATGAAATATATACATATTTGCTTTTCAAAATATATACTTATATATATATAAACTTGAAAGAATAGTGTATATATAAAACTATTAAATTCATATATATGTATATATTAAAATATATGACACATGTGTCTCTGTGATAAACCAAAGGAATTTTCACAGTATAACCTAAAACCTCCTACTTTCAATACATATCCTAGCTCCAAAATACTGAGTGGGAGTTACCACTCTCTTACCTCATTGTATAGAGGAGGGTCCCATTGTCTACCAGTCTGAGCAGCTTGTTGGGTGTGGTCATATTGTGAGCCACTGATTTCTTGCCATTGTGGAAGAAGGTGTCAGGAGTCCATATCTTACTAGCCAGAAGATTGTTCAGTGGAAGAATCTTCATGGGTCCATCAAATTTCAGTCTTTCATCATGCCATGTCTGTCTAAAAAATACATCAATAGTATATTCCTGGAACAGAGAAAGCAAAAGAGAAACAATGTTTCCGTTAGGATTATGATGAGTATCCACAATATCATTGGCACATATTAATTGAAATATTACCTGTAATATAGAGGAGAGGTCTATTAGAAGTATTTACTAGTAAGTATAACAAACGATAATGACTGAAAATTATTGCCATGTTAACCAATACATATACAATTACTGATGATACATAAATCTTATTCTATATCTAACATATTTTATTTGAAAAACCATTGCCAACACTGCCCTACATATAATATAAGCTGAACAGAAGTTTTTTTCTCTGGGCTATAACATCTCTAGTAAAAAACACTCTTTATCTTTATTGATGAATTATCTCATATGAACATTAAACATCATTATAACCATAACCATAAAAGCAAACTACATATTTTAATACAAGTTTCTCCTGAGATCCAGCTTTTTACATGTGTTCAAGGAATTCAAATAGGTCCTCAAGCATATGAAATGAACTCCTCAATGAGTGAGAAATTTCCCCAGCCATTTCTTTTTGTTTTCTTTCTTGTACATGATCTTCAAATCTAGAATTCTCTTGGCATATACAACATTACTGGCCAAGTTGGCAGGAAATCTATAATACTCGGTGTGATACTCCTGAAGCAAGAGTGCAACAGAAGGGATGGGCCACAAAATATGAGTATGTTATCAACTTTAAATACTGGCAGAATTGTTGGATTACCCATAAATATATGTTCCAGTAAAAATCAGGTTTTAAAAAATGGAGTAGTCCTCCACTAGCTCAAATATATATGCTAGGTGATGTTTGTGAGTTTGATACTGTTTAAACAGAAGACATTTTTCAAGCTATCCCAACTCAGCTGGTAAAACTCTAAAATCTTATTAGCTTAATGTGTCACAGCAAAGGTTCAGACCAAAAACATGACCTATAACTGCTGGTCAGCTTCTTAAAGCAAGAGACCCAATGAAAATGTAAATCCTACATCTGATTACAGACTCCAATTATATCCTTGACTAGTCATTAAATAGGATATCCCTCCCTCAGAGCTCATGGAATGCAGCAGAAGGGAGGTGTAAAGAATGTAGGGGATAGAGGTCACTAGAAAAACAAAGCTCTCTAAATCAATATGATCAAAGCTCATATGAACTCACAGAGACTGAAGCAGCATGTACTGGGCCTGTATGGGTCTATGTATACATTATGGCTTCCAGTTTAGGGTTTTTATGGGACTCATGAGTGTGTAAATGAGTGGGTTTCTGATTCTAGTGTCTTCCTTTGTGAATATTTTCATTTTGTCGGTTTGACTTGTCCAACTTCAATGAGATGGTTTTTGTTTTATCTTATTATATTTTATTTTGTGAAAAATGTTTTTAGAAAATTGAAATATTTTTCAAAGAAAATAAGTCACTAGGGTCAAAAAGAAGGAAAAATTATTCACATAAAATGAGATTGCCAATAAGAATATATTACAGGGAGCTCCCATCTGGACCAGAGGTAAGTGTCTGGGGTCATACCCAGGGAGGCCTGCCCCTAGGTCCCATCCCTAGGCACCAGCCATTCCTGGGGAAAACCCGCGCAACTTGGCCCCAGTTGCTGGCCAGCAAGCAGGGATCCTGTGGGAAGGTTAGCCTTCTCCAAAACCCCAAGAGGACCCTGCAATCTACATGTCATGCCCCCACACCCATCTGCAAAAGACCCCTGCTGCTGTGGGATGTTCCGTATGTCAAATGTGTTGCTCTGATTGGTTAGTAAATAAAACACTGATTGGCCAGTAGCTAGCAGGAAGTAGAGGTGGGACAAGCACAGAGGAAAATTCTGGGAAGTGGAAGGCTGAGGTAGAGAGACACTGCCAGGCACCACCATGACAAGTGAGATGTAAGGTACCAGGAAGCCATGAGCCACATGGCAAAATATAGATTAAAGTAAGATAGAAGAAGTAGATAACAAGAAGCCTACCAAGGCCATACAGTTTATAAGTAACATAAGCATCTGAGTGATTATTTTATAAGTGGGCTATGGGACTGCTGGGATTTGGCTGGAGCTGGAGAGAAAAACCCCAGCTATATCCCGCCACTTCCTGAGAATTGGAGACCAGCCCCCAGCTCCCATCTGGCCCAGAGAGCTCTCATTAGGCCCAAAGAGCTCCCATCTATCCCAGAGAGAGCTTCCATCTGACCCAGAGAAAGAGACAGCTCTCATTGGACAATGAGCTGTCATTGGACCAAGAGTAAACTCAGTAGACAGGGAATCTGCCACACCTCACTGGACCAAGAGAGGCTTCCTGAAATGCAGAATCTGTCACCTCTGACTGGACCAAGATCCCTAAGAAGATCAAGAATGAATCTGTAAGTCACAGAATCAACTAACCTGGGTTTATCCAAGAGCAGCTCAATGAGACACAGAAGCTACCTGCTCCAAACAGACCAAGAGCTAAGATTAGAGCCAGAAGGGTCCCCTGAGACACAGACACAACAAACACAGAATGGACCAACAGCAACTCACTAAGACATAGGCACCTCTCATATCTTTTAGATGAGGAGATGGGCAGACACCAAGGCAGAAGTACATACAACAATATAAAGAGCAATACAACATCAACAGAACCTGGCACTCCTCAAAAAGCAAGACCTGAACATCACAAGGAGGAAGAAGCATAAGAAAGCAACCTTAAGAATAACATCATAAAGATGCTAGAGGCCTTTCAAGAAAAAATGTAAAAGGAAATTGAGGATAAGATTCTTTAAAAAGTGGAGGAAATCAATAAAGAAAATGAGAAAAAGTCAAACAAAAATGGGAAGAAATCTATAAAGAAATAGAGGAAAAGACAAATTAAAAAGTGGAAGAAAACAATAAATCCCTTAAAGCAAACTCTTAAAAAGCAATGAAACAGGTAAGGGAAACATTTCAAGATCTGAAAAGGAAAATAGAAACAATGACAAAGACACAAACAGAGGGAATGCTGGAATTAGAAAATCTGAACAAACAAACAGGAAACACAGAAGCAAGTATAGCCAGCAGAATACAAGAGATGGAAGAGAGGATCTGTGGTATAGAAGATACAATAGAGAAAATGGATTCATCAGTCAAAGAAAATACCAATGTCAAAAAAGTCATAACACAAAATGTCCAAGAAACCTGGGACATCATGAAAGACAAAACCAAAGAATAATAAGGATAGAGGAAGGAGAAGAATACCAACTCAAAGGCACAGAAAGTATATTTAACAAGATCATAGAAGAAAACTTTCCTAACTTAAAGAAGGAAATGCCTATGAAGATACAAGAAGCCTATAGAACACCAAACAGACTAGACCCACAAGAAGACCCCTCGTCACATAATAATTAACAAATAAACCTATAGAAGAAAGAAAGAATATTAAGAGCATCAAAGGAAAAAAGCCAAGTGACTTATGAAGGTAAACCCACCAGAATGATACCAGATTTCTCAATGGAGACTTTGAAAGCCAGAAGGACCAGGACAGATGTATGTACTTGCTAAGAGTCCATGGATGCCAGCCTAGAATAATATACCTAGCAAAACTTTCAATCATCATAAATGAAGTGAACAAGGCATTCCAAGACAAAAACCAGATTTAAACAATACTTATCCACAAACCCAGCCCTACAGAAAGCACTAGAAGGAAAACTGCAACCTAAGGAAGTCAGATACACCCAGGAAAACACAGGAAATAGATAACACCATAGCAGTAAATCCCAAAGAAGAGAAATATACAAACACTACAACCAAAAGATAACAGGAATGGACAATCACTGGTCATTAATATACCTTAACATCATTGGACTTAATTCGCCTATAAAAAGACACAGGCTAACAGAATGGATACAAAAGCAGGACCCATCTTTCTGCTACATACAAGAAACACACCTCAAATTCAAAGATAGACACCTCCTAAGAATAAAAGGTAACCAAATGGTCTTAAGAAGCAAGCTAGTGTAGCTGTCCTAATATCTAGCAAAATAGACTTTAAACTAAAATCAATCAAAAGATATCAAGAAGGGCATTACATACACATCACAGGAAAGATCTACCAAGATGAAGTTTCTATTCTGAACATTTATGCCCCAAACACAAGGGCACCCACATATGTAAAAGAAACATTAATAAGTTTGAATCACATATAAAACCCCACACATTGCCGGGTGGTGGTGGCATACACCTTTAATCTCAGCACATGGGAGGCAGAGGCAGGCAGATCTTTGTGAGTTCGAGGCCAGCCTGGTCTACTGAGCGAGGTCCAGGAAAGGCACAAAGTTAACACAGAGAAACCCTGTCTCAAAAAAACAAAACAAAGAAACCCACACATTAATAGTGGGAGACTTCAACACCCCATTCTCACCACTGGACAGATTTGCAAAATCAAAAGTTAACAGAGAAATAAAGTACTTAACTGATGTTATGATTCCAATACTCAAAGGGACATAATAGATATCTACAGAACATTCTGTCCTAACAAAAAAGAATATACTTTCTTTTCAGCACCACATGGAACCTTCTCTAAAAATGACCACATACTTGGCCACAAAGCAAATCTCAACAGATTAAAACAAAATGGAATAACCTCTTATGTTCTATCAGACCACCATGGTTTAAAGTTAGATTTCAACAATAACAAAAACTAAAGAACGCCTACAGTCTCATGGAAACTGAATAATGCTCAATTGAATAACCAATGGGTCAAGGAAGAAATAAGAAAGAAATTAAAGACTTACTAGAGATCAATGAAAATGAATATACCACATACACAAACTCATGGGACACATTGAAAGCAGTGATAAGAGGGAAATTCATAGTACTAAATGCCCACATAAATAAGTTGGGGAAATCTCACACTATTGACTTAACAGCACACCTGAAAGCTCTAGAAAAAGAAGCAAAGTCAACCAAAAGGAATAGACACCAGGAAATAATCAAATTGAGAGCTGAAATCAATAAAATAGAAACAAAGAGAATAATACAAAGAGTCAATGAAAAAAGAGCTGGTTCTTTGAGAAAATCAACAAGATAGACAAGCCCTTAGCCAAACTAACCAAAAGGCAGAAAGAGAGCATCCAAATTAACAAAATCAGAAATGAAAGGGGGACATAACAACTGACATTGAGGAAATCCAGAGAATCATCAGGTCATACTTCAATAACCTCTACTCCACAAAACTGGAAAATCTAAAAGAAATGGATAATACCAAAGTTAAATCAAGACCAGATAAACTATTTAAATAGTCCAATAACCCCTAAGGAAATAGAATCAGTCATTAAAAGTCTCCCAACCAAAAAAAGCCCAGGACCAGATGCTTTCATTGCAGAAATATTCAATAAAATACTGGCTAACAGACTCCAAGAACACATCAAAACAATTATCCACCATGATCAAGTAGGCTTCATCCCAGGGATCCAAGGGTGGTTCAACATACAATAGTCTGTTAATGTAATACACCATATAAACAAACTGAAAGAAAAAAAACACATGATCATCTCACTAGATGCTGAAAAGGCATTTGACAAAATCTAATACCCCTTCATGATAAAGGTCTTGGAGAAATCAGGAATAAAGGGAACAAACCTAAACATAATAAAGGCAATTTATAGCAAGCCAACAGCCAAATAAATGGAGAGAAACTCAAAGCAATTCCACTAAAATCAGGAACAAGACAAGGCAGTCCACTCTCCCCATTCTTATTCAATACAGTACTTGAGTTCTAGCCAGAGCAATAAGACAACATAAGGAGAACAAGGGGATACAAATTGGAAAGGAGGAAGTCAAGCTTTTGGTATTTGCAGATGACATGATAGTATGCATAAGTGACCCCAAAAATTTGACCAAGGAACTCATACAGCTTACAAACACCTTCAGCAATGTAGAAGGATACAAGAGTAACTAAAAAAAAATTAGTAGCCCTCCTATATATAATTGACAAACAGGCTGAGAAGGATATCAGAGATACATCACTCTTTACAATAGCCAAAAATGATATAAAATACCTTGGGGTACCTCTAACTAAGCAAGCAAAGGACCTGTATGACAAGAACTTTAAGTCCCTGAAAAAAAGATATTCAAGAAGATGTCAGAAAATGGAAAGATCTCCCACACTCATAGTTAGATAGGACTAGCATAGAAAAAATGGCTATGTTACCAAAAGTAATCTACAGATTCATTGCAATCCCCATCAAAATCCCAACACAATTCTTCACAGACCTAGAAAGAACAATACTCAAGTTCATATGGAAAAACAAAAACCCAGGATAGCCAAAAGAATCCTGTACAATAAAACAACCTCTGGAGGCATCACAATCCCAGACCTCAAGCTCTACTATAGAGCTACAGTAATAAAAAAAGCTTAGTGCTGGCATAAAAACTGACATGTGGAACAATGGAATCAAATTGATGACCCTGATAATAACCCACACACCTATGAACATATAATTTTTGACAAGGAAGCCAAAACCGTACAATGGAAAAAAGAAAGCATCTTCAACAAATGGTGCTGGCATAACTGGATGTCAACATGTAGAAGACTACAAATAGATGCATATCTGTCACCGTGCAAAAAATTTTAGTCCAAGTGTATCAAAGACCTCAACATAAATGCAGTTACTGTGAGCCTGATAGAACAGAAAGTAGGAAATAGTCTTGAATGCATTGGAACTGGAGATCAATTCCTAAATATGACATCAGTAGCACAGACACTGAGAGAAAGAATTAATAAATAGGACCTCAACATCCCTAATTATCTGGGAAATGAAAATCAAAATGACTCTGAGATACCACCTTACACCTGTCAGAATGGCTAATATAAAAAACACTGAAGACAGCTTATGCTGGAGAGGATGTGGAGCAAGGGGAACTCTCTTCCACTGCTGGTGAGAATGCACATTTGTACAGCCACTTTGGAAATCAATATGGCACTTTCTTAGAAAATTGGGAATCTATCTCCATCAAGACCCAGCTATACCCCTCTTAGGCATATATACAAGGAATGCTCAATCATACCACAAGGGCCTTTGCTCAGCTATGTTCATATCAGCATTGTTTGTAATAGCCAGAACCTGGAAACAACCTAGATGCCCTTCAACTGAAGAATAGATAAAGACAATATGGTACATATACACAATGGAGTACTACTCAGCAGAGAAAAACAATGACATCATGAGGTTTGCAGGCAAATGGATGGATCTATAAAATAAATCATCCTTAAATAATAATAATAAAGAGGACCCTAAGAAAGACACTGGGTTTGCCCAGCAACAGAGAAATGAATGAAATCTACATGAGAAAACTGGACCTGAGGGGGGTAATGAAGGGCAAGGGTCAGGGGAAACAGAGCTTAGGAGAGCAGGAGATCCCAGCTGGATCAAGAACAGAGAGGGAGAACAAAGGAAGAGATACCATGATAAATGAAGACCCCATGGGAATAGGAAGAAGCAAAGTGCTAGAGAGTTCCCCAGAAATCCACAATGATACCTCCACAATAGACTACTGCCAATGGTCGAGAGAAAGCCCAAACTGACCTACTCTGGTGATCAGATGCCCAAACAACCTATCTGTCTTGATAGAACTCTTATGCAATGACTGATGGAAGCAGCTGCAGAGATCCATGGCCAAACCCCAGGTGGAGCTCTGGGAGTCCAATTGGCAAGAGAGTGGAGCGATTCTACGAGCAAGAGATATTGAGAGACCAAGATTGGAAAAAGCACAGGGACAAATAACCAAACTAGTGGAAAAATATGAACTATGAACCAATGGAGCTGGATCAAGCCCTCAGGATAAATGAGACAGTTGATTAGATTCAACTATTTAGGAGTCCCCCAGGCAGTAGGACCAGAACCTATCCTTGGTACATGAACCAGCTTTTTGGAACCTAGGGCCCATGCTGGGATACTTTGCTCAGTCTAGGTGAAGGGAGGAGGGGACTGGACCAGCCTCAACTGAATCTAAAAGGCTAAGCTGAATCCCCAGGGGAGTCCTTGCCTCAGAGGTGGTGGATTGGGGGGAGGGCAGTGGGAGAGGAAGGACAGGGGAATCTGTGGCTGATATGTAAAATTAATTTAATTCTAAAATTAAAAATATACATTACAGATATCCATAATATATAAGAACTAAAAATTTCAATAAAGCTAAGCATTGAAATACTATTTGAATAAATCATTTGACTTTAAAAATATATTTCACAGACTTTATGTGCTTTGTATTAAATTTTAATCAAACTTTAAAGTTCTGCTTTTAAAATTATTAGATTTCTTATATTTGATAGGTAACTGACAGCTAGAATGCTATATATAGTTCTACTAAATATTTTTAATTCAATTTTTTATTTTGTTTGAATTCTAAATAAGAGCAAAATTAAACTAAAAAAGAATAAAGGCACAGAGATATCCTTCAGCTAGTGAGGTTAAAAAAACTGAAATAGCAAACAGAAATATATGAAAATCCAATCCACTGATTGCTTCTGATCATACCTTGAATAAACTCTTCCCTGACATACTTTGTTGCCTTCATATTTGAGATATTTTCTGTCAGTTAAACAGTCTAGATCTTTTGTTCCTTCAGGACCCAGTTCAAATCCCTGCCTAAGAATGGGAAGATCCTACAATTTGTTACCTGAATTGGAATATTTTTGAGAGATTCCAAAGGCTTTATATGTAATCAGGACAATGGGTATAAACTGGGACTCTACCAGCCTATAAACTGGAACTCAAATCCCACATAAAGCCCCAAACTTGAAAAGCTCCACCCACAGCAAAAGGGGTGAACTAGATAAAATTTGCAAGGCAGTATAAGGCCATAGCATGAAAGTTTAAAAAAAAAGTGGCTAAAGTGAAAGGAAAGGCATTTCTATTGGAATTCAGCCTCATCTAATCTTGGGTTGATGTTCAAATGACTGTACATTGTCTGCTCAATCTAAAACTTTCAAATTGAGAAATTAACATAAAAATTGGTCTCAGATGCCAAGAGATAAGGTATCACAAAAACACTCTGGAAGGACAACACTATAAATGAGTGGTTGGTGAAAATAATATTGTAATCCACAATAAAACACCTAAGGAAATGGTCAATTATCTAATACAGAATATACCCAAATTAGACTAACTCTACAGACTTCATTCAATCTAATTATCTAATTATCTGCTGTTAAAATTACAAAGATTTGGGGGGATAGAGAAATTTAAAAAAAAAAAGTTTTAAAAAGGACTTACATGAACTGTCATACTATAGAAGAAAATAAGTTACCAGAAAAAAAATTAATCAATACCAGAATTGATATTACCAAAGAGAGATAAACAGATTGGGAAAAAAAAACTGCTCAGTTTACATTTCAGACAGATAAACAGGAGAAAATATGAAGATAAATCTTTCCTACCATTTTAACATGAATAAGCGGGAAAGGTTCGGGGATCTTTTTGAAAATTCCAAACATAAGAGGATGGAGAAAATGAGGGAGGAACAATTTACAATATACTAAGGAATGAACTTTCCCAGAACTGCTGAAATAGATGCATTCTTAGGTTCAAGAACCATAATGAGCTGCAAAGCCAATGAATTAAAATAGAGCCAAGCCAACCCAGGACAAAGAATACCAAAAAGGAGATGAACAAAGAGCTATCAACTTGATTGACATTAGACATCTTAAATGTAACAAGACAAGTCAAAAAGACAATGCAAATGTATCTCAGAAATTCCAAAGGGAAAAAGAAATAATCATTATTCCAGAATTCTATAGCTGATAGAGCTAGGTCAACATAAAGCTAATTTTACACATATAAAGTAAGGCAGTACTCAAGGATCATGCTAACTCTTAGTTTTCTTATGGCTGGGTTCTTTGCAGCCTTCAGTCCCATTGGACTGTACAGTAAAGAGAAATTCTTTGATCATCTTACCAGAAACAAATAGCAATCTTCCTTCTCCTGACCATTTATTATTTTTTTTTCTGCACAGCACTGACAAAATATGTCTTTGTTTACTGTTTCTTTCAATGCAACAGGATGGAAATTCCACTATAGTAGGGACATTTTTCTGTTCATTGTTATTCCTTCAGCATCTGAAACTCATCTAACATGAAGTATACTCTCTATGAACAACTATAAGTAAATGATTAAATAAGCCTTCTCAAAATGATTTCTAAAAGAATACTTTCCTGCAGTTGAAATAAAACTCTTAGGAATATTAAAAATTGCTAATAAGAACTAGGAGAATAAGTTAGAAAAACAAATTAGAACAAGCTAAATGGAAGGAGGGAGTAAAACATGGGAATTAATACATTCTTATAAGACTTGGAAAAAGAGTGAAGATATAAAATGCCATTTGAGTGTCAAATATATACATTAACATTTAAGGTAATCATTCATGAATGTAAATGAGAGGATATAAAATACAAAAAGTAGGGAAAATGTTTCAATTTTATGGAAATAAGAGAAATAAGAAAACAGAAGAGATTAAGGTAAACTTCAGAAGACATAAAGAGAAGGACTAGAATGATTCAGTTGTGTTTGAGGATGATCAAAAACAAAGTATACAATATGGACAAAAGGGACTATACAGTAAACAGTTTTGCCTTTGTAATAAACTATCATTCCAGTTTTTATTTTAAGGGAGCATCTCAAGTGAAAATATAAGTCCTTTGAAAGTCACTACATCAGAGACATCCCTTGATCACTCTATTGGAAATAATAGAGTTTGAAATCTAGAATGTTAATCCTTCCAGCATTGTTTACTTTGTTTGGCATTGCTTTGACTCTCCAGGGTCTTTTGTAGTTTAATATGAATTTTAGGATTTTTTTCTCCTTCTTTTATGAAGAATGTCTAGGGACTTTGATGAAAATTGAATTGAATCTGTAGAATGATTTGAGTATAATTGTCATTTTCACAATATTAATCCTGCTAATCTATGAGTATAGGAGATGTTTCCATTTTCTAGTGCCATCTTAAATGTTTTTGTTCAGGGATGAGCTTCCTGATATTCTGATAGGTTGTCAGATCTCAAGTGGTCAGCACTAGATACACACACACAAACACAAACACACACACACACACACACACACACGCTTGAACAACACAATATAAATTTAGTAGGTTATATGTGTGAGTATGTAATTAAGGAAAAGTAAGTCAAGTCATGAATTTAAGAGAGAGTAAGGAAACATGAGTAGAGCTGAGGGAGAGAAGATAGGGTGGAAATTACATAAATGTGGTATTCATGAATGAAATTCTTGAAAAGTAAATTAAAACTTAAAAATCCTTATAATTTCTTATTTTTCTTCACAACACTAACAAAATATAGTTCTATTCTACATGAATTAATACTATATAACCAAAATGTATATGTTAAAATTAAATTGCATGAAAAAATCAAGAAACACAAGTTCTCAATGAATAAAAGCCAGATATGGATCTATTTGCAGCCTTCAACATGTTGATATCCAGTTATGCCAGCACCATTTGTTGAAGATGCTTTCTTTTTTCCATTGTACACTTTTGACTTCTTTGTAAAAAATTATGTGTTCATAGGTGTGCGGATTAATGTCAGGGTCTTCAATTTGATTCCATTGGTCCACATGTTGGTTTTTATGCCAGTACCAAGCTGTTTTTATTATGGTAGCTCTATAGTAGAGCTTGAGGTAAGGGATTGTGATGCCTCTAGAACTTGTTTTATTGTACAGGATTCTTTTGGCTATACTGGGTTTTTTGTTTTTCCATATGAAGCTGAGTATAATTCTTTCCAGGTCTGTGAAGAATTGTGTTGGTAATTTGATGGGGATTGCGTTGAATCTGTAGATTGCTTTTGGTAAGATCACCATTTTTACTATGTTAATCCTGCCTATCCATGAGCATGGGAGATCTTTCCATTTTCTGACATCTTCTTCAATTGCTTTTTTCAGGGACTTAAAGTCCTTGTCATATAGGTCCTTCACATGCTTAGTTAGAGTAACCCCAAAGTATTTTATATCATTTGTGGCTATTGTAAAGGATGATTTTTCTCTGATGTCCTTCTCAGCCTGTTTGTATATTGTATATAGGAGAGATACTGATTTTTTGAGTTGATCTTGTATCCTAATATGTTGCTGAAGGTGTTTATAAGCTGTATCAGTTCCTTGGTTGAATTTTTGGGGTCACTCATGTATACTATCATGTCATCTGCAAATAGGGAGTGCTTGACTTCTTCCTTTCCAATTTGTATCCCCTTAATCTCCTTATGTGGATCAAAGACTTCAACATAAATCCAGTTACTCTGAACCTGATAGAACAGAACATAGGAAGTAGTCTTGAATGCATTGGCACCAGAGATCACATTCTAAATATAACACCAGTAGTACAGACACTGAGAGAAACAATCAATCAATGGGACCTGTTGAAACTGAGAAGCTTTTGTAGAGCAAAGGACACAGTCAACAAGACAAAGCAACAGCCTACAGAATGGGAAAAGATCTTCACCAACCTCACATCTGACACAGGGATGATATCCAGAAAATATAAAAAACTCAAAAAATCAGACATCAAAATGCTCAAAAATCCAATTAAGAAATGGGCTATAGAACTAAACAGAGAATTCTCAACAGAGGAAGCTCAAATGGCTGAAAGACATTTAAAGAATTGCTCAGCATCCCTAATTATCCGGGAAATGCAAATGCAAATGAGATACCACCTTACACCTGTCAGAATGGCTAAGATCATAAACACAGAAGACAGCTTATGCTGGAGAGGATGGGGAATAAGGGGAACTCTCCTCCATTGCTGGTGAGAATGCAAGCTTGTACAGCCCCTTTGGAAATCAATATGGCACTTCCTTAGAAAATTGGGAATCCATCTCCCCCAAGATCCAGCTATAGCACTCTTGGGCATATACCCAAGAAATGCTCAAACATACCATAAGGGCATTTGCTCAGCTATGTTCATATCAGCATTGTTTGTAATAGCCAGAACCTGGAAACAAACTAGATGCCCTTCAACTGAAGAATGGATAAAGAAAATAGGGTACATATACACAATGGAGTACTACTCAGCAAAGAAAAACAATGATATCATGAGGTTTGCAGGCAAATGGATGGATCTAGAAAAAATCATCCTGAGTGAGGTAACCCAGACTCAGAAGGACAAACATAGTATGTACTCACTCATAGGAGGATACTAGATGTAAAACAAAGATGACTAGACTGCTACACAACTCCAGGGAGGCTACCTAGAAAACGGGACCCTAGAAAAGACCCAAGGATCACCCAATGACCGAGAAATGGATGAGATCTACATGAACAACATGGACGACAGTGGGAGTAATGAAGGGCAAGATTTGAGGGAAAGAAAGCTTAGGGGAGCAGGAGATCCCAGCTGGATCAAGAACAGAAAGGGAGAATGAGGAATAACAGACCATGATAAATGAAGACCACATGAGACCAGGAATAGGCAGAGTGCTGGAGAGGTCCCCAGAAATCCACAATGATACATCCTCTGTAGACTACTGGCAATGGTCGAGAGAAAGCCTGATCTGACCTAGTGTGGTGATCAGATGGCCAAACACCCTAACTGTTGTGCTGGAACTCTCATCCAATAACTGATGGAAGTGGATGCAGAGATCCTCAGCCAGTTTTAAAATTTCTCCCAAATTTAATGAAGAAAAAGAAAGAAGTGTAAGGAATTAAAACTGGACTTGATTTGCACATCATCTGTATGTGCTGAATTATCTCATTATAACTCTTATGTAAATTAAATAATAAAATAAAAAATAGAAACAAGGAAGTCAGTTAAGAACTTCTTTCAACTAGACATGCTAAAATGATGGTGGGATGGACAAGAGTGGTAGCAGTAGAAATCTGTGATCATAGGCTATACATAAAATAGTATAACAAATTAAGAAATGAGTAAAAATATCACATCAAAGGCAGGCTATGTAATTCCAAGAAATGTAAATGTAAAAATATTCTAAGATTGGATTATCTATTAATGCACACAAACACAAAGATTAGAGGAAAAATGTATCTTAATAGAAGTCAAAGGGAAGTTGTACATTTTCAATTATTTCTATAAATAAACACATTCATATCTCTTATGAAAGTCAGAATGGAATACAGAGTGGATATGTTGTCATGTTCTCTACTCTGAGTTATCTGACATTTGACCTTTCAAGGATATCTCATGATTACAAATCATACCTTTTAAAACTAAGAATCAACTCCAAATTTTTATCATTTCATGAACCTATAATTAGACTGATGACTTGGAAATCATCAGATGGCTGTGTGGTGATAGCACACACCTTTAATCCTAGCACTCAGGAGGCAGAGGCAAGAGGATCTCTGTGAGTTTGAGGCCAGCCTAGTCTACAGAATGAATTCCAGGATAGCCAGGGTTACACAGAGAACTGCTATATCAAAATAAAATAAAATAAGATATTGAGAGCCTCTGGTAGTGAAAATCCATGAGAGTAGACAGCAGTGACAACTAGAGTTCAGAAGGTCAACCTATCAGAACTAAGGGTTCTGTTAGAGGAAACCATCATGCAAGGTGTTATGGAATTACTGCCTTTTGAATGAACTGGCTATCTCTTGTTGTAAACTTCTTGTGCAATAACAGGTATGAGTTTCCCCATTTACCATACATCTCTATGTTATGTGTACATGTTATCTCACAACTGCATCTCAATCTTGGGCACAGATTGAAAAAGGAACCACTAACAATTAAATCCTCAACCCCTTACCTTCAGCCTGGGTTATTTACACAGGACCCTAACTTAAGAGATTTACTGCTCACATTCCTGGGAGGAGGTTTTAGCCATTTGCTAGATACTGAGTTAAGGCAGTTACTTCCCACTGACCCAAGGAGATGGCCTCCAGGCCAGGCAGGCAATAAATAGGTGCTAAGCTTATTTCTTGTGCAAATTAACTTTTTATTCCTTCTCAGCCAGGTGCTATTCCTAGATTTTCTCCTCAGCAATTACTCTGAGTGAAAGTGCTTTTACTACCCAAATACTACATGCTTAGCCACCTAGCAGATGTCCCCCTCCCTATCAGAAAGCAGCTGCAGCCCGGAGGAGCGGGAAAAGCGGCACCAAAGACAGTTTACTTTCTTGTGACTTACTGACCCCTAACATTCTACCTAGCCATTTCTAGATTATAGTTTAAGCACATAAATTCCCTAATTGATCTTAGCCTTTAGTTGACCCGACCAGAGAACTCCCCTTTAGTCACTCCCCTTTTGGAAGCTGACAATTAATTGCTTTATGGGTGAGTCCTTATCACCTCTCTCTGAGACCCTGAAAACTTCAAGCCTCACATTGCTTTACCAAAGATTCACTGTGTGGGTATATATACTGGTTCTCTGAGAGCACTGGGAGGATAGGATTGATGGAGAAGACCAGAGATGAGGATGGAGATGGAAAGCACTAGGCAGAATGATGAGAGAACAGCAGGAGGGACTGAGAGCAGGAGGACCGAGAGGAGCTAAGGAAGAGAGCAGACAAGAAACTGTGCAGTAGAAACGCCATAGAAGAATAAAGTGAATGGACTAAAGAACTCAGTGTGTTTAGATTCATTGAATATCCCTCAGATTAGAATCCTCAGCTGGTTGGTAGAGTCTTCTGCGGACCCTGGGAGCAAACAATATAGGCTGGACCTAATACTGTTTGTGTTTAAAATAAAATAAAATCAGTTAACTGAATGTACATGTGGATGGGGACACACACACACACATACACACACTGAATTAAAGTGAAGATCTTGTCATTTTCCCAATTTTAAGTATCTTCTCCCCTTTCCTTTCTCTCCATCATTCTCCATTTGGAGAAGCTTAATCCACATCACTATTTCAGTGATGCATGGATGGCTCTTAAAATGTTCTTCTAAGCATTTGCATGTGGCCTGGGTATGAATGTTATACAAGTCCCAGGAGATAGCTGATCATGGACTCCTAGGAAGGAACTCGTGAATATAGAACCATTACTTGATTGCATATGGAAATACACTACTAGACAAGGAAATGAAAGGAAACTGACTTCCTAAGAGGCGTTCAAAATAGGCAACCATTGTGTACCTGGGTCTGTAGTAAGGAAGGACTTGAAGTGGACATATTCTCTTTTTCTAATGTTAGAGAAGAAAAGACTTCAAGTTTTTAATGACCACTTTTTTCTGTGTGATATTTAGATGTTTTGATAACTTTGCACAATTTCCTTAAGATTTGTCAAAACAGAATATACGATACCTGAATGTATTATCAAGAATTATGACTGAAATGTCCATTATGGATTTTCATTTCTTTTTTTTTCTCATTAAGCTAGGTTGTCAGTTCTATGACTGTACTATTTTACTTGCATCATTACTTGGCTGCCAATTATATTTCCTAGTCAGTTGAAGATTTAAAGCTGAACTTCCTTGTTACCTTTCAGCAGTCAAAGTATCTTTCAGGAAAGGTTAAGTAATTCCTAGAACTGATATCTAAACTTTCCTACTTAACAGTTCCTCAGCCTCCATGATATACAATATAATTCAAAAATTCAAATGATCTTAACAATAATAATTGGGGAAGAAGAGGCTATCAATTTGGGGGGGCACATGGAAGGAGTTGATAGGGATTGGGAGGTACTGGAGGGAGGAAAGAAAAGAGAACAGTGATGAAACTATATTTTAACAAAATGTATAAAAATTAGGAAAGAAAACAGATTATACAACAACAATAATAATAATAATAACTTTAAACAAAAGATCTTGAGATACCATGGGGAATTTTTACATCTGCCAAGATCTGGTTTTCACTATTAAGGATAGACAGTCCCAGTCTGAAAGTACCTTTTCACTAAATGTACTAAATTTTTTAACCATTCTGTCTAATATTGCCACCTCTCTACCCCACTTTTGTATATCTAATCAAAAAAGTGGCCTAAGCATTTTCTAAGAGTAGATAGTTGCAGAAAGGCACAGGCACTCAGTTCACTCAAATTGGCACAAGGTCTCTCGCTGTCTCAGTGTTGATATTATTACTGAAGAGCCACATATTATTTCACTCCATTTATTACAGAGTTATCATGACCTGTTCAATCATGGTAACTATAAAATCTCTATTATCCAGTTTCCAACTCATTTCTTGTACTCCAAATTAAATTTCATTTACTTTTTCATGTATTCTGTCAGGCATTCTTATGTTTTTGTTGCTACTCATCACCAAAGTCAGACTGTTTGGGGGCAACTGTTGAATACTACCAAGAACACTGAGAGGGAACTTTTCAAAACCAACTGCAATGTATTTCTCACTCAGATGAACTACAGTCTTAAGAAGGGATGGGAGTACTGCTAAAAGAATATTGAATATATTTGATCCAAGCATTTCCTCCTGACCAGGAAAGATCCACTCATTCTATTGCTTTAACTTAAACCTATTGAAGAAATATAAACAAACAAGTGAAATAATCAAACTTTGAAAAAAGAAAGAGACAACATCTAGATTTGCAGAAATGTCTACAGAGCCCCTGCAAACACACTAGTGGGGAAAAGGCCAAGTAAACAGATTATGTGTATGCTTCACTGGTATCTCTGGGTTGAAGTACCTGTTTGTATATGTATGTCTTCAGGCTGTTTAAGATAGTGCATCAACTGTGCACATTCTTTATGTGTTTGGTGTTTATGTGTACATTTGTCTGAATGTATTTATAGTTGATGACGAATGAGTGGCAATGAGCAAATGTAGTGTGTGTGTGTGTGTGTGTGTGTGTGTGTGTGTGTGTGGTGTTAAGAGAAAAGAATGTGTTAAATTTTCATTTTAGGGTTACATTTTCTTGGGGCGGAGAGACAGTTTAGTAAAGAGTTTGCTGTAAATCAGGGAGACATGAGTTCAGAGCCTCAGCACTGACATAAAGGGCTGGGCATGACCCACTAAAAACAAACATACAGAAGTGCCGGTGGCCATGTCAGAGGAGCAGCAGATGGTGATTGACTTTAGGGGATCAGCACACCAAGAAATAAATCTCCGATGGGTGAACCACAGATAGGCAGGCCCCAAGACCACACATCCTGGAATGCCTTTTGCTTCTGCTATGCCTTTACATGTTTGCCACTGGTATCTGGTATGGTGTGAATGATTGTGGGAAGATCCCCCACTGTTTGTAATGTAGTGTGTTTATCTCATGGAAATATTCTGCTCTATGGGGCATTTTTACCTGTGGATTATTATGAAGATGATTTCACCCCAAGCTGTACTCTTTAACTGCAACAGCGATTTTATACAATAATAGTGTTAGTTTAAATAGGCTTTTGATGATTGAGGGTCTTTAATAATATAGTAAGAGATTATGATAGAGGTTAGTTTAGCAGAAAATTGAACATAGGCTAAGGTAGAATAAAATATTGTCCCTGCCTCTGATAAAGCAGAGGCTGGAGAGGATTAAAAATAAAATAATCAAGTGTCACAGAACACATGAGTGTCTACTGAGGAGTCATATAGACTGTGGCTTAGGTTAATGATTAAGGAAAACAACTGAGTCCCAGTAGCCCAGCTCGCTTTAATTCTTTTAATCTTAATGTTGGGAGATGTATTCACAGTTTTCAGAATGCATCATAGCCAAAACAAAGCCTTAAAAATACTTCAGGTTACATTAGATGTTTTGATAGTAGCTTTGAGAAGAAAAACCCTAGAAAACAATATAAAGTTAACTAGGACACATAGCTGAGTTATAGATTCATTAGGTCAGGTTAAAAAAATACAAAGCATCCCAACTGCTACTAGCTGACATATTTTCTTGCTAGGGTTGGTTGATGATCACAGGTGAGGATTAATTCGTTATACCCATTTATATTTTTTATTAAGAAATTTTCTATTCATTTTACATACCAACCACAGATCCCCTCCTTCTCCCTCCTCCCACTCCCAGTCTTCCCCCCCACCCACCCCCCATTTCTACCTCCTCCAAGGCAAGGTCTCCCATGGGGAGTCAATCGAGCCCGGCACATTCATTTGAGGCTGGTCCAAGCCCCTCCTCCCTGCACCAAGGCTGTACAAGGTATCCCACCATAGGCACTAGGCTCCAAAAAGCCCATTCATGTACTAGGAATGGATCCTAATCCCACTGCCTGGGGGCCCTCAGACAGTTCAAGCTAACCAATTGTCTTGGCAATCCAGAGGGCCTAGTCTAGTCCATGGGGGCTTCTCAGCTATTGGTCCACTGTTCTTGTGTTTCCACTAGTTTGGCTGGTTGTCTCTGTCTTGTACCCATTTCTGCCCTCAATCTCCTGATATAAAAAACTATTGATGAGGGGGTATGCATCCTAAAGATTTAAAGTAGAGCTGACTGATTGTTTTTAATGTATAAAAGTTTAGGTTTGTGATTCTTTTAAGATTCCTTCTAAGATTACCTTTCAAGATAAGTAATAAAGTGATTGACTCTTTGTAGTGGGTAGCCATCCCAGCATTGGCCTGGAAGTTCCAACCCCCACTGAGGCTTTGGTAATGGTCACGCCCACAAGGCGGGGCAGAGGAGGAAGCGGAAGACGAAGGATCGGGAAGTACTCACGCTCTTGGTTCCCGGACTCTGGACGCTGGAGGTAGACCGAGCAGAGTTCTCCAGAGAACAACGCCGGATTGTGCTATACCCTTGCCAGACCCTGTAACCTACCCCCTCATTTGTAAGTACCCCACAAAATAAACCTCCCTTTTAACTACGTGGAGTGGCCTTAATAATTTCACCAATAACTCTTTCTTTGTAACTGCAATATGCAGCCTGTCAGTAAAAGATGGCTAAGAAAAATATCATGCTTGCTCAGACTCTGTTAATCTATAACAAGTTTCTTAGATGAGGATATATGTGGGTTGTTTGGATGACTTCATTTTAATCATGCAAGGGAGATGAAAACCATGTTTTTACCTGTATTCATTACAGTTATTCACTTGAATAATAGAATGCAACCACATTGTAAGTTTTATATTGCCTGAAAGATTTTGCTGGGGTATATAAGCTGTAAGGGAAAAAATAAAGATAGAGTTAGAAGGAAATCATCAAGAATGAGAGAAAGAAATCACCAAGAAAATAATGAATAATGAATACTGAAGAAGAATAAAAAAGGAAACTATCAAGAGAGTGTGAGTGTCTTTCCCCTTATTCCCTCAGATAAAAAAGTCATAGTATACTGACTCTGTGGATTTCCCTTTAAGACCTGTGCTACTGAAGGCTGGTCTCCCTAGACAGCAAAATAGAAGATCTCAAAATAGTGGATAAAGAACATTTGTTTAAACTTATTTTGAAAAATATTAAGATTTTCATA
This sequence comes from Onychomys torridus, assembly GCF_903995425.1. Lineage (NCBI taxonomy): Eukaryota > Metazoa > Chordata > Mammalia > Rodentia > Cricetidae > Onychomys > Onychomys torridus. The sequence goes on from NC_050466.1 coordinate 50,158,003, forward strand.
CCTTGCCTGATGAAGTAATGCATAACTGTCATTCAACATTCATGAAGTAGAATAATTAGAATTATCATGAGTTCAAGGTCAGCCTGATCTACATGGTGAGTTCCAGTCCAGTCAGAGATACATAGAAGTATGCATTCTCAAAAACTAACTCAAAAATTTGTTCTCAATATAAAACCATTCAACAAAATTTTACTGAGCATCTACTAAATCTCAGACATACTAAGTAAACAATGGCTTCATTTTTTTCTCTGTATGAAAAACATAAAGCCCAATATCTGATATTTAAACCTTCATCAGATTGTTTGCTTGCACATAAAAAAGAATGGTGGGGGGAGAGGCAATCTTTGCATGCAGCAGCTCCTCAGTACTACTTGTATGTAACCTCATTCCTATTGCTAGTGCTGTAACTCCCCCAGTTGCTCACATCTATGAAACAAACAGTATTTAAAAGTGATTTAGATCCACACACTGAAATATTTGGTCCATCCATGTCCTCAATGAATGGAGACCAGTTGCAAGGAACAACGTTCTTAGATAGCATTACTGGTTAATTGGTCAACAATAATAATGACTACCTTACTCTCTTTAAATGACCCATTTGAACAAATAGGTAGAGTGTCAGAAAAGTGTGAAGGGTAGATGACTGCAGATACCGAGCTAAGCCAATTTTTAAAGATGTGGAGTAGAAGAAGAGATGGGTACTCCTGTGTGTTAAGTACAGTTTACGGAAATAGGTAAAGAAAGCATGGAAAAGGCACACTTGTCCAAAAACAAGCTAATAAGGATTTCATGAGAAAAGATATCTCCTTAGAACACATATCAGAGTTCTACTGTAGAAAATGACGATTTATTTTTCACCTATTGAATCATCTTTCTCTTTTCCTTTTTCAGTAACTATACTTACCATGTCAGTGTCTGACACAGGGCCAAAACTGGTCACATAGATGTCTGTCTTCACTTCAGTCACTGCATCTGAGTGAAATAATATAGAAAAACAGAATGTCATAAAACAGGGTTTCCTTAGGTCAGAAAGTGCAGATGTACTCTAAGCTATAACCAGCTTGCTATTTCTGAGGAGTATCTAACATTGTCACCTACATCTCTCCTCAAAAACCCTACTTCTCATATGTGCTATTCCTTCACAGAATACAAAGTAGATTCAAGCATAATTTTTACACCTTTAGATAACACTGAAAATGACAGTGGCATTCCAAACATCAAAACTTAGAGGAAGCTGTTAAAGACCCTCACAATGGCTTACCCTTACCTGTGGTAGCTTAAATAATGCAAAATTTAATGCTCACCTACATGCAGGAACACAGGATGGTGGCATCCCCACTTCCCTAAAACTGAAGCAGGAAGGGGAATGGCAAATGTTTCTAGAGATAGTAAATAACGAAACAATTAATATCTAGTACTAAACCCTCTATCCCATGGTGAGCATGGATACAAATACACATTGTTGTAGTGTTGCCACCAGACTGAATAGTCTAGGATGATGAGCCCAAGGAGGACAATTGCTCAACCATCAAAGTCTATCCATAGTGGACACTGTTAATGAAAAAAAAAACCAACTTTGTTTTGGAGCTACCTGATGTCACATGATATACATACATCAATTTTCACTGATTATGATATCTGGTTCCTTGCCTGCCTTCCCACCTAAATCCAGAACTTCTGGTGGGCACCATTCATGTATAAGTTTTAGTTTTTAATTATTTAATTATTTTATTTATTTGCTTTTTAAATTTTTTGTTTGTTTCTTTTTTTTTTTTTTTTTTTTTTTTAGGCACAGATTCTCTGCATATACTTCATATGCTGGAACTTGCTCTGTAGACCAGGCTGGTCTCATATTCACGAAGATACACTCACATCTGCCTCCTGGGTGCCAGGATTAAAAAAAGTATGCCACCACCACCCTGTTATTTGCTTTGGTTCTTTGTTTTGTTCTGTTTAATTTTTGTTTTTGAGACAGTATGGTGATATTTTATTTGTGCTGAAATATGGTGATATTTTATTTGTGTGTTAATAAATAAAGTTTGCCTAGAGATCAGAGGACATAGATAGCCAGCCATAAACAAAAGTCACAAGGACACAGCCAAGCTTGATGACACACCTTCAATGCCAGTACCAACAATAGAGATCTGGAGGTCTATACAAACAGGCAATGTGAGGTGGCTGGGCTAAGAGCCAATGAGAAGGCAGAACAGCAAGGCAATAAAGGTGCAGGTTAGACAGGAAGAAGCTATTCTCTTGGGGAAGCTACAACAGCATAGTGAGCTAAGGTTAGCTGGTGACTCTCACTATTTCTATGATCTCTATGGCTTTCACCCCTGTATTTGGCTCTGTGTTTCTCATTTAGTAAGACTGTTCAGAAACTCATCTACAATTGGTGCTCTTATGGCAAGAATTCATTAAAAATCTGTTTGTGGCCTTACAGGCCAGGGGTTATAGGACCCTAGCCGGCAGAGCTATAAGCAATCTGGCTACATGCAGCTGGAGCTGCTTTTGGCCAGATCTCAAACTCACATGGCTGGAGCTACAAGGGGCTGGAGCTGTAAGCAGCTAGACAGCCTGTGGGTTTACAGACCCCTGGCTCAGGCCAGAACACAGAACAGGTGGCTGGACATTAGCTTTTAGCTTTTTTCTTCTCCTAGTAGGTAGTAGGTGCTCTCTCTCTCTCTCTCTCTGTCTCTCTGTCTCTCTGTCTCTCTGTCTCTCTCTCTCTCTCTCTCTCTCTCTCTCTCTCTCTCTTTCTCTCTGGATACCCATCTTGGAATGCAACCACACTAGGTAGCTCCTTTGAAATTCCTTGGGACTTCTATTGTTCTACGCAGACTTGGTAAGTCAATTAAGATATCAGATATCTTAAAGGGAGAAACTAGTTAAAAGAGAAAAGTTTTCCCCACATTAAAAAATAGGAAATGTCTTTACAATGGAAGAAAATTGGCCTTTGTTTGATAATACATTAGGCACTCTGAAAATGGAACAGTTACATGAGAGGATAATTAATGTTGATGGGATTATGTAACATCAATTAAGCATATTATTGGTTTAATTATCCTTATTTTACTATTAAAAACATTGGTCAATTTAAGTACCAAGATAAAAAGCTTTAGAAAAACCTGTTAAAATGAATGATGGAGAAATTGAGACCCAGACACAAGAATTTAAAGCTGAAATTATATCAGGATTGAATTATAAGGTTACAGAGAGACAGGCTGTTATCAAACGATCAAACTTATTTTATCCAGTAGCCATACAGCAACTACCTGCTCAAGGGCAAGTACAAGCTAAATAAACTCCAATGGAAAAGTTAGATTTGAGGAGATTTAAGGAAGCAATAGTATCCTATGGCATGGATTCTCCATTCATAAAGCAAATGTTAAACTCCTGGTCAACTTGTAACAGAATTATTCCTCAGAACTGGAAAGAATTGGTAACAGCTGTCCTAAAGCTGGAGCACAATTACAGTGGCACACTTGGTTTAAGGACAAGGGTAAAACAATAGAAAATCAATGTAGAGCTAGAGGTGTGGAATTTTCCCAGGATCAGCTTCTTGAAGAAGGTGAAAATGCTGATATACAAAGACAATGTTTATATGATAACCAAACCTTAAATCTATGTCCCATGGCAGGCATGAATGCATGGGACAGAAATGAGGAAGCAGGAAAGAAAACTGAATCATTCACAAAAGTTATACAGGGCCCCAGAGAATCCTTCACGGATTTCTTCAAGTGCTGTCTTCAGCAGTAAATAGAATGATACCAAATTCAGATGCTAGACAGATAATAATTGAATCTTTGTCTTTTGAGAATGTGAATGCATGCTTCATAGTATCAGGGACACAATTAATGTTGAGTCTCATGACCATAATCATATGTGGATAGGAGAAGCAATTTCAAAAGGTTTGAGGAAAAATGTCAGATGTTTGGGGTGTGGAAAACACAGTCATTTGAAAAGGGAGTGTAAAAAGAGCATTCCGATTAAGAATGTTTATTCAATGAACAAGGGCAACAGAATGCTTCTCCCTTTTGATCATGCAGAAGGTGTAGTAAGGGTAAACATTGGACCAACAAATGTAGTTCAACAAGGGACAGACAAGGTAACCTTTGCCTTTGTCCTTGGGAAACTCCCAGAGGGGCCTCATGCAGGCCCCACAGCAAATTCAGTTCAGACCTTTCCTTCCATCATAGAAAAAAACCCAACTCAGAGCAATTAAATAACCAAATGCCTATTGGAACAAAACAGGATCTCTGGTGATAGAACTGCTGTAGCAGAGAGAAAAGGAAATTCAAGAGAAACCATGAAGTAATATTTTTGGCAAACTTCTATAAATGAACAAAGACCAAATGAAAAATATGAATAAATGACATTATCTTGGACAGTTTAGTAGACACAGATGCAGATGTGACAATAATTGCACCAGAATTTTGGCCTCTTCGGGAGGTAAATGTTCTACTGTTAGGGATTGTAACATGATCTCAAGTGAATCAGAGTACAAGATGGCTCCAATGTATAGGTCCAGAAGGACAGAGAGAAAAAATAAAGCCATATGTGGCTAATATAGCTATGAACTTATGAGACTGTAATCTATTATAACAATGGATTAGTTAAATTAATATTCCTCCAACCTCAGAAATAAATAATAAACTATCACATGTTTTTGAAAGAAATATTAGAAGATTTTATTCTAAAGAGTGGTCACCAAAACAGGACACACAAAAAATGCTAATCTTCCAAAGACAACAACAGCTCTACGTTTAAAATGGTTAGCAGACAAGCCCATATGGGTTCAGCAATGGCCTTTAATGACAGAGAAACTCCAGGCCTTGGAAGAGCTGGTATGAGAGCAATTAAATGCTCAGCATATTGAATGATCTACCAGCCCTTGGAATTCTCCTATATTTGTTATTAAAAAGAAATCTGGTAAATGGAAAATGGTAACAGACCTAAGAACAATTAACAAGGTAATTCAGTCAATGGGCTCTCTACAATCTGGAATTCTGTTGCCTACTCTGTTACCTAAAGGTTGGCCTCTCATAGTTATCAATTTAAAAGACTGTTAATTCTCAAAACCCTTACAAGGAAAAGACAGAGAAAGATTTGCCTTCAAGGGGTCTACTTATAATAATTCTCAACTGGTTAAGAGATATCAATGGAGGGTTCTTCCACAGGGCATTTTGAATAGCCCAACCCTGTCCCATATTTTATACAACAGCCATTGGAAGTAATACATCAAAAATTTCCTAAATCTATAGTTTATCATTATATGGACAATATTTTACTAACTGACTCAAATGCAGATACTTTAGAAAGAATGTTTGAAGAAATAAAGAAAATTTTGCCTTGTTGGGGATTACAAATTGCTCCTGAAAAGATACAAAGAGGAGATTCTATTAATTATTAAGGATATAAAGTAGGTCTGCAAAAAATTAGACCCCAAAAGGTACAAATTAGGAGAGATAGATTATGTACTCTTAGCGACTTTCAAAGATTATTCAGAGGTATTTCCCATCTACAATCTGTGGTTGGGGTAAAAAATGATGAACTGAGTAATTTGTTCAAAACCTTAGAAGGCGACAAGGACTTAAATAGTCCAAGAGAATTATCAGCTGAAGCTGAGAAAGAATTGGCCTTGGTGGAAAAGAAAGTACAGGAAAGACACATGGATCGTGTGGATCCAAAGCTCGATTGTATTTTGGTTATTTTACCCTCTAAGCGTTCTTCTACAGGAATTTTAATGCAGAGGGAAGATATTATATTGGAATGGATATTTATACCAAATAAACAGAGTAAAAAATTTAAAACTTATGTGTAAATGCTCACTGACTTGATTTTAAAGGAAAAATTGAGACTTTGTCAATTAGCAGAAATTGACCCAGCAGAAATTGTAGTACCTTTAACTAAGGATAACATTGACAAATTATGGGCAAAAAGTGAACCTTGGCAGAGAGATTGCAGTAATTTTTGGGAGAGAGTAACAGCAAAAATTCCAAAAGTGATAGAATTTAACATATAAAGAGAACTGACTGGATTCTGCCTCACATTGTTTGGGAAACGCCCATATTTGGAGCCTGTACATTTTTCACAGATGCAAACAAACAAGGAAAGGCAGGTTACAAGTCAGAAAATTTAAGTAAGGTGGTTCAGAATCCTTATAATTCAGTTAAAAAATCGGAACTGTATGCTATTCTGTTGGTATTAATGGATTTTTCTGAACCTCCCAACATAGTTACTGACACTCAGTATGCTGAAAGAGTGGTATTACATATTGAGACTGCAGAATTTATCTCTAGTAAGTCAGAAGTAACTTTGTTATTTATTCAGTTACAAGATATAATTAGGAATATGAAGCATTTTTTATATATAACTCACATCCAATACCAAAGAGGTCTGGTGGGCCCTCTAGTACAAGGTAAAGATGAGACAGATAAAATATTGATAAGAAATGTGATGGAGGCCTAATAATTTCATAAAAAAACATCATGTCAATAGTAAAGGTTTAAAAAAGGATTTTTCCATAATCTCACAACAAACAAAGAAATTATAAGGAAGTGTTCTGCTTGTTCCTTTTACATTCAGATACCACTACCAGCAGGATGTAACCCAAAGGGTACTCAGAAAAATGAAACCTGGCAGATGGATGTGTTTCACTTTCCAGAATTTGGAGAATTGAAATATGTACAATACACCATTGATACTTATTCAGAACTTCTATGGGCAAATGCTCTGAGTTTCTGCCATCACTTCCTAGGATTAAAGATGTGTGTCCTTCCTAAGCAAAGACATGAGATCTCAAGTTCTAAAATTAAAGGTGTGTACCACCACTGCCTGGATCTGTTTCTAGTGTGGCATTGAACTCACAGAGATCCAGACAGATCTCTGCCTCCAGAGTGATAGGATTAAAAGGTGTGTGCCACCACTGTCTGGCCTCTATGTTGAATCCAGTGGCTGGCTCTGTCCTCTGATTCCTAGATAACTTTTATTTGTTAAAGCACAAAGAAAGTAGCACATTTCCCCATTTTTCTAAAATAACACAAGAAGTTTATAACAAATATAAGAAAAACTATATACAATAAGTAAATAAAATATATAGTCAAGAATTATATTTAAAAAGTCCAGTCTATTAACATTTGACTATTTCAGACAAAAATATCTATTTTGGTGAGTCCAATACAAAATTTGTGGATAATATACAAAAATCAAATCAAATGAAAACATTTAAAACTAGCAGTTGCTTTCTAAAAGTATATTCAATAATCTACCTTTTTATCTTATCATATCCTTAATCTCTTTTTTCTTTTCAGAGTATATTCAATAATATACCTCTTATCTATACTATCTTACTTTTTTTTCTTTATTTCAAACAAAAACCCTGAATCTAATTACCTTGTTTAGATTTTCTTATGACCATTATCAATTAACAACTTGTAACCAAACATTCTAAACAATGACAATTATCTGTAGCCCACTGAATGACCAAAAGCTACCAATACCACCTCTTGGGAAAGGGGGCATCATTTTCTTAAAATTAATTCCTGCTGTCTGAGGGTAAAGGCATCTTTTTAAAAAAATATATATTTATTTTATTTTTTTCATACAGATATTTGTATTTTAATTTTACATGTCAGCCATGGGTTCCACTGTCCTTCCCACTCCTGCCCCCAGCCCCCACCTTCCCCAGCCCCCCCCATTCCCATGTCCTCCAGGGCAGACTCCCCTGGGGATTCAGCTCAACCTGGTATATTCAGTACAGGAAGGTCCAGTAGTCCTCTCGTTCCAGGCTGAGAAAAGTGTCCCTGCATAAGCCCCAGGTTCTAAACAGCCAGCTCAAGCACTAAGGACAGGTCCAGGTCCCACTGCCTGGGAGCCTCCCAAACAGTTCAAGCTATTCAAATGTCTCATTTATCCATAGGGCCTGATCCAGCTGGGGACTCCACAGCTTTTGGTTCATAATTCATGTGTTTCCATTAGTTTGGCTATTTGTCCCTGTGCTTTATCCAATCTTGGTCTCAACACTTCACACTCTTACAATCCCTCCTCTTTCTTGACAATTGGACTCCTGGAGCTCCACCTGGGAACTGGCCAAGGATGTCTACATCCACTTCCATCAGTTATTGGATGAGAGTTCTATCATGACAGTTAGGGTGTTTGGCCATCTGATCACCAGACTAGGTCAGTTTGGGCTTTCTCTTGACCATTGCCAGTAGTCTACAGTGGAGGTATCATTGTGGATTTCTGGGGACCCCTCTAGCACTTTGCTTCTTCCTGTTCTCATGTGGTCATCATTTATTATGGTCTGTTATTCCTTGTTCTCCCTTTCTGTTCTTGATCCAGCTGGGATCTCCTGCTCCCCTAAGCTCTCTTTCCCTCGAACCTTGCCCTTCATTACTCCCACTGTCCTCCAGGTTGTTCATGTAGATCTCATCCATTTCTCGGTCATTGGGTGATCCCTGTGTCTTTCTTAGGGTCCTGTTTTCTAGGTAGCCTCCCTGGAGTTGTGAGTAGCAGTCTAGTCATCTTTGTTTTACATCTAGTATCCTCCTATGAGTGAGTACATACCATGTTTGTCTTTCGGAGTCTGGATTACCTCACTCAGGATGATTTTTTTTTCTAGATCCATCCATTTGCTTGCAAACCTCATGATGCCATTGTTTTTCTCTGATGAGTAGTACTCCATTGTGTATATGTACCATATTTTCTTTATCCATTCTTCAGTTGAAGGGCATCTAGGTTGTTTCCAGGTTCTGGCTATTACAAACAAAGCTGATATGAACATAGCTGAGCAAATGCTCTTGTGGTATGATTTAGTATTCCTTAGGTATATGCCCAAGAGTGGTATAGCTGGGTCTTGGGGGAAATTGATTCCCAATTTTCTACAGAACGGCCATATTGATTTCCAAAGTGGCTGTACAAGCGTGCATTCTCACCAGCAGTGGAGGAGAGTTCCCCTTACTCCACATCCTCTCCAACATAAGCTGTCTTCTGTGATTTTGATCTTTGCCATTCTGACAGGTATAAGGTGGTATCTCAGAGTCGTTTTGATTTGCATTTCCCGGATAATTAGGGATGTTGAGAAATTCCTTAGTTGTCTTTCAGCCATTTGAGCTTCCTCTGTTGAGAATTATCTGTTTAGTTCTAAAGTCCATTTTTTAATTGGACTGTTGGGAATTTTGATGTCTAATTTCTGGAGTTCTTTATATATTCTGGATATCAGCCCTCTGTCAGATGTGGGGTTGGTGAAGACCTTTTTGTAGTGGGTAGCCATCCCAGCATTGACCTGGAAGTTCCAACCCCCATTGAGGCTTCAGTAATGTTCACGCCCACAAGGCAGGGCTGAGGGGGGAAGCTGAAGACCCAGGATGGAGAGGAGAGGTCTCTCTTGGTGCTGGGACCCTGAATGCTGGAGGTAGACCAAGCAGAGTTCTCCAGAGAACACCGCCGGACTGCGCCATACCTTTGCCAGACCCTACAACCTATCCCTTCATTTGTAAGTTACCCCACAAAATAAACTTCCCTTTTAACTACATGGAGTGGCCTTATTCAATTATAAACCAAGCTGGCTTTGGAGATGGAATTGGCTCACTCCTTCTCCAAACCCAAGCATATTGATAAGAGAAAAGGTTGAGAGATTCCTCAGTCACATATCAGAAGAGGCCTCTGATGTGAGACGAGAAGGAAATCAATTATAAGGAACCATTGTCTTCAAGATTCTAATTCTCTCCATGCTTACTCTTAATTTCTTGGGATCCTTTCTTACATGTCATGACATATTTATATCCAAACTTTCCATTCTGAGAAAAAATAAGTTTCTCCAATAGCAATCTCTGAAGTCTCCAGAAGGAAGATGGGCCCCAACAACAACAACTCTACCCAATCCAGAATGATGCCATGGTAATCATCATCATACTACACTTCTTGCCAGAATTTCAGACAGCTTACCCATTACTCCGAGAGTTGCTGCAGAATCTACAGTTAGTCTAACTGAGATTTAACTATCTGAGCTTTTTTACAATACCCAATAGAGATACCATCACCCCCTAAACAGCAGGAAGCAATTCTAAGAAAACGACGCCTCTTATCCCTAAGGTGTCATATTTCTCAGGGTTATGGATAATGGATCTAGGGTTGGGGGTGGAAGAAACTGTTAAACTCAGTAATCTCCTTAAGGAAAGAAAATATGTCTCAAAAAAGGGGGGAAAAGAAAAAATGGAATGGATAGGTATAAGATATTATGGTAGACTATCATATACATTAGTAAACAAATTTAGTAATATAGCAGCCTTAGATAATTTAAACTGTAATTTGCAGTTATTAATTCTTATATGTTCATACAAATATAAACTTCTTATATTCCTATTTAAGATAATTTGTATATTGATACAAATACAGAACTATGTATTTGTTATATTGTACACATATTTTTACTCTTATTTGAAATATTTGTATATTGATACAAATGTAAATTTATAACTGTCATATTGTATATATGTTCTACTTCTGTTTAAGATATTCTGTATACTGATATATATTTAGGATTATTATCATATTGCATATTGCACTATACATTCCTACCTCTGTTAAAGATATTTTGTGTATTGTCACAATTTAAAGTCATTGTCCTTTTACTGTACATTTGCTTACAGACTGTTTGCCTTATTTTTAGGAAGCCTTAGTCCTTGGGTTGTTTAGGTAGATAAGACTTACAGATTTATTGTCACCTATGCTTGTCATCTCTATAATTATGTTAGTTAGGTTATCCAGATTTATAAATACATAGGTCAGATGGACAGGTAATCTTCAAACACTTCATGGACCTAGAGAATATGGCATTTAAATAACTTAGAATTCTGTGGACATGAGAGACATTATTGCTCCTGGCAGCACCAATTTGATCCCGAGAGAATGTTGGGCTTCTAAGACATTTCCATTTGGAAGTTTGTCTCCCTGGCACAAAATGGCCTACTGTGCAAAGAACTGCCCTTGCCTCAACTGCTGACAGTACAAATGCTGTCCTTTCTGGACAAGTGGGACACAAGGAAAGTGACCACTATACTTTGTCAAGACAGGGTAAGATGGTCTTTCAGAATTCCTGCTTCTGAAAATGGTCTGTCAGATACTCAAGGCCTGTAGCCAATTTGAATGCACCAATGATGCTGAGAAACATTAGGTGACTATTCAGGCTGCCAGCTGTCTCTGTCTACTCTTGCAAGACTCACAAAAGTTGCTTGCGTCCTTCTCCCATTTCTCAGGTATTATTATATTCCTTCTCAGGTCTTTGATGAGGTTAAAGACTAGCAGTTATAGTTACAACTTAGTATATATACATATATAATATCTTAGATAGAATACATTAAGTATTAGACTCAGGTTCTTTAGGATAGGACACCTTTTGGAATGATCTTTGTAACATGCCACCTACCCACACTCTAGACTTCCCTGGATTTTAGTATGTGATTTTTGCTTGATATTGTTTCCATTTATTGTAATTCCAACTTATCTAGGTCATTATCCCTCATTACTCCTGGACATTATTTGACAACCATTTCTTTGTATATAGTCTTATATTAGGTTAGAATCTTCTTATTTAGACAAAATGGGGAGATGTAGTGGGTAGCCATCCCAGCATTGGCCTGGAAGTTCCAACCCCCATGGAGGCTTTGGTAATGGTCACGCCCACAAGGCAGGGCTGAAGGAAGAAGCTGAAGACCCAGAATCGAGAGGAGAGGCTTCTCTTGGTTCCAGGACCCTGGATGCTGGAGGTAGACTGAGCAGAGTTCTCCAGAGAACACCGCTGGATTGCACCATAACTTTCCCAGACCCTGCAACCTATCCCTTCATTTGTAAGTTACCTCACAAAATAAACCTCCCTTTTAACTACGTGCAGTGGCCTTAATAATTTCACCAATAACTTTTCCCGTTATGTAGGCTGTTGCTTTCTCTTGTTGACCATGTTCTTTGTTCTACAAAAGCTTCTCAGTTTCAACAGGTCCCATTGATTGATTGTCTCTCTCAGTGTCTGTGCTACTGGCATTATATTTAGGAAGTGATCTCCTATGCCAATGCATTCAAGACTACTTCCTACTTTCAGATTCAGAGTAACTGGATTTATGTTGAGGTCTTTGATCCACTTGGACTTAAGTTTTCTGCACTGTGACAGATATGGATCTATTTGCAGCCTTCTACATGTTGACATCCAGTTATGCCAGCACCATTTGTTGAAGATGCTTTCTTTTTTCCATTGTACAATTTTGGCTTCTTTGTCAAAAATTATATGTTCATAGGTATGCGGATTAACATCAGGGTCTTCAATTTGATTCCATTTGTCCACATGTTGGTTTTTATGCCAGCACCAAGCTGTTTTTATTACTGTAGCTCTATAGTAGAAATTGAGGTCTGGGATTGTGATGCCTCCAGAGGTTGGTTTATTGTACAGGGTACTTTTGGCTATCCTAGGTTTTTTTGTTTTTCCATATGAAGTTGAGTATTATTCTTTCCAGGTCTGTGAAGTATTGTGTTGGTATTTTAATGGGGATTGCATTGAATCTGTAGATTGCTTTTGGTAAGATCACCATTTTTACTATGTTGATTCTTCCTGTCCATGAGCATGGGAGATCTTTCCATTTTCTGACTACTGTGGGATGTTCAAGTATGCCAAATGTGTTGTTGTGATTGGTTAAAATAAAACACTGATTGGCCAGTAGCCAGGCAGGAAGAATAGGTGGGACAAATGGGAAGTGGAAGGAGAAGGCAGAGATACTGCCAGCCACTGCCATTACAAGTGACATGTAAGGTACTGGTAAGCCACTAGCCACATGGCAACTTATAGACTAACAGAAATGGGTTAATTTAAGATATAAGAACTAGATAGCAAGAAGCCTGCCACAGCCATACAGTTTGTAAGAAATATAAGTTTCTGTTTGTTTACTTGGTTGGGTCTGAGTGTCTATGGACCTGGCAGATGAGAGAGATTTGTCCTAACAGTGAGCCAGACTATTTCTGACATCTTCTTCAATTGCTTTTTTCAGGGACTTAAAGTTCTTGTCATATAGGTTCTTCACTTGCTTAGTTAGAGTAACCCCAAGGTATTTTATATCATTTGTGGCTATTGTAAAGGGTGATGTATCTCTGATTTCCTTCTCAGCCTTTGTGTCTACTATATTTAGGAGGGCTACTGATTTTTTTGAGTTGATCTTGTGCCTGCTATTTTGCTGAAGGTGTTTATAAGCTGTATCAGTTCCTTGGTTGAATTTTTGGGGTCACTCATTGTATACTGTCATGTCATCTGCAAATAGGGAAAGCTTGACTTCTTCCTTTCCAATTTGTATCCCCTTTATCTCCTTACGTTGTCTTATAGATCTGGCTAGAACTTCAAGTACTATATTGAATAAGTATCGAGAGAGTGGACAGCCTTACCTTGTTCCTGATTTTAGTGGTATAGCTTTGATTTTTCTCTCCATTTAATTTGATGTTGGCTGTTGGCTTGCTGTAGATTGCCTTTATTATGTTTAGGTATGTTCCCTGTATTTCTGATTGCTCCAAGACCTTTATCATGAAGGGGTGTTGTATTTTGTCAAATGCCTTTTCTGTGTCTAGTGGGATGATCATGTAGTGTTTTTTTTATTTGAATTTGTTTATGTGGTGTATTACATTGACAGACTTTCGTATGTTGAACCACCCTTGCATCCCTGGGATGAAGCCTACTTGATCATGGTGGATAATTGTTTTGGTGTGTTCTTGGAGTCTGTTTGCCAGTATTTTATTGAGTATTTTTGCATCAATGTTCATGAGAGTGATAGGTCTGTAGTTCTCTTTCTTTGTTGCATCTTTATTTGGTTTTATCCAAACTAACCAAAAGACAGAGAGAGAGCATCCAAATTAACAAAATCAGAAATGAAAAGGGGGACAGAACAACAGACAATGAGGAAATCCAGAGAATCATCAGGTCATACTTCAAAAACCTCTACTCCACAAAACTGGAAAGTCTAAAAGAAATGGATAATTTTCTGGATAGGTACCACATACCTAAGTTAAATCAAGACCAGAGAAACCATTTAAATAGTCCAATAACCCCTAAAGAAATAGAATCAGTCATTAAAAGTCTCCTAATCAAAAAAGGCCCAGGACTAGATGGTTTCAGTACAGAATTCTACCAGATCTTTAAAGAAGACTTAATATCAATACTCTTTAAATTGTTCCACACAATAGAAGCAGAAGGAACATTACCAAACTCTTTCTATGAGGGTGAAGGCATCTTTAAGGAATCCTGAAAAGAAAATTTTTGGATTAATTTTCAAGTCATGGGAAAGGTAGCTGTATCACTTTTTTTTCCAGTCTCTGCTTAATGCAAAAGTGCAGGGCTTATCTCAAGTCCTTGTTTGAGTAATCTGTGAGGCTGTATCATCTCAGCTAGCTATCTCAAAATTGTCCTGAGCAGTTTGTAAACCAAAGGTGATCTTTGTGTGGTGTTAATCAACTTAATGGCTTTATCATATTCCATGTGGAATCATCATTGTGGGATCCCATCATCTTTTTGGAGACTTCAGATTGATTGTTAGGCTTGGTCATGGTTCACTGCAAAAAATTGTTTTTATGCCTCCTCTGTGGTTTGGAGCAATATCAATTGTATCTGTGGCAGAATTGTGTCTCACATCCAGTCCCAAGTTCACAATATAACAGGTTCCATTTTCTTCACCAAGATATTCTTTGATTTCAGATCTCTGTGAGCAATAGCTAGCTTTCCTTGGGCACCAACAATTTCTGTGTGAAGATCAGTAAGACCACTTGCCATGGACAGAGTGAGTTTGATAATCCCTTCCATTGTAACAGTGTATCGATCTATTCAACTAGTCAAAATGGGATCCATGCTCATGGTAATCTGACACCAGCCACAGCTGAGTCCATGTGCTATTGTCTTTGCTGTCTGCTGCTATAAATTCTAGAATGTTTTCATGGCATAATATCACAGTCTGATAAATATCTGCCTCTCAGAACCACAAACATTCTTCTTTCCTACAATTGAATATCTTCACAGCAACTTCTCCCCACTACTTGCCTCGAAAAACTTCTCCAAACTGACCTTTGCCAATGCTTTCTTGTAACTGAATGGTCCTGGCAATTCTTCTCTGAACATTAGTGGTAAACCCTTTGTCCCTGTAGCAGTGTTACCACCACCACCAACATGATGAGAAGCAGGTGGCAACTCAAAGCAGTAGACAACACCTCCTTGGCTTTGCTTACACCATTTGTGGCCCAGCTCTGGCCATAGATTCTCTTCAGCAAGCCTCCCAGACTGGACTTGAACTTGAGATCTTCCTGCCTTTACCTCCTTCAGCATATTCCACCAACATGCTCCACCATAACCAGCAGTGTGCAGCTCAGGCCTGAGCTGGGGACTACAAGGCCATAGGAAAGTGGCTTTTTTGTGAATTTGTGCCAAAAATGTTTGGTACCAAATGTAACTCAAATTGCTATAAAATCTTATTATTAAAGAAAATCCTGGAGCCAGATATTGGGGTGAAAGCTAAAAGATCAGAGAAGCAGAGCAAGTCATAGCCAACATCACCTTGCCAACTCCTCAGCCAATCCTGTTTCCTCAGACTGAAAGCCTCTGAGTTGTTACCCCTGAGGGTCTCAGCTGAACTGCTGCTAAATGCTTCTAGTTCCTGTTCCTCATGCCTTATATACCTTTCTGCTTCCTGCCATCACTTCCTGGGATTAAAGACCTGTGTCCTTCCCAAGCAAGATAGGAGATTTCAAGTGCAGCGATTAAAGGTGTGTGCCACCATGTCTGGCTCTGTTCCCAGTGTGGCCTTGAACTCACAGAGATCCAGATGGATCTCTGCCTCCCAAGTGATAGAAATAAGGGTGTGTGCCACTTTTGGGATATTTGCTGTTAATCTCTCCCCAAAAATTACTGCAAGGTCTTTGCCAAGGTTCACTTTCTGCCCATAATTTGTCTATGTCCTCCTCAGTTAAAGGTACTACAATTTCTGCTGGGTTTATATTCCTTCTACTTGATGAAGTCTCAATTTCCCTTAAAATTAAGTCAGAGATTTTATCCACATAAGTTTTTATTTATTTATTTATATACATTCTAATATAATATCTTCCCACCACATTAAAATTCCTGTAGGAGAATGCCTAGAGGGTAATATAAACAAAATGCAATCCAGTTTTGGATCCACAGGATGCAAGTGTCCTTCCTGTACTTTGTTTCCACCAAGGCCAATTCTCTCTCAGCTTCAGCTGATAATTCTCTTGGACTGTTAAGTCCTTGTCACCTTCTAAGGTTTTGAGCAAATTACTCAGTTCATCATATTTTAACCCAACAGTTCATAGATGGGAAATGTCTCTGAATAATCTTTGAAAGTCATTAACAGTCCGTAATCGATCTCTCCTAATTTGTAACTTTTGGGGTCTAATTTTTTTATAGACCTATTTTATATGCTAAATAATTAACAGAATCTCCTCTTTGTAATTTGTAATCCCCAACAAGATAAGATTTTCTTTACTTCTTCAAACACTCTTTCTAATGTATCTGCATTTGAATCAGCTAGTACAATATTGTCCACATAATGATAAATTATACATTTAGGAAATTGTTTACATATTACTTCTGATGGCTGTCACACAAAATATTGGCACAAGGTTGGGCTATTCAACATTTACTGTGGGAGAACCCTCCATTGATATCTCTTATCTGGCTGATTATTATTATAAATAGGCATCTTGAAAGCAAATCTTTGTATTTTTCTTTTCTTCTTTTTTTAGAATATTACCTGAATAATATTTTTTTCATTTTTATTTATTAAGAAATTTTCTACTCACTCCACATGCTATCCACAACACCCCCTCCTTACTCCAACCACCCCCCATGCCTCCTTCCCGAGCCACTCCACATCCCCTTATCCCCCAAATTGAGGTCTCCCATGGGGAATCAGCAGAGCCCAGCACACTGAGCCTAGGCAGGTCCAAGCCCCTTCCCACTGCACCAAGGCTGTGCAAGGTGTCACGTGACATACACTGGATTCCAGAAGCCTGCCTGCTCATAGACCAGGGACAGATCTGGATCCCCCTGCCTAGGTGCCCCCCAAACAGTAAGACCCAAACAACCATTTCCCATATCCAGAGGGCCTAGTCCAGTCCCATGGAGGCTCCACAGCCACCAGTCCACAGTTCATGGGCTTCCACTAGTGTAGCCGGATATCTCAGCACATTCTCCCATCATGATCTCGATGTCTCTCAAATGCAGTATCTCTTCTCTCTCTCGTCAATTGGATTCCCAAAGTTCAGCCTGGTGCCTGGCCATGGATTTCTGTATCTGCCTCCATCTGTCACTAGACAAAGGATCTATGATGATAACTAGGTTATTTGCTAGGCTGGACACCAGAATAGACCAGTCCAGGCACCCTCTGGACCACTACCAGCAGACCAAGGTGGGGTCAACCTGTGGATTCCCGAGAGCCTCCTCAGCACCCTGCCTCTTCCTATTCCCATGATGTCCTCATCTATCATTGTATCTTCTTCCCTGCCCTCCCACTCTGTTTCTGTTCCAGCTTGACCCTCCCATTTCCCTATGTTCTCATCCCCTACTCCTTGCCCTCTGCAACCCACCCCCAGTACACTCATGTAGATCTCATCCACTTCTCCTTCACGGGATCATCCATGTGTCCTTCATAGGGTCTTTTCCTGTTAACTAGCCTCTCTGGAGTTGTGGGTTGCAATCTGGACATCCCTTCCGTCCCACTTAGTATCCACTTATGAGTGAACACATACCATGTTTGTCCTTCTGAGTCTGGGTTACCTCACTCAGGATGATATTTTCTAGATCCATCCACTTGCTTGCAAATTTCATGATATCATTGTTTTTTACAGCTGAGTAGTACTCCATTGTATATATGTGCCATATTTTCTTTATCCATTCTTTAGTTGAGGGGCATCTAGGTTGTTTCTAGGTTCTTGCTATTATGAATAATGCTGATATGAACATAGTTGAGCCTGTGTCCTCATGGTAAGATTGAGGATTCCTTGGGTATATGCCCAAGAGTGGTATAACTGGGTCTTGAGGAAGAGTTATTCCCAATTTTCTGAGAAACCACCATACTGATTTCCAGAGTGGCTGTACAAGTTTGCATTCCCACCAACAGTGGAGGAGCATTCCCATTCCTCCACATCCTCTCCAACATAAGCTGTCATCATTGTTGTTGATCCTCACCATTCTGACAGGTATAATATGGTATCTCAGAGTTGTTTTGATTTGCATTTCCCTGACTCTAGCCCTGTGGGCTGAAGACAGTTGCCCCAACTTTACAAAGGAACATTAGGTGACTGTCCAGGCTGCCAGCTGTCTCTATCTACCCTGCAAGACTCCCAAAAGTTGCTTGCATGTTTCTCCCAGTTCTCAGGTAATATTATATCCTTCTGAGGTCTTTGATGTAGTTGAAGACTACATAGTTATAATTTCCTCAGTTATGATAAAAGATAGATATAAAACCTTAGATTCACAAATATAAGATAGATAGGATATCTTCTTTAATATTGTAACTGTAATTCTTGCTTGATAATTGTTTTACTATCTGAAATTTTACTATATAAAAGTTAAAACCTTGCTTTTAAAAAAAAAGAAAAGGGGAAGTGCTGTGGGATGTTCTGTATGTCAAATGTGTTGTTCTGATTGGTTAAAATAAATAAAGTGCTGATTGGCCAGTAGCCAGGCAGGAAGGATAGGGTAGATGAGACAAGGAGGAGGAGAATTGTGGGAAGCAGAAGGCTGGGTGGAGACACTGCCTGCCACTGCCATGACAAGCAACATGTAAAGACACTGGTAAGCCACAAGTCACATAGCAAAGTATAGATTAATAAAAATGGATTAATTTAAGATAGAAGAAGTAGATTACAAGAAGCCTGCCATGGTCATACAGTTTGTAAACAATATAAGTCTCTGTGTGCTTACTTGGTTGGATCTGAGCGACTGTGGGACTGGCAGGTAAGAAAGATTTGTCCTGACTGTGGACCAGGCAGGAAAACTCTAGCTACAAAGCACCTTTGTCTTTTTCTTATAAGGGCATTGAGAAGAAACATTCTTTTAAATGGATAACTATAAGAAGCCATCCTTTAGGTAATAAAGTAGGCAAAGGAGTTCCAAATTGTAGGAACCCATTGGCTGAATTACCTTGTTAATTGCTCTTAGATCTATTACTATTCTCCATTTAACAGATTTCTTTTTAATAGCAAATACAGGATAATTCCAAGGGTTGGTTAAGCATTTAACTGTTCTTGTACCAGTTCTACCAAGTCCTGCAGTTTCTCTGTTGTTAAAGGCCATTGCTGAACCCATACAGGCTTGTCTGTTAACCATTTTAAAGGTAATGTTGTTGGAGTCTTTGAAAGATCAGCAGTTGTTGTGCCCTGCTCTTGTACAATCTGACTGGCCAGTGACTGCTATTTATAATCTCCTAATATTTCTCTCAGAAACATTTGTTAGTTTATGATTTGTTTCTGAGGTTGGAGTATTGGTAATATGAGTATTCCATTGTTATAATAGATCATGGCCCCATAAGTTCATAGCTATATTAGTCACAAATGGCTTTAATTTTCCTCTCTGTCCTTCTGGCCCTATACATTCGAGCCAACTTATGCTCTGTTTCACTTGAGATATTGTTCCAATTCCTAACAGCTGAACATTTACCTCCTGAAGAGGCCAATTTTGTTGCCAAATTCTGGTGCAATTATTTTAACATCCACACCTATGTCTACTAAGCCTTCCAAAAGAATATCATTTATTAATATTTTTAATTATTGTCTTTATTTATTAATAGTAGTTTGCCAAAAAATTTACTTCATGGTTTCTCCTTAATTTCCTGTTTTCTCTGCTATAGCTGTTCTATTACTCTGTGCTGTATGGTTTTTGTTGTTGTTGTTTGGTTTTTTTGATTGTTTGTTTTGTTTTTTACACTAGGCATTTGGTTATTTCACTGCTCTGAGAAGGTGTTTCTTCTATGACAGCAAGAATGGTCTGAACTGAATTTGTCATGGGGGCCTGTGTGAGGCCCCTCTGGGAATTTCCCAATGGCAGATGCAAAGGATTACCTTGTCTGTACCTTACTGATCTTCTACATTCATCAGTCTAATTTTTACCCACACCTTCTGCATAATCCAAAAGGGAGAAGCATTCTGTTGCCATTGTTCCTTGAATAAACTTTTTTTCTAGAAATGCCCTGTTTACAGTCCCTTTTTAGATGATCTGGTTTACCACAATTAAAGCATATGACATTATTATTTTTTTCTGGAAGATCTTGATATCACCTCTCCTATTGACATATCATCATGGTCATGAGACTCAATATTAATTGTTTCCCTGATCCAATCCTCTGAGGGTGCTGATCTGGCTTTTAATGGCCTGATTTTTTTTTTGCATGCTGCATTCATGTTCTCAAAAGCCAAAATTCAATTATTATCTGTCTATCTTCTGAATTTGGTATCATTCTATTTACTGCTAAAGATAGCCTTTGTAAGAAATCCATGAAGGATTCTTTCAGGCCTTGTATAACTTTCATAAATGATTCAATTTTCTTCCCTGCTTCTTCAATTCTGTCCCATGCATTCATGGCTCCCATGTTGCATAGAATTAAGGTTTAGTTATCATGTAAACATTGTCTTTGTATATTAGTGTAATTGCCTTGTCCAAAAGGCTGATCCTGGGAAATTTCCATACCTCTAGTCCTCATTGCTGTTCTATTATTTTAGCTTCCTCTTTAAACCAGGTTTTCCATTGTAAATTTGGACTGGTCTCTAGCACTGCTGCAACTAATTCTTTCCAGTCCTGAGAGATGATTCTATTCCAAGTTGCCCACAAGTTTAACATCAGCTTTACAAATGGAGAATCTATATGCTACTATAGATTCTTTAAATCTCCTTAAATCTAACATTTCCACTGGAGTCCAATTAGCTTGTACATGCCCTTGAGCAGGTAGTTCCTATAATGTTACTGGATAGATTACATTTGGTTGTTTGAAAACAGGCTGTCTCTCTGTTACCATATAATTCAATCCTGATATAATTTCACCTTGAATTTTTTTTGTCTGGATCTGAATTCCTCTATAATTCATTTTAACAGGTTTTTCTAATGTCAATCCTGAGTTAGTTTTACCTTTAAATTCTCCTACCTGGGTCTGAATTTCTCTATGATTCACTTTAATAGGTTTTTCTAAAGATTTTATCTTGGAACTGAAATTAGCCAACCTTTTTAATGCTAAAATAGAAAGGATTGAATAAATAATATTCATAATTGATGTTACATACCTCCCATAAATACTAATTATTAAAAATTCTTTTTAACTAATTTCACCCTTTAAGATATCTTAATTAACTTACCAAGTCTGTTGACAATGTAGAACAGTAGAAGTTCAAAGCAGCTACTTAATGTGGTGGCATCTGAAATGGGAACCCAGAGAAAGTCCACCACCACCAGGTGACAAAGAAAGCCAAAAACACTCTGGCCATGTGCAGCTCTGGCAGCATGCATTTCTGGCCACATGCAGCTTTGGCCATGTGAAGCTCTGGGAGCATGCAGCTCTGGGCAAGCTGGAGCACACAAGGCCAATGGCGAGTGGCTTTTTTGTGAATTCCTGCCTCACAAGTTGGAATTATATATCAAATATACTCCAGCTTTTTGAACCTCACTGCACTCCCATCTCACAGATTGTATTTTTCTTGCTCTCTTGAATGTGTCAAGACAATGTTATTGCCTCATATCTGTTGCAATGTGCTATCCTGCCCCATAGTGGGAAACTTCCTGAAGTTGATACAGTTCCAGGAGCATAGTCAGGCCCCTTAAGTTACAGCTTAATGTTCACTACTCTCCTGCTGCTTATTATGTTAGAGTTAAAACTCAAATATTTAAAACAGAGAAACAGAAAATTGAAATTAACAAACCAAACACTGTGCTGGAACAAATATGAGAAGAATGCTGACTCATATTCCACTCTAAACCATTTGTTAGTGGTTTATGGAGACAAAACTATAGAATTACTAGAGAGATGACGTATTTTTAGATAATGCATTGTGATTAAATCCATATAGCCTAAATTACTCTATTTGCTCCAGCTACATATAGTGTATTCACAATGTTGTTTGTGTATCAACTACATTTCTTTCCCAAATATTTCATCTTTCCAAAGTGAAACCCCATTTAGCATTAAGAAGTTTTTTCCCCATTACCCTTACCAGTTGAATAGCAATAATCAATCTGTATTTTCTCATTGCATTAAACATCAACCTGACTTTGTTAAGGTACCAAATATTTGAAAGAATAAAATCCAGTTTTTAAACAGGATCACATCAGCTTCAGTAGAATACAATTAGAGAATGCTGCTAGAGAGGGATATTGATTAGGATTCTGAAAGACCTTGAAAGCAGATAATATAAAAAATACTTGACGACACTGAAAATATAATTTTCAGAGGTTCATCTTATGATGAAGAGTACTTTTCAGTACAATGAAATGAATCAACTCCTTCATAATCATGACCAACTTCATGCAGAATGTTTTAAGAAAAGAAGGGTTATTAAAGTAGGAGCATTGTCTTTCTTGCTAGATTTATTCACAATAAAGCTAAATAGTCAACTCTCCGAGATGATAAATAGGCAGTTACTGTCTTTCTAGAATGCAAGTTGCTTTAGAAAAGTTGCAAGTTCCTTCAGGAGTTAACAATCTGTGCCTCACCAGCTCATCAATACAGTAACAAGAAAAACAAACAAACATATAAATGACACACAAAAAGGAATTTGAAAAACTATAACTTCCCTGTTAAAATTTTTCAGAAGGCTAAGAGTAGAAAAGAAGATTGTAGCTGGGCAAGGTGGTGCACATTTTTTATCCCAACACTCAGAGCCAGAGGTAAGTAGATCTATGAGTTCAAGACCAACCTGGTCTACAGAGCAAGCTTCAAATTAGCTAGGAATACACAGAGAAACCCTGTCTTATCAAAAAAAAATTGTGGAAATTTCCTTGATGTCATCCTTGATCTATTCTGGAATTAGAGATAAGGTACAGATGTGTGGGGCTATTCAAGACATGGTTTAGGGATTTATTATTTTAAATCATCTCTCAGTAGTCATACAAGTTCCAGTTTTAGGATAGATGGTCCTAGCAGATGTTGAGATACCTAAGGATTCAATTTAGGAATGAGAGAAAAACTGATCCTTAAAAAGCATACTAGAAGCTGGGCATAGTGACCCATGCCTTCAATCCTAGAACTCAGGACAGAGGCAGGCAGTGAGTTTGAGTTCTAGGTCAGCCTGGTCTACATAGTGAGTTCCAAAATAGCCAGAGCTGTTATACAGAGAAATCCTGTCTCAAAGCAAAACAAAAAACAATATCAAATGATTTCTTTTGTGGAAAAGGGAAACAAGATTTTAAAATGCTATGAAATTGGAAAACTGAAACTAGGAATCACATTCACTGAATTCCATAGTAAAGTTAGAAGACCAGAAGTTCTTTCCACATGATCAGCAAAAAGACAATGGTGTCTGACCTTATTTGCTTACTTCTCTACTATTTTTCATTGTATATGAAATCTAGGTAGTATAATAAAACAAGAAAATGAGAATCTATGCATTGGAAGCAAGTAAATTGTCTTTTCATATGACATAATCATCCATACGTATAATCTGATGAAATTTATGAAAAGCTACTCAAATTCTACTTATGGCACAAGAGCACTAGTGGCTCTACAAACCCACTTTTCTTTGAAATGGATATTTATTTTTAAATAAACAATTGAAATTTCTGGAGATGATACTAACGGCATACAGAAAATAAGAAAAAAAAATGTTCAAGAAAATCTACTAAAATTTAGAGAGGAAACCAAGAGCCCATAATGCTTAAAGCAAGAGCTCAGTGAGACAGAGAGCATTTCAGTCCTGTGGAGTCCATGTTTCATTTGGAGGGCTATTCTCCATGCAAGGACAGGATGGCAGCATTTCTCACACTAACCAGTACTACCTGTTGCTGAAACTGAATGTTGGGAAACTTTGGCTTGGAAGTGGGTATCCCCTTTGTCCTCCTAGCCTCTACTCATGAGATAGAGACTCCAGCGTACATATAAATTTGTACCTCCAAATGCCTTTCATTCTGGCCAAAACCCATAAGCTGATAAGATCTAGCTCACTTCTAATACTCCAAAAACCAAGACCTCAACTAGTATAATGAAGATGCCTCTCAGACAATAGTGTGCTGGTGTTTAACAGTCAGCTATGGAAAAAGCTCCAATAATGTTCTCAAAGCCAAGAACAGAAAACATTAAATCTCTCCCCCAAAAGAATTCACTGAATTTGCATTGAAGTATGGAAAAATATGGTATAAGGATGTGTTCACAAAACATAATAAAAGACAATGTTATAGAAATGGAAAGATTTATAGGAAATTAGGCTACACTCTATACCAGCTGGAAGAACCAGGAAAGGGACAATTAGAAGAAATATTGTAGCCATAGCACTTACTTGCATAAGGAGGCCAGAAGTAAACATCAAATGTTTTCCTAAGTGTACCCCACAGTTGCCAATTCAGCCAGGGCTTCCCTTGCCTCTACCCATCAGCACTGGGATTACATACTTGTACTGTATGTCTGGATTTATATGTGGGTTCTAAGAGATCAAACTTAGTTCCTCATGCTTTCACAGCAAACAATTTACCAGTTGAACCATCTTCCCCAGACCTTCAACAGTTTTTGAAGAATATTTTCTTAGTTCAGTACTGTCATCAGGGGAGAGGAGAAACTATTGGTCCCCAAAGGGTAATTGGTGAAATCTGAATTAAACATGTTTGTTGTAGTATACTACCATATGCCTTTGATTCTTTACATTACATTATTTCTTTAGTCCTTTGCTCCTAGCAATGATACTTGCAGTCAAGATTAAGTGATGAAGTGTATTTTTTCCCATGTTAGATGTTTCAAAATTCATTGAATAATGCTAATTATTATTCTTTAACAACCAAGAAAATCCCTTTTACTAATCAAAGAATCATATTCAATGTTAGTGGTAAGCTTCTATCCTTTTGCCTGACAATCACTCACCCATCACAGAAGTTCAACAATACAATACGTCAATGGGAAATGTTTTCCTTAAATATCATACAAATCTAGGAATACTTGGATCCTTTGTGTAACTGTTGTGACTTTCTCACATCAAAGAAAATTCAGTGGGAGCAGGAAACCAATAAGACCAGTGGAGTTAAAATTTACAAGAACAGCTAAATAAAGTAAAAAAACCAATGAGCTGAACTCCTAGAAACATGTCAGGTTTCTCATTCAGTCTCTCCAGGGGACACTGTATTATAATTTCCAGAAACTTGTTTCAGGAAGTTTTTTTTTTTATATTATAAAGAAAATTCATTTTGGGAGTCAGAGAATAACATATCTCAAAAGAATCTCAATTGTTTCTCCAATTCCCCAGTAAACACCTTCAATAAGAGATCTTTTTGCTACAGAGACAACTCAGAGTCACAGATGTACTTTAATTTTTCTTCCAGATGGATTCAATTTTGCATAATACCCTCATTAAAAAGATGCAGAGAGAAAATTCAGATTATAGTAGCAGAGTGATGTTCTTTTGTAGACATCACAACATAATAATTTATTGAGTCTAGAAAAAAAAAACACTTAAAAGATTGGCCAAGAATAATTATACATGCCTTTAATCCTAACACATAGGAAGCAAAAGTAGGTAGACCTCCATGAGTTCAAGGCCAGTCTGGACTAAATAGTGAGTTCCAGGGCTAGAAGGGACACATAGGCGATCTTGTCTAAAAATCAAAGATCTTATAAGATACAGAAAATTCACTTGGTAAAATTCACCATCACCTAATTTAAAAAACTGTGAACAAATAGGTATAGTAGGAAATGAATTGAACATAATAAAGACTGTATTTTTTAAAGCCTGCTTTGACCATGATGCTGAATAAAAAGAAGCTGAATGATTTCTCCTTAAGATCTAGAATAAGCTAAAAAATTGCTACTTTAATCAATTTTCTTCAACATACTACTGGAAGTCATTGGCAGTGCAATTAGGAAAGAAAAAGAAATAAATGGAATCCAAATTGGAAATGAGGAAGTCAAATTGTAACAGCTTGTGAGTAACATGATCTTATATGTAGAAAAAGAAAAATGCAACTAAAGTCAGCATGGCATCTACAGAATTGCTATATGCCAATAGTGACTTACAAGTGACTGAATAAGTAATAGAACATAATAGTTCTATTTTTTAACAGCTACAAAATTTAGATACCTAGCAATATATTCAACCAAAGAGTCAAAGGATCACTACAGTGAAAACTACAAAAAAATGACGAAAGAAATTGAAAAGTATACAAAAAGTAAAAATAATTCCATTTTCATGGATTGAAATAATTGCATATACCCAGAATCTCATGCAAGTTCAATGCACACCTTATAAAAATACCAATTAAGTATTTGAAAGGACTAGAATAACCCTAAAATCCATATGATGTCTCATAATACCCCAGGAAGTATGCAAGCAAATTCAAGTAAAATGAACAAAGCAAGAGGTATTATACTACCAGACTCCAAAGTATACTACAAAGCTGTGGTGTCAAAACCAGCATGAAACAACAACAAATAAATGCACTGGACTGGCATAAAATATACATGAGACAGAAGACAGAGTGTTGTACTAAACACATGCAAGTATAGTCAAATGATTTGAAAAAAAAAGTGCTGTGAACCCACTGTGGAACAAAGGTAGTATTGTCATTAAATGGGGCTGGAAAAATTGGATACCAGGAATGAAATTGGATCAATAATTATCAGTAGTTAGAAAATGTAACTCAAAATCCTTAAGTAGTTAAGGACTTTCAAGTAAGCAAGATTTTAAAGTACAAAATTACTAGGAAAACACCAATGTGGACACTTATAGGATGTAAAAATAGGCAGGATAGAGAAAAGGAGAAAAATCTTTGATACCTATGCCTCAGATATGAACCTAATATCCAGACTACACAAATAATTTAAACAATTGAGACACCAAAATACTCCCAAATCACCCAATTATAATGGATCAGCAATGCCCCAACTAGGCATGACAGGCTAAAAAATAAAAAGCCCAGTTCCACAAATGGATTCTCTGTTTCATTTTTGTTAGACAGTGAGATTCCATAGATCTCCAAATATTAAAAGATATTATCAATGCTATTGGTTATCCCACTGAACTTGACACTCTGACCTATTGCTGAAGACAGCACATACATGAGTCATAGAACATAGGAAAATCTAGCTGGTACTCAGCTTAAAGCTTCATTCCTACAAGCAAGCACTCATAGTGCTCAAGGTGCTATGCATACTACTGGAGGAGAGAAGTAATCATCAATCTTACCTAGCTGTGGACCTTGTGTGGGAACCCATTTTCGAGTTCCTCATGGCTTTACCCAGCAGGTCTGCATAGAGGATGATTAGGGCCACGGGCCTGAGTACAGGTGTCTGAAATGGTCTGCACTTGGCTGTGCTGGGGGAGGAGGTCTTTTGCTCCACCCCTTGGCGTCTCTATAAATACCTTGGGGCAGAGACAGTCGGTCTGTTGGAAAAGGTTCCAGGCCCTCTCGAGGCTATCCTTTATTTTCTATGTTTATCTCCGCACTCTAAATCCTTCTATCTAATATTTCCTGCTGCTCACACTCAAGAAAGCTCTGGGGAACTGTGGGGTTGGTGGGTAAACGCCCCACAGAATGGCGCCATGAACAAAGAAAACGGGACTAAAAAAGGGGGGACTAAAGGGAAAAAAGGGGACTAAAGAAAAGAAGGGAATAAAATTAAAAAGGGACTAAAGACAAAGTAATAGGGACTAAAGAGTTTTTGGCAAAGTGTGATTCAGCCCTGCCCGTGGAAAGTGACATGCCAGTGTTATGTAATGTGTGTGTGTGTGTGTGTGTGTGTGTGTGTGTGTGTGTGTG
This sequence comes from Onychomys torridus, assembly GCF_903995425.1. NCBI lineage: Eukaryota > Metazoa > Chordata > Mammalia > Rodentia > Cricetidae > Onychomys > Onychomys torridus. The sequence continues at coordinate 50,185,973 of NC_050466.1, forward strand.
TGTGTGTACAATATATTATTGAGGGGCAGGGGCTTTATCCTTCAGAGAAAAGGAAAATGGACTGGAAGGAGGTCTGATGCTGCAGCGCAAAATTCTCTTCTGTCAAAATCTTCTATCTTCTAATTCTTTCTCAATTTCTATCTGTGAAAAACAAGTATAAGGCATAGTGTAGTAATACAGGCTACCAAAACTTAGAAACATAAGATTGTGTGTAAAAATTTAAGATAACTAAAAGCAACTAGAGAGAAAAACTCCATAGCCCCAAAGTTAGAAAATTGAACACAAACTGGGGAAAAATCTTTCTTTGAGCTTTACTGATAATAAAAAAGCTCTTCTTTGAGCTTATGGGGAAGAAAAAGTTTCCTATGGAAGCTTTTGACATGGGGACAGCTGAAATGCTAAGTCCAAGTGGCAGGAGAAAGTGATTTCTCCCTGAGGCAAAAATGCCAGTGTAAAAAGCCAAAATTTAAAATTGGGAAGTTTTGGGAAAAGTTGGTCTTTCTCTCCTAGGGAAAAAATCTTTCTCTTAAACTAAAAAACTTCTTGAAAATTTTTTTGGGGAAAAATCTCTCTTAAAAAGCCTTAATCTTAAACTAAAAGCTCTCTTAAACTTTAAAGTCAGAACTCTCCCAGAAGGACAAAAATTACAATCACCTGAAGATATTAGTATGGAAATCACTTGTGATTAGTTCTAAGTAAAAGCAACAAACCTCTTAAGAGAGTAAAACCTCTCTAAGTTCTCTTTCAAGCTTTAAAAATCCTCCCTTGCAATACAAGAGGCAGGGACAAGTTCCTAAAAACCTCTTCTCTTCAATCTAGTAAAAGACAGTGTGTCAAAGTCCCCTGAGGGAAACACTTGGAAGAGTAAGGATGAAGAGATACAGAGAGCCCAAAAAGGCAGGAAACCTTACCTGAAAAAAGCAAAAAAGCTAAGCTTTTCAGTTACAGCCTCAAGGGTTTTGTTTCTGAGTGAGCATTTCAGAACAAAAGGTACTCCTAATTGCCCTATTGCAAAGATCCCCTTAAGTGATACCAACTCTGTTTAGCTTTGTATCCTCACTTCTGAGCAAATACCCAGAGGTCACTGGCCAGCATCTCTGAGTTGGAGTGCATTTTGGGGATACTAGGGTTCCTGCAGTTGCAAACTTCCTGGAGCACAGAGCTGAGGCAGAAAGGTGCAGGACCCAGGGGAAGATTGCTAATGAACAAACAAGGCTAAAGCCGGTGGGAACAGCACAATTGTCCGCTTTCCTACAAGTCCCGGGTTGATAGGTCCACAGCTGCAAAAAGAAATCTGAGAAAAGCTTTTCTACCAGAGAAAGCACCTTCCTGGGAAAGCAGTAAAGCTGAACTGTGTCTGAGACAGTTGTGCTGAGTCAGAAGCTGTCTGGGGAAAGAGCCCAGCTAGGGCAGAACAGAACTATCCAGGAGTAAAGCTTTCTTTTCTGTCAGAGAAAGAATCTTTTTGAGAAAAGCTTTGTTTCAACTGACTCCCTGTGAGATGAGGGAGTGTAGCCCTGAGGGGTGATTGCCTCTGGCATAAGCTCTGTCCTTGAGTTCCCAGACAAGCAAACAAAACCCACCAGGGGACTGGGACAAAACACCTGTCCTAATGTGAGCTTAGATAAGGCAAAAACCTCCCTTGTTAGATTTTCAGTCTGTATGCAAACCACAAAGACCCAGAAAACAGAAAGGGACTAAAGCCCCTACCTTCAGAAGCAAAAAAGCTGTCACTATGGCATTAGGAAATGTTTCTGGGTAGAAGGGATACACTGAGACCAAACTGGGTCTGGGAGAAAGACTGAAGAAACAGAAGGGACAGATTCCTCCCCAGAAAATGCATGACCTGTGAAAGCTAAGAGTTTGAGGCAGCTTGGGGGGAAGAAAGCCCCTACCTCCAAAGGCAGCTAGCAGAGGAACAGAGCAGCCTGAGATATCTGAAGCTCTGCATCTGGGGGGAGAGGAACAAGCAAAATGAGAATAAAATCAGTGGGAGAAAATCTCTCCGAAGGAGCTATGGAAAAGCTCTGTTGTAAATGTTTTTCACTGACTGGCTAAGGCAAACACAAGCCCCCAGGAAAATTGCTATTAGAAATTGCCCTCCTCAATGCGCACTAATGAGGCAGGTGCAGTTCTGGTCAGGGGCCAGTGTTTGATAAAGCATAGACACCTGTTGAAGCCAGCTGAGGAGAGAGAGACCCAATGTCCCATAACTGAAAACGTAAAACGCTTGTTCAAATCTCCCATTGCAAAAGCAAAAACTTTGTTCAAACCTCCCAGGCAAGAATTTGTAAGCAAGTCTGGTAAAAGAGAACTAGTTGACTCAGACCCAGAAAGAACTATGGGCAATGAAGTCCAAAAGCTAGCTTGCAATAAGGGATGATATAAGAGAAATGCATTCTGGGAAATGTAGTTTTTCAGCTAAAGTTGGCAATACTGTCCAAAAACTTTTCAGCTCAAAATGAAGTTTCTTCTCAAAGTAATACTAGAAAGCTTAATCTTTTCTCTTGAGAACTCGGATCAGACAAAAAGCTATCTATAAGAGCAAACAAGCCACTTTAAAATCCTTAAAACAAGGGAAAGCAGTTTATACACTGAATGTTGTCTTAGATATGAAGAAACTTATGTTAAAATTTAAAAAGTTATTTGTCTTTTGAACAAACACCCTGCAATGAGTGATTCCTTTGCAAATCTAATAAGGCAGAAAAGGAAACAGGCATTCAAAAAGAAATGACTGCTTTATAGATGGGGGAAAAAAAAACTTCAGAAAAAGTTGCTTCACCTGAAAGTTTCTTGTAAGAAATCAATACTAAATATCACAGCTGCTAATAATATCAGGAGTTAAAGATAATGAAGTGAAGATACTAAATCCTGAAAATGCTTTTTCTGAGAGTAAGCTAATGAAGGATATGTTTCATGAAAGAACATCTATGTTCTTGACTCCTTTGAATAGTAACAGTTTTGGTGAAAATATTGGAACTACAATAATCAAGTCAAAATGTTTCAACAAATTCAAGATGCTATTTCACAAAAGAAAGCTGCCATGCTTTGTGGGCCATATTAGAGCTCACTCCAATCTTCCTGGTCCATTAGCTGAGGGTAATGCAATGGCTGATAAGTTAAAGATAGCTGCATTATCCCAAGTGGAAATGGCTCAACAGTCACATGATCTTCATCATCAAAATAGTAAAAGCTTAAGAAAGCAATTCAATCTTACTAAAGAAGCAGCTTGTCAAATAATTAAACGATGTGGGGTATGTTCAAAATATTTTCCTGTCTCTCACTTAGGGGTAAACCCTTGACGTCTTCTTCCTAATCATCTATGGCAAATGGATGTTACTCTTAATGTAGAATTTGGCAAATTAAAATGTGTACATGTGACCATTGACACTTATTCAGGATTTTTAATGGCTAGTGCACAACCTGGGGAAGCTACAAAACATGTAATTGTGCACTGCTTGAAGTGTTTTCGTATATGGGTATACTAAAAATTATTAAAACTGATAATGGTTCTGAATATAGTAGTAAGGCATTTCAACAATTTTGTACCCAATAGGAAATCGCACATAAACAGGTATTCCTTATAATCCTCAGGGGCAAGGTATTGTAGAAAGGGCTCATAGCAGTCTTAAAATACAACTTCAAAAAATAAAAATAGAAAAAGAAATTTACCTTCAATCACCACATAATGCATTAAATCATGCTCTTTTTGTTCTGAACTTTTTGAATATGGATGTCCATAAGCAGTCTGCTGCAGATAATTTTGATACAGTGGCATCCAAGCAACCTTTGCTCAAGTGAAATGGAAAGATCCCTGCTTGGGGTCCTGATCCTGTGTTAACATGGGGTCGAGGACATGTTTGTGTTTTTTCACAAGAGGAGAATGAAGCTCAGTGGTTACTGGAGCATTTGGTAAGGAGCGTGGAACTAAGGAGGGTCAGCTCCAATGACGTTCCTATAAAGGAACCAGAATGAAAGTGGCTCGATTGGTGTTTCTGAGGTTTTGTCGCTGGAAACAGAGTTCAGAGCTGTGCCGCTTTTGGCTTCACCAGCTCCTTTAGAAAAATACTTTATATCACCTAATAGCTGTGCAGTATTTTGCAAAGAGCTTTACAGCAGCTAAATATGGTAATTTCACCCTCAGGGTGAAGTGAAGTTTTTCGGTAGAACAAACCAAAAGTGCTGCTGCAGTAGAAACGTTTGTCTGAATTGAAGCACTTAGGGGAGCTATTATGAATTTGGGGGAAGGGACAGCCTCTAGTTAAAAACCGTTTACCATTGACAGTGCATCTCTGCCGGTTCCAGAATGGCTGAGAGAACTTGCAACTTTGGGGTGTGGATTCGTCCTGAGAATGTTACAGTCCCTAGCAACAAGTATCACAATTCTATAACGACAACACTCACTAAATCCCAGTGTTGTATAGCAAAGCTGACTATAAACTCTAAACTTTATAAATGGTGTACATGCTTCCTGTCTAGTTAACAATAGAGACTGTGATAATTAAGAGTAAGTAGAAAAAGATAAATAAGAGATGTGAGTTGGTAGAAATTATTCTGTCTTGTTAGATCTGTGTTAAGAAATCTTTAGGTGTTTGCTAAGTTAAACATATGCTAATGGTAGCCCTATATGAGTTTGTAAAATAGATCTATAGAGTTCCTTTAAGAATATAAGCTTGCAAGAAGTATCTAAGGTAGTCTTAAGACATGTAGTAATAAGCTTGTAAGAAGTAAAGATGCTAGTTGTAAATGTAAGTTTAAATAAAAAATAAGAAGATGGAATTAATATAAGAAGTATATAAGAAGTAATAAGAAATATATTTGCTAAAGTAGTTCTATAGTTTCCTTAAAGAGTATAAATAAGTAGATGTTAATATGTTATATGTGAGTTTGTAAAAATGTGTAAATGTTGAGTGTGAGTTTATGCTTAAGCACATGTTGTATGTGAGTTTGTGAAAAAGTGTAAATAAAAATTGAGTGTGAATCTATGCTTAATGTAATTGGTGAAAGAACCTGATACACAGAAGGTAGTGTCCTAGTAGACTGCAAAGCAGGCAGTCTGAATGGTTTCAAAAGCTCCAGAAGCCACTAAGAAGCTAAGAATGGCAGACACCAGAACCAGCACAAGTCATCTGCAGCTGAGATCCATGGAAAATCAACACAACACAGAAAAACCTGAGCTAACATCAAAAATGGTACGGTTTAGAATAGTACTGTAACTAAAAAGGTCTCTGTGAGAACAAAAGTTGCAGAGATGTGTGTTTGAACTAAATTGTTAACCGCAAGAAGTTTTGGTTATAAAACTTCTCTTCATATTTGGAAGTGAAAGCCCGATACCAGAATTTACTTTTTTCTTTAACTTTTTGAACTTAAAATGAGAGAAAACTACAAAAAGACTTTGGTTATGGATTTCTTCATATTTGGAAGGCTAGTACCAGAATTTATCATTTGAATTTGGGGACTTAATAAATGAAATGAACAATAGTGATTTCATTGCAATGGGATAATTTTAAATTTACTTATAGTAATAACCTGGGAACTGTTTTCTGGAATTTGTGTTGAAAATGGAACTGTTTAAATGAAGAAATTTATTGTTTCTACCTAGACTAAAGATGCAGTTTTGTGTATGCATACATGCTTTATTAACTGTGGTGATTCATGAATTGTTCTGTGTTAAAAGTGCAATTGTTTTGTGGAACTGCTTATGTAAAAATGGAATTACTTTTGGAACTGGTTTTGTGTTGCAAATGGAACTGTTTAAATGGAAAAATTTGGGTTTTCTAACTAGGCTTGAGACTTTGATTAAATTATAAAGAAAGGGGAGAATTAATATTCTGTAGTCTATCTAATTTAAAAATATTTTCTTGTTTGGGTGCATTAATGTCATGTTTTGTTAGTAAGTAATGCAAAAGGGGTATATTAAGAAACTACTTTTAAAGTGTAAAAAGTTTTATTAAGAAACTGCTTTTGAATGTTTTGCTAAAAGTTTTCAACGTGTTAATAGTTAGATTGAGAATATTGCTTTGTAGGAATTATATAAGTTTGGGTTTTTTTCTAACCAGGTTTGAGATTTTTGTTTAAAATATTATAAAGAAAAGGAGGAGTTATGAGTGAATTAAGGTTGAATTACATTTGCAGAAATTATGTTTAACCTATTGGTATTAATGCACCCTGGTTTTGTGGAGTTAAGGAAATATTTAAGTTTGATGTAAATACATCAGAAGTTTTTCCTACGTTCTGTTAGCAAGAAATTCAAATGATTCTATTAACAGTTAAAGTTGTAAGACTGAGAAAATTGTTTACTATATATAGCACCATTTATGTTAATTAAAATGGTTCTGTAAATAGTTTGCTTTGAGTTATAAGATTGGGAGAATTGTGACTATGTATAGCAATATTTAAGTTAACCTGTTAATGGTAATGATGAAGTTAAGGGATTCTTTAAGTTTGCGATTGCATTAAGTTTTTGATTTAGAAAGGGCTTAATGCAGCTAGAGACTGTTGTAGTCACCTTGGACCTAATTCAAAACAGAAATGCCATCTATATCATCCTCTATTCCTATAATTGGAGGTGTAACAGCTATGGAGATTGCTGTAAGCTGTTAATGAGTTATTTTTTTTATATATATATCAAGAAAGGGGAACCTGGGGGAGCCTGTTTTCGGGTTCCTTGTGGCTTTACCCAGCAGGTCCACATAGAGGATGATTAGGGCCACAGGCCTGAGTGCAGGTGTCTGAAATGGTCTGCACTTGGCTGTGCTGGGGGAGGAGGTCTTTCGCTCCATCCCCTTGGCGTCTCTATAAATACCCTGGGGCAGAGACAGTCGGTCTGTTGGAAAAGGTTCCAGGTCCTTTCGAGGCTATCCTTTATTTTCTGTTTATCTCAATCCTTCTATCTAATATTTCCTGCTGCTCACACTCAAGAAAACTCTGGGGAGCTGTGGGGTTGGTGGGTAAACACCCCACAACCTTGTAAGCTACAATAATGACTAGCCTAGGAAAAGACATGCCCACTGTGAAATAGTAGTGTAAATGTCACGTAAGAAAGCAACCATGTTGTGATTAGATTTTTAAGTGTCAATGTACAAAATGAATTCCATGCCTGGCATCATTATTGGGCAAAGAACATATGACTAGATAGGTCACAGTACCTAAAGAAGAAACTGTTAGCATTATTCTACTAAATGGATAGAGTATTAAACCAATTTCTAATGATTCATCATTATATTAACCGATTAATACATGTATCAACCATTATCAGAAAAGCTTCTATTTGCATTAGGTAGCAATTAACACAGAGATCCACAACTGGGCTAGGTACCCAAAATAAGAGTTCAGAGTGCTCAGCCCTAAAGGGACCATCTATAGAACATCACCTCCTTCTAAGACTCAGGGACAATTGTAGAAGAGGGAAGATAGAGTGTAAGAGTCAGATATGGTGGATGAAATAGTATCTTCTGGACATAACAGGACAGCTGTAAACAGTGGCTTTTCAGTCCCACCCAGTCCCACAGCTGCTTTTAAAATAATAATTTAGAGGCTTATTATTAGTTGCAAAATGTTTTGCCTATTGTTCAGGCTTATTGCTAACTAGCACTTATAACTTAAATTAACCCATTACTATTTTGCCATGTGTCTCCTGCCTTTACCTGTGCTCTAATACATCTTGCTCCTCCAACAACTGGCTGGCTGGTGTCTGTTCCTGGCTCTGCCCTTCTTTTCCCTGTATCTCTGCTTGGATTTCCTGCCAAGTTCTATCCTGTATTGCTACAGGCCAAAGCAGCTTATTTATTAACCAATGGTAACAACACATATTCACAGCATACAGAAGGCTTATCCCACAGCATTCCCCCTTTCTGTCTAATCAAAAATGAAGGTTTTTCACTTTAACATAGTAAAAAATTACATATAACAAAACATCTCCTCCTGGAAGGACCAATTACTTCAAAGAGGTTGATGGGCATCAGAGAAGCTCATTATGGAGTTTGTTTTCAATGTGGCAATGCTAGCCATTTGGGCAAGAACCTGCTCTTGTCTGGACTGCTTGATGAACTAGATATGAAACTTTAAACTCACAAAGACAGGGCAGAGGATAAAGTATTTTTTTCTAATTTTTCCAAATGCAAACAGACTGAAAATTGTAACTGGAATTCTTACTTGATAACTGTTTTTGTTATATATAATTTTACTATGTTAAAGTTAAAACTTCATTTTTAACTAGACAAAAGGGGGAAATGATGTGGATTATGCTTATTGTTAATAATAAATTGATTGGTTGATGGCTGGGAAGGACGAAATTGAGCATGAAAGCCAGACTAGATGAATTCTGAGAAAAGGAAAGGCAGAGTGAGGAAGGTACCAGCCAGCTGCTGAGGAAGCAAGATGTATAGAAAATGTAGTAACAAGCCATGAACCACGTGACAAAACTTAGATAATAAATATGGGTTAATTTAAATGTAAGAGCTAACTAGGAATAAGCCTGAGCCATCAGCCAGACATTTATAATTATTATAAGCCTCTGAGTGATTATTTGGAAATGGCTGCAGGATGGGGTGTGACAGAGAAAAGCCTCCAGTTACAGACAGCTGAACATTCAAATTCACAGTGGTTGGGACACTTTGCACAAGACCTGTGTAAAGTCAAGGCAGACCAAATCCCAGCACAGTGAGGGTAGTTTGGCATAGTTTCATCCTAGCTGAGGAGACGTTGGCAACTGACAGCTGCTGAGGAAGAGGCAGAGTTAAGTTTCTTGAAGGATGTAGTCCCTGGTACATAGATCATACTCCAGTAGAAGGTCACATGTCCAAGAACATATGGCTACCCAAGTTGGATGTGATACAATAGAAAAAAGACACAAAGTTGGGTGGGTAAGGATGGGGACTGGATCTAGGAAGGTTTGATGGAGGGAAGTGAATACAATCAAAACACATTGTAGAAAATTCTCAAAGAATTGACAAAATATTTAAAATGTATATTCTACTTTGTAGCTTTGCTATTGTTTGGTAATATTTAATGATTCAGTATTTGGTTTTTTTTCTACCTACTAAAGGTAAAGGCTTGAAACATTAATTTCAGATCCTTTTCTAATGCATCCATCCTCTTAGCACTGCTGTAGTGGATAGCCATCCCAGCATTGGCTTTATAAATTTTTTTTCTTTCTATGGAAAATGCTTAAATTTTTATTTTCTAGCTCTTTTTTGACTCAGGTTGATTATATAGAAGTATGCAGTTTAGTTCTTATCTAATAACAGATTATGCATATATATTCATACCATTCTATTTTATGTATTTATTTTTCCTTTTTTATTTAGAAATTTTCTATTCACTTTACATACCAACCACAGATCCCCCCTCTTCCCTCTTCCCACCCCCAGGCTTCCCCTCAACCCACCCCCTATCCCCACATTTCTCAAGTCAAGGTCTCCCATGAGGAGTTAGCAGAGTCTGGCACACTCGGCTGAGGCAGGCCCAAGCCCCCTGCCCCCAGCACCAAGGCTGTACAAAGTGTCACACCCTAGGCACTGGGCTCCAAAAAGCCTGCCCATGCACTTGGAATGGATCCCGATCCCTCTGCCTGGCAAACCACCCCCGCAAACAGTTCAAGCTAAACAACTGTTTCTCATATCCAGAGAGCCTAGTACAGTCCTATGGGGGATCCACAGCTATTAGTCCATAGTTCCTGGGTTTCTACTAGTATGGCTGGTTGTCTATGAACATTTTCCCATTGTGATCTTTATACCCCTGCCAACAGAATCCCTCCTTTCTCTTATCGATTGGATTCCCAGAGCTCAGCCAGGTGCCTGGCCATGGATCTCTGCATCTGCTTCCATCAGTCACTGGATGAAGGCTCTATGGTGACAGTTAGGGTATTCACTAATCTGGTCACCAGAGTAGACCAGTCCAGGCACCCTCTTGACCATTGCCATTAGTCCAATATGGGGTTATCCTTGTAGATTCCTGGCAACTTCCCTGGCACCCTGACTTTTCCTATTCCCATGGCGTCTTCATTTATCATGGTATCTCTTTCCTTACTCTTCCATTCTGTCCTTGTTCCAGCTCAAAACTTCCATTTCCTTATGTTCTTATTCCCCACTCTTTGCCCTCCATTACCCCCCTTACTCCCAGTTTGGTCAAGTAGATCTCATCTATTTCTCTTATGCTGTGTTATCTATGTGTCCTTCTTAAGGTCCTCCTTGTTAGCTAGCTTCTCTAGAGCTATGGGCTGTACTCTGGTTATCCTTTGCCTTACATCTAGTATCCACTTATGAGTGAGTACATACCATGTTTGTCTTTCTGAGTCTGGGTTACCACACTCAGGATGATATTTTTTAGTTCCACCCATTTTCCTGCAAATTTCCTGATGTCATTGTTTTTTCACCCCTGAGTAGTACTCCATTGTGTATATGTGCCATATTTTCTTTATCCATTATTTGGTTGATGGGCATCTAGGTTGTTTCCAGGTTCTGGCTATTACAAATAATGCTGCTATGAACATAGTTGAGCATGTGTTCTTGTGGTAAGATTGATCATTCCTTGGGTATATGCCCAAGAGTGGTATAGCTGGGTCCTGAGGTAGATTGATTCCCAATTTCTGAGAAACCACCATACTGATTTCCAGAGTGGCTGTACAAATTTGCATTCCCACCAACAGTGGAGAAGTGTTACCCTTGCTCCACATCCTCTCCATCATAAGCTGTCTTCAGTTTGATCATAGCCATTGTGACAGGTGTAAGATGGTATCTCCAAGTCATTTTTATTTGCATTTCCCTGTATTCTAATTCAGTTATGTTTGGCTAAAGAACAAGCATTGTACATTGTGAATTTCTCTTCTGTTTCAATAGTCAACCTGAACTTAAAGAGACCATTTCTTGGGGCTAGGGCTAGATTTGTCAAGAAAATGCTTGTCTCCCAAGCATGAAGACCTGAGTTCAAGCACCACAATCCAGGTAAAAATTATTGCATAATTGGGGTGCACTTGTAATTTCAATGCTGGGAAGACCTCAGTGTCAGCCATTATAGTCTAATTAGTGAGCTTCAGGCCAGCAAAAAAATATGGCATTCCTGAGAGTTGTCATCTGGCCTCCACATTTTAGAGACAGAGACAGAGAGAGGGACAGAGAGAGGGACAGAGACAGAGAGAGGGACAGAGACAGAGAGAGGGACAGAGACAGAGAGAGGGACAGAGACAGAGAGAGGGACAGAGACAGAGAGAGGGACAGAGACAGAGAGAGGGACAGAGACAGAGAGAGGGACAGAGACAGAGAGAGGGAGACAGAGACAGAGAGAGGGAGACAGAGACAGAGAGAGGGAGACAGAGACAGACAGAGACAGACAGAGACAGACAGAGACAGACAGAGACAGACAGAGACAGACAGAGACAGACAGAGACAGGGAGAGACAGACAGAGACAGGGAGAGACAGACAGAGACAGGGAGAGACAGACAGAGACAGGGAGAGACAGACAGAGACAGGGAGAGACAGAGAGAGGGAGAGACAGAGAGAGGGAGAGACAGAGAGAGGGAGAGACAGAGAGAGGGAGAGACAGAGAGAGGGAGAGACAGAGAGAGGGAGAGACAGAGAGAGGGAGAGACAGAGAGAGGGAGAGACAGAGAGAGGGAGAGACAGAGAGAGGGAGAGACAGAGAGAGGGAGAGACAGAGAGAGAGGGAGAGACAGAGAGAGAGGGAGAGACAGAGAGAGAGGGAGAGACAGAGAGAGAGGGAGAGACAGAGAGAGAGGGAGAGACAGAGAGAGAGGGAGAGACAGAGAGAGAGGGAGAGACAGAGAGAGAGAGAGAGACAGAGAGAGAGAGAGAGAGAGAGAGAGAGAGAGAGAGAGAGAGAGAGAGAGAGAGAGAGAGAGAGAGAGAGAGAGAGAGTGAATTTCAGCATGTATCCTAGGCTGGTTTACAGGTTTCTATGTATTCTAGAGTAGTCTAAATGTTACAATGTACCCCAAGGTGGTCTTGAACTCACTACCCTCTTGTATCAGCTTCCAGAGTGCTGAAATTACAAGCGTGAAATCATCATATAAACATTCTTTTAATTTTATAAACCAGAATATGATCTGCCTTGGGAAATATTACCAGGAAACTTGAAAAAATATCTTTGTGTTATTGATGATTGGAATGGCATTTAAGTCAATTCGTTCTTAATGTGTGCTAATTTTCTGATGCTTATGTTATTTTCTGTTTCATTTTAGAAAACAGTGTTGAAATTTGAACTGTAGTTCTTTCTCCATTCTTTCTCAGCTTTTCTTCATTTATCCACAAGCTCAGATATTGATTCATGAATCTTTTACATTATCATATTTCTTGATGAAGGAAATCCTTTGGCATTATTAAATAATCTCCTTTACTCACATCAGTGTTCTTTGCTCCTTATTTGTATTCCTGATATTAAAAGAAGTCCAGTCTTTTTTTGATTTGTGTTAACATAGTGCATCTTGTCCCATCATTTTAATTTTATCTACTAATGTTTTAACTTTGAAGTGTTTTTCTCTTAGCTAGAAAGTTTGTTTTACTTTTTATTAAATTATCATTTATCATTATGTGTGTATACTGCATCAACATCATTCCCACCCCTCCATCCCCACCTCTACTTTCTTCTATGCTCCTTTTCAATTTCATGACCTCTTCTAGCTTGACTCTCTGACTTCCAGTGTTAGTGTTTTAGATGTGTATTAACCTTTTTTTTTCAGCCAACCTCACCTTGCCAACTCCTTAGCTGATCCTGTTTCCATGAATCCCCAGACTGAAAGCCTCTGAGTCTTGACCCCTAAGAGTCTCAGCTGAACTACTGCTAAAATCTTCTTGTTCCTGGTGCTCATGTCTTATATACCTTTCTGCTTCCTGCCATCACCTCCTGGGATGAAAGACCTGTATCCTTCCCAAGCAAGATATGAGATTTCAAGTGTAGAGATTAAAGGTGTATGCCACCACTGCCTCGCTCTGTTTCCAGTGTGACCTTGAATTTACAGAGATCCAGATGGATCTCTGCCTCCAGAGTGATAGGATTAAAGGCATGTATACCACTGTTTTCTGGCCTCTATATCTATCTAGTGGCTGGCTCTGTCCTCTGATTCCCACATAAGTTTTATTTGTTAGAGCACAAATAAAATATCAACACATTTCCCCTTTTTTGTCTTAATAAAAAAGTTATAACTACTATAAGAAAAACTATATACAAAAGTACAATAAGTATATACAATATATACAGCCAAGAATTACATTAACAATGTCCAATTCATTAACATTTGTCAAATTCAGACAAAAAAATTTCATTATCCTATTTTGGTGACTCCAATATGAAATTTGTATACAATATACAAAAATCCAATCCAAAGTAAAATATTTAAAACTAGTAGTTGCCTTTTAAAAGTAGATTCACTAATCTGACCATATCTATATCCTCTTTACAGAATAGATTCGATAATCTACCCTTTATCTTATATCTACAGATTTCTGGGCCTCTCTCTCTGGTTCTCTATCTAACTATTTTGCTTCCTCTTTCTCCCTCTTTTTCATACTACTTCATTATGTTCTTAGTAATAAGGATTGCATCTCCTATACTAAAGAGTTTTTCAAGTCTTTCCACTTTATCTTGTCATTAAAGAGCCCAATAGGCATTATTAGGGTTCCTAAGCAGTCAGCAGCTGCAGTTAGGAAGCTCACTTTGTTTCATGCATTTTAATAATCATTATCAGGTGCTACCTTTGTTCAGTTTCTGAAGAACATTACTCAGTGTATTTGTTTACTTCACAGTTGCTGTGTAAGATGAGAAGATAAATGTGGTCTGTGTATTTTCAATTTAGCCAGAGTAAAAGTCTCATCTCATATTTTTGACATTTATTTTTTGACATGCAATTACATATTTTGTGAGTGGAGCACACATCATATAGTATGTGTTTGAAGGTCAGGGGACAATTCTGTGGTGTAGATAATTTCCTCCCACCACGTAGCTGCTTCTTCCTTTTCATACTACATTCCCTGTTCAACAACTCCAAAAGAACAAAATAAAAAGCAGTGATTCCCCTCCAGTGTTCACTACTGAATCACATAAGCCAGAACTAAAAGGTATCCTCTTCTTCCCTTAACATCTTACTTCTCTAACTTTGTAATTTGTCACAAACTTTGTTCTTTCCCATAATCACTCATCCAGGATAAATACAATTAATGTATGATTGGTCTCTTCTTCCAATACTGTCCTATAGCAATGCATTATTTGTATCACATAACTCTCATTTAGAGTTATTCTAAAAATGACTAACAAAAATCCTGGAAATGCATTTTTTAATTTATTTAGTTAATGTGTATTTTATGATAGAGGTTTAGTAAATCCAAAAGTTGTTTGAAGATGAAGTGAAAGACTGAGTATGCTATGCTGGAATTAGTATTATCAATATAGATGCACTACACATAAACATCTGTATTCATATGCATATGTACTTACTTGTGTACACATGTTTATAACTATATGTAGGTCTGTATATAGCATGTCAATGCACATATGTGTGCATACACAAATGTGTGCCTATCATTTCTAAGTTCTGTTCACTGCAATAGCAGCATAATTGCTTCTGTTCCAAAGAGAACATCTAGCACACAGAATATAACTCCTTATGAAAGATCTATTTTTGAAAAGTGACTGGTAGGATGAATTAGACAACACACAAGATAGTCAAAAATGAATCATACTTCTATTAAACAGTTTTTCAAACATGGCATGACCATATCAAAAGAACACAGAAGCCAAACTGAAATGATTCAGAATAGGCAAATATGGCAAATTGGAAACTAAATTTTTCACCAAACTGAATAATGTTATTGTCAAATGCATCAAGATGAGAAAATTCATACAGGTGATTAATTAACTAATTAACTAAAGGGAAATACATATGCCTTTTAATAATGCCCTCTTCAAAATATATAGGATATATAAAGGATTTGTAGCCATCACTGTCATTGTTTATGTAAGATAATAGTTGGAAGAGGAGCAGAGTAGTCTCAATATTAGCATTTCTCCATCTGTTATCTATTAAGTATAAGCTGAAAAATGGTAATTACACGGTGCATGACCTGGTAGACATTAAGATTTAAATATTGAACAAGGCACACACACACACACACACACACACACACAGAGACAGACAGACAGACAGACTGACTGACTGACTGACTGGATCTTTCTTGGGGAATTATTCCAGAAAGAGTCAATTAGCTCTTGTGCTTTTATTTTAAAAAATGAATAAAGAATACCTTAGCAACATCATAAAGGAGTAACTATCAGATTGTGGGTTAAAAGGGCATGGTGATGTTCAAGCCTGGATGGAATCCAAATCAAGGGCATTGTTATAAGGGACATTTCAGTTATAATTAGGAAATCTAAATAGGACCACAAATTAGAAATGAGTATTAGGTTAAATTGTATGTGTGTTATTTATAAACTAATTCCTTTGTTTTATGAAATTATATAATGAAGTCTTTAACAATAAAAAGGCATATTATATGTGACTATGAAATTGGGGAGATTTAAACACATATACCTGCATACCTGCCATTCAACATAGCCCATAGCATAATGTATTTGTCTTGCTTAATGAAATCCTACAAAACTAGATGTGAGGTCACTCACTGAAGTGAAAGATTAGAATGAAAGTCTAATGTTCAGAGTGAAGAAACTCAACTGTACACTAAGCCTCTTGGTCAACAGAAGGCACTTTATTACTTTTTTAAGCGGCAATGTCTTAGCAGAGGGCTTTTAGAAGAATAACTGACCTCCAAGCCCAGGTCGTAGCCGGTTATCATAGCCGTCCAGAAGCCGATCCAAGATTCTAGTGAAGATAGTGATGTTATCAGTGCTGTCGTCAGGAATATCTGGAGCATGCTTGGGAGAGAGTCTGCAAAGGAAAATATGAGTTTTTAATAGGCAACAATTACATGACTAACCATTTGAATTCTAGATTTCACTAAGTAGACAAGGCAAATTTAATAGCTGTACATCTTGACCACAGAGCAAGCAATTTGTATTTGCTACAATAATTGCCTGTGTCGGAAGAGAACATTACTCAACACTTGCACTCTTCCTTCTACATTTGAATGAAGTTTGCCAGGTACATGTTCTAGCCTCATCTCAGCAGCAGACAAACAAACAGAAATCCTGGACACAATGTTGCTGGGAAGAATACCTGGCAGACATCTTATTGCTCAAATTAGAGAAGAAAAATGTTATTACTGAGAACTTAACCTCCAATATCGTCCAGAGAGACACATGATTACAGAAGAACAGAGTCAGATAAAACCTTGAACTACCTACCCTCAGGCCCCACCATATAGAGACAACAACCAAAGCCAGTAGTAGTTTAGAAAATGCAGAGTGTCTCTTCTCTCTCATTTTACACATGTAGAAACAAGCTGAGAGAAGAAACCAAATTTTCTCACACTCATCACTAACAGAGGCAGAGATAGGACAATATTTGAAAACTCTGATTTTCTACCCCATCCTACTTTCTTTGATTTGGATGCCTTCTGAAAGCCCTTCTGAGTACGATGTGCTTTTCTAAACACATAATCATGTCCAAACACTATGATAGATGTTTTTACTCTCTATAAGAAGAGCTTGATGTTATTAGAGAGAACAAGGATTTTTGTTTTGTTTGTTTGTTGTCATAGTTGTTTTTCTTAATCACTAAATAATATTGCATTTGTAAAGTTACCACATTTTCTTTATTCATTCATCAGATAATGAATATTTTGGCTTTTTCCATTTGCTGGATACTGTAAAAAGAGAAGCAATAAACATTGTTGAGCAGTAGGCATCTATATAGTATGAAATGGAGTCCTTTGGATATAAATCCAAGATCATGTGGTGGATCTTCTAGCTTTCTGAGGAACTTCCATAGTGATTTCCATATTATTTCCATTGTGGCTGCACCAGTTTTCACTGCCACAAACAATGACTAAAAATTCCTCTTTCCCCATATCCATGCACGTATCTGCTTTCATTTAAGCTTTCTCATCTTTGCCATACTGACTGGGGTAAGATGAAATCTGAAATTAATTTGAAGTTGCATTTCCTGATGGCTGAGGATAGCATTTTAAAAGATTTGATCCATTTGTATTCTTTTGAGAACTCTCTGTTCAGTTTTATAACCTATTTTCAGTTGGGTTTGTATTCTTAATGCATCTTGTAACCCTCAGCAGAGAAGCTTCTATTTTCCATAGATAGATATTAACACAGAGACATATAATTGACCAGGGTACAGAGAATAAAAGACTGTAGAATTCACAGCCCTTGGAGACAAATAAATAAAATAAATATTTATTTTGAGAATTTAATGTATGAGTACTATACTTAAATCATTTACACCTTCTCCTCCTCCCAACTCCTCCCGTGTCCTCCATATTCCTTCTCAAATCTTTAATTAATTTGTTATATAGGATATGATGTACATATGTACATATAAATATACTATGCTAAATGTTCTTTACATATGCATGTGTTTATAGCTAAACACTTGGGATTGGATAACCTGTTGGGGGTCCTCATCCCTGAAGAAGACTGATTCTCCATCTCTCAGCAGCTATTAATTATCTTTACCTATGGATAGAGCCTTGAGAGATGTCCCCCATTCTTGGTGGCATGTCAACTGCATGGAAAACAATATTCCCTACCTTAGAAAGCTTGGGAAGGGGTAAGTAAATTACCTTGCAAGTGAGGACTGTTTAGTTTCTACCCCAAAACTTTTAGTAATGAAATGAGAAACCTTTAAAAGATGTGTAATTTTAGGCTATGAGAAAAACTTCATAGACCATGTACAGATTAAGTACTGGATGTCAGTACCACAAGTATTAGTTAAACCTCATTAAGGATCACAGTGTGTTTATGTTCAGGGAAAGCAAGAGAAGCACATCTGTAGAGTTGCTGATACAGTTCATACAACAACACAGAGAAAAGAAAAACGCACTTCAACAAAAGAATGGCAATTTCCCTAATTCTGCATATCTCCTAGAAAAAAATTAACTTTTATAAAAAATTCTAAAATACTGGGCAGATCATATCTCTCCACTGCTCCCAGGGCTTCCATAAATCTTGAAGGGTTACCAAATAGAATCCCAGTTCCTTAGCCTGATATTCATAGCATTCTATATATCTTCTCAATATATGTTTACAGTTATAAATTCCACTACTTCACTTTTGTATCAGAAATTATAGCTATATTAGTTTATTTCATTTCTCAGTATCCTCAGCATTTTCATTCTCCAAGAGCAGTCTTTCCCATTAGTGTGAAGTCAAACTAAAAATTCAACCCTAAGAACATTCATTACACATTATTCAGGTAGTAATCAGAAACACCTGAAATCCAATTGCATATATTGTACTATCTGTAAGAAGGTATTTGATAAAGAATGAATGGAGTTTGGCTAGGACATGTGTATATAACCTATTATGGTTCAGATATAAAGTGTCCTCCCAAATGCTAATAATTTGAAGGTTTTGTCCTCAGTTGATGGTCATATTGAGAAGTGATATGAATAGTTTATATTAGTTTATA
Organism: Onychomys torridus; assembly: GCF_903995425.1. Lineage (NCBI taxonomy): Eukaryota > Metazoa > Chordata > Mammalia > Rodentia > Cricetidae > Onychomys > Onychomys torridus. The sequence continues at coordinate 50,204,521 of NC_050466.1, forward strand.
TTAAGTATTATTAGGAATTGATTGGGGTCTAGTGGAGGAAATAGGCCACTAGGAGTTTGCCCTTGATGTTGTGTGAGTGTGTGTGTGTGAGTGTGTGTATTCTCTATCTCTCTCTCATTCATTTCTTTCTCTCTGCCTCTATGTCTGTGTGTGTGTGTCCCCCACCTTTCTTCTTTCTTAGAAACCATGAAATAAATGGTGTTTGCACAACAAGCTGCTGCCATAATGCTATGATTCACTATTTATAGGATAAGAAGCAATGCAGCCAAGTGACCATAGACTAAAATCTCTGAATCTCTGAGCCAAAATAAATCATTGTTTCTTTCAGTATTTTTTCATAGGGACAAAAAGTGACATATGATCTTTCTCAAGAACAGCTGTTCTTTTTTGTAAATAGCTTACATAGACTGGTAAACTAGAAAACTCTCAGCTTGAGACACAACGACAACATGTTCCCTACCTCTTCACATTAACTTGTTTTTACAAGTTTATTTAAAATAATGACTAAGTTCTTCATGCTTTCTTATGAACTTAGAAGGAATTGCTGTATAAAATCACAAAGACTGACAAACATCAATACAAGTTATTCATTATGAAAGTAGTTTCATGAGTCAACTTCAAAATATGTAAACAAGAAATAAACTCAAAAGTATGATACATCACATAAATTTACTGTTATGATTTGGGTTCACTTTCATTTAAACTACTTTTCTTTTCATTACTTAGAAATAAATACAAAAAACTATTCTACTTTTTCTCCTTGTTTTTGAGCTGAAGAAGTGTGGACATTTAAACTGAATTTCAATTTGTGCTTTAGGATTCAGAAAGTGCCCAACTGGTATCTCTCAGGATTGAGAAATGGTCAAGAGGGGGCCAATGCCTTTGGAAAACTTAGCTACTCTATGTTATAGATGATGAAACAGCAAAGTGACAGAGCATGATTCTATAAAAGAACATAGGCAGAGATCAACTTCAAATGATTAACAACTCAAAGTTTGCAAAGAAGTCACAGTTTACTTACTTTAAAACACTGCCATAAGGGTGCATAATTTTCCAAGTCTCTCATATTTTATCTGAATTATTATAACAATGGTACTCATATATGAGGCAACATTCTGATAAGAGAACTTTTATAAACAATCTATAAATGACTTATAATAAAGTTTCTGTGGAGAAAAATAATATAAAATAAGAAAGCTATAATGTTAGAAGCATTATCTAGCCTACCACTATTTGATCCTTACCTGATACCCACAACTCTAATTAAAGCAATAAGCTGGACACTAGTTCAAAACACTTTAGTCCATCCTAGAGCCTGAAATCCTCACACTGGAGATTCCTGAATGTCATTGCCTTAAACAAATTACCAAATGAAACATCAGCAAAACTGACATTATGCAATAAGAAGTCAAAACATTGTCTATAGAGCTTACTTAATCATGGCCTCACATACCCATCTTTGTAGCTAGTGATTTCTCCAGTCCCGCCAGGCCTGCAGCAACTCAGACCCAAGTAAAAACACAGACTTATATTACTTATAAACTGTATGGCTGTGGCAGGCTTCTTGCTATCTAGTTTTTATATCTTAAATTAACCCGTTTCTATTAATCTCTAAGTTGCCACATGGCTTGTGGCTTACTGGTACTTTACATCTCACTTCTCATGGCGGCAGCTAGCAGTGTCTCCTGACTCAGCCTTCTACTTCCCAGAATTCTCCTCTCTCCTTAAGCTGTCTGCACTATACTTCCTGCCTGGCTACTGGCCAATCAGCATTTTATTTATCAATCAATTAGAGCAACACTTTCACAGCATGCCAAAAGACATCCCACAGCACATCTTCATACTGCATCACAGAAACTACATTTCCATTTTACAAGGAAAAAATATCAAATGGCATTTCCTAGCTCTCCAGGTGCTATAAGAAAACTACACTCTACCAAGTCATATGGTTAAGACAATAAGTAGTCAAGTTTGAAAGAGTACTATATATCAGCTAATTCTTATTGTGAAAAACAAAACACTGTAAGTGACTGATAGAATAGGGCCCATCACCAGGCTCTGTTGGTTTCAATCTGAGCTCTGTAACTCTTTAGCTATGACAACACAATCCCTATCTCCATATTTTATCTCTAAAATGGGCTAACAGAATCATCAAACTAATAGTTTTATTGTATTACATACAGATGAACCTATAGAAAGCATTTAGAATAGTGTTTCATATATAGTAAAATATAAGCTTTAAATTAATATGGTGGAATAAAAGAACTATAAACACAAGTATAAAATTTCAATTTGAGTTTTCAAAAATCTAATTATAAGCCTGAGATGTTTGGTGTATGTCTGTAATTCCAACATTCAAAAATCTAAGGCAGGAGATCAATCCAATATTGAGGTCAGCCTACACTGTATAGCAAGTGTATAGCTAGCATGGGTTGTACATAAAAAAATCACAGGGTTTTTTGTGTTTTGCTTTGATTCTATTTTAGAAAAAAAGCCAGGCATGGTGGCACCGATACCTAAAATCTCAGCACTAGGGAGGCTAAGCCACCCTGGGCTACATCATAAGACCTTGTCTCAAAACAGACCCTTCAATTCTAATTAACAAAAGTATTCAGTAATAACAAGCTGGGAGTGGTATCTGATAAACCATATTACATCAGGAGAGGATCTGAAAGAAATGAGAATTACCACGTGCAGATTACAAAGTAAGGAAAAAGTTTAAGAGCTATTTTCTGTGGAATATCATTCTGTATGCTGTGAATGTGTTGCTCTGATTGGTTGATAAATAAAATGCTTATTGGCGAGTAGCCAGGTAGGAAGTATAGGTGGGATAAGCAGACAAGGTGAATTTTGGCAAGAGGAAGGCTGAGTGAGGAGATGCCAGCCCACAGTCCAGGAAACAGCATGTACTGGTACACAGGTAAGCCACAGAACATGTGGCAACATATAGATGAACAGAAATGGACTGAGTTTCAGTGCAAGAATTAGTCAGTAGTAAGCCTGAGCTAATGGCCAAGCAGTTTTAATTAATACAAGCCTCTGTATATTTACTTGGGTCTGAGCAGCTGTGAGACTGGTGGGTGGGAGAGATTTGTCTGACCACAGGCCAGGTGGGACACAGTAAAACTTTCAGCTACAGCTATTAGAAATATATGGAAATTGTATGGGGTCCTGTAATTGGTAGATATTGTAAGAAAGCAGCCTTCAGATCAGTATAGGAAATATCTCCCACTTCCCTGCTTAAGCTATGCTCTGTGCTACCAATGCAGCTTACTGTTGATTAGAGTATAATGCAGAAAATATTCCTGTGTAGGCTAATATGCTAAGTATTTGACAGTATCTTAGGTCTTAAGTATGGTTTTGAAATTTTAAGATTTGACAAATTAGTGCTAAAAGTATAAATGTATTGATTCTGTGATTATGAAAGGGTTGTTCTTTTCATCCTTATACTCCAAATCATAATTGATAAAGTGGTCAACAGAGGTGTCAGTTTATGTTAAGATTAAAAGAACTGAGAAATATGTTTTTTAATTATTGTTAAATTATATGTATGCATGTATGCCTGCATGAAGTTATGTGAACATGAGTACAGAAGACCACTAAGGCTAAATATGTCAAGCTGTGGATATATGTATGCTGTGAATGTGTTACTCTGATTGGTTTATAAATAAAGTGCTGATCCAGGCAGGAAGTATAGGCAGGACAGAGAGGAGAATTCTGAGAACAGGAGGGCTGAGTCAGAAGATGCTCCAGCTGCCACCATGAGAAGCAAGGTATAAAGTACTGGTAAGCCACGAGCCACATGGCAACTTATAGATTAACAGAAATGGGTTAACTTAAGATATAAGAACTAGATAGCAAGAAGCCTGAGCCATTAGGCCAAACAGTTTATAAGGAATACAAGTCTCTGTGTGTTTACTTGGGTCTGAGTGGCTGCAGGCTTGGGTGGGACTGGAGATAACTGCAGCTATAGCGTCAGATCCTGTAGAGATGAAATTGTAGGTGATTGTAGGCCTCTGGATGTGGGTGCTGGGAACTAAACTCAGGTCTTCTGTAAGAGCAATACATATTCTTAATCCAAGATACCTCTCTCTAGCCATGAGACTATAAGTTTCAAGATGAATACAAAGTCAGGCTATGTTATGTAACAAGAAATAATGAACTCCCCCAATATCTTCAATTCAACTTAAATTATCAGCCATCACCATTATCACTACTATATAATCATTTTTGTTTGTTTTTTGTGACAGGGTTTATCTGTGTAATAATCCTGACTGTCCTGGAACTTGTTCTGTAGATGAAACTTGCCTTGAACTCATAGATATCCACCTGTCACTGCCTCCAGAGTGCTGTGACTAAAGTCCTGTGCCACCACCACCCAGCACTACCATATAATCTTGATTCAGAAAAAAATGTAAATATACAGTGTCACATCACTTTAGATCATAGCTTCTAATGCACATTGTACTATGCAACTACAAGTCTTAGTCCCCAATGTTTTTCATTTACCCTCCTGGATACAATTTTTGAGAAAGGGTCTTATATATCCCAGGCCATATATACAACTTCTGATTTTTCTGGTCCCACATACTAAGTGCTGAAATTATAGGCATGTGCGACAATACCCCAAACCAGATACATTTTTTTTCTCTCTTTCCAGAATTTGGCATGTGGCAACTATATTGATAAGGCTCCTTGGTTCCCTGAATTTAACTTAGGTTGTCCACCATGGCTAAAATGTTGCATAAAGAAAGGTAAATTTAGGCTTACAGTTACTGAGCTCTCAAATCTCCTTAGGTTCTTTCCTTCCCTCAACTAAAGATCATCATACCTCATAAGAAAACATGCTTTCCATGATCTATCATCTGCTTGTTTTGAGTTCTTCACTATTCCTTGTGGCTTCCTTATACCTACACCACAGTGAGTCATTTTGCAAATTCACCCTGTTCAAATAGTCTCCAATGAAGTGCTTCATTTGTATCATTTGGGACCTATACTGACTCAGCAAACTGAAAAACCTTGATATAACATTCATGTGGTACTCACTAGTTGGTAATATGCCTGTTGAACCTTTACTGAACTACTGATAGTTGATCATTTTTATATATTTACATATATAGTTCTAATTTGTTGAGGGCCAGAATATTAAATCATAAAATATAAGTAGTAAACTGTATTTGTTACTTGAATCTGAACTTTTTTCTGTAGCTTTTCCTCAAAAATATAGCAGTAGAATATTGTGTGAAACTATTCCAGGGAGGCGTGAATAAACATCTACTGACTTTAGATAGTAAATGACAACAGACCAAAGTATGACTATTACCTAAGTGTAATTTGGTGAACTAATGAGTTTTGTCAGAGTTACTTACACAATGGTATCACCAAAAGCCCATCCCAGCATGGGTGACAGTTCACAAAAGCTGAAAACTTGGAGTACACTACTCAACCTTCAGGTAACTCAACAAGTTGGATAGTGTCCTTTCCAGGTACCTAAGTTGGCATAAGACTTTTCTGGTCAGCTCAGCTAGTCTCTGCTTCTTCTAGACATCTCACTTTGTCTGAGAGTGTCTCTAAGCAATCCATAGAGCCTATTTATATACAGTAAGGGAGGGAGTGACCTAGTGAATCTAGTCAGAGATTTTCAGAGACTTCTTGAAGCTATTACATTGTTTACATCCTGACCTTAATGAACTTCTCTGCAGTATAAAAGGTTTTGCCTCTCTTTAGAACATCCTCTTGTTTTACCTTCCTTTTCATATCATATTTTAAAACAAGCTTCCTTCAAAGATGAAAGGTTTAACCTCAGAAGAAATTGTTATATAATAAAGTATCAGAGAACTATGCTCTGGGTCTGACTTGTCTAATAACTTACTATGAAGTCTTAGGAAAATATTTTTTTCTTTCTTAGCCTCAGTTAATTTAAGTATGAAATTTAAGATTAAAATAGATATTGTATGTGTGTTCTTCAGCAACTGCCCTACTAAAGCTCCAGGATCTGGTATTCCTGACTATACTGTTAGTTCCTAGAAAACATTAACTATCTTCCCAAAGTATTCTTTACATTAGAATGATCTGGAGCATCTGGTCTAATACAAATTGTTGGGAGGTTTCCTCCAAGTTTCAGTATTACAACCTTCTGCAAAGCCAGCCCAAATTCGGGCTTGCAAACACCAAAAACTGAGAATTATTGGTCCTAACATAAGATTTAAATTAAGAACTAGTGAATAGGCCATTGTTGACAATCAAAGCTGCTAGAAGAAGCAGCACAGGAGATGTAATAAAATAAATGAAAAAATGATATAGCAAATGGATTTTTTAAAACATATAATTAAGAAGATATGAAAACAAACAAAAGGAATCAATAGCTCTTTTAAGTATGAGAACTGTCAATATACACCATATATTTTAAATTGAGTTAGTTTATTTATTTCTAGTAAATATAAAGAGTGTCAAACTTAATATCCAGACACAAGTCTTGGGTAGTCTCATCCATACAAAGCATGAGTTATTTTTAACTTGAAAGAGAATAAACAAGAAGAAGTATCTAATTCAAGAGATATATAATCATTTTGCCCTTGCTGTAAAACCAAACTCTGCTGTTTCAGGAAGGATTTATTTTCCTCTTATTTGACATAATTGCTAAGATGCTTAAAGATCTGTTTTTCTAAGCTCAAGCAGGATGTTAGAAAACAATGTAAACAGGAAAGGTGACAACAATGAGAATAAAAATAAAAAGCAGCTGTGGGAGAAATATAATAAATGCTCTTTCTTAGAACAAAAATTAACCAAGAAAGGGAACTACTCTGTTCAAAGTCTTTAAGATGATAGGAAAATATGTAATACATTTTTAGAAACTTGATCCTCCAAGTGAAACTTTAAAAGCTTCTAGACTCAAAGAGGTGAGTTTTATTCATTTAGAATCTCTACCTTATTTAGAACACCTATCTTAGTCCAGGGAAATCAGAATAAAGGAATTAGTAAGACAGAAATGTTTTAATTTCCCATATTGGGACCATGGATATGCAAAAATTCTAAGAATACAATTCCAGTCTTGTGTCACTCAAACCCAGAGATTATTGTAAAATGCTGATAAAAGAAAAATACAGAATATATTAAAATAACTATCCTCACAAAAGTAATGAGGAACAAATTCCATTTCCAAGAATATTGGACAAATAGTCAAATGTAAAAAAAAAAAATTAGAGGGGCCATACCAAGGAATAAAATAGCTATAACTTAGAATCAGAAAAATAAATACTAGCTGTTTTCTTTTATGTATGGGATCCAGAATTTTAAAAGATACAAAAAAGCAAAAGAGATTCTATTCATGAAGAGGAAAGGAATTTGTAAGAAGAGATAGGAAGGGCCAAGAGAGGGCAATAGGTGTGAGTATAAACAAAATATATACAATGAATGAGAATGGCATAATTCCTTTAAATATATGCTAATAAAAATGTAAAGTAAAAAAAAAATGAAAACCCAAAAGAAGGTTATTTAAATAATCATTTCCAATAAAATAATATTATGATAATACTAAAGCTTAAGGAGTCATTTCTAACAGTGATAGTTTACAGATGAGATAAGAGTTTGGTGTAGTTGAAGTTTTCCTGGTCCTGCCTTGCCCACGGTCAGGACAAATCTCTCTCACCCACCAGTCCCACAGCCAAGTAAACACACAGAGGCACTTATATTATTTAAATTGTTTGGCCTAATGGCTCAAGATTCTTGCTAACTAGTTCTTATATCTTAAATTAACCCATTTCTATAAATCTATACCTTGCCATGTGGCTCATGGCTTACTGGTATCTTGTATCATGCTTTTCATTGTGGTGGCAGGCCGTAGCTCTCTGCCTCAGTTATTCAGTTCTCAAAATTCTCCCCTCTCCTTGTCCTGCCTATACTTCCTGACTGGCTACTGGCCAATCAGCCCTTTGCTTATCAATGAATCATCCACAGCAGTTTGGTATGTCTCGGGGAATATCAAGTAAGAGGGATGATAAGATTGTAAGATCCAGAATACTAGGAAGTCTGTTATGAAACAGTCTATCCTAGAAATGGTAATATAAACAAGACTGAAATAGCAATATTAATGAACACGATAATGTAGAAGGAGAGGGGAATCTCAGGGGGCCATATTCCTGGACAAAGAACTACAGGCAATTGAAGATTGCTGATTGAGGGAGAGTTAACCTCTCCTAGGGATGATCCCTCTAATTGGTTGTCCAATATAAAGTGGTCAGTCCTGAAACCATATACAAACAAACAATAAAAGTGGACTAAGCAGGTTGTATTTATATACTTGTACATACACACAGACATACACATAAACAATAGGGAAGAATAGGCTATCAATTCAAGAGAAGTGATGTGGAAGAAGTTAGAGTGAGGGGACTTGGGAGAAGCTGAAAAGGAGAAAGTGATGTAATTATGTTTTAATTAAAATATTTTAAAATTAAACAAATATGTTTTATATCACTAAGAATAAATAAACCTGAAAAAATGTAAAGAATGTTGAAAAACAGTTTTGGGGTAGGAGGACTAAGATATAAGGTTAACAAGATGAGTAAATGCCCAATAACATCATGTATATGAGTTCTGATTTTACTTGTAAGACAAGAAAATGGCATTAAATTCTTTAAATATATAATTTAGTGTGCATTATTGAAGAAAACACCTACAGAATAGAGATGAATGGAATCAAAATTTTAGGCAGTAAGCTAACTAAAAGCTCTTGCTGGAGTCCAAGTGGAAAACAGCACTGAAGTACACTGGGCTAGTCGAAAAAAAAAATCTAAGAGACATGGAGGGTAATCTTGGCAGATTTTGGTAACTGCTTCAATTTGGAGAGAAAATGTAGGAAATTGAAAAAAAAAGTCTCTAATTTCCTGGCTTAAACAATTGGGTACATGATAGTATTATGAACTCAAATATGAAAAAGGAAAAGCAGTGTTTTGTTGTGTTTACTCTTTGGAAAAGAATGAGAGGTGTTTATGGAATACCTAAATGAATATGTCAAATAGAAAGGTGGATATAGATATAAAAGACATCAAAAATAGAAAATAAAATGTAACACTTTGACATGTTAGGTAACAACTTTACTATAGCCCTTTTAATTTATCCCTTTCTGTATCTTGCTGCCCTTTCTCCTCTTAGATTCTACTTGAGAGCATTCCTGCTACAAAACATTTGCTCCAGAGGCTTTGGGTGGTGCTCTTACTTTAGATAACCTATCCTAAAAACCCAGGAATTCTGTCAAAGATAAGTCAAAAAACCAATTATATTTATTCCATGGTCACATTTATGTATGTTTATACATGCATATTTTATTTCATGATAGGAAGAAGGAAGGAAAATCCATTGAATATTGCTACTTATTTTTAAAGACATTGAATAACATGAGGATTTGATTGCTCATTTGACCAACAGAGTTAACATTACCCCTCTTAGGTACAGAAGTTGCCTTAGAGGCCTGTGGTCAGAATTCTGACATCAATGGGTATAAGGATGGGTAAGAGAAATGTATTGATGATAAACTTATCATTCCTTCAAGAAGCATGGATGCAAAAGTGAGCAGAGACTTGAAGAATTTTCTATAAGAAAGGTATTTAAGATGAGAGATTCACAATCATGTTTCAATGCTAAGTAGATGTGATCCCCAAAACAGGAAAAGTTGAGACTCTAAAAGAGAGTAGATAAAAGTAATAATAAAAGACTGGGGAGACTTGCTTTTGTGACATCACAATATGGTCTTTAGAGAGATGTAGAGAGTTGTCCAAAAGGACCTTCAAAATTTCTTTCAACAGTAACAACAACAGCCTGAACTGATGATTTGATTTCCAAATGCAATGTAATGTTTAAGTAGCAGAGATGAGAGTAATTTAGGCCTTCTGGAGGAAAATTGGGAGGTAGAATTCATAGTATTCATATTTTCTTTCAAAGATTAAGTTTTCTTACCCGCCAATATCTTGCTTCACAAAGTCCCCAGGTTCTTGTCGTCTTGATTCCCCTTGGCCAGTGGTTCCAGGGAGAATACTAATCAGGAAAAGAAGTCCAAATCTGGTCACATAGAAATGCCACATTTGTGTGATTATCATCTTCTTAGACAGCAGCTTGGAGAGACCTGAGATATCCACAGTACAGGCGAAGGGAACCAACAAAAGGATAAAAAACAAAGGTAAAGAAATTTAGAAAGATTTAAAATTACTTAGTTTCTCTAGTATCCAGCCAGTTGCTTGACATTCCAAAGCTGATCAAAGTAAAAAAGATTCATTCCCAATATATGTTTCTTCTGAACATAACATAATTCTCCCAAGAAAGAGCACAAGGCAGAACAAAGCTCCTCTAGGTCAGTCACCAGAAAAATGAAGTTTCTGGCACATCTCTGTCCTTGGCTTCCTGAATGACCTGGTGAGTTGTAGAACTTCCCTGAGCCTCAGTTGCCCCTTGTAATATAAAAGCTTAAAATAGTTTCCCATGAGGATAGAATGATGGCATAAGGTTCTCATCCAAAGGGCTTGTGTTCAATCCCAAATACCAACAGGGTGGCTTATAACTTTCTATAACTCTAGTTTCAGGGGTTGTGACACTCTCTTCTGGCTTTTGTGGGCACCAGGTATCCAGACATTTCACAGGCATGCATGTACACCAAACACTCATACCCATATAATAAACTAAAAATAAAAATAATTTTAAAGATAGTCTCTCCTGTCTCTATTCTATTTCCCTTAATCACTTGTTTGATCTTACACATCACAGGGAACTTTGGTTTATTTAACCACATAACACTGCAAAAAATGCATAAAACTAAGACCTTAAGTCTCCTTATGGCATTGTGAATATTGTTTCTAGAGTTAAAACATTTTCCAAAATATTGAAAGGCTTAAAGAGACAGATAAGATCCCCAGATTGAAAAAAAATGCTGAGTGACACAATATAATGGATCTTGAATAACAATGCATTTCCCCATAAAGACTTAGTCAAGGATAAGGCTGACTCCTTTACAAAGGGGTCACAACAAAAAAGAGAAATCTAAGCCTAGCTGTATAGCTTAGACTTTCTTAAATTATCAAATTATACCAATGATAAATAAGTGATTTGGATTATGTACAGAAGACAAGCATTGTTTTATGAACATTATACTACAAAAGACTTATATAAGATATGAGGATAAGAAAATAGCCAATGAAATTGTACTTACTTATTATCTCTAAACTGTTTTTTTCACATTTGAAACATTAAACATTCCACATCAAAACTAGTCTTTTAAGGTCATATCAGTACATTAATTTTCAGAGACAGTGTAGGTACATTAAACATTTTTCAAGGAAAGTTTAGGCAAAAGACCAATCCATAAAATATATTCCCATATGGAGAAGTATTCTGATTGATCAAATGAATAAGGTCCCAAACCCCCACCCCTTGCTGCCTCAGTTTCAGGCCAGCAGGGAAGACTCCTGTAGAAAGGCTTCCCCACCAACATCCCCCATTAGACCCTGGAGTATACAAGACACATTCCCTACCCCAAACCCACTCATGCCCCTACAATCTCAGGTGCTCCCTGGGACACAGAATCTGCCAGCTCCAATTAGACCAAGAGCTCTAATTGAACCAAGAGTGGGCCCCTGAGACAAAAACAGAGCAAGCACAGATTGGACCAAGAGCAGCTCCTTCAGACACAGACACCACTTGCAACAACTAGAGGAACAGAGGGGAAGATGCCAGTGGAAAAATACATACAACAACATAAAGAGCAATACAGCACCACCAGAACCTAGTGGTTCTACAACAGCAAGACCTGAACACCACAACATAGAAGAAGCAGAAGAAAGATACCATAAAATAACTTGATGAAGATGACAGAGGTATTTATAGAGGAAATGAAAAATTCCCTTAAAGAAACCAATGAAAAGACAGATAAAAAATAGGAAAAAAATAAATAAATCCCTTAAAGAAAGCCAATAAAATGAAGAAAAGGCAATTAGACAGGTCAAGGAAACAGTCCAAGACCTGAAAATTGAAATAGAAACAAGGAAGAGGACACAAACTGAGGGAATTCTGGAAATAGAAAATCTGAGTAAACAAATAGGAACTACAGATGCAAGCATAACCAACAGAATGCAAGAGATGGAAGAGAAAATCTCTGGGTATAGAGGATGCAAAAGAAGAAATAGATTCATCAGTCAAAGAAAACACTAAAGCCAAAAATGTCATAACACAAAACATCCAGGAAATCTGGGACAACATGAAAAGGCCACACCTAAGAATAATGGAATTAGAAGAAGGAGAAGATTACCAACTCAAAGCCATAGAAAATGTATTCAACAAAATCATGGGGAAAAAAACTTTCCCAACTTGAAGGAAATACATATGAAGATTCAAGAAGCTAATAGAACACCAAAAAAACTAGACAGTCCAAAAAACCACTAACCATACAAAATAAAGAATGAATATTAAGAGCAGCCAAGACAAAAGGCCAAGTGTCATACAAAGACAAACCCATCAGAATAACACCCAACTTTTTAATGGAGACTCTGAAAGCCAGAAGGTTCTGAAAAGACATAATTCAGACACTAAGAGACCCAGATGCCATCACAGACTACTATACCCAGGAAAACTCTCAATCACCATAGACAGAGTTTACAGTAGCTATCCTAATATCTAACAAAATAGACTTCAAAATAAAATTAATCAAAAGAGATGGAGAAGGACATTTCATATTCATCAAAGAAAAAAATCACCAAGATAAAGTCTCAATTCTGAATATTAATGCCCCAAATACAAGGGCACCGACATATGTAAAAGAAACACTATTAAAGCTTAAATCACCCATCAAATCCCACACATTAATAGTGAGAGACCTCAACACCCTACTCTCACCACTGGACAGATCTTCCAGCCAGACACTTAACAGAGAAATAAGGGATCTAACAGATGTTATGACTCAAATTGACTTAATCAATATCTACAGAACATTCCACCCTAACTCAAAAGAATATACCTTCTTCTCAGCACCTCATGCAACCTTCTCTAAAACTGACCACATGCTCGGCCACAGAGCAAATCTCAACAGATACAAAAACATTGGAATACCCTCCTGTATTTTATCAGACCACCATGGCTTAAAGTTAGATTTCAATAACAACAAAAATTACAGAAAGCCAAAAGTCACATGGAAACTGAATGATGTTCAACTGAATCACCAATGGGTTAAGGAAGAAATAAAGAAAGAAATTAAAGAATTCCTATAATTCAGTGAAAATAAATGTACAACAAACCGAAACTTATGAGACACTATAAAAGCAGTGCTAAGAGGAAAATTCATAGCACTAAATACCTACATAAAGAAGTTGAAGAAATCCCACACTAGTGACTTAACAGCATACCTGAAAGCTCTATAACAAGAAGAAGCACACTCACACATGATGAATAGATGCCAGGAAATAATCAAATTGAAGGCAGAAATCAGTAAAATAGAAACAAAGAAAACAATGGAAAGAATCAATGAAACCACAATTTTGTTCTTTGTGAAAATCAACAAAATAGACAAACTGTTATCCAAACTAACCAAAAGGCAGAGAGAGAACATCCAAATTAACAAAATCAGAAAGGAAAAGGGAGACATAACAGACATACTTCAAAAAACCGTGCTCCATAGAATTGGAAAATCTGAAAGAAATGGAAAATTTTCTGGATAGTTAACACATACCAAAATTAAATCAAGAGCACATTAACAATTTAAATAGACCTATAGCCCCCAAGGAAATAGAAACAGTCATTAAAAGTCTTCCAACAAATAAAAACCCAGGACAAAATGGTTTCAGTGCAGAATTCTACAAGAATTTCAAAGAAGAGCTAATACCAATACTCTTCAAATTGTTCCACACAATAGAAACAGAAGGAACATTACCAAACTCCTTTAATGAGGCTACAGTTACTCTGATTCCCAAACCACACAAAGATGCAACAAAGAAAAAGAATCTCCATCATGAACACTGATGCAAAAATACTAAATAAAATACTGGCAAACAGAATCCAAGAACACATCAAAGAAATTATCCACCATGACAAAGTAGGCTTCATCCCAGAGATGGAAGGATGGTTCAACATATGAAAATCTGTCAATGTAATATACTATATAAACAAACTGAAAGAAAAAAGCATGATCATCTCATTAGATACCAAAAATCCCTTTGACAAAATCCAACAGCCCTTCACTTGGAGAGATCAGGAACACAAGGAACATATTTAAACATCATAAAGGCAATTTACAGCAAGCCAACAGCCAATATCAAATTAAACAGAGAGAAACTCAAAGTGATTCCACTAAAATCAGGAACAAGACAAGGCTGTCTACTCTCCTCATATTTATTCAATATAGCACTCAAAGTTCTATCTAAAGCAATAAGACAACAAAAGGAGATCAAGGGAATATAAAATGGAAAGGAAGCAATTTGCAGATGATCTGATAGTGTACATAAGTGACCCCCTGCTGTGGATATCGCTCTGTGTAAAGAAAGTTCTGATTGGCCAGTGGCCAGGCAGGAAGTATAGGCAGGACAAGAGAGAAGAGAATTCTGGGAGGTGGAAAGCTGGATGGAGAAAGACACCGCCAGCCGCCGCCATGACAAGATGTAAGGTACTGGTAAGCCACAAGCCATGTGGCAAAGTATAGACTAACAGAAATGGGTTAATTTAAGATAGAAGAAGTAGATAACAAGAAGCCTGCCATGGCAATACAGTTTGTAAGCAATATAAGTTTCTGTGTGTTTACTTGTTTGGGTCTGAGCGACTGTGGGACTGGCGGGTAAGAGAGATTTGTCCTGACTGGGCCAGGCAGGAAAACTAACTACAACCCCCAAAATTCTATCAACTCCTACAGCTGATAAACACCTTCAGTAATGCAGCAGGACACAAGATTAACTAAAAATCAGTAGCTCTCCTATATACAAAGGATAAATGTGGTGACATAATTGTGTACCCTGATAACACTTGCCTGGGGATCAGAGGACAAAGCCAGCCACTATACTAAACACAGATGTCAGGAAGTGATAGAACACACCTTTAATTCTAGAATTCAGGAGGTAGAGATCCATCTGGTTCTCTGTAAGTTCAAGGCCACAATGGGAACAGATCCAGGCATGGTGGCACATGCCTTTAATGCCAGCACTAGGAAAGAAGGAAGATATCAGGGCACAGAAAGATAAATAATGTGTGATAAGGGACAGGAAGTCACTCTCTTTAGACCAAGGTAAGATCTACAAGCTGACTTCTGCTCTCTGAGCTTTCAGCTTTCATCCCAATATCTGGCTCTGGGTTTTCTATTAATAAGAGTATTTAGCAATTTGTGTTACAGATAAATGTGGTGAGAAAGAAATCAGAGAAACATCACCATTTATAATAACCACAAATAATATAAAATACCTTGAGATAACTCTAAGCAAGTGAAAGACTTGTATTTGAACTTTAAGTCATTGAAGAAAGAAACTGAAGAAGATATCAGACAATGGTAAGACCTCCCATGCTCATGGATAGGTAGGATTGGCGTAGTAAAAATGGTAATCTTATCAAAAGCAATCTACAGATTCAATGCAATCCCCATCAAAATCCTAATGCATCTCGTCACTGACCTGGAAAGAATAATACTCAACTTCATATGGAAAAACAAAAAATCCAGGATAGCAAAAACAATCCTGTACAATAAAGCAACTTCTGGAGGCATCACCATTCCTGACCTCAAGCTCTACTATAGAGCTATAGTAAGAAAAACAGCTTGGTATTGCCATAAAAACAAACATGTGGATCAATGGAATCAAAACAAAAACCCTGATGTTAATCCATACACCTATGAACACTTGATTTTTGACAAAGAAGTCAAAAACTATACAATTGAAGAAAGAAAGCATATTCAACAAATGATGCTGGCATAAATGGATGACAACATGTAGAAGATTGCAAATAGACCCATATCTATCGCCATGAACAAAACTCAAGTTCAAGTGTATCAAAGACCTCAACATAAATCTAGCTACACTGAACCTGATAGAAGAGAAAGTAGGAAGTAGCCTTGAACACATTGGCACAGGAGAACACTTCCTAAATATAACAAAAGTAGCACAGACCCTGAGAGCATCAATTAATAAATAGGACCTCCTGAAACTGAGAAGCTTCTGTAAGGCAACAGACATGGTAAATAAGACAAAACAACAGCCTACAGAATTGGAAAAGTTCTTCACCAACCCCATATCTGACAGAGGGTTGATCTTCAAAATATATAAAGAATTCAGGAAACTAGAATCTCAAATGGCCAAAAGATATTTAAGGAATTACTCAACATCCATAGTCATCAGGGAAATGCAAATCAAAATGACTCTGAGATACCATTGTACACCTGTCAGAATGGCAAAGATCAAAAACACTGATTAAAACTTCTGTTGAAGAGGATGTGGAGCAAGGGGAACTATCCTCCACTGTTGGTGGGAATGCAAACTTTTAAAGCCACTTTGGAAATCAGTATGGTGGTTTGTCAGAGAACTGGAAATCAATCAACCTCAAGACACAATGATACCACTCTTGAGCATATACCCAAGGAATTCTCACTCATATCAGAAGGGTACTTGCTCACATATGTTCATAGCAGCATTATTTGTAATAGCCAGAACCTGGAAACAGCATAGCTGCCCCTCAACTGAAGAACAGATAAAGAAAATGTGGTACATATACACAATGGAGTACTACTCAGCAGTAAAAAAAAATGACATCGTGAGGTTTGCAGGCAAATGTATGGAACTAGAAAATACCATCCTGAGTGTAGTAACCCAGACTCAGAAAGACAAACACAAAACTCATAAGTAGATACTAGATGTAAAGCAAAGGATAAACAGATTACAATCCATAGCTCCAGATGAGCTAGTTAACATGGAGGACCCTAAGAGTAAGACATGGATCACCCAGGGAAGGGGAAATATATGAGATCTCCATGAGTAAACTGGGGATGAGGGGTAGGAAATAATGGGTAGGTGATGGAAGAAAAGAACATAAGGGAACAAGATGGTCAAGCTGGAAAAGGCAGAGTGGGAGAGCAATGAAAGAGATATCCTGATAGAGGGAGACATCATGAGAATAGGGAGAAATGTGGTGCTAGGTGAGTTGCCAGGAATCCACAAAATTGACCCCAGCTTAGACAACTAGCAATAGTGGAAAGGGTGCCTGAACTGCTTTTCCCCAGTAATCAGATCGGTGAATACCCTTACTGTCATCATAGAGACTTCCTCCAGTAACTGATGGAAGCAGATGCAGAGATCTACAGCCAAGCACCAAACCAAGCTCTGGGAGTCCAGGTGAAGAGAAAGAAGAGAGATCCCATGAGCACAGGACATCAAGATCATGATGGGGGAACCTTCAGAGACAACAAATCCAAACTAGTGGGAACTTGTGAACTTTAGACCAATACCTGTGGAGCCTCCACAGGAATGGACTAGGCCCACTGTATAATTGAGACAGTTGTGCAGCTTGATTTGCTTAAGGGTCCCCCAGGCAGTGGGATCAGGATCCATCCCTGGTGCATAAGCTGGATATTTGGGGCCTACTTGTGGTGGTATTGTGTTCCCCAAAATATTGTGCACCCTAATAATCTTACCGGGGATCAGAAACAGAATAGCCACAATATTAAACATAGAAGATAGGCAGTTGTAGCACACGCCTTTAATCCTAGCATTCCAGAGGCAGAAATCCATCTGTTCAAGGATACTGCCAAGCATGGTGACACATGCCTTTAATCCCAGAAATCTAGCCTTTAATCCCAGGGAGTGAAGACAGAAAAAGAAAGATATATAAGACATGAAAACCAGAAACTAGAAGCATTTGGCTGGTTAAGCATTCAGGCTTTCAAGCAGCAGTTCAGCTGAGATCCATTCTGAATGAGGATTCAGAGGCTTCCAGTCTGAGGAAACAAGATCAGCTGAGGAACTGGCTTTGAGGTGAGGTAGCTGTGGCTTGTTCTGCTTCTCTGGTCTTTCATCATTCACCGCAATAACTGGCCTCAGGTTTGATTTTATTAATAAGACTCTTTAAGATTCATGCTACATCTGGTGCCCAATGTTTGTGATATGAATTCATGAAAGAGCTGGTTGCCTGTGGCCTTTTGGGCCCCTGCTCAGACCTGAGCTACCCTAAGCAGGTTGTGGTGGCACACGCCAGTAGGATTTGCTGAAGGAGTCAGAGGCAGGAGGATCCCGAGTTTGAGGGCAGCCTAGGAGGCTTGCTAAGGAGAAGCTAAGGCCAGCTGGAGACTAGCTACAAACTGTGGCAGTGGGACCATGGAGGCAGTGACTTCTGCTCCAAGTTGCAGGCTGCTTCTCATCTTGTTGGCGACTGCAATGACGCTGCTACCTGGGACAAAGTGTTTACTGCTGCTTGTTCAGAGAAGAATTGCCAGTACCATTGTGTTACAAGAAAGGATTGGCAAAGGTCAGTTTGGAAAAGTTTGGCAAGACAAATGGTGGGGAGAAATTGTTGTGAAGATTTTCTCTTCTAGGGAAGAACATTCATGGTTCCAAGAGACAGACATTTATCAGACTGTGATTGCTCCAAACAAAAAATCTGCAGGGAACCAAGACCAGGCCTAACAGCAACTTTGAAATCTTCAAAAAGATGACAGAATCCCACAACGATGATTCTACATGGACTATGGTAAAACCATTAAGTTGATTAATACCACCAAAAGATTGACTTTGGACTACAAACTGCCTAGGACAATTTTGAGATGGCTAGCTGAGATGATCCAGCCTGTCCAGCCTGACAGACTACTTGAACAAGGACTTGTGACAAGCTCTGAACTTTCCCATTATGCAGAGACTGGACAAATGATACAGGACTTGACAATTAACCCAAAAATTTTCTTTTCAGGATCCCTTAAAGATGTCTTCACCCCCAAAAAGCAGGAAGTAATTTTAAGAAAATGATGCCCATATTCCCAAGAGGTGAGGTGGGTGTGTTTTGGTCATTCAATGGCTTACAGATAATTGATATTGTTTATGATGGTTGGTTACAAGTTGTTAATTGTTAATGGTCAAGAAAAAAGCTGAACAAGGAGATTAGATTCAGAGTATTTGTTTAAAAATAAGAAAAAAGAGAATATAGATATGAGGTAGATATGAATCTACTCTGAGAATAAAGATAAAGAATAATAGGATAAATGGGTAGATCACTGAAGCTACTGTAAAAGAAAAAGGGGAAGATATAACAATGACAAAAGATAGACTACTGAATCTATTATGAAAAGAAAAAGGATAGAATATGTATATGATAAAATAAAAAGGTCAATTATTGAATCTTACATTTAAAAAGGAACTAAACTACTTGTTTTACATAGGATAAGTAATGAGGTTTTTTTTGTCTGAGTTTATCAAATGTTACTGGACTGGACATTGTAAATATATATAATAGACAGATTCAGATAAAAACTCCAATGTTAATGGATAGACATCATTAATGTAATTCTTGTATTTTCTTGTATTAGTTACAATCATTTTTTAATTTTAGACAAAAAAAGGGGAAATGTGTATTGTGTTCCCTGAAATATTGAGCAACCTAATAAACTTATCTGAGGTCAGAGACAGAACAGCCACAATATTAAACATAGAGTATAATCATAGCATTCCAGAGGCAGAAATCCATCTGTTCAAGGATACTGCCAAGCATGGTGAATCATGCCTTTAATCCTAGGGAGTAATGGTAGAAAGCAGAAAGGTATATAAGGCATGAGCACCAGAAACTAGAAGCATTTGGCTGGTTAAGCATTCAGGCTGTCAAGCAGCAGTTCAGCTGAGATCCATTCTGAATGAGGACTCAGAGGCTTCCAGTCTGAGGAAACAGGATCTGCTGAGGAACTGGCTTTGAAATGAGGTAGCCATGGCTTGTTCTGCTTCTCTGATTTTCCATCATTCACCGCAATAACTGGCCTCAGGTTTGATTTTATTAATAAGACTCTTTAAGATTCGTGCTATACCCACTACCTATGTTGGGACATTTTGCACAGCCTTGATGCAGGGGGAGGGGCTTGGACCTGCCTCAACTGAATGTACTAGGCTCTGTGGACTCCCCATGATAGATCTTACCTTGTTGGAGGAGGGAATGGGGGTGGGTTGGGGAGGGAAGGATGGGGAGAAGGGAGGAAGAGAGGTGGATCTGTGGTTAGCATGTAAAATGAATAAAAAAATTTCTCAATAAAAAATGAATAAGGCCCCTATTAAATGTACTCTATTCCTACAAAGAGAGTCATTAGGTTCTATTCTAGGCTGTCTTTATGGATCTGGTACAGGTATATGAAGAATCATAATGCTGAGTAATATGGAATTCTGATGTGTTCCAATGTCTACATCAGCCATGAGGATCATTGTGATATTAGATCTTAGCATAACATTGATAAATTCAACAATCTTCATTTCACAAAAGTTTATATTAAGCTCATATAGTTGGCACAAGATTGATTCATAAACTGTACACAAGTTGTTAGACAACTTACATGAATGGCCAAGAGTAGTACAGTTCAAAAAACTGTACCACAGAAATAATAAAATATACTTAGATATTAGTTAGACAACTCTGGGCATGAACAATATCCATGATCTATGCTCAAATATCCATAGGACCTGAGCACTTCCTAATGACTTATGATCATATGACAAGGTCTAATTCTTTTGTAATCATGATATATGACTTGACTGCTATAGGAACGCACATCATGGATAACAGAATATGAAGCCCAAAATATAGAAATAAACCACAGAATAAAATACATACATACATATATATATATATATAAAATCATGATGCATGTTCAGGATGAGTTAGTAATAATCTGGGTTAAAAGAAAAGACAGACATTCTACATAAATGAAAATGTCATCCATTAGTGTGCAAATATAATATTAATGTATGTAACTGTGGGATATGTATAAATGATCTTAAATAAACAACAAACCATCATATCAAAATAAATGACACAATTACCCAGATATAACTACTCATGACTTACAAGATTATGATATAGCATATGATGCATAAGGCAATAATATCACATGAAATCATAACTAACAAACATGTTCAAATAACCATTATGTATTATGCATATATATGCATTTATATATAAAACAGAAGGGGCTGGACATACCATTTTGTTAGCAAATATTGTGACTGTGATACATGAGAATAGGTTTATGAAATAAAACCATTTGGTCACCACATATGTCAGAAAATCATAGTCCACAAGTTGTATAATCACAAAACAAGAGAAGATATGGAGATTTGGGCATGTTCTCTTTCAAGAGATAGTGCATACAGTTCCCAAAAGTAAAAACAGAAAAAAAAATAGGAAACTTCCACACAGCAAAAATAAAAGTCAACAGAATTAAGAGACAACTACAGAAAGAGAAAAAATATTTGCTAACAAGGAACTGACATTCAATGTATATAAGGAACTCAAAAAAGGGGGAGTTTACAACTAAACAGATATACACTAAGCCAGAAAATAAAAGAAAATTGGTCTATTTCAGTGACCACCAGAGAAAATTTAATCAGAACCCAAATCAGGTATTATTTTACTGTAGAATGACTATCAATCAAAAAGAAAAGCATATTCTGGCCCTTGTGCAAAAATCAGATAAATTCTGTATACTGTTGGTACAGTTGTAAATTAATATAACTACTATGGAAAACAATATAGAGATTTTTTTTCCCAAATGAAAATAGGTAATACATATGATCAGCCAATCATATTACTTGGTATATAATCAGAGGAAATAAAATCTTTGTACCACATACTTACATTCTTGCATTTATTGAAGTGTATTTATAAAAGTGGATCAACCTAGATGCTTCAATAAATGAATGGATGAATAAAATAGTACTATGCTTATATAATGGAATACTATTTAGCCATGAGAAATGAAATTCTGACATTTGCAGCAACAAGGATATAATGGGAAGTAATTTTGCTAAATAGGGCTGGAGAGATGGCTCAGAGGTTAAGAGCAGTGGCTGCTCTTCCAGAGGTCCTGAGTTTAATTCCCAGCAAGCACATGATGGCTCATAACCATTTATAATGAGGTCTGGTGCCCTCTTCTGGCCTGCAGGCATACATGCAGGCAGAACACTGTATACATCATAAACTATGCTGAATAAAACAAGGCAGCTAACTTGCTGAATAAAAAGATGAACTGATGTAGACCAAACAATAGGCAAAGCTCAGGGAATTCTGCAGAAGAGGGGGAGGAAGGAGCCAGAGAGGTCAAGGACATCAAAAAAAAAAAAAAAAAAACCCACAGAATCAACTAACCTGGGCTCATAGAGGCTAATAGAGACTGGACCAAAACCAAGAACCTGCATGAGACTGACCTAGGCACTCTACATATATGCTACAGTTGGGTAGCTTGGTCCACTTGTGGGACTCCTAACAGTGGGAACAGGGGCTTTCTCTGATTCTTTTACAGGCTTTTGTGACCCTACTCCTCACACTGGGTCACCTTGCCCGGTGTCAGGTCACAGGAAAGTGCCATGCTTTGTTGATACTCATGGGAAATCTGCTTTTTTTCTAAACAGAAATGTAGGAGGAGTGGATTGAGTGGTGACAGAATGGGGTGGGGGAGAGGAACTGGGAGAGCAGGAGAGAGATTAACTGCAGCTAGGGTGTGTGTGTGTGTGTGTGTGTGTGTGTGTGTGTGTGAGAGAGAGAGAGAGAGAGAGAGAGAGAGAGAGAGAGAGAGAGAGAGAGAGAGAGAGAGGAGATGGAACAATGGTCACTAGAGAACAGGAAGGGCAAGGGGAGGAGAGACAAGAAGATAATAAGGGACACCAAAACACAGAGAAGAGGAAATTTCTTGTTTTCTCTAGCACAGTAGGATAATCACACATTCAAACAATCTACAATATTTTCCCAAATGAATAGACAAGTATGAAATTTCCATTACATTAAAAATGATTAGTGGCTGATTATAAAGAAATGTTTATTATACTTGCTTGATTAGTATACATCTTAAGATTAGATCAAATTAACATAATATACACACACAAAGATGTACAAACCAAAAACATACACACAAAAGATATGGCGCATAATTAAAACATGTAGTTGAATTACTTGCAACAATGTGGACAAATTCAACATTACTGCAGTATGTACTTAAAAATGGTTGAGATGATGCCAGACATGGTGATGCATGTCTTAAATTCCAGCACTTTGGAGACAGAGGCAGGTGGATCTCTGTGAGTTTGAGGCTAGCCTGGTGTACATGGTTAAAATAGCACTTTTTATATGAAGGGCTCTGATGTTTAATTAGGGAGAAAATATAAGAAGCCTGCTGCTAACAGTAAATATTCACAGAGCAGAACTCATGTCTGGTATATAGATAAATGTTTCACATTAATAGTTAGCATTAGATGAACATACAGTCAAGGCACATGCTCGGATAGCTATCACATAGTCAAAGAAAATGATTGTAGAAAAATAACCAAAATATTTATAATAAATGTGGTGGCTTTTTTCAAGTGAGTATAGTGAATAAACTGAAAACTTTGAGATCCATGAGATATTTGGTATACTTGTCCTCAACATGATACAAGAACACAGTGTGTGTATCATGATAACAAAACTCAGGAGTTAGATGACATTATATAGGAGCAGATAGCCATGACAGTAGACCATTATGAGACAGAAACAAAAATTCAGTATCCATCCATGAGTGAGCAGACATGGTCAATTTTTTTTACTAGAGCAGACAGCCAAGATACACATAAAAAGTGGCTGTAGTGAACAAATGGTGTTTTTAGGGTAATAAGGACTATGGTGAATAATTTTCTATAATGTATGAACATACAAATATTATGTACAAACTTGTGGCAAATTAATTGTCAATTACAGTAGTGGAACATATAATGCTATGAACATTCAGAAAACAGATTCATGGAAAGGAAGAATACTTGTTTTTAGTTGATGTGACAAAGTCAATTTACCACATTGGAAGATGGAGATAAGAATGGTAGGCATTCATAAGAGTACAGTCCATAGAAGACAGTAAGGCCATATGGGCTCAACATGACATTCAGTTACCCTCCACCCATACCTACACAGGCTTAGTCCTCCCACAATTTTCTTCCTCAAGTAATAGCATTTCCACACTTTTATTTGCTCAATGTGTAGACTTTGATGCTATTCCTGACTTTTTACATTCATACTTTGTATTCAGTCTATCAGCAGCTCTATTCTAAATGAAACATATCCAGAATAAAACCAGTAGTCATCACTTCCTCCAATACAATCTGATTCATTATTTCTTATCAAGAGAATCATGAATTTTTTGAGACTGCCCTTGCTCATATACACACCAAATCTGCTCTTCATGTAGCAGGCAAAATAAACTTTTGTTATTGAGTTAGATCATGTCTTACTCTATCCAAAGCTGGCAATTTTTTTCTTATTTCAAAAGCCTTACTATATGTAATATTGCTTGTTGTAGGTTTTTAGAGATGACTACTCTCTCTCTCTCTCTCTCTCTCTCTCTCTCTCTCTCCCTGTCTCTCTCTCTCACACACACACAAACACACACGCACATACAAAAACACTCACCACCACCACCAACAACAACAATAGCAACAACAACAACAACACAAGCACAATGAAGGAAAAAGAGGGCATGAATTTGAAGGAGAACAAGAGGTAATATAACATGGGATGGTTTAGAAAGAGGAAATGGAAAACAGACATGATGTAATTATATTAAAATGTCAAAAATAAAAGAAATAAAAATATATACATATTCTTGTCCATATTTAAATAAATGTGCTTTTTCAAGATCTTAAAATATATAAATTAATAAAAAAAACAAAGAGCTCCATGAGTGAATCAGGAAGGATAATTAAAAAAAATAACCACAAAAGAGAATATGAAATTAGGAGGGAGATAAGATGGGGGATCTAGGAAATGTTCGAGGAGAGGAATGAGGGTGAATATGCTCAAGATAAATTGTATCTTAGCCAGGCAGTGGT
This sequence comes from Onychomys torridus, assembly GCF_903995425.1. Taxonomy (NCBI): domain Eukaryota; kingdom Metazoa; phylum Chordata; class Mammalia; order Rodentia; family Cricetidae; genus Onychomys; species Onychomys torridus. Next base: position 50,229,558 of record NC_050466.1, read on the forward strand.
GGCGCACCCTTTAATCCCAGCACTCTGGAGGCAGAGGCAGGTGGATCTCTGTGAGTTTGAGGCCAGCCTGGGCTCCAGAATGAGTTCCAGGAAAGGCACAAAGCTACACAGAGAAACCTTGTCTCAAAACAACAACAACAAAAAAATATCTTGGAAGATTTTAAAAGACTGTGTAAACATAAAACTTTAAAATATTCTTAGAACCGCCCTATGATTTATAAGACGAAACACAGTCCAACCCCAGCAGCTTGTAAATCTGACCCTAGTCTACCATCCTGTTAGGCAATTCACTTTGGCCACTGTAGATTCCTTGCAGTCCATTGCACTATCAGGCATGTTCCTACTGTAATGCATTTTTACTGCTTTATATTTCACCTAGAACATTTTTTATGCAATTTCTAGAACATTTGTACCCTTAAGTCCTTCAAATTTTTATTTAAATATCACCTTTGCAATTGTGTTTTGTTATTATCCTTGTCCATGGCACAGTTTAAGGTCAGTGTGAATTATTATTTTTATTTATTTTATTCAGAGATACATAATTCTTCCTCAGTATCTATGAGGAGTTCATTCCAGGATTCCCAAATATGAAAAATCCTCAGACACTCAAGTCTCTTACATAGAAAGTCACAACATTTACCTAGAACCTATGCACACCCTCCTAAATAGTTTAAATGATCTCTCTAGATCACATATATTACAATGTAAATTCAACACAAGCCATTATACTGCTGAAGGAAGAATGAAAAATACCTGCACACAATCAGCACAGACATGAACTTGTAAAATATTTTCAATCTGTGGTTGATTGAATCTGTGGGAAATATCTGCACATATTTGGCACAAATGTGATTTTTGAAAATATTTTCAATCTGTGGTTGATTGAATCTGTGGGTCCAGTACTTGCCAATAGAGAGGGCTTACTGCATGAGTAATGCATAACAGAGTGCCTGACAAATAATGAGTATTTTAAGAACAGCAACTGAATAGATGGATGTTATCATGACATAGGCAGAGCCCTAAATGAAGTAAGATGCTCTAAAGGATGGGGTTACAGAGAGACTTTGCAATCTACTTGATCCAAAGGCTATTGGGAAATGACAAATCCTAGCCATGTTAGACTTTTAAAGACTGACCTTCTTCAATGAAAATTAGAGATGGCAATATAAGGACTATAAAGAATAGATAAAATTACATACATAATATGGTGAGCCCAATACCTGTTACCAGAAAGAGCACACTGATAGATCCCCATACAAATTCAAATTTGTCTTATGAACATTTGAGAAACTTCTGTGGACACAACACAGATACAGTCAAGTCGTCCATTGGAATTCTTAAAATGTATTTATCTCAGCACCCAGCAACCAGATCATGATAAAATTTTTTTCCCAGCAACTGCTCCATTTTTATGATCTGAGGTTATAACTGCTAGAGTTTTCCCAGATACCACAAACCAAACTATGATTTTTTGCCCCAGGTTGTCACCAGAGTTTTGTCTAAGGATATGCAATCCTCCCTAGCATTAAACCACTGTCATTCAAAGTTTTGGAATAAGTAAGATGTTAGTTACTATCCTTGATAAGCCACATAGAAATCTGATATTGGGAAAATTGTATGATTCAACATTATAACCTATAAAACATTGATAGTTATAATATGATCACATAGTGATAAATAATGAAGCTACATCAAATACAGACCAAAGCATCGGGCTTAATGTGTAAACTACAGTGGTCCATAACTATCAATTATTTTCACCTATACCCCACTGAAACTTATCTTTTTATTCTTAACTCAAAACTTATGAAGCACCATCTTATATGCCAGGCACCATTCCAAGGAAGCAAAACAGGCAAAAAATAGAATCATTGAAAACACAAATAATATACCAAGGTCTTCTTTCTCCATCCACTGTACAATCTACGTACATACATCAATTTTCTCTTCTATTCTCTGTTAACAGCTTCTTCTGTTGATTTTTTCCACTAAAATTCATATTGATGTTTGGATCACTGGGACACTGGATGTGGGGCATAATAGGAGATGTCTGAGTTTGAGAGGTAGATCGCTCATAAATATATCCTTAACGCTTTTCTTTCATGAGACTGGTTTAGTACCATGAGAGCATGCTGCTGAAAAGTAAGCCCACTCTGGTGATTGCCCTCCTCTGCACACAGCCCTTTCTTTGTCTTAGACTTTCAATCATGAGCGTAAGACATAGAAGGCCTTACTCAGAAACTGAGCAGATTTGGCACCAGGCTCCCAGAGTTCTCAGGCTCCAGAACACGACCCTTATTAAACTTTCCTTACTAGGTCACTCCATCTCAGGTGTTCCAGTTCTGTGTTGGCAGCAGAAAATTGACTGTGGCAATGGCCTAATTTGTCACTAGGCTTCCACTTTCACCCCTTTATAGTCCATTGTATGCACTGTTCTCAGAGATTCTGTTTTACCCTTTCTCAAGCTTGCATAGTATATTTGCATTAGCTCCACAGTGCTTGCTATGACCTGAACCATCAATATGACCACAAGCTCCCACTGAAATCACCTCTTTATTCCTCTCACTCTCCTCCTTAACACCAGGCCACACTTGTTTTCCTGGCATTTCCTAAAAGTTCCCATGGCTCCTGCTCTAGATACACTGCCCCTTGTTCTTCCTTCTGTCATAATGTTCTTCCTTCCTGTATCAATTTGGATCAATCTCTCAATTGCTTTAGAAGGCTAGTCAGATTACAGAACTTCACATAAGCTTTTCTAATCTGAAACTGCACTCTTCTCCTCTTTCTTGCTCTACCCACTTATCCAGTTTCATTTTACTTAAGCCTTTGTTACCACCTACAATAATGTTTATTTCTTCATTGCCTGTTTCCCCCTACCAAATACAAGCTTCATTAGTGTGGGATTTTATTTCCATCTCTGGACTATTAGCCAATGCCTGGAACATGGTAACCACTCAATAGAATATTTATTGGAAAAATTACTGAATATTTCCTGAATTCATGGATACACACTTCTGACTACCCTATTCTACTCAGAGATAAAGTCTATAGATAGTCTTCTCTTGTAAACCTTCTTCTTCTGGGCCTTTAAATCATTCATTTATGACAAACAATTCTCCTATCCTTCCAATACTTTTGCCTTAAAAATAAGATTTCGGGCTGAAGAGATGGTTCAGTGGTTAAGAACACTGGCTGCTCTTCCAAAGGACCCAGGTACAATTCCCAGCACCCACATGGTGCTCAGAGCTGTCTCTAACTCCAGTTCCAGGGGATATGACACACTCACACAGACATACATGTGAGCAGAACACCAATGCACATAAAATAGAAATAAATTACTGAAAATTAAAAACACGTAAGCTTTCTGTCAAAATAACTATTTTACCAGCTTTACTCTGAGTTATGGCTTGTGTGTCCTCTTATATATTTGTAATTTAGAGACATGATCATAATTATATCATTATAATTCCAAAGCCCTTTCTCCTCTACATGCTCACATTAATTCCAAAACAGAGCTTAACTCATGTCCTTATGTCACTTTCACTATCTTACATCTATCTCTGTAGGTAGTGTACATAGAATAGCTGTTTTATTTCCACAATACTTAGTAATTATTCTCCCATTCTGTATTAGCATTCTACATTTATACCTTGTGTATCTTATGCAAAATATTCCACATGTCACAAATCTTAAACTTCAACATCTCTAATCTACACCCTTGCTCTATTATTTTTCTATTGTGTAAACCCAGGCTTTTTTTTGAAATTACCATTACAATCTATTGATTCCTCCAAGGTTTTTCAGACCCTTGAGCAAATCATCTAAACTACTCTTTCTCCAGCATTTTTCATAAATGACCTCCCACTATAGTCACTTAGAAAATATTTTTTGGATCAATTCATACAAAGTTTGTGATGAATGTTGTTGAAGAAAATCCCACAATTATTTGAATCAGTTGCACAGCATATTCACCATTTATACACCATTTATACACCTGTTCTAAACTTTTATCATAGGCAGAATCTCAAGTTGCAGAAACTTTTTTCTCTGAATGGTAATGGTGAGAACTTTATAAAACCATCACAATTCCCAACTGTATTCTAAAATGTTTCCTTATACTCACAGATAAGTGTAGTTTTTATCTCATATCAAAGAAGTTTCTCTTTGCAGCAAACAGACACCATTACAGAAAACCACAACCAATCAAATTGTAGACAACAATTGACTTTGGGTGTCCAGTCCCAATAGATATATCTACAGCACAATTCCTGCATATAAAACTCTGGGAATATTGAGGAAGAAGGTGCAGAAAGATCATAAGAACCAGAGGAACAAGTCTGCTGTGAGATTGTCTTCTAGAAATGTCAGGGAAACTATACCCATGATACTGCAACAATACTGCTGCCTAAACAAGACCTAAATAAGAACCCCAATAGACATGCTAATGTGGAAGGAGGAAATCTCAAGGGGTCCCACCCCTAAATGAAGAACCATATGTAACTAATGACTACTGAGAGGGGGATGATTCCCCTATTTGGCTATCCAATACAAATCATGGTACAAAAGCCACACTAAATTGACTTGGCAGGTTGTATTTGCATATTTCTGCATTTATATATGTACATATGGAATAATAATCATCATTATGATCATAAAAGGCAACAAATTTGATAAAGAGTGAGAGAGAAAATAAGAGGGGATGAAGGGAGGACCAGGAAGGGGGAAATGATTTAAAATTTTTAAGTAAAAGGTAGCATCTGTATATCACATACATGCAGTACTCATCAACTCCAGAAGAAGACACTGAATCCCCGAGTACTGGAGCTAAAGTCAGTTGTGAACCACCATGTGGATGCTGGGAAATGAACCCCAATTCTCTGTAAAAGCAGCCATTGCACTTAACCTCTGAGACATCTTTCCAGCCCTCTGTGAAAAACTTATTAGTACAATTTCAGTGTTTAAAAATATTTAAAGTTTGTTTTAAAATAAATTTAAAAAAGTAGCATCTTGACTTTATCAGTTTTAGAGTGCTTGACTAATATCCCCATCACTACTACCAAATTTATATAAATAGATAAAGTGCTTCAGATTTTGAACCCCAGTAGGTAAAATAGCCTTTAAAGCAGGACTGGTGAAGGAAAAGTTGTAAATATTTCTGTTCACTGATAGGTACGACAACAGTTTCTATGGCAGCTTGCTTTTATTCTCCTTTCTCTAATCTACTGTTTTATTTCAATGAACACTTTATACAAAAACATCTTCATATGTGCCATGTTCATTTCATTTCTCTTGGATACCTTTTATGGATTTTGATTTGGTAACTTCTAAATTTGAGACCCCCATCCTCTGAATTAATGCAATTCAAAATATTTTCTTTCAATTGCTCACTAAAAAGGAGCAGTAACACTATAAGATAGTAGGAGGGTGATGTTTTATTCACAAAGATAATGTGGGTGAAGACTAATTGTAATGTCTAAAGGTAACTGAATACAATATACACTGGTATTAAGAGTAGACTCTGGGGATTGAAGAAATGTCTCAGTAATTAAGAGTGCTTACTGCTCTTAAAATGGATTCTGGTTCAGTTCCCAGCACCCACATTGGGTGGTTCACAACCACCTGAAACTCCAGGTACATCCTCTTCTGCCCTCCACAGGTACCTACACTCATGTCACACACACACACACACACACACACACACACACACACACACACACACACACAGAGAGAGAGAGAGAGAGACAGAGACAGAGACACAGAGACACAGAGACAGAGACAGACAGAGACAGAGACACAGAGAGCTAAATCTGAACAAAAGGATGGATTACAATAAATTATCTTGGACTATGCAAGACATAATTCCTCCTCTAAAACACAGTATACAAGACCCAATGATTATAAAAACTAATAAGGCAGTCTCATTTCCACATAAAGACCAACTTAGAAAACTAAGGACTAAACAAATAAAAAATACTTGTGATCATTTTCTGACCAAATATATTTTGAACTGCACTGTTCTTTGAAATACACACAGGTCCATATTCTATTCTCATTCTCCGTCAATATTAGTTGTATCTCATAAAACTTCCTGTTCTCATTGGCACTACTGGAAAACAAAAATAGAAATGCAGAAATAAAAATAATTGAAATAAATTGAGCTGTTGAAGTAAAGAAATACAACATTCATTTTTCAACAGATTAGGCTAGCAAAAATAAATATCACAATTAACATAAGTGAATAAAGAGAAAACAGAATACTTGTAGTCAGAAGATTTTCTGTGTCTTACCTGGTTCTGCAGCCACTGAGACCCAAGTAAACCCACAAAGTCTTATATTATTTTATAAGCTTAGCCATTAACTCAGGCTTATTACTGACTAGCTCTCACACATAAATTAACCCATAATTCTTATTTATGTTTAGCCATGTGGCTTGGTACCTTTTTTCAGTTCTGCCTTGTCACCTTCTTTCCTCTTTGTCTAGTTGGTGACTCCTAACTCAGCTCTTCCTCTTTTCAGAATTCTCCTCCTCTGTTTGCCCCACCTATTCTTCCTACCTGGCTACCAGCCAATCAGCATTTTATTAAGCCAGTGTACAAAAGCATTATCCTACAGCATTTCCCCTTTTCTATTTAATTAAAACGGAAAGTTTTAACTTTAACATAGTAAAATTACATATACTAGAATAGTTATCAAGCAAGAATTACAGTTACAATATCTAGTCTATTTGTATTTGGAAAAATTAAAGAAAATATTCTGTCATCTATCCTATATTTGTGAGTCTAAAGTTTCATATCTAATTTATCTTTTATTATAACCAAGGAAAATTATAACTATATCTATTTAGTCTTCAACTATATCAAAGGCCACAGAAAGATATAAGATTACCTAAGTAAACAGGAGGATCATTGTAAGCAACTTCCAAAAATCTAGCAAAAACCTAGCAACCTGGACAGTCACCCAAAGTTCTTCTGTAATGTTGGGGCATGAACAGATACAAAATTCTCAACTCACCAAATCCAAACAGTAAAAGTATAATTCACCATGATCAAAGGATCTCAGGGATACAAATATGGCTCAACATAAAACAAATAAGTAAGTAACAAATTAACAAAATGAAGAGTAAAAATCAACCCAGGCAGTGGTGGTGCACACCTTTAATCCCAGCACTCAGGAGGCAGAGGCAGGTGGATCTCTGTGAGTTTGAGGCCAGCCTGGTCTACCAAGTGAGATCCAGGAAAGGCGCAAAGCTACACAGAGAAACCCTGTCTCGAAAAAGAAAAAAAAGTAAAAATCAAAATAGTGTCAGTAGATGTCAAAAGGTTATTTAACAAAAATAAATATGCTTTCATGATTCAAAAAACTTTTAACACACCAGGTATAGCAAGAATGTACCTCAGCACAATAAAAGAGATATATGATACACCTCTAGTTCATATCCCATTCTAAAGTTTTTCCTCTAAGATTAAGAACAAAGATACTCATGTACACCACTCCTTTCAAATATATTACCAAAATAAAAAAAGCTATTTAGGCAGGAGAAATAAATAATAGGTATTCTGATAGAAAAGAAGGCACTCAACTGACTCTATTAGGTGACCATGTAATCTTGTATATATTAAATCCTAAAGCCTCTGTCATAAAACTGTTAGATATGCTTCAACAAATGGTGCTGGCATAACTGGATGTCAACATGCAGAAGATTGCAAAAAGATCCATATCTGTCACCATGCATAAAACTTAAGTACAAGTGGATCAAAGGCCTCAATATAAATTCAGTTACTCTGAACCTGATAGAAGAGAAAGTAGGAAGTACTCTTGAACGCATTGGCACCAGAGATCACTTTCTAAATATAACACCAGTAGCACAGACACTGAGAGAAACAATCAATCCATGGGATGTGTTGAAACTGAGAAGCTTTTGTAGAGCAAAGGACACGGTCAACAAGACAAAGCGACAGCCTACAGAATGGGAAAAGGTCTTTACCAACCCCACATCTGACAGAGGGCTGATATCCAGAATATATAAAGAACTCAAGAAATTAGACATCAAAATGCCCAACAGTCCAATTAAGAAATTGGCTATAGAACTAAACAGAATTCTCAACAGAGGAAGTTCAAATGGCTGAAACACATTTAAGGAATTGCTCAACATCCCTTATTATCTGGGAAATGCAAATCAAAACAACTCTGACATACCACCTTACACCTGTCAGAGTGGCTAAGATCAAAAATACAGAAGACAGCTTATGCTGGAGAGGATGTGGAGCAAGGGGAACTCTCCTCCACTGCTGGTGGGAATGCAAGCTTGTACATCCACTTTGGAAATCAATATGGCACTTCCTTAGAAATTTGGGAATCCATCTCCCCCAAGACCCAGCTATAGCACTCTTGGGCATATACCCAAGGAATGCTCAATCATACCACAAGGACATTTGCTCAGCTATGTTCATATCAGCAATGCTTGTAATAGCCAGAACCTGGAAACAACCTAGATGCCCTTCAACTGAAGAATGGATAAAGAAAATATGGTACATATACACAAAGGAGTACTACTCAGCAGAGAAAAACAATGACATCATGAGGTTTTTAGGCAAATGGATGGATCTAGAAAAAATCATCCTGAGTGAGGTAACCCAGACTCCGAAAGACAAACATGGTATGTACTCACTCATAGGAGGATACTAGATGTAAAACAAAGATGACTAGACTGCTACACAACGCCAGGGAGGCTACCTAGAAAACGGGACCCTAGGAAAGACACAGGGATGGCCCAATGACAGAGAAATGGATGAGAGCTACATGAACAACCTGGATGACAGTGGGAATAATGAAGGGCAAGATTTGAGGGAAAGAAAGCTTAGGAGAGCAGGAGATCCCAGCTGGATCAAGAAAAGAAAGGGAGAACAAGGAATGGTAGACCATGATGGATGAGGACCACATGAGAACAGGAATAGGCAGAGTGCTGGAGAGGTCCCCAGAAATCCACAATGATACATCCTCTGTAGACTGCTGGCAATGGTCGAGAGAAAGCCTTATCTGACCTAGTCTGGTGATCAGATAGCCAAACACCCTACCAGTCGATCTGGAACTCTCATCCAATAACTGATGGAAGTGGATGCAGAGATCCTCAGCCAGGCCCCAGGTGGAGCTCCAGGAGTCCAATTGTTGAGAAAGAGGAGGGACTGTAAGAGTGTGAATTGTCGAGACCAAGATTGGAAAAGCACAGGGACAAATAGCCAAACAAATGAAAGGACATGAATTATGAACCAAAGGCTGTGGAGCCCCCAGCTGGATCAGGCCCTCTGAATAAGTGAGACAATTGAATAGCTTGAACTGTTTGGGGGCATCCAGGCTGTGGGACCGTGTCCTGTCCTTAGTGCATGAGCTGGCTGTTTGGAACCTTGGGCTTACACAGGGACAACTTGCTTAGCCTGGAAGGAGGGGACTGGACATGCCTGTACTGAATCCACCAGTTTTAAATGAATCTCCAGAGGAGTCTTGGCCCTGGAGGAGATGGGAATGGATAGGAGAGGATGGGGGGAAGGTGGGGGTGGGGGCAGGAGGGGGGAGGACAGGGGAACCCATGGATGATGTGTAAAATTAAAACACAAATATAATAATAAAAAAACTGTTAGATATGATAACTAATTTAGTAAGACAGAAGAATACAAAAGAACTCACATATATTACTAGCATTATTGTACACTAATAATGAACTGTCTGAAGATACAAACAAAAAACTCCCAGTTAAATGTACAACAACCAAAGATACTGAGATATAAATTTAATCTGAGAGATGAAATACTTATATATTGACAACAATAAATCTTTGATTAAAGTAATTAAATAAAATGCAAATATATAGAATGATAACTCATATTCATGAATTGAAAGAACAACTATTAGAAAAACATCCATACTATCCAAAGTGATCCAATGTACTTCTTAGACACACTTCAATGACACGTTACCAGAAATAAAAGAAAATGATTACATTTTTAAAACTGTATTTAGAGCAGAGTGGTATTAATGACATGTGAGAGGGAGAAAAAATATACACTAGAAAATCCAGAAACAGGAAAATATAGATAATGGATTTTCAAGAGATGATGCTTGTACACAAATAGGTACAACCTCATCTATAATATACAAAAACTCACTACATGTGAGTTGATGGTCTAAATATAATGAAGCAATGATAAAACTTATGCAGCATAATAAAATATTTTCATAAACCTGGAATAGGAAAGCATTAGAACTAACTATAAAAAGAATCAATGTCAAGATTGATTGCATTAAAAACCAGAACATTGTTTTTGAAAAGAGTCAATAAGAGAACCATAGAAACACCTGACAAGGAAATATCAGTACAAAATACATGATAAAAAAAAAGAGAAGAAAATCCAGTAGAAAATGGGTAAAGCATGTTTGTCTAGCATGTTGTACAAGCTGTTGGCCTACATGCTGAGCACCACAAAAATAAATGCTTGAAAATGTACTCCCCCAAACAGTGATTCCATGTTACCATCAATAAGAAAGGGTATTTCCTCATTAATAAACATAGCAAAAATCATAACCAAGAGGCAGGAGGATCTCTGAGAGACAGGAAGTTCTACAAAGCAAGTTCTAGAAAGAAACTTTGTCTCAAAAAAGATATGAAAAGAAAATCAGAGCCAAAATAAGCTCATATTATAATACTCATCATTTGACAAAAAAATGTGAAGTCTCATGATAACAAGTTTGCTGAGCATATGCAAAACTTCTTTGAAGCACGGTTTGGCACTGAATTGTAAAATTAATATCTATACCCATGATCCACTATATCTACATGACATATAAACTGTTAAGAAACTTATGAACAAATACATCAAGTTAATTGTGAAAAAAATATTCATAAAACCATCATTCTTAAAAGCAACTTAAGTCTGGGGCTGGAGAGGTGGCCTAGCAGTTAAGAATACTTGCTGCTCTTAAAAGACCTGGATTCAGTTCCTAGCACCCACATCAGGAACCAGGAACCTCAAAACACCAAGACTACTATGGTGACAGGGAAGATGAATACAGAATTTTCAGAAGCTCACAGGCCAGCTAAATAGGCTTAAACAGTGGTAAACAAGAGAGACTACCTTAAGCCAGCAAGACAGCTCAGTAGGTAAAGGTGTTGTTATGTGGTCCTGGAAATCTGAGATTAATCCCTAGAATCAATGTAAAGGTGGAAGGATAGAACCAATTCCACAAAGTTGTCCTCTGACCTCCATAGCACTTGCACACACACACACACACACACACACACACACACACACACACACACGGTGGTATTGTGTTCCCCAAAATATTGTGCATGCTAATAAACTTATCTGGGGTCAGAGAATAGGACAGCCACAATATTAAACATAGAGGCTGGCAGTGGTAGCACATGCCTTTAATCCTAGCATTCCTGAGTCAGAGATCTACCTGGAGCTCTGTGTGTTCAAGGATTCAACCAAGCATGGTGACTTATGCCATTAATCCCAGAAAGTGAGCCTTTAATCCCAGGGAGTGGTAGCAGAAAGCAGAAAGGTATATAAGGCGTGAAAACCAGGAACTAGAAGCATTTGACTGGTTAACCTTTCAGGCTTTCAAGCAACAGTTCAGCTGAGATCCATTCAGATATGAGGACTCAAAGGCTTCCAGTCTGAGGAAACAGGATCAGCTGAGGAACTGGCAAGGTGAGGAAGCTGTGGCATGTTCTGCTTTTCTGATCTTCCAGCATTCACCCCCATACCTGGCTCCAGGTTTGATTTTATTAATAAGAACTTTTAAAATTCACAACACACACACACACACACACACACACACACACACACACACACACACAAATAAATAAATAAATAAATAAATAAATAAATAAATAAATAAATAATGTATCATCTCAAATCAGATAGAAGGTAAGAACTTTCCATCTCCTCTGACATCCACATGCATGCTGTGGCATGCTTATGCTCACACATAAACAAATACACACACATACATGCATACATACACACAAACAGATACCACTTACAAAGTTTATAAATATATTCATAAATTCAAAATTATAAAACTAATGTATATTTGATTATACACGTAATAAATTAATTTAAGGAAACAAATAAGAATAAGAATAATGGTTACTCCTAGTGATAAAGCAAGTATCTGAGAGCAGAGATGGGTTTCTTTTAAGCTTCAGGAGTAGTCACAAATTTTTAGATCTTCACTTTTATGGTGGTTGAACAGATGATCAATTTATAACTACTATTATACAATGTGAATCTTCATATAACTATAAATATGTGCTGCACTTTATATTTTAAATTTTAAAATACAGAAAAATAAGCCCAATGATCAGAGTGCTAGACACTGAAGATTGATTACACCAATGCATTTCTTTAAATGATATTCTTAAGTTAAAAAATGCAATAAAAGCAATGGGACATCACTACTTCTATTAATTAAAGTATATATATATTTTTGTTTGTTTGTTTTCAAGACAGGGTTTCTCTATGTTGTTTTGGTGCCTGTCCTGGATCTTGCTCTGTAGACCAGGCTGGTCTCAAACTCACAGAGATCCACCTGCCTCTGCCTCCCAAGTGCTGGGATTAAAGGCATGCACCACCACCACCTGGCTGAAGTAATTTTTTTGTGTGTGCAAGTAAAACATATTTTCAGTGAAAGAAGAGACTTCACCAAAGTAACAATACTATTAGAAACAGAATGTAATTAAAACCCCAATTTCCCAAAGAGATGACCATGGTACAGGGATATCAAATCAACATGAGTGACCACTTGTCTATGAAATTCCCCACAGGCTCATATAGTTGAACACATGGTCCCCAGATGGAGGCATATTTGGGGGAAAGTTAAAACCTGACTGGTGGAAATCAGTCACTGGGGTGAGCCTGGGAAAGTTATATGTGGGTCCTGCTCCTGGTGTGTTCACTGTGCTTCTTGATCTGCCAAAATAAGAACAAACTACTCTATAAATTCCATCAACCACTGCTCCAGCTGCCATCCTTTTCCCACCATGATAAATGAACTGTACCTTCTGAAAAACTGTAAGCCAAACAAACCTCTGCTCTCTTAAGATGCTTTTGCTGGGTATTTTGTGATATCAACTAGAAAAGGAGCTAGTTCAATCAAAATATATGATCAAGAAAGCATAATAGGGTAAGAATATGCTGGTACAGGAACAAAAAATAGTGGGAGACACAATGACTTTTGATCAGATGTCCATGTGCAAGAAAAACAGTACGAGTGTTTGATTACAATACACATAAACATAGCTTTAAACACATGATACAAATTATGATATAGGTAAGAAATGGTAGTTAACTATGGTGCTCTTTCTGCTCAGAGAAGCATTATCATTTATGAAAAACCCAATAAATCAATGACCAGCTTTGCAAAAGAAGTAGATGATACTCATCTAAAATAACAAACTAAGATATTAATGGACCACAAGATATGATACAAATAATATAACAATATCAGGAAGCATTTAACATTTACTATGTATCAGGCACTAAGCCAAGCATATTACATTCAAGTTGCCAAGTCCTAACAATAACCCTATGAGATAATATTATTATCATTATTTTAAAGTTGAAAAAAACAGAGGCACTGGAAAGAAAAATATCTTGCTCAAGAACATTAAACTATTAAATGAAAAAAACAGGATTCAAATCCAAAGAGTCTGGCTTCAGAGTCTGCATTATGTATCTACTCTGATGATGTCATGGTTCCTCAGACAAATGTGGTACGATTAAAAACATAGAGCACAAAAACAAATAGCTTTGGTCCAGAAGTAGATAGCAATATAGCAAAAGTAGACACCGTAGTGCATGCTCAAACATCCATGGTGCATGAGCAGCCACCACAGGAATCTGAGCATTTGATCATGATGCACACACTGAAGGTTCTGCAATGTGAGTTGAAATACAGTATATAGTAGTAGATACTGAGGAGACAATAGGAGGCAAAAACATTGAAGTAAAAAATAGTTAAGGTGTGCAGAATGATAGTCAAGGTAAAGAAATTTCCAGCTTTATTACAAAGCAGACAGTGATGGCTGCATTTTCATGTAATCATGAAGAATGAGCACTAGATCATAGTAACACACACACAATAAAACAGAAGAATGTGTTATGCTTAGACATACAAGTATTGAAAATGAGTCCACACACACATAGAGCCAAGACACAAGGTATAGTAGAAAATAGCTATGAGTAGCTAATTCACAAGGGAATAAGTTGTGAAACTGAAAAAAACTCAATATATGAATATTTACTTCAGAATCATGTGGCCAAGATACATAGAGAGATCCAATGGACATACAGAAGTGATGAAAGCCATGAGCAATGTTTGTCCATTTGATCATAATCTCCACAAAATAATCTATACTATGACATAGCAGTTATACCACAAGAACTAAGATGCATAGATATGCAAAGATACTAGATATGGTATGGAAGAAGAAAGCCATACTGTGATGCTCAGTCAGATGGTTTTGTGCTTTATAAGTGAGCCATGACACAGGAGCAAAAATCTTTACTGCATGAGTAGATGTCACATATGATGAGGGAGACATGGCAGCATATGCCCAGATGACCATGTGACCATGATGCACAAACAGCATCATTTGTACTAGAGCATTTGATCATGTTGCTTAGTTATACAATCTCATGATACGAATTAAAATTATGCTGTAAGAAGTATACATGCAATCATTTTGAAATTAATAAATCAGTGTTCCCTGTAGTCTATGAGCAGATGAAATTTATCAAACAGCTGAGAAATCATTGCACATGCCTAAGCAGTCATGGTACATGGATGCATCTGAACACTGGACTCATCCACAGGAAGTCTAGTGACACGAGATAATAGCTCTAACTTTGGAACAGATAGAAATGGTACAGGAAAATGTAGTCTAGGTGATGCATAAAACACTGTTTCCTGCAGTTAAGATTCCTGCACAAGAACCATGGGGTATGAGCAGACAAGCATGTGTATGCTCAGGCAATTATGGTGCATGAGCAAAAACCTACACAGTTATAGTAATACAATAGTAGGTGGATGTGATACATGAGCAAACAATCTAATGAAGAATATGCCAAGATGAACAAGATATAGGAATAAAGGTAATATCATTCATAAGGAGACTATTATTAGGCCAGCAAGTCATTGTAATTATGCTAAAGGAAGTAACATAACACATATTTATAAAATTGTCTGATATTGGAGCATTTCACCATGGTATGTTCTCAGACATTACAAGCAAATAAATTTATGACTACAACCTAAAAGCAGATGTGCAAGTATATTAGGGGAGAAACTGATGATAGAAGAACAGAAAATAATAGTGTTAGAATGAATAGAATACTCTATATAGCACTGACTCAAAGTAAATCAGTCCTCCATTGCATAAGCTCATATCATAGTATTTTAAATACTATTGCAAGTATCATTGTTTGGCAATAGTGCACTTGTATTTATCTCCAGAGCTGAGGCTGGCAGTCATTATAAGAAACAAGGGATATGGTATCATCATCATAATTACCACTGTCACATATACCTCACATTATACTCAGTGTTTGAAATAGTTTATATGAAATTACTAATTAATCTGCACAAATTTATGAGATATTATCTTTGCCATTTTGCAGAAACCAAAGAACAGAAATGGAAATTGAGAGTCCAAAGTCCCATAGTTAGTAAGTCAATAATTTTAAATTGAAATCCATACATTTTGGCTCCACAACCTGTCCTTTTAAATATAATAAATGACAATATGCTGTGATTCTCCTGACAGACAGACATAGTACACGGTTTGAAAACAGAGTAGAGAAATGAATGGCTTTGGTCCAGAAGCAGATGGCAATGTTGTAAAAGTAGATACAATAGCACATGTTCAAACATTCATGGTACATAAGCAGCCACCACAGGAGTCTGAGCATTTGACCACAATGCACACACAGAACATCTTGCAACATGTGCTAATGCCATGTTACAAAGTAGAAACAAATGTCAAAGGAGAAAGAAACCCATGTTATTGTCAAAATACACAGTGAACACACAGATTAACATAAAAGGCACAAAATATTCAGTTTCTGAAAAAATATTAGACTGTCATTATGTATTTTCACAAATCTTGGTGTTTAAGTGAAAATACATATGAAAACTTCAAACACAGTAATTGACAAAAAGTGTTTAGACACATTAATATTACGGATAATGGGTCAATTCATATATGAAAGATGGGATACATGTGATATCACAAGAAATAACAAAATAATGAAAACCATTCAGCTGATTAAAAAGAAAGAATTATGCTATTGGTCTAAGAGCATATCTGAAAGATGTAAGGAATTTAGATGACTAAGATGTAAAAAAAACATAATTTGAATATGTATTTCTGGTGCATAGCCACACACCTACAGATAGGGTACCAATTATAATGCTAATACATATGGACATAGAACAGAAATAAACTGTGATATGATTATTATTTGGGTAGATATGGTATGCTAACAATAAAAATATACGAGTATGCAGATGAATTTCTAAATGTTCTTATTAATAGAAAACACGGAGCCAGATGTAAGGGGTGAAAACCTGAGAGAAATCAGAGGAATAGGAACAGCCAGATGCTAATCTCATCTCACCAACTCTGCAGCTTCCAAATGCAAGATACTTCCTGTCTACCCATGCCAATATGCCTTGCTGTTTTACCATCTGATTTTGCTCTCTCTGTCCAGCTATATCACTTCCTCTTTCTGCCCAGCTCTGTCCATTCCTATCTGTCTGTACAGACCTACAGACCTCCATTATTAACTAGTGTTGGAATTTAAGGTGTCTGCCTCCATGCCTGGCTCTGTTCCCAGTGTGACCTTGAACTCACATATATCCAGACAGATCCCTGCCTCCCAAGTGATAGGATTAAAGGCATGTGCTAACATTGCATGACTTTTGTGTTTACTTATTTTTTTATTTTTTTATTTATTATATTTGTGTTTTACACATCAGCCATGGGTTCCCCTGTCCTCCCCCTCCCACCCCACCCCCAGCTCCCCCCCAGCCCCTCCCCTCCATTCCCATCTCCTCCAGGGCAAAGATTCCCCTGGGGATTCATTTAAACCTGGTGGATTCAGTACAGGCAGGTCTAGTCCCCTCCTTCCAGGCTGAGAAAAGTGTCCCTGTGTAGGCACAAGGTTCCAAACAGCCATTGTGTTTACTTCTAATGGCTGGCTTTTTCCTCTTATCTCCAGGCAAGCTTTATTTATTAGAACACAAATAAAATACCACCACACAAGCAGTGGATGACTTTGGTTCAGGAGGATGACAATGAAACAAAAGAAGACTTATATGAACATGATCCGTTATGAAAACTGGCCATGGCATATGTTGTTTTGTGTTGGTTTCTGGTATGCACCAAAATTATCTAATTATGTGAGGGAACAACTATTAAAACTGATAATAGAAATGGTACAGGAGTAGTCAGCAGAAATGGAGTGATTCTTGCACAATATTTAATGGCCACAATATTACAACTAATGTTCATGCAAAAGTAATCATTCTGCATTCAGAAGTCAGGTGTGATGTTTTGTCTCTTACATACTCAGGATAGGTGAGTAGTATCCATTATGTACTCACAGAAAACAACAGTGGATAATATTATATAAATATAATGTAAAATCAGATAAACTACAATAGTAGGTCTTACTGTGGATATTGCTCTATATGCTGTGAATGTGTTGCTCTCATTGGGTGATAAAGAAAATGCTGATTGGCCAGTAGCCAGGCAGGAAGTATAGGAAGAACAAGCTGAGAAGAGAATTCTGGGAATAGAAAGGCTGAGTCAGGAGTCTCAAGCCAGACACAGAGGAAGCAAGATGTGAAGGCAGAACTGAGAAAAGGTACCAAGCCACATAATTAAACATAAATAAGAATTATGGGTTAATTTAAGTGTAAGAGCTAGTCAATAGTTAGCCTGAGCTAATGGCTGAACAGTTTTAATTAAATAAACCTTTGTGTGTTTACTTGGGTCCAAGCAGCTGCAGGACTGGTGGGTGAGAGGAATTTGTCCTGACCATGGGCCAGGTCAGACACAGAAAAACTTTAGCTACAGGGTCAAGGAAAGATATGCTCAACTAACCATCCACAAACAAATCAAAATAAGAGGCAAATGCTACAAAATGAAACATTATGCCATATGTTCAGATGAACAACAACCTCTCAGCCTTGACTATACTCACAATCATCTATTAGAATGAAAAGTTATCTATAAACGTTAAATTGCAATTATGCACAGGCTAACAATGTGTTCAAGAGATTCAGTAATACAAGGAATTCAAGGCTGTTGCCAGCATAACACAGCATGCTGATTTACAGGAAATATATTTTAAAAAATACTATCACTCTAAATTAATGATACAATTAATGAGCAAGGGGAACTCTCCTCCAATGCTGGTGGGAATGCAACCTTGTATGGCCACTTTGGAAATCAATATGGTGCTTCCTTAGAAAATTGGGAATCTATCTCTCCCAAGAACCAACTATAGCACTCTTGGGCATATACCCGAAGAAAGCTCAATCATACCACAAGGGCATTTGCTCAGCTATGTTCATATCAGCATTGTGTGAATAGCCAGAACCTGGAAACAACCTAGATGCCCTTCAACTGAAGAATGGATAAAGAAAATATGGTACATATACACAAAGGAGTACTACTTATCAGAGAAAAACAATGACATCATGAGTTTTTTAGGCAAATGGATGGATCTAGAAAAAAATCATCCTGAGTGAGGTGACCCAGACTCAGAAAGACAAACATGGTATGTACTCACTCATAATAGGATACTAGATGTAAAACAAAGATGACTAGACTGCTACACAACTCCAGGGAGGCTACCTAGAAAACAGGACCCTAAGAAAGACACAGGGATCACCCAATGACAGAGAAATGGATGAGATCTACATGAACAACCTGGACGACAGTGGGAGTAATGAAGGGCAACGTTCAAGGGAAAGAGAGCTTAGGGGAGCAGGAGATCCCAGCTGCATCAAGAACAGAAAGGGAGAACAAGGAATAACAGACCATGATAAATGATGACCACATGAGAACAGGAAGAAGCAAAGTGCTAGAGAGGTCCCCAGAAATCCACAATGATACCTCCACTGTAGACTACTGGCAATGGTCGAGAGAAAGCCTAAACTGACCTAGTCTGGTGATCAGATGGCCAAACACCCTAACTGTGGTGCTTGAACTCTCATCCAATAACTGATGGAAGTGGATACAGAGATCCTCAGCCAGGCCCCACGTGGAGCTCCAGGTGTCCAACTGTCAAGAAAGAGGAGGGACTGTAAGAGTGTGAATTGTTGAGACCAAGATTGGAAAAAGCACAGGGACAAATAGCCAAACGAATGGAAGCACATGAATTATGAACCAAAGGCTGTGGAGACCCCAGCTGGAGCAGGCCCTCTGGAAAAGTGAGACAATTGAATAGCTTGAACTGTTTGGGAGGAATCCAGGCAGTGGGACAGGGACTTGTCCTTAGTGTATGAGCTGGCTGTTTGGAACCTTGGGCTTACACAGGGACACTTTGCTCAGCCTGGAAGGAGGGGACAGGACCTGCCTGTACTGAATCCACCAGGTTTAAATGAATCCCCAGGGGAGTCTTGGTCCTGGAGGAGATGGGAATGGAGGGGAGGGGCTGAGGGGAAGGTGCGGGGTGGGGGCGGGAGGGGGGAGGACAGGGGAACCCATGGCTGATGTGTAAAATTAAAACACATAATAATAATAAATAAAAAAGGAGAAAAGAAAGAATAAGACAAAGTTGTGTACTCCATTTTTTGTCATTTTTTTTCATACAAATACAAAAATAAAGAAATACATAGTCAGTTGCCTAAGATTTGTGTCAAGATGACATGCAGACTGCTTCCCTTATAATCATATCCAGATTAACATGACATGTAACATTTGTGCAGGTTCATGAGGTCACTGTGCTGAAGTAGAGATGCTGCACAATAGTAGAGACTGCCAAAATGACCACAATACATCAGCAGCACTTGAGATTACTTGATTATATCCAACTTCTGTTTGCTTTGTTGTTTGTGATGCAGTAACACTAGTGCTACTGGCAATGATAAACTAGTTTAAAACAGCAGAAGACAAGCACACCATAAAGACTATAGGGGAGTGGTCTTTTTTTTCAGAATGAGAAAAATGTAATGATACATGAGTACTAAGTGCACCATTATATATAGGAGGCCACAGTAATAAACAACTATGATACTGGGGGAGACAGTCTTTATGTACTAGTAGACAATGATACAATTAGAAAGAAAATTATAAAACAAAAACAAAAAAGTACATGAATAGGTAACCTAAGTGCCTTCAGGAGCAATCATAGTACATTGTGTTGAGTGTTGAATAGCATTAATCTATGTTTTATTAATATTATTTTAATTATGTCTACAAAGATAAATAGTAAAATTGAACAAAAATGGTTCTTAACATCACATGGCTAAAGGGACTTTGCAGACAGAATTAAATAGTAATCTAATAACTGTAACATACCAGGTTACCCTGGATTCTCCAAGTAGGTCCAGTATACCTGCATGGATCATTAAAAGGAGGAGAACAATGTAGAATAAGAGCCAGAAGAGATTCAAAGAGTGGTAAGAACTAATTGCTTATTTGAAGATGAAGGGGTCCATGAGCCAGCAAATGTAGGTGGCCTTGAAAAGCTGACAAAATGCTCTGGCCAACATCCAGCAAGAAAATTGGGACTGAGTTCAGCAATCACATGAAACTGAAATCTATCAACAGTCTGAGTTAGCCTGAAAGCAGATTTCTCACCAAAACTTCCAAAAACAGCACACTGCTGGCAGCATTTTTACTTTACATATTTTTTTAAAATGTCTATTGTTTTAAAGTGCTCTGTTTGTGATAGGTTTTTTTGCACCAGCAGTAGAAAATTAATAGACTTGCTTTTTCCAAATCTGAGAGGAGGGTAATTTTCTGTTTCTTTTGAATGCATGATGATTTAAGAGATGCATATAATATATGAATTGATTAGAGTAGACCATACATAATAGGCATGTAATAAGCACTTAAAATAATATTATTATACTGATAATAATTTTTGTATATTCATGATACATTTTAGCATCTGTTGTCATATTTTATCCTTATCAAAATCTGGATAGGTGAGTATGATATGAATTTTTCAACCCCAAAATATAAGGATCTAAAACATGAGATTTTTGCTTGCTCAGAAACCAATACCATATAAATAGCTGAGCCCAAATAGAATAATTTCTGGTCATGTGTTATTTCCATAGCTCACTTAAAGTACAAATACTCATTGAAGGAGTTCATAGGATTGGGGAGAATTTGGTTATACTTTTGAGAGGAAAAGAAATACTTGTTGGCCAAGTTGCTATTTGATATTTTCCATAGAGCAAGAAGCCAGCCTAGCCTCTAGAAATCAATCCTAAGCAAGTGCAAGAAATATAATTTCACAGTGGATCTGCTGGGAAAGTATTCTGGGAGAGAAGCAGAGACTGCAAGATAGAGAGATTTGGATAAGGCTATGTACAAACCAGCACTAAAGGATTTAAAAATCTGATATAGCTGTCTGAAGAACAAAACCATGTAGTTTTTTTAAACCCAGGGTGCTTTGGTTACAACCAAAGCCAGTAATCCTCTTTTCTACTTCTTACCTCTTCAACTCACTCACACACCCCTCCCAACAGCTCTACAGTTGGGTTTATTTCAAAGTTCATGAATCTCAGATATAAACCCAGGATGATACTTGAAACTATAAAGCAAACACAAGTAACAAACACAAAGGTTATCTAAGTTACGTTCATATATCTAAATAAAGAAACTCAAGCCTAAGTGTTTAACCCAAAGAATACTGTATGCATCAAGATAAATGGTGAACCAATGCAGAATTTGCTATCCAGAAACTGATACACACACGCACACGCACACGCACACGCACACGCACACGCACACACACACACACATATGTGCTAAACAACAACAAAAAACTTTTCTTCCTTCTCTGCAGACTAATCAATGCCTTAAACCAATGCTACTCTCTACGCCACCATTAACCCTGTCTGCATACCCAGGTAGGAAATTAGTACATAGCCAAGATAAGCTTATTCCCTTATTAATGTATCTCTTTTGCTATAAAAATAAATTTATGTAGTAGAATATATATTTACTCTGAGATTAAGGCACTTCACTTCTTCAACTAGATGCCAGTTTTCTTGTTTGAAGGATGACTGAGTCAAACTAGACAATGATGGAAAATGTCCCCCCCAAGCTCACATTGTTTAATACTTGGTCTTCAGTTCATAGACCTGTTTTGGGGTGGTGCTGGAATCTTTGACACTGTGACCCAGATGGCATAAGTGTTCTGCTGAAATTGAGTTTCAAGGATGCTGTCTTCTTCTGGTTCTTTTCTTTTCTTTTCTTTTTATTGTTCCTTATTAAGAAATTTTCTACTCACTCCAATGCTATCCACAGAACCCTCCTCCTCCCTTCCTCCTATCCCCAGCCCTCTTTCACAAGTCACCCCACATCCCTACATCCCCTAAATCAAGGTCTCTCATGGGGAGTCAGCAGAGCCCAGCACACTGAGCCTAGACAGGTCCAAGCCCCTTCCCACTGCACCAAGGCTGTGCAAGGTGTCACAGCACAGACACTGGATTCCAGAAGCCTGCCCATAGACCAGGGAGAGATCCAGATCCCCTTGCCTGGGTGCCCCCCAAACAGTTCAAGCCAAACAACCGTCTTCCATATCAGAGGGCCTAGTCCAGTCCTATGAGGGCTCCACAGACACCAGTCCACTGTTCAGGGATGACCAGACTTCAACCTACAACTCCAGAGAGGCTAGCTAGCAGGAAAAGACCCTAGGAGGGACACATGGATGATCCTGTGAAGAAGTGGATGAGATCTACATGAGTGGGCTGGGTGGCATGGTAGGTTGCAGAGGGTGAGGAGTAGGGGATATAGGAACATAAGGAAATGGGAGGGTCAAGCTGGAACAGGGACAGAGTGGGAGGGCAGGAAGGAAGATACCATGATAGAAGAGGACATCATGGGAATAGGAATAGGTAGGGTGTTGGGGAAGCTCTCAGGAATTCACAAAGTTGACCCCACCTTGGTCTGCTGGCAGTGGTCCAGAGGGTGCCTGGACCGGTCTACTCTGGTGACCAGCCTAGCAAATAAGCTAGCTGTCATCATAGAGTCTTTGTTCAGTGACAGATGGAGGCAGATCCAGAGATCCACGGCCAGGCACCAGGTTGAGCTTCAGGAATCCAATTGATGAGAGAAAGGAGAGATACTGCAGGTGAGGGACGTCAAGATCATGATGGGAGGACATTCTTTTGGTTCTTGCTAGAGACTTCCAATGTCTGAACTGCTGAAACATGAGCAAACCATAAATCAAGCTCCCATCCTCCCAGTCACCATGCATTGCCTGCAGTGACAGGATTGTGACCTCTGAACCATGAGCCAAAATAAACACCTTTCCTCCAGATATTATTGTTGATAATCAAGTAATATAAGGACTAGACTTCCAAGTCTAAAATTATGTAAGTCAGAGGTACATCAAATGAGAATTAGACAAGAACATGACCACTCATTTCCTAGGTCTAAGCTATCCTTATGATCAGAAATCTCCAACATGAACAACTATATGGTCATAATAAAAGAAAATAAACAATGTAGATAGTCAAATATAATAACAAATTATAAATGAGATAACCCATTAAATAGTTATTAACTATATTGCAAGTAATTGATACTATGCCAACAATAAAACTAGAGATATTGTTTTCAAAAGGGAAATCTCTTCTATGGACAGAAAAGAACAACTAAGATTTTTTTCAAGTCAGAATTAAATAATTCAAATAATACTTTAAGCATTGTGCTATTAGCCAATTAGAGAATAAATCCGTCATGATTTGGGAGACCAAAACAGTGGAAAACTGGGGACGAGAGATTGTAGGCCAGCAAGATAGCCCCACAGTTAAATATGCTTGCTGCCATGCCTGACCACCTGAATTTGGTCCCCAGGATCCAAATGGTGAAAGCAAAGAACTCCCACAAAGTTATTGTCTGATATCCACAAGTATATCATGATATGTATGCACACATACTAAAAATTAAATAAATAGGTGTCATAGCTTCTTAAGAAAAATCTGGAAACTGTAAATGGTTGGCATACCCAACTTGATGAAGAATATTTGAAGAAAGAAAATTAACTAAATTCCTCCTTAATGTTGAAATAAAGAGTTGTTTCCTGTTAAAGTCAAAGCCATAGTGTTTATTCTCAAAACTCTTACCCATAACACTGGATTATCAATCAGTATAACAAAGTGGAAAGAAAGGGAATGGAAAGGATGAAAGTAAAGCAAATTCAGATTCCTATATCTCACTACCAAACATAGAGTCACCCTTCAGGGCATAGAGTCCAAAGAAATGAAATCACATATACACAAAAGTCTATACACTTATATTCATACTAGTACTGTTTTCACTTTTGTACACTTCCCTGTATATTTAACAATACAGTGAGTTTTAAGAACACATTCTTCTCATACTTAGCTGTTAACAATATGTAAATAAATTAAAGTGATTTTATAATCAAATACTGTCTAGCAACACTTCTAAAATGTTTGTTCACCAAAAAAAAATGCTAAATCTGCTTTAAAATATTTGAATATTTCTCTCGCTATAGATGATAACCAGCAAGTTTTTGGAGTTTTATAGTATTTTGACAAACATACAAACATATGTTTAGATTTTGTATGTGCATGTGTGTAATATATGCACAAGTATGCATTATTCTTCATGTGAATATGTGGATATTTAATCACTTGGACATCTGTGTGTGGAAGCTAGACAGCAGTGTTAGATGTCTTCCTTTAGCTCCACTCTTAAGAGTCCCCAAATTGGGACAACACAGAAAATATTTCATTGGGGGACTAGATAAACAAATTCTGCTATCCTCTTTCTTCAGAATAATACTCAACAATGAAAAGAATGCTAACTACTGATACATATACCAATTTGCAGGGAACTCAAGGGGCTCATGCATGACATCAATATCGTATCACAGAGAATATATGATAAATATGCATAAGAAAATATTTTATATGTCATTAGCAAATGCATATTCAAACATCCATGAGTTAGTTCTTCCATTTTTAAGATTGGTTGAAATACAAGACTTTGAAAACATCAAATGTTTGTAAAGAGTATGGAGGAACAGCAGTACTCGTTCATTACTGGTGAGAATGAAAGATCAGAGAATAACTTTCAAAAAACTGACAGTTACTTACAAAACCAAACATATTCTTAAATACAATTAAGAAATTTCACTTTTTGATATTTACCCAAGTGAATTGAAAACCTGTGTGTACATGAAAGTCTATACATAAATGTTGACATCAGCTTTATGCATAATGACTGAAAGTTGGAGGCAATCACTATGTCCTTTTGCAAATGACTATGTGTGGTACATTCATATAATTAATTATCATTTGATACCAAAAATGAATAGATTGTGAAGCAAAGGAAACACTGGAAGAACCTTAAATATATATTAAGTAAAAAAAGATCCATCCAATTATATGACAGTCTAGGAAAGTCTATGTAAAGTTTAAAATGTCAGTTACTGCAAAGAATTTGATGAGAGAAGAAGAGTGATGAATAGAGGATACAATCTTAATAATTTAAAATATTAATTATATAAATATGACATTATACATTGCAAGCTATGGACTTCACAATAGTGTATAAATATATTACATTAATATTCAATATTAATATTAATAATAGAAAAATTATAGAAGATATACAGAAAACTTTACAGTTTGCTCCATTTTCTATAAACCTAGAACTGCTCTAAAATATAATTTATTAAATTTTTAAAAGCAAATTTCAAATATGTTACATGATATTAAAATTTTATAGTATTATTAAACTGGCAAAACTATAGAGATGAGAACATATTAGTAGCTTTAAGAAAAAAGAAGGGATGGATACTACTAGAAATCGGTAACGTGACAGTTTCAGTTCTGTATCTTGACTGTAGTAATTGCTACATATGTATGTATATACATATTCACATTACTAGATTGCATAAAAGTTTACCCACAGATACCGAAAACAGGCTAAACATAAAATACTCTTACATATCTCCGTACACTAATGTGAAATTGGTGTGGAGTTCATAAGGATCTCTAATTGTTCATGCATGCTTCTATAAATCCATTAATTCAAAATTAGGAAGTCAAAAGATATCATCAGCCATGACCTTTTCCATTTTCATTTAAAATACTTATTCAAACAGAACTAATAAAAATAATTTAAAACCAATAAAAGTGTTATGTACAAAAACAAAATCTCAGACACAATCTAGGTACTATATTATTCTGATGACCTAAAAAATAATAAGAATTCATTGGCTTCGGGAGTTATGAGGAAGAGGAGGCAGTAAGATCATGAGCCAGAGGGCTTGGGTGTCACCAAGAAGTATCTTCCAGACACAGTAAGGCTGATGTACACATGAACCCACAGAGACTGTGGCAGCATACACAGTGCCTGCATAGGTTCAAATCAGATGCAACCTACTGTTGATTGGTGGAAGTGGACATGAACTCACATCCCTAAAAAAGCTATCTCCAATACACAACTGTTTTGTAAAATGCAATTATAATCTACGATGGTAGCACACACATAGAACCCCAGTATTGGGAGGCTGTGGCAGGAGGATTGCAAGTTAAAAGCTTCTTTTGCATTATATACAAATTCTAAACTTGCTCAGGCTACAAAGCAAGACTTTGCATCAGAAAAAAAAACATAATTGTAAAATGAGATTGAATAATAATTTAAGCAATTAAAATGCAGAAATGAAAATGAAATCCCAAAATACCTTGTATGACATGTGAACAGATACATAGCAAATCAAAACTTCTGGGAAACAACAGACTCATGAGAGTGAAGTTTATTTCCATGGTTGCATATATTTGAAAAGTAAAAATAAAAAATACATTATTTAAGTATGCTTGAAGTAAAAATATAGATTCAAGTTAAAACCAAAGAAAATAAAGAGAATATAACAAATATTAAATTAAAACTAATGAAATAAAAATCTTGCAATGAAAGAGAAAAGAACAAATAAAAATGAAATATACCTTCAAGATTTATAAATAAGCAAACAAAGCCCAGTGTTGTGAATGGGAAGAAGGCATCTTTGAAGATCCAACTGATATGAAATGGACTTTATATCAATAAATGTGAAATTTTAGAGTGGACATTTCAATAACCTGCTAACACTGACAAAATAAAAAATATAATCTGAATATTCCTTCAACTCTTTAAAAAAATTGACTATGCAACTAAATATACTCCCCAAAGAAAACTTGAATCCAGATGGCATTAACAGTGTGTTCCTCTAAACATTCAAGAATAAATAGCCTCACTATTACATAATCTCTTCCAAAATGTACAATTAATTGATTTCATTCATTTTTGAAGCTAACATGATTTTAATTCTAAAACCTAACAAAAAAATTGACATAAAAGTAAAAATTTAATCAAATTTTACTTATGGAATGAACATAAGAATTCTAACATACACACACATAAAAATTCTAACACATACACATCACATGTACACACATCACATACATACTTCACATCCTGCATCACAAGATATTATAAAAACCAAGTGTTAGATTAAAGATATAAGGCTGATTTAACCTTAAAAATCAATGTGACTTATCATACTAATAAATTAAAGAAGAAATATGAGAGGCTGGAATCATATTCCCTCAGCAAAGTGCTTACAATACAAGCATGAGAGCCTAAGTTTGGATTCTTGACAACACTGAAAAATCTAGACATGGTTGGAGGTACTGGGGAGGTAAGACAGGAAATTTTCTGGGGCTCACTGAAAAGACAGCCTATCTGAATTTAAGCTCCAGGTTCAGTGAGAGGAGCTGTCTCAAAATAATAATAATTAGAAAACAATTAAGAAACACACTTGACATAAACCTCTAATATGGTGATATTTTATTTGTACTGAAATATGATTTTATTTGTATGTTAATAAATAAAGTTGCCTGGGGGTCAGAGCTAATAGCAGAAGCTAGGCAGTGGTGGCATACACCTTTAACCCAGATCACATGACAGGCAGATCTCTGTGCGTTCAAGGATACAGCCAGCATGGAGACACACTCCTTTAATCTCAATACCAACCATAGAAGACCTGGAGGTCTGTACAGATAGGCAGTGATGAGGAGGTCATGTGGTTGGGTTTACAACCAATAAGAAGGCAGAACAGAAAGTCTATAAAAAAAAAAGCACACAGGAAGTAGCTCTCTTGTTGAGGGAAGGACAGGAGCGGCAGTGAAGGGTAAGGTTTTAGCTATTACTCTGACCTCTTGGGCTTTCATCTCTGCATTGGCTCTGTTTTCTTATTTAACAAGATGGTTACATCTACATCTGATCTCTACATGCATACTAATACCTGCACACACACACACACACACACACACACACACACACACACACATCAAATATGTTATGCACACATGAACAAAAAGGAAAAGCCATATGATCAATTCAATCAATGCATAAAAATATGAAGAGTCTATAGCCATTCATGAATTTTAAAAAGTATTTTCAACAAAAATAGAATCTCATGTAAAGTAATGAGGGGGAAAGAAAGTTACAGCAAAATCCATATTTAACAATGAATTAATGGAACATTTCCCTGACACCAGAAATAAATGAAACAATGACAATTATCTCCACTTATCTTCAACATTGTACTAGAAGCCAGAGACAATATAGTAAGACAGAGAAACAAAATAATATGAAATATATAGAAAATAATTTTAACAATCAATGAAAATATAGATAAGTGAATGTCACTAGTAATTAGATTTATTGCTATCACTGAGCATAAGATCAACTGCTCAAAATTTGTAATATTTCTATGCAACTGTAAAAATGCTTAGCTCAACCCATAAGATGCATATATAGGGCTATCATAGTAAAACATTTATTTTGTACATTTAGCCAATAAACTTGTTAATTATTACTATAAAAAATGAAAATAAAGATAAAAATTAAACTGTATATGACAAAAAGAGATTGAAACGAGTTCTAAATATATTTATAATAGTATCACATAACACTATATATCTAGGAATATCTAAAAGAACACAAAAGTTAGATATCAAGAAAACAAGTTATCTCAATTAAAGATGAGATAGATGAGATACAGATTTAAACAAAACAAAAAACTCAAATGGTTGAGAAACAAAGAAATTTTCCCATCCTCAGTCATCAGGGAAATGCAAATCCAAACTACTTTGATATTTCATTCGACTTACCATCAGAATGGCTAAGATCAATAAGACAAATGATAGCACATGTTGGTGAGGATGTGGAGTAAGGGAAATACTCATCCATTGCTGGTGGAAGTGCAAACTTGTATAGCCACTATGGTGTGGTGGTTTCTCAAGAAGATGGGATCAATCTACCCTAATATGTGGATATACTGTATATACTAATAAACTTGCATGAGGATAAGAGGACAGAGCCAGTCACTAGATTAGAAATAGAGGTCAGGTAATGGTGGCCCACACCCTTAATCCTATCACTCTGGATCTCTGTGAGTTCAAGACCACACTGGAAACAGAGCCAGGCAGTGGTAGCACAAACCTTTAATACCAGTGCTGGGAAGCACACACACCTTTAATCCCAGGAAGTAATGTGTAGGCAGAGAAAGGTATATAAGGCACAAGGAAGCAAGAATTTACTCTCTCGATGCTAAGGATTTCATAGAGGTAAGAACTGCTCTGCTTCTCTGATCTTTCAGCTTTCACCCTGATATCTGGCTCCAGGTTTTCTATTAATAAGAGTGTTTAGCAATTCGTGTCTCACTAATATCAAGCTATACCACTATTGGGCATATATGCAAAGAATTCTCCATACTACCACAGAGACATTTGCTTAACCATGTTCACTGCTGCTCTATTCACAATAGCTCAAAACTGGAAAAACCCAGACGTCTCTCAACAGAAGAATGAACAAATAAATGAGATTGCCAAGTAACAGAGGAAATAAAGCCCCAATTAAACATCCCTTGTCATCAAATTAACCTTCCTGTACCTGGATTGGGTTACAACTAATTGAGTTGTTGGCCAAAGGAGTCCCATAGAAATCCTCAAACAATCCTAGCTATTGCTAAGACTACAGGTTGCTCTCCACAAACTGACAAGAAGGTCCTATTGCCAAAGACAATACCTACACAACTCACTGAACATGGAGAACATGAGCTGGTGCCCACATAAATCCTTCACACCAACATGCTAGTGTATTTGGTATAAGAAGGTATTCTGCATGCTACCAAAGGAGAAACATAAACACCAACCTAGCCACAAACCCTCTTGGGTGAAATCAACTAATATCTGATTCAAGTTAATGCCCAC
The DNA here is from genome assembly GCF_903995425.1 of Onychomys torridus. Classification (NCBI taxonomy): domain Eukaryota; kingdom Metazoa; phylum Chordata; class Mammalia; order Rodentia; family Cricetidae; genus Onychomys; species Onychomys torridus. The sequence goes on from NC_050466.1 coordinate 50,260,104, forward strand.
TCCACAAGATGGAACATATACCCAACACTGCATGAGTGACCAAGAGTCTCAGACTGGATATCCCAGGGACCTAGAGTAAAACCAAATACTACCATTCTACAAAAGTAATAACAAAAATGTAGCAATAAAATGACTTTATGACATTCTGTTATATTCAAAGACAAGTGCTTTGCTGAGCCATCATTAGAGAATCTTCCTCCTCTTGCAGATGAGAACAAATACAGAGACCCACAGCCAGACAATATATAGAGAATAAGACACCTTGGAACACTTAGCCCTAAGCAGGATGTCTCCATCAAATCTTTCCCCTCAAACCTTGGGGAACCCTGTTAGAAGAAGAAGCAGAAAGATTGTAAGAGCCAAAGGGGATGGAGAACAACAAGAAACAAGACCCACAAATCAACATAATCTACACACATATTAATGCATAGAAACTAAGACAGCATGGCTCAGGACCTACACTGGTCTGCACCTGATGGGGTCCTAAAGCTGAAAGAAGTGGATACATGCCCCTTTCCCTAACCAAGAAGCAATCTCCATTTGATAAGCACTTGCAAATGAAAATTTAGTTTCTATGAAGTAAGTCTCTGTTTCTTGTGCCTTCTCTTGTGCTCTTTCCCTTCTGTTTGTTTTGTCCAATTCTGATGTGCTAATTTTTGGTCACCTTATTACATTTTATTTTTGCTTTATTATTACCCCTTAGAAAAATGATTGTTTTCTAATGAAAGACAGAAAAAGGGTGGATCTGGATGTGAGGGGAGGTAAGAGAGGAACTGCGAGAAGTAGAGGGAGGAGAAACCATAATAAGGACACATTACATGAGAAAAAACTAACTTCAATAAAAGAAAAAAAGCGTTAAATGATTACTATTTTTTGGCAAACACAGAGCCAATCTGAATAAGTAATTAGAGAATGATACAAATTGCAAAATGAACAAAGTGGATATTACAAATGCCTAACAAACATAAAAATATAAGCAATCTTAATAGCAACCAGAAATACTTTAACAAGACCAAGACATTTGAATTCTAAATCTGAAGAATGATGACTAATACATTAACTTGGAAGCTAGCTTATTAGTAGACTATGGTATGGGACAAAAAAATGCCATTCATGCATACTGTGATAAGAATAGCATTTCTGTTTTACATCTTTATATGTTGAGGAAGGAGGCAGTAGCCTCAAACTTGTGATCATAAGAAGTTAGCTTCTAGAGTGGGAAATTACAGAAATATGCCACCATGTCTAACTTATCTTATTTTCTACTATGTAAATGAATTTGTTTTTCTGGGTCCCTCCCTATATTCTTCTAAAACCAGATAGAAATTTTTTCCAGGATTCCCTACCTCAGTGATCTACCCTAAACACCATAGCCAAGGTCAAGTTTAAAAATCTGATTTGTCAATAGCTTCCCCCATTTAGCCTCTCAAGCCACATGGCTCTACTTATACATTCTACAATATGCCAGGTCATACACAGATATTGGACAACAATAATGACAGAGTCCTTTGCCCACTAAACTCATTTTTAAAGGTGTTCAGAAAAGTAGAAAATATTCCATAAAAATGAATATTTACAATGAAATATAGAAATAATTATAATATACAATGACTAAATGCTCAGATTAAAGACAATTATATTGACTTAAGGAAGCCTATATGTAGCATATAAGAAATGTAATTACATGAAGAAAAGTTGAAGTGAAAAATATAGGAACTTGAATAGGAACCTCAGCCTCACCAACAGTATACAAGAGATGGAAGAAAGAATCTCAGGTATTGAAAACAAGATAGAAGAAAGGGATACCTCAATCAAAGAAAATGTTACATCTAAAAAAATCCTGGCTGGGCAGTTGTGGCGCATGCCTTTAATCCCAGCACTCGGGAGGCAGAGCAGGTAGATCTCTGTGAGTTTGAGGCCAGTCTGGGCTACCAAGTGAGTTCTAGGAAAGGCGCAAAGCTGCATAGAGAAACCCTGTCTCAAAAAAAAAAATCCTGGCACAAAACATACAGGAAAACTGGGACAACAAGAAAAAACAACATCTAGTAGTAATAGAGATAGAGGAAAGAGAAGAAACCCATGTCAACGGCAGAGAAAATATTTTCAACATAATCATGGGGGAAAAGTTCATTAACCTTAAAAAAAGAGATGCCTATCAAGGTACAAGAAACCATACAGAACATTACTTAGACTGGACCATGCTGTGGAATAATCCTCTTGTACACTGTAAAGATTTGTCATTCAAATTGGTTTAATAAAACACTGATTGGCTGGTAGCTGGGCAGGAAGTTAGATGGGAAAGCCAAACTGAGAATGATGGGAAGAGGAAGAGCAGAGTCAAGGAGTCACAGAGGAAGCAAGATGAGAATGTCATTTCGAGAAAAGGTACCAAGCCATGTGGCTAATTATAGATAAGAATTATGAGTTAATTTAAGTGTAAGAGCTAGTTAGTCATAAGCCTGAGCTACCAACTGAGCATTTATAAGTAATATTAAACCTCAAAGTCAATTATTTAGGAACCAGCTGCTGGCTATATGGGAAAAGGTGAGTGGGAAAGAAAATTCTGCCTACAGGACCAGAAAAGAAATTCCCCAAAAAACATATTAATAAAAACACTAAAAAAAAAACCCAAAACAGTATTATAATCTGCAAGGGGAAAAGACCAAGTAACATATAAAGGCAGAGCTATTAGAATTACATCTGTCTTTTCAAAGGAGACTCTAAAAGCCAGAATGTCCTGGACAGATGGGCTGCAGACTCTAAGAGATCACAGATGCCATCCCAGACTACTAGAACCAGAAAAATTTTCAATCACTGTAAATAAAGAAAATAAGACATTCCATGATAAAAACAAATTTAATCAGTATTTGTCTACAAATACAGCCCTACAGAAGGTACTAGAATGAATACTCCAACCTAAATATATTAACCACACCCAAGAAAACACAAGGAATAAATAATCCCAGATCAGAATATCAAAAGAAGGGAAAAAAACCTTTACCACAACAACAAAATAATGGTAATCAACAAAACACTGCTCATTGATAAATCTCAACATCAATGGTCTCAAGTTTCCAATAAAAAGGTCCAGAATTGGATATGAGAACAGAATCCCTTCCTGTGTTTCATCCAATTAATACATCTTAACATCAAGGATAGACATGACCTCAGAGTAAAAGGACATAAAATACATGTTCTAATCAAATACACTTTAAAAACAAGCTGGTGTAGCCATTTAAGTTCTGACAAAATAAGACTTCAAACTAAAACTAATCAGAAGCCATAGGGAAGGACACTACTCATCAAAGAAAAATTTCACCAAGAGGACATTGCAATTCTTAACATCTATGTCCCAAACATAAGGACACCCATGCTCATACAATAAACACTACTATAGCTAAAATCCTATGTCCAGCAATGGATGGCCAACACAAAACAAAGGCAGAAGCATTGTTGGAGATTCTTTGTCTTATAATGTTAGGTCAGGCCTTTTTCTCCCTACCTTACATATCCTTTGCAGATATATAATGGCTTCCTGTTTAGTGTTTTACGAGATTCCTGGGTGTGTGAATGAGTGTGTCTCTGCATCTATAATGTTTCTCATGCAATTTCTTTGGCCCTTTTCTTCTGTTTATTTTGTCCTGTTTTGACTTGCTTTTGTTTTATCATATTTTATGTTATTATTATTCCTTAGATGCCTTTGTTTTCTAATAAAAGTAAGAAAGGGTATGGATTCAGATGGAAAGAGTCAAGGAAGGGAAAACAGTAATCAGAATACATTGTATGAAAAAAACTATTTTTAACAAAAGAAAAATATATGTGTTGAGGGACTCTGAAAGATGCTGAAGATGCTCTACATTCTACAGCATTAAATTAATGAATTCTTTATGTAAAAATAAAAGAATATTCATCTCATTAGTATTTCAATTTGCTTCAATCTTAAATAAATGGTGAAAATATTTGCAAATAAAAATAATTTAAAATAACTTTCTATATCACTTATCAGTAAATGTTTGATTCACATACTTATTTACTCTTTTAAGTATTTGTTTTATTATTTAAGTGCAGCAACAGGGCACTTGTGTGTATGTGCATGTATACAAGTGCTTGTGTAAAATGGGAGAAAGCATCATGGAGCGGAACACTGCTGCCACCCACCAGGACAGTAATGTTTGAAAAGAAATACCAATAGCAATGTTTTGGGCCTCTTTATGGTTGTTTATTATGAAGTTTGCCTATTGGTTTATTGGGATTTTTGGTTCCTTTATTATCCCTCTATAGTTTTGTGTGTCTGTTAGTCAAAAAAAAAAAAAGAGAGAGAGAGAGAATGAGGATCTTAAACTTGTAAATATAAGTAAAACAAATTATACAAAATTTATATCAGTGTGGATAATGGAGTATTTTACCAACTGCAAATAACATTTACCACTTAGTGGCTTTTTTTTGTTACTTTTTAAAACTGTATCGTGCAAACTTAAGACAATTTCATGATAATTTGATCGTTATAGTGTCAGTTCCCCTACAGCTCCATCATATTCCCTCCCCCACAACTCCTTCTCCTTCATGTGCACCCCCTCCCCTGGTATTTTCCTTCCTCCCCCACCAAATAGACCCCTGTCTGCTTTCAGGTACCATTTAGTCTTTTTAAAAAACTGTTGTTAGAATATTTATTGTCAGTTTTGTTCAACTGTTATCAAACATGGAATTAAAGTCTGCACATCTGTTTAGAAAAGAGCACAAACAAGATGCTACAGCTGTTGTAGAGGTTCATGACTCCAGATTTACTTTGTAGACTGACTGTATTTGTGGCTTTAAAAATTCCTTTGGTGTATGACTGGTTAAATAATACATGGACTTTTTTTCTTTAAAAAAAAAACAACTTCCTTCAGCTTGTTTGTTTATTTGTGTGAAGGAAGGAGAAGAAGGGAAAATCCTGCCTCACACACACAGAAATACCATTTAAAAAAAAATTGTTTTTGATCTTTGAGACAGGGTTGCTCTTTGTAGCCCTGGCTGTCCTAGAATTCACTCTGTAGACTAGGCCACCTGCTTCTGCCTCCTAAGTGCTGGGATTAAAGACCACCACTGCCCACAATGTGGTGGTATTGTGGTCTCAAAAGTATTGTGCACCCTAATAAATTTATCTGGGTCAGAGAACAGAACAGCCACTAGATACAGAGGCTAGAAAATGGTGGCACTCATGCCTTTAATCCTAACATTCCAGAGGCAGAAATCCATCTGGATCTCTGTGAATTCAAGGCCACACTAGAAACAGCCAGGCATGGTGACTTACGCCTTTAATCCTAGGAAGTGATGGCAGAAAGCAGAAAGTTATGTAAGGCATGAAAATCAGGAACTAGAGCCTAGTTAAGCTTTTGAGTAGCAGTTCAGCTGAGATCCATTTGGATGAGGACTCAGAAGCTTCAAGTCTGAGGAAACAGGATCAGCTGAGGAATTGGCAAGGTCAGGTGGTTGTGACTTGTTCTGTCTCTCTGATCTTCCAGCATTCACCCCAATACCTGGCTCCAGGTTTGATCTTATTAATAAGACCTTCTAGCAATTCATGCTACAGGGTAGGCTAATATATTCAATATAAGTAGCTTCTAATTATCTCCCTCTTCTCTATCCACCCTAACACCACCATACACAGAAGTATCATTGTTAGGTCTCATTAACTAATTCTTCCCCATTTATACTTTTGACTTTCTTGACAACCAATTCATTCCTTACTGCCATAATTAGTTTTGAAACTGCAAATTGAACCATATCATTCCCTCTTTTAAAGCCCTTCAGTGACTCTCCATGAGTTTGGAATAGGGTCTAAACACTGCATGACATGATTTGCGTAATACTGTATTTCTCCACTCTTATCCTCTTACCTTCTAGAATGTAATCTGTGTTTCCCATGATTAAAACCTCTGCAGAGCATGTCTTATTCTCCATGAAATATTTTTAACCACTTCCTTTTTCACCATTGCTGGACTTGCTAGAAGCTCCAGATCTTCACATTCTATGCTTCAGTATTACTCCAGTAAAGAACCAGTGCTGCCTCTTGTGTCCCCAGTTAGGCTAGGTCTGAATTTTTATTACTTTAGAACACCCTTTGTTATATCTCCAAAGCATTAAGATCACCTGAAAATTCCTTGTTCAAAGTATCCTTTCCATTTTAGATGATAAGATCCAGGGAGCATAAAATCCATTAATCCTCAAAGTCTAACTCAGTGGGCTGAGATAGTTCATATAATGAAGAGGTGATGAGGAAAGGAAAAAAATTTTGATTACCAACCAAGAAAAATTTCATTACTGTGGTTAGAACTTAAGTATTTGCTGTGAATATCACTCTGTATAAATAAAATGCTGTTTGGCCAGTGCCCAGGCAGGAAGTATAGGTGGGACAAGATAGAAGAGAATTCTGGGAAGTAAAGGCTGGGGCGGAGAGATACTGCCAGCTGCCGCCATGACAAGGAAGATGTAAGGTAATGGTAAGCCATAAGCCACGTGACAAAGTATAGATTAATAGAAATGGGTTAATTTAAGATAGAAGAAGAGATAAGAAGAAGCCTGCCACAGCCATACAGTTTGTAAACAATGTAAGTTTCTGTGTGTTTACTTGGTTGGTTCTGAGCATCTATGGGCCTGGCGGGTGAGAGAGATTTGTCCTGACTGTGAGCCAGGCAGGAAAACTCTAACTACAAGTATTCTTTTTTTTTAAATTATTCTCTCATACATTACAACTAGACTGCAGTTTCCCCTCCCTCCACTCCTCCCATTCCTCCCACACCACTTCCCCTGTCCTCCAAATATACTCCTCCCCCTTTTCCCTTCAAAAAAGAGCAAGCCTCCAAGGGATATCAACTAAGATAGCATAACAAGTTATAATAAGACTAGGCACAAATTGTCATATCAAGGCTTGAGGAGGCTACCCAGTAGAAGGAAAGGGGTCCCAAGAGCATGATGGCACCCACCTTTAATCCCAGCACACCAGAGGCAGAGGCAGGCAGATCTCTGTGAATTCAAAGCCACCCTGGTCTGCAGTGCAAGTTCCAGAACAGCCAGGGCTACACAGAGAAACACCAAAAAGATTTTGAGTATTCTAAGAAGCTTATAGAGATCAATCACACAAAAGTTCAAAAAAATGAACATTGAATTTGTCAGTTCTGCCCATAATATAGCCAAACTCTGACTGGGAGACAACACATCAAAGTATCTTGACATCTATCACTCATATACACATATGTTACCCTGTCTCATTTGCGAACTCTCCTTAGGCTGTTGACCTGATTTACCACTGGGCTCCTAAGAGTGAATAGAGTGACATAATCCATTGGAGTTTAGCTTCCAGGTTCCAACACATGCAGACACGGATTCAGAGCTGGGGCTGCTATGACTATGCAATGGGTGGTGTCCTATCCCCATTCCAAAAAACCACCTTACTAGTAGTCCTAAATGAAGCTGCAGGAAGACAACAAAGTTGTAGACTAAAGAGTAAATACAGATTTGTAGTTTGTCCCTAGAGTTCAGGGACTATAAATGGGAATGTGTAATGTATATAGTTCAGGAAGTCTGCATTTATCTAAAAATGGGGAATCTGCAGACCTGACTCAAAAGAGAGGAATGATTCATTCATATATATGAATTCCCAGCCTCCGGTGCCCACTAAGCATATAACCGGGAGCAATTTTGTAGTGTTTGGAGACTGCAGTAGTTTTAGATTTCTGTACAAGCACTCAGAAGACAGGAAAAAAATCACAAGTAAAGATGAGAGTGGGTTCTAAAATTAAATGTTTAGTTCTTCCTGCCAGGGTGTTAAGGCAGCTGGAATGGCACTTGCACAATGAGATAGTTCTTATAAACATTTGGCAAGCACACACCCACTCCCTAAGAGCAAGAGAGTTTGTTTCAAGCTAGTTCCAGCTGGAAATTGAGAAAAATGTATTGAAAACAAACAAGAAGTTAGGAAATTAAAAAAAAAAGGACCACTGAAAATGAACAATGTTATTAATGGACCAATGTAGAAAGCAGGGAGAGAAAACAAGTATGTTATTGTGGGATTCTGGCACAAAATCACAGCTAAGCCCTTGTGACAATGAAAGAAAGCAAAAGGCTGATGTTGAAAAAGAGTCAAATTAAAAGACAGGAAAGAACAATAAATCTGTTGATATGAGTGCTAAAGACAGATGCTGTGGATATTGCTCTGGATAAATAATACGTTGATTGGCCAGTTAGCCAGGCAGGCAGTATAGGCAGGATAAACAGACAAGGAGATTTCTGGGAAGAGAAAGGCTGAGTCAGAAGACATCAGCTCACCATCCAGGGAGCAACATGTAATGGCACACAGGTAAAGCCATGGAACACGTGGCGACATATAGATTAAGAGAAATGGGCTGAGCTAAGTGTAAGAGCTAGTCAGTGGTAGGCCTGAGCTAATGGCCCAGCAGTTTAATTAATATAAGTTTCTGAGTGATTATTTTATAAGTGGTTGCAGGGTCCATGGTGCTGGGCAGGACTGGAGAAAACTCCAGCTACAGACAGATCATAAAAACTGGTAGGAAATCACAAATGCAAGCAAAAGTGCAAGTTCACTTACACCAGATGTCCTAGTGTTTGCCAAATATTCCACCAGATATTTCCACCAACTTTCTAATATACCTTTCAAACCCATCTTCTCTCTCCACATGCCACCTTAGCTAAAACAGCCTTAGTGGTCTTTTCACATTCATTCTAACTACCCTTTTGCTGCATTAATCCATCCTTCACACAGCAACCAGAAGGGACCGTTAAAATGCAAATCAAATTACTTCACTCCCTTGTTTAAAACAATTGGAAGGCCCCCTACTGTTCTTGGAGGAAAGATTGAATCTGGCCCACAAAGTCCTTAAAGAATTAGCAAAATCTTATATCTTCAACTCAATTCTTGTATCAGTTTCTCATGCCAGACTGCTTTCACTCTCTCTACTGCAACAGCATGGTGTCTGGCCAATTTAGAAATTGCTTGAAACCACAGCAAACATTTCCAATAGTCTCATTCCAAACCTACCAGAACAGTTGCCTTCAACCTAAGGATTAGTTGCTTCAGATCTATTTCTGCTTAAAGCTCCTACCATGATCTTTTCCACACTTTTGTCATTTCTCCTTCCTTCGACACAAAATGTTTCTTGCTAAGGTAGGAATTGCCATCCATCCAATTTCCAAAATTCCTTGCTATTAATTTGAGCCCCAAGTTTCAGACAAGCCCAATATTCCTTCTCCCATAGTTAAAAAAACTGCTTGTATTCAACTTCAGTGGACTCATGTCTCTGTTGCTTTATACCCTAGAACAATAAATGCTCAGATATGTGAACAATGCAATCTGTGATTGCAAGTTCAACAGAGAAAACTAACCAAGATCAGTTTGCTGTAGCAGGAATCTTAAAAGTTCTTATTAATAAAATCAAACCTGAGGCCAGTTATTGGGGTGAATGCTGGAAGATCAGAGATGCAGAACAAGCCATAGCTACCTCACCTCGCCAGTTCCTCAGCTGGTCTTGTTTCCTCAAACTGCAAACTTCTGTGTCCTCATCCCAATGGTTCTCAGCTGAACTGTGCTGCTCTAAAGCCTAAAAGCTTAACCAGAAAAATGCTTAATCAGACAAAAGCTTCTAGTTTCTGGTCCTCATGCCTTATATATCTTTCTACTTTTTGGAGTCACTCCCTGGGATTAAAAGCTGGATTTCTGGGATTAAAGGCGTGTGTCACCATGCCTGGCTGTTTGTGGCCTTGAACTAAGAGATCCAGAGTTATTTCTGTGTCTGAAATGCTAGGATTAAAGGCGTGTGCTACCACTGCCTATCCTCATGTTTAATATTGTGGCCGTCCTGCACAATTTTTCAGGGAACACAATGCCACCATATTTTGCCTTAATTCATGACTCAGATAATGAGTCATGATTATCTGAAGAATTTGTTATCCACCTAGAAATCCCAAGATCACATCAAGCCAGCAACATTTCACACTGGAGAAATACCCTATGTCAGCCCCAAACATAAATTATAGGGATTATTGCTAAATAATAAGGCATACATTAAAAACCAAAGCATAATCACAATTATAAAAGAGAAAGGAAATGAAACATATCCACAAAGCTAGAAAAATATAGCTCACTCACCCTTGGAGCTAAAGCAGAGTGTAGTACCATAAACCAGTATTATTGAAAAAGTGACAGGTTAGGAAAAATAAGTCATTGCAAGAAATAAGAAGATGAGGCAGGTACCTCTATACAGAATAACTTTAAATATGTTATGAACAGTACAAGAAGCCAAGGCAGCCAACTGAGGTATAGTCTAGGAGGTCAGACAGATAATTATATATCTAGGGCTCACATCATACCACCTACTAGCTCAAAACCTGGACTTCGGCTATCCTGAAGGAACAAAAGCCTCAAGCTGTGAGTATAAGAACCACTTCTGAACTAACAAGCTGATTGAATAAAACAGTCTGGCCAGATATAAGAAAAATAGTGACAGCTAGGGAAAGAAAAACCATTAATTTTTCCATTTGAGGTGATATAGAATTGCCAAGACTACCAAGAATGTCTTGAGAAAATAATAGTCAACAAACATGAAATTATAATCCTGGAGAAACATAGCATTTGGAAGGGACTTAACAGTAAATAGATTTTGCGTCATCAAAGAACTAGGGGACTAAGAGCTATGAAAAGCAGGAACAACAGGTTTTAAAATAGAAAAGCCACAGAAATAAGAAATGCTCATTTTTCAAATGAAAACTATGAATACTCTAAGTCAAGACTGGAGACTCTAAAACAAAAGTTCAAATGTCAACATAAACTGCACACTCAATATAGCCAAAGAATTTGTTAATTTTAAGACCTGTTTGAAAATTAAAACAAGACACATCAGAGGAATTGATAAAAATTAAAGAGACTTATACTCTCCCACCAAAGCCTAATAGGTATAGAACAGTGATAATGGCCAATAACCAATGCATACACACTGTATATACATATAATATGTGTGTGTGTATGTGTATCTCACATATGAACTTGTATGCTTATTTAAACATCATGTAACAGTAGTGATGGCAAAAAGACAGGCACTTGCATACATGACAAACTAGAAGAGTGTACTTACAGAATTGGTAACAGGAACTAACTGTAAGAGATAACAAGGAAATCTACAGAATATTATCAACAGAACCTTGAAACATTTGTGGTTAACAATGATGGATTGAATTTGCTTGTTTCAAGATAAAATTACACTGAAGTAACAGTAAATCAACTTATTTTAATTCATGAACAAATAAAGATAAAGAGAAAAGAAAATGAAACAAAAACATCAACAAAATAACAATGTTTAATACACCTCCAACCTTATCACCAAAAATGCAAAAAAATAAGTCTGTTTCTCTGAAAATGACACATACATTATCCATATATTTTAAATCTTTTCAATCTAAGAGAAAGTATCTAAAGATATTTGTGGTAGTATTGTGTTCCCCAATATATTGTGCATCATAATAAACTTATCTGGAGTCAGAGAACAGAACAGCCACTAGATTCAGAGGCTAGAAAATGGTAGCACTCATGCCTTTAATCCTAGCATTCCAGAGACTTCTGGATCCATCTAGATCTCTGTGAGTTCAAGGCCACACTGGAAACAGCCAGGCACGGTGACTCACGCCTTTAATCCCAGAAAGTGAGCCTTTAATCCCAAGAAGTGATGGTAGAAAGCAGAAAGGTATTTAAGGTGTGAGGACCAGGAACTAGAGCTGGTTAAGCTTTTAGGCTTTTGAGCAGCACAGTTCAGCTGAGAAGTATCCAATCTGAGGAAACAGGATCAGCTGAGATATTAGCAAGGTGAGGTGGTTGTGGCTTGTTCTGCTTCTCTGAACTTCCAGCATTGACCCCAGTACTTGGCTCCAGGTTTGTTTTTATTAACAAGACCTTTAAGATTTGTGCTACATATATTTACACTACATCAAAACAAAAACAAACAAACAAACAAACAAAAAAACATTAAAAGCCCATTCTCAGCAGTTAACGATAATTCTAATAATTCTAGTCAGTATTTAATGTTTCACTCATATTGTGTTATGTAACCATTCCTGAGAAAACACAAATGTCTATTTATGTCACAGAGGGCACCTTTTCTAGTTTGGTTTCTGTTTCTGTCCTAAAACACTCTGGCCAAAAGCAACTTTGGAGGAAAGGGTTTATTTCAGTTTAGACCCTATAGTTCGTCATGAAGGAAAGTTGGAGCAGGAACTCAAGGCAGGAATCTGGAGGTGGGAACTGAAGCAGAGGTCACTGAGGAATACTATTTACTGCCTTGTCCATCATTGCTTATTCAGCCTACTTCATTATACAAGCCAGGACTATTTACCCAGCGGTGACAATATCCACAAGGTCTGGACTCTTGCATATCAATCAACAACCAAGAGCCACACAGTCTTGCCTACAGGGAAATCCAATTGTGTGTTCTCTCAGTTGGGATGCTCTCTTCCCAGTGGCCTTAGCTTATGTCAAGTTTACAAAATAACAAAACAAAAAAACTAATGAATATAGCACCAATGGCAAACATTATTTTACCAGAGTGTAGTGCTGTGGGATGTTCAAGTATGTCAAATATGTTGTTCTGATTGGTTAAAATAAAACACTGATTGGCCAGTAGCTGGGCAGGAAGTATAGATGGGACAAACAGAGAAGAGAAGTTGGGGAAGTGGAAGGCAGTGTCAGAGAGGGCTGCCAAACCACTGCCATGACAAGCAAGATGTAAGGTACAGTAAGACACAAGCCACATGGCAAGTTATAGATTAATAGAAATGGGTTAATTTAAGATAGAAGAAGTAGATAACAAGAAGCCTGCCATGGCCATACAGTTTATAAGTAATATAAGCATCTGAGTGATTATTTTATACATGGGTTGTGGGACCACAGGAGGCTTGGTGGCACCTGGAGAGAATCTCTCCAGCTACAGTGTAGCTTGGTGAAATAATGAATTTCTTTGGGTACTTACAGGAGGAGCAGGAGTGACAGGTTGTTCAAGAGCATGGGTGACTCAAAAGCAGCTGCATCACTGAAAAACCTACCCTCACATGAACGAAGATTCATAAAAGGTGCTTCTCTGGAGCTCAGTGTCTAGCAGGCAGCTCTGCAAGAAGAATCAGAGAATCTGTGCTCCCAAGACATTGTTCATTCCTTTCATAACACTGTGTAGGGGCCTTGCATATCTTGTAAGTTTTTGGCCTTCCTGGTAAGTTTTCTTAACTTCTTGACCCTTAACAGCCTCCTTCCATTCAGAGGATGCTGCACATAAGAACACATAAAGAAAAAAAAAAAACAGGATGCAGCAGGAAAGCCTCTCATATGAAAAAGAAAGACCAAACATATGTCTTTATAAGAAATTTGGAAATAAAAGACTGTACAAGGGTAAAATTCATTAAAGCTATATTACTAAATGTATCTAGACCAGACTTGGTGGCACACACCTTTAATTCCAGAAGATGGGAGGCAGAGTCAGGTGAGTTTGGGGCCAGCCTGGTCTATACAGCAACTTCCAGGACAACCAGTGCTCTGTAGAGAGACCTTGCCTCAAAAAAGCAAATAAATAAATAAGTAAGTAAGTAAGTAAGTAAGTAAGTAAATAAATAAATAAATAAATAAATAAATAAATAAATAAATAAAGATGGGAGGCTAGAGAGAATACTCAGCAGTTAAGAGCACTGGCTGCTCTTCTAAAAGACCTGTGTTCAATTCCCAGCAACCACATAGTGGCTCACAACTATCTATAACTCTCTAGCCTCAGAAGATCCAATGCCTTCTTCTGGCCTCTATGGTACCAGACACGAACGTGGTACACAAATATGCATGTAGATAAACACTCAAATATATAAAATAGTATAAATGAAATCTCAAAAGAAATTAAAAGTAAAAACCTAAAATTAAAATCATTAAAAGTGAAATGGCTTAGTAGGAATGAGGGCATGAATTCTAGTCCCAGTTCTTACATTGTGCTGAGTGTGTGCCTAGAATCTCAGTACTGGGGAGTCATAGACCAGGAGAATCTTTGACTCTAACTGGCTGGTCAGTGCAGCCAAATCACTTAGCTCCAAGTTCAGTCAGTGAGAGGTCCTGTCACAAAAAATAGTTCCTATATATACCCCTCTGACTACTACCCACCATTTGACATGAGTCAATATAACTAAGGGATGCTCTTTACTGAACTTGTTCTCCAAAGTTGTAAACTAATAAACTTATTTTTACTTCACACATAATCCCTGTCAGATATTTCACTGTAGCAATGCAGAGCTGATTAGTAGATGAACATGAATATAGTTTTTAGACAGAAAAGATAAATTGAGCCACATATACTCTAGAATCAAATACATTGGTTGAAAAAATAGGAATAGTTCAATACTAAATAGTCTAGCAATGCAATTTGTAAATCTGACAAAAAATGAGAAGCAAGGCGTTGAATAGAACACAGTAATTATTAAAATATATACACATGCTATAAGGAAATAAGTACATAAGCATCTTGATAGTTGAAAGGTATGCAACTAGATTATTTCAGCTATGAAAATAAATTTTAGCAAATTATAAATACAATGAAACATTCTTCATTTGATGAATGAGAACTACCAAAAATTTACAGCAAATCCTATGTCTATGGGGATACATTATAAATAATGTCATTCAATGTAGGAATAAGAGAGGACTTCTCTATTTCCATGGCTAATCAATATTAAATTGTATAGTCTATCAAAAATGATAAGAAAAGAAATAATGCATCAAGATAAGAACATTAATAGCTATCTGTAGGCTAACTGAAAACATATAACTGACAAGAATCAAACTTCAAGAGTGAATCCAAATCTTCAACACTACCAGACTAAACCAACTTAAATAAAAACTACCATTATTAGAAATGGAAGTGTGACACTATACATTCCAAACATTACAAGGGTGATAAGGAAATCCCATGAAGAAATTTCTTGCCAATTATTACCTCTCATTCAAGAAGAAATAAATAACTTGTACAGCACTTTATCTATTAAAGAAAACAAACTTACACTTAACTCTGAGGTTTAAATTCTTGACTTGAGTCATGAATTATGTGAAGATTTTGAAGAAGAAATAATACTGTCTTTACACTCAAACTTTTGTACAAAATCTAAGCAGGAACATTTCTAGCTCAGTTTATAAGGTCAGAATAACTCTGTACATAACTAAAAATTCATTATATAAAAAGATCCACATACTCAAAAAACACATGCAAAAAATATCCTGACAAAGTAGTAGTCAACAGATCCCAGAAATACATACCAAGCATGATATAGCTTGACCAAGCAGAGTTTTGCCAGAGAATACAGGGGTGATTCATCACTTTAAAATCACTGTTCCTTGTAGTAGTAGATCCCAGAAATACAGGAAGGCCATCTACAGAACTTCAACGTACTCATAACCAAACCCTCTAGCAAACAATGGCTAGAAATCACCTTACACAAATTCAGCAATGGCATGTAAGAAAAATTTCAAGTTGGCATCACAGCTTATGAGAAAATGCTAAAGAGTGCCTGCAATAAGATCAAGAACAAGGCAAGATTTGCTTTAGTCAAAATCCTAATAGATATTCTCTCCAGCTGCAATACTGTAGAGCAAAAGGTGGATGGATGTATGGATGGTTGGACATACAGATGGATAAACAGATATAAAGAGAGGTATAGAGAGAAAGACAAAGATAGTAAGACAAATGGATACAAACTGAAAAATAAATAAACCTATCTTTGTTGCTGGACAGCTTAACCATCCATATAGAAATTAGTAAGAACACAAAAAGGTAGTAAAAACCAAAAATGTGAGCTTCATAAGATGTACAGTTAGTTCACAAAATAGAATTCCATTTATACAATAATGATAAACATAAGTTGAAATATTTAATGTCACTTATGATGGCATTAGAATGCAGGCAGTACTTGAGAAGAGGCAGAGAAAGATGTTAGTCTAGACTCTCTATCTACCACTCCCTACCACAAAGTATCCTTTTCAACAACTATCCACACATACAAATATTTTCATAAAAGTTTCATACAATCAGGTGAGAGTGCCTGGTAATACTGTAGTACTAAGAAAAAGTGTACTAAAGAGAACAAGAACCATCTCATATTACCTACATCAGCACTCAAGCAACCCCAAGCAGCATAGGCTGGACAGAGAGATCACTTACTTTGGACAAAAAATGTTAGCTAAATATAATTTTAAACCATAATTCCCAACATTGGCCATACCACAGGAAAAAAAAAAAAACTTCTCTGAGCACTCCTTCACAGTTAGTAAGTCCATGTCAATACACAGAGCCTGAGCCTCTAAATGCCTCCCAGTGTTACACAGGAACCTGCTGCTGCTGTGCAAGACAGACTTGAGATCCAACCCACACTCTTGTTAGGACATTGACCTTAAGCTCTTAATAGCCTTCAAATGTCAGACCTAAGCAGCTAAGAGCTTAGACCCCAACCTGGTATGGCATGGGTCTCAGTGGTCCTGTATTTAGGGTACCCCCTAGTGTTGCACTAGCTGCAGTAGTGGTGGGCTTAAAGACCACACAACAAACAACATGCCCAGAATTTCTGGACATATTTATTGTTGAGAGTCTCAGACAATATTAGAAGGAAACGAATGATATAAGTACCTAATTCTTCATCACATAGGCCTTAATGCAGGAGAACAAAGTTCAGGTGCAAACAGGAAAACATGACATCACTAAATGGACAAAACAAAGTGCCATGTAAAGAGAACCCAAATTGTCAAAGCAATCTTGAACCAAAAGAACAAAGCTGAAGCATCACACTATCTGACTTCAAGTTGTAATTTGGAGCTTTAGCAAGCTGAACAACATGGTACTGGCTTAAAACAGAAACATAACCTAATGGAACGTAATACATAAGGCAGAAATAAATTCATGTATCTATAAAAAACTGGAGTTTTTGACAAAGATGCCAAGAAGACATGATGGAGAAAGTTAATGACACTGGTATGACCAAATATCGAGATGCAGAATGAAGTTAAACACCCATATGAGTCAGATTTTGTTGCTAGATCAAAATACCTGAGGCTGAATAATTCATAAAGAAAAAAGCATTTTATTTAGCACAAAGGTTTGGAGGCTGAAAGCCCAACACTAAACAGCCCCACTTATTAGACTCTGATGAAATCCTCCTATAGGTTGGAGGGAATGTAGTGAAAGCTAAATAGTGAGATCGCAAGAAAGTCAAAGAGATTCAGGTGCCATTCTTGCTCTTGTTACAACGACTTGTTCTCACAGGAAATAATTTGGCTCCTGTGAGAAATATGCTAGTATTTTACCATCAAGGGAAGCATCCTAAGTGCCTTAATCACCTACTATTCTCTTCAGTCTCTGTACCTGCCATTGAGACCCACTGGATAAATTCAAAGGAGCTGTCTAGCAGTGAAATCAAAGGAAGCCCTTGGGCCTGTTCCTTAATATAAATGCATGTAATAAAGGGGATACCTCACAGATTTCTGAGGTGCATTTCAGTCCACTGTCTTCATGGACAGCTGTTGGCTTTTTACCCATGGTTATGTAATTAGCAAGTAGTTATTGGGCCACACTTGCACACTTTCTCCTAACACATTCCCTCTTAAGTCTTCATGCTCTGCTCCCTTTAACTCTAAAACCATGCTGAATGCTATCTTAAGCACCCATAAAATATTTTGTATAGTTTGTTTAGATGTTTCTTTTTCCAGATATACTAAACATCACTTTGAAATTCAATCTTCTATAAGACTTTAAGATAGCCCCAGCTCCCATCTGGTCCAGAGGTAAGTGACTCTGTTCTTACCCAGGGAGGCCTGCCCCTAGGATGCCCATTCCTGGTACCCAGCCTTTTCCAGGGAACAGCACCAATTTGGCCACAGTTCCCAGCCAGCTGGCAGGGCTCCTGTGGGAAGGTTCCCCTTCTGCAAGACTCCCCCAGCGGACTCTGCAATCTACATGCCCTGAACCCATACCCATCCACCAAAGATGCCCACAACTTCCCGAGGCTTGAAAACCAACCCCCAGCTCTCATCCGGCCCAGAAAGAGAGCTCTCATTGGGCCTAAAGAGAGAGATTTCATTGGACAAAAAGCTGTCATTGGCCAAGAGTAACCTCAGGAGACAGGGAATCAGCCAGCTCTTATTACACCAATTTCTGAGAAGTAGAATCTGCCACCTCTCATTGGAAGAAGAGAGGTTTCCTGAAACACAGAATCTGTCAGCTCTGACTGGACCACGAGCCCTGATAAGACCAAGAATGAATCAATGAGGATACTGGCAGACGTCAAGGCAGAAGTACATTCAACAACATAAAGAGCAATACAGCATCACCAGAACCCAGCCCTCCTCCAACAGCAAGACCTGAACATCACAAGGTAGAAGAAGCAGAAGAAAGCAACCTTAAGAATAGCATCATGAAGATACTAGAGGCCATTCAAGAAAACATGAAAAAGGAAATTGAGCAAAAATGAACAAAAGAGTAGAGGAAGTCAATAAAGAAATTGAGAAAATGTCAAACAAAAATGAGAAGAAATCTATAAAGAAATAGAGGAAAAGACAAATAAAAAATTGGAAGAAAGCAATAAATCCCTTAAAGAAAACCATGAAAAAGCAATGAAACAGGTGAGGGGAACAGTTCAAGACATGAAAAGGAAAATAGAAACAATGAAGAAGACACAGAGGAAATACTGGAAATAGAAAATATGAGTAAACAAACAGGAAACACAGAAACAAGCATAGCCAACAGAATACAAGAGATGGAAGAGAGGATCTCTCATATAGAGGATACAATAGAGAAAATGGATTGATCAGTCAAAGAAAATACAAAAGCCAAAAAAAAAAAATCATAACACAAAATGTCCAAGAAATCTGGGACACCATGAAAAGATCAAATTTAAGAATAATAGGTATAAAGAAAGGAGAATACCACCAACTCAAAAGCACAGAAAATATATTCAACAAGATCATAGAAGAAAACTTTCCCAACTTAAAGAGGGAAATGCCTATAAAGATACAACAAGCCTATAGAACACCAAACAGACTAACCCCCCCAAAAAAGTCCCCTCGCCACATAATAATTAAACAACTAAACGTATAGAATAAAGAAAGAATATTAAGGCCAGCAAAGGAAAAAGGCCAAGTGACTTATGAAGGCAAACCCATCAGAATAACACCCGATTTCTCGATGGAGACTTTGAAAGCCAGAAGGTCCTGGACAGATGTAATGCAGACACTAAGAGACCATGGATGCCAGCCTAGACTAATATAACCAGCAAAACTTTCAATCATCCTAGACAGAGTGAAAAAGACATTCCAAGACAAAACCAGATTTAAACATTTTTTATCCACAAATTTAGCCCTACAGAAAGCACTAGAAGGAAAATTCCAACATAAGGAAGTCAGATACATGCATGAAAACACAGGCAAACAGATAACCCCACAGCAATAAACCCCAAAGAAGAGAAATATACACACACTACCACCAAACAATAACAGCAATGAACAATCATTGTTCATTAATATCCCTTAATATCAATGGACTTAATTCACCTATAAAAAGACATGAGCTAACAGAATGGATACAAAAGTAGGACCCATCTTTCTGTTGCATACAAGAAACACACCTCATTCAAAGATACACACTACCTAAGAACAAAGACTGGGAAAAGTCTTTCCAATGAAATGTTCTTAAGAAGCAAGCTAGTGATCCTGCCCCAGATCTCCCATCTGGAAAAGATAAGGAGACCCCGGCCACTTCCTGAGATTCAAAGACCAGCCCCCAGCTCCCATCTGCCCTGGAACTCCCATCTGGACAAGAGGTGAATGCCTGGGGTCACACCCAGAGAGGCCCACACCTAGGTCCCAGTCCAGGGCACCAGCCATTCTGGGAAAGACTTGCCCAACTTGGCCCTAGGTTCTGGCCATAGGGCAGGACACCCCCAACCTCACCGGGAAGGCTCCCCTTCTCCAAGACCCCCAGCGGACCCTACAATCTCCATGCCCTACCCACACACCCATCGGCCAGAGACCTCAGTACCTTCCTGAGACTTAGAAACCATCCCCCAGCTTCTATCCTGCCCCAGAACTCCCATCTGGAACAGAGGTGAGTGCCTGGGGTCATAACTAGAGAGGCCCCACATCTAGGTCACACCCTTGGGCACCAGCCATCCTTGGAAGACCTGCCAAACTTGGCCCCAGTTTCTGGCCATTCAGCAGGCCCTGCAAGTAGGTCCCCTTTTCCAAGACTGCAGGCAGACCCTGCAATCTCCACACCCTGCCTCCACACCCATCTGACGGAGACCCCAGCCACTTCCTGAGACTCAAAGACCAGCCCCCAGCTCCCATCTGCCCTGGAACTCCCATCTGGACCAGAGAGCCCCCAGCTCCCATCTCGCCCCAGAGCTCCCATCTGGACAAGATACAGAGACCAAAGCGACTTCCTGAGACTCAGAGACCAGCTCCCAGCTCCCATCTGGCCAGCACTCCCATCGGGACCAGAGCTCCCATCCAGCCCAGAACTTCCATCTGGACCAGAGAGAGGCTCCCTAAATCTGTCAGCTCTGTCTGGACCAAGTGCACCGATAAGGCCAAGAACGAATCCTCAAGGAGATGGGCAGATGTCAAGGCAGAAGAACATACAACAAAATAAACAGCAGTACAGCAACACCAGAACCTAGCCCTCCTCCAACAGCTAGACTTGAACATCAAAGAATGGAAGAAGCAGAAGAAAACAACCATATAAATAACATCATGAAGAGGCTAGAGCCTTATATAGAAGAAATCAAAAATGAAGTGAGAGAACAGACAAACAAAAAATGGGAAGAACCAATAAAAAACTAGAGGAAAGGATAAATAAAGCAGAAGAAAACAATAAGTCCCTGAAAGAAAATCACGAAAAAGCAATGAAACAGATGAGGGAAATAGTCCAAGAACTGAAAAGTGAAATAGAAAAAGTGAAGAAGACACTAGCAGAGGGAATGCTGGAAATAGAAAATCTGAGTAAACAAACAGGAACTTCAGATACAAGTATAACCAACAGAATGCAAGAGATGAAAGAGAGGATCTCTGCTGTTGAAGATACAGTAGAAGAAATAGATTCATCAGTCAAAGAAAACACTAAAGCCCACAAAGTCATGACCCAAAATGTCCAAGAAATTTGGGACACCATGAAAAGAACAAACCTACGAATAATAGGGATAGAGGAAGGAGAAGAATGCCAACTCAAAGGCACAGAAAATATATTTAACAAGATCATAGAAGAAAACTTTCCCAACTTAAAGAAGGAAATGCCTATGAAGATACAAGAAGCCTATAGAACACCAAACAGACTAAGATCCCCAAAAAAGTCCCCTAGCCACATAATAATTAAACAACTAAACGTACAGAATGAAGAAAGAATATTAAGGCCAGCAAAGGAAAAAGGCCAAGTGACTGATAAAAGCAAACCCATCAGAATAACACCTGATTTCTCAATGGAGACTTTGAAAGCCAGAAGGACCTGGACAGATATAATGTAGACACTAAGAGACCATGGATGCCAGCCTAGGCTAACATACCCAGCAAAACTATCAATCATCATAGATGGAGTGAACAAGACATTCTGAGACAAAACCAGATTTAAACAATACTTATCCACAAATTTAGCCCTACAGAAAGCACTAGAAGGAAAATTCCAATGTAAGGAAGTCAGATACACCCTCAAAATCACAGGCAATAGATAAAACCACAGCAGTAAACCCCAAAGAGGAGAAGTACACACACACTACCACCAAAATAATAATAATAATAATAATAATAATAATAATAATAACAAGAATAATAATAACAAGAATGAACAATCACTGGTCAATAATATCCCTTAATATCAATGGACTTAATTCCTCTATAAAAAAAACAGACTAACAGAATGGATACAAAAGCAGGACCCATCTTTCTGCTGAATACAAGAAACACACCTCAAATTCAAAGACAGACACCTTCTAAGAATAGAAGGCTGGGAAAATACTTTCCAATCAAATGGTCTTAAGAAGCAAGCTGGTGTAGCCATCCTAATATCCAGCAAAATAGACTTCAAACTAAAATCAATCAAAAGAGATCATCAGCCAGGCAGTGGTGGCACACGTCTTTAATCCCAGGACTTGGGAGGCAGCCAGGCAAATCTCTGTGAGTTCAAGGACAGCCTGGTCTCCAAAGAAAGTTCCAGGAAAGGCACAGAGCTACACAGGGAAACCCTGTCTTGAAAAAAAAAAAAAGGAGAGAGAGATCATGAAGGACATTACATACTCATTGCAGGAAAGATCCACCAAGATGAGGTTTCAATTCTGAATATTTATGCCCCAAACACAGGGACACCCACATATGTAAAAGAAACATTACTGAAGCTTAAATCACATATAAAATCCCACACATTAATAGTGGGAGACTTCAACACCCCACTTTCACCTCTGGACAATCTCCCAAATTGAAACTTAACAGAGAAAGAAAGGAATTAACTGATGTTATGACTCAAATGGACTTAATCGATATCTACAGAACATTCCATCCTAACAAAAAAGAATATACCTTCTTCTCAGCACCCCATGGAACCTTCTCTAAAATCAACCACATACTTGGTCACAAAGCAAATATCAACAGATACAAAACAATTGGAATAACCTCCTTCGTTCTCTCAGAACACCATGGTTTAACAGTTAGATTTCAACAACAACAAAAGCTACAGAAAACCTACAATTTCATGGAAACTGAATAATGCTCAGCTGAATTACCAATGAGTTAAGGAAGAAATAAGAAAGAAATTAAAGACTTCCTGGAGATCAATGAAAATGAATACACCACATTCCCAAACTTATGGGACACTATGAAAGCAGTGCTGAGAGGGAAATTCATAGCACTAAATGCCCACATAAAGAAGTTGAAGAAATCTCACACTGTAGTTAGAGTTTTCCTGCCTGGCCCACAGTCAGGACAATTCTCTCTCACCCGCCAGGCCCAGAGACGCTCAGACCCAACCAAGTAAACACACAGAGACTTATATTGCTTACAAACTGTATGGCCATGGCAGGCTTCTTGTTATCTACTTTTTCTATCTTAAATTAACCCATTTCTATTAATCTATACTTTGTCACATGGCTCATGGCTTACTAGTACCTTATGTCTTTTCTGTCATGGTGGTGGCTTATAATCTCTCTCTGCCCAAGCTTCTCACCTCCCAGAATTCTCTTCTTTCTTGTCCCGCCTATACTTCCTGCCTTACCACTGGCCAAACAGCATTTTATTTATACAGAGCGATATCCACAGCACTTCCCCTTTTCTTTTTTTTTAAAGGAAGGTTTTAACTTTTACATAGTAAAATTACATATAACAAAACAATTATCAAGCAAAAATTACAGTTACAATATTAAAGAAGATATCCTATCTATCTTATATTTGTGAGTTTAAGGTTTTATATCTAACTTATCTTTTATCATAACTGAGGAAATTATAACTATCTAGTCTTCAACTACCTCAAAGCCCTCAGAAGGATATAATATTACCTGAGAACTGGGAGAAACATGCAAGCAACTTTTGGGAGTCTTGTAGGGTAGACAGAGACAGCTGGCAGCCTGGACAGTCACCTAATGTTCCTTTGTAAAGTTGGGACATCTGTCTTCAGCCCACAGGGCTAGAGTCTCTTGGTCATTGGTTAAGAGCACTGACAGCTCTTCCAGAGGTCCTGAGTACAATTCCCAGCAACCACATAGTGGCTCACAGCTATCTGTACTGAGATCACACTAGTGACTTAACAGCACATCTGAAAGCTCTAGAAGAAGAAGAAGCAAATTCTCCCAGGAAGAACAGATGCCAGGAAATTATCAAATTGAGAGCTGAAATCAATAAAATAGAAACAAACAGAACAATACAAAAAAAAATTAATGAAACAAAAGTTGGTTCTTTGAGAAAATCAACAAGATAGACAAGCCCTTATCCAAACTAACCAAAAGAGAGAGAGAGAACATCCAAATTAACAAAATCAGAAATGAAAAGGGGGATATAACAACAGACAATGAGGAAATCTAGAGAATCATCAGGTCATACTTCAAAAACCTCTACTCCACAAAACTGGAAAATCTAAAAGAAATGGATAATTTTCTGGATAGGTACCACATACCTAAGTTAAATCAAGACCAGATAAACCATTTAAATAGTCCAACAATCCCTAAGGAAATAGAATCACTCATTAAAAGTCTCCCAACCAAAAAAAGGCCAGGACCAGATGGTTTCAGTGCAGAATTCTACCAGATCTTCAAAGAAGACTAAATACCAATACTTTTTAAATTGTTCCACACAATAGAAGCAGAAGGTATATTACCAAACTCCTTCTATGAGGCTACAATTACCCTGATTCCTAAACCAAACAAAGATGCAACAAAGAAAGAGAACTACAGACCAATCTCTCTCATGAACATTGATGCAAAAATACTCAATAAAATACTGTCAAACAGACTCCAAGAACACATCAAAAAAATTATCTACCATGATTAAGTAGGCTTCATGCCAGGTATGCAAGGGTGATTCAACATACGAATGTCCGTCAATGTAATACACCACATAAACAAACACAAAGAAAAATACCACATGATCACTAGATGCAGAAAAGGCATTTGACAAAATCCAATACCCCTTCGTGATAACGGTCTTGGAGCGATCAGGAATACAGGGAACATACCTAAACATAATAAAGGCAATATAGAGCAAGCCAACAGCCAACATCAAACTAAATGGAGAGAAACTCAGAGCAATACCACTAAAATTAGGAATAAGACAAGGCTGTCTCCTCTCCCCATACTTATTTAATATAGTACTTAATGTTCTAGCCAGAGAAATAAGACAACATAAGGAGATCAAGGGGATACAAATTGGAAAGGAAGAAGTCAAGCTTTCCCTATTTGCAGATGATATGACAGTATACATGAGTGAATCCCCAAATTCAACCAAGGAACAGATACAGCTTATGAGCACCTTCAGCAATATAGCAGAATACAAGATCAACTCCAAAAAAAAAATCAGTAGCCCTCCTATACACAATAGACAAACAGGCTGAGAAGGAAATCAGAGATACATCACCGTTTACAAGAGCCACAAATGATATAAAATACCTTGGGATAACTCTAACTAGGCAAGTGAAGGGCCTAGATGACAAGAACTTTAACTCCCTGAAAAAAGAAATTGAAGAAGATGTCAGAAAATGGAAAGATCTCCCATGCTCATGGACAGGCAGGATTAACATAGTAAAAATGGCGATCTTACCAAAAGCAATCTACAGATTCAATGCAATCTCCATCAAAATACCAACACAATTCTTCACAGACCTGGAAAGAATAATACTCAACTTCATATGGAAAAACAAAAAACCCAGGATAGCAAAAAAAAAATCCTGTACAATAAAACAACCTCTGGGGGCATCATGATCCCTGACCTCAAGCTCTTCTATAGAGCTACAGTAATAAAAACTGCTAGATACTGGCATAAAAACTGGCATGTGGATCAATGGAATTGAACTGAAGACCCTGACATTAATCCGAACACCTATCAACATATAATTTTTGACAAAAAAAAATCCAAAACTGTACAATGGAAAAAAGAAAGCATCTTCAACAAATGGTGCTGACATAACTGGATGTCAACATGTAGAAGGCTGCAAATAGATCCATATCTGTCACAGTGCACAAAACTTAAGTCCAAGTGGATCAAAGACCTCAATATAAATCCAGTTACTCTGAACCTGATAGAAGAAAAAGCAGGAAGTAGTCTAGAACGCATTGGCACCAGAGATCACTTTCTAAATATAACACCAGTAGCACAGACACTGAGAGAAACAATTAATCAATGGGATCTGTGGAAACTGAGAATCTTTTGTAGAACAAAAACCATGGTTAACAAGACAAAGTGACAGCCTACAGAATGGGAAAAGGTCTTCACCAACCCCACATCTGACAGAGGGTTGATATCCAGAATATATAAAGAACTCAAGAAATTAGACATCAAAATGCCCAACAGTCCAATTAATAAGTGGGTCATAGAACTAAACAGAGAATTCTCAAGAGAGGAAGCTCAAATGGTTGAAAGACATTTAAGGAATTGCTCAACATCCCTAATTATCCAGGAAATGAAAATCAAAACAACTCTGAGATACCACCTTACACCTGTCAGAATGGCTAAGATCAAAAACACTGAAGACAGTTTATACTGGAGAGGATGTGGAGCAAGGGGAACTCTCCTCCATTGCTGGTGGGAATGCAAGCTTGTACAGCCACTTTGGAAATCAATATAGTGCTTCCTTAGAAAATTGGGAATCCATGTCCCACAAGACCCAGCTATACCACTCTTGGGCATATACCCAAGGAATGCTCAATCATACCACAAGGACATTTGCTCAGCTATGTTCATGTCAGCATTGTTTGTAATAGCCAGAACCTGGAAACAACCTAGATGCCCTTCAACTGAAGAATGGATAAAGAAAATGTGGTACATATATACAATAGAGTACTACTCAGCAGAGATAAACAATGACATCATGAGGTCTGCAGGCCAATGGATGGAACTAGAAAAAAAAATCATCCTTAGTGAGTTAACCCAGACTCAGAAAGACAAACATGGTATGTAGTCACTCATAAGTGGATACTAGATATAAAGCAAAGGATAACCAGACTGCAACTCACAAAAAGATACCTCCACAATAGACTACTGGCAATGTTCAAGAGAGTGCCCAAGCTGACCTAATCTGGTGATTGGATGGCCAAACACCCTAACTGTCATGATAGAACTCTGATCCAGTGACTGATGGAAGTAGATGCAGAGATCCATGGCCAAGCCCTAGGGGGAGCTCCAGGAGTCCAATCTACGAGAGAGAGGAGGGATTATATGAGCAAGAGATACCAAGACCATGATTGGAAAAAGCACAGGGACAAATAGCCAAACTAGTGGAAACACATGAACTATGAACCAATAGCTGAGGAGCCCCCATGGAACTGGATCAGGCCCTAGGACAAGTGAGACAGTTGATTAGCTTGAACTGTTTGGGAGGCCCCCAGGCAGTGGACCAGCACCTGTCCTTGGTGCATTAGCTGGCTTTCTGGAACCTAGGGCCTATGCTGACACATTTTGCTCAGGCTTGATATAGGGTGTAGGGGACTGGCCCTGCCTCAACTGAATCTACCAGGCCGAGCTGAATCCCAAGAGGACACCTTGCTTTGGAGGAGATAGGAATGGGGGTAATATTGGGGGAAGGCTGGTGGGATGGGAGGAGGGAGGACAGGGTAATCCATGTCTAATATGTAAAATTAAATTAATTATAAAATAAAAATAATAATAATTTTAAAAAAACTTTAAGATAGGATCACAGCTCACAAAAGTTTTTGCAATGGTTACAAAGGTGGTCTTTACCCCAGTTCTAAGATTCTCATTTGTATATGACTCAATTCCATGGACTCTGTATCCTCTGAACCCTCATGAAAATTACGTGTAATGCTATTTACAGAATTCTATATTTTTGTTAACCAGCTCCTTTGGACAACTTCATCACTGCTTATATATCCACTTCCAAAGGAGCTTCCATGTTTTCAGACAATTATAGTAATTACTTGACTCTTAGTGCCAATTTTCTGTATTAATTCTGTTTTGTATTTCTCTAACAAAATATCAATCCTTAAGCTTCAGAAGAAAATTTAATCAGCTAGGACTTAGAGGCTGAAAGTCTGAGATTAGGAAACTATGGTAAATAGCCAATGGTGAATGCTTCATTGTGATGGCATCACCAAGGCAGGTGCAGAGGTAGAAAAGACCACATGGAGAAATAAGTGGTGACCAGGCTTGCTCTTTGTGTAAAACTATACTCTCATGATATAAGTGCTTTCAGCTATGTCCCACTTCTTAAAGGTTCCACTACCTCCAAAGAGTGCCACAACTGCTGTCAAACAGGCACCCAGCACATCTAAAACACAGGGATACCACGCACCATGTACAACAATCAACTCCAAGTGCATTCAGCATGTAAATATAAGAATTGCAGCTATAAAACCCTTTCAAAAAGCACAGTAAAAGAATGCTATGGAGTTATTCTGTGCAATGACTTTTAACATAACCTCAAAAGCGTGAGCAACTAAGGTGAGAATAAACAAAATAGGATTCCCTCAAAATAAAAGTTATACAACAAATAAATTCAGTGAAGAAATGGCTTGCAAAACGGAAAACAACAAAATTTACAAGCTATATATGTATGTAATAAGGTGTTAATATGCAAAATACATGAACTCAATTAACTCAAAATATATGAGGAATTCAATTAACTTGCAAAAATACCAAGAGTCTGATTAAAAGTTGGCAAAGAATTTGATGACATCTGTAAATAATGTTCAACAAGTATGTAGATAAATGTTCAATATCACTAATCTCCAGAGAGATGCAAATGAAAACCCTGAAAAAGATTTCATCTCAGTCTTCACATAATGATGAGTGCTAACAGATTGTTGGTGAGAATGTAAATTGGTATGACTACTACAGAAAACAATATACATGTTTCTTAACATCTGAAAAACAGAATTGCCATATGATTCACCTAGACAACCACTAAGTATATATAAGTATGAGTAAATGAAACTAGTGTGTCAACACTCATACTGTGTCCACTGTAATAGCATTCACATTAACCAAAAAAAAAAAAAAATGCAATCAACCCAAGTCCGTCAACTCTTGGGTTGATGGATGAATGGATAACACTAACCAAAAAATGCAATCAACCCAAGTGTCCATCAACAGATGAATGGATAATTTATCTAAACCTAAATCAAAGACTTAAAAAGCAATTTTATAAGAATTCCACAACAAAGTGAACAGTCATTTTTAAATGAGTCCAAGACTTTTGATTTTGAAAATAGCCAGAGTTCATTGTAAAGGGGAGGGGAATACACTCTCCAGGCCTCAGAGTAGACCACAGCCAACAGGACTATCATGTAAGGCAAACAATTCTCAGAACCCAAAAGAGAACAGTCATAACAAAAAAATTCAAGAAAATGGAAGTATAAACCACAAAAGGAAAAATATTTTTAAAGAATGCATCTTTTAAAGCATTTGTGTAGAGAAATAATGTGTATGTGTACAGCAATAATGTAAGTATTCCAAACAATAATGTGTAAATTATTTAAATGGACATTTCTCCAAAGAAATAATGCAGATGTCTGAGAAAGACATGAAAGAATGTTCAATCATAAGGAAAAAAGGAAATACAAGTTGAACCATGAGCTATAACTACAAATTCACTAGAAAGACTGACAAGATGTAAGGTCAATACACAATAGACAATTACTTTCAAATAGAGCAACAATAAAATTTTAAAATACAATGATATTTATATTATTAATAAAATAATAAAAACAATAATAATAATACAACAATGAAATGCCTCAGTAGCACTTGTCAGGCTTGAGCCTGATGACCTGGAGTTCAACCTCCAGGACACACACACTGTGTAAACTCCCACAAGTTGTCCTCTGACATCCACATGTAGGCTCTGTGGCACACGTACACACAAATATATTATTTTTCATATATGTGCATGTTATTTTTTGCAAAGGTAGTAGTAGGTGGGATATAAAATGGAAAAATTTTTCAACTTTCTATTCCTCTCCTTCATATTCTGTTATATTATGGAGAAATTATTATAATATCATTACATGTATACTATCATAGATGTATTATTCTTTCTGTTTTATTTATTTTTATTTTTGAAATTATAATTTAATTACAACATTTCTCCTTTCTCTTTCCTCACTCCAAAGCCTCCCATATACCTCTCCCCACTCTCCTTCAAATTCATGGCCTCTTTTTTCACTAACTGTTATTAAATGTATATATGTTTTTAAATAACATTTTAAAAATCTATACAAATTTATACCATGTAACCTAGCAGTCGAACTCCTTACAATTCACCCAATGAATTAAAAAAACTTAAACGTAAATGTTAGTGACAGCTTTGTTCTTAATTGTCAAAACATAGGAACAACAAAATGTCCTTCTTTAGTTGAATAGTTTATTTTAAATACTGTAACATTCCAATTCAGTATAATATTACTCTTTAATAAATAGAAATAAATGAGCCACCAATCCAGTAAAGACATTAAAGAACTTTAAACCCATACTGACAAGTGAAAAAATTTACTCTGGAAAAGTCAAAAGTATACAGGAAATAAATGACAAATGCCTCATGTCATATTTTATCTTGTAATCCAAAATAAAAAAAAATGAAAGCAAAAAGGGAAGTATTTGGGAAGAAAGAGTCATCCAGTAGGAAGAGGGAAGATGACAAGAGAAGATGACATGTCAAACGAAAACTCATTGTCTATAACATAATATGTAGTTAAAAAAAAAGTACTGAAGCCACCTACATACAAGTAATATTATACTGCCTGAGTAGGTTGTATTTGTGTGTTTAGCCATTTAAGTGTGTGTGTGTTTGTGTGTCTGTGTGTGTGTGTAAAACAAAAATTAATGAAAAAAGGTAATGTATTTGAAAGAGTAAAAGAAGAAATGTATGGGAAGTATTTGGAGGAGGAAAGGAAAGAGGAAATGATGAAATTATATTATAATATCAAAAAAGAAATAAAAACCAAACATCAACAATAAGTATAGGCTTAGATGGGTGAGATAAATGAACTTTTGTGGCTGTAAAGCTAGTCAATAAAGTAATATAGTGGTAACTATATGGCATTATGCATGTTAAAACTCATATTTAATTGCATGAAATAAAGACTTATCCCACATGCCAACTACAGATTTTAGTTAGTAATAACTTATCAGTTCATTAAACCTAATAATTTTTCTTGTAAAACTAAAATTAAAACAAAGCCTACTAATTTTTAAGAGAAGTTAAAGTTTGCCTGAAATTTTTTATTTATATTAAAACATCACAAACTAAAGTTTAGTACTAGTTGTGGTAGTGCATGTCTTTAATCTCAGCACTTGTGAGGCAGAGGCAGGAGGTCTCTGTGAGTTTGAGGCCAGCCTGGTCTGCAGAGTGAGATCCAGGACAGCCAGGACTATACTAGAGATACCTTTTCTCAAAAGAAAAACTTAAAAAAATTAAAAATGCTAACATTCTTTGAGTTTTTCTATATACTTTTTGATCTTCAAAATCTAAAAAGATAAACTTTTAAGCCATAAGCTTATAATATATTTGAATGAAGTGAGAAAATAGAAATTAAATTATTAATATCAAATTCTTTGTAGACCAACCATATGCAATTATTGCAACAATAGTAGAAAGTTTTCCTTTATAGAATTAAAGGTAAAATGACGTATTATATACTCAACACAAACAAACAAATTGATGCTTAGTTTTCCTACATTTACAGTAAGTAGGAGAGCTGAGATGATAAAAATTATTTAAAAGTTACAATAGTATTTAAACTTTATAACTAGGAGAAGAAGAGGCAGACCACAGGAATGGAAAGTAGATAAATTCCCCCCAAAGAGCATACTCTGTATAACAATTTAGATATCTTCCACAACAGTGGGAAAGAATGAATTATTCAATATTTGCTGCTGTGAAGCAACTTAGAAAATTACCTCACACCACACAGTAACATAAATTTCAGAGGGATTAAGCAGAAGCAATGAAAACTAAATAAAATCTATTCAAGTACTTATTAAATTTTGATTGAAGAGCTGCAATATAATTCATGAGAAGAAATTACAAATTGAGAGATGGATAAGTATGTAAAAGTTCTTTTAAAATGCAAACAGAAAAGGTATTTTCACAGTGGTAAGAATGGCCTTATGTGTACCAAATACAGAAAAATGAATAAAAATCATTTAAATTCTCACAGAAACAATGCACACAAAAAGGAAACAAAATAGAGAAATATAAAAAAAATACATCCACTATAATAAAAAGAAAAACACTAAAGAGATGTTACTATTTTGTATGTCAGGTTGGCAAAATGTAAAAGGGTGGTTCTGGTGCAGCTATATGAACAGACAGTCTGTCTTATACAGCACAATGATCTCACATGAACAACAAGTAATTTTAAAAGTTAGCATCTTGAGGCCCACCACCTCTTAACCCATCTCAATAATTCATTTAAAAGTATTTATTATGTACATTTAGGCAATTTTTAGCTACTACAGAATGAAATTATCAACAAAATAGGGTGAAATCCTGTTATTGCTTTCTAATGTATACATCAAGTATAGAATCTAGTTAGGTGATGATGCAAAACTAAAGGAGAAGAAAAGAAAGAAAGGAGGTTCATTGTGGGGGAGATGAGTTTGCATTTTTACATAAGCTCATTGTAGTATACTTCATCACAGTAGCATCTGAGTGGAGACCTTAAAGAGGTAAAGTTCAAAGAATAATGACACATGATATGCATAAAAAATATACTACAGAGATACTCACAATTGAAAACAATTTCAATAGTCAATATTGTGGCTGTCAGATAATGAAGGCATAAAAATTATGCAGCTGTTAAAAATTTTGGAAAGCTGCTTAATGAGGTAAAAATTCTCAGAATGTAGTATTAATGAAAACTAAAACACATACATACATACACACACACACACACACACACACACACACACAGACACACACACACACACACACACACACACACACACACACCTAATGAACCTATAAACACAGAAACATATCTGGAATGAAATTACCAGTTATTTCTGGAACTGGATCTTAGACAAAATTTCTAAATTTTCTATAATGAGTTTATGAAGTGGTAGCTGTTCCAGCTTTGACTTTGAAACACTACTCCTAGTGAGGCAGATGGTAACTGCCATTCCTACCGATGACCTGCCCCTGGGGTGTGACTGAGATGAGAGCCCTTAGGACCTGAGATCTATACATGATGGCCATCTTGGCTCCTTGTGATCCGGGATGCTGGACTGCAGACCAAGTCAGAGTTCTCCAGAGAACCATGCTGGACTACACCTCACCTCTCCCAGATCCTATAACTGACCCCTTTACTGGTTGTAAGTTATCCTGAAATAAACCTCCTTTTAACTACCAGATAAACTACGTGAAGTTTCCTTGTTAAATCCCCACTTTAAGTTTATTTTGTTTTTATACCATGACAAACATATAAAGGTAGACTTTATAATCTTAAAGTATACTGAAAGTTGTTTAGGACTTTTAAAATTAAAGTTCTTGGAAGTTGTGCTTAGGGGAATAGGTTCAGTTTTAGCCATCACACATCAAGAGTCATGTTGACCTTTTTACTTACCATATGACCTATGTGGATGACATCAAGAAAACTTTTTTCTGGATACAACAGGACGGTTGCACATATGAAGTCATAGAAATTGTGATAGCAGGTGAAAGACTTATATAAGCTCAAACCAGACAAACCCAGCATGGAGGATGACAGGTAGACACAAAATAGCACCACTAACTGAGGAGCTATTGACATTTGATAGGTACTTGGAGACAGGCAGGAAGCTTTCTCTAAAGACAGTACTCTGGTAAGGTGATGGCACTTCTAGGCAGTCCTCACTCCCAAGTAGTTTGTCACCTCAAACTGGACTTAATTTTTGGTGGGAAAGGATGAAAATTCAAAGGTGTATGGGTAGAGAGATTAAATATAGGAAGAGTTGGGGTGAATATGATTAAAATGTTATATTAAATTCTCAATCAATAAAAGTATATTAAAAACAAATAAGACATGCTGGAAATGAAAGGGCTGATAGAGAAGGTATTCCAAAACTATATAGCATATGAGCTGAAGGACTTGAGTATAGAAAGAAGTTCCTGCCCTGCCTGGTCCTGCAGCTGTTCAGTCCCAGATAAATACACAGAGACTTATATTAATTATAAACTGTTTGGCCTATTGCTCAGGCTTATAACTAACTAGCTCTTACATTTAAATTAACTCATAATTCTTGTCTGTGTTTAGCCACGTGGCTTGGTACCTTTTCTCAAAATGGCATTCTCATCTTACTTCCTCCAAGTCTAGCTGGCAACTCTGTCTCTGCCTTTTTTCTTCACAGAATTCTCCTAGTCTGGTCACCCCACCTATACTTCCTGCCCAGCTACTGGCCAATCAGTGTTTTATTAAACCAATATGAGTGACAAAACTTTGCAGTGTATCAGAGCATTATCCCACAGCATTTCCTCCTTTTTTTCAACAAACAAAAATCCTAAATCTAATCTCCTTTGTTTATCTTTTTCCCTGACCATTATCCATAACAATTTATAACCAACATTCTAAACAAATACAAACATCCATAATCCATTATTTGGGAATGTGGACATAGTTTTCTAGGCTACTTCCTGCTGATTGGAGGCATGGGTAATCTTATGGGGACCCAAAGAAAATTTAGGATTATGGTCAAGTCCTGACTGGAGTAGTCTATGAGGCTGGATCATCCCAGCCAGCAGCCTTGAAGCCTTTCTGGATGTAGAACTCAGAGGAAACTGCAACTGAGGTGCTCTGAAACATTGGATCATCTGGGCCATCGTTCCCACTGGAGATTTTTCAGGAGTTGTTCCTTGATCAAGCCATATTAACCTGGAAGCAATCCACAGATTCTCATCTTCTGTGGAAACAAAAGCAGAACCTCTTTCCAAAGCAACATGTCCTTAGACCCAAATTTTCAAATCAAGATACCTTTAAAATATATATGTTGGTTTAGCTTAGCAGTCACCATAATCAAATGTTTCTCTGCAGTTAAAAATTCCAAAGACAACACAATAATATACAGTATTCCAACTCTCTGTCTATATTCCATCTTTTTGTGGCTTTTTAAAATTAGTCTATTTCTTTTTAAGGACTTTCTCTACCCTTTCTCTCTCTCTCTCTCTCTCTCTCTCTCTCTCTCTCTCTCTCTCTCTTTCTCTCTCTCAAGCCTATGTACATTTTTAAACACACTGTAACCCATTTAGGGTTTTTTTCATCTGAATCTGTTTTACTGTGTATCTGTAATCATTTTCTGACCATTGCTTTATACTGCTAGAACTGAAGTGACAGCCCTGGCTGTTGGCTCCACCCCATTCAGCTTTTCAACATGACACAGGTACCAAGGAGTCACGCTTATCTCCCCAATTCTGGGAAGCAGTATTAAGTAACATGCCTGCGTTTTTAAGCCCATGACTGCACTCTCAAGTCCATAGGCAGCAGCTAGGAGAATCCTCTCTGTACCATGGCCTGTAAGAGAGACTGAAGAAATCCATCACACTATTTAGCTTATGGCAGCTAGCATCTAGCTCCATCTCTCAGGCAGCTGTTGGGAGGTGTGTCTCTGTGTGGTTACTGGCATGAGACTTCAAGACCAGGAATCCCAGTGCAGCTCTGTTTCTCTGTGTTAAGAATCCTTTTTAAGCTTTATCAGGTCTATGTGGATCAATGCCTGATGGTGAGCACCAGTTGTAGACTGAAGATTCTGTCCCACCCGGTCCTGCAGCCATTCAGTCCCAAAGATTTATATTATACATAAACTGTTTGGCCTATTGCTCAGGCTTATAACTAACTAGCTCTTACACTTAAATTAACCCATAATTCTTATCTATGTTTAGCCACCTGTTTGGTACCTATTCTCAGTATGGTATTCTCATCTTACTTCCTCTGCATCTGGCTGGTAACTCCATCTCTGCTTTTTCTCTTCCCAGAATTCTCCTAGTCTGGTCGCTCCATCTACACTTCCTACCTGGATACTGGCTAATCAACATTTTATTAAACCAGTATGAGTGACAAATCTTTACAGTATACAAGAGCATTATCCAACAGCAACTGGGGGTATATAAAGGAGAGGAAAGATGTGAAGAGGACTGAATCATCTTTCACTGTGTGAAAGGCAATATAGGAAAGGAAATAGAAATTAGCATTGCCATTGCTTCACGGAGCAAGGCCAATAGGTTAGATTTAGAAAACACGTTTCAAGTAAAAATGAAAACTAGCTTGCTAACAATAACAATAACATCGGGTAGTGATTAAATCATCAAATAGTAAACAGCCTTTTCTGGAAACATTCACACTGAAACAAGTGTCCATATGCACTCAGTAATAAGAGTGCTGTACATGATTACTAAGGATCATGGCATTTCTGAGTTCCATCTTGTACTATTTTGAAAAGTTATTTTAGGTTATGACCAGTTACATAATTCTATCTGCAAGCATCTCCTTTCCCTTCAAGAGAATCTATGTAATACCATTTCCTTTCAAGAAAACATTTTCAAAGTGAAAATCGTCCCTCTAAATACACAGCCTAGAGATTTTTATTCTTCCTTATTTGGATAGTGAGGAGACATACTGTGTACAGACATCAATAACTTTAAAATCATGTTTCAAGTACAAGTATAATTTTTTTTCTATTACTAACCAGCATAACCCCCTAGGAAGAGAACATCTGGGCCATTCCATTTCAGCATATAAGACAACCACTGCACTTCTGTTTCCCAGTGTCCTGCACCATTTTACAGTTACTTCCACTGCTTTCAAAATGCCCGTAATGGAAATAGCAGCTGATATCTAGCTTTACTCCAGATCTTAGGAGAAAGTTTCTTCTTTAGCTCTCAGGACAGTCACAATTTCATTCATTTTCGAAATACAACAACAAAGAGGCCTCCCCATGGCCTCCTCCAAAGCCTCAAAATATTCTTTCAAAATGTTCAATGTTGTGTCAATTAGTGGCTAAACTAGTTTGAACATCATATTCTATGCAGCATGACAGTAACCTCAGAACCTCATAGCTAAGAAAGTGTTTATAAATAATCAACCCCCTAAGCACATAGTTTTCAAAACTGAAGCTCACACAAGACAAATAACTTGTCATCAGAAACTAAGTCAGTATTCACCTCAGGAATAAATTATAAACTAGGCTATTAGAAATCCATGTTGGGAGAGTTTTTCTTTTTGTTTTGTTGTTGTTGTTTTAGTTTTGTTTGTTTTTTTTTTTTTGTTTTTTTTTTTTCCGAGACAAGGTTACTCTGTGTAGCTTTGCAACTTTTCTGTAACTCACTCTGTAGCCCAGGCTGGCCTCAAACTCACAGAGATCCATCTGCCTCTGCCTCCCAAGTGCTGGGATTAAAGGCATGTGCCACCACCACCTGGCTGAAAGGGTTTTTTTTCAATATATGATTCTTCACAAAAATGTTTTCTCTGTCATGTGCCTTTTTCTATAAATTGCTGACTATAAAAAGTCAGAGATCTAAGGAGATCATGGGCACTATGAGAGTATAAGTTAAGCTAATACATATCATCTGATTTTAAAGTAAAGTTACACTCCTGTGGACCTAAGCCTAAAAAGTATTATCACCTGTCACATATCTGCAAAAATGGTTATGTATCATCCAGCTTAAATGTTAGTGAGCATGTGAGACTCAGAGTACAAAGGACTGTTCGCACAAAATTATGTATCATTTGTCAGTACTCAACTCTTCTGCAAAATACAATAATGGTGATCACATCTTCCCTCTTAGAGCAGTGTATTCCCCTCCACATAAAAAACTGTAATTTATAACCATATCACTCAATATTTTGTAAAAAGTCCTTCTTCCCCATCAAAACAAATGTGGCAATAGTAGCCCTATTTTGTTCAACACTGTATTCTCCACTGAAGGAAAAGAATATACATTAAATAAATACCTGTCCAAATAGTGAGTGGCTAAATCCAACCTCTCTTGCAACTTTACCCCCTTTCTCCTTTTCTATCATTCACGTGGGTTTATCTCCTTCCCTTATAACATAAAGATAAACATTAATCAAAATGCCAAAGTTGTATCTCTTTTCCTATTTCAGAAATCAAGACACCAACTCTCATACTGCTGTCTCCACATGGCTTCTTTGCTGAACTCCAAGCCCACATTTCAACTGTATTCAGCAGCTCTTGTTGGGATTCAGAAATAGCATTACTATCTGCATGAGTTCAGGCAAATCAATCCATTCATCCTGTCTAGATTAGATTACTCACAAGTAGTGCCACCCCATCTTTTTTGCATATAAATCCTTTTTCCAAGCTAACCTTCAATATTGCTTTGTAGTCAAGTTTTCCACCTATTTGCCAAATACTCCTCACATGTATCTTATTTCATCATGTACAACTGGCTATTCCCAAGCACTATTGTTTTAAAGTTCACTTCCAGGAGTTGTCTTTGCTCCCCTTGAAGCCCTTTGCATTCCTTGCATTTTTATTCTTCTTCCTGCTTGACTCTGTCCTCTCAGAGAGCAGAGACTAAGTCTAACCCATTCTGTGTCTCCCACATTTTCTTAGACTATTGTAGATACTTAGTAACCTTATATCAAATGGATCCAGTTTAGACTATGTCAGTAACCCTATTTGAAACTCTTTTATCAGGCAACATGCTTCCTGACCAAAGATTAAAATTCCTTCAAAAGGCTATATACATAGCTCTCATCTCAGCTCCCAATATATACTTTTCGTCTTTCTCTTCCCC
Source organism: Onychomys torridus (assembly GCF_903995425.1). Classification (NCBI taxonomy): domain Eukaryota; kingdom Metazoa; phylum Chordata; class Mammalia; order Rodentia; family Cricetidae; genus Onychomys; species Onychomys torridus. The sequence continues at coordinate 50,298,581 of NC_050466.1, forward strand.
CTCCCTCCTTACCCCCTTCTATGTCCATCAACAAAACTGTTCCACCACAGCCATCCTGATCCCTATGCATCTCTATGTAGCTCTAATACCTCCTCCTTATGGAAATGATAAGCTTGCTATATCCTCAAGCTTTGCTTAAACTCCAAGTTCTCTATTACATATTCTCATAACTCACTCCCATATTTATGCTTCATGGCATTCACCACTAAATAAAATGACATAGTTGTGTGATTACATGAGCACCAGCCTCTTCCCCATCAACGATAAACCTCAAACAAGCAGAGAACATGTCTGTTTTGTTCACATTTATTAGACTATGCACAATGGCTAACTATAACCAAATCCATTGATAGTGAGAAATAAACACATTACAAACAACTGAATTGATGAAGATGATTTGACAAAGACCACACGAGAACTTTACTACTTGAATTGTGATCAGTGAAACAACAGCATATTGAAATTCTCTGACCCACCTGGTTTTAGGTCAGAATTAGCATTTTAAAACCCTCCCAGTGGGCATTATTGTGCATTAGTATACGTTAAGGTCTGAGAAGCACTGGCCCTGGATGACTTCTGAAGACCTTCACACCTCTGAGATTTTATAAACTTCAGACCAAGACTTTGAAATGTGAAATACTCTGGGGGCTATCATGCACCAAATCATTTTGTGAATAGAAAAACTGAGATGCTTGGAGGGGAAGTTTTGTGTCTAAGGGTCTGCAAATCACCAGAGCTAGGAGTAGAACTCAGGTTTGCTACCTGCACTTTGCTCTAACAGGGTTAACTCCCTCCCTTCCTTTCTGATTATACTGAATCCCCTCAGTGACAGCTGTCATTCTAACAGTTTTTGTTCTAGCTCCCATATCATATATGAATCCTAAAGTCATCACCATTTCAAATATCTCTTTACTAATATTTTTCCTTAATCTTTGACTCTAGAATCCCCTATGCCTCATACCTATTGTCTTGTATTATGTTGATCTTCTGTAGTTTTGGAATGACTAGTACCAAAGGGTCCTTGGTCTTTAGAAATACAAAAAAGAACTTTGTTTGCAGCAGTCTAGATGACCAGAACTTATGCTATCATAGCTGCTTGAGAAAGCTGTGGGATATGAATTTGAAGCTGACAAACATGAATAAAAAGTCTAGTCTCCAGAAGTCAGCCCTGAGCCTTTCATTTGTAAGTCTTGTCAGACTCAAGACTTGAAGAGAAGGTATGATGACCATCATCAAGTAGCTGAAGAAAAATTATTAAGAAATAGCAAATTTCTTCCAGACACTTCTAAAGAACCAATGAAAAGAAGTCATGTGTAATTTTTACAAAATTTCTGACATAGTTGCTCAAAAATACAAAGAATCACCTAATGAACTAATTCCCTTTGGCTACAGGGAATTTACATAGACAGCAGTCAACAAATGGGGTGCTGAGGACAAATTCAAGAACTCGTGCAAATCAGAGCTTAATGGCTTTTAGGAAGCCTTCTAATTGGAAAGTTGTACAATTCACAAATATTTGGCCAAGTTCTCAGATAGCAGGATCCACTTCTAAAAGATACAGTCTGAAGCTAGATGCAGAATGACTGCAGCTGTGACTATGGCATCCTTTCTAAAACAGAAAATAGGTGGGAGGAAGCCTAGTTCCTATTGCTCTATACAAGGTCTCTAGTTGCTCCCCAAAACCAAGAGCTGTCATTTCTTCTGCTCCTGCACTTGGCCAACAAAGAAGCACTGGTGATCCAGGGGCCTGTGCTTTCATTTCCCACTGGAACTGGCTGTGCTCTGTCATTGAACAAGCTACTTAAGCTTGCTGTACCTCAGTTTCCTCATCAGTAAACCAAAGATAATAGCAATCAGCCGCTTCACAGGTTTGACATAGAAATTCAATGAGGTAATAAATACATATTAAACCCTCAGCCCAGCTCAGAAACATTAATAGTAATTGGTACAATTTGTTTTGCAATTACTATCAGGGGCATGACAATGTCATTAACTCCAGGGAGAAGCCTCTATCAAGCAACCAGACCCTGTCCTTTACAAGTTCAGGAGGGATACAATAGCTTCAGCCAGTCCTCTCATAGCTTCAGACAAACCAAACCTCAGGAACCAACACTCAATAATCCATACCATTCACAATGGAAATTCTAGCTCCTCACACTCTCCCTTCCTGCCCAGCAGCCCCTCTTCCAGACACAGTGTGGGGCAGCCTATTGGGAAGAAAGGTCTTCAAACATTCAGGTGTTTCTGTCCTCCTCCCAAGGACATATCTGAACCTAAGAGGATGCCCACCAGTGGGGGGTATGTGAAATCTGAATTCATGGGTTAGACTGGCAGCAGAGCTACCTGGGATTAGGGGTGGGCTGGCAGTGGGGCTTCCCTCACTGAAGCAAGAAAAGCCTCCCAAGTTTGTAGAACTCGGGCCCAACCCCACTGTGAACCTCTCAAAGGAAGGGGGAAGGGCTCCACCTGCTTGAAAGGAAGCAGTTATTTACAACTTTCTACTCACTTGCATCTAGGGACTGAAATAGGGAGAGAGAAAGGGGCTGTTTGGTCTCCTTCTTCCTTTTGATTTCCAGCAGCCAAACACAGCTGCAGAGAAAGAGTTAAAGGAGGGAGCTCCAGCCATTACCCCATCCTTGGTGCCTATGGCTGTCTAGGGGGTCATGACAGTGCTGTCTGCTCTGGCTAGGGGCCACTCTGTGGCTTTATGCAGCAGCTGTCCCGCCCCCCAAGCAATTTGCAAGGTCAATGCTGACCTGCTTCCAAAGAGGAACACAATTCACTGACAATGAAGCAAATCGCGCATATTATGACCACATCACAACCCGCCCCCCAACCCCCCACCCCTGCCGCCTTCCTCAAACCAGGTTTTACCCCAGCGCCTCCCAGCCTTAATGCCACCTCTCAGCTTCCACCAGCCCCACTGGGGAACCCACGATAGCATCATAGCTGCAGAGCATGTCTCGCCTCCCAACCAACCCAAGGAGACTCTCCTAACCGGAGAGAGATGCTATCTGGAAAGGAGACCTGAGCTTGGGGGAGGGGGAGGAAGGGAACATCTCTGTCTCTTACCGAGTGCCACAGTCACTTCCCCGAAGCAGAGAAGAAAAAAAGGATAAAAGAACTGAAACAAGTTGGAGGCTAAGCCTTGATAAAACGAGGCTTCTTCTCTTTCTCTAGGTCTCTGTCTTAGTCCCTATCTCAGTCTGTCTCTCTGCTTTGCTAGCTAGCTAGCCAGCTAGCTAGCGTGCGCTCACGCTATTCCCCTCTTCTTTCCCTCCCTCCTTCCCTCCTTCTCTCTCTGTCTCTATCTCTCTCTGTCTCTCTGTCTCTCCCTCCCTCCCTCCCTCTGTCTAATCTCTCTGTCTCCTCTTCCCTCCCTCCCTTTCTCTCTCTCCCCCTCCCTTCGTCTCTCCCTCTCCCTTTCCCTCTCTCCTTTCTCCCTCCCTCTTTCCTTCCCTCCCTCTCTGCCTCCCTCCCAACCTTCCTCCCCTTCTCCCCACCCCCTTCACTGGCTTTACCACAGCCTAGTGCTGAGCACCAGGCTAAGCTAGGGTTCTAAATACAGAGCTGCAAACGCTTTAGATCTGTGGTTGTTTTACGAAAGACTAAAGTAGTATTTCATTCTTTGAGGTTTCCAGCAGAGAAATCAAGGGAAGCTCAAAGAGAAGGGGAGGAGCAGGGCAAGCAAAGCGGAGAGAAAGAGCAAAAGGCTGAGAGCAAATAGAAGATAAAGGAAGTATGAATTACCAAACCGCAGTGAGATGTTTACTTCCCTCTTCAGGACCTAAGAGTGAGCTTCCTCCTTTTCTCTCTTCTTTTCCTTCGATCCCTATGGGCGTGCCTTCTAATCCTGGCTCCGAATAAAGGTTTGACAATCCTGTCTGTTCACATTCCATCTCCGAGGATAATAATGGCTCAAAACAAATACACATAAAAAGTTGCTATTCGCACTCCACTAAGAAGAAAGAGTCTAGCTATGCTGACCCCCTAATAATCTAAATTCCCATCCCACCCCTATGAAGTAGAAGTGTGGACCCAATTCAAAACTGTCAGCTCAAGCTTTCCTTTAGGGAAAACAGGGCAACAGGAGGTCCATAATGATGAAAAAAAAATATGCAAGCCCAAGAGAAGAAAATTGACTGATACAAAATATAAAACAAAAGGAGGAAGAGCAGTTTGAGGAATGTAAAGGAATGTAAAGCTGTAACAGAGTTGAAGGAGACTGAAAGAATAAACAAAGGAACTTAAATTTGAGGAAAAATTACTGTTGCCTTGGACAAGTCGTTTCTTCAATCTAGCCTTCAGAACCATCAATGACTGTTTGAAAGGTGATGAAGTATATTGTCTTAAAAGACTCTTCTATGTAAGAGCATGAATTGTTGAGACCAAGATTGGAAAAAGCACAGGGACAAATAGCCAAAGGAATGGAAGCACATGAATTATGAACCAAAGGCTGTGGAGCCCCCAGCTGGATCAGGCCCTCTTGATAAGTGAGGCAATTGAATAGCTTGATCTCTTTGGGAGGCATCCAGGCTGTGGGACCTGGACCTGTCCTTAGTGCATGAGCTGGCTGTTTGGAACCTTGGGCTTACACAGGGACACTTTGCTCAGTCTGGAAGGAGGGGACTGGACCTGCCTGTACTGAATCCACCAGGTTTAAATGAATCCCCAGGGGAGTCTTGGCCCTGGAGGAGATGGGAATGGAGGGGAGGGGATGGGGGGAAGGTAGGGGTGGGGGCAGGAGGGGGGAGTACAGGGGAAATCATGGCTGATGTGTAAAATTAAAACACAAATATAATAATAAAAAAAATTCAAAAAAAAGACCCTTCTAGATCTAGCAATATAAGACCTAAAGACAGGAAACTGACAGATGCAAGAAAATTACCAGATTTCAAAGGCTCTCCAAAAATAAGTCTTCAATGACAATTCCACTGTTTTGTGTGTTTCAGAGCAACATGAATATGGACATGAGTGTAAATAATTACTGCTATCAAAAAATTCACTCTCTACTTATTCAGGATGATTAGCCTAAAACCTTTTTTTTTTTAAATTTTATGTGCATGGTTGTTTTGCCTACATGTATGGCTGTGTTCTACCTGTGTGCCTGGTGCCTAGAAAGGCCAGAAAAGGGTGCCAGATCCCCTGCAACTGGAGTTACAGTAGTTTGTGATCTGCCATGTATGTTCTGGGAATCAAACCTCAGTTTTCTGCAAGAGCAACAAGTCTTTAACCACTGAACCATCTCTCTAATTCCCTTAAACCTTTTAAAAATCAAACCTTCATATCATAATTTCTGGCCTATTCAGTCAGAGAAACATAAAGGACATTTGACTGAAAATCAATTAGTCCTCAATAAGAAACAGTAACTGAAACCTGAGTAGGTATTTAAAGTTTTTATAATTCCTAACACTCTATACTGCTACCCACCAAAGTGCATATGCACAACTATACATTTCTGTCAAAGTATATATCATCAGATTGTGTAGGGAGGGGGAGACACATAAGCTTGGAGTTATGGAGCTGAAAGAACACATAAAGATAAGCAGCATTGTACAAAAGCAAACATGACTGAAGGAAAAATAAATCACACACATTACATTACATTAATGGTAAACTCAGGGCCAATATCTAGACTGCTGACTCCAGACTTAGCACATTTATCCACCAAAAGAACATATAAGCTGTGCAAAAAACCAACTGTGTTTGTGAACAGATACCTATGCAAGCGCCTTCCTATTTTCATATATATATATATTTGTTTATACAAATATCCACTTAATGTAGTGGGTTAGTAACCCAATAAAAATGCATGTAACTATCATGAGGATAAGGTGTTAATTTTCTAGAACTTCCATAATAAATGGCCATCCTTTCAGTAGTATAAATCAACACCAATTTATTCTGCCATTATTCTAAAGGACAGAAGCCCAATTGAGCCGTTAGCAGAACCACACTCCACAGGCTCTAGGAGGAAACTCAAACTTGTCTCTTATTTCTGTTGGATCCTGGCATTCCTTGTCGCACAGAAACATCACTCCGATCATTGCCTGTGCCTTCAAGTCTCCTCTTACATCCCTGTGTGTGCAAATTTACAGTCACACTAAACCCAAGATGATTTCATCATCACTAACAGCTTCCACAAAGACTTATTATCTAGACATAGTTACAACATGAGGTTATGAACAGATATGGATTTTAGTAGGACACTGCTGTGGGATGTTCTGTATGTCAAATGTGTTGCTCTGATTGGTTAAAATAAATAAAGTGCTGATTGGCCAGTAGCCAGGCAGAAAGGATAGGGTAGGCGGGACAAGGAAGAGGAGATTGCTGGGAAGAGGAAGGCAGAGGAGAAAGATACTGCCAGCCGCTGCCAGGACAAGATGTAAGGTACTGGTAAGCCACAAGCCATGTGGCAACTTATAGACTAACAGAAATGGGTTAATTTAAGATACAAGAACTAGATAGCAAGAAGCCTGCCATGGCTATACAGTTTGTAAGCAGTATAAGTTTCTGTGTGTTTACTTGGTTGGGTCTGAGCATCTATGGGCCTGGCTGGTGAGAGAGATTTGTCCTGACTGTGGGCCAGGCAGAAAAACTCTAACTACAGGACACTACTCAATCCACTTCAGTTAACTTTTCATTTTTGTCCAAAATAATGAATAAAAAATAAACCAAGAGGATAATATTTTTCTGTTTGTTTATGTTTTTGTTTTTTGAGACTGGATTTCTCTTTGTGACAGTTCTGGCTGTCCTGGAACTTGCTCTGAAGACCAAGCTGGCCTTGAACTCAAAGAGATCCACCTGCCTCTGCCTCCAGAGTGCTGGGATTAAAGGCATGCACCACTCTCCCAACTTTGTAGATATCTTAATACAAATTATTTAGCTGACGATACTCTTGAAACAAATATTGTCCCTTAAGTCATATAATTCTACTATCATATATTTATTACACAAAACAATAGACTTCTTCTGTGACATTTTCATATATGTCCACCAAGTATATTAATGTATGGACCCACAAATACTCTCTGTTGTCTAATCACTGATTCTATTCTTTGACTCAAATAATCCTTTTGTTTTTACGTCCTATCTGTTTTTTTTTTTTTTAAATCTGGATAGCAATATATGATAAAACATGTGCTGTTTGTCTTTTTTAGTATGGCAAACACTTAAAATGATGATCTTACTAAAAAAAGACATGTAAACTAATGGAGACTATGAGACCCAGAAATCACACTATTTTATCTCTGTAAAAAATTAATAACATTTCATAATTACATTCATTCCATTGAAAATAAAGAAAAATTTTACTAGAGCCACCTAGGATAATATTTAAGAAGGTTCTTGCAGACAACCCATGATATAGGTCACAAAGTACATGTCTCAAGCAAGCATCAAGAAATAAGAAGGGAATTGAAACATGGAAGCTTTGCCTGATGGCAGCCCTCAGGCCAAAGCAGTAAATAAAACTCCAGAGAAACTAGAATCACTATTGCATCTATTAAATGTTTAGCAACTGAATATTAGGAAAAAATATAAATAAAAATAAATAAAGCCTAATTCATAGCATTTGCCATATTCCATAGTGTAATTGTACCTGCAGCTCTGTGGATGGGGAGTTAAGAATACAAGTACACAATCCAGTACTAGCTAAGTCCCCCACACAGTTCATGTGGCTTGAATAGTCAGGAGACAGAATTCAGGATGAACACCAAAGTTTGTAACTTATGTGAGAAAACCAAAAATAAAAAAAAAATACGAAGTAGATATAAACTGTCCAAATCTGGTAAAACTCATGAAATATGTATATAGGGACAGACTCCAAAGGATGTAAATAAAGCTAAAAGGATTAAGCAGAGTTTTAATACCGTCTATCACAAGGGATAATTGAAAGTTACACTTCAGCATTTCACTGTTTACTGAAACAAACATAAAAAAGATATAGAAATAACATAATAAAAGAGTAGATTATTGAGTCTACTCAGAAAAGAAAAAAGAGAGAATATGGATATGAAAAGAAAAAGGGTAGATTATTGAATCTACTTTTTAAAAGGAATTACTTGTTTAATGAAATTTTTGTCTGAATTTGTCAAATGTTAATGGACTGGACATTGTTAATGTTTCTTGACTGTATACATTATATATACTTATATATACTTTTTCTTATATTAGTTATAACTTTTTTAAATAAGAAGTGTAGTTAGAGTTTTCTTGCCTGGCCGGCCCAGTCAGGACAAATCCTCTCACCCACCAGGCCCATAGACGCTCAGACCCAACCAAGTAAACACACAGAAACTTATATTGTTTACAAACTGTATGGCCGTGGCAGGCTTTTTGTTATCTACTTATTCTATCTTAAATTAATCCATTTTTATTAATCTATACTTTGCCACATAGCTTACCAGTACCTTATGTCTTTCTTGTCATGGCAGTGGCTGGCAGCGTCTCTCCTCCCCCAGCCTTGCACTTCCCAGAATTCTCTTCTCTCTTGTCCCACCTATACTTCCTGTCTGGCCACTGGCCAAACAGCATTTTACTTATACAGAGCGATATCCACAGTAAAGAAGCCTGAATCTAATCTCCTTTGTTTAGCTTTTTCCCCTGACCTTATTAACCAACCATTATAAACAATGACAATATCCATAACTCAAATGACCAAAAACCACCCACCCCACCTCTTGGGAATGTGGGTGTCATGTTTGTAAAATTACTTCCTGCTGTCTGGGGGTGAAGGCATCTTTAGGGAATCCTGAAAAGAAAAATTTTGGGTTACCTGTCAGGTCCTGGGAGAGTTAGCTGTATCATTTTTCCAGTCTCTGCATGATGGGAAAATGTAGGGCTTGTCTCAAGTCCTTGCTTGAGTAGTCTATGAATCTGGATCATCTCAGCTAGCCATCTCAAAATTGTCCTGAGTAGTTTGTAGTGCAAAGCTGATCTTTGGGTGATGTTAATTGGTTTAGCGGCTTTATCATAGTGCATGTAGAGTCATCATTGTGGGATCCTGTCATCCTTTTGGAGATTTCAAAGTTGCTGTTAGGTGTGGTCATAGTTCATTGCAGAAAATCTTTTTCATGCCTCCTCTGTGGTTTGGAGCAATATCAATTGTATCTGTGGCAGAATTGTGTCTCACAGCCAGTCTCAAGTTCACAATACAACAGGTTCCATTTTCTTCACCAAGACATTCTTTGATTTCAAATCTCTGTGAGCAATAGCTGGCTTCCCTTGGGTACCAACAATCTCCATGTGAAGATGGGTAAGACTGATTGCCATAAACAGAGTGAGTTTGATCATTCCTTCCACTGTAACAGAATATCTATTCAAGTAATCAAAAAGAGATCCATGCTCACAGTAATCTGACATCAGTCACAGCTAAGTCCATGTGCCATTGTCTTTGTTGTCTGCTGCTATAAATCTAGGATGTTTTCATGGCATAACATCACGGTCTGATAAGTCTTTGCCTCTCAAAACCACAAACATTCTTCCCTAGAAGAGAATATCTTCACAGCAACTTCTTCCTGCCACCAGTTGCCTCACTAAAGTTCTCCAAAACTGACCTTTGCTAATGCTTTCTTGTAACACAATGGTCCTGGCAAATGTGCTCTGAACAAGCATTGGTAATACTTCATCCCTGGTAGCAGCACTGCTACTGCTACCAACAGGATGAGAAGCAGCTGACAACATGGAACAGTAGTCACCTCCATGATCCCACTGCCACCTTTTATAGCTCAGCTCACCCTGGACATAGCTTCTCCTCAGCAAGATTCCCAAGCTGGCCTCAAACTCAGGATCTTCCTGCTTCAATCTTCTTCAGCAAATCATATCTGAGTGTGCCACTACAGCTGGCTGCATGCAGCTCAGGCCTGAGCTGGGAACTGCAAGGCCACAGGTAAGTGGCTTTTTCATGAATTCCTGCCCCACATTGAGCATCAAATATAACACAATCTTAGCTGGTCTTAGTAATAAAAAAACCCAATGCCAGCTATTGGAGTAAATTCTGAAAAATCAGAGAGACAAAACAAGCCACAGCTTACCTCACCTCGCCAACTTCTCAGCGGATCCTGTTTCCTCAAACTGAAAGTCACTGAGTCCTCAGCTGAATGGATCTCAGCTGAACTGCTGCTGTAAGTCTAAAAGCTTAAAAAGGCCTCTAGTTCTGGTACTCATGCCTTATATACCTTTCTGCTTCCTGCCATCACTTCCTGGGATTAAAGGCATGTATCTTTCCCATGCAAGACATGAGATTTCAAGTGCTGGGATTAAAGGCATGAGTCACCATGCCTGGCTGTTTCCAGTGTGGCCTTGAACTCACAGAGATCTAGATGGATCTCTGCCTCTGGAATGCTAGGATTAAAGTTGTGTACTACCACTGTCTAACCTCTATGTTTAATATAGTGGCTGTTCTGTTCTCTGACCCCCAGATAAGTTTATTGGGGTGCACAATATATCAACCACAGAATTCTACAAAATATGTCTTTCACAATGTTGAAGATCTATTTCAAATTTATAATAAAACAAAGAAATATGAAAATATTATCCATACTCAGGAGAAAACACACTTTGTAGAGCCCAGCTTTGATGAAAACAAATGCTGAAATTAGTAGGAAGGGTTTTAAATAATCTCTCATTACTACATTAATAGAAGTTAAAATTATACTTATAATAAATGAAAAAGCTGGAAATTACAGCAAGGTGAAGAATTTTTTTAAAAGGCAAATTCTATAACTAAAAATACATATCTCTCAACTAAAGTTTACTGAACAGAAGATTTGAAATGGTAGAAGAAAGGGATAACTAGAATGTCAACACATATTCCCCAATCTGAAGTATAAGAAGAGTATAAACTTTAAAAAATAAAAGTATGCACTAAGGCTGTTTGGAACCTGGGGCATATGCAGGGACACTTTGCTCAGCATGGAAGGAAGGGACTGGACCTGCCTGGACTGAATCTACCAGGTTGAACTGAATCCTCCCTGGAGGAGATGGGAATGGAGGGGCTGGGGAGAAGTTAGGGGCAGGGGCAGGAGGGGGGGAGAACAGGGGAACCCATGACTGATATGTAAAATTAAAACACAAATATAATAAAAAAATAAAAGTATGAACATGAGGTGGGATGAAATAGTAGTATGTGAGACAATAAATAACTTATCACATATATGTAATTAAAGTGCCAGAAGATGCACAAGAAATAAAAGCATTTGAAAAACAATGCTGAAGATATTTCTAAATATTATGAAAACTCATGGAATTGAATACATTAAATATGATCAGGCTATTGTATATTAATTCCAATTCTAACAAAGTGTTCTTTAAAAAACAAAGATTATATTTTCAAATTCAGCAGTCTCAATGATCTCTAAGGTATAGAACACATTTAGGTATAGGATACACTTTGGAAAACAAATACAAAGAGAAAATCTTGAAACTGTCCAGCAAAAAATAAATACTTAGAACCATAAAGTTAACCACAGAATAAGGAAGAATTTTATAAAGTTGATATGGATTTGGGAGTTTAGGTCAGTGGAAGGACAGTTACCTCTCATGTGCAAAGCCATTGATTTACTCAAGCATTGCAAAAGCCAATCAATAAAATTGATATTTTAAAATTTACAAATACAGAATTATGTATTCACCAAAAGTAACTTTCATAAATAAATGTAAATGCTGCCTCTTGCAGATAAATTAATGCTAGGACAATTTGGAAACAATATATTTACTAAAGGAAATGTTGTTTTGCTTTACCATGATGAGGATAATATCCAGGGCCTCACACATGCTAGGCAAGTAATCTGGCACTAAGTCATGCATCTTCAACCCATACAGAAGATATTAAGTGAATGGAAACAATATTAAATAAAATTTTCAGTCTTCTGAGTGAAAAATATCAGAAAGAATAGTATGTATGGGAATGGGAATAAGGAAACAGGAAATACCTAAAGACAAAGAAATAGAATTAAAATTGCAAACAACATAGCTTCAAAAATAATCATTTTTTTAATATCTACAAAGTCTAAATTTATCCCTATCATTCTTAAGACAGAGACAAGCAGATCTCTGAGATTCAGGCCAGCAAAGCTATAGAGTCAGACCCTGTCTCAAAAAAAAACAAAAAAAAAGTAAAAATAAAAATATACACACAATTGACAAAATATTTCTGGAATAATTAAAGAAAAATACAAAAAGCTCAAATAAAATAATAAATAAAAGAAGAAACATTACAGTTAATGCTAAGAAATGCGAGAAACATATAAATGATGATATGTCAACACTAGAAAAAAACAAAAACAAATAATTACATTCATACAGACATACTACCTACCAGAATGAATTATAAACACACATAAAATATGAATAAACTAAAATAGCAAGCAAGTAGACTTTATTTGTAATTTTAAAAATCCCATAAATAAAAAGCCCAATGAATGGTGGCTTCATTAATGAATTTTGCCTGAATATAAATCAATACTTTTAAAACTGAAAATATTTCTGTGGACCAAATACTTCCAAACTGATTTGCAAAGACAGTATTGCATTAACAAAAAGCCAAACAAAGACACTACAAGAGCAGTAATTTTTTTTTGTCTTACATTCCTAATAAATACAAATGTAAACTTATTGTACAAAATATCTGAAACAGAAATCAACAGCAATCAAAAGGATCATACACCATTACTGAGTTGTATTTACTCCTGTAGTACAAAGATGTTTTGACATGCACAAATCATTAACCAAATGAAAGATAAAGATAACATAATACAGAACAAGCATTTTAAAAGTTCAACAGAATTTTGCAGTTTATATAAACAACTCTGAATATGCTGGGTGTAGAAGGTACATACTCCAAAATAATTAAGGTTATATCTGATAATCCTACAGCTAATATCATAGTAACTGTTAAAACTTAAAACTTTCCTGTAAAGAGAGGAAATTTGATTTCAATATTCTACCCACACACAAAAAAACTTTCCAATGAACAAAGTCATGACACAAAAATATTTGCATATGTACACATCATCATAAACAGCTTATTCAATAAACAATGTCAGGAAAACTATACATCTATAATTATGAAAAAGAATTAACTTGAACCATGTACAAAAAGTAACTTGAAATCAATTAAAGTCTTAATTGTACCACCTGAAATTAAAAGACTTCTAGAAGAAAATGTTTGTTTTTTTTTTTTCTGGATGGTTTTGGTAACAATTTCATAAATACAATACCAAAAATATAGGTAACAAAAACAATAAATACACAGATGAGACTTCATCAAATTTAAAGGTTTCTGCCAGGCAAAGGAAACAATTTAACTCAGTCAAATTTTTGTCATCACTTTTGTATAATATTATGTCATCTGTAAGTAGGGATAGTTTGACTTCTTTTCTTATTTGTATCCCTTTAATTTTCTTCTCTTGCTTTATTCCTCATGCTATTGCCTCAAGTACTATATTGGAAAAGAGTGGGGATAGTGAGTAGCCCTGTGCCATTTCCACTTTTAATGGATTGACTTAAGGTTTTCTCTATTTAGGATGAAGTTGGCTATGGGTTTTTCCATACATAACATTTATTATGTTGATATATGAGAAAAATACCAATGCAAACATTTTATCCAAAGAATATATCCAATTAAATAGACATATGAAAAATACTCAGCATCAGCATTCAACAGGGAGAAATAAAAACTAAAACAAGATATCCCTTCACACTAGTGATGAAATCAGGTCCTCTGAAGAGCAGTATATGCTCATAACAAGTGAGCCATTTCTCCAGACCAAACACTTAAGTCCAAGTGGATCAAAGACCTCAACATAAACCCAATTACTCTGAACTTGATAGAAGAGAAAGTAGGAAGTAGTCTTGAACACATTGGCCCTGGAGATCACTTTCTAAATATAACACCAGTAGCACAGACACTGAGAGAAACAATTAATCAATGGGATCTGTGGAAACTGAGAATCTTTTGTAGAGCAAAAACCATGGTTAACAAGACAAAGTGACAGCCTACAGAATGGGAAAAGGTCTTCACCAACCCCACATCTGACAGAGGGCTGATATCCAGAATATATAAAGAACTCAAGAAATTAGACATCAAAATGCCCAACAGTCCAATTAAGAAATGAGCTATAGAACTAAACAGAGAATTCTCCACAGAGGAAGTTCAAATGGCTGAAAGACATTTAAGGAATTGCTCAACATCCCTAATTATCCAGGAAATGCAAATCAAAATGACTCTGAGATACCACCTTACACCTGTCAGAATGGCTAAGATCAAAAGCACAGAAGACAGCTTATGCTGGAGAGGATGTGGAGCAAGGGGAACTCTCCTCTACTGCTGGTGGGAATGCAAGCTTGTACACCCACTTTGGAAATCAATATGGCACCTCCTCTTTCTGAGGGAAAGGACAACAGTGGCAACAAAGTGTAAGAAAGGTGGTTTTAAGTCTCAGCTCTCAGCTACTGCTTTGACCTCTTGGGCTTTTAACTCTGTATTTGGCTCTGTGTTTCTTATTTAATAAGACCCTTACATCTACACATAGTTTAGTGCATTGGGACTAGAAAAAGAAATGAAATGCTGAGTATAGAAAAACAGATACAAAATACAGTGTTCACAGGTTATATTATCAAGAATACAGAAACATAAAAGATGATCTATTATTTTTACAAAGAGATTTTATTCAAATTGTTAGATAAAAATAATATATAAAAATCACCGTTTGAGCCAGGCATTGGTGTTGCATGCCTTTATTCCCAGCACTTGGGAGGCAGAGGCAGGCAGATCTCTGTGAGTTTGAGGCCAGCCTGGGCTACCAAGTGAGTTCCAGGAAAGGTGCAAAGCTACACAGAGAAACCTTGTCTTGAAAAAAAAATCATCATTTGGTTCTATAGATAATCAAGAAAATTTAAATCCCAATTAGAATAGCATCAAACTTTTCTATTAAAAAAATTTTAATAATAAGAGGCAAAATCTTCCAAAGGTAGAGAAATATGGACATTTTGCTATAATCATAACATTGTAAAGACATCCCATAATGATGGTAAAAGCAATCACATAAATTAAAATTCTAAGGAACAGAAAAATTTCCAAGTTGAGTTAGTTAATAATATCCAACCTTTTTATGTCCTGAAAACTGTACTAATTCTGAGAGTAAGCTAAGATTCAAGTTTACTCAGGCAGAATCTCTATTGGGATAAAGAAAAAATAGCAAATCTTTTAGCAGTTTTATAGGGCTAGTGTGAGAAATTTTAAAAGTTGACAAGTCTCTAATGTTCTGCATATAATTTTCCTCACCAAACATTTTAATTTGTCTGTCCCCACAAAAGACATTGGTTTGCAATGTAACAAAAGAGGAAAAGTAGAATTCTAACTAGAATTTCTTGTCTGAAGCTTCTTTTAGACATTATACATCGAATACAATAAAAATGATTAGATATACAAAGAGGCAAAAAAAACCCACGGCATATAAACCAAAAATAAAAAGGTGTGAAGTCACAGATAGTCTGAATTTGGGAATAATGATAAAACTAACTATTATTGTCCCATTATGTATATGTTTTATGTGTGGCATGTATGCATGTGTAGAAATGTGTTCCTGGAATACATGTATATGTGAAAGTGCATGTGCATATATGTGTAGGTAAATATGGAAGCCAATGCTGGGTTTCTTTTTCAATTGCTCTCTACTATACTTTTAGAGACAGGGTCTTTCACTGAACTTGAGGCTCACTAAAATTTGGCTAGACTAGCTATCCAGCAAGCTCTGTAGGCTTACTTGACTCTGCTATCCCAGCACTGAGATTACAGGTACATACTGCCATACCTAGGTTTTATTCCTGTCCTCATGATTTTGTGGCACTTTATTATTATTCTTAAAGAAACAGAGGAAAATTAACAGATATTATAAAGGAATCAAGAACTGCAGTAGAAAGTTTGAATTAATAAAATAACTAGTTATTGTGCAGTGAAAATTAAACACTAAATGTATGGGCTTAATAAGATAGCAGATCTAAAAGAACAAAATTATATGACTCAAAAATTACCTAAAACTTGAAACTGAAGCATATATAAAAATGGGGGACAAAAAGGACAGAATACAAGAGACACATACATAGAACACAGTAAAAAAAATCAACACACATACAATGGAAGAAAAGAAGGAATGAGGCAGAGGCAACAATCAAATAAGTAAAATCCAGAAAGTTCACAAAACTAATGAAAGACAAATCCACAGAATTGAGACTCCTTGTGGGCAATAAACCAGAGGGGGGGAAAAAAAACAAAAACATATGTAAGCACAGAACAGTCAATCAGCTAGAAGACAAAACAGCATGCAAAGAAAATTTTGAAACTAATTAAAGAAATAAAAATCTGTACATGCAAAATAATGATATAAAATTAAAGCCAAAGAATCAAAAGAAAAAGAAAAATTAGCAATTGAGAAGGGAATGCGCTGACATTTTTAAATGGCTAAAGAGAAAATAAAGATAGCTACCAACATAGAATTCTTTATCCAAGGAAATCATTGCTCAATAAGATAATGTTAAAAGGAGACTTTCAAATGAACAAGTACTGAAGGATTCTTCATCATCTGACAAATATTAAAAGAAAACAACAACAAAAGCTAACAAAATTCTCCAGGCAAAAAGAAAAAAAATGCTACCATGTGCTAACATGGAAGTATAAATGGACACAAAAAAACAGCAGACACTGGGAAGGTCCAAATGAATACTGATGGTATAAAATAGGAATTTAAATATTTTGTGGAGTTTAAGTTACATTCATATGTAAAATTCTTGATCAAATTAATAAAGACAAGACAATAATAATTGAGTTTAAGGTTTTTAGAAACATCAGAGAAATAGAGCAAATAATTTATGTATGTGAAGTACTTCTAAAATTTCTCAGATAGATACTAAAAGACTAAATGGAAGAAAAATTTACAAATTAATAAATGGAAAATATTTGAAATAAAATATTTACTAATCTTTCAAAATACAAAAAGGAAATAAAAATGATTATAAAATAAACTATTCCAATAGAAGTTGTATGATTAAATTGTAGATAAATATCATCTAAACCAAACTATATTAGCAATTAAATCTTTAAATTCTTTGTCACTTTTACATCTGAAAGTTGCTATCTAGAATATGAAAGAACTCAAAAAGTTAAAGACCAAATAAATGAAAAACTATTAAAATGAATGCATAAAATTAAATAGATGATTCTCACTTTTTTAAATCTGGGCAACTAGAGATACAGCTCAGTAGTTGAGCACTTGCTGTTTTACAGAAGACATGAGTTTAGTTCCCAGTGGTTGAAAGTCATATGGTGACTTACAACTGCCTGTAACTCTGGTTACAGGATATCCAATACTCCCTTTTAGCCTCTAAGGGCACCAGGCACATAAATGGTATACATACATGCAGGCCAAACACTCAGACACATAAAATATCATTAAAAGTGTTCAACATACTTAAAATACAAATTAAAATTAATTTATCTTACCACAGTCAGAATGGCTAAGATCATAAAACAGATGAGTATGAATGTTAGTATGGATATATGCTGTGGAAGATTGATAAATAAAATGTTGATTGCTCAGTAGCCAGACCAGAAGAATAGTTGGGACAAAGAGAGAGGAGAGGTCTGGGAATTGGAAGGCTGAGGTAGAGAGACACTGTCAGCTGCCGCCATGAGAAGATATTAAGATACTGGTAAGCCACAAGCCACATGGCAACTTACAGATTAATAGAAATGGGTTAAAGATAGAAGAACAGCTAGCTAGAAGCCTGAGTCATTAGGCCAAACAGTTTAAATAATATAAGCATCTGTATGTTTATTTTATAAGTGGACTATGGGACTGTGGCGGCTTGGCAGGACCGAGAGAGAATCTTCCCAGCTACAGATACAGGGAAAGGGGAACTGGTACAATCACTATGTAAATCAGTGTGTAGTTACCTTGGAGAGTAAGAAGTAGAACAACTATATGCTCCAGCTCTATCCCACCTGCGCATAATCCCAAGTAATACTATATTCTCTGATAGGGAAACTTTCTCATCGATGTTCATTGCTCCTCTATTCACAACAGATGATAGATGGATAATAAAATTTTATACATATATACAATGGAGTATTATTCAGCTGTAAATAAAATCAAAATCATGAAGTTTTCAGGTAAATAGATGGAGGTGGAAATAAATAAATAAATATTCTCTCTCAGTTACTGTTCTATTGCTGTGATAAAACAATAAGACCAGGGCAAATTACAAAGGAAAGCATTTAATTGGGCTTATGGTTCAGGGGTTAGAGCCCATGATGGTGGAGCAGAGGCATAGCAGCAGATTTGATCATAAAAGCTGTTGAGTTAAATAAATATGTAAATTTTAAAGGTACCTTGACTTCAAAATTTGGATATAAGGATATGTTGCTTTGAAAAGGAGCCTCTGCTGTTGTTTCCACAGAAAGCAAGAAGCTATGGATTTGTTCCAGATTAAGATACATCAGGTTTGACCAGCCAAGACCCCCTGAACGGTCTCCAATGACACCATGGCCCAGATGATCCAACATCCAGAATGGTTTCAAGGCAACTGGCTCAGACAATACACCCACACAGACTACTCCATAATCCTAATATTTTCTTTGTGTCCCCATAAGACACAGCAGCACCTTCCTGCAGGAAGTAGTAAGAAAGCTACACCCAAATTCCCAAATATACCAAGCTGGCTTTGAAGATGGAATTGGCTCACTCCTTATCTAAACCCAAACATATCAGATAAGCCCTCTGGTGTGGGACAGAGAAAAAACAATATTTTTATTTAAATCAGGTTGATTATAAATGTGATCTCTTTCTAAAGAAGAAAAGGGGATATGATATAGATATGATAGGATGAAAGGGTAGATTAATGAACCAACTTTAAAAGAGCAACAACTTGTTTGAAATGTTTTACATTGGCATAGATTTTAGTTTATTGATACAAATTTAAAGTTAATTATCTTATACTGTGTGTATATTTCTACTCTTGTTTAAGGTATTATGTTTGTACAGCTCATTTAAGGTTGTAATGGATAATTAAAAATAGATTAATAATTAGTTATCTATGATAATCATACTCATAGCCATGTTAGCTAAGTCTTCTAGGTATACATAAATATATTTCACATAGATAAGTAATCTTCAAACACTTCAAACACCTACAGAATATGGCATTTAAAATGTTTTAAAAATTTAGACTTTCTGAACAGTGAGACATGTCTGCTCCTGCCAGCACCTATTTACTTCAGAGAGGAGGATGGGCATTGAAGACACTCTATAGAGTTTATCTTCTTCTTGACAAAAATAGCCATTAGGGCAAGAAGCTGTTCTTGCCTGGACTGCTTGATCAACTGGACATGCAGGACCCATAGGAAGGTGACCACTGAACTTTGCTTGGCAAAATGGTCCTTCAGGTTCCTGATTCACAGAGGAAACTGCCAGACATTCTACAGGACACAGAGAGAAGTAACTAAGAGACTCTAGCCCTGTGGGCTGAAGACAGATGCTCCAACTTTACAAAAGAACTTTGGATGACTGTCCAGGCTGCTAGCTGTCTCTGTCTACCCTGCAAGACTCCCAAAAGTTGCTTGCATCTGTCTCCCATTTCTCAGGTAATATTATATTCTTCTGAGGTCTTTGATGTAGTTGAAGACTAAATAGTTATAAATTCCCTTAATTATGATAAAAAGAAATGTTAGATATGAAACCTTAGACTCACAAATATAGGGTAGATAGACTATTTTCTTTGATTTTGCCAAATACAAATAGACTAGATATTAAAATTTTAATTCTTGCTTGATAACTGTTTTGTTATATGTAATTGTACTATGTAAAAGTTAAAACCTTCTATTTTGAAAAAAAGAAAAGGGGAAGTGCTGTGGATGATTGATTGATAAATAAAGCTGATTGGTCAGTAGCCAGGCAGGAAGTATAGGCAGGACAAGGAGAGTGGAGAATTCTGGGAAGTGGAAGGCTGAGGCAGAGAGACGCTGCCAGCCACCATGATGAGAAGCAGATGTTAAGATACCAGTAAGCCACGAACTATGTGGCAACTTATAGATTAATAGAAATAGGTTAATATAAGCCATAAGAACAGTTAGTAAGAAGCCTGAGCCATCAGGCCAAACAGTTTAAATAATATAAGCATCTGTGTGTTAATTTTATGAGTGAGCTGTTAGACTGCCAGGGCTTTGTGGGACCTGGAGAGAAAACTCCAATTACAGGGCACATTGAGAATTCATTAATCTTT
This sequence comes from Onychomys torridus, assembly GCF_903995425.1. NCBI lineage: Eukaryota > Metazoa > Chordata > Mammalia > Rodentia > Cricetidae > Onychomys > Onychomys torridus. The sequence goes on from NC_050466.1 coordinate 50,318,858, forward strand.
TGAAACCTCAAAGCCCATTACCTATCATATACCTCCAACAAGGCTATACCTTCTAATCCTTCCCAACTATCCTACCAACTGCAAACCAAGCGTTCAAATATATAAGCCTATGGGGGCCATTCTTGTTCAAATCAACACACATTCTAAGTGAAGTGACCCAGACTGAGAAAGACAAATATTCAGGTTCTGTTTCATATGCTAGCTTTGAATCTTTAGATATGTGTGTTTAAAAATGTACCCATAGAAGGCATAGAACTATAAGGGATTGTGAAGGTAGCAGATTTTAAGGGAAAAGGAATAAAATGCAAGTGGGTATGAATGGGGGAAAAGGAAATAATAGTTCATAAAAAGTTAAACGGGATGGAGGATAGGAAAACAGAGTAGGGAGGTGATTATATGGATGTCTAACTGATGCTTGAAAAAGCCCTGTGTAAATCTATTATAAAAGCTTCCTAAAATATGCACATACACACATGCAAACACACACATATACATACACATTCACATACGTATACATATACATATAAAAAGGGTTTAAATAGTTCTAATCTATAAAATGGGGACAATGCATATCCTGGAAGATTTTTTTTTCAACATGATGCAAACCTAGACATATTTAGGAAGAGAGAACCTCAACTAAGAAAATACTTCTGACAGATTGTCTTTAAACAAGTTTGTAAGGCATTTTCTTGATTAACAATTGATATGGGAGCATCCATCCCACTGTGGTTGGTGCCATCCCTGAGAAGATAGTCATGAGCTGTATAAGAAAGCATACTGAACAAGGCATGGAGAGAGCAAGCCAGTGAGAAGTACTCCTCCGTGGACTCTGCTTCAGTTCCTGCACCCATGTTCTTGCCTTGAGTTCCTGCCCTGTCATCCCTCAGTGAGGGAGTGTAACCTGGGATTTGTAAGATGTAACAGACTCTTTCCTGTAACTGAAAGTTTTTCTGTGTTCTGCACAGTCTGGACAAATCTATTCCACTTGTGTCCCCCAATTAAACACACAGAGGCTTATATTAATCAAAACTGTATGGCAATGGCAGGCTTCTTCTATCTAGTTCTTATATCTTAAATTAACCTATTTCTATTACTCTATAAGTTGCCAAGTGGCCTTGGCTTACCAGTCTGCTGACATGTTGTTCCTTTGGTAGCAGCTGGCATCTGCCCTTTCCCTGAATTCTCCTTGTCTGTTTATCCCACCTGTACTTCCTGGCTGGCTACTGGCCAATCAGCATTTTATTGATCAACCAATCAGAGCAACACATTCACAGCATACAGAACATCCCACAGCACTTTCCTCCTCAAGTTGATTTAGGTCATGCTATTTCATCACAGCAATAGAAACCCTAAGATAATGCCTTTACCAACCAAGATAGGCTATTAAATAAAAAGCTTAGTTTTGGGTTACCTCATTTCAAGCTGTTGTTCAGTGGGGTTCCATAGACTACCCTAGCATTCCAGGCTATCGCCATTGCTCAATGGGGTCTCATAGATCACCCCCTAAATTTCAAGCTATTGTCATTGCTCTTAGCTGCCATTTGAAACTTGATGATAAGACCCTATTTCTGATTATGCCACATACTTGAGTCATAGTACATGGAGAAATCAGTCTGGTATTGATCTGAAAGCTTCATTGCTATTGATAGCTTCGGTACTGCTATAAGTGTCTATGCATGCTGCCAGGGGAGAAAAGTAATCAACAGTCTCTTGTCAAGTTGCAAACCCTGAAAGATACAATAACAACTGGCCTGGAAAGATATTCCCACTGGCTCAATAGTGGCACAACTATTGTGAGAGTAACCAATCACTTTTTATTGGATTTAAGGCCTGTTCTACAACACAGAATTTATGCCTAGTACCATTAACTGGGTCAAACACCTGTGGTTAGCTGTGTCATTGGGCCAAAGGGAACCTTATTTCTATTATTCTGATAAATTCACATAGTAATAAATATTTTATCTTTATACCCAGTGAGTAGTGCATCTCACAATCTTCATGAAAGAAGTTTTACAGTAGATGGCAATTAATAAGGAGGCCCACAAGTAGTCAATGTTCAAGTAATGAGAGACTATAAAGGTCTCAGTTTTAAATTAGACATATATATTATACATTCTTCCCCCACAGGTCTGGGATCATTGAGGAAGGGGGATAGGAAAATTGTAAGAGCCAGAGAATATCTGTAGCATAACAGTATTTGGTAGACATTACAACGGCACTTCATAGATGAACTAACAGTGTCTGTGAATGCATGAACAAGTCACCTGTACAATCTCAATTTCAAATCAGCCAAAATCTCAACATAGGTGGGGAAGAGTCTCATGAAGTCCCACCTCACATTGAGAAACTATTGACATTTCATGCTACTGAAAATGGGGAGGGGTGGTTTACTTCATAGTTACTGGTCCTGAGAGGCTACCATGTTATACTATATGGTCTTATACCCACACACATGGGAAACACTAAGTTAAATCAGTGAGATAAAAGCACATGAAGTTGGGAGGAAAAAGTGGTAGAGATGGGGGAAATTGAAAGAGAAGAAATTGGGGAGATAGATTTGATCAAAACATGTTACATGCATGTATGAAGTTCTTAACCAATAAAAATTTGAAGTCCAACAAACAGTCCCAAGTAGAACTTGTCAGAACATGTGGTGATATTTTATTTATACTGAAATATGATTTTATTTGTATATTAATAAAGTTGCCTTGGGGGTCAGAGCAAGATACAGCAGAAGCTGGGTGGTGGTAGTTGCATGCCTTTAATCCCAGCACTTGGGAGGCAGAGCTAGGCAGGATCTCTGTGTGTTCAAGGATACAGCCAGCATGGAGACATATGCCTTTAATCTCAAAACCAACCATAGAAGACCTGGAGGTCTGTACAGACAGGCAGTGACAAGGAGGTCATGTAGCTAGGTTTACAAGCAATGAGAAGGCAGAACAGAAAGTCTATATAAAAGACAGGACACAGAAGTAGGTCTCTTGTGGAGAGGAAAAACAGCAGCAGTGAAGAGTAAGGTTTTCAGCTCTCAGCTATTGCTCTGATCTCTTGGCTTTTAACTCTGCAATTGGCTCTATGTTTCTTATTTAACAAGATGGTTACATCTACATTTGGCACCCAACGTGGGGCAAGAGTTTTCACCTAAAACCTGAAAAAAAAGATTCTAAAACAGAGCTAAAAACAGCTTCCAAGTTGTCTCTCTCAAGTTAGGGGCAGCCTGCCAGTTTGAGCTACTATGGCAGGTTCCTGGCATGTGCGTCTGACCTGCAGTGTGGTTGGAATGAGGAGTCTACAAACGGCACTTTACTCTGCTTCATGGTGGATTTAGCCTTTGCTAGTTAAAAAAAAGGTTTCTGGGCTGTGCTGTACACTGCTTTGATAGAACTGCTTCTGATAGTTGATGGTACACCCAGAGCTGGTGGTAACTGCACCACTACCACTTTGGAAACTGAGGTGGGCGGAGCCAGCAGCCAAAGAGGCATTTCAGTCTTACAAAGATGGATATTACACAGAGAATCTGGTTTGAGTTGTCTTTGGAATTTTTAACAGCAGAAAAAGATTTGATCGTAAAAGCTGTTGAGTTAAACAAATACGTAAATTTTAAAGGTACCTTGACTTCAAAATTTGGATATAAGGATATGTTGCTTTGAAAAGGAGCCTCTGCTGTTGTTTCCACAGAAAGCAAGAAGCTATGGATTTGTTCCAGATTAAGATATATCAGGTTTGACCAGCCAAGACCCCTGAAAGGTCTCTGATAACACCATGGCCCAAATGATCCAACATCCAAAACAGTTTCAAGGCAACTAGCTCAAAAGATATACCCTCACAGACCACTCCATAATTCTAAAATTTTCTTTGTGTCCCCATAAGATACAGGGCCCCCTCCAGCAGGAAGTAAGAAAAACTATACCCAAATTCCCAAATATATCAAGCTGGCTTTGGAGATGGAATTGGCTCACTCCTTCTCAAAATCCAAACATATTGTTAAAAGAAAAGGTTAAGAGATTCTTGTGTCCCATATCAGAAGAGCCCTCTGGTGTGGGACAGAGAAAAACCAATATTTTTATTTAAATCAGGTTGATTATACATGTGATCTCTTTCTAAAGAATAAAAGGGGATATGATATAGATACAATAGGATGAAAGGGTATATTAATGAACCTACTTTTAAATAGCAACAACTTGTTTGAAATGTTTTACATTGGTATAGATTTTAGTTTATTGATACAACCTTAAAGTTAATTTTGTTATACTTTGTGTATATTTCTACTCTGTTTAAGGTATGTTTGTACAGCTCATTTAAAATTGTAATGGATAATTAAAAATAGATTAATAATTAGTCATCTATGATAATCATACTCGTAGCCATGTTAGTTAAGTCTTCTAGATATACATAGACATATTTCAGATAGATAGGCAATCTTCAAATACTTCAAAGACCTACAGAATATGGCATTTTAAATACTTTTAAAATTTAGACTTTCTAGACAGTGAGACATGTCTGCTCCTGACAACACCAATTTACTTCAGAGAGGAGGATGGGCATTAAAGACACTTTATATGGAGTTTATCTTCACCTTGGCAAAAATAGCCATTTGGGCAAGAAACTGTTCTTGCCTGGACTGCTTGATCGACTGAACATGCAGAACCCATAGAAAAATGACCACTGAAATTTACTTGGCAAAATGGTTCTTCAGGTTCCTGATTCACAGAGGAAACTGCCAGACATTCTACAGGACACTGAGAAAAGTGACCGAGAGACTCTAACCCTGTGGGCTGAAGACAGATGCCCCAACTTTACAAAGGAACATTAGGTGACTGTCCAGGCTGCCAGCTGTCTCTGTCTATCCTGCAAAACTCCTGAAAGCTGCTTGCACCCTTCTCCCAGTTCTCAGGTAATATTATATCCTTCTGAGGTCTTTGATGTAGTTGAAGCTAGATAGTTACAATTTTCCTTAGTTATGATAAAAATAAGTTAGATATAAAAACCTTAGACTAACAAATATAAGATAGATAGGATATCTTCCTTAATATTGTAACTGTAATCCTTGCTTAATAATTGTTTTGTTATATGTAATTTTACTATGTAAAAGTTAAAACCTTCCTAAAAAAAAAAAAGAAAAGAAAACGGGAAGTGCTGTGGATATCACTCTGTGTAAATAAAATGCTAATTGGCCAGTAGCCAGACAAAAAGTATAGGCGGGACAAGCAGAGAAGAGAATTCTGGGAACAGTAAGGCTGAGGCGGAGAGACACTGCCAGCTGTCGCCATGACAAGCGAGATGTAAGGTACAGGTAAGCCACGTAGCAAAGTATAGATTAATAGAAATGGGCTAAATATAAAAGTAAGAGCTAGACAATGGCAGGCCTGAGATAATGGCCAAGCAGTTTAAATAATATAAGCGTCTGTGTGTTCATTTTATAAGTGAGCTCCCAGACTGCTGGGGCTTAGTGGGACCTGGAGAAAAGCTCTCCAGCTACAAAAACAGACTTTTTTTTTTTACTTTTTTGTGATTCTTTGTGGATTTAACATCATACATCCTGATCCCATTCATCTTCCTGTCCCTTCATATCTGCCCTCTGCCCTTGCAACCTTTCCCCCAAGATAAAATAAAATAAAATTTAAAAGAGTAAAAGAAAAAAGAAAAAAATCACATCATGAAAGCTGTGGTATGTTCCAGTGAATCACACAGTATACCCTTTAGTCCATATATTTTTATGTGCAAGTATTTGCTGCAATGAGTCATTGGTCTGGCTCAATGCCTTTAGCTTCTGCTCTACTATCAATACTGAACCCTAACAAGGACTCCTCTTAGATATCCTGTTTTTGCCTTGTGTCATGGAGATCCTGCAGCTTTGGATCTACATGTTCAGCCCCTTCACATGCTCCAGCAGATCATGGATGTGGTGGATGTTGGGGTGCGCTGTAGTCACAAGTTTTCCTGTGTTCCACCCAATCTTGCAGCTGCTCAGACCAAATAAACACACAGAGCTTATATTAATTACAAACTGTATGGCCATGGCCTATGGCTCATGCTTCTTGATATCTAGATCTTATAACTAAACTCAGCCCATTTCTATTAATCTATATGTCACCACATGTTCTGTGGCTTTACCTGTGGGCCATTACATGCTGCTCCCTGGATGGTAGGATGGAGTCTCTCTCACCTATCCTTTCTTTTCCTGTCTCTCTGCCTGGATTTCCTACCTGCATTTAAGCTGCCTTGCCATAGGCCAATGCAGCTTTATTTATCAACCAATTAGAGCAACATATATTCACAGCATACAGAAAAACATCCCACAACAGTCGGCCAATTCATATCCCTGATTCTGGGCCTGGGTGGTAGCTGGGTGAGTCAGCCCACCACCTCTACCTCATCTTCACCTCCTGGGTGAGCTCTCCAGTACCACTCCAGCTAACTCAACCTATGTGGCAAACAGCAAGTTATGGGGCTGTTTCTCCTGCTCTCACACACTCAGAGGCCAGTTTATCTGCACTCACATCACCAGGGTCAGCTCTACTGTGTTGCCCAGGTGAGGTGTGGGGCCCACTATCCTGAGTGCTACAGCTGGTGTGGATTGGGGCCAGTCCTCCAGCTCTCATGTTCCCTAGGCCAGTTCTCCCTCCTACCACAGGTGGGGAGGGGTGAGGTGGGAGGGTATCTTTCCCTCACCCTCATAACCTCACAGAAAACTAGGTGGGGCAGGGCCAGCTCCTCTGCTTTCATGCCCTCAGGGCCAGCTCACCTATGCTTCTGCCAACAGGGTTAGCTATACTTTGCTGCCCAGGTGAGGTGTAAGGCTAACTCTCCCACACTCATGACCCTGGGGCCAGCTCTCCTGCCTGCTACAGGTAGTGGGGAGCAAGGGGGAAAGGGGAGCTTCACTCCCTCACCTGCTCTGCAGCATGACAAACAAGTAGTAGGACCAGCTCTCCTACACTCACACCCTTAAGGACGGCTCACTCTTGCCCCTGCCAACAGGGCCCTCTCTCTTGTTCTTATGATCTCAGGCCCAGCTCTCCCACCTGACACAGGCAGCAAGGGGTGATAGGGAGGGTATATATCCCTATCCCATGCCACCATATGGCAGATTAGGGGCAGGGCTAGCTCTCCCATGCTCACATTCTCAGAGTGGCTCAGAATGGGCTTTTAAAACCCTAATTATATACTAGTTTCAGAAGATGCATTCTTAATGTTGAGATGTAAAATGGTTTAATATAAAAAGACTAAAAGAAGAAATTTTCATATCTTTCTGCTTTTAAGTAAATCCAACTGCTTGAAAAAGAAATTATTCAACAAAAAAATCAATGGCAATGTAAAAATATCAGAAAAAAACAAGAATCCTTAACAGATAAAGAGGACTACTTCATAATTATAAAGGGATCAAGCCAACAGGAAGATTTCACAGTCTTGTATGCAGCTTGTAAAGAATTTGTGGACATCTATAATCTACCTCAAATTCCAATCAAGGCAAGAATAGACATTTTTACAAAAACTGACAAATTTATTCTAAAATTCATATCAAAATGCAAAAGATCTAGCATAGCCAAAGGCAATTTTGAGAACAAAAACACATCTGGAAGACATGCTAATATGTTAACATATATCAAGGCATAGTCATGAAAAAAATCTGTGATAACAGAATAAAATAAACAATTTAGGCATAGACTAACACTTGAATTCCTCTTCTCTTTTTCAGACACAAGTAGTCTTATTGCATATTGGTGCTTTCTAGGAGATACACTTTAAAAAACATAGCACTAAAATGAACTTCTTGTCTAAAGGTAGCGTTGCAGTACACAAGTAAAAGCACAGTCTTAGAAAGGTATTAGAAGGGAGAAATAACTATTACTTGTGTTTAGAGGCTAGGCAGAGGAAATCTGTTATCACAGCATTGTCTAGTCAAGCCTTTCTGATTTACCTACTAAGTAGATCAGACCACACTTAGTCTCTTCTACTAGCAAATTAATTAGGCATACTGTCAGCCTAAGGAAGAGACAAGAAAAACCACCAGGAGAGTCATTTATTCTAAAAACAATGAACAGTGTGGTGGTATTTTATTTGTGCTGAAATGTGGTTATGGAGTACCCAGGGTATGCTATGTCTGGAGTGGGATCTAAGGGGAAAAAATCTATGTACACTATATTCTTATGTCTGTTAACTTTATTCCTCTAAAACAAAATTATATCAATATAGCTATAACTCCACCAGGCATTCAAGGAAGGAGTAACTCTAGATATACCAAGTTCTTTATCCATCTACTTTATTTTTCTGAGATGAAATACTGTTTCCATAGCTTCCATTCTGTCCAGTTCCCTAGCTCATAGTCCTGCTAACAAGTAAACTCCTATGCTTCCAGCCTCATCTTCATTCTTTGTATCCTCTGTCTCCATCTCTGCTATTCTCTACTCCTGGCACTCAGAAAACTCTACCCAAGATTTTCTTACCCTCTATAGAACCTGTCTTCCTCTCTTCTCTCTTGCCATGCTGTTCTGTCCCTCTACAGAAAAATTTCTGCCTTTTCTTTCCCTGGGCATTCTGCCTCCTCAGGAATATTATTTTATTTCCCACCTAGATATGCAAGGCAATAAAGGCATGGGTAGATAGAAAGTAACTCACCATTTGAAAGCTGCAGAGTTGGTGAGATAAGGTTGGCTGGGGCTTTCTGCATTTCCTTGATCTCTCTAAGGCTTTAACCCAAATTTCTGGCTCCATGTTTTTTTATTTAATAAGACCATATAGAAATTCAGCTACAGAATAGGATGTCTACATGTGCCAATCCCCTTGAAAAGAGTAATGTAGGACCTGACCTCATCTTTTCCAGAGACAAGATGGTCAAGTCTAGGGAGAGCACAGTCTTGTCTCAAATTGTGGGAAATGAAGAGGGCCTCAAAAAGCTAACAGTCTTATAGGAGGTAAAAGTGTGCCCTTCTGACTATACCATAGAGGGAACAAGCCAGTGCTATAAGACTAACATGGGCTGAACACAGTGAATTACTCAAGAGCAGTAATTTATAATAAGAAGTTCAAAGATGAGTGCAATTTACTCCCCTCCACCAAAAGCAGAATAATCACAGAACTTGAATCACGTATGTTATATTTTAGTTTACTTTCAAAATATTCTTAGAGTGAGATAGCTAAATATTTTGGCCACCACTATATTTTAAGCAATTTACAATAGTTTCATCTATTTTCTCTTTATATTAAAATACCTTTTAATACCTCTATCCAAGGTATAATGTTGTATCAAAACAACACAGAATGCTCTTAGCAAAGAATTGAGGGACTAAAATGTATACACATCCACAATAAATTTAGTCAGACCCATATAATCTCAGAACTATTATAATGTTATCATAAAGATGGACAATGATTTGGCAATAGAGCTGGGACTTTCAACACAGGCTGCTAGAAGAACTTGGCATTCCCTGAAAGGATCATCCCTTAAACTTTGCTGCCCATGACTACTCTGACTGTGAGGACAACTATGCAGTGGTACCGCAACCTTTGTAGTAGGATTAAGATGGCTAATGCAAAATAAAACACAGACAAGAGTTTGCTAGTAGGAAACTAAAGTCAAATTGAGGAGGGTGTCCTTTGATCATAAGGAACTAATAAACATGTTCCTTACTCAGCTTTCCTAAGTCAATTAAATTTACTCAGGATGCATTGTTAACAATTTAGCCCAACAAACCACTTTACTTTGTTTTACTCCAGCATAATCAATGCAAATTAGAAATGTCTCAACAATATTTTTGTGTTAATGGAGTAATAAGAAGTAAGCACAGAAAAAAATCAAAACTAAGGAGATAGCTCAATTTATATCTGCCTTGCCCATTGTATCTTCCTCAAGAGTCAACAGCACATCACTGCACCTTGCCTTGTTCTTTATGACTACTGCTTTATTTTTCTCACTGTTAAGATTCCACAATTCAACATACTACTCTAGGCCTATTCCCAGTATAAGCTGATACCACTCATAATATAAAAGGTGAGAGAGAGACTCCTCTTATATTGACTACCTATTTAAGATCCTCCTACTCAAATTTAACATCCTGGTTTTCCCCTGAAGAAAGACTACATTGATGGTGTTCTGTTCATCAGGAAGACCCTATTCTTGTGATATGGAGATACAATGTTGCCTGATTGCAACAAACCTATATATAATTACACAAATCAAGAACCCTCCAGCACCCAATTGGACTAAGAAGTGAGTCTCTATTCTCATATGCGAACACCACAGAACCTAGGCTTTGGGACCAGGGGCACAACCCTGAACCCCTACACCACCACCCATTGCTGTCCCAGTTTCAGGACAGTTGCCAGGCAGACCTATTGCTGAAAGGTCAGATTACCACCACCACTCACCAGACCCTGTAACCAACAGCCCCACCTTCCCCAAATCCCACCCACCCTCTGAGACTAGAAGTGTTCCCTGAGACAGAGCCTGCCAGTGTCGCATTGGACTAAGAGGTAAGTCTTTGTCTAGATGGGGTCTAGGGAAACAGACCAGTGCCCCCACACCACCAGCCATTGCAGTCCCAGTCTTAATCCAATAGGCAGGCTTCCTACAGACAGGTCAGACTACCAACATTCCCCAACAGACCCTGTAACCCACAAGCCTCACCTCCCCAAAATCCCACCAAATACCCAAGACTGCAACTGCTCCCTGAGACAGACCCCTCCAGCAAATAATTGGACTAAGAAATGATTCTCTATCATCATACCTGAACACCCCAGGGGCACAACCCTGAACCTCTACACCACTACCCATTGCATCCCAGTTACAGACCAGTTGGCAGGCAGACCTACTGCAAACAAATCAGACTACCAACATCCCCCACCACACCCTGTAACCCACAAGCCCCACCCCTCCCAAGTCTCCCACTGCCAAGATGGCAGCTACTCATTGAGACAGGGCACATGAACACAAATTGGACTAAGAGCTGAACCCTGAGACAAAGAGCCCATGCACACTGATTAGACCAAGAGCTCCCACTGGACCAATAGTATCAATCAGACCAATAGAGGATCCCTCAGACACAGACCCCACATGCACCAAGTGGAGAAAGAGATGGGTAGATGCCAGGTCAAAAATACAGTCAACAACATAAAAACCAACCTGGCTCCATCAGAACCTACATCAACAAGACCTGAACATCCCAACACAGAAGACACAGAAGAAATCAACCTTAAAAATTACCTTAAGAAGATGATAGAAATCTTTAAAGAGCAAATGAAAAATTCCCTTAAAAAATCCAAGAAAAAGTCAAAGAAAAAATGGGAAGAAATCAGTAAATCTCTTAAAGAAAGCCAAGAGAAAACAATTAAACAAGTGAGGGAAACAGTTCAAGATTTGAAAACTGAAATTGAGACAATAAAAAGACACAAATGGAGGGGATGCTGGAAGTGCAAAGTCTGAGTAAACGAACAGGAACTACAGATGGAAGTATAACCAACAGAATGAAAGAGATGGAAGAGTGGATCTCTGGCATTGAAGATACAATAGATGAAATAGATTCATCAGTCAAAGAAAACACTAAAACCAACAAGGTCATGACCCAAAATGTACAGGAAATTTGGGACACCATGAAAAGACCAAACCTAAGAATAATAGGGATAGAAGAAGGAGAAGAATACCAACTCAAAGGCACAGAAAATATATTCAACAAAAGCATAGAAGAAAAATTTTCCCAACCTAAAGAAGGAAATGCCTATAAAAATACAAGAAGGTTACAGAACACCAAAGAGACTGGATCCTAAAAAAAAGTCCCCTTACCACATAATAATCAAACCACTAAACATACAGAATAAAGAAAAAGTGCTAAGAGCTGCAAAGGAAAAAGGCCAAGTAACATATAAAGGTAGAATATAAGAATAGCATCTGACTTCTCAGTGGAGACTCTAAAAGCCAGAAGGTCCTGGACAGACGTTATGCAGACACTAAAAGACCATGGATGCCAACCCAGACTATTATACCGAGCAAAACTCTCAATCAACATAGACAAAGTAAACAAAATATTTTATGACAAAACCAGATTTAAACAATAGCCACAAATCCAAGCCTACAGAAAGCACTGGAATGAAAAATCCAACCTAATGAAGTTAGATACACCCATGAAAACACAGGCAATAGAGAGTTCCACACCAACAAATACCAAAGAAGGGAAACATACAACACTACCACAAAAAACAACAGGAATTAACAATCACTGGTCATTAATACCCATTAATGTCAATGATCTCAATTCACATATAAAAAGACACAGGCAAACAGAATTATAAAAAAACAAGATCCATCCTTCTGCTATATGCAGGAAACACATCTCAACTTCAAAGACAGACACTATCTCAAAAAAAAAAGGTTGGGAAAAGACTTTCCAATCAAATATATTTAAGAAGCAAGCTGGTGTAGCTATCCTAATATCTAATAAAATAGACATCAAAATAAAATAAATCAAAATCGATCCAGAAGGACATTATTTATTTATCACAGGGAAAATCTGACTAGATGAAGTCTCAATTCTGAATATGTACACCCTAAATACAAAGGTACCTTCATTTGTGAAAAAAAAATTACTAAAGCTTAAATCACAAATCAAATCCCATACACTGGTAGTCGGACTTCAACACACCACTCTCACCAATGGACAAGTCTGTCAGACAGAAACTTAACAGAGAAAATAAGGAACTAACAACCATTATGATTCAAATGGATTTAATAGATATCTACAGATTATTCCACCCTAACACAAAAGAATACCTTCTTCTAAGCACCCCAAGGAACCTTCTCCAAAATCGACCACATGCTTGGTCACAAAGCAAATCTTAACAGATACAAAAGAAAATTCCAAGAACCTCTGTATCTTATTGAACCACCATGGCTGAAAGTTAGATTTCAACAACAACAAAAATTACAGAAAGCCTAAAATCTCATGGAAACTGAATAATGCCCAATTGAATCTCCAATGGGTCTAGGAGAAATAAAGAAAGAAAATAATGATTTCCTAGAATTCAATGAAAATGAATGTACAACATACCCAAATGTATGGGACACTATGAAAACAGTGCTAATAGGAAAATTCATACCCCTAAATGCCCACATAAAGAAGTTGGAGAAATCTCACACTAGTGACTTAACAGCACACCTGACAGCTCTAGAACAGGAAGAAGCAAAGTCACCCAGGAAGAACAGATGCCAGGAAATTATCAAATTGAGGGCTGAAATCAATAAAATAGAAACAAAGAGAACAATACAAAGAATCAATGAAACAAAGAGTTGATACTTTGAGAAAATCATCAAGATAGACAAGCCCTTATTCAAATTAACCAAAAAGCAGAGAGAGAGCATCCAAATTAACAAAATCAGAAATGAAAAGGGAGACATACAAACAGATGGCATGGAAATCCAGAGATTCATCAAGTGATACTTCAGCAACCTGTACTCTACAAAATTGGAAAATCTGAAAGAAATGGATGATTTTCTGGATAGGTACCACATACCTAAATTAAATCAAAACCAGATAAACCATTTAATAGACCAATAACCCCTAAGAAAATAGAAACAGTCATTAAAAGTCTCCCAACCAAAATAAAGCCCAGGACCAGATGGTTTCAGCACAAAATTCTACCAGATTTTCAAAGAATAGTTAATACCAATACTCTTGAAATTGTTCTACACAATAGAAACAGAAGGAACACTGCCAAACTCTTTTTATGAGGCTACAGTTATCCAGATACCCAAACCACACAAAGATGCAACAAAGAAAGAGAATTACAGACCAATCTCTCTCATGAACATTGATGCAAAAATACTCAGTAAAATATTGGCTAACCAAATCCAGGAACACATCAAAAAATTATCCACCATGATGAAGTAGGATTCATCCCAGGGATGCAAGGATGGTTCAACATATGAGAAACTGTCAATGTGATACAATATATAAACAAACCAAAAGGAAAAAAATACACATGATAATCTCATGAGATGCTGAAAAAGCCTTTGACAAAAATCCAACACCCCTTCATGATAAAGGTACTAGAGAGATCAGGAATACAAGGAACATACCTGAACTTAATAAAGGCAATTTACAGCAAACCAACAGCCAACATCAAATTAAATGGAGAGAAACTCAAAGCAATACCACTAAAATCAGGAATAAGACAAGGCTGTCCCCTCTCCCCATACTTATTCAACATAGTACTTGAAGTTCTAGCTAGAGCAATAAGACAACAAACAGAGATCAAGGGGAAACAAATTGGAGAGGAAAAAGTCAAACATTCACTATTTGCAGATGATATGATAGTGTACATAAGTAACCCCAAAAAATCTACCAGAGAACTCCTACAGCTGAGAAACTCCTTCAGTAAGGTGGCAGGATATAAGATTAACTCAAAAAAATCAGTAGCCCTCCTATATACAAATGATAAATGGTCTGAGGAAGAAGTCAGAGAAACATCACCCTTTACAGTAGCCACAAATAATATAAAATACCTTGGGGTAATCCTAACAAAGCAAGTGAAAGACCTGTATGATAAGAACTTTAAGTCTCTGAAGAAAGAAATAGAAGAAGATATCAGAAAATGGAAAGATCTCCCATGCTCATGGATAGGTAGAATTAACATAGTAAAAATGGCAATCTTACCAAAAGCATTCTACAGAATCAATGCAATCCCCATCAAAATCCCAACTCAACTCTTCACAGATGTGGAAAGAACAATACTCAACTTCATATGGAAAAACAAAAAACCTAGGATAGCTGAAAGAATCCTGTATGATAAAAGCAACCTCTGGAGGCATTACCATCCCTGACCTCAAGCTCTACTATAGAGCTATAGTAATAAAAACAGTTTGGTACTGGCATAAAAACCGACATGTGGACCAATGGAATTGAATTGAAGACCTTGACATTAATCCACACAAGTATAAACATATGATTTTTGACAAAGAAGCCAAAACTGTACCATGGAAAAAAGAAAGCATCTTCAACAAATGGTGCTGGCATAACTGGATATCAACATGCAGAAGATTGCAAATAGATCCATATCTGTCACCATGCACAAAACTGAAGTTCAAGTGGATCACAGACCTCAACATAAATCTAGTTACACTGAACTTGATAGAAGAGAAAGTAGGAAGTAGTCTTGAATGCATTGATATAGGAGAT
Source organism: Onychomys torridus (assembly GCF_903995425.1). Lineage (NCBI taxonomy): Eukaryota > Metazoa > Chordata > Mammalia > Rodentia > Cricetidae > Onychomys > Onychomys torridus. Next base: position 50,334,025 of record NC_050466.1, read on the forward strand.
CACTTTCTAAATATAACACCAGTAGCACATACACTGAGAGCAACAATTAATAAATGGGACCTCCTAAAACTGAGAACCTTTTTTAGAGCAAAGGACATGGTCAATAAGAAAAACTGACAGCCTAGAGAATGGGAAAAGATCTTCACCAACCCCACATCTGACAGAGGGTTGATATCCAGAATACATAAAGAACTTAAGAAATTAGACATCAAAATGTCCAACAGTCCAATTAAAAAATGGGCTACAGAGCTTAACAGAGAATTCTCAACAAAAGAATCTCAAATGGCTGAAAGACATTTAAGGAATTGCTCAGTATCCTTAGTCATCAGGGAAATGCAAATCAAAACAACTCTGAGATACCATCTTACACCTGTCAGAATGGCTAAGATCAAAAACACTGATGACAGCTTATGTTGGAAAAGATGTGGAGCAAGGGGAACACTCCTCCACTGTTAGTGGGAATGCAAACTTGTACAGCCACTCTGGAAATCAGTATGGTGGTTTCTCAGAAAATTGAGAGTAAGTCTTCCTCAAGACCCAGCTATACCACTCTTGACCATATACCCAGAGAATGTTCAATCTTACCACAATAATACATGCTCAACTATGTTCATATCAGCATTCATGTTAATATCAGGGACCTGAAAACAACCTAGATGGCCCTCAACTGAAGAATGGATATGGAAAATGTGGCACATATACACAATGGAGTACTACTCAGCAGTAAAAAGCAATGATATCATGAAATTTGCAGGCAAATTGATGGAACAAGAAAATACCATCCTAAGTGAGGTAACCCTGTCTCAGAAGGACAAACATAGTATGTACTCACTCATAAGTGGATACTAGATATGAGGGAAGGGATGGTTAGACTGAAACCCACAAAAACTCCAGAGAGGCTAGCTAACAGGGAAAGACCCTAGGAGGGATGCATGGATGGCCCATCGAAGGAGAAGTGGGGGAGATCTACATGAGCTGACTGGGAGTGGAGGGTGTCAGAGGGTGAGGAGTTGGGGATGAGAACATAGGGAAATGGGAGGGTCAAGCTGGACAGAGTGGGAGGGTAGCGAGGGAGATACCATGATAGATGAGGACATCATGGGAATAGGAAGAGGCAAGATACTGGGGAGGCTCTCAGGAATCCACAAGATGACCCCACTTGGGAGTGCTGGCAGTAGACTAGAGGGTGCCTGGACTGGAATACTCTGGTGAACAGTCTAGTGAATACCCTATCCATCATCATAGAGCCTTTGTCCAGTGACTAATGGAGGCAGATGCAGAGATCCATGGCCAGGCACCAGGCTGAGCTCTGGGAATCCAATTGTTGAGAGAGAGGAGAGATGCTGCAGGTGAGGAATGTGGAGATCATGATGGGAGGAAGTGTAGAAATGACCGGCCACACTAGTGGAAGCCCATGAACTGTGGACTGGTGGCTGTGGAGCCCCCATGGGACTAGACTAGGCCCTCTGGATGTGGAAGATGGTTGTTTTGCTTGACAAAAGAAGAGCTGTCATGGAGAGTCATAGCATAGAAAGAGCACACAGACCCCATCTACCCACATAAGAAAAAGAAGCAAATGGCAAAAATATCAAAATCAACCTTTCAGGAGTTTATAAACAAGTAAAAATTTGTAATAATCTTGAAAAATATTAATGAAGAGAATCTTTTACATTCTGATAAGGGAATGCTGAGGTCTTTTTAATCTCCTGATTACCAACCTCCTTTCCTGAGATCAGTAGTTACCATGAGGCTGATAGCTTAATATCACTCTGTGTAAATAAAATTTTGATTGGCCAGTGGCCAGGCAAGAAGTATAGGTGGGACAAGAGAGCTAACAGGGCTTGTTGGCACCTGGAGAAAAGCTCTCCAACTACAAATGGTGCCCAATGTGGGGCAAGAGTTTCCACCTAAAACCTGACAAAAAAAGATTCTAAAACGGAGCTAAAAACAGCTTCCTAGTTGTCTCTCTCAAGTTAGCGACAGCCTGCCAGTTTGAGCTACTGTGGCGGGTTCCTGGTGTGCATCTGACCTACAGCATGGCGGGAATGAGGATTCTACAAACAGCACTTTACTCTGCTGCGTGGTGGATTTAGCCTTTGCATGTTAAAAACAAAAAGTTTCTGGGCTATGCGTTGCTTTGATAGAACTGCTTCTGATAGTTGATGGTACACATGGCTCCAGACCCAGAGCTGGGGGTAAACTGTACCACTGCCATGTTGGGAAGCTGAGGTAGGCAGAGCCAACAGCCAAAGTGGCATTTCAGTCTTACAAAGACAGATATTACTCAGAGAATCTGGTTTGTGTGGTCTTTGGGATTTTTAACTACAAAAAAAGATTAGATCGTAAAAGCTGTTGAGTTAAATAAATATGTAAATTTTAAAGGTACCTTGACTTCGAAATTTGGATATAAGGATATGATGCTTTGAAAAAGAGTCTCTGCTTTTGTTTCCACAGAAAGCCAGAGGCTATGGATTTGTTCCAGATTAAGATATATCAGTTTTGATCAGCCAAGACCACCTGAAAGGTCTCTGATGACACCATGGCCCAGATGATCCAGCATCCAGAATGGTTTCAAGGCAACTGGCTCAGAGGTTTACCTTCACGGACTACTCCATAATCCTAAAATTTTCTTTGTGTCCCCATAAGATACAGCGCCCCCCTCCAGCAAGAAGTAGTAAGAAAAACTATGCCCAATTTCCCAAAATTATCAAGCTGGCTTTGGAGATGAAATTGGCTCACTCCTTCTCTAAACCCAGACATATTACTAAAAAAAAAAAAAAAAAAAAAAAAAAAAAAAAAAAAAAAGTTAAGAGTTTTTGTGCCCAAATCAGAAGAGCCCTCTGGTGTGGGACAAAAAAAAATTATTTAAAACAGGTTGATTATAAATATGATCTCTTTCTACAGAATAAAGGGGATATGATATAGATATAATAGGATGAAAGGGTAGAATAAGGAACTTACTTCTAAAGAGCAACAACTTGTTTAAAATGTTTTACATTGGTATAGATTTTAGTCTACTGATACAAACTTAAAGTTAATTTTGTTATACTGTGTGTATATTTCTACTTGTGTTTAAGGTATTATGTTTGTATAGCTCATTTTAAATTGAAATGGATAATTAAAACAGATTAATAATCTATGATAATCATACTTGTAGCCATGTTAGTTAAGTCTTCTAGGTATACATAGAGATATTTCAGATAGATAGGTAATCTTCAAATACTTCAAAGACCTACAGAATATGGCATTTAAATTACTTTTAAAAGGGGACTTTCTGGACAGTGAGACATGTCTGCTCCTGGCAGCACCGATTTACTTCAGAGAGGAGGATGGGCATTGAAGACACTTTATATGGAATTTATCTTATGGCAAAAATAGCCATTTGGGCAAGAAACTGTTCTTGCCTGGACTGCTTGATCGACTGGACATGCAGGACCCATAGAAAGGTGACCACTAAACTTGGCTTGACAAAATGGTCCTTCAGGTTCCTGCTTCGCAGAAGAAACTGCCAGACATTCTACAGGACACTAAAAAAAGTGATCAAGAGACTCTAGCCCTGTGGGCTAAAGAAAGATGCCCCAACTTTACAAAGGAACATTAGGTGACTGTCCAGGCTGCCAGCTGTCTCTGTCTACCCTACAAGACTCCCAGAAGTTGCTTGCATCCTTCTCCTGTTTCTGAGGTAATATTATATCCTTCTTTGATGTGGTTGAAGACTAGATAGTTATAATTTTCTCAGTTATGATAAAAGATAAGTTAGATATAAAACCTTAGACTCACAAATATAAGATAGATAGGATATCTTCTTTAATATTGTAACTGTAATTCTTGCTTGATAATTGTTTTATTATATGTAATTGTACTATGTAAAAGTTAAAACCTTCCTTAAAAAAAAAGAAAAGGGGAAGTGCTGTGGATATCTCTCTGTGTAAATGAAATTCTGATTGGCCAGTGGCCAGGCAGGAAGTATAGGCGGGACAAGAGAGAAGAGAATTCTGGGAGGTGGAAGGCTGGGGTGGGGAGACACCACCAGCCGCTGCCATGACAAGAAAGAGATAAGGTACTGGTAAGCCACGAGCCATGTGGCAAAGTATAGATTAATAGAAATGGGCTAAATATAAGAGTAAGAGCTAGACAATGGTAGGCCTGAGCTAGTAATATAAATGTCTGTGTGTTTATTTTACAAGTGGGTTGTCGGACTAACAGGGCTTGGTAGCACCTGGAGAGAAGGTCTCCAACTACAGGTAAGGGAATGCTGAGGTCTTTTTAATCTCCTGATTACCAACCTCCTTTCCTGAGATCAGTAGTTACCATGAAGCTGATAGCTTAATAACAAAGGAAACATTCTTAATAAAGAAAACATTCTCAAAATACTGTGTATGGTTTCAAACTAGTCTAACTGTATTCTGAAAAGTTAGTACAAGAACTTATATTTCTTTATCCAACTTCTCAAGAATGAGGGAATGTTCTTAGGTGGCATTCCCCCAAAATGTATTTACTGGAAAAATATGAAAGAATCTAGAGAACGGAATAGGTTTAGGCAGTGGAAATACTGGAACCCCACAGATAGTTCTGTTATTTCCATACCTGCTACTGTCTTTAGAGTATTTCAAATAAACCTGTTTTCATTCTTTAAAAAAAATAATTAAAATCATGATAAGAAGAAATTTGGGAAAGAAGGTATAAATAGTTTTAAAGGTCAGGTATATACCTGAGAGTCCAAAAGGTCTGACTCAATATGCTCATTGGTATAATAGCGGCATGAATGGTATTGGGGTTTAAAAGACAATTTCTGCCAAGATAGGATTAAAGTCCTGCTCCACAAGATAAAACACATGCCTGTCACTGAAAACTTACATCTAAGAATCTATGGCTTCAGATTGCTGTGGGATAATGCTCTTGTACACTGTAGAGATTTGTTACTTAAATTGGTTTAATAAAATGCTTATTGGCTAGTAGCCAGGCAGGAAGTATAGGTGGGGCAGCAAAACTAAGAAGGCTGAGAAGACGAAGGGTGAAATCAGGAGTCTCCAGCCAGACACAGAGGAAGCAAGATGACAAGGCAGAACTGAGAAAAGGCACCAAGCCACATGGCTAAACATAGATAAGAATTATGGGTTAATTTAAGTGTAAGACCTACTCAGGAGTAAGCCTGAGCTAATGGCTGAGTGGTTATAATTAATATAAGCTTCTGTGAGGTAATTTGGGAAGCAGCTGCTGGGTATTTGGGAGTTGTTGGCAGAACAGAAACTATCACAAACATCAGATATCATAGACCTTAATGGAGACCTTTTCCTCTGCCCATTTAAAACAAGCCAGTTGCTTTATACTAAAATATACATCTACTTCACTGGTTCTGTGGGTTGAATGTGGAAGATGATGAGACTTACTGGTGTCTAAAATCCAATGTAAGCCTGTGGTGATATTGTGTTCCCCAATGTATCATGCACCATAATAAACTTATCTGGCGTCAGAGAACAGAACAGCCACTAGATAGACATAGAGGCCAGAAAACGGTGGCACATACACCTTTAATCCTAGCATGCCAGAGGCAGAGATCCATCCAGATCTCTGTGAGTTCAAAGCCACACTGGAAACAGCCATACATGGTGACACATGCCTTTAATCCCAGAATGTGATGGCAGGAGGCAAAAAGGCATATAAGGCATGAGGACCAGGAAACAGAGTCTTGTTAAGCTTTTAGGCTTTTAGCAGCAGTTTAGCTGAGATCCATTTGGATGAAGACTCAGAGCCTTCCAATTTGAGCAGGATTGGCAGAGAAGTTAGTGAGGTGAGGTTAGCTATGGCCTGTTCTGTCTCTCTGATCTCTCAGCATTCACCCTAATACCTGGCTCTGGGTTTGTTTTTATTTACAAGACCTTCTAACAATTTGTGCTACATAAGCCAATACATTACTGGTTTTATAGTCACACTAATATTTATAATCTCCTGTCTTCCTAAATTTTAAAATGACTATGAATTTTATATGTTCTTATCTCCCACCATAGAGAACCCTATATTTCTTCTTTAAAAGGAGACAAGCCCCATTATAAGGCATGAAAATCCCTGTTTAGAGTTGTTGGCCAGAGCTTTCATAGAGACTCCCAAAACATATAGTCTACTAATGTTGCCTTTGGTTTCCTCCCAGGATCTAAGACTGATCAAAGAAAATCACTATGCTTATTCAAAGGAAAATGAATTAATATATTTCTCCTTAAACAATCTATGAAATTTCACTTAATTCTCCTTTTCAGTCTCTGATCTCATTTCAATAGTCTCTCATTTACTTGTTCTAGGGAGTTAGGGAGACTATCATAGAAATAAGCTAGGTACCCAAAATATTAATCATATTCTCCTTAACTCCCTGGAATATTGATGATAAGATAAATAATTTGTGATCCCAATTCAAAGGGCAATAGTAAAGTACTGACCCATTCTCCAGGTTTTTGTCTGAACTATTTTATTTTGCTTTTCTATTATTTTCTAAGAGATGGCCCAAATAGGCCTTAGAAAATAACAAAAATGGCCACCAAGAGGGTCCTTAGATCCAGATATTGTACGGAAATTATCTAATTTCTGCCAGTGAACAGGTAAATGGAAAGAGTTGCCCTATGTCATTGGCTTCCTCTTCCTCAGTGCTAAGCCTTCTCTTCTGGATTCCTTCTCTCCTGCTCATATGCTCCTAGCTATGCCTGAACCAGACGATTCTCTGACTCTGGAAACTCTGGCTCTAGATCCTGCTAATGAACCTCCATCTATCTGACATTCTGCTACCACCCCTACTCCTAGGGTGTCTGTTCCTTCAGCTCCTCCAATTCCTCTTCTTCTAAAGCCATTTCTTCTTTGACAGTGGCTGTTTCCAAAGGCCCTGCCCTGGCTCCAACCTTTGCTCCTCCTTCCACTCACTCTCAGACTGCTAAAGGGCCTGACCCCAGCCATTCAAACCTGCCAACCATTCTCCCTTTGCGAGAGTGGCCAGTGTGGCTAGACTGATTAAGGTCCATGTTCCATTCTCTTTCACAGAACTCTCTCAGATAGAAAAGAAACTGGGTTCTTATACCTCTAATTCTGCTTCCTTTATTAAATAGTTTCAATACATAACTCAGTCTTATAGTCTCACCTTTCATGATGTATACACGATACTTACTAATAATCTACTTCTGGAGGAACGCAGACAGGTATTGGGAGCAAGCTAGGACTCATGCAGTTGAGGTTCACCAGACTAACCCCACACACCTTCCAGGGACTGAGGTGGTTCCTGATCAAGAACCACATTGGGCTTTTAACACCCAGGGTGGGTCTCTAGCCAGAGATAGATTTATTACCTGTCTCCTGACAGGCCTCTGTTAGGCTTCCCTAAAACCAGTAAACTGTAAAAAACTAAAAATGATAATTCAAGGTAAGGATAAAAATCTGTCTCACTTCTTAGAGTGGCTTGCCAAGGCTCTACTTCAGTTCACTAGCTTAGACTCTGAGAGCCCTGAGGGCAGGCAGCTCCTAATGGCCCACTTTGTCTCACAGAGCTTCCCCAACATTAGGGTGAAACTTAAACATTTAGAGAACATCCCTCTGCCCCCATAGGCAGATGTGCTAGTGGTAGCATTTAAGATGTACCATGGGAGAGATGAGAAGGCCCAAAAAAGGAACTTCCAGGTACTGGCATATACTATCTGACTGGCTCCCCAAAAGCCAACTGGTCACTGTTTCAAGTGCAGGAAAGACAGCCACTGGGCCTGGGCCTGTAACACTGCCCCACAAAGGGCACTGATGGGGCCTTGTCCAAAATGTTGCCAAAAGGGTTACTTGTCAGCAGACTGTCCTAATACACCTAGTGGCATAGGAATGCCAGATGAAGACCACCCTCCAGCTGATTTTCTAGGCTTGGTCTACCATGATGACTGGTGCTGCCTGGTTTCTGTCCTGGTCACTCCCATTTCACACAGGGAACCTAGGTTAGTAACAAAAGTAAATGGGTGCCCCATCTCGTACCTTTTGGACATCAGAACTACCTATTCTGTCCTGAGAGAATTTGGGGGACCTACCCCTCCTTCTCATCTCCCTATTGTTGGGGTTGGGAGACAGCCTTATCTACCTCACCAGACACCACCACTTAATTACATTTTCAGAGGTATTCCTCTCACACACACATTCTTAATGGTACCAACCTGTCCTGTACTGCTAATGGGAAGGAATCTTCTAGCTAAGGTAGGAATGTCCATTTCTTTTGCTCCCCACATTCACCTCACCCTAGACTTGCCAGCAGCTCCTCTTCTTCTCCTAGACACCCACTCTACTGATTCTAACAGCTCTTTTCCCTTGCCAGCCTCTCAGGTAGACCCAAAAGTCTGGGATACAAAGAACCCTTCTATCACTAGGCACCATCAGCCTATTACTATTCAGTTACAGGGCCCTGCCAGATATATCACCCAAGCTTAGTACCCTCTCTCACTCCAGAACCTAAGAGGACTTAAGCCTATCATTTCTGACCTTCTCAGGAAAAAGCTTCTCTGCCCAACCTCTTTACCTTTTAACACCCCCATACTTGCAGTTAAAAATTCCAATGGAACCTACCGCCTGGTTCAAGACCTCCAGCTCATTAATTCTGCAGTGGTCCCCCTCCACCCTGTAGTGCCTAACCCTTATACTCTCCTGTCCACTATACCTTTAGGAACCTCTCACTTCTCAGTTCTAGATCTCAAGGATGCCTTCTTTTCTATCCCTCTCAGTCCTCGGTGTCAAAATATCTTTGCTTTCACCTGGACTGACCCCGAAACTCACCTGTCCACGCAGCTGACCTGGACTGTTCTGCCACAAGGATTCAGGGACAGTCCACACCTATTTGGTCAGGCTCTGGGCTCTGACCTGCTTTCTCTGTCCCTCCCTGGCTCTAAACTAATACAGTATGTAGTTATTTTACTCTGTAGCCCATCCTTACAGGTTAGCCAAACTAACACCTCTGCTCTCCTAAATTTCTTATCCAGCTGAGGTTACGGGGTATCTTCTTCTAAAGTTCAGCTGTCCACTCCCCAGGTCACATATTTGGGTCTAACTATTACTCCAACCCATAAGGCTATTACTGTAGACAGAAAGCATCTAATGCAGTCTCTTACAGTCCCTTCTACTAAGCAGGAGATTCTGTTTTTCCTAGGAATAGCTGGCTTCCTACATTCTTGGGTTCCATCTTTTTCTCTCCTTGCTCGCCCCTTATATAAGGCAGCTCAGGGATCTCCACACGAGCCCCTCCTCCATCCTGTTACTAAACCTTTCCAGAAGCTCCAACAGGCTCTTCTCCAGGCCCCAGCATTCCACCTCCTAGACCTAACCCATCCCTTCTCCCTCTATGTAGCAGAGAAGGAGGGATTTGCCCTTGGATCACCAGGGCATCAGCTGTGACCTTCCTTTGCACCTGTAGCCTATCTGGCAAAGAATCTAGACCTTACCAGTCAGGGCTGGGCACCTTACATCTGTGCCTTAGCAGCTGCAAAGCTCCTTATTCAGGAATCAAAGAAGCTAACCTTTGGGTCACCTATTACTGTCTTCTCTCACCATAAACTGTCCCATCTCTTAACTTATAAAGGCTTACAAACTTACCTCCTTCCTGGGTTCTTTCTAACCAGGTGGCATTACTAGAAGATGCACACTTACTTTCCAGACTTGTCCACCTCTTATAATTTCAAACCTCCTCCCTCAACCTAATGCTAACTATTCTCCTTCTCATTCCTGCACTGAAACCTTAGAAGAACTGTTACCTCACCCTTCACACATACAGGAGGGCACATTGCCCCAGGCCACTTATACCTGGTACACAGATGGAAGCTCCTTTTTATATGAAGGGACCCATAAAACAGGTTATGCCATAGTGTCAGATACTAAGATAATAGAGGCTCAGGCATTACCCCCACACACCACTAACCAACAGGCTGAGCTGATAGCTCTCACCTGTGCCTTCCAATTGGCACAGGGGCAATCTCTAAATGTTTATATAGACTCCAAATATGCTTTTCATATCCTGCTGTCCCATGCTGCTATTTGGAGGGAGTGTGGCCTCCTCATAGCAAAAGGGGGGAATCTATATCTAACTCAGGCCAAAAAAATGGCCATGCTGGAGGCTTCCCACCTCCTAAAGGCTATAGGAATTGTCCACTGTCTGTCTCATTAGACTAATAGCTCTATCATCTCTAAGGGAAACAACTGGGCTGACCAGGCAGCCAGGACAGCAGCCCTCCAGGGCCAAGTTCACATCACACACCACAAGGAATCCATACAGTGTAGCTCACACCCTCACAGGGAACTCCTGACACTAGGGAAATTCTTTCCTATCTACACCAGCTCTTTCTACCCTAATAATCTTGCTCTGTCTCAATTCATGAAAGCCCACCTGCAGCCCACCTCTGAGGACTTACAGTTCTTAAGAACTATTACTGCCTCTTGTGAGATCTGCCAAAAAACAGATCCCAATACCAAGTACAGGAGTCAGCCTTTTCCCACCCACCAGGCTAGAGGTTCCCTTCCAGGAACTGACTGGCAGCTTGATTTTACTCATATGCCCACTGTCAGGAAAATTAAATATCTCCTCGTGATGGTGGACTCATTTTCAAATTGGGTGGAGGCATATCCTGTTTCTAATAAGCAGGCTCAGTCAGTTGCAGACCTCCTTCTCCAAGACATTTTTCCTCGGTTTGGGATTCCTGCCTCCCTTCAGTCTGACAATGGTCTAGATTTCACCTCCCATCTTTCCCAGACACTAGCTAAGGTGCTTAACATTCCTTGGCATTTTCATATCCCATACCATCCTCAATCCTCAGGAAAAGTGGAGCATACCAACCGGTCTTTAAAAACCATTCTTACTAAGATGTCACAGGAGCTTCACCTCGACTGGGTAAGATTGTTGCCTCTAGCTCTTCTCAGGCTCAGGGCTCTTCCTAAAAAGCCTCTTTCAATTTCTCCATTTGAACTAATGTATGGAAGGCCAGTTCTAACACCAGTTCTTCTATTCAACCCTCCAGCCATTCCAGATAGCCTGTTAACTCCCATGCTATGTCACCTAAGGTATATGCTATCAAGTTTTGCAGACCATTCCTTACCTCAGCCATGTGACAATCCTTGCCCACCTCCAATCTACATTGGGGATCAGGTTCTTCTTTCCCCTCCAGGCCAGCACCTTTCACCCCTTTCCCCTAAGTGGCAAGGACCCTTCAAGGTAATTCTTGTGACTCCAACAGCTGCTAAACTCGAGGGCTTTCTTCACTGGGTCCACCTGTCTTATCTAAAACCTTTTATCTCACCTCCATCCCAGAAAAATCTCTCTTTATATACAGTGACACAAAAGAGCCTTGTTCTCTCAAGCTCCAGAGGACATCAGGATCCAATGCCTTGTCACAAATTCCAGAGGAATAAGGTACCACCCCTTCCTTTCCTAACTAGGGCCACACAAAGCCAGAGGAAAAAAGACCATCAAAATATCCAGGTGGTGAGAAAAATCAACAACAAAAACAAAACAGTAATAATCAAAAGGTATTTACACTCCCAGATCCGAAAACGCCTGGTCTCTGCAAAAAAACAGACTGTAATGTAACAGTCTAACATTGTTAAATGCTCATCAACTGATCACCTGTGTTTCCTGGATGCTAAACTAATGAAGGGAACAGGTGCCTTGAATAAACTACCTCTAATAAAGCTTATCTCAGGTAAAGAATTAAGCAGAGTACTAAAACAGCATAATAATCACTAATTTTCTCACAGCCAATTTTAACATATCTGAAATTTTTTTCAAGTTCCAGAAACCAGCTTAAATCCATATGGACAGGCCAGATTTACCTCAGATAAATGCCAACTCCCCTGGACTGGTAACACTCCAAAAAAATAAAATAATAATGATTCTTTTCTCTCTAAGCTTTTTCTGTGTCACCAGTATCTTGTCAGTCAAAAAGCAAGACATTTATTATGAATATTTGGTGTTATCCAGCTTTTAATATTTCAGCTGTCTTCTTCTATGAAATTCTTGAATGTCCAAATAGTCCCAGACCATTGGCAAACAGTTTAGCTACTCAGATCTGCTAAACTTCTCAGCCTAGGAGACAAGCTGGTTGGAGAGGCATAACTTTGTTTACTGTGCTAATGAAGTTCAGACCATATTCTTGCCTTGAGGCCTACTGGCTCTCCAGAGCAATTGACTGTGAACAAAACAGGTTTTTACATATCAAGGAGGAAGGTAGAGCAACATTACTGACAATGCAGAGAACCTCATAGGGAGGGGAAGAAGGGGACTGGCATTTTCTGTGGAGGCAGACAGAATAGCATTGCTGTGGATATCACTCTGTGTAAATAAAGTTCTGATTGGCCAGTGGCCAGGCAGGAAGTATAAGGCGGGACATGAGAGAAGAGAATTCTGGGAAGTAGAAGGCTGGGGAGAGACACCGCCAGCCGCCGCCATGAGAAGCAACATGTAAAGACACCGGTAAGCCACGAGCCATGTGGCAAAGTATAGACTAACAGAAATGGGTTAATTTAAGATAGAAGAAGTAGATAACAAGAAGCCTGCCACAGCCATACAGTTTGTAAGCAATATAAGTTTCTGTGTGCTTTCTTGGTTGGGTCTGAGCGACTGTGGGACTGGCGGGTGAGAGAGATTTGTCCTGACTGTGTGCCAGGCAGGAAAACTCTAACTACAAATGGCGCCCAATGTGTTGGCAAGAGTTTCCACCTAAAACCTGAGAAAAAAGATTCTAAGACTGAGCTAAAAACAGCTTCCTAATTGTCTCTCTCAAGTTAGTGGCAGCCTGCCGGTTTCAGCTACTATGGCGGGTTCCTGGCGTGTATGTCTGACCTGCAGTGTGGCGGGAATGAGGAGTCTACAAGCGGCACTTTACTCTGCTGCGTGGTGGATTTAGCCTTTGCTAGTATAAAAAAAGAAAAAAAGGTTTCTGGGCTATGCACTGCTTTGATAGAACTGCTTCTGATAGTTGATGGTACACATGGCTCCAGACCCAGAGCTGGCAGTAACCTGTATCACTGCCATGTTGGGAATCTGAGGTGGGCGGAGCCAGCAGCCACAGCAGCGCTTCAGTCTTACAAAGATGGATATTACACAGAGAATCTGGTTTATATTGTCTTTGGGATTTTTAACTACAAAAAAAGATTTGATCATAGAAGCTGTTGAGTTAAACAAATATGTAAATTTTAAAGACACCTTGACTTCAAAATTTGGATATAAGGATATGTTGCTTTGGAAAAGAGTCTCTGCTTTTGTTTCCACAGAAAACCAGAGGCTGTGGATTTGTTCCAGATTAAGATACATCAGGTTTGATCAGCCAAGACCACCTGAAAGGTCTCCAATGACACCATGGCCCAGATGATCCAACGTCCAGAACAGTTTCAAGGCAACTGGCTCAGAGGTTTACCCTAATGGACTACTCCATAATCCTAAAATTTTCTTTGTGTCCCCATAAGATACAGCGCCCCCCTCCAGCAGGAAGTAGTAAGAGAAACTACGCCCACATTCCCAAAATTATCAAGCTGGCTTTGGAGATGGAATTGGCTCACTCCTTCTCTAAACCCAGACATATTGCTAAAATAAAAGGTTAAGAGATTCTTGTGTTGCAAATCAGAAGAGCCCTCTGGTGTGGGACAGAGAAAAACCAATATTTTCTTTAAAGCAGTTTGATTATAAATGAGATCTCTTTCTAAAGAAAAAAAGGGGATATGATACAGATATAATAGGATGAAAGGGTAGATTAAGGAACTTACTTCTAAAGAGCAACAACTTGTTTAAAATGTTTTACATTGGTATAGACTTTAGTCTATTGATACAAACTTAAAGTTAATTTTGTTATACTGTGTGTATATTTCTAATCGTGTTTAAGGTATCATGTTTGTATAGCTCATTTTAAATTGAAATGGATAATTAAAAATAGATTAATAATTAGTCATCTATGATAATCATACTCGTAGCCATGTTAGTTAAGTCTTCTAGATATACATAGACATATTTTAGATAGATAGGTAATCTTCAAATACATCAAAGACCTACAGAATATGGCATTTAAAATACTTTTAAAATTTAGACTTTCTGGACAGTGAGACATGTCTGCTCCTGGCAGCACCAATTTACTTCAGAGAGGAGGATGGGCACTGAAGACACTTCATATGGAGTTTATCTTCACCTTGGCAAAAATAGCCATTTGGGCAAGAAACTGTTCTTGCCTGGACTGCTTGATCGACTGGACATGCAAGACCCATAGAAAGGTGACCACTAAACTTTGCTTGACAAAATGGTCCTTCAGGTTCCTGCTTCACAGAGGAAACTTCCAGACATTCTACAGGACACTGAGAGAAGCCACCGAGAGACTCTAGCCCTGTGGGCTGAAGACAAATGCCCCAACTTTACAAAGGAACATTAGGTGACTGTCCAGGCTGCCAGCTGTCTCTGTCTACTCTTGCAAGACTCCTGAAAAATGCTTATATCCTTCTCCCGTTTCTCAGGTAATATTATATCCTTCTGAGGTCTTTGATGTGGTTGAAGACTAGATAGTTATAATTTCCTCAGTTATGATACAAGATAAGTTAGATATAAAACTTTAGACTCACAAATATAAGATAGATAGGATATCTTCTTTAATATTGTAACTGTAATTCTTGCTTGATAATTGTTTTGTTATATGTAATTGTACTATGTAAAAGTTAAAACCTTCCTTAAAAAAAAAAGAAAAGGGGAAGTGCTGTGGATATCACTCTGTGTAAATAAAGTTCTGATTGGCCAGTGGCCAGGCAGGAAGTATAAGGCGGGACATGAGAGAAGAGAATTCTGGGAAGTAGAAGGCTGGGGAGAGACACCGCCAGCCGCCGCCATGAGAAGCAACATGTAAAGACACCGGTAAGCCACGAGCCATGTGGCAAAGTATAGACTAACAGAAATGGGTTAATTTAAGATAGAAGAAGTAGATAACAAGAAGCCTGCCACAGCCATACAGTTTCTAAACAATGTAAGTTTCTGTGTGCTTTCTTGGTTGGGTCTGAGCGACTGTGGGACTGGCGGGTGAGAGAGATTTGTCCTGACTGTGTGCCAGGCAGGAAAACTCTAACTACAATAGCATGACCTGGGAGAAAAGAAGAACACAGGTAATATAGATGGCAAGGCACAACTCTTGAGCCAGGAGTAGAGAGCAAGTAGAGATGGAGGGAAAAGAAACAGAGGATGAAGGTGAGGCTGGAAGCATAAGGGCTTAGTCATAAGCAGGACTATGAGAGGACAGTAAAAGAGGGAGCAAAGAGGAACTGAGTGTCAGGATGGAACTGAAGCTATGTAGACAGGATTTCATCCCAAGGAAATAAAGTAGACAGATAAAGAGCTTGGTGTATCCAGATTTATTCCTCCCCTGAATGCCTATAGCTGTATTGATAGAATTTTGTCTTAGAGGAATAAAGTTAGCAGACATTAGAACATAATGTACATAGATTTTTTTTCCCTCAGATATCCCATGCTGGATGAAGTGAAAGCCCGAGACCCTGGGTAATCCATACAGAAAAATAAAACTAGAACTCTGTCTCTCATCAATCAGAATAAACAATCCAAAATGAACTGAAAATTAAAAAAAAAACTAGTAGATGAAAACATGGGAATATATTTCATAAAATTCATCTGCTAAAGGATTTTTATTACTCCCAAATAACAGGTATCCAAGTCAAATATAGCTGTGGCAAATGGGGCTGAATTATAACAAAAACCTTTCATAAACATAAAGATGCCAAGAGGTAAAGATCCTTCTGACATTCTCTAAAGTATCACAAGTTGTGTATAAAACTCTGTTTGCATCTAATATAATATTAAAACAAAAGACAATAAAGTTGTAAACAAATAATTGGGATCTTTAAGAAACCATAATGTTTCTGTTCACCAAGGGAAAAATTTATCAATGGATTAAAGAGGCAACCTAATGGGAGATAATATAATAATTGTAATATAATTACACATCTGACAAAGAGTTAATATCCAGAATATAAAAGGAACTCAAAGCAACATAAAAATAAAACAAAACCATTAAAAATCTGATTAATAAGCCAGGCGGTGGTGGCGCACGTCTTTAATCCCAGCACTTGGGAGGCAGAGGCAGGCAGATCTTTGTGAGTTCAAGGCCAGCCTGGTCTACTGAGCGAGATCCAGGAAAGGCACAAAGCTACACAGAGAAAACCTGTCTCGAAAAAAACCATCTGATTAATAAGTTGGAAGTAGCCTAACTATACATTTTCAAATATATATATATATACATTTATGAGAAGATGAATGGACCTGGAAGACATTATGCCAAGCAAATACGACAGGTGCATAAGGGCAATAGCTTTATGGTCTCTCATGTAAATAATATATCTTGAAGACTACACAGTAAAATAATAGTTGCCATAGGATAAAGAGAGAAGAGGGATATGGGCAAGTGATTGACCAATTGGTAGAAATTGACAATATCCAGAAGGAAAAATCCTGGTGTTCTATTACATGGTGTGGTATCATAATGTGTGGTATCTTTCAAAGTAGATACAAGACAGTATTTTGGATACTCACATCAAAACAAATGACAAATATTAGAAGTGACAGAAATGCTAATTGATTCGATCATTTCACAATGTAGACACATATCCAAACATCACAATATTTATTGTATCAAATAAAACCTGAAAAATATGAAAGAATTAGTTTTTCTGCTTTTGTACATGTGTATATATTTCATCTGTGGGCATATTTATACTTATGTGCACATGTGTATGTGCATACATATGCATTTGTATGTGGAGACCAGAGGTCAATGCAGTCTTCCTCAGTCCCTCCTCACCTTAATTTCTGAGACTACACTTCTCCCTTAACTTGGTACACACAGATTCACTAGGCTTGTTTACCAGAAAGCCCTGGGGATTCTTTTGTCCCTGCCTTCTCAGAACTGGGATTATAGGCAAAAGGAGCCATGCCATGCTTGTATGAGTGCTGGGGACTGGGCTTGGATCTTCATGCTTTTTCAGAAAACACTTACTGGAGAATCTAACTAATCCTAGAAAGTGAATCTAGGAAGATTTCCCAACAGAAGTGACATTTATTTTGAAATATAGGAAGCAAACCAGAGGGAAATCAGAACATACTGAGAAAAAAGAAAGAGAACCAAACATGAAATGAACCATGAGTCCTTTAATTTGATCAAATTTTGAGTTTTTCTAGACCTCAATGATACTAGAAAATTAAAGAATTTTGAGATATTTCTTAAGAATTTGTATATTAGCTGGGCAGTGGTGGCACACACCTTTAATCCCAGCACTCAGGAGGCAGAGCCAGGTGGGTCTCTGTGAGTTCGAGGCCTGCCTGGTCTACAGAGCAAGATCCAGGACTGGTACAAAACTACATGGAGAAACCCTGTCTGGAAAAAAAATGAATTTGTATATTAAGTATTATTTCAAATAAAATAAATCTTGTTTTAAAGCAAGCTTCATTAGGTTTTGAATTGGAGGTAGTACCTAAGACGCATAGGGCTTGAGTACACAGGCAAGCATTTCACTGTCTGAGACATCTTCCCAGTCCCAAATGTTTAAAAATGGTAAATATTGTGATACTGTATATGTGTAAAACTGTATAATTTGAAACCTAATGTAGTCTGACAGAAAATCAGTGTTAGTACAAGTATCATTGAGGAGGATTAGGTGGGAGGAAAATATTGTGAAGGAGAATGAAGATGCCTTTGGGAGTGATAGACATGTTCCTTATCTTGATCAATATCTTCATTAGCTTATGCCTAACTTAAAGTATATATACTTGTAATGTATAAATATATGCAGGTCAATTTGTATCAATTACACATTCTTTATGCTGTTTTTTAGTCCTCCTTTGCTAATTATACTTTTTGTGCACATTGAGGGCTTCACTATTACAATTTTAATTAAGCCCATGTGATTATATTTCCCCAAATGCAATTCATTTACCCAAAGTGATTTGGAAGTCCTTACTAGAGGACCTAAGTAATCCTAAAAAGTGAATCCAGAAATATTTCCCAATAGACAAGGCATTTATTCTGAAATACAGGAAGCAAACAAGAGAAATCACAACAGGGTTAGAAGAAAGCTAAGAAAGAGGCCACACTTGAAATGAACTACATGAGAATTTTTTCATTTGATCAAATGCTTTGAATATTTCTGGAATTCAATAATATTAAGAAACTAAAGAATTTCAAGATATTTCTTTAAAAATCATATTGACACAAATAAAATAAATTTTGTTTTAAATCAAGCCATATTGGGTTGTGTATTGGATGCATTACCTGATAATCATAGGGCCAGAAAATACCTGAGCAATGGTTCTTTAACTGTAAGCTCAATTATTATCTCAGTGTCATACCAAGCCTGCCATATTTGCAACAGTCATATCTAACAGGCTAATTCTCAAGATACAAGGTCCTATTGCACCTTCCACTTCCTCTGTGTGTTCTCATATTATTATTTTTTTTTATTTTAGGACTAAGAAAAGCAAGAATCCTAAGTACTAAACTAGTGATGTTTTTTTCAAAATTAACCAATGAGAGAATAAAGTATAACACAGTATTGGATTAATATCAATGGACTCAAAGTTACTTACCAGTCTTGCAAATACAATCCTAACTTAAATTTCCTGAGTCTCACTTTTCTCATCTTTAGGAATATATGCTTAACTTTTGTTATAAATATTAGAAACACTATCCCCCCAAAAAATGGCACCTAAAATGTTTAGGTGCAAGTTCAATAATATTAATAATAACATAGTAATAGTTTCATGTTCCTTACATAAATAATGCTACTGAGTTTCTTAAATCTGTTTATATGTGGAAATATGACATAACTATTATGATTGACCATGTTATTACCTCTTGGTAGGCCCATATTCTCTAACTATAAAGAGTTTAGGTCCAAAGTTCTGATTTCAACTGTGATCCATAAACCAATAAAAAGAAGCTTTCAGCAAAGGACTGTGTTTCAATGGGTTCATCAGACACTGGCACAGCCATATCTGGATGGAATGGCAGAAATCATAAAGCCAGAGCAGCTGCTTGACAAAGATCCAGCAAAGCAGAGCCACATGATGGCTACCATGCCACCTTTGGTTTTCAACTCTACCTGTTGCATACTTGAGAGACTTTCAATATTTGTACAATTTGAGGGTATTGGATTGATGAAAAATTTCTTATGAATCATTCATGCCTTCCTCCAGGAATGCTCTTTCTAAGCTTCTCCAGAAAAGTCTTGCACATACTATTCCCCCTGCTTTTAGGGAGCTAGCCTTATCTACTTAAAGGTCTTCCTTCAACCTGAGAGGTTGTGACACATAAAGAAGCCAGAGGTCTCCTCATGAGGCTATGAGACACTCTTGAAACATCTGTCCCTGTACTTACACAGGAACAAGATATTCAAAACAAAGTAAACTCAAAAAGGTCAACAAAATTTGGTGGGCTAGAGAAGTTGGCCACAGTTAGATTACAAGCCTCTTCCCACTGTACATTCAGACAATTACATGGCATACAACTCTGCCCTACACAGAGATATATTGAGGAACAAAGTATGGAGTGGAAAGATGATGAAAGTATGAGGTGTCAGGACCTCCCTCTGTTAGAAATGTTAGCTCATGCAGAGCCACTATGGTGACATATGACCAAGGAACAACAGAATGCCAGGAATAGACATATAGATAAATTCTATAAAGATATAAATATGAACATTGTATTATGTCAGAATTTGAATTATAACTGAAGTAGCTTTGGCCTGAGGATTTTTCCCAGGCACTCTGACCACTAAGAGTTAATAATACACTACTTAGGACATGGCAAAATGCCTGGGGTAGCTTGAGGATTTTGTTTTGGTCTAGTGTCCTTGAAGCAACTAAAGATACCATCATGAGAACAAGCTGTCATATGCCTCTTGATTTTCAAAAACTGGGTTATGGGGTTAATGAGTAAGAATGATAATTCTGTTTAATAATGATGTCAAAGCTTGAGGGAAAATAATTGGGAATGATAATTCTGTTCTGTTATAGTTTATTAATGATGACTAAAAGATGAGCAAAAGCAAGTGAAATACATGTCCAAAACCAAAAATGATGTGATCCATGTTTTGGAACATCATGAATGTATCCATGCTAACTAAATTCTGTATAAATAAAGAAGCACTCAGCTGCTAGTCAGTCAGGCAGCAAGATTCTTCCAACCACCATGGTCTGGCTCACTTTCTTCCCCTGTCATCTCCTTACATCCTCTGCTGGGACCTGTCCCACTGGGCATGACTCTCATATGCTTCCTCTCTGTCCATCTCTCCTAAAATGAAACTAAGAAGCATCTATCCCATGTCTGATTCCTCCATCACCACTATTGCATCTTCAGACCCTGCCCTCATCTGGAATTGGACTCCAGCAAGACCCCTTACTTTATATGCAAAATTTTTGTGACCTTATCATTCTAAGTGTGTGTGTATGTGTGTGTGTGTGGGGGGGTGGTGTGTGTGTAGTTAGGAAAGAAAACATACAGTGCTTATGAAAATAGAAGATCGCATCAGTTTTAGGGTAAGGAAACAATTTCTGACAGAGCAACTCTTTTTGTACTTTTGTTTAATCTTGCTCTGTGCTAAAAAAAAAAAGACAGAAAGCATTATACTGCAAGGAGGTGTAGGTACTCACAATAGGGGCTGAGATTCTAGGCACAACATGAATAAAAAGAAAGGCTTACTATTTAGGACAATCTTAATGAGCTTTGGAAAAAATTAAATGGGGGGTTGCTACAGATGTCTAATAAACTGTCATAATGATTTACATCTTGTCATACTTGGTAACTTATTGGACTCATGGAGAGAATGAAGAGGTCTGACAGCTTGCCATTTGTAAGCCCATCATATTAATTAGCACAGAAACTAACTTGCAAACTCTAACTCTGAAAGCAGTCAATCTTTTTGTTTTTGTTGTTGTTATTTCATAGACAGGTTGTCTCTGTGTAAACAGTCCTAGCTGTCCTGGAACTCACTCTGTAGCCCAGGCTGGCCTATAACTCACAGAGAGCCACCTGCCTCTGCCTCCTGAGTGCTGGGATTGAAGGTATGTGCCACCACTGCCAGGTGAAAGGGGCCAATCTTAAAGTATATGTCCAATGAAGAGAATATAAGATGAAAATCGCTAATGTCTTCAGGAAATCTTCATACAATGACCTTAATCTCAGGTGATGTTTCAAGGTCACCCTAGAGGATACCCTACTACTACCACTTTCTTTTTCTATTTTCTTCCTTCCTTCCTTTCTTTTTTCTTTCTTTCTTTCTTTCTTTCTTTCTTTCTTTCTTTCTTTCTCTCTCTCTCTCTCCCTTTCTTCCTTCCTTCCTTCCTTCCTTCCTTCCTTCCTTTCTCTCTCTCTCTCTCTCTCTCTCTCTCTCTCTCTCTCTCTCTCTCTGGTTTTTTTTTTTTAAGATAGGGTTTCTCTGTGTAGTTTTGGTGCCTGTCCTAGATCTTGTTCTATAGACCAGACTTGACTCAAACTCACAGAGATCCACCTGGCTCTGCCTCCTGAGTACTGGGATTAAAGGCTTGCATCACTGCTATCAGGCTAGATTGGGATTTTTTTGTTGTTGATTTGGTTTGGTTTGGTTTGGTTTGGCTTGGTTTGGTTTGGTTGGTGATTAGTTGGTTGGTTTCAGTGATTGGTTTGGTTTTGAATTTTTTAAAAAAGGACTTTGCTATGTAGCTAAAGTCAGCCTCAAACACATAATCCTCCTGCCTCAGGCTCTTTAGTGCTAGGATTACTGGTGTATATCAATATTCCAGGTTCATTGAAGGATTTTGAAAAGAGGCATAAATAACATCTGTATGCTGTGAATATGTGTTGCTCTGATTGGTTGATAAATAAAACTGTATTGGCCTATAGCAAGGCAGCTTAGAGGCAGGCAGGAAATACAAGCATATATATAGAAAGAAGAAATGAGAGGAGGGGGAGATGCCAGCCTGCCACCTAAGGAACAACATGCCAGTAGACCAGTAAAGCCACAGAACACATGGCAAAACACAGATTAATAGAAATGGGTTAATTTAAGATTATAATAGCTAGCTAGCAAGAAGCTTGAGCCATAGGCCATAGCCATACAGTTCATAATATAAGCCCCTGTGTTTACTTAGATCTGAGAAGCTGCGGGACTGGGTGGGACACAGGAAAAATTCTGACTACATTTGGCTGCCGAACATGTTGGCTCAAATTTTCACCTAAAATCTGAGAGAACTTAATAAGAGATTTTATAATGGAGATTCTAAAACAGATTCCTAGTTGTGTCTCAGACAAGCCATGAGCTACAGTATGGCAGCTTCATGGCATTCAAGTTTGAACATAGCACACAGAGCCAACTCCAAGCCATGCAACATGCTACATGGCAGATTTAGCTTTTGCTAGTACACAAACAAAAAAGAGGTTTCTGGGCTACATGCTGCTGGATGGAGGCATAGATCCACTGCCTCCCTGAGTCAGCAGAGAGCATGGCTCCCAGAGCTGGTAATGAATTACTTCTGCCATATTGGGAAGCTGCCGCTTCAATCTTAGCCATGTAGTCTAACAATTTAACATATCTCCTGTCAGAGAAGTATTATAGATTCACAATAAGGCAGATTCAGATGGAAGAAAACTGTAAATGGTTTATAGTGTGTATAAACATGTATGTAGACTTAAAAGAGAGAGGAAAAGAAATACATGCAGTTATATAAAGAAATAGATAATTTTAAAAAATAGTCTTTAAAGAGACGGTTAAAAGTAATATAAAAAAATAGCCCTGTAAAGATGGAAATCACACAGAGAGCCTGGATTATGTTGTCTTTGGGAATTTTAACTGCAGAGAGACATTTGATTATAAAGGCTGCTAAGTTAAACCAATATATGTATTTTAAATGTATCTTGACTTCAAAATTTGGATCTAAGGATATGTTGCTTTGGAAAGGAGACTCTGCTTTTGTTTCCACAGGAAGAAAGAGGCTATGAGTTTGTTCCAGGTTAAGATGAATTAGATTTGATCAAGCCAGACCTCCTGAAACTTAACAGATTGTACTTATCAACAAAGACTATAGCCAGTCTTCCCAGGACTTGAACATTATCTCAAATTTTCTCAGGAATCCCATAAGACTACCAGTGCCTACAATCAGCAGGAAGTAGCCTAGAAAACTACACCCACATTCCCCCAAACTGGATTATGAATGTTTGTCTTTGTTTAAAGATTAGTTAAAAATTGTTATTGGTCATAGTCGATCTCTTCCTAAAGAAGAAAAGGGGATATTATAGATATGATAGGAAAAAGAATAACAACTGTTTAAAACATTTTATATTGCTGTAGAGTTCAGTTTATTATAACTTTAAAGTTAATTTTGTATATGTATATGTGTTTCTACTCTCATTTAAAGTATTATGTTTATGTAACTCATTTAAATTGTAACAGATAATTAAGAAATACAGATTAATAATTAGTCATCTGTGATAATCAAACTTATAGTCATATTAGTTAAATTTTCTAGGTATACATAGGTATATTTCAATTAGGTAGGTGATCGTCAAACACTTCAAAAACCTACAGAATGTGGCATTTAAAATGTTTTAAAAACTTAGACTTTCCTGGACAATGAGACATGTCTGCTCCTGGCAGAACTGATTTACTTCAAAGAGGAGGATGGGCATCAATGACACTCTATATGGTGTTTATCTTCTTCTTGGCACAAAACAGCCATTTGGGCAAGAGACTGTTCTTGCCTGGACTGATTGACAAAATGTTGTATCAACTGGACATGTATGACCCATGGAAAAATGACTACTAAATTTGCCAAAACAAGGCAAAACTGTCCTTCAGGTTCCTGCTGCACAGAGTAGCCTGACAGATATTCTACGGGACACAGAGATAACAACTGAGATACTCTAGGACTGTAGGCTGAAGATGAATGCCCCAATGTTGCAGAGGAACTTTGGATGACTGTCCAGGCAGCTGGATATTTCTATCATAACTCATTTTTGGAAGTTGCTTGTTTGCACTTTGTGGTAGTATTGTGCTACCCAAAATATTGTGCACTCTAATAAACTTATCTGGGGTCAGAGAGAGAACAGCCACAATATTAAACATAGAGGTTAGGCAGTGGTAGCACACGCCTTTAATCCTAGCATTCCAGAGGCAGAAATCCCTCTGGATCTCTGAGTTTAAAGCCACATTGGAAACAGCCAGGCATGGTGACACATGCCTTTAATCCCAAGAAGTGAGCCTTTAACCCCAGGAAGTGATGTCAGGAAGCAGAAAGGTATATAAGGCGTGAAAACCAGGAACTAGCAGCATTTGGCTGGTTAAGCATTCAGGCTTTTGAGCAGCACAGTTCAGCTAAGAGCCATCCAGTCTGAGGAAACAGGATCAGCTGAGGAACTGTTGAGGTGAGAAAGCTGTGACTTGTTCTGCTTCTCTGATCTTCCAGCATTCACCCCAATACCTGGCTCAGGTTTGATTTTATTAATAAAACCTGTTAAGATTCCTGCTACAGTACTTCCTGTTTTACTAGGTAATATTATTTCCTTCTTGGGTCTCTGAGGGAGTTGAAGATTAGACAGTTGTAGTTACAGTTTTCCTTGTTAGCAATTTCAGAAAAGAAACTCACTAAAGAGGTGTAAAGTACATAAATTTAAAAGACATCATAAAATAGTTTTCTGTTGGTAACACAAGATAGGGTAGAAAGTTAATTATGTACATTTTGGACTCACCAAAATAGGATAAATAATGGAATATTTTTGTTGAATTTGTCAAATGCAAATGGACTAAACATTGTTGATGTATTTATTACTTGTATATATTGTATATAGTTATTATACTTATTGTATATAGTTTCTCTTATACTAGATATAATTTTTTTTTAATTTTAGACAAAGAAGTGGAAATATGGTGATGTATTATGTCCCCTAATATACTGTGTCCCCCAATAAAACTTGCCTGGAGATCAGAGGAAAAAGCCAGCCACTATGTAGTAGTCAGGCAATGGTAGCATGTGCATTTAATCCTATCACTTGTGAGGCAGGGATCTGTCTAGATCTCTGTAGGTTCAAGACCACACTGGGAACAGAGCCAGGCATGGTGGCAAACGTCTTTAATCCCAGAACTAACCATAGAAGTCCGGAGGTCTGTATAGACAAACAAGAAGTGACAGAGCTGGGCAGGAAGAGGAAGTGATGTAGCTGGACAGAGAGCCAATGAGAGAACAGGACAGAAAGTCATATAGGAGTGGATATACAGGAAGTAGCTCTCTTTGGAAGCTGAGGTGTTGGTGGGGTCAGGTTAGCTTGTGGCTTTTCCTTTTTACCTGATCTCTCAGGGTTTCACCCTTATATCTGGCTCTGTGATTTTTATTTAATAAGACAATTTAGCAATTTGTCTTCTCTGTCTCTCTCTGTCTCTCTGTCTCTCTCTCTCTCTCTCTCTCTCTCTCTCTCTCTCTCTCTCCCTCTGTGTGTGTGTGTGTGTGTGTATGTGTGTGTATTGCCACATCATGTGAATGGAAACTTGGTTCTCCTTTCACCATGTCAGTTATTGGGACTGAACTCTCATTGTCAAGCTTTGTGGCAATCATTTGATTCTTTCCTAATTTATTTTGTTTCTAGTAAGATTTATGTTTCCCTACCTCTTGAACTGATGTATGCCTTTCCTTCTCTCTTGTGTGTAGTATTCCTTTAAATATCTCCTGCAATGCCAGCTTAGTGATTTTTCAATGTCTTTTCGCATCTGTTTTGATTGAAGATTTTAAACAGATCTGCCCATCCCCTTGTGGCCTTTAATGTTTCTGCTAAAATATCTATTTTTTCTGATGGTTTACCTTTGAAAGTGATTTGGCATTTCTGTCCTACAGCTTTCAGTGCTCTTTCTTTGTTCCGTACTCTTAGCACTTTAATGACAATGGGTCATAGAAAGGTACTTTTCTGGCCATGTACTTTGTCTATTTTCCCCTAGCTTTTGGAGACTTTCTACGACAATTTCATTGAATAGGTTTTCAGTGTCTTCAATTCACAGTTTTGTTTCTCCTATACATCATAGATTCACAAATTTAGTCTTTAAATTATATCCTAGAAGTATTAAACATTATTGCCACAATTGTTTGATTTTTGTTTTCTGCTATGTGAATGTACTAACTCCTCAACATTGTCTTTACTTCATATTCTTTCTTTCTCTGGGTATCTATTGTTGATTATACTCATTGGGGTTTTACCTACTTAATTTATTCATTTTTTTATTTTGAAGATTTCAGATTTTTTTCCAAAATCTCTCTTTGCTGAATATTTTTGTCTGGGTTGTTGAGTTTTCCACATGAGTCCTGAACTGGCTGACTTCATTATTTTATTCATCAGTTTATTTGTATTCTTTTTTACTCCATTGATTTTTGTTTCAAATGATACTTTTGAATTGCTTGTCTGACATTTCAATTACCATAGTTGTAAGGATTATGTCCTTAATTATGTCATCAGCCTGTAACATCGTCCCACCCTAAAAAGTGGGCATGCTCTCTCTGTGTCTCCTCTTTCCTCATTGCCTCTCCTTCTGTATTCTCTCTCCTCCAAATGGACTCTCTCTCTCTCTCTCTCTCTCTCTCTCTCTCTCTCTCCCCCTCTCTCTCTCTCAATAAAGCTCTAGAAAGGTAACCATGGCTTGTGATTCTTCTGCCACCACAGCCTCCAACCACGAGCCATTCAGACTCAGATAGACCACCTAGGACCTGCTGTGACCACTGCTGCCCTCCGCCATCCAGCAGAGCACTCATTTGTCCCTCACCTATGCTGGACCCCCCCCCACACAGCTACTGCTATTGCTGCCACTACCACAGTAAGTCCACCATTCTTGCAGCTGTAGTCTGAGCTATATTCTTTGCGATGGACACCCCAAGGGTTGTCCTCAGGCTGTGCTGACAATGGCAGGCACATTTTTGCTCCTGACAAAGGGGATCAATGCTGTCTTGGGATCTCTCTTCACTGCTCTGGGGCTCCCAAGATTGGAGTCTGATCCTGATTTGTTATTTTATTTTTTTATTTTTCTCTCAGCTATAGCCATGGGACAAAGGGGCGGATACATTTACCACTTACATTGGTGGATAGTGGCAGGTACTGATAAATTTGGCCACATAACAGTTTTGTGGAAACTTCTGCCAGCAAATGAGCAAATAAAAGAGTTACTTTATCCCCAAGCTTTCTGCTAAAGCTCTGAACAACCCTTCTCCATCCCCATTTCTGAATCTGCCATGTGCAATCTTTTCTGTCTGACTTCTGCTGGCAGTGAGTGGGCTCAAATGGTCATGCTTGGGCGGCTTCTACAACTCTCACCCTAACTCACCTTAACTCCACCCACTCATTCTCAAACTGCCTTGAGAAACACAGACAGATCTGGAAGTGGCTGAGATCCATACAAATAAGTTTACAGTAGTCAGGATGGCTCATAAGCCAAAAGTCAGTTTATAGCCTCAGGCAAGTCTTCCAAAAGGATCAGTTTATAGTCTGCCTCCTGGTAGACCTTACAAAAGCTTTCCTTAAGCCAACAATCATGAAAAAAAATTCAAGACACAGAATAAAATCCGTCTCTTGTTCCCCAGACCTCCCCAACTAAAACTTAAGCATCTGGAGAGCAAGGCTCCTAACCCCACAGGCAAAAGAGTCATCTGTGGCATTTAAGGTATGCCAGGGAAGAGATAAAAGCCCCAAAACAAAATTGCCAAGTGCTGACACTCGATGACTCCCAAAAGCTGTTGAGTCCCTGTTTTAAGTGAGGAAAAAGGCCACAGGCTATCGAGGGCCCTGCCAGACCATCAACAGCCTTGTTAAAAGTGACACCTATAAAGACAGCCAGTCAGCTGATTGCCCCCAGGTGCCAAAATGAATGGGTACATCAAGCTAAGACCTCCAGCAGACCTAGGTTTGGCTACAGACATGGCAGGGAACCCAGAACACAGCAGGGAAGTGA
The DNA here is from genome assembly GCF_903995425.1 of Onychomys torridus. Classification (NCBI taxonomy): domain Eukaryota; kingdom Metazoa; phylum Chordata; class Mammalia; order Rodentia; family Cricetidae; genus Onychomys; species Onychomys torridus. Next base: position 50,361,994 of record NC_050466.1, read on the forward strand.
TTCATTTCCTTCCTTCTGGACACCAGAGCCACTGACTTGGTCCTGGGAGTTGTGGGATGTTGCCTTTTTTCTCTATTGTCCAGTACAGAGGACAGCCTTACCCACCTCACCAGATTTAATTGCACTCTCATGTAGATGTATCCGGATTGTTAAATAAGAAACACAGAACCGATTGCAGAGTTAAAAACCAAGAGGTCAGAGCAAAAGCGGAAAACCTTACCCTTCACTGCTTCTGCCGTTCTTCCTCTCCGCAAGAGACCTACTTCTGTGCGTCCTGTCTATTTAAAGACTTTCTGTTCTGTTTTCTCATTGGTTGTAAACCCAGCCACATGACCTCCTTGTCACTGCCTGTTTGTACAGACCTCCAGGTCTTCTATGGTTGGTATTGAGATTAAAGGCGTGTGTCTGCCATGCTGGCTGTGTCCTTGAACACACAGAGATCTGCCTAGCTCTGCCTCCCAAGGGCTGGGATTAAAGGCATGCCCCACTACTGCTCGGCTTCTGCTCTGGCTTGCTCTGACCTCAAGGCAACTTTATTGACATACAAATAAAATCACATTTCAATACAAATAAAATATCACTATACTCTCAGAGTTACTTAATGAAAAAAGATTTCTAGCTAAGATAAGAGCTCATTGTCTCACTCTAGATCTACTGCCTGTGTTTCTCTTGTGCATACAGACAGACAGGGTCCTGAACTTTGCCTTGTCCCTAATTCCAAAAAATAAATTATCACACACCACAAGCTTTTCTCTTCCCAGTTCCCTGTTCTAATTCAATGTTCAGCTAATAGTACAGGACCACCACAGAACCAGAGTCCAGAGATCATCAAGTAAAAAACTGCTAAAAGGTGTTTACACCCCAGACCCAAAAGCATCTGGGCACTACAAAAAAGACTTTAATGTAAACATCTATTACTGTGAGATGCTTTTAACAATTGATCACCTGTCTCCTGGATGCCAAACTAGTAAAGGAAGCAGTTGCTTTAAAATAATCTGTCTCTGATAAAGCTTGACATGTTTCAAAATCCATCTAGACAGGCTGGATCTACCAACATATAATAATAATGATTCTTTTCTTTCTAAGCTTTTTTCTATGTCACCAGCATCTTGTCAAACAGAAGGTTCCCAGCCACAGCCAAGAAGGGTACATGTCCCCAGAGCAAACGGATGGCAGACAGTATCCCACAATGCCTGTCTACCTCAGAAGACTCCCCCAAGAGCCAACTGAAGTCCAACAGTCAGCTGGAAGCAGCTTTTGAGAAAAAACGATGCCCCTATTCCCATCTACCTGCTTTTTTTTATGTAAGTGAAAGTCTGGGATGTAAGGATTATGTCCTTAATTACATCACTAGCCTGTGACAGTGTCCCAGGCATGCCCTCTCTGTGGCCCATCTTTCCATATCACCTTTCCTTCCATCCTTCCATATTCTCTCTCCTCTGCAAGTCTCTCTCTCTCTCTCTCTCTCTCTCTCTCTCTCTCTCTCTCTCTCTCTTTCTCTCTCTCTCTCAGTAACCATGGCTCTTGATTCTTCCACCACCACAACATCCATTGCCCACTGTGGGCCAGCCATGAGTGCCACCGTGCCACCACTCAACCAACAATGATATCTTTAGATTTAGTTGTAAACATTTGTAGAAAAAAATGTTTTTCACATTTCTTGTTTCTATGTTATGATTTGTACAGAAATAACACTAGAACAAGCCAGATACAGAAATACAATTTTTAAAGATGAATGTGCTAAAGTAATGTAAGATAAATTATAAAGGTAAAGATTAAAAAGGATAAATTCAATGATAATAAAATAATGAAGTAAAGGAAGACTAATGAAAAGGAATAAAGAAAAAAGTAAGGTTGAATAAAAGAAAGAGAAGAAAATACAAAGAATATGAGGAAAAAGTTCAATCCACTAAAAATTTTCTATTACAAAATATTAGAAGAAATCACATAAGTGAAATAAATAAACATAAGCCAAAGATTAAATTAATAACATGAATGTCATAAATAAAGATAATTCTTGAAATATAGTAAAAACACCTTTTAAAAAAACAGAACAAAGAATGGAGAAATTTGTCTACTATTGGAATCCATGAGGTCTTGAGGGCAGAGCAGATCATATCTTGAGCCTATCATAATTCTTCTCTGTTCACACTGTGCAGATGACTACTGCTTAGAGGTGGACAGCTGATCTCTTGAAGGAAATGCTGTCAGTATTAGGGCTTCCATTCATTGTATGTGCTTCTTTTCTTTTCATACGAGGATCATTGTTGGCCATATGGAGCTTTATGTCTTAGGCTCTGGAAAGATTTCTACTTGCATTTTGCTGTTACTGGAGATTACCTCTTTGTGGCTTTAGCTTCTATAGAGAAATGGAAAGCAAGGTCATTGAGGAAAAGGAACTAAATAGTTGAGATAACAATAAAACCACTGTGCAGAGAATTTAAGACTGAAAGCACAGTTAAAATAGTGAACCGAGGCCTCAGTGGAGGTGCATGCCTATTATCCCAGGACTGGGGAGTCAGAAGCAAGCAGATCCTTATGAGTTCTAGGTCAACCTAGTCTACAAAGAACAGCCAGGACAATCTTGTTTCAAAAATCCAAAGAAAAGAAAGAAAGAAAAGTGAATCCTAAAGAATTAAAATTTTCCCCCAAGAATCCCACATTAGGAAAGATAAGGTGCCAAAGGAGGACTTCAAACAGTTTATCTCACAGATATACCAACTTCTACATATTTCCTGACCTCTGTTTGATCTTTTTCCATGAAATTGTAACATGGTTATAGGGAATGCAGAGAGAATCTAAGAATATATCTGTCCCTACTTCTAAATAAACTGTAAAGAAATCTATTTCCCTTTACCCAATTTATGTTTTCTAACTTCTTTTGAAATACAGGAAAACTGAGGTAGTGGGTTTATGAACCTAAGTATCCTGGAAACAGAATTGCTGAGTCAAAGTATATGTACACTTTTAATTTTCTTAGGTATTATGAAATTGCCCTCTGAAATTATATTAATTCACATGTCCACATGTGACAATGTATCCTCCTCAAAGCCTTTGCCACTACCTTATGCTATCAAATATTTTCATCTCCCTCAGTCAGATAGTTGAAAATGTATCTCAGTGCAGTTTTAATTTGCATTTTTCTTATTCAAATTAAACTGAACATCTTTTCTTATGCTGAATGACCAAGGACTGCAGATAAAACTAGCTCCTACCAGGGAACTAGGACTTGGTAGAGTAGACAGGCAATTTATTTTCCTCTTCTATCTCAATTCATTCAACCAGTTTTATTTATTGAGTGCCTAGTGTGAATGATGCACTGATCTGTTAGGTAAGGTATCTAGCAGTGAACAAAATTATGTCAAAATCTAAACTGTGTAACATAGTTAAGTAGTTGGACCATCCTAGATACCCATCAATGTGAATAAAGAAAATAGGGTACATGTTCACAACAGAATTTTATTCTACCATAAGGAACAGAATTATTTTGTTTAGGAAAATGGGTGGAACTGGAGGTCACCATATTAATCAAAATGGGTTGTGTAGTGTGAATTCTAGTTGGTCTTAATAATCAAAACCCAAAGTCAGATATAAGTATAAATACTGAAAGATCAGAGAGACAAAGAAGCAAGCCATGGCTACTTCTTACCTCCACAACTTCTCAAAGGGGGAAGCTCCTATCTCCACCCACCTTATATTTCTCTCTCCACCCAGCTATATCACTTCCTATTTCTTCTTCCCTAGTGCTGGGATTAAAGGCATGTGCCTCCCAAATACTGGGACCAAAGGCATGAGATCCCAAATGCTGGGATTAAAGGTGTATGCCACCATGGCCTGGCCTCTATGTTTAGCTGTTGGCTAGCTCTGCCCTCTGATCTCCAGGCAAGCTTTATTTGTTAGAGCACAAACAAAATATCACCACAGAGTTGGACTTAAAAACAAATGTCAGAGGTTATCTCTCATATCCCTGTCTCTGATTCTGTCTCTGTCTATCTGTCTGTCTCTGTCTCTTTGTCTCTCTGTCTCTCTCTGTCTCTGTCTCTCTCTGTCTCTCTCTCTGTCTCTCTCTCTCTCTCTCTCTCTCTCTCACACACACACACACACACACACACACACACACACACACACACAAAGCATGAAAATAAATGGGACACTTATTTAGAAAGCAGAAGGGTATAAGAAGAGACATTTCAGCATTTAAGAGAACTAGCTGCTATTACAAAGGGCTTGTGTTTTGTTCCTAGCATCCTCATGGTAGCTCACAACCATTTGTAAGTCTAGTTTCAAGGAATTTGATGGCCTCTATTGGTCGCTATGTTCAGTGCATACTTCTGGGGCACAGACATACATGCAGGCAAAACACCCATGCACATAAAATTAAAAATAAATATTTAAAAAAAACTAAAAATTAAAAGAATGAGGAACAAAGAAAGAGAGAGAGAGAGAGAGAGAGAGAGAGAGAGAGAAAGAAAGAAAGAAAGAAAGAAAGAAAGAAAGAAAGAAAGAAGAGGGCTAACAGAAGAAGGGGGATGACAAGACGGGTTACATGATAATATCTATGAATGCAAATGTCATTATGAAAACCTATCATCACTTTGTGCAATAAATATATTCATGTAATCTTTAAAGATGTATAGTGAGAAGCAATACCTGTGAAGGTCAAAGAGAGAATGAGACAAGATGAATAGTGATTGACTAAGACTATCTTGTAAATAAAACAATCATGAAAAGAAAGTACAGAAGAAGCAAGATTTGCAAAAGTGAACTTCAAAGGAAAGTATAAAGTTTAGCAAACCCACCAAGAAACACTGAAGCCAAGACTATCTACAAAAGCACTCCTCCCTGGAGAAACAATGCCAAGAAAACAGTGACAAATTTATACCTATCTTTTAACCCTTGATGCCAGTATACATGGCTCAGTCATTGGCAAGAGGATACTTAAAAAGTGCATTGCCTCCCATCAACACCAAAGCAGATTCCAAGGTCCTAATCTAGAAGATAATAGCTCACATCACTCACTTCTGGTGAATAGAAAGTTCATTCTTGAAAAAATCTCCAAGGAATGAACTTCCAAAGCTGCTAGATCTAGGGAATCAGCTCTCAACGTTTTAGTCAAATATGAAGAAAGTATTGGAAAGCAGAACTGAATAGAAGAGCCCTGGGTAAGTGGTCATGTTAGACAATAAACTTTAGGGCCAATAAGATGGTTCAACTGGTAAAAGCACTAGCTGTGTAAACCTGATGACCCATGCTCAGTCCCCAGAACCCACATAGGAATCTGGATACAGTGGCATGCATCTATAGTCTCAGTACTGCTTCTGCAAGGGATGAGAGGCAGAGATGGAAGAATTGCCCAGAAGTTCATAGACTAGATAATCTTGAGTACACAGTGCAGCAAAAACAAGAGAGACCACATTAGAACTATGAACTATGATGTGGGAGCCGGTTTTCAGGTTCCTCGTGGCTTTATCCAGCAGGTCCTCATAGAGAGGATAATTAGGACCATGGGCCTGAGTGCAGGTGTCTGAGATGGTCTGCAGTTAGCTGTGCTGGGGGGAGGTCTTTTGCTCCACCCCTTGGCATCTCTATAAATACCCTGGGGCAGAGCCAGTCAGGGCTTTTTGGCATAGGTTCCAGGCCCTCTCAAGACTATCCTTTATTTTCTATCTGTTTATCTCCACAATCTAAATCCTTCTATAATATTTCCTTCTGCTCACACTCAAGAAAGCTCTGGGGAACTGTGGGGTTGGTGGGTAAATGCCCTGCAGTATGAAAAACATGTCAGTCTTTTAACTCTTGGTGTTAGCTAGAATAGTTTATAAAATTGGGTCTAAGAAACTGTGCCATATGGTTTTTAATTTAATTTAGATAATTATACATTGGTCCTAGTAGTTGCAAGAAATAATATGTGGTTTCTGTGTACAACTTTACCCAGTTTCCCAAAATTATAACATTTTGCAAAATTGTAGCATAAGATCACAAGGAAAATATCAATATTAGTATAATCCATTCAGTTTATTGAGATTCTCATTTCTTGGGGGGAGGGATGTTGTAATATCACAATGTCATGATAATCAATATACTGAACTTGAATTTCTCCATTGCCATAGAGATGTATTATTTTGCCATTTTATAAATTCACCCACTCATCTACCATACTTCTATTCTCCCTAACTTAACTTGGCAACCACAAATTTTGTTTTTCACCTCAAAATTTATCCTTTTAAAATGTTATTTGTAATGAATCATACATTCTATAGTCATTTCAGATTGACTTTTTCACTCAGCATTAAGCTTTTGATATCCATCTTACTTGTTTCATGTAGTAGTAATAACAGACAAGATGGGATAGAAGCCCAGAGGTGGAACTATTGAGCTATGCTACAATTGGTTGCTTAGAATTTTTTAATTGCTAAACTATTTTATATAGTAGCAGTACCATTTTACATCTCTCCAACATGAGAGTGACACAGTTTCTCTAGGCATCCTCACCAGTATTTGATGTCACTATTTTTAGAGCATTTTGGTAGGTGTGTTAACATTTTGTCATGGCTTTGATTTATTATTTCTCTAATGACTAATGCAGTTAAATATCTTTTCATGTGGCCATTTGGGGTTTGAACTGTCATCTCATTGGACTTCTGTTAATAATTAGCCAAGTTGGTTTTAAACAGAATGTGAGTCAACTAAACAATGACATTCTAAGGGAAGGAAAAAGCAAATGTTTTGAGGCTGAAGTTTTAAATGCACATTGTTTATTTGATGATCTTGCCCCAACTTTCCTTTAGTTATCATGCCATGTTCTATTTCCAACTCACTAACATGACAATTAATGATACCCACTGACCTCTGTACATTCTATCCTTTATCCAGTGTGCTTCCTCACTCTCATTATTCTGTCTGCTTATTTCTCCATCTCCAAATATCCACAGTCCAAGCATTACCAAGTTTCATATCAGAAGTTACCTCTCTAGTAAACTCCCCTTGATTGTAGTACCTGGAAAAATCTTTGGTTATACTTAGCTTTGACTTTAAGTAAATCACTCAAGTTCCCTTTGTCTTAGTTTCTAATATCAGTACATGCCACATGTACTTTCTGAGGACAAGTTAACATACATAAAGCATTTATAAAAGGGACTAGCACATAGTTAGAAGTAAAACATTACCCATTATTACTTTACATTTACTCAACCTGTAATCTTTTTTAAAAATCAGTATTCCTTCTTAAAAGTCATCCATATTTTTTTCTTTATGCCCTCTCTTTTTCTTACTTTTTCTGACTTATTCATCTTTAGATGGGTGTCCTTAATAAAGCTTTTTGTTGCAGGCCTCCTTTTAACCTTTACACTAAAACCTTTATGATAGACCTCTTTGCAAAGCTGGCCCTCACTGGGGTGATAAAAGCCTCTGGCTACAGACTAACAATTGCCCTTTATCCTTTCCTTCACTTTATTCATTTATTCCTTTCCAGAGAAGGGGAAAAATTTTAGGAAAGGGGGGCTGCTATGCAAGCAAACCTCTCTTTCTGCAGTGTGGTAATTGGGCTAGTCAATGTCACTCTGGGCGAGCTCCAGCATTATCACCTTCTTGGGAGTTTGCTGAGGATAGACTGAAATAACAAACGGTGTTTACTTCAACTTTTGGGAAACTCGACAAAATAGATTATGCAACATGTGTCTTTTTTAATAAGCCATCTCTACTCATGTTTGAAAATGTGTAGCTTATAAATAAATAAATAAATAAATCCAATCAGCAAACAAGGCATTTTCAGTTCTTCACATTGTCAATCTCTACTGACAGGAGCTGCAGTGTCAACTAAACACTGTAGAGGCCTGCAGGCCACTGACTCCAAGCTTCCCCTGTCAGTTGAAAGCTGAACTCTATTGTGACCTCCGAAAGCCTTTCACACACACTCTCCCATCCCTACCCACCAGTAAGCAGCTTCTCAGCCAAATTGTGTGCGTGCTTGATCCTGTGCTACAAATTTTACTGGTAATGAGTTAATTTACACAGATGGCTATCATTTCTCCTCCAGCTTATCAGCCTCTCATCTGGGAAAGGCAGAAAGTCTTGACAGGAATTCATGGTCCATAAAGGTACACACAGTGAATTCCAGGCTAGCTAGGGAGAAAAAGAGAGATAAATGGATGGATGATAGGCTGTGTCTCAAAAGCTAGTAAATGTTCAAAATAGTGTTATTTATACATTTGAAATTAGTTTTAAGTGTGGATTTTGTACCAGAGATCTTTTAAATAGATAAACAACAGTTAACTCTGCATTATCACATCTCTCACACATGCAATCTCATGTATACACTTGTCTATTCCTAAAATAATGTGTATTAATTAATGGTAAGACAAGCCCCTCCCTTCATGTTCTCAGTTAAAAAAATTTTCCTGGTTTTGTTACCCGTTTCTTTTTCTAACAAATTTTAGAACCAGCTTCTCAAATTCTAGAAAATGTTTTACTGGGAGGTATCTATTTAAATATTCTTTCTATAGAATTGACATCATTATGTCCTGTTCTGTGTGTTTCGTCACATGTCAAGTAACTTTACAAAAATGATGGCATATATTTGTGAGGCATATGGATACTTATAAAAATTAAGAAAATAAATTATTGCCCTTAATAAGTTTATAGTTTAGCAGAGGTAGGCAAGTGATGAATGAGTGAAGACCATCTTATGTTCCACAGAAGTATAACCATGATCACAATGGAAAAACAAGCAAGGAGGACAGTGAAACATGGAGGACTGAAAGAGTGGTATATGGGTTACCTACAAATCACTAGGATTCAATATAGGTTAGGCATGGTAGATAGATGCCTCATTTAACTTCATAAATGAGAGGTTGGGGTGTGATTGCCACTTTACAAATGAAGGAAATAGTAAAGGCAAGTATAATTTACCAAGGTTACACTGATAGGAAGTGACAGAGGCAAGGATTCAACTACAATGAGCTTCAGAATTGAGCATCATGTCTCATCTAAATTTCAAGAATGTTTCTCCACTTGGCCATGCATTTTCTTATCCATTAGTAAAGTAAAACATGATTGGGGGTGGCAAGATCCTTCAGTGCATAAAGTACTGCTTTACAAGCATAAGGACATGAGCTAAGATCCCCACTATAAAGATCACCTATATCAAAGCCGCTCATGGTTGCATGTGCCTATAATTCCAGCAAGAGGAGGAGATAGGAAGTCCTGGGAGGTTGCTGGGCAGTCAGCCTAGCCAAATAAGTGAACTCCAGGTTCACTGAGAGACTTTTTCTCTAAAAAAAAAAAAAAAATCCCCCACCCTGTGAAGTCAACCTCTGGCCTACAAATACACACACACACACACACACACACACACACACACACACACACACACGGTACGCACACACACGCCTTCATTATAACCAGTACATTTCCTGCTAGATTTCTTCCTAGGTATTTATAGTATTCCTGTAATAGTTACATGGAATATTTTTACCACAATATTTTCTGAAAATCTATTGATTTCTTGGTAGAAATCAGCCATCTTTTAAAATTATGTTTTTATTTTGGGGAATTGTGTTTATATCATTTCCCCTTTCTCTCTCTCCAAACCCTCCAATGTACCCCCCTTGTTCTCTTTTGAATCTATGGCCTCCTATTTCATTAACTGTTGCTACATATGTGTGTGTGTGTGTGTGTATGTATATGTAATGTATATTTCTAAACACATAAATACAGTCTATTCAGTCTGTATAATGTTACTTACATGCATGTTTGTAGATGAATTTCTAAATGGTCTTATTAAATAAAAAACACAGAGCCAAATATAGGGGTGAAAGCCTTAGCTATCAGGGAAATAGTGAGAGCAACCAACCTTACCTCTCCAGCTCTGCAGCTACCAAAAGTGAGTTACTACTTGTCTACCTGTGCCTTTATTACCTTGCTATTCTGCCCTCTCATTGGCTTTTAGCCCAGATCCCTCACTTCCCTGTCACTGCCTGTCTGTACAGACCTCCAGGTCTCTATGGTTGGTACTGGGATTAAAGAAAAGGCATGTGTCACCACGCTTGGCTGTTCCCTACTGTGTCCTGGGACACACAGAGACCCTGCCTGCCAAGTGATCGGATTAAGGGCATGTGCTACCATTGCCTGACTTTTGTGTATGGCCTGCTATTTCCTCTGACCTCCAGGCAAACTTTATTTATTAACATACAAATAAAATATCACCACATTTCAGCACAAACAAAATATCACCACACATGTTTTCAGGGTTGACCATTTGGTATTAGATAACCAACTAGTGTGCTATTCCCTGGGGAAGACTATTTCTCCCCTTCTAAGTATTCCCTAGTTGCCTGTATTTCTTTGTATAGGATTGAGGCCTCCTGAGCTCCCCCAACCTCCATCCATATTAGCAGGTCTGTTGGGGTCTTCTTTGTTCCAATCATGTTTAGGCAGTACTGTTGGTAAGATTTTTTGGTTGTAGCTTCTCTGACACTACTATGAGACACAATCTCTTACAATATTCCAGCCCCCTCTTCCACAGTTTTCTCTGAGCTTTCAGTACAGCAGTATTTTGTTGATGTACTGGGCTCCACAACTCTACATTTTTATTGGTTGTGATTTTCTGTCATGATCTCCATCTGTTGCAAAGTCAAGTTTCCTTGACAAGGACTACACTTATCTGTGGGTATAAGGACAGATATTTATAATGTAGTTAGGGATAGTGCTGGTTTAATTATATGGTGGTGTAGGTTCTCCTTTAAGACCCATGACTTTACTAAGCCTGGATAGTTAGCTAAGTTTTCAGCACCAGGCATGATTTTCCTCTTGTTGAGTGGGTATTAAGTCTAATGAGAGAGCTGTTGGTAATCACCAAGGTATGCATGCCACTGTGGTGATACATTGTGTACCTTAATAAATTTGCCTAAAGATCAGAGAACAGAACAAGCCACTAGATTAAACACAGAAGCCAGGCAGTGGTGGCACAGACCTTTAATCCTAGCACTCAGGAGGCAGAGATCCATCTGGATCTCTGTAAGTTCAAAGACACCCTCAACTACATGAGATTGACTCAGTCTAGGAGAGAAACAGAGCCAGGAAGAGGTAGCATACACCTTTAATCCCAGTACTTGGGAGTCACATGCCTTTAATCCTAGCACTAGGAATGTTGAGACACAAAATGGTATGGGTGGGCAGAGAAAGGTATACAAAGTGTGAGGAGACAGGAACTAAATCTTTTAGCTGAGGAAATCTTTTCAGGCTGAGGGGTCCTAGAGGTAAGACATAGCTTGTTCCTTTGTCTCTCTGATCTTTTAGCATTTACCCCAATATCTAGCTCTGGGTTTTTTATTAAGAACATTTAGCAATTCATGTTACATGTCACTACAACACCCTTATAGTTATTCTGCCATGCTAAATGTTGTTGTGGTTCATAAGCATCATAGCTAGGTAGGACTATCAGTTGCTTTCCTCCTTTGAAGCTTAAATGGCACCTTCTAGTACCATAAAAGAGTCTCCTTAAGTCAGTTCCAGCTCATGAGTCTCTGGGCCCTGTGTCTGAGCAACCAAAGGAAATAGCAATAGCCTATAATGTTGTATGAGTCTCTTGAATAACCCTGACTAACAACTCAAAAGAGGACTTCTCATAGAAAAGGTCACATTGACTGAGGTAACCTAGACCCACAAAGACAAAAGTTGAATGAATGTTTTCTCTCATTTGAGACTCCTAGCTCCAAATCTTAACTTTATAAACATGTATCTATGTCAATGCTTAGTACATAAGCTTGAGTGAATGCAGAAATCAGGAAAGTAAAAAAAAAAAAAAAAAGATTATTGTGGGTGTGAGGAGAAGGGGAATAGGTGGATACAAGTGATCTGAAGGGGAAAATAGGGGGTTTAATTATGGAGGAGGAATAAAATAAACAGAGAAAGGGGAAGGAGAAGGGTGAAAACAGTAAGCATACCTAAAAAAATCATAAGGAATCATACTATTAACTATCTACCTAAAAATACCTATAATACCAATTAGTCAGTGTACAAATATACATATACAATTTAAATGAAATTTTCCCATCTGGGCTGACAATGAGCTGCCCCCAAGATCCACAGATCATCTCTTTGATTGCTTAAAATTTCTAATAGTTTCCAGGTGGTTTTCTTGGATTCTTAAAAATGTTTTTTAATTAAAATATAATTACATTATTTCTCCTCTTTCCTTTCCTCCCTCTGGCCCTTCCCATGTTTCCATCTCCTTTTTTTAAATCTTTATATCACATCTACTATTTGTTTTTCCACAACAAGTGTTCTTTGTCACATCAACTGGACATGTGCAATAAACTATTTTGAAAGGTTAATTTCCTCCCTTTTTAAAAAAATAATTGCTGGGGTTGGGGATTTAGCTCAGTGGTAGAGTGCTTGCCTAGCAAGTGCAAGGCCCTGGGTTTGGTCCTTAGCTCTGGAAAAAAAAAATAATTATTTCTGATATCAACAGTATCCACATAGCAGATAGGGTCACATGACATAGTAAACCATAGTCATAATGCAGCAAGAACTGGGGAGGCACAAGATAAAAGGAGTATGTCAGGCAGCTTATTTTTCGGCATCACTTAACGTATGTGACAGAGACATGGTATGTGCAGGTTAGCAAGAGGCATCCACATGGATGCTTAAGCCAGGTTCTTGCACAGCATTAGTGCAGAGGGAAGGGCTTGGACCTGCCTCTACTGAATGGACCAGGCTCTGCTGACTCCCCATGAGAAACTTTGCCTTGGAGGAGGTGGGAATGGGGGTGGGTTCAAGGGGGAAATGGTGGAAGGGCAGGAGGACGGAAGAGAGGAGGATCTGTGGTTGGTTTGTAAAATGAATAAAAAATATCCTTAATTAAAAAAAAGAGGCATTCATAGGTGATGAGCTAGAGTGGAGCTAGAAAAAAGTGACAGTTCTGTGGAAAATTGACAGTTGGTGGTTTGGATGGATGAAAATTGATATCCCTCTTAAATTGATTTCCTTTTTTTCTTTGGTTGTTATTGTTATAAAATACAACCTGTTGAGTCTGTTTTTGTCGTTTGTGTGTATATGATTTCAAAGCTGACGACTTTGTATTGGATAACCAATTAGATGTCCAACTCTGGGAGAGGCTAATTCTCCCATTCTCAGCAATCATTAATCACCTAAAGATTTTGGCTAGAGGTGAGACTCTATGAGATTTCCTCCTTCTGAGGTAGCATGTCTCATTGTTCAGGTCTTACTTAGGCAGTCATTTCTAGGAGACAGAATCACTCACTGCAGTCTTCCAGGTCCTCTGCCCATTACAGTCTTTCTATACCCTGTTCAGTGATGCGCCTTGAGCCTTAAGGATATTTAAGTTAAATATGTAACTGTTGGGGCTGGGATCCCCACAATCTGTTGATCTCTGCATTATATCTAGTTTTGTTTTTCTGTAATAGTCTCTACTTGCTATAAAAAGAAGTTTCTTTGATGAAGATTGAGAGCTACACTTACCTGTAGGCATAAGGATAAGTTTTAGAATGTAGTTAGTTAGTCATTATGCTAGTCCAATAAAGCAGCAGAAGTAGGTTTTCTTCTAAGATTGATGACCTCACTAGCCCAAGTATCAAGCATAATCTCCTTCCTGTTGAGCAAGTCTAAAGTCCAATTAGATACCTATTGGTTACCACAAAGATGATTGTCACCGTTTGAACCCTTAGGAATATCTTGCTATGCTGGTTAAAATATTTTGCTATGCTGGTTAAAACTTGCTATACATAGTTAAAATTATACATAATAAAAGTTTCTCTCTTATTTGAATATATACTTTTAGATTTTGTTCTCTTTCCCTCAGTTCTAAGCAGATTAAATTTCCACTGGTTTTTTATTTCACCCATTACTTATTTAGAAATACCCCCATTTAATTTCAAGCATATCAAAATATTCTGATCACCCAAATTATTGATTTCTAATGTAACTCCACTGTGATAAGACATTTTCTCAGCATTTTTCAGTCTTCTGAAAACCTTCAGTCATTATTTTATTGTTTAATATATTGTTGAATGAGTACTTTCTGTCACTTGTTAAGTGCAATGTCTTAAAAATGTCAATTTAGTCAAATGTGTTAAACATGTTCTCCTATTCTATTTACTTCATGATTGCTGTATATGTTTACTCATTTGGTGGTTAATTAGCAGATTCTAACTTACATAGTTAAATTCCAAAATATTATGTAAATTAGTACAGTGATAAGCAACTACCTTAAAACAACTTTTCTTCTATTTTTCCCTGTCACAATTTGTGATCTTTGTTATTCCATTCTTATGGCATATATATGTATGTACTATGGACATTTTTGTTAAAATATAATATTTTGTGTAGCACTTTCTTCTGAGATTAAAAACATCCATCTTGGAGAAAGCTCATCTTTAAGATATATGATATATTAAGGCAGTAGTTCTCAACCTGTGGGTCATGACCCCTTTGTAAAACTTCTATCTCCAAAACTATTTACATTACAATTCATAACAGTAGCAAAATTACAGTTATGAAACAGCAATGAAAATAGGTTTGTGGTTGGGGGTCACCACAACATGAGGAACTGTATTAAAAGTTCACAACATTAAGAAGGTTGAGAAGCACTGTTGTAAGCAGAGGCAAAACACTCCATCCTTCAGTTAAGATCAGGAATAAATAGCTTCAGGAAGTCCCTAAAACTGACCAGATTCACTAGGCCCCTGTAGTGGTACTTGCTCCACCCATGTTGATGTGAGACACAATTGCTCCTGGAAGCACATATCTACTCCCAAAAGAATGTTGGGCTTCTAAGACACTCCATTTGGATATTTAGCTTCTTCTTGGAGCAAAATGGCCTGCTGGGCAAAGAACTGCCCTGCCTTGACTGCTGACAGTATGATGCTATCCTTTCTGGAATAGCGGGACACAAGAAAAAGTAACTACTGAACTTTACCAAGACAGGATAAGATGGTCTTTCAAAATCCCTGCTTCTGAAAATGGTCTGTCAGATATCCTAGGCCTGTAGCCAACTGGATGCCACAATGGTGCTGAGAATCTTTTGGTGACTGTCCAGGCTGCCAACTGTCTGTCTATTCTTGCAATTTTTCACGTCCTGTTTTCTCAAGTAATATTTTCCTTCTCAGGTCCTTGATGGGGTTGAAGACTATATAGTTACAGCTACCATCCTCTTATATCTTAGCTAAGAACTTATTAGTTACTAGAGTCAGAATCTTCGAGATAGAACAGCTATCGGAGTAATCTCAGTAATTTGCCATCTATCTATGGTCTGAACATTTCTGGACATTTAGCATATGTTTCTTGTTTGATGTTGTTCTTCTTGGTTGTAGTTCCATTTTTGTTTATTACCCTTTGTTTTTCCTGGACAAAACTTGATAATCAATCATTCTTATTGTATATAGTTTACATTAGGTTTAGAACTTTCTTATTAGACAAAAAGGGAAAATGTAGTGGTCTTTGCTCCACCTATGACCTTGGGCTATATGGCCTGAAGGAGGCAGTGCTTCTTGCCTTTGTACATGACCTCTCAAAAGGAGAGGGTGTCATGAGGTCTCTTCTCCCTGCTGCCTGCTTCCTGACATTATCAGACAGCCAGTTGGATTTGCTCCCTGTCAGAACAGAGGACAATTTCAGCTGTCTACTAGGTTCTGTATTTGTGAGTGTATTTCCTCAATTTATATCCTAATATATTCCCTAATACTCCTTAGGCAGACTCCTGCTGATTTCTCGCTTTAGGCTCCATTCTTTCTAAGCACACATCAGCTGTAAGGACTGCTTGAGAGACACCGTCAGACAAGCTGAGCTGTCTTGAAGAGGTTCAGACCAGCTGAGCTATAAGAAATAAGCAAAAACCAACTGAGCTGCCAGGAAGAGGCTCAGACCAACCAAGACACCTGGAAAGGACACTCTAACCAGCTGAGTTGAATTCAGGTTCTCAGTGTGCTCCAGGTTTCCAGCTTTCATGAGTTATCACCTATGTTATGTTGGGGTGAGCTTTTAATGATGCAGCTGACTTTGATTCATTTCTGCTCCTATCAGTAACCACTCCAATAAAACTCATTGGTCTACCAACTTAGACTAAGGTGGTATCCATACTTTGGTCTGTTGTCACTTCCCTATCTGGGGTCAGTAGATATTTGTTCAGTTCCCCCGTGAATAGTGTTGCACACACAAAAAAAAAATCTATGTTTTTCTGTAGTGATAATTACCTTTCTTGTTGCTTTTTTATTTCTTCTTGCATCTACATGGAATTATTATCCTACTGCCTAAATAACATCTTTTAGGAATTTGCTTTAATGTGAGTCCTTTAGTGATTATTAATTATTTTTATTTGAGAATACCTTTGTTTTGTCCTTGCTTTTGAAGGATAACTTAGAAGAATTTCAAGTTGGCAGTTATTTAATTTCATTTTGAAGGTGTCAGTTTGTTTGCCTCTAGATTCTGTTATTTCTTTGACAGTTTTTTATTTAAGAAGTAAAAAACTACTTTTTAGTTTTGTCAGCTTTAATTTTTTTCACTTTGTCTTTTGTATTCAGAAGTTTCGCTATGATGTGTCTATAGGAGAAATCCTGCTATCATATAGGATTTTTTGAATCTGTGGTTCACTGTCTTACATTGATTTTTAGAAAAATCATAATAATTTTCTCCTTAAATATTGTTTCTTCTTTCTTATGCATTTCTTATATTCCAATCCCACATATTTTAAACTCTTTACAAGCCATATTCTCTTTCTCCAATTATGTTTCCCTTTCTTTTGTCCTTTATTATTTCTGTATGGATCTTTTTCCTTCAAAATTACCTTCCCTTCACTAATTTTCTTTTCAGCTATTTTAATCTGCACTGAAAATGACCCATTAACTTCCTAATTTATTGATTTTCTTGAATATATGAAGAGCTTAGTTTCTTAGCCTCTCATTTCACTATTTTTTCAAAATCAACAATTTTTCTAACATCTAAAACAGTACCAGTTCTAAACTCCCCTCCCTTATTCCATCTTCATTGTGATCTCGGCCCTAGAATTGTTCCTGAATTATTAATTCAGGTTAGTAGGAAGCAACTTGTTCGACCTTTTCTAGATGTGGAATTGCTCTTGTAGCATTGAGCCTAGAAGGCTTTGAACTAAGTCTAACATGATAGAATATATTTGTTGAGTTTAAGCTATTATGGCACATGAAATGAGTCAATAGTTCCTTTTTGTGTCAACCTTGACTGTTTCTAGACTCATTATCCTTGTGAAATGGATATGATGATATTTTTATTTCTCTGCCTCTAAAACTGTTAATATAACACAGAGATGATCTGTTTTTCCTCAAAGATTTTGTGTAAAAAAGCTGTTTTCAGAGATGCCTTTTCTTTTGGGGCTATATCTTCAATTTCTTCTATAACTATTAATTTTTGAAACTGGATCAGTACTTGAGGAATCCCATGGTCTGGTTTTTCTCTTCTTGAAAAAATTACTAGATGTAAAATGTAATTTAATAAAATTCTTTTGGGATCTGTGCTATATATTACTTATAGAATTTATATTTTCTGGCTTTTAAAATTATACTTAATCAAATCAATTTTATTAAATTTTTAATATAAACATCTTTTGGTGTCATGGATCAAGTATACTCTTTTGAGGCTATTATTTTTATGAAAATCAATGTGAATGATTTGGGGCTGAAATGGTATAAATCTTTCTTTATCTCAGGCTTAGTGTCAGAGGAGGATACATGTTCCAGATGGTATGAGATGTGAGGAATCAAATCACATCAGGCTTATATAGAAGAGAAATGAACTCTTACTATATTCAGACTATAAGATTTCAAGTTCTATTTGTCATTTCAGCACAATTGAAGCAATTCTAATTAGGGAAGCAATGTAAAATATTTGGTATCTTAAAATGTAGTTGGTTTTGAAGTACTTCTAAGATACTTAAAACAGATTTTTTTGTTTCAACTTGTATGATTTTTTTTAAAGTTTTTTCAAATTATTCAGTTTGAAAAAATCTTGCCAGCCTCTTAAGGAACATTGCAGGAAAGTATAAGTATCTAATTCCATTTTGATCCCATCTTTATCATTTGTGTACTTAAAGTCAGAAAGAGTTTGCATTTGGTGGCTGAAAATGTACGTATTATTTTAAGAATCCAGTTGGTAAGATCATGTGTGATTTGTAAGTATAATCTCTCTGATGACAAGCCATTTCCTACACACTGCCTTCAACTGTGCTTTAATATCTCAGGTAAACCTCACAGCATTTTAGTTGGCTTGCAACATGAAAAACCCTTCTACAGGATAGTTCAGTCAAAGGCAAATTTTAATCTCAATACCTTCCATTCTTAGTAAGTGCCATCCAGTCTTCTCCCAGGAAAACTTGTGATGAGAAAGAAAGTTACTGTCTAAAAAATCTCCCTTCTGCTTCTCTGGATCTATATTCAGATATGCTAACCACTTCCTTAGAAAGATCTAGTCAGTGACCCCATTAAGTTACTCAACTATTATTTGATCATTTAAGGCACAGGATTATGGCAGGAAAGAGTTTATTTGGCATATTTTAGTTATATAAATTTAAAGGAAGTGCTTAAACAGAATAAGAAAATATACTGTTTTGAAAGGCCACAATGACTGATACACACTACTCCTTCATTTGAATGTTGTATTACAGGGTTCTACAGGGGAACAGAACTAGTAGAACAAACACATATAACAAAGGACATTTATTATATTGTCTCACACAGCATAATCCATGTAGTCCAGTAATGCCTTCTTACATGCTAAACAGACTGAGAACCCAGTAGATGCTCAGTCCACAAAATTGAATGACTCAGTAGTCCTAGACTAGCAATGAATACCTGGAGGATTCCTAGAAGATTGCTGATCTTTGGTTCATGTTGGGAGGACAAAGAAGCTGGGTTCTGATTGTAATGAAGGATAGCAGCAACAGGATAGATGCACTCAACCAGCAGGGAGTAAAGCAGGGAGGCAAATGTAGCCCTGCTTTTCCCTCAGACCACTTTATATCTGTGCCATTGCCAGAAGGTATTGACCACTCTGGGAGAGAGTCTTTCTCTCTCAGTTAATCTTTTCAGGAAATACCTCCACAGACTCAATCAGAGGCTTGTCTCTTATTTGATTCCAAATTCAATCAAGCTGACAATCAAATTGACCATCAAAGACATCAATAATTATTAACTCACTGATTAAGTACCTTGATAGAACTGTAAAAGGCTGAAGAACAGATTCTCATGTGGACAGATCCCCTGCCTTCAAGAGTGTTACATTCTAGTAGCAGGCACCAATAATGCAGGCACTCAAAGAAACAGAAAATGAGATTTTTGGCAAAGAATAGTAGTAGTTACAATGTAGTCCTGAGACAGGGATGTTCAGTTTGCTAACAGATACAAAGGAGATCCAACTGGGTTTCTGCTACATGAAGGAGGAACTAGATCATGTTATTTCTCAGAAGGAAAAAACTGAATTTTATGTTACAGGACATTTTTAAAGGTTTTTCAAAAGGAAATCAAAATGGAATAGTTTATATGTTAAGGATAAAAATAGTCTCCATGGAGAGTAGAATTTGAAGGAGCAAGGACAGAGGGAGAGAAGCTATTACCATTGTCCTAGCAATAGTCTGCTGGCTTAGGACCAAGGAGATGCCATCAGATATGAAGAAAGGTATATGAATATATATTTTAGAGGTAAATCTGATATGTTATACTGCACATTAGATATGGAGGATAATTAATACCAGAATTATAGGACTCAAGGATGAGTCCCAAGCTTAGAATTTAAACAACTGAATTGGTAGTGAGTCCATTTGCTGAAAGATTTTTTTTTTTAGTACTGAAGATTAAGATAGTGATAGAGGGATGAGAATTTCTATTTTGGTAATAGTAAATATGAAAAAAATCCATGAAATATTTGAGTGGAAAATCAGGTAGACACTAGGAACTGAGGAACCAATTTTGTAGTGTGTACAGAGGCAATACTTAACTCTGTAACACCATGTGAAATCATGCAGGACTAAAGAAAGAAACTTGTTGGAATTAATAACGCACTGTGATATGTTCATGAAATCAAACACAATTATTGTAATATCCAACTCAGTAGCATTTTGCCACTACAGTAGAATATAGCTAGAATGCAGAATGCAAGGCCAGAGCCTTTTCACACGAGAAAGAATTAAGTAGTTTTCTCATTAAAGCTGAAATCAAAACAAGTAAAAAAATTAAAATTTGTAACAAAGATTAAGAAGATGACTAATTGTACCCAGGTGTTTGTAGTTTCCTAAATCTTGCTCTAAATTATATCCTATTTATATTTAATATTTATGATAATACTAGTTGCTACTTATGCATAGTTGATTTAGTAAAATGCTCTCTATGGAAAATGTAAATTAGTGGAAATCATGATAATTCTTTTTAATTCTGTTTACCATGCCAAGGTGTTCATGACATGATATCATAACCAAAATATACCTTCTACTTCTAATTAGCTTATTCAAACTGTAGAGAAAACAAAGACAAAGTAAACAGTTAATAAAACATTAGCCATAGGTGAAGAAGGGAACATGTAAATTGCAGATGCCAACATAGAAAAGTACAGCCAGACCAGCATCAATTAGTCCCTTGAGGTAGAATCACTTTACAATCACCCCACAACTACTGTACAGAATAGGAGAAGTGTCTTTCAACTGGAAAATTTATGGTTTTATTATTAATCAGTGGTTAGAGTCATGACTTATGTTGTTGAAACAAGTCATCTGTGTGCATCAAGAGATTGGTAGAAGGCTGTAGAGATTACTTAGAAGTTAAGAGCACATACTGCTCTTCCAGGGGACTTCAATCCCAGCACTCATATCAGAAGTTTTACAACTGTCTGTAACACCAGCTCTAAGAGTATCCAACACCTCTGGCCTGCATGGGCACCTGCACTCACATGCATGAACCTATATACAGACATATACACCAGAAACATAATTAAAATAATAAAGGTAAATTTTTTAAAAGAAAGAAATTGGTAGAATCTGAGTGTGGTGGTACATGCCTTTTATCCCAGAAGTTGGGAAGTAGAGGCAGGAGGAACTCTGTAAGTTTGATGTCAGCCTTATTTATACAGAGAATGTCAAGCATTTGAGGGCTACACTGGTAAAACCCTGTCTTTCAAAGATTGGTAGAATCTACATTCTATGGTACAAGTTCATATTGATAACCAGAGTAAAGCTTGAGGGTCTGTTCTTGTCTTTTCCTCATGACTTACCAATGTCAGCTCTCACTTGAATGCAATGTCCTGCATTCCCCCATCCCTTACATTCATGCATCCCTGTGCACAAACACTGGCCAGTATTCATGTTCTCTATGTACAATTAAGGTTGAAAAATTGAAATACTTTTCCCACACAGTGCCCATATAAGGAAAGAAAAGAAAGGAAAGGAAGGAAGGAAAGAAGGAAGGAAGGAAGGAAGGAAGGAAGGAAGGAAGGAAGGAAGGAAGGAAGGAGAAAACAATAGAGGAATTGGAAGATAAGAAAATGAAAACCAATAGAAATAGCACAAAAATTGAACACATGAAGAGCCTCCAAAAGAAGATGGCAATGTGACTTAATATATACCCTTAGGTAAGTACCTAGGGTCCTGGAAGTGCTTAGAGTTTATTACACACTGCATGTGTACCCCTGACAAAAATTATCACCCCTTGGCACTCAGTTTGATCATCTCCAAAGATGAAGCTATTCTTCTTTCCAATCCCCAATTTTTACCTCATGTCCATGTTGCTAGATAAAATAATATGATATATAGAAACCAGTGTAGTAACTCTCACCTATAATGTCAATACTTGGGAGGTAGAGTCAGGGAATCAGGAGTGTCTCAGCTACATAGTGATGAGCCTAAGCCATATGAGATCCTGTCTCATAAAAAGAAAGATGACATGTAAAAATATTTTGCAAATCATTAAGATATGTCTATGGTATTAGTGATGGGAGGCTTAAAATATCCCTCAAAATCAATGCAAAAACAACAGTTCATTCTTCTCACATACCTCCTAGTTTCACATTTTTCATAATCCAGTATTATTTGGAATGTGCCAACCATGTGAGTCATCTAGTATTCATGAAGCTTATGCACAGTTTCTGCTTCACATTGATCTTTGTAGTGAGACCAACTATGGGACACCTCTTCAGGAGGAAAACATAAGAGGAATATTGTAGCTAGAGTTTTCTCTCAGGGTCCTGCCAAGCCCCGGCAGTCCAACATCCCACTTATAAAATAAATACACAGATGCTTATATTATTTATAAACTGTATGGCCATGGCAGGCTTCTAGCTAGCTGTTCTTCTATCTTAAATCAACCCATTTCTATTAATCTATAAGTTGACATGTGGCTTGTGGCTTACTGGTATCTTAACATGGGCCTCTCATCATGGCAGCTGGCAGCATCTCTCTGACTCAGCCTTTGACTTCCCAGAATTCTCCTCTCTCCTTGTCCCGTCTATACTTCCTGTAAGGATTATGTCCTTAATTACATCACCAGTCTGCAATAGCATCCCAGCCTAAAAAGCGGTAATGCTCCCTCTGTGCTCTATCTTTCCATATTGCTTCTCCTTCAATATTGTCCCTCCTCCGTACAGTCTCTGTCTCTCTGTCTCTGTCTCTGTCTGTCTCTCTGTCTCTCTGTCTCTGTCTCTCTGTCTGTCTCTGTCTCTGTCTCTCTCTCTGTCTCTCTGTCTCTCTGTCTCTGTCTCTCTGTCTGTCTCTGTCTCTGTCTGTCTCTCTCTCTCTCTCTCTCTCTCTCTCTCTCTCTCTCTCTCCCTCTCTCCCCGCTCTCTCTCTCTCCCCCTCTCTCTCCCAGTAAAGCTCTAGAAAGGTAGCCATGGCTTGTGACTCTTCCGTCAGCACTCACATCTGTCAGCATGGCTGCTGCAGGCGGCAGCCAGCCAAGAGCTCTGCCTGGCTACTGGCCAATCAGCATTTTATTTATACAGAGTGATATCCACAGCACTATATGGTGTTGATGTTTAGACTACTTCATGTTTATAGCATAATATACAGGCAATAATCCTTTAATGCACACAGGATGAGCTTGGGTGAACATATTCAATACAACACAAATGCAAATGTATACAGGCTCACACATAGGTCCCCATCATCCTTTTTATTCCCAGCATGTCACGTGCTAAAGAAATGGCTATGTGGTATGAGGAAAACAAAGTATTGCAATTTAAGCCACAGTGTTAACTTGCTCACCTGGAGCTTACTTTATTCAGTGACCTGCTCCGCCAAGTCCCCATTCTGTGTGGATTTTATTTTATTTATTTTTTGGTTTTTTGAGACAGGGTTTCTCTGTGTAGCTTTGCACCTTTCCTGGAACTCATTCTGTAGCCCAAGCAGGCCTCAAACTCACAGAGATCTGCCTGTGTCCCAAGTGCTGGGATTAAAGGCATGTGCCGCTACTGCCCAGCTCTGTGTGGATTTTAATGTGAATTAAGGCGTAACTAAATAATCTTACAACATCTGTCAACAAAAAGCTCTTGGCCACTTCTATGTTATTTATAACCCAGTGATATCATTTGGGATCATTTTGTACTCCATTTATGTGTTTCCCTTATCTTTCTTTCTCTTTATCCTCCATGCTGACCTTTGCAGGTTAATTGTGTCCTTGTACTCACTGATTTCATCATAAAGCAAAGTGAAGGCAGGAATCTAATTGTTAGATAATTTTGTGTCATGTTCCTTTAGGGAAAAATCTATGTGACAATAAATTCCCAAAATTTATACAAAATACCTTGGAAACTTATCAGTGCTAGTTATGGAATCATGGATGTTATTCACTTCCCTTCATTTATTTCTTCTATAAAATTGTAATTATAAGTGACAGTACAGTAACATCCTTTGAGAGTTAGCCATTTAACCAATTAGAAATAACCTATCAGGCATGATTTTCCTGCTGTTAAGTAGGCTTTAATTCCAGTTAGATAGCTTTTGATTACCTCCAACATGTGAGTGCCACTTACTGCATCTTCATGGATATCATGTCATGTTGATTCATAGGTGCTGCAGCTGGGTAGGACTATTAATTGTTTCCTTTTCTTGGCAGCTTGCATAATATTTTTCAATCCCATGGAGGCTACACTGCAGGAAGGAGACTTTCAGGTCAGCTACAGCTTGAATGATTCAAGTTCTGTTTCTTAAATGTGAAGTGCATTCAGCAATAGGAGCATATACTCAACCCCTGAAAGACAACCAAAGGCTGTATCTGTAACCTATATTGTTTTGGGAGTCACTCAGACAACCCTAGCCAACTATTCAAAAGGAGTTTTCTTACATCTGGTATTGGAGTTTTTTGTTAGTCTGTGGTTCTTGTGGAGAGCATTTTCAGCCCAAGTGACACAATTTTCTTTAAGATTATAAATAGTGCATAATTTTAGTAAATATAAAATAATATAATTCCTTAAGGTTTTATCAAACAACTTGGTGTTACTTGTCCTTCATCCTTCCTTCTCCTTCTATGTTGACCTCCTCTCTTCCTCCTCAGCTGGAGCTTCATTCTACAATTTTCAGTTTTTCACTTCATATCACCTATATCCTGCTATTCGCCTCTCAAGTCCCACATGCACCTATGGTCCCTTATACTTTCCTGGTTTCTATAGTTACTCCATGTTCTATACCCACATCTGAAGATTTGGAGCCAGGAACTGCAGATGAGAAGGAACATATGGTATTTGTCTTTCTGGTTATAGGTTACCTCATTCAGTGTAATCTTTCCTATGTCCATCCATTTACCTTTAAACTTCATGGTTTTATTTTTCTTTACAGCTAAATAGTTTGTATATGTATCATGTTTTCATGTCATTCTAAATTTTTGGAAGTTGCTTACAATGCACCTCCTGTTTACTTGGGTAATATTATATCCTTCTGGAGTCTTTGATGTAGTTGAAGACTAGTTAGTTATAATTATAGTTTTCCTTAGTTATGATAAGAGATAAGTTAGATATGGAACTTTAGACTCACAAATATAGAACAGATAGAACATTTTCTTTAATTTTTCCAAATACAAATCGAGTAGATATTATAACTGTAATTACTGCTTGATAACTGTTCTATTATATATAATTTTATTATGTTAAAGTTAAAACTTTTGATTACATAGAAAGGGGAAGTGCTGTGGAATGTGTTTCTGTATGCTGTGAATATGTGTTGCTCTGATTGGTTGATAAATAAATCTGCATTTGCCTAAGGCAAGGCAGCTCAGAGGCAGACAGGAAATCCAAGGAGAGAGACAGCAAAGAGAAAGGCAGAGTCTGAAGAGACAGTCCACCATCCAGGAAGCAGCATGTAATGGCACACAGGTAAAGCCACAGAACATGTGGAAATGCATAGGTTAAAAGAAATTGGTTGAATTTAGTTATAAGAGCTAGATAGCAAGAAGCTTAAACCATAGGCCATAGCCATACAGTCTGTAAATAATATAAGCCTCTGTGTGTTTACTTGGGTCTAAGCAGCTGTAGGATGTGAGTGGGAGAGACTTGTCCAATTACAGGGATAGTAGGATATCAAGGAGTGGTATACCTAGGTCATATTATAGATTTTTTTTAACGATTCTCCATTCTGATTTCCTTAGTGGTAGCACAAGTTTGCATTCCCACCAAAAGTGAATGAGTGCTCCTCTTTCCCCACAACCTCACCAGCATCTGTTGTCAGTTGTTAACATTGATCTTCTTAGACATTCTGACTGGGCCTCCTTCTAGGCCCTAGAATCTAAGGGATAGTAGTTAGGTCATGTCCTTAGTGGGGGGAATCTACTACCACCATATTGCTAGACAAGCATAATTACTTACTACATCCTATATCTTATTGTTACACCCACAGATAAGAGTAATTACCACCATTCATTAAAAAGCCATCACAGAAAACCACAACTGGGCATGGTGCTAAGAGATAAACGTGTTATGGGAAGCCTAGTCCCAACAGATACATCTGTATCACAGCTCCTACAACTATGGCTCAGGAAACATGGTTGAACATGGAATAGAAAGATTATAAGAGCCAAAATACCAGAAAGCCTGCTGTGAAACAGTCTCTACTAAAAATGGTCACATAAACAAGACCAAAAATGGCATTATCAATAGAAATACTAATATGGAAGGGGAAATTTTTCATAGGGTCCTACCCCTAGCAAAGAACTGTAGGTAACTAATGGCTGCTGGGAGAAGAATTAACCTCTCCCAGGGGTGAGCTCCCCCCTCATTGGTTGTCCAGTGCAGAGTGGTTAGCCTTGATACCATGTACACACAAACAACAAAAATGGACTCAGCAGATATATTTACATATTTATTGAAGCATGCATAACTGTAACTATATAACTATATAACTATATATATATATATATATATATATATATATAACTACATATATTCATTATATAATGAAAAAGGGGGTTATCAAATTGAGAGATGGGGGACATATGAAGAATTTAAGTGATGGTACCTGGTAAGGGCTGGAGAGACAAAAGGAAAGGGATAAAGTAATAAAACTATTTTAACTTAGAATGTATTTTAAAAAATAGAAATGGACATAATTATTTTCTTATTATCCCTCTTCTGTCTTTCTTGTTCATGAAGATATCATAAGGGACTTTGTAAATGTCTTGCTGAAATATAGAAACACTATAACCAACATTTCTTTGTCTAAAGAGACAGTAAGAATCCTAATTAAAAATTGGAAAGAAGGCTGGGGAGATGGCTGTCAGCAAAGTCCTTTTCACATAAGGACCTGAATTTGATCCCCAGAACTCATGTCAAAAGTTGGGCATGGTGATTCCCACTTGTAATTACAGCAAGAAGAGGGCAGAGATGGGTGGGTACTGAGGGCTCACAGCCTTAGCATAAGTAGTGGGTCCCAGGCCAACAAAAGACCCTGACTCAAAAAAAGTTAGACAGCTTCTAAGGAAGAACACTCAGGTTGTTCTTTGGCCCCCACATACAACAGGACACATGAGAGAAAGAAAGAGAGAGTCAGAAAGACATACAGAGATGAGAGAGAGAGAAAAAGAGAGAGAAGAAGGAGGAGGAAGAAGAGGAAGAAAAGGAGGAGAAGAGATCTAAAGAACTGAAAGCAGAACTCTGCTCTTTCCTCACTCAATCCTCCCATTCTAGCTGGGGATATGGCTAGGGAAGGTGTGGTTCACTGAAGGATAAGACAACCTGAATGGTATCAAAACTTGAACATACACTGGCTTAATTGATAAGCCATTTTACAGTTATTGAGAGAAATTTTGGTGTAGAATAATAGTGGCATGACAAGGTATGGAGTATTCCTAATGGCCCAAGTATAAATGATAGGAAATGTGGTAGTAGGCAAGGATTTTATTCTAATATTAAAGCAAATTATCAGCATGGTGTATGTTTTATAGTAGGTCCAAGCTGTTGCATCAGGAATAACACTTAAGTGGAGTTCCTTTAGCAACTATTCTGATGGATAATTAAGCCACTATAGTCGTTCTACCTTACCTTTGAAAAGCTAGTAACTATAACAAAATAAGAAATTTCAACTCTTGGATAACATGCAAAAATAACTTGGGACACCTTTTGAACTTCTAGTGAACTTATAATGGTTCTCCAAATGATTCTAGAGCTTGACTCCAATGCTGGCAGCCACCGTTATTGAAATCTACCCTAAGTTCAATCTCATGTGAACTTATCTCTTGAAAGAACTTTGAAGTTGAGTGTAAAGCAGGTCCCCAAACTAATGAAATTAGAGATGAAAAGAGAGAGGCAAAAGTCACGTAGATTAGTACATTTCACTTGGAAGGCATGGAAAGGGGAACAGAAAAGATGTATAATTTTAGTAAACTCAAGTATTTCTTTCTCTTCTATATGTGTCCAGTTGAGAGGAAGCGGCATAGTTGGTTCATTGTACTCAATACCCAAATTTCTATCCAAAGGGATTGGAGTATTTGTCATATATGATGTAGAAACAGAAAAATATTATGAGCTGACACTCTGTGGAAGGAAATCCAGTAACTTTTCAGAAAAAAAAATAGTTTTAAAACTCCTAACCCTTACACAAAATGGATAAACACTCCCATTTAATAAGAATAGGTTTCCAAGCAAAGTGTTTATTGAAGCCTGAACACCATGACTCAGATTTTTATTTCAGGTAAAATTAAGTCCCAATTGGAGGCCCATATAAACACTGATGCATCACTACTAACTCCTACAGTTTTTTGTTTTGTTTTGTTTTTTAACAATCCCTGGAGCTGAAACTAAAGGCATTTTCTAAAATACTTGAAAGGGGCTATAAACATCATGATGCAGCACTAAACCTGGTTCCTTTCTGTTTGCATGAGAGCTCTAGCATGACTTCCTTGGGTTGTAATAAGTAGATCCTGGCCTGAGTGTGACCTCTGGTGCTGGCAGTTGGGGGCAAGAAGGGTATTCAAGTGCCTGGGCTGAAGAGATCTATGAGTAAGTTCAAGACTATCTTCTGTACCTACATGTTCACCCCACTCAGGGCATTTGATACTATCTTGGCACTGCCACTTGAACTTAGCTAAAAGGTTAGGTGTTTTATGTGACACCCATAAGTGTTTTGTTGTTACAGTACTGCCACTGAACCATTTAGCTGGCCACACTTTTACAATCATTAGTGTAACCCTTAAGAGCAAAAGGTTCCCATGTGAAGTTATCGAAGTGATATTAAACATTAAGTGTGTTTTGAAAGATGTGAAAAGTGCCACTCAGAACCCCAATTGCAAGTTGACACTCTTCAGGAGCAAGTTTCATCTAAAGAGAGTTAGCATGTCATCGAGCAGGACTCCTCTAAAGTGGTTTTGTTCTCTTATCTTCCTCTTTGACTGACATTGTGTCCAAGTAGGAGTCTGACAGATCCCTTCCCCTAGTTCTATGTCCCCCTTTTTCTTGTCACAGATGCTATTTCACAAACAACTTTTGAGGTTCCTAATTCCACTCTAATGTCTATGTCTGAGAAAATCCAAATTAGCACTCACAGTGTGTTTGAGAAGTTAATATAGATGCACTAAGACTATACAAAAATCAACTGAAAAGAAAAGTTGTAATGGTGAGGAAATTTGACATATTAGTCTATTCTAAATTGGGCTCAAAGAAGAACTGAGGAGAACAGCATCCTGGGAATCAGCATATTTGACCTATGGTTTGACCCTTCACAGTTGCCCAGCTACTCAGCACCAGCACACATATGAACCACTTCCTTACAAATGGTGAAGGGTCTAAACTAGATCATCATGGAATGCAATAGAAGAGAAACATCAGCTGAAGCAACATTAAAGGAATTTTAGATATTTTGTTTCACAGTTAGCAGCTATCTGTGTTCAGGGAATCTCCTTGACCTAGCTTCCAAGTAAACACCAGAGCCCCAGGTTCCACATTATGTCAGAGAGATTCAAAAAGTAACTTACTGAAGAATGAACCTCTATGCTCATAGGCAACACTCATTAATCTCTGAGATTCTGAGTATTACTGATAATGATGAAAGGGACAGTTAAAATTAAATGCCATATTTTCTTTTCTCCAGCAAAGTTCAATGGTTTTACACTACCATTATGATGTGACTTCTAAAGAGATGAAAAAAAGAAAGAACATCATGGAATGCAAGTGATGACAGGAGCCACTTAAGACTTTCCTTTTATTGTTGTTGTCATTGCTGCAGCTGCTGCGGTGGCTTTACTCAGCAGGTCTGCATAGAGAGGATGATTGGACCACGGGCCTGAGTGCAGGTGTCTGAGATGGTCTGCACTTGGCCATCTAGGCAGCTATTACTTTTGTTGTTGGGTTTTGTTTTTGTTTGGGGAGGTTGTTTTGCTTTGTCTTGTTTTTAGGATTTCTTTTCAGGACAGGCTGTCACCATACAGCCCTTACTAACCTAGAACTCACTATTCAGCCTGTGTTGATTTCAAAGTTGTCATTTTCCTGACTTAGTCTTCTGAGTACCAAGACTGCATGTGCCTCCATTCCCAGTTCATTTGTAGTTTTCACCTTTTTGCCTTTCACATTGACTTCTACAAAATACAATAGAGGGGCTTAACATGAAATTTGTCCTCACCGACTCATTCTAAACAGGAATGCACGTTATATAGAGCAAATGAAATAGTTTCAGAGCAAGACAAGTGTCACATACTGGCAACTCTTCAGAGTGTCAAATCACATGAAACAACACAAAGAGGAAGGTATGGCTCATGGTAGAGCCAATGGTATCTTCCAGGAAATGTCTCACTATCCTTCCTTCTCAGCTAACAAAATTTGACTTTTTATACTCTTGATTTCCACCTCCACTTAGACCAAAAGCTCACTTTGTCCCAAGGAAATCATCTGGTCAAGCCAGAAATAATTCAAGAATATATTATACTGACTTATGTAATCTCTCTCTCTCTCTCTCTCTCTATATATATATATATATATATATATATATCATATGCACATGTGCACACACAAGCCAGAGAAGAGTGGGTTTGGCAGTCTGGGCTTCTTTACCTGTACAATGGTACTTGTATGGCCCAACCAGCTTCAGAGGAGTTGGGAAATGCAGCTAAATTGTGCACCCAAAGATAAACTCAGGTATTAGCTAACAGGCTTTTTACATCATTCAGTACCTCTTATTCTGGGAGTCCTCATCTTCATTTCCTGGGATCTGACAATGCACAGTTGAAAGATGTTGTAAAATGGTTCATAGTCAGTCTCTGTCTCTCTGTCACTGATTGTGTCTGTCCCTCTCTCTCTGTATCTCTCTGTGTTTCCCTTTCTTTCTCTGCATCTCTCCCTCTGTGTGTCTGTGTGTGTGTGTCTATCTCTGTGTGTGTGTTCTCTGTGTCTGGCTCTGTGTGTGTGTGTCTCTCTCTCTGTCTGTCTTTCTGTGTCTCTCTGTCTCTGTGTATCCCTCCCTGTTTCTCCCTTTCTCTCTGTCTCTGTCACTCTGTGTCTCTCTCTACCTTTCCCTGCACCCTCCTTCCCTCCTCCCATCTATCTCCATCCCCCTCCTCTCTCTCCCATTCTCTTTCTCCTTTTCTCTCCTCTCCCCCTTCTCTTTTATCCCTGACAAATTAAAAAGATATAACTAGAGGACTCTCAAAGGTCCTACTTAGAGTAGAACCTGTATCTTTGATTCACTAAGACAAAAAAAAAAATCTCCCAGTTACCAGTATTAGGTTGAAGAAAGTCACTTGTTCATTAAGCCACTGTATAGCAACTACCATTAATTGCCTTGACTAATACACAGTCCCTACTCCCTTCAAAAGTTCCCAAACTAAGCTTATGAAAGGTTCAAATGAGTTGATGTTCTAGCCCAGTATTTGGAGACAGCATCTTTAAAGAAGTACCCGAGGCTGGGAATGGCGCTGCTGCAACTGTCTGCCCTTCTCGTCTTCCTGTCCGCCTTCACAATGTTGCAGGCTTTTCCTATTACTTCAATTTTTCTAAAGTCTGAAGACTTGAATGATGAACCCTGACTCTGTGTACTAAGTTTCACAGGAACAGCATGAGTGGACTAGTCTGTTTAATCAAATGCAAGTCATGCAAGAATAGACAGCAGAGCTTCAGCCAAGAGCAGTCCCCAAGCAGCAATTGTAACACAAACATAAGAACAGCTGAATTAATACCAGAGAGGTCAGTTCATTTAGTTTAGACCAGTAGCTTTTGCCCATGACTTATTGAAGTCCTATTCCTATTGCAAGCACTCACGCTTACTCCTAGGTTCCTGAGTCACTGAATGTCAAGTACCATGAGATGCTGAGGTGCTGCTGCTAAAGTTAGAATGCTCAAAGTTGCCAATTAATTCTGTGCAAATGGTGTTTACATCAGCCTCCACTTTGGGCCCAGCCTGGTGTTTTTAAGCTTTTGCTAACCTGGAGCCTCCTCAGAAGCACCCATTTGTTTCAAACCTGAAAATAAAACAATTGCTTATAGCAATGTTACTTATCTATTTGTTGGACAGCAGCTGGCTCTATTCTCCTCACTCCTTATTACTTTTGTATTGCTGTGTAACAAATTGCCACATGTTTAATAGCTGTAAACAAAACACATTTCCTTTTTCTTCTTTTTTCATTTTACATGGATCAGGAGTCTGGGTGCAACATAGTCCTCTGCTCACAGTCTCATGAGGCTGCAGCAAGAAAGGTGGTTTTCAGGATCCATTTTCAGCTTCAAACTCTCACAGTCGCTGGCAGAATGCATTTCCTTTTGCTGGTTGATTTGAGGCTCTGGCTTTTGGCTGGCTCTTGATTGTGGGCTTCCCTTATTTAAGCCCCAAAAGCTGAAACAGAAGACCTCTCCTGCCTGCTAGAGTCTTAAATAATGTAAGGTCACCATTGGAGGGATGTCCAATCACCTTGAAAATATTTTACTTCTTAGAAGCCACTTCTGGGTAGCTCCTACATTCCAGGGGACTTTACATGGAGTTAACCTCTGTATATCCCAATGCTACCCCATGCTCCAACAGCCCACTTTCTAGAATAAAGGCATTGTGGCAGTTGCTGACAGTTTCTACTTATATCACCAACAGCTTGGAAGGAGACTCAAAATGTCATTTGTGGTTAACATCTTTGTGAAGTCATTCTATCAGCTGTATTCCTTTATGATCATCACTAGCTTGAAAAGTAAGCCATGCATGATTACCACCGTGCACTAAGGATCAGGACCAAGCATACAATATCACCTGTATGGTCACTGGACCCACACTATGCATCTTGTAAGAGATTGTTAAAAATGGATATTGAGGCCAGCAAAATGGCTCAGCGGGTAAAAGCACCTGCCACCAAGCCTAATAACCAGAGTTTGATCCCTAGAACCCATAGAGTCAAAGGAGAAAACAAATCCCCACAAATTAACCTCTGATCTCCACATATGCCATGAAATGTGCGCGCGTAATGGAGACTCTCTGTCCCTATCTTTGACCTGATCAGTCAGAAACTCTGGGGTAACACTCAACCACTTATGTTTTAACAAGCCCTCCAGAGCATGCTGATCCATGCTCTGAATTAAGTACCACTGAGCTCAGAAAGAATAGGCTTTGTGGATTAGGGGAGACTATAGTCTAGGGTCAATGTGAGAAAACCCAGTTTCCTTAGTATACAGGTTTGCAGGGATCCACTCTGGTGGGATTAAGTAGTAACTTATTTTCTCACCGTTCTGGAGAATGGAAGCCCAGGATCAAACTTCAACAGGTCTTCTTTCTCCTAAGGACTCGTCCCATGTGTTATAGATGGCCATTTTCTCCTTGTGCCCCATTAAAGTCATCCCTCAGTGTGGCTGTGTCCTAATTGGCTCATCATACAAGGACACCAGTACTACTGTATCAAGTTGTGAGTTAATAACACTCTAATCATGTCTTTAAAGGTCCAATCCCCCAGTACAGTCAGTCACATTCTGAAATACAGGATTAAGACGTCAGCATATGAATTTTAGGAGGCACAGCTGAGACTATAAATCCTGTTCTTACTATCTTTCCACAGACAGATATGCTAAAATGAGGATGCATCTGGGCCAAGAAAGCAGCCCTGCATTGCACACATACTGGGTCTCTTTTTTTTTCTTTTGTATTCTAAGAAACAATATGTTTATTAGTACCTAGAAGTAATGATCTGGGGTACTGTTTCTAGAAGTCACTTGAGAATGTCAAAGGCTCAGTAGAAGACCTTGGGGTCCCCAGGAGGTTGCCACCCTCCTGATAGAAAAAGAACCATTGGTCCTATTAGAAGATGAACTTGAATAGTCCACCCTCTACAAGAATTAAAAAGCATCAGACTATTAACTGTCCATCACCCTTGGACTGAGCTCCCAGGGGCATATCCAGCCAGTTCTGCTAATGACACTATATTCATTGTCCTCTTGGACTCTTTGGCTAGTGAGTACAAATAAAGTCACAGTGAAGTAACAATTTCATTAACTTGTCTCCTGTAAAATCCACTTTAGTTGCTCTTAGGTATATCTTGTGTGTCCACAATGCACATACTTCAGAATGACTGCTACACTGCCTGTCTGTCTTCTGCCAAAGCTCATGCTGCTGCTGCTTAGTGGATAAAGCAGATACAGCTCTGCACAACTCTGAATGGCAGCCCCCATCAAATGCCAATTAAGAATTGCTTCTGCCAGCTACCACAGGCCTTTCCAGGGACATTGTTTTGCCAAGAATTGTTACCTTTCATGCTATTCTCTAGTCAGAGACAGAGCCCATTTGTTGCCTGTGGATGCTTGTATGAAGACAGAACTAAGTGTTTGTCCTTGAAAGGTGACAAACACCTTTCCCTCTGTATTGTACTTTGTAACTGGTCTCAAGTTCCTTTTCAGCTCACCCACTGCAGAGACAATTCATATGTAGTATAAAAGAATATATTGTGTCAAATATCTATGCTTAGTCTAGCAAGTTATGGCCAAGGGGGCTGTGTCACAGGCAGAAGGGATTGTGCTTATTCAGCAAAGCCATTTCTGCAGAGTTAAGTAACTAATACAGTTGGATTTTTTAATCACTGGAGCATTTTCTGTATGTCAGTAAGAGTCATGTTTTAAAATGGTAAAATAATGTATTACCAACAATAGGTTTACATTGTCTTAGTTAATTTTCCTATAGCAACTTAAGAGGTGATCTTATTGAGCTCCTAGCTCCAGGTTACAGTCCATCCTGAGAGGGAACTATCACATTTCATACACAGTCAAGAGCAAAGAGCAGTGAATGAGTGCATGCCTATCGGTGCTCAGCTTGCTGTCTCCATTTCAGTCCAGGATCCCCTGCTCAGGGAATGGTTTTCCCACAAATAAAATGAGTATTCCCACATCAATTAACTTAATCAAGACAATCCTTCACAGACATCTCAGGGGCTAACCTTAACCTAGATAATCCCTCACAGGTGTGTCCAGAATCCTGGACTCTGGGTATCAAGTTGACAATTAATACTAAGCATCACAATGCCTGACCATTTAATGTATACTATCCTATCTATACTATCCAATTTCCCCTTGTAAGCATGTAAAGTGGAATTAAATGCATTCACATTTTGTGCATCCATCACCAGAACATTACCCCCTGAAATTCTATACCCATTACACAACAACTTCCCATTCTCCATTCCTTCCTTCCCCTATTACAAGGCAAAAACTACTCTGCCTTCTCACTTAAAAGTTTGACTATTATAGGTGCCCTGTGTAAGTGGAGTCATACAGTATTGGTCTTATTTAAAGCTGATTTATTTCACTGAATATAATGGCCTTTCTGTTTTTAGTTGCCCATCCCACTTGTTTTTTCTGGTTACATCTCAGAAATTTTTTTAGTGTCTTAAACCTGCCACTCCAACACTTCCATATTCAGAAAGACTTATCAGTTAATGAAATTTCTATCAGTAGTATTTAATTCATATGAAGCCACAAAGACCCCCAGATATAGTGAAAGAAATGTTGATCAAGGAGAGCGAAGATAAGAGAATCAAACTCCCTGACTTTAAAATGTACTATAAAACTGAAGCAATCAAAATAACATGATATTAGAATTAATGGAGCAGACTAATGGAACATAAAAGACAGCCCAGAAAACAATTCACACATTTATAGTCAATGGCTATTTAGAAAGGAACCAAATACATTCTGGATGAAGTTTTGTAATAACTTTCTGCAGATCATTCCATGAGAACATGAATAAGGAACATGACACCATGTCTGGGCAGTAGGTTTCCCAAAGTTAAGGCTCTTATTGGCCAAAAAGAGATAGAAGGATGAACATGGGAATGGCCTTGGAAGTAATAGACAGAGTATGTGAAAGCATAGGTGAGCAGAACCCACTCAAGAATCCAGTTTGTTAGCATATATAGATGTGGGGAAAGATATACACCAAGACTACAAAGAAACCAGAAACAGCATTGCCAGTTAAGAAGGAAGAACTTTAGAATGGTAGGACAGACTTTGGGCAACCTTAAAACATACTTTAACCATGGCATGACTTTTCCACATTTTTCCCCTTAAAAACTAAATATTAAAGTTATTTTGTAGTAAATACATATGCACTGGGATTCCCAGAATTAATATAAAGAATAATAATGAAAAGTAATGGCTTTTTACAAACCTCAGCCTTGATTCAGATTCAGACAGGATCACTTTGAATTCTTTATTCACCCCCAGTGTGTATGTGTGTGTGTGTGTGTGTGTGTGTGTGTGTGTGTGTGTGTGTTGCATGCACATACATGTGTGTGTACTTGTGCAGCTACATGCAGAAGGCACAATAGGATGTGGATTTCTCTGTCACTCTCTGCCTCATTGCCTTGATAGTGTCTCTTGCTGAATGAGAAATTCTCTGTTTTGGTTAGGCTAGGTACCATTGAGCTCCCATCATCTACCTCTCTCCACCCCTCTGTAGCTAGAGTTTTTCTGGTCCTGCCTGGCCCACTGTCAGGACAAATCTCTCTCACCTGCCAGTCCTGCAGCTGCTCAGAGCCAACCAAGTAAACACACAGAGACTTCTATTGCTTACAAACTATATGGCCTCAGCAGGCTTCTTGTTGTCTAGTTCTTATATCTTAAATTAACCCATAAACAAGTTGCCATGTTGCTCATGGCTTACTGGTACCTTACATCTCGCTTGTCATGGCTGTGGCTGGCAGCATCTCTTTCACTCAGCCTTCTGTTCCCAGAATTCTCTTCTCTGCTTGTCCCACCTGTACTTCCTGCCTGGCTACTTGCCAATCAGCATTTTATTTATACAGAGCAATATCCACAGCACCCCTCAAAGTTGGGGTTACAGGGATTATAAAGTTATGCCAGGCTTTTTGCCTGGGTGAGTGCTAGGCATTTGAACTCACACCCTCATGCCTGCAGAGAAAGCACTCTTACCCCCCGCCCAAGCCAACTCCCTAGTTCCCACCCCTTTTGAATCTCAATAAATTCTGAATTTTATCTTCTGGTGGCTCACAACACAACTGTAAGTCATCTGCTGCTCCTGCTGTTAAGTATTTTATCATCGGGATTCATATTTATTAGGATCTCAAGAAAACAAATCTTTGATTTAATGGTATCATCGCCACATTACCCTTCCTTCCCATAGAGCTGTAGGCCATCTATGCTTTCTTTACTGTCACTGTTACCTAGCCACTGTGGAATGCTTGCCTACAAGCCCTTGTAAGACTGTGTGTCCCAAATGCAGACTCTGGAGTGAGAACTTGTTCGCTTGAGTGGATCCTCACACAATGCAGGTAAACACTAAATTATAAAATGTTCCTGTGTGAGTTTAGAGCCTTATTTACATCTGCTAGGCATTACTGTTGTCATCCTTGCCATCTTTGCCCTGAGAATTACCTCTAAGTGGGTCCCTGTGCTTGCTTCTGTGGGGTTTAGGAGAACTCAAATCCCAGGTATGTTTAAAATGTTATCTATTATGTGTCACTTTACTGGGGTTTTTTTGTTTTGGTTTTTCAACACAGGGTTTCTCTAGGTAGCTCTGCCTGTCCTGGAACTCACTCTGTAGATCAGGATGGTCTCAAACACACAGAGATCCACCTGCTTCTGCCTGCATGAGTGCTGGGATTAAATGTGTGCACCACCACCATTTGGCTACTATACTGTTTATTTAAGTACAGCTCCTACAGAGCCACTACAGCTGAGCTTTGCTCAGCCCCCTTAGGGGGGTTTCTCAGCAGAAGTGTCTTCATAAGGTTCTTCTCTGCACTGGCAAATGAAGATCTTCACCCAAGACTCTTTTGAGAATGAGATTTATTTGGGAAGGAGGAGTCCAGGAGAATGGCTACCTCTACCAGGGTAGAGAGAACAGCTGGCAACTGAACAGGCAGAGGAGTTTATACAGGAATTCTTAGGGGTGGAATTTCTCCAGGGATATTTTCTGCTCAGGGATTGGTTAGTTTTTTCCTGCTCAGGGATTGATTAGTTTTATTGGTTAGGGGTAGAGATAGCACTGATCTCAGAGCCAAACTGTGTTTCTTTCACTGGCCTTTTTCAGATTTTTGGCTAATTCTAAAGCCAGGGTGTGTTTCTTTCACTGGCTCCAATTCTAGAGACAAAGTGTGTTTCTTTGGCACTGGTTTCAGAATCAGAGCATGTTTCTTTGTTTCTGGGTTCAGGGATAAAGTGTTTCTTTTACTATCTCAGGTCCTAGATTCAAGCTGTTTCTTTCACTGTTCTGGGCTCCAAGGTCAAGGGGGTTTCTTTAACTGGCCACCTTTTTCCTACAATCCCAACAAGTCAGCTTAGTCAAAAAGCCCTTACCCTCATGTTTCCTCTTAGTACTAACATTTTTTATTTAACAGCAAGGTCATGTGCTGAGACATGATTTATTTGGCAATTTCATAACTGTATGAGCACCAACATGGCTTCTTGAGAAAAACAAAAGTCTTGGTAGCATGAGATACTTGAAGCTACAGAAGTGTCAAATATATAAACCAATGATGTACTTATGAACATGACCAAGTGCTGTATAGCACAGATTATTGCCTGTGATGACTGGAGGTTCAGGTTCAGCATCACTACAGAAAAACTAAGTTATGCCTGTTTAAAATTGTGGTAGCTACAATGTCTCAAGGTGACAAGACTCTCATCTCCATTAGAACCTTATGAAGCTGGACTTGGTATATGTGGCTTGTTTACCAAAGCTTTTTATGTAGCAGATAACTATTTTCAACACCCACTGACCCCTCACCCTGCCTCTGAGTTGTAAAACTTCACTTGTCCTTGGAGTTGAGTCCAATCTCTTCTGTATGACTCTTGCTGTGATCCTCATAGCTATTGCTCTCTATCATGTTGAATAATGACAGCCTTGCCAGCTTTAACAAATATTAGACTAATTTTTCTTTAACATTGTAGGTTAAGCAGTCCAAGGAAAGAACACCCTGTCCCTGACTTGACTCCAAGCCCAAGACCAGAACCAAGGGAAACATACCCTGCCCCTGGCTTGACCCTGAGATCCTGAGAGTTGGAAATCTCTGCCCCTGTGACTCAGCATTAAAGGCCAAACAATACTTCCAGGCCATGCTGTACTTTTTCACTAGCCCACTAACATGCTCCAAAAAAAATCTATAAACGCCCCCTCCTCTGCCCAACCTTCTATTGTCTCTGTGCCCCATCAGAGGCAGCCACCATTCTGTTCTCCCCAATAAATCTCTTGTGTGAGTTTTGTTTCATGGTGTAACTTTGTGGTATTCCTTGGCTCCCAACTCCCAAGATGCCTTGTGCCAAAAAAATCCTTACAAAAAATCTTCTATTTTTCTATTGTCAAAATTGATAACAGTTAAATTCTATTCTGTAAATGCTTTGTCATGGTTATAAAAGTTAAAAAATAATATAGGGTATTTATATTATTCTAGCTGTCAAATATTTCTTTTTAACAGATTCTTCCTTAAGTAAATTCTTAAAAAAAAACATGACAGCAGCCATCTACAAATACTGTGGAGGCATCACACCAGTCCATCTGTCTTCACCTTGGCAGATAGATACTATGGGACCTTCACAGAGACCAGAACACCTTTGGGGAACCTAGGGTGGAGTTGGAACAGGAACTGAAGCCTGGACCTGAAATGGAACTATAGCCTTCATCTTATTTGTGCCTTGACCTTTGATAGGAAGAACCTATAATGCTTGGCCATATAGCCATGAATCTGCATCCCAAGCCTGGAGTGGGTGAAAAAAGCATGTCAATGGAGCCAGTGGTTGAGGCCATTTGGCATCTTAGGCTTAACCTCCTGAGGCTTCTCAAGGGCCTCAGTAGTCTCAGCACCAGCACATATACTCATTGTCTTTGAGTCATATCCCTGCATCTTCCTCAAGGCCCTCTTATTGTGAGTCTTGACAAAAATGCACATACCTTGGGAAATTTTTGAGGGGTAGAGTGCCTCTGAAGGGTATATCTTGCCCCCAAGTCCTTCCTTTCTGGCTGTGTCTGCTTCCTGTCCTGTACAATGTGAGCAGCACCTTTATTCTGCCATGCCCTATACCATGGTGTTTCATTGTGGCTTTAATTTGCATCCTCTTGATGATTATTGATACTGGGCACTTTTTCATATAACTTTTGCTTACTTTTATAACTTCTTTAAGATACATTTAGAATCAACTCTTTATAACTAGTATTTTGAAGTTCCATTTTAATTATATTTTGATGTGTTTTAAATTTTTTTCATCTGTTCTTCTAAGTACCTGGTAGACTTTCAAAAATAATATCCATATTTTTTAAGTCAGAGAAATGTCCTTATCTTTAGTAATTTTCTCATCCATGGTTTGTATCTTTTCTTCCTTTCTGGACTTCTGATTAGTCATATGCATGCAGAAATGTCATGCCTTGTTCTTAAGTTATTATTAGCAAGTGTATGTGTTACAGTTCATAGTCAAGGATGGAAAAAACACCTTATACCCTAAAATAAATTAACAACAACTGGGGTCATCTCTCTAGTTCTGGTCCTCCAAAATAAATTCTTTTAATTCTTTTGGTCAGTTATTGCCTCCTTAATCAAAACAACTTTTTCTTTCTGATGCATTGTCAATGTCTCAACATATAATACAATCATTGAAATAATGATAATCATGTGATAAAATTATAGTTTTCAACCATAACTAAGGAGAAACTCAATAACCTCTTTGTTAATGGGATGCTTTGGTTTCTTTTCTTTTCTTTTCTTTTCTTTTCTTTTCTTTTTTTTTTGAACACTTTAAACATCTGCCACTCTTCTTCAGGCTTCAACTGCCTTGCAAATCTTTTGTACAAGTGAACAAAGTTTTAGTTCCTAAGGTTTCCTCTATTGCTCATATACTATACATAATTACACAAGAAGAAATAATAGAGATGAAGATATAATTATAATCTTGTGTGATTTGGGGTGTTCTGTTATTTAAATTGACTATCTGCTTTTCATTAAATTTACATTTTTCTAATAAACTGTGAACAATTCTCAAATATCACTTTTCCTTGGAAGACACATTAGCCTAAATAAGTTTAAAGGGAAAATTTCCAGGGTTACTAAATTTACAGTATTCTTAGGATAGAAAAGCATTAGCATTATAACATGATGGTTAAGATTTTAAGAGGAATGCTCAATCAT
Source organism: Onychomys torridus (assembly GCF_903995425.1). Taxonomy (NCBI): domain Eukaryota; kingdom Metazoa; phylum Chordata; class Mammalia; order Rodentia; family Cricetidae; genus Onychomys; species Onychomys torridus. The sequence continues at coordinate 50,403,018 of NC_050466.1, forward strand.
ACCACAAGGGCATTTGCTCAGCTATGTTCATATCAGCTTTGTTTGTAATAGCCAGAACCTGGAAACAACCTAGATGCCCTTCAACTGAAGAATGGATAAAGAAAATATGGTACATATACACAATGGAGTACTTACTACTCAGCAGAGAAAAACAATGACATCATGAGGTTTGCAGGCAAATGGATGGATCTAGAAAAAATCATCCTGAGTGAGGTAACGCAGACTCAGGAGGACAAACATGGAATGTACTCACTCATGGGAGGATATTAGATGTAAAACAAAGATGACTAGACTGCTACACAATTCCAGGGAGGCTATCTAGAAAACGGGACCCTAGGAAAGACACAGGGATCACCCAATGACAGAGAAATGAATGAGATCTACGTGAACAACCTGGATGACAGTGGGAGTAATGAAGGGCAAGGTTTGAGGGAAAGAAAGCTTAGGGGAACAGGAGATCCCTGCTGGATCAAGAACGGAAAGGGAGAACAAGGAATAACAGACCATGATAAATGAAGACCACATGAGAACAGGAATAGGCAGAGTGCTGGAGAGGTGCCCAAAAATCCACAATGATACATCCTCTGTAGACTGCTGCTAATGGTCTAGAGAAAGCCTGATCTGACCTAGTCTGCTGATCAGATGGCTGAACACCCTAACTGTCGTGCTGGAACTCTCATCCAATAACTGATGGAAGTGGATGCAGAGATCCTCAGCCAGGCCCCAGGTGGAGCTCCAGGTGTCCAACTGTCGAGAAAGAGGAGGGTCTGCAAGAACATGAATTGTTGAATCCAAGATTGCAAAAATCACAGGGACAAATAGCCAAATGAATGGAAGCACATGAATTATGAACCAATGGCTGTGGAGACCCCAGCTGGATCAGGCCCTCTGGATAAGTGAGACAATTGAATAGCTTGATCTGCTTGGGAGGCACCCAATCTGTGGGACCAGGATCTGTCTTTAGTACATGAGCTGGCTGTTTGAAACTTTGGGCTTGCACAGGGACATTTTGCTCAGTCTGGAAGGAGGTGACAGGACCTGCCTGTACTGGATCCACCAGGTTTAAATGAATCCCCAGGGGTGCCTTGATCCTGGAGGAGATGGGAATGGAGGGGAGGGGCTGGGGGTAAGTGGGGGCGGGAGGGGGGAGGACAGGGAAACCCATGGCTGATGTATAAAATTTAAAACACATAATAATAAAGAAAAAAATCCCAAAGACAACACAAAAAAAAGAAAAAGAAAAAGTATTTAAGTATTTTCACCAAAACTGATACTTCTTATATTCTCAACAGCAGCATATGCTTGTTCCACTTGCTCTACATCCCTGTGAACACTTGTTATAGGCAGTGCTTGGAACTTTAACAATTCTAATGAGTGGGCAGTTGCATCTCATTAAGGTTCTAACTTGACTTTAGTAAAGACTAATTATATTGGGAAACTTTTTACGTGTTTTTCTGCCACCAATAAAGCTCTTTTTTAAAGTGTCTGTTCAAATCTGTTTCCCATATTATACATTGGCTGTTTATCATTTCCTTACTATTAAATTTTACTTATTTTATATATTCTGAATATTAGTCTATTATTACAGTTACCAGTTGTGAATTTTTCCAAGATTATAAATTGCATTTTCAGCTAGATTTTTTTTATTTTGTTCATTCTTTGATAGTTTCATATATGTACATAATGTATTTCTCTAGATGAATTCTAAGCAGTTTTATTAAATAAAAAAAAAAAACACAGAGCCAGAAATAGGGGTTAAAATCTGATAGAGATCAGAGAAATTGGAACAGCCACCAGCTAGCATTACTTTACTATGCTGCAGCTTCCAAAGTGCTACTTCCTGTCTACCCATGCCTTTATTACCTTGCTGTTCTGCCCTCTCATTGGCTCTTAGCCCAGCTACCTCACTTCCTTGTCACTGCCTGTCTGTACAGACATCCAGGTCTCTATGGTTGGTACTGGGAGTAAAGGCATGTGTCATCACACTTGTATGGCCTTGAACACACAGAGACCCTGCCTGCCAAATGATCAGATTAAGGGCATGTGCAACCACTGCCTGACTTTTGTGTTTACTTAAAATTGCTTGCTATTTCCTCTGATCTCTAGGCAAACTTTATTTATTAACATACAAATAAAATATCACATTTCAGCACAAATAAAATATCAACGTATTTCCCCTTTGTCTAATAAAAATAAAAAAGTTATAACTAATAAAATAAAAACTATATACAACAAGTACAATAACTATATACAATATATACAAGCAATAAATACATCAACAATGTCTAGCCATTTGCATTTGTCGAATTCAGAGAAAATATTCCATTATCTATTCTATTTTGATGAGTCCAACATGTACCTAATACACTTTCTATCCTAACTTGTATTACCAAGAGAAAACTATCTTATAATGTCTTTGAAATCTATACACTTTACACTTCCTTAGTGAGGTTCGTTTCTGACATTTCTTTTTTCTTTCTTTCTTTCTTTTTTTTTTAATGCAAAAGCATGGTTTAATTCAGGATACCAAAACAATACTAGGCAGGGACTTCTTCCAACAGATCCAATGCAGTGGAGGTTGGAGGAAGTGCCCACCTCTCTGCAAGCTCAGTTTTTAAAGGCAAAAACCACAAGGTTACATCAGTTAGGGGTGTTAGTACAGGTACAACTCTGATTGGCTTGCTTCTAGGGACTTTCTAGAAATCATGGCTTAATCTTACTTCTAAGGGGGTGGTTGCCCATCACCATTTCTCATTGACTGCCCTCAGGTGGGGACATTTCTGTGGTCAGTTACCCTGGAAACCAGGGTTGGAATATCCCTTGGTTAAACAGTCATCACTGAATGAATACCTTGTGACTGTATTATACACTTTCTAATTTCTGGAATCTGGGTTGACTGGTTCCAGTAACTCAAGGCCTGTTCCAATAACTCAAAGCCTATACCTAAAATGGAGAAAGCTTAGGCCTTATTTCTAAGATGTAGGCATTTTGTTCTCATTTTGATCTCACATTTTCCCCTTCTCATGTGCCTAATGGAACCTAATTATGGGTTTTGGGCAGTTAAATCATAAGTATCCCTCTCTAATAATGGCCATGTATAGTTAGCCATCTTGTCTCTATGCCAGGGAGTTTCCTTTTGACCCAACATTTCAGCCTTTTCTGAACAGGGAACATAGGACAATGTATTCTCTTCTAGAACTGATTCAAGCTGGCTTTGGGGTGCCATTGTCAGGGCCCCAAAAATGTGAAAGGCTAGTCAAAGGCTGAATGGAAAATCAAAGGCTGGGCAACGGGGCATTTGTCAGAAGCATGTGGCTCTCTGAACCTGTAGAGAACAGGGAACAATCATGTTGGCTTGGCTGGTCCACATCAGCTTTTAGCAAGTCCAGAGCTCACTGTCATCTGAAGCAGTAGAGTCAGCAACTGAAACTTGGAGGTGTCTGCCAGCCAAGTAGAAATCTGTTGAGACAAATTTAACTAGGAATAGAAGTTAAAATTTATAAACTTTTTTGGAACACTTTGGCCTATGTTCTTATTAATTGGGTAGAGCAAAAGTCCCAAGACCAGGAGAGAGAGAGAGAGAATACCATCCTTAGGAATAAGCTATACTTATCTGTGGTCCTTTACCACCTCGATAAAGTGGATCCAAGTTTTATGACTAATCCTCTGAGGCATACAAGAACTATCTTACAAAATGACATAAAAATTTTAGATACATTAGTATTACCAATCTGTACTGAAATCCATATTGTAGACAAAGCAGGTAATGGGTATCTTTTAAACAGCAGAAGTGGACTCATACCTTTGAGTCCCAACAAGAACTACAGACTTGGGTTAAAAGCTTGTGCATTTCCTTCTGTCCAGAGATTCACATATAAATTGGACAGAGATTTTTGGCCTGATAAGAAGCACTTCTAGGTTTATATTTTGATGACATCTAAAATAAATCTAAAATGTCTAGCTTGTGGCTGAACAATTAGTAGTCATTGCTCTACCAGCTTATCAGAACTCTATTAAATGTTAAGCTCTAAAATGTTATATCATAGAAAATGAGAGCAATCTGAAAATTTTCTCATCATAAATCATTTTCTGAGATCAGTTGAGCTTGAAACAAGTAAGTAGAAACAAAGTTTGTCTATTCAGATATACTTGGATGACCCTCATACTTCAGAGATCTGCAGAATATGACATTTAAATGTTGATATAAAAGCTTACTATATCAGACAGACTTCCAGATCCTAGCAGTGACCCAAGGTCTCCAAAGATTACTTATGAGGCACCAAAACATCTCTGCCTGGATTACGACAATGCTGACCACAGGGCAAGATGTCCCAATGCAATACCTGCTGCCAGAACCCAGCCCTGACTGTGGACAAGCAGCAGGACACTGGAATTGATTGCACCCTTTTGCCTGGACAAGGTCAGTCTTCCATGTCCCTATTTCACAGCAAAAAATCTGTCTTATGGGCCTGATGGTGGAAGAAGATAGATGCTATTCTGACTGGTGCCTCCAACACTATGGAGACCTGGGTGTAGACTGGTCCTGGTCATTTATAGGATTGGAAGCTGCTTGGTCTGCACTCAGATATAGTTTATCGTTCTCAGATCTCTGATAGTACTGATGGCTGGACTAGCTATAACATTGTCAGCTTGGCAGTATCAGACAACCAGATCCTTTTGCAAGGCTATAGCCAGCTTGTTAGCTCATTTTTTAAAAAAAAATGTTCTAAGGTATCAAAATTTAAATAAGTCATAAAGGTTCAAATATAAGTCTAAGAAAGATCTGAGGACATAAAAGCTTCTAAGTTTTGAAGATCTCAGAAAATGTTTTAAGATGACAAATGTTTCAGATTGCTCTCCTGAAATTTCTTAACAAGGAAAATTGTTCCTACAACTATCTAATCTTCAACTTCCTCAGAGACCTAAGAAGAAAATAATATTACCTAGTAAAACAGAAAGTGCAAACAAGTGACTTCAAAAAAAAAAGTGACTTGACAGAAACAGCCAGCTGCCTGAACAGTCACCTGAGGTTTCTCTGCAACATTGGGGCATCATCTTCAGCCTATAGGCTTAGTGTATATGACAGACTCAATTGTGAAGCAGGATGTATGCAAGGTCTACAGCTCAACCTCACATTTTTTGTGAGTATCCCTTATACCAGGTAAACTTGAATTCCACCAGTGTCCTGCCAAGATTCAGGATTTTAAATTCTGGAAATTGCTGGTGTTTTGGAATTCAGCTCAGCTGCCTATATTTGTCAAGAGGCTTGTGGATGGCTTCATGTCAGCATTCAACTAATTCTCCACAATTCCATTCTTCTCAGCTTGTAGGTGGTTTCATCTCTACATCCCATTCTTCTTCACATCCCATTCTTCTCGGCTTGTGGGTGGCTTCATCTCCTTTATTAAATGCCAGTCTACCATTGAGAGGTTAGATTCTGCCATCCTAGTTACTTCAAGAATAACTGTTTCAGCTACTGTTCTACAGCATACCAGAAGCCATCAGCCCACTGCCTATTCAGCTACCTTTCAAGGAATGGGCACTGTACATTTTCCAGATTGTAAAGCTACTTCAATGATGGTGACATATTGTCCTGGCCTCAGAGGACACCTGTGGCCTAAGCTGCAACTGTACTTGTCTTGGCAAGGATCAGTAGTCCTTTGTTTTGTGTCCTGTTCGTCCATTTAGGATAACATATTGTCAGCAGTCGATGCAAGGGCACTTTGTTGACCAGTGGCTAACTTTTGCCACAATAAAAGTTAATTCAATATGCAGTTTCTTTAATGCCCATATCTTCTCTGAAGTAGATTGGTGCTGCCAGGAACAGACATGTCTCATAGTCATAAAAAAATCAAAGTTATTAAAACACTTTAAATGCTATATTCTGTAGATCTCTGAAGGGTTTGAAGATGACCTGTCTATCTAAAATATATCTCTGCTTGACCTTGAAAGCATACCTAATATGACTACAAGTTTGATTGTAATGGCTAAATACCAACTTTTATTTCTTTTTATCTTAATAGTTGGTAATAATAACATTCAAGTATTAGCAAATTGCATTACATTTTTAAGTGAACTATATAGGTACAATATGTTGAATATGGTAGTATTGTGTTCCCCAAAATATTGTGCACCTTAATAAACTTATCTGGGGTCAGAGAACAGATTAAACACAATATTAAACATAGAGTTTAGGCAGTGGCACTCAAACCATTAATCCTAGCATTCCAGAGGCAGATATCCCTCTGGATCTCTGTGAGTTCAAGGCCACATTGGAAACAGCCAGGCATGGTTACACACGCCTTTAATCCCAAGAAAGCAAACCTTTAATCCCGGGGAGTAATGGCAGAAAGAGAAAGATATATAAGGGGAGAAGACCAGAAACTAGAAGCATTTGGCTGGTTAAGCTTTTAGGCTTTGGAGCAGCAGTTCAACTGAGAGCCATTCTGGATGAAGACACAGAAGCTTCCAGTCTGAGGAAAACAGGGTCAGCTGAGAAACTGTCAAGGTGAGAAAGCTGTGGTTTCTTCTGCTTCTCTGATCTTCCAGCATTCACTCCAATAACTGGCCTCAGGTTTTATTTTATTAATAAGACTGTCTAAGATTCCTACTACAGTTGAATAAGATTAGAAATATACATAAAGCATTTTCTGGCAATATCAATCCCAATATATAAAAATCCAATCCAATGTAAAGTATTTAAAACTAGTAGTTATCTTTTAAAAGTATATTAAATAATCTACCTTTTTATCTATATCATATCTATACCCTTTCTTTTTTCTTTTGAGAATAGATTCAATAATCTACCCTTTATTCTATCATTTCTATATCTTTTTTTCAGAATAATTTCAAAAATCTACCTCTTATCTATATCCTCTTTTTCCTTTTCCTTTTTTTCAAATAAGAACCTTAAATCTAATCTCCTTTGTTTAGCCCCTTTTCTGGCCATTAACAACTTGTAACCAACCATCCTAAATAATGACAACATCCCAAACCTGAAACACATTGAAAGACAAAAACCACCCAACCCAACAAACCTCTTAAGAATGTGGGCATGGTGTTCTTAAAATTGCTTCCTGATTTTTGTGGATGAAGGTATCTTTGGGGAATTCTGAAAAGAAAATTTTGGGGTTAATTAATTGTCAAGTCCCAGGAGGGATAGCTATATCATTTGTTGTCCAGTCTCTGCATAATGCAAAAGTGCAGGGCTTATCTCAAGTTCTCAATCAAATAGTCTTTGATGCTGGTTTGTCTCAGCTAGCCATCTCCAGCAGTTTGTACACCAAAGCTTATCTTCTGGAGATGTTGGTCAGCTTAGTGGTATTGTCCAAGTGAATCATTGTTGTTGGGCCCCACCATCTTTCTGGAAACTCCAAATTCACTGTTAGGCCTGGTCATGATTCCCTGCAGAAAACTGATAGAGACTCCAACACAAAAACCTGGATAGGCAGCTAAATGAAACTTTTTTTCCTAGAATTAGTTAGTACTCTATATGACCATTAATATCACAACAAAACATATTAATCTTACAAATTATGATACAAAATTTATACCTTAAGAAAAGTGTAAAAAATAAAAATAGGACCAAAGAACTGAGATTAGTGGCAATAGAATAGTCCCTTAATTTTTTCATTATCTTCTGTCCCCTATCAGAAGATGGCTCTTTCTTCTGGAATGATACAGAGCCATTGCTTTTTCCTTGTAACAACATGCTTGTAGCCTGTAGCTTTGGAGATAGAATTGGCTCACTCAGTCTCTAAACTCAGCTTGGTATATTTGGGAATTTGGGCGTAGCTTCTCATACTGCTTCCTGCTGGATGAGGGTGTTGTATTCTTATGGGGACACAAAGAAACTTCTAGGATTATGGAGTAGTCCATGAGGCTATATTGTCTAAGCCAGTTGCCATGAAACCATTCTGGATGTTGGAATATCTGGGCCATGGTGTCATCAGAGACCTTTCACGGGGTCTTGGCTGGTCAAACCTGATGTATCTTAATCTGGAACAAATCCATAGCTCCTGGCTTTCTGTGGAAACAAAAGCAGAGCCTCCTTTCCAAAGAAACATATCCTTACATCCAACTTTTGAAGTCAAGGTACCTTTAAAATATACATATTGGTTTAACTGAGCAGCCATTACAATCAAATGTCTTTCTGCAGTTAAAAATCCCAAAGACAACACAATGCAGTTTATCTATGTGATATCCACATTATGTGGCTTATTTTTATATTACTTTTACTTTCTTTTTAAAGACTTTATTTTTTAAAGTTATCTATTTCTTTATAAGTGCACATATTACTTTTCTTCTCTCTTTCATGCCTACATATATTGTTACACACATTGTAAACCATTTAGAGGTTTATACCATCTGAATCTGTCTTATTGTTAATCTATTGCTTTAAACTGCAACATTTTCTTCCCACCTCATCTTCCCAACGTGACAGTGATATGTTTGCCAACAGCTCTGGGTCTGGAAGCCATGTGAACTATCAAATCTCAGAAGCAGTGGGTATATGCTTCTATCAAAGCAGCGTGTAGCCCAGAAACCTTTTTTTTTGTTTGTTTGTATTAGCAAATGCTAAATCCACCACGCAGTGTAATGTGTGGCTTGCAGATGCCTCATTCCTGCCATGCTGTAGGTCAAGCCCACATGCCACAAACCTGCCATAGAGTAGCTCAAGCCCACAGGTTGCCTCTAACTTAAGAGAGACAACTAGGAAGCTGCTTTTAGCTCTGTTTTAGAATCTTCTTTCTCAGGTTTTAGGTAGAAACCCTGGCCCCACGTTGGGCACCATTTGTAGCTGGAGTTTTCTCAAGTCTCACCCAGGCCCACAGCTTCTCAGACCCAAATAAATACACAGATTATATTAATTAAAACTCTATGGCCTAATGGCTCAGGCTTCTTGCTAGCTAGATTTTATATCTTAAATTAACCCATAATTCTTATTTTTGTTTAGTCATATGGCTTAGTATCTTTTCCTAGGTCTGCCTTCACATCTTGCTTCCTCTGTGTCTGGCTGGTGACTCCTGACCCAGCCTTCCTGTTCCCAGAATTCTCCTCTCTCTTTGTCATGCCTATACTTCCTGCCTGGCTACTGGCCAATTAGCACTTTATTTATTAACCAATCAGAGCAACACAATCATAGCATACAGAGCGATATCCACAGCAAAGGCCAGCTTTAATTTTTAATTGAACTGGGACTACAAAAAGACCATTAGTGTTAAGTGTCTGTAGGGAAGAGCAGATACAAACATTTATGAAAACTTATTTAATTTTATATGTGATATACAAATAGGCCAATTCACTCATTTTCTTGGGAAATTTTTCTAGATGATTTGTCCTTTACCTTCAGATGTCCTATTTGTCCAGTGTTCTTCAGATTCCTTAGCCTTCATTCTCCTGAATGACAAAAACAAAAACCCTTTCCCAAGACTAACTTTGGGGAGATTCTCATTTGGCAAGTTATATCTGACTAAATGAAAATGCGTGTGTTAATGGTATAAGTTAGTTTAAATTTGATGGTCATGCTGGTTGATGAACTATCACCTCTTCTAATTAAGAGGTCTCTCTTGTTCAAATTGAGCCTTTATCAATTTTGATGGTATCCACAGCTTATCTTCTCCTGTATAAACAAAAGCAAAACCTCACCCCCATTATCACACATATCCTGGTTTCCACTCTGAGGTCAGCACATCCTTAAAGTATATAGGCTAATTTAATTATGTAGTTTTCTCTATTATCCAATGTCTCTCTGCAGCTATTATTCCTTTCTCATGAGCATTGTGAAAATTCAAAGTTAACAGAGCATGTAATCTATTTTTTGTTTTGTTATACCTGTTTATTTAGCATATCCTTTAGAGTTCTGTTTGATCTTTCTATACCTGCTTTACCTGTACAATCATGTGGTATACTCATAATATGCTTCATATTGTAATGAGCAAAAAACAAACAAACAAAAAAAAACCTGTTCCATTTTACCAGAGACAAATGCTGGAACATTGTCAGTTGTAATTTGAGCAGGTATACCCCTTATGGCCATAACTACTAGCAAATGCATGATTACAGAACCAGCTTTTTCAGAACTCAGGGAAGTTATCCATTGAAATCCTGAATAGGTATCAGTGGTGTAGTGTACATATTTCAATTTTCTAAATTCTGCAAAGTGAAACATATCCATCTGCCAGATTTCATTCCTCTGAGTATGCTTTGGGTTACATCTTGCTGGTAGTGGAGTCTGATTGTAAAAAGAACAAATAGGACATTTCCTTACAATTTCCTTAGCTTATTGTCAGGTTATAGAAAAATCCTTTTTTAAACTTTTACTATTGACATGATGTTTTTTTATAAAATCCTGAGGCCTCCACAGCATATTTCCTATCAATAATGTATCAATCTCATCATTACCTTGTTTTAGAGGGCCTGGCAGACCCTGGGATTGTATGTGAGTTATATATAAGGGATGCTTCCTATTCCTGATTATATCTTGTAACTGAACAAATAGTGAAGTGAATTCTGACTCATCAGGGATAAATTCTGCAGTCTTGATATGTAATACCACTCAGCATACTGAGAGTCAGTAACTATGTGGAGATGTTCTGAAAAATCCATTAATACCAACAGAATAGTATACAATTCCAATTTTTGAATAGAATAATAAGGACTTTGAACCACTTTACTTAAATTTTCTGACTTGTAACCTGTCTTTCCTTGTTTGTTTGCATCTATATAAAATGTGCAAGCTATAGATTTGGGTGTTTTCAATACAACGCGAGGCAAAATCCAATCAGCTCTCACTATAAGTTCAATTCTATTGCTTTTGGGATATTTGCTATTAATCTCTCCCAAAAGATTACTGCAAGCTCTTTGCCAAGGTTCACTTTCTGCTCATAACTTGTCAATATCCTCCTTAGTTAAAGGTACAACAATTTCTTCTGGGTCTATTTTTGCTAATTGATGAAGTCTCAATTTTCCTTTTAAAATCAAGTCAGAGATCTTTTCTGCATAAGTTTTTAATTTTTTACTCGGTTTACTTGGTATAAATATCAGTTCCAATGTAATATCTTCCCTCTGCATTAAAATTCCTGTAGGAGAATGCTTAGAGGGTAAAATACCCAGAATGCAATCAAGCTTAAATCCCCATGATCCACATGTCCTTCCTGTACTTTCTTTTTCACTAAGGCCAATTCTCTCTCTGCTTCAGCTGATAATTCTCTTGGACTATTTAAGTCCTTGTCACCTTTGAAGCTTTTGAACAAATTTCTCAGTTCATCATTTTTTATCCCAACAATAGTTCATAGAGGGGAAATATTTCTGAATAATCTTTGAAAGTCTTTGAGAGTTCATAATTGATCTCTCCTAATTTATACTTTTTGGGGTTTAAGTTTTTGTAGACCTATTTCATATCCTAAATAATTAATTGAATTTCCTCTTTGTATCTTTTCAGGGGCAATTTGTAATCCCCAACAAGGCAAAATTTTCTTTATTTCTTAAAACATTCTTTCTAAATTATCTGCATTTGAGTCAGCCAGTAAAATATCATCCATGTAATGATAAATTATAGATTTAGGAAATTTTTTACATATCACTTCCAATGGCTGTTGTAGAAAACATTGGTACGGGTTGGGCTATTCAACATGGCCTATTGGAGAACCCACCATTGATATCTTTTAACAAGCTGAGAATTATTATAAGTAGGCACTGTAAAGGCAAATCTTTCTCTGTCTTTTTCTTGTAAGGGTATTGAAAGGAAACAGTCTTTTACATTGATAACTATAAGAGGTCATCTTTTAGGTAACGGAGTAGGCAAAGGAATTCCAGATTGTAGAGAGCCCATTGGCTGAATTACTTTGTTAATTGCTCTTAAGTCTGTTACCATTCTCCATTTACCAGATTTCTTTTGTTTGTTTATTTGTTTGTTTGTTTGTTTTGTTTTTCGAGACAGGGTTTCCCTGTGTAGCTTTGCACCTCTTCTGGAACTCACTTGGTAGCCCAGGCTGGCCTCGAACTCACAGAGATCTGCCTGGCTCTGCCTACCGAGTGCTGGGATTAAAGGTGTGTGCCACCACTGCCTGGCCAGATTTCTTTTTAATAACAAATACAGGAGAATTCCAAGGGCTGCTTGATTCTTCAATATGCTGAGCATTTAACTAATTTTGTACCAGCCCTTCTAAAGCCTGGAGTTTCTCTCTTTTTAAAGGTCATTGCTGAACCCATGCAGGCTTGTCTGTTAACCATTTTAAAGGTAGAGATGTTGGTGTCTTTGGAAGATCATCAGTTTTTGTGCCCTATTCTTGTACAATGTGGATGGCTGGTGCGTGTTCTTTATAATAATACCACCTAATATTTCTCTCTGAAACATGTGTTAGTTTATGATTTGTTTCTGAGGTCAGAATAATGTTATTCTGAGTATTCCATTGTTGTAATAGATCACAGCCCCATAAGATCATAACTATATTAGACACATATTGCTTTAATATTTCTCTCTGTCCTTGTCGTCCTATACATTAGAGACATCTTACACTCTGTTTCACTTGAGAAAATATTCCAATCCCTACCAGATGAACATTTACCTCCTGAAGAGTCCAATTTGGATGCCAAAATTCTGGTGTAATTCTTGTCACATCCACAACCGTGTCTACTAAACCATCCAAGAGAATGTCATTTACTTGTATTTTTAATTTTGGTCTTTGTTCATTTATGGAAGTTTGCCAAAAAAATTGCTTTGTGGTTTCTCCTGAATTTCCTGTTCTTTCTCCTATAGCTGTTCTATCTCCTTGAACATCCTGGTTTATTACAATGGGCATTTGGATATTTAATTGCTCTGAGAAGGAGATTCTTCTATGATGTCAGGGACAGTCTGAACTAAATTTTCTGTGGGGGCCTGCATGAGGCCCCTCTGGGAGTTTCCCAAGGGCAGAGGCAAAGGATTGCCTTTTATGTCCCTTATTGGTGTACATTTGGTAGTCCAATGTTTACCCTTACTACACCTGCATACTCCAGAAGGGAGGGGCATTCTGTTGCCATTGTTCTTGGAATAAAAATTCTTTCTAGGAATTCCCTGTTTACAGTCCCTTTTCAAATGACCTTGTTTACCACAATGAAAACACCTGACATTATTTTTCCTCAAAGCTTTTCATATAACCTCTCCTATCTACATCTCATCATGGTCATGAGACTCAACAATAATTGTGTCCCTGATCCAATCCTGCAAGCGTGCTGATCTTGTCTTTAGTGGCCTGATTATTCTTTTGCATGCTGCTTTTGCATTCTCATAGATTCAGTTATTATCTGTCTAGCTTCTAAATTTGCTATCATTCTATTTACTCATTAAGGTATTTATTGCTTGTATATATTGTATATAGTTATTGTACTTATTGTATATAGTTTTTTATATTAGTTATAACTTTTTTCCTTTTTTCTTTTTATTAGAAAATAAGGGGTAAATACGGTAATAATTTATTTGTGCTGAAATGTGATTTTATTTGTATGTTAACAAATAAAGTTGCCTGGAGATCAGAGGCCATAGCCATTAAGTCTGGCAGTGGTAGCACACACCCTTAATCCAGTCACATGGCAGGCAGAGTGTCTGTGTGTTTAAGGACACAGTCAAGCATGATGACACACGCCTTTAATCCCAGTACCAACCATAGAGACCTGGAGGTCTGTATAGACAGGCAGGGACAAGAAAGTCATGTGGTTGGGTTTAGAGCCAATGAGAAGGCAGAACAGAAAGCAAATAAAAAGACAGGACACAGGAAGAAGGTCTCTCTCTCTCTCAGGGAAAGCCATGGCAGTGAGTGGTCAGCTAAAGAAAATTGTGGCTCTTGCTCTGATCTCTTAGGCTTTAACTCTGTATTTGGCTCTGTGTTTCTTATTTACTAAGATCATTTAGAATTTCATCTACATACATTTCCCTTTGCTTATACCATTCTTCTTATTTCATTCTACATTATTGGCAGCACTGTATGAAATTATGAATCTTTTTTCTCTTACCCATGATAGCTAAGTGATTCTTCTTAGTTCATCCTTGTAAGTATCATTGAGCCCATTTCTTTATTCCCGTATTTACAGCATCTACCCTCATTCAAGCACCATTTTTCACCTAAACTATTATAATAGCCTTCTACACACTTGTCATGGTCCATCCAACATAATATTAACAGTGTCATAAGTCAAAAGCAGATCTCTTCAAGTTCTCACATAATTAACTACTCAGTCCTCATGTCTCTTCTCCAAGTCTTACTCTGCAGTTATCTTGAATGACGTGCAATGTCTAGTATCCTTTAAGCCAGTGGACAGTGGTTTAAGCTTTTAAACCTGCAGGTTGCAACTCTGAATGGCCCTTTCACAGGGGTTACCTAATACCACCAAAAAACACAGATGCTTACATTATGATTCATAACAGTGGCAAAATTACAGTTATGAATTTTGCAAAGAAAATAATTTTATGATTGGTGGACACCACAACATGAACAACTGTATTAAAGGGTCACAGAATTAGCAAAGTTGAAAACTACTGCTTTAAGCTGTGCCTGATTTTGTGGATTTACACTTGATGCTACCTCTGCTGACCCCACTTCCTCTTATTTGACCTGGCTAACCAAATTCTTCACATTCTTCTACACTGGTATCAAGCATTACCTATAAGAACTATTTACTGTTGCCCAGGATGACCCCAAACTCATGATCCTCCTGCCTCTGCCTCCCTCAGCAAATCCTACTGGCATGTGCCAGCACAACAGGCATCCATAGAGCCCCCATAGGACTGGACTAGGCCCTCTGGATATGGAAGACAGTTGTTTAGCTTGAACTGTTTGAGGAGCACCCAGGCAGGGGGATCGAGATCTGTCCCTGGTACATGGGCAGGCTTTTGGGAACCCAGTGCCTGTGATGTGACACCATGCACAGCCTTGGTGCAGTGGTGAGGAGTTTGGACCTGCCTACGCTCAGTGTGCCGGGCTTTGCTGACTCCCCATGGGAGACCTCGATTTTGGAGATGTGGGTATGCAGAGTGGCTCAGGAAAGAGGGCTGGGGGTGGGAGGAGGGAGAAGGGGGGATCTGTGGGAGGTATGTAGAGTGAGTAGGAAATTTCTTAATAAAGAAAAAGGAAGAGGAAAAAATTAAAAATTAAGAACTATTTAGTGATGCCATTTGCTTAGCTAGCTTCTGTGCGTATTCCTAGCAGTGATCTCACTGTGATAACTTGCATGCTTGACTTTCATTCTTTTCTATGTACTTAGTAAGACTAGGGTCTCCAGCTCAGTAGGAACTTAAACATAAACACTTTACTTAGCTTATTTGTCAATTGATGAAAGTTGACCAGCTCATAGATTCAAACACAGAAATCTAGTAACAGGGCCTTAGTATTTGTTCAAAAATGTTTTGTTGATCCCTTGCTCCTATCTTAGAGCCTGGAAAATAGTGAAGAACACATAGTCTTTTCCCTCAAGGAGCACTTCAGTCCAGTAGAAATGAGAAAAAGAATGCGACTCTGGCAGGAACACAATCTGATGTAGTGAAAGAAGCACAAAATGCTTAACAAGTACTAATAATTCTTAAATGGATCAAAGGAGAATAGAGTACTGTGTAACTGATTTTTCCAACCTTTAATTCTCTTTTCTAAAAATATTTCCTGACTACACATATTTGGAAAGAAAAATGTTTTCTAAAAGCACTCACTACCAAGAAGCCAAAAGCAATTTTGAATAGAATGTATTAACTACAACAAGATTCATTGTCCAAGAGACAGGGTTGAGGCAGGGATATCAGGAGAAAACACAAAAGAAAGAAAATGGTGTCGTTTGGTTCCCTGAATACAAATTCCAGCTCCTTGATTGGATTCATATGGTTCTCTAATGATACAATTTAAATTTTGGAAAGTATATGATTTGAAGGAAGGTGTTTTCCATTGAGTCTAAGTGCTTGTTATAAGTTAAATACTGCTTAGTCTTCAACTTGCCCAAAGTTCTCACAATGGCCCCCAACTCCAAGCCTCCATAATATTGCACAGATTAAATGAGAAAGGTTTATATCTCTAACCAAATAATAAGAACTTAGTAACTATTGGATACCACCATTAATATTAGCACAGATTGTATTTTTCATGTATCGAATAGAATGTGTTTTAAAAAAAACTTCTATCACAGGCTATGAGAAATGAACCAACAAGCCTGTACAAAGTACAACATCTTAGAAACACAGGAACTTAACTGATGATATTAGTTTAGTTACAGGTAAGAGCTATGTCTAGGAAAAGTTTCCCTGGAAGGACCTTGTTCTATGTACAATAGAGTCTGGTAATAGAGCCAAAGTATCTCAGAGGTGAAGAGATGACCTTGTACTGAACCACATTATTTTGAATATGCTTCTTAGAAGAGTTACAGAGCTGCAAAGCCTCAATACATTATGGACTAGAAGATAGTTAAGATAAAAACCTCTATAGAAATTTTATATTTAATGTGGATCTGAATGTTCAGGAAGAAAGACTCTATATTAACTGTGAGTGTCTTTTGTGAAGTTCTACAAATGGAGGTTTCTAGAAGAGACATCATTCTGTGACTCAAGTGCTTCTCTGGCCATAGGAGATTTTATATGGGTCTTCATCTCTCGATCCGACATGTTCCCAAAACAGAGTATTCTTCCCAGGGATTTGCCAAAGGAAGAGAAGGAAAGGAGTTGAGAGGTAGTCTCATTCCACTGCCAAGTGTAGCCTGGAACTCATAGTAATTCTTCTGTATCTACATACAAAGTACTACAATTATAGGTGTGCTCCACCATACCCATCATCCAAAGATATTTTAGATCCTACATTCACCTTTATTCTCAAGACCCTTGGATAAGGCTATCTTTTGAGAAGAATCTTATTGAGCACATATTACTCCTGCTTCCAAGTAAAGCATTTTCATACACAGAGATTTCAATGCATATAATTCATGCTACTCAATGGCCAAATCTTGTAAAGTAAATGCAAAGACAGAATACAAGAACCTATAGCACTTCTCCCTACAAACTTTGTAGACCATCATGGTAGGCATATAAGTGCCACCATTAGGGTCTTTTATAGACAAGTTTGCAGTTCAAGTGAAATGAGTACACTGAAGTAAAATCCTATGGCTATTTTTCTTTTAAAAATCCACATCACTTTTTAAAGTGAGACTGAACTTCCTAGGTAGCCCAAAGATAATGCCTTAAAAGAAAAGAATGATGATTTCTGACCAGCACATGTTTCCTTTAATGGGAAACCCTTGCTTCAAGGCTCAATTTTAGAATGCCTAAGAGTTTATCAGATACACATTGAGTAGGAGATGCTCCTTAACAAGTCCTGTCCCATTTATTCTTCATGGATGCTCCCCTGTAGTATTATGCAGGCCAATAAACTTTTCTGGGGTCAGAAACAAGATGTCCACAATATTAAACATGAGGATAGGGAGTGGTAGCACACACCTTTAATCCTAGCATTTCAGAGACAGAAATACCTCTGGATCTCTGAATTCAAGACCACATTAGAAACAGCCGGGCATGGTGACACACGCCTTTAATCCCAGAAAGTGAGCCTGTAATCCCAGGGAGGGGGGGCAGAAAGAGAAAGATTATATAAGGTGTGAAGACCAGAAGCTAGAAGCATTTGGCTGGTTCAGCATTTGGCTGGTTAAGCATTCAAGCTTTCAAGCAGCAGTTCAGCTTCGATGAGGATTCAGAAGCTTGCAGTCTGAGGAAACAAGACCAGCTGAGGAAATGGTAAGGTGAGGTAGCTGTGGCTTTTTCTGCTTCTTTGATCTTCCAGCATTCACTCCAATAACTGGCCTCAGGTTTGATTTTATTAATTAGACTCTTTAAGATTCATGCTACACTCCCCATAAAATTTCTTGCACTCTTACATCTCTATAGCTTAGTGCCTGGTCCTTGGAGTCCTCATATGATTCAATCATGTATTTTCAATGTAACTAAATTCACAAGAAACTGATGTCTTCATTGACCTTGCCTCTACACCCACCTCTACCTCTAAATGAGCCCATCACCAGCCAAGGTGATTGCACAAGAAAAATAGCGAAAGCTTAAAAAAAATGTATTTCTGTACTAATTACTATACTCAGCCAATTTGTGTTTTTTGAAGTATTTTTAAAATTCCATTATTTAGGCATTGTTGGTAGGACAGATGGTTAACAAAGTGAAACCTCCAGGGAGCCTAAAATTGAGGCTGTCTACAAAAAAGCAATACGGAGAATGCAACACTAAGAAATGGATTCTGCATACAAAACTGTGCTTTTTATCTTGTATAATATCAGCAATTCCAATGGATTTTCAGGCTCCAGCTCAGCATTATGTCCTAGAAGAGTATCTTAGTCTAGGAGGCTGTTATCAGTAGCTGCATTCTCTACTGCAGAGTCTATAGAATGACCATTCTATATAAAAACAAAACAATGAAATGAACATATAAAATGTGCAGTTAACCCAAAAAATGTGATATCCCTAGATTTCATCATGTCTGCTAGGTCCAAAGGCCTTCCAAAATATCATCAGTGATAAATGGAGCCCTCTAGACCACAGGAAGTCAAAATTTTTCTAGCCTCCCTATTGGTTTATTCGGTTTGTTTTTTTACTTACAGTCTTACTCTAAAAGAAACATTCAGTTCAGCAATATGTGAGCAACCTGGCTGTCATATCTGTTAAATTATTGATCATCAGGATTGATTTGGTTGGTCTAGGTTGATCTTGCTCCCCCAGCACTCCATACGTATCCCTCTAGAAGCTGTACACTTGGTGGAAAAAGACAACCTAGGAGAAGGAGGGGGAGCATTAATACTGTTATTATCATTAATTTGTTAATGAGGTGTACTCCCAGGCTAGAATAGCCAAACAAGGTCTCAAGAAGCTTGCAGTTATGGTAAAAGAGGGAGAGCTTCTAGGGTTAGATGAACCTAATTGTTCAAGTCATGTATAGGCAACATATTACAGCAATAACAAGATAAGGAATTTGGTGACATTAAACTGCACATACTGTGTTTCATTAGATTTTACTTAAGACCCTCTTCTACCTCCCATCAAAGATGCTAGACATGAGTCACCCATAGCTTTAGGAGAAGATGTCAAAGATAACTGGAGAATAAAGGTGTCAAAATCTTGATAACTGAGTGTTTAATAAACCAGAGGTTCAGGTGTAAGACAGAGAAGATTTGGGAGCATTTATAACCTAGTTTTCTCTTTCTGTCCCAGATTCCACAAAGTGAGGAGAAAAATGGAGAAAGACTGTGGAGAAAAGAGTGAAGTCAGATGGAGTAAGAAAGAAGCTTCACTAAAAGAACTCCATCAAAGCCTGTGAAATGGCTAGGTGGGTAAGCTTGTCACCAAGCCAGATGACTAAAGTTGGATCCTTGGAGCCTACATGGTAGAATGAGAGAACTAACTCCCCCAATTTGTCATCTGACTTCTACATACACATGGTGGAAAACACTTATGTACAACATGCCCACACACATATACACACAAAAAACCCTTTTAAAATACCTATAGTATCCAGCAACAGACAGCTATATGTGATGAAGTCAATTGATCAAGTATGCAAATCAAAAAATGCCTGACCTTAACAGATCAGTACTCTAGCTTATTCTTAAACTCTTCAATGCTTGGACATAGTGAAATGGGAAAGAAATAACTCTCCTCCACTGCTGGTGGGAATGCAAGCTTGTATAGCCACTTTGGAAATCAATATGGAGCTTCCTTAGAAAATTGGGAATCCATCTCCCCCAAGACACAGCTGTAGCACTCTTGGGCATATACCCAAGGAATGCTCAATCATACCACAAGGGCATTTGCTCAGCAATGTTTATATCAGCATTGCTTGTAATAGCCAGAACCTAGAAACAATCTAGATGCAATTGAACTGAAGAATAGATAAAGAAAATATGATACATATACACAATGGAGTACTACTCAGCAGAGAAAAACAATAACATCATGAGGTTTGCAGGCAAATGGATGGATCTAGAAAAAATCATCCTGAGTGAGGTAACCCAGACTCAGAAGGACAAACATGATATATACTCACTCATGGGAGGATACTAGATGTAAAACAAAGATGACTAGACTGCTACACAACTCCAGAGAGGCTACCTAGAAAACAGGACCCTAGGAAAGACCCAAGGGTCACCCAATGACAGAGAAATGGATGAGATCTACATGAACAACCTGGATGACAGTGGGAGTAATGAAGGGCAAGATTTGAGGGAAAGAAAGCTAAGGGGAGCAGGAGATCCCAGCTGGATCAAGAACAGAAAGGGAGAACAAGGAATAATAGACCATGATAAATGAAGACCACATGAGAACAGGAATAGGCAGAGTGCTCGAGAGGTCCCCAGAAATCCACAATGATACATCCTCTGTAGACTGCTGGCAATGGTCGAGAGAAAGCCTGATCTGACCTAGTCTGGTGATCAGATGACTAAACACCCTAACTGCCGTGCTGGAACTCTCATCCAATAACTGATGGAAGTGGATGCAGAGATCCTCAGCCAGGCCCCAGGTGGAGCTCCAGGAGTCCAGTTGTTGAGAAAGAGGAGGGACTGTAAGAGTGTGAATTGTTGAGACCAAGATTGGAGAGGCACAGGGACAAATAGCCAAACAAATGGAAGCACATGAATTATGAACCAAAGGCTGTGGATCCCCCAGCTGGATCAGGCCCTCTGGATAAGTGAGACAATTGAATAGCTTGAACTGTTTGGGAGGCACCCAGTCTGTGGGACCAGGGTCTGTCCTTAGTGCATGAGCTGGCTGTTTGGAACCTTGGGCTTACACAGGGACACATGCTCAGCCTGGAAGGAGGGGACTGGACCTGCCTGTACTGAATCTACCAGGTTTAAATGAATCCCCAGGGGAGTCTTGGCCCTGGAGGAGATGGGAATGGAGGGGAGGGGATTGGAGGAAGGAGGGGATAGGAGGGGAGATGACAGGGGAAGCCATGGCTGATGTGTAAAATTGAAACACAAATATAATTTTAAAAAGTTTAAAAAATAAAAAATAATAAAAGAATGATTAAATATAAATTGCTACAAATTCACTTTAAATCTCAATTGGCCATTGTTGTGGAGGTAAGTACCCCCAATCTCAATCTATTGGAATTGTTATATCATGTTTCTTCCATTCCCTGAAGTAACTCTGGTTGGACAACATGAAGTCATCTGTTATAGACTTTGTCCATTAAAACTTGGTTTTGAAAATAACCACTTCTATTTACATACTTGATACCTGCAATTTTCCAGATTCACTTTTAAATTTGTTGTGGTCTCACATATTAGAGTCTCAACAGAAAACATGTAACATCCTCAGACTGGATAATTTAAGAAGTATTTAGTTGGAAAAGAATTTACTGAGATGGGGTCAGGATTTAAGAAAATCAATAAGGTACCCTGGGAATGGAAACTTATTATTCTTTTGTCTGAAGGGGCAAGAGAAAATAGCAGTCCCCAGAACACAGAAGATGATGGAGAGAGGGACAATCAGATAGGATCTGTGCTGTGGAGCACAACAGATCCATGGTGAGCTAGCACAGGTCAAGCCAGAGAAATCCTAGTTTTTTACTTCACTCTCCTACAAACTCTATACCACACAATGGTCTCCTATTCAGAATGGTCTTTTGGTTGAATCCAACTGCAACAAAAAGACCAAATGGACCAAGTGAAGCAATCACTGCATGTTAGAGAAAGTGAAGACCTACAGAACCAGTGGAAAGCAGTCAGGGCAAAAACTTGATATTAGTTGTAAATACTTCCTGGAACTTCCTAGAGAGTCTTGCACCCTAAAGAGTCTACCAGTTGATTATCCAATACTAGATGGCCAGTCCTGAAACCATATACATACAAGTAATGTTATATGGGATAAACAGGTTGTATTTATATATTTAGGAGTGTGTGTTCTCTCTCTCTCTCTCTCTCTCTCTCTCTCTCTCTCTCTCTCTCTGTCTCTGTGTGTGTGTGTGTGTGTGTGTGTGTGTGTGTGTGTGTGTAACAACAATTAAAGAAAAAAAGGAAATGAAATTGAGAGGGAGATGGGGCTACATGGGAGCAACTGGAGGGAAGAAAGGGAATATGGAAATTATGTAATTATATTTTGCTGTGGGATGATCTTTCTGTATGCTGTGACTATGTGCTGCTACCATTAATTAATAAAGAAGCTATTCTGGCCTATGGCAAGGCAGAATAGAGCCAAGCAGAAAATCAAAGCAGAGAGACAAGGAGAAGAAAGGCAGTGTCAGGGAGGCACCATCCAGTTGCCCAATGAGCAACATGCCAGCAGATCAGTAATGCCATGGCCACATGACAATACATATATTAATAGAAATGGGTTAATTTAAGAAGAAAGAGCTAGTTAATAATAAGCCTGAGCCATAGACAAAACAGTTTGTAATTAATACTAAGCCTCTGAGTGATTATTTTACAAAAAGGCTGCTGCCCAGGTGAACCAGGTAGGACCTGGTGGGATGGAGAGATTTCAATCTACAATATTTTAATTTTAAAAACAAGGAATTTAAAAATAAATAAAAGAATTTTGATTATATACCCATAAACTTTCACAACAAAAAGAAGTCACAAGTAAATATAATTTGATTTTGCCCATTTCAAGGGATTCCACAACTCTGGTGAGTACTTTATAGTGTACTTGGAAGTTACATTGATTCAAACTTAAGCCCTAGTTCTAGTAAGCTGTTCATAGGATACACATATTTTTGTGATTTGTAGTTCCTTAACTGTTTTTCTATCACATTCCAGTAACTTAGAGATCTCAGAGCAAAGCTGATATCTTTACTTAACTAGAAGTGAGCCAATTATGCTCGTACTTTACTAGGGTCAGCTCAGTCTGAGCTACAGTACAGAGTCTGAGTAGCAGAGCTGTAGGAGAAGCAAGCATAATATGTAAGGCTGGCCATGTGATAGTGGGTTGCTTAGCAACGCTGGCTGGGAGGCTTTCCTTCCAGAGCTTCTTAACAGAGCAGCAGAAAGACATGAAGAGGAGGGGGAAATGGAGAAACAGAAAGGGTGACAGTAAAATATGGAGTCAGACAAAGGCAAGTAAAGAGGAAGGCTCATAAGCAATAAAAGAAGAGAGAATAGAAACAAATGTAAAGAAGGAGAAATGGGAAGAGGATCAGAGATCTGGCAGAGAGATGAGCTCAGTTGAAGAAGGGAAGCAAAGGCTGAACAGAGAGCCATCCAGAGAAGAGAGAGTGGTTGATGGAGGAAGGGAGTTGATAGCAGGAGTGGCCTCTCCTCCATGACCCCCTCACTGATTGCTGCTACCCAAAGAAAGTAGCCCAATTTCATCTCATAATGGTCATTTTGTCTTATACATCAAATCATCAGTAGTATCAGCAAACCAGGAATTCTTTATTGAGCAATACTGGGTTCACAGCACTGCCTAGCCCAGCAAAGATCCTCTTATATAATAACCACAGTGATGACTCAGCCCTGGAGCACAGCTCTTTACAGATGATATCTCTTGGGACCCTTGCTGCAGCTCTGTGAGAGGTAGGCAATACAGGAATCAGCATGACTTTAATTCTACACATGAAGAAACTGAGGCTTTAAGAACAGGAGTGGTGCACAGGAGACTTCTTGGTAAGGTGAGGTCCAGTGATTATACCTGGGGCTCTGGGGCACATCACAAGGGCTGTGGCTCGAGTGCCAGGACTTGACAGTGGCACACTAAGTGTGATGGACCTGCAGACAGGAAAGACAGGCTCAGCCACCTACTGAGGTGGAGGCTGAAGAGCTATTACAAAGTCTCAAGCCAGCAGGAGGCATCTTCTCTCATATTATTTCCCCCATAATGTGCAAATGTGTGCATCTGTGCCTCCCTGAGCAGAGTTTAATTGGCCCAGGTGTGCAGTCAGCTTCTAGAAACTTCATGAGATATTGCTGGCACTCATCATAAGGAAAACCTTGCCTCTCTAATTTCAGAACAATCATTAGTGCTTGAAAAAGACCTCTTTGACAGGATAAAGGATATTCAGGAGGTAAGAACAATTTGTTTTGAGGACCATAGGGGCTGCACAATCAGTCAGAGAAGAGTTGACAGCTGAGTACAAGGGAACAGGTGAGTGGTTCCTCTTCCTTCTCATGTGTCTCCAGTGCATGAAGGGTGGGATGGAGTAGAAATGAGCTCAAGTCCTCTGTGTAGCACCAATCTTCGCTCCTGCTAGTATCCCTCCATCCCACTGTCTGGTCCACCCTGTATTTGCTGACAGAATAAATTCCAAAATATGCAGTTCACATGCTCGGCAACCCTAAATGATTTTTCTGTTCATTATAGGATTTGTCTTATCTCCCTGGCATGAAAGAGTCACCCAATGTTGCATAAACTTCCCTTTTCAGCTTAATATCTGCACATAAATGAATTTAAGCCCAAGCATCCAACAAACTGAGCTACTTTTTGACTCTCAAACACACTTCATTCCCATTTATGTCTTTTTTCTAGATATACCATCTCTCCCAATTTCCAATCAAAGGATATTCTCCACAGAACAATTGGTCAACATGGCTAAACTATTACATTTCTCGAATTTCTCTTTCCCTCATGTCATCTTAAGCCACATGAGTGATTCTTGTGGAAGATTTAGAAGTGATGAAGAAAGCAATGACCAATGTTACCTATCTGTTAACTCAACATTTGCCACTACCTCCCCTGCAGACATATACTTCTAACATTATTTCTATAATTATGTGGTTTATTTTCAAAATATATACATCTTTCACCTTATAAAGTGTATCATCAGCATAAAGAACATTTTCTAGATACGCAGACCCTAAGATTATGTCAAGTTCTAACATCCAGCATAGCAAGATGTATGATTCTGTATGGAATTTCCTTAAACTCTGGAAGAGTGAAAGTCTTGGGCTGAAAGGAGGTGTTCTGGACCCTAACTGCAACTCTGTGGCTGGGGAGCTGGAGGAATTGGACCAAGGAACATCCTCTTTCTGAGACCTTGAGAGGGAAAGAAGATGTTTCTAGGGGAATGGGAGGTGGGAAGAGAGAGAGTAGTAGAATATATGTGACATCAAAGCAAAATGAGGGAAAGCACCTATGGAGGAGGGGAGTTGGGGAAGAGGGATGAAGAAAAAGTTTCCCCTTCTGTTTTTTGTTTGTTTTTTAGTTTAGTATACAAATGAATGGGTTTCACTGGGGGCACTTTCACACCTGAATTTATTATATTTTGTATTTCTTCATCTCTCTTCCCCAACTGCTAGAAAATTTTTATTTTCACACTTAGAAATTATGTTCTCAGTGAGAATTTCAATACTTCCTCATGCATCTTCTAGGGAAAGGTTGACTTCTCTACACAGTCCATTCTAAGATGTTCTCTAGGACCATGACTCAATCTTTTCAAGGGACTGGGTTGAAAATCTGTCTTTCATTCCTCTGCCCTTAGAGTGGAACTGGGAGAATAAAAGGGAGGTGAGATAGTGGAATGATCAAAAGCAGCTTTTCATGGGAGTCAAGAAACACATGACAATACTAAAGTTAGACATGAAGAATCACTTTTATTCTAAGCTACCTATTTTCAGATGTTTACATAATAAAAATAAACACGTATTTTAGAAATCTAAGAAGTCAGAATTCTCAGACAATGGAGTTTTGTTAAGCATGCACATACCATTCTTGTACAGAAGATATAGTCCAATACTATGACTTACATATCTTACAGTAAGATTGATTTTGGAGTGTGAAATTTAACTTTTTAAATCTAAGCAATGGATCATGTTTGTTTATTTGTTAGATAATATGGAGCCACTGAACTCATTTCCAAACTTTTAAGCTAAAATTCCTACTGGACACTCATATGTTGGAAAGTTGGTTGCCAGCTGATCTAGCTTTTAGAAAGAAATTGAGTCATGAGTCCTCTAACTTCATCAATGAATTAACTCACTAATGGATTCATAACTGTTGTTTTTTTTACTCTTTACTCTTTTGGCTCTTTGCTCTTTTGGGTGGCCCAACATACAGCTCCCAAATAAATCACACATGGGAGGCTTATTATTAATTATAAATACCATGAGTTAGCTTGGCTTGCTTTTATCCAACTTTTATCCCATCTACCTTTTGCATCTGGGCTTTTAAATTTTTCATTTCTAGATATCTTTTCTTTCCATCTTATTCTGTGTCTGGCTGTGTGGCTGGGCGGTTGGCCCCTGGAGACCTCCTCTCCTCCTTTTCACGTTCCTTGATCTTTTCTTCTCTTTTTCTCCTTTTATTTGTTCTTTCTGTCTGCCAGGCCCACCTATCCTTTCTCCTGACTTGCTATTGGCCATTCAGCTCTTTATTAGACCATCAGGTGTTTTAGACAGGCACAGTAACACAGCTTCACAGAGTTAAACAAATGCAACATAAAAGAATGCAACACATCTTTGCATCATTAAACATATGTTCCACAACATAAACAAATATAACACACCTTAAAATAATATTCCACAACACACAATATGATAGTATTATGAGGTGATACAAATATTATGAAGTAGAACCTGATTGGTTGAATTAAGTCACTGTTGGTATATCTTTAAAGGGTTTATCTTGTTCTTGGACACTTCCTGCCTCATCTCTGCTCCCTATCCATGATGAGGTGAGTAGCTTCTTCATCCACATGCTCCCACTGTATTCTTTATCCTCATTTTTGGCCAAAGCAATGGAGTCAATTAACCATGCACTGAAACTATGAACCAAAATATCCTCTGTCCCTTAATATGTTTTCTCAGGTATTACACCACAGCAACCAAAACTTAATGAACACAAGAATCTATGTATAAATCTATGTATGAGTTTCAAACCATTATCCCATCCACTCAAGAGGTACATACAAATTTGTTCCTCTCTTGTCCTCATCCAACATCCTTAATTTATTGATTTTAGTGCCCACTAGTCTCACAACCTAAACTTAAATTTGATCATTGTATTACAAGTTCTATAATACAGAGAAAACATATAGAGGATCAGAAACACCAGAACATTACTGAATCTCCTTGAATCTGAAACATGGCTACAGAGAGAGGTAGATAGCGCAAAAATTCACAGGTGTATAACAGGTAAAATGCACAATTACTGAAATTTAGATTTCCAAAAGAAATAAAGGAGCCTAGTACTGGGTACTATGCAATACAGTAGGAAAAGAAGGAAATCCCCCTCAGTAGAATTGGCAGTAAAGGTAGAAAGGAAAGCCTTGGTGAACATCAGGGATGTAGATTTTGTCAATCTGTAAAACTACAGTTTAAGGTGAGAGATATGCTGTCAGCACTGTAAAATGAGAGGCCTAGGAAAGGTGAAGTATTCCATATTCCATTGTCTCAGCAAGGACAAAATATTGACTGCTCTTCTTTGCACTCTGTTTGTTCTCTTTTTAGTCCCTATACTATTATCTTTCATTCCTTTATCCTTTATCTTTTATTTCTCTTATCTTCAAAGATATATCTACCTAACAGATGCACAAATAAGAGTGAAGAAACCCAGAAACGTGACAAACTAAGGCAATATGATTCCTTAAAAAGTGCTTACTGCTTCAATAGCAAAACCAAATTATATGAAAATAGGGGCTGGTGTAGTAGGAATCTTAACAGGTCTTATTAATAAAATCAAACCTGAGGCCAATTATTGGGGTGAATACTGAAAGATCAGAGAAGCAGAACAAGCCACAGTTTCCTCACCTCGCCAGTTCCTCATCTGATCCTGTTTCCTCAGACTGGAAGCTTCTGAGTCCTCATCCAAATGGATCTCTGCTGAACTGTGTAGTTCCAAAGCCTAAAAGCTTAACCAGCCAAAATGCTTAACTAGCTCTGGTGTCTGGTTTTCAGGCCTTATATATCTTTCTGTTCTCTGCCTTCACTCCCTGAGATTAAAGGCTCTCTTTCTGGGATTAAAGGTGTGAGTCACCATGCCTGGGTGTTTCCAATGTGGCCTTGAACTCACAGAGATCTGACTGGCTCTGCCTCCTGAGTGCTGGGATTAAAGTCGTATGCTACCACTGCCTATCCTCATGTTTAATATTGTGGCTGTCCTATTCTCTGACCCCAGATAAGTTTATTTTGGGGAACACACAATATTTTGGGGAACATAATACCACCACAGGCTGGGCAGATGGCACTGTTGCTGTGGATATCGCTCTGTGTAAATAAAGTTCTGATTGGCCAGTGGCCAGGCAGGAAGTATAGGTGGGACAAGAGAGAAGAGAATTCTGGGAAGTAGAAGGCTGGGGAGAGACACCACCAGCCGCCGCCATGAAAAGCAACATGTAAAGACACTGGTAAGCCACAAGCCATGTGGCAAAGTATAGACTAACAGAAATTGGTTAATTTAAGATAGAAGAAGCAGATAACAGGAAGCCTGCCATGGCCATACAGTTTCTAAACAATGTAAGTTTCTGTGTGCTTTCTTGGTTGGGTCTGAACGACTGTGGCACTGGCGGGTAAGAGAGATTTGTCCTGACTGGGCCAGGCAGGAAAACTCTAGCTACACACTGTGGATAAAGTGTTTGCTTCATGGGTCTGAGGACCTGAGTTTGGATATCCAGAATACAAATAAAAGCTGAGCATGGAAGTAGGTACTACAGCACTGGGAAGCAGAGACAAGAGGACCATAGAGACTTGAAATGCCAGACAAAAATTTCAAAAGCCAAATTTTTAAAAATTATATTAAAGTAGATAAACAAATTAATAAAGTGAAGCAAAAACAAGACTTCAATAAGAAATTCACCAAAGAGCTAGAGACTGAAAATTTGAAATCTTGGAAATTAAAAACTCAATAAATCAAATTTAAAGTTTAAGTGATAATCACCAATAAAATAGATGAGTCAGAAGAAATAATAACGATCTGGCCCAGAGGTCCCATCTGGAAGAGGTGAGTGTCTGGGGTCATACCAAGGAAGGCCTGCCCCTAGGTCCCATGCCTGGGCACCAGCTATTCCTGGAAAAGACCTGCCCAACTTGGCCCCAGTTTCCAACCATCTGGCATGGCCCCCACGGGAAGGTTCCTCTTCTCCAAGAACCCCCAGCAGACCCTGCAATCTACACTCCCTGCCCATACACCCATACACCCAAGACCCCCACTACTTCCTGAGACTTAGTGATCAGCCCCCAGCTCCCATCTGGCCCAGAGCTCCAATCTGGCCTAGAGAGCTCCCATCTGGCCCAGAGAGCTCCCATATGGCCCAGAGAGCTCTCATCAGGCCCAGAGAACTCCCATCTAGCCCTGAGAGCTCCCATACTCCCACCAAGCCCAGAGAAAGAGAGGGCTCTCATTGGACAAAGAGCCAGCATTGGACCAAGAGTAAACTCAGGAGACAGGGAATCTGCCAGCCCTGATTAGACCAAGAGTGGTTTTCTGAGAAGCAGAATCTTCCACCTCTCATTGGACCAAGAGAGGCTTCCTGAAACACAGAATCTGTCAGCTCTGACTAGACTAAGAGCCCTGATAAGACCAAGAATAAATCCATAAGGAGATGAGCAGACATCAAGGCAGAAGTACATACATCAAAATAAAGAGCAATAGAGCATCACCAGAACCTAGCCTTCCTCCAACAGCAAGACCTGAACATCACAAAATGGAAGAAGCAGAAGGAAGCAACCTTAAGAATAACATCATAAAGATGCTAGAGGCTTTTAAAGAAGAAATAAAAAATGAAATTGAGGAAAAGATAAACAAAAACATGGAGGAAATCAATAAAGAACTGTAGCAGGAATCTTAAAAGTTCTTATTAATAAAATCAAACCCGAGGCCAGTTATTAGGGTGACTGCTGGAAGATCAGAGACACAGAACAAGCCACAGCTACCTCACCTTACCAGTTCCTCAGCAGGTCTTGTTTCCTCAGAGTGCAAGCTTCTGAGTCATCATCCAAATGAATCTCAGCTGAACTGTGCTGCTCCAAAGCCTATAAGCTTAACCAGCCAAATGCTGCTAGTTTCTGGTCTTCATGCTTTATATAATCTTTCTCCTTCTGCCCTCACTCCCTGGGATTAAAGGCTCACTTTCTGGGATTAAAGGCATGTGTCACTATGCCTAGCTATATCCAATGTGGCCTTGAACTCACAGAGATCCGCCTGGTTCTGCCTCCCAGTGCTAGGATTAAAGGCATAATGCTACCACTGCCTATCCTCATGTTTAATATTGTGAACGTCCTGTTTGCTGACTCCAGATAAGTTTATTAGCCTGCACAATATTTTGGGGAACACAATACCACCACAAATAACATGAAAAGTCAAAAAAATGGGAAGAACACTTAAAAAAAAACTAGATGAAAAGACAAATAAAGCAGAAGAAAACAATAAATTCCTGAAAGAAAACCATGAAAAAGCAATGAAAGAGGTGAGGGAAACAGTCCAAGACCTGAAAAGGGAAATAGAAACAATGAGGAAGACACAAACAGAGGGAATGCTGGAAATAGAAAATCTGAGTAAATGAACAGGAAACACAGATGCAAGCATAACCAACAGAATATAAGAGATGGAAGAGAGGATCTCTGGTGTAGAGGACACAATAGAAGAAATGGATTCCTCAGTCAAAGAAAATATCAATGCCAAAAAAATTATAACACAAAATGTCAAAGAAATCTGGGACACCATGCAAAAACTAAACCTAAGAATAATAGGGATAGAGGAAGGAGAAAAATACCAACTCAAAGGCACAGAAAACATATTCAACAAGATCATAGATGAAAACTTTCCCAACTTAAAGGAGGAAATGCCTATGAAGATACAAGAAGCCTATAGAACAAAAAACAGACTAGACCCCCCCCAAAAAAAGTACCCCTCATAACATAATAATTAAAGAACAAAACCTACAGAATAAAGAAAGAATATTAAGAGCAGCAAAGGAAAAAGTTCAAGTGACTTATAAAGGCAAACCTATCAGAATAACACCGATTTCTCAATGGAGACTTTGAAAGCCAGAAGGACCTGGACAGATATAATGCAGACACTAAGAGACCATGGATGCCAGCCTATTGGTATATCACATAACATTTTTAAGTCTTCCTAAATATTTTTTCTACTCTTCTCTAAAGACACTTAACACAAATGGTCTTTTTATAGTCCCAGTTCAATTAAAAATTAAAGCTGGCTTCGGAGTTGGAGAATGGCTCTCTCCTTCTTTAAACCCAAGCATGTTGTTAAAAGAAAATACAAACTCTCTGTATCATTCCAGAAGAAAGAGCCATCTTCTAATATGGGACAGAAGAAAATGATTAAAAAATTAAGAGACTATTCTATTGCTATGAATCTCAATTCTTTGGTTCTATTTTGATTCTTTAAACTTTTCTTAAGGTTTGAATTTTATATCAAAATTTATAAGATTAATATATGTATATATTTTAAACTTTTGTTATGATATTAATGGTAATATAGAGTACTGAATAATTTTAGAAAAAAAAGGCTTCAATTAGCTAGCTGCCTATACATGTTTTTGTGTTTAAGTCTCTTATCAGTTTTCTGCGGGGAATCACAACCAGTCCTAACATTGAATTTGAAGTCTCCAGAAAGATGATGGGACCCCACAAGGATGATTTCACATGGACAATAATAATACCACTAAGCTGACAAACATCACCCACAGATCAGCTTTGGATCACAAACTGCTAAGAACAATTTCAAGATGGCTAGCTGAGATGATCCATTTTCACAGACTACTTGAACAAGGACTTGAGATAAGCCCTGAACTTTAGAATTATGCAGTCTAGACAACAAACAATACAGCTATCTTTCCTAGGACTTGACAATTAACCCCAAATTTTTCTTTACAGAATCCCCTAAAGATGTCTTCACCCACAACCAGCCAGAAACAATTTTAAGAACATAGCGCCCACATTCCCAAAGAGGTGGTGTGTGGTGGGTGGTTTTTGCACTTTCAATGGGTTTTGCATTTGGGATAATTTTCATTGTTCTGAAGGGTTGGTTACAAGTTGTTGTTAATGGTTAGGAAAAGGGCTAAACAAAGGAGTTTAGATTTAAGGTTCTTGTTTGAAAAAAAGACGATATAAAGAAATGACATAATAGAGAGTAGATTATTGAATCTACTCTGAAAAGAGAGAATATAGATATAATATAGATAAAAAGGTAGATTAAAATGTGGTGGTATTGTGTTCCCCAAACAGGAAACAGGATCAGCTGAGGAACTGGCAAGCTGTGGCTTGATCTGTCTCTCTGATCTTCCAGCGTTCACCCCAATACCTGGCTCCAAGGTTTCATTTTATTAATAAGACCATTTAAGATTCCTGCTACATCATTGAATCTACTTTTAAAAGACAATTACTAGTGTTAAATACTTTACATTGGATTAGATTTTTTATATTGTATACAAATTATATGTATTGAGATTAATATTGTGAGAAAATGCTATATGTATTTTTCTAATCTTTTTCAGAATATTGTACTTATACATTTCATTTAATGCAATTTGCTAATCCTTGAATGTTATTATTACAAGTATTAGGATATAAAGAAATGAAAGTTAGTAGTTAGACACTATAATTGAAATTTTAGTCATATTAGGTGTCTTTTCAAGGTCAAGCAGAGGTATATTAGGTCATCTTCAAACCCTTCAGAGATCTACAGAATGTGGCATTTAAAATGTTTTTTTTTGTTTTTTATTTTATTATTTTTTATTTCATAATTTAATTTAATTTTACATATCAGCCATGGATTCTCCTGTCGTCCTCCCTCCTGCCCCCCTCCACTTTCCCCCCTACTCACACCCCATTACCTGGATTTTTTGTTTTTCCATATGAAGTTGAGTATTGTTCTTTCAATGTCTATGAGGAATTGTGTTTAGATTTTGATGGGGATTGCATTGAATCTGTAAATTGCTTTTGGTAAGACTGCCATTTTTACTATCTTAATCCTACCTATCCATGAGCATGGGAGATCTTTCCATTTACTGTGATCTTCAATTTCTCTCTTCAGAGATTTAAAGTTCTTGTCATACAGGTCTTTCACTTGGTTAGTTGTTGTTACCCCAAGGTATTTGTGGCTATTGTAAAGGGTGATGTTTCTCTGATTTTTATCAGGTCATTTATCATTTGTATATAGGAGGGTTACTGATTTTTTTAGTTAATCTTGTATTACTGGAGGTATTTATCAGCTGTAGGAGTCCCCTGGAAGAATTTTTGGGGTCACTTATATATACTATCATATTGTCTGCAAATATCGAAAGTTTGACTTCTTCCTTTTCAGTTCATATCCCCTTGATCTCCTTTCATTGTCTTATATCTCTATTTAGAACTTTGAGCACTATATTGACTAGATATGGGGAAAGTGGACAGCCTTGTCTTGTTCCTGATTTTAGTGGAATCACACTGAGTTTCTCTCCATTTAATTTGATGCTGGCTGTTGGCTTGCTGTAAATTGCCTTTGTTATGTTTAGGTATGTTCCCTGTATTCCTGATCTCTCCAAGACCTTTATCATGAAGGGGTGTTGGATATTGTCAAATGCATTTTCAGCATCTAATGAGATGACCATGTAGTTTTTTCTTTCAGTTTGTTTATATGGTGGATTACATTGACAGATTTTCATATGCTGAACCACCCTTGCATCCCTGGAATGAAGCCTACTTGATCATGGTGGATAATTTATTTGATGTGTTCCGCAATTTGGTTTGCTAGTATTTTATTGAGCATTTTTGCATCAATATTCATGAGGGAGATTGATCTGTAATTCTCTTTCTTTGTTGCATCTTTGTGTGGTTTGGGTATCAGGATAACTGTAGCCTTATAAAAAGAGTATAGCAATGTTCCCTCTGTTTCTATTGTGTGGAACAATTTAAAGAGTGTTGGTATTAGCTCTTCTTTGAAATTCTGGTAGAATTCTGTGCTGAAACAAGAAAAAAAAAGCTCCTGGGCTTTTTTTGTTTGGAAGATTTTTATTGACTCTTTCTATTCACTTAGGGGTTATAGGTCTATTTCAATTGTTTATCTGGTCTTGATTTAATTTGGGTATGTGGTACCTATCCAGAAAAATCATCCATTTCTTGTAGATTTTGCAGTTTTGTGGAGTACAGGTTTTTGTAGTATGACCTGATGATTTTGTATTTCCTCATTGTCTGTTGCTATATCTCCCTTTTCCTTTCTGATTTTTGCCAGTTTGGATGTTCTCTCTCTGCCTTTTGGTTAGTTTGGATAAGGGCTTTTCTATCTTACTGATTTTCTCAAAGAACAAACTCTTTGTTTCATTGACTCTTTGTATTGTTCTCTTTTTTTCTATTTTATTCAGCTCTCAATATGATTATTTCCTGGTATCTATTCCTCTTTGGTGAGCTTGCTTCTTTTTGTTCTAAAGCTATTATTTGTTATGGTAAGTTGCTAGTGTGAGATTTCTCCATTTTCTTTATGTGGGCATTCAGTGCTATGAATTTTCCTCTTAGCACTGCTTTCATAGTGTCCCATAAGTTTGGGTTTGTTGTACATTCATTTTCATTGAATTCTAGAAAGTCTTTAATTTCTTTTTTTATTTCTTCCTTGACGCATTGGTGATTCAGTTGAACATTATTCTGTTTCCATTCGAGTGTAGGCTTTGTGTAATTTTTGTTGTTATAAAATCTAACCTTAAGCCATGGTGGTCTGATAAAATACAGGAGGTTATTCCAATGGTTTTTTTTAATCTGTTGAGATTTGCTTTGTGGCTGAATATGTGGTCGATTTTAGAGAAGGTTCCATGGGGTGCTGAGAAGAAGGTATATTCTTCTTTGTTAGGATGGAATGTTCTGTAGATATCGATTAAGTCCATTTGAGTCATAATATCTGTTAGATCCCTTATTTCTCTGTTAAGTTTCTGTAGATGTATCCAGCTTGTTAAATAAGAAACACAGAACCGATTGCAGAGTTAAAAACCACGAGGTCAGAGCAAAAGCGGAAAACCTTACCCTTCACTGCTTCTGCGGTTCCTCCTCTCCACAAGAGACCTACTTCTGTGCGTCCTGTCTATTTAAAGACTTTCTGTTCTGTTTTCTCATTGGTTGTAAACCCAGCCACATGACCTCCTTGTCACTGCCTGTTTGTACAGACCTCCAGGTCGTCTATGGTTGGTATTGAGATTAAAGGCGTGTGTCTGCCATGCTGGCTGTGTCCTTGAACACACAGAGATCCTCCTAGCTCTGCCTCCCAATTGCTGGGATTAAAGGCGTGCCCCACTACTGCTCGGCTTCTGCTCTGGCTTGCTCTGACCTCAAGGCAACTTTATTGACATACAAATAAAATCACATTTCAATACAAATAAAATATCACTATAAGATTCTGTCTGGCAGATCTATCCATTGGTAAGAGTGGGGCCCCCATGTTGGGCACCAGATATTGGTGAAATTATTAAGGCCACTCCACGTAGTTAAAAGGGAGGTTTATTTTGAGGGGTAGCTTACAAATGAAATGATAGGTTGCAGGGTCTGGGAAAGGTATGGCACAGTCCAGCGGTGTTCTCTGGAGAACTCTGCTCAGTATACCTCCAGCGTTCAGGGTCCTGGAACCTCCTCTCAATCCTGAGTCTTCACCATCCTCCCTCAGCCCTGCCTTGTAGGCATGACCATTACCAAAGCCTCAGTGGGCTTTGGAACTTCCAGGCCAAGGCTGGAATGGCTACCCACTACACCCAACCACCACCAGGCTCTTCCCAATATATTTTGACTGATTTTACTTTGAAGTCTATTTTGTTAGGTAGTAGGATAGCTACACCAGCTTGCTTCTTAAGTCCATTTGATTGGAAAGTCTTTTTCCAGCCTTTTATTCTTAGGTAGTGTAGCAGGAATCTTCAAAGTTCATGCCAGTTCCTCAGCTGATCTT
This sequence comes from Onychomys torridus, assembly GCF_903995425.1. Lineage (NCBI taxonomy): Eukaryota > Metazoa > Chordata > Mammalia > Rodentia > Cricetidae > Onychomys > Onychomys torridus. The sequence goes on from NC_050466.1 coordinate 50,438,812, forward strand.
ATTTCCTCAGACTGGAAGCCTCTGAGTCCTCACATCTGAATGGATCTCAGCTGAACTGCTGCTAGAAACCTAAAAGCTTAACCAGCCAAAATGTTTCTAGTTTCTGGTCCTCACACCTTATATATCTTTCTCTCTCTGCCGTCACTCCCTGGGATTAAAGCCTCGCTTTCTGGGATTAAAGGCGTGAGTCACCAAGCTTGGCTGTATCCTTGAACAGATGGATTTCAGCCTCTGGAATGCTAGGATTAAAGGTGTGTGCTACCACTGCCTATCCTCTATGTTTAATATTGTGGCTGTTCTGTCTCTGACCCCAAATAAGTTTATTAGGGTGCACAATATTTTGGGGAACACAATACCACCACAAGGTAGTGTCTGTCTTTGAACTTGAGGTGTGTTTCTTGTATGCAGCAGATGGATGGATCCAGTTTTTGTATCCATACTATCAGCCTGTGTCTTTTTATAGACAAATTAAGTCTGTTGATATTAAGGGATATTAATGACCAGTGATTGTTAATTCCTGTTATCATTTGGTGATAGTGTGTGTATTTCTCTTCTTTGGGATTTACTGCTGTGGGATTATCTATTGCCTGTGTTTTCATGGGTGTATCTGACTTCCTTAGGTTGGAATTTTCCTTCTAGGGCTTTCTCTAGGGCTGGATTTGTGGACAGGTGGCACCCAACATGGGGCACAAACCCACGACCCTGAGATTAAGAGTCTCATGCCCTACCTCTCTGGCAGAGAGGAAAGACAGAGCAGCAGTGAAGGGTAATGTGTTCAGCTCTCAGCTATTGCTCTGACCTCTTGGCTTTTAACTCTGTAATGGGCTCTGTGTTTCTTATTTAACAAGATGGTTGCATCTACAGACAGGTATTGTTTAAATCTTGTGGTGGCATTGTGTTCCTCAAAATATTGTGTACCCTAATAAACTTATCTGGGGTCAGAGAATAGAAAAGCCACTAAATATAGAGGCCAGAAAATGGTGGCACACATGCCTTTAATCCTATTACTTGGGAGGCAGAAATCCATCTGGATCTCTGTGAGTTCACAGCCACCCTGGAAACAGCCAGGTATGGTGACACATGCCTTTAATCCCAGAAAGTGAGCCTTTAATCCCAGTAAGTGAGGGCAGAAAGCAGAAAGGTATATAAAGCGTGAAAAACAGGAACTAGGCTGGTTAAGCTTTTAGGTTTTTGAGCAGCACAGTTCTGCTGAGATTCATTCTGGATGAGGACTGAGATGCTTCCAGTCTGAGAAAACAGGATCAGCTGAGGAATTGGAAAGATGAGGTGGCTGTGGCTTGGTATGTTTCTCTGATCATTCAGAGTTCACTCCAATACCTGGCCCTGGGTTTGTTTTTATTAATAAGACCTTCTAACAATTCATGCTACAATTCATTCATGTCTTGGAATGTCTTGCTCACTCCATCTATGGTGATTGAAAGTTTTTCTGGGTACAGTAGTCTGGGCTGGCACCTGGGGTCTCCCAGTGTCTCTATTATGTCTATCCAGGACCTTCTTGGTTTCAGAGTCTCCATTGAGAAGTCATGTGTTATTCTGATGGGTCTGCCTTTATAGGTCACTTGGCCTTTTTTCTTTGCTGTTCCTTTTTTTTTTTTTTTTTTTGGTTTTTCAAGACAGGGTTTCTCTGTGTAGCTTTGCACCTTTCCAGGAACTCTCTCTGTAGACCAGGCTGGCCTTGAACTCACAGAGATCCACCTGCCTCTGCCTCCTGAGTGCTGGGATTAAAGGCATACGCCACCAATGCCCAGCTTCTTTGCTGTTCTTAATATCCTTTCTTTATTCTGTATGTTTAGTGGTTTAATTATTATGTGGTGAGGGAACTTTTTGAGGGTGGACTAGTCTATTTGGTGTTCTATAAGTTTCTTGTATCTTCATAGGTATTTCCTTCTTTAAGTTGGGTAAGTTTTTTTTCCATGATTTTATTGAATACATTTTTTGTGCCTTTAAGTTGGTATTCTTCTCCTTCTATCCCTATTAATCTTAGGTTTGGCATTTTCATGGTGTCCCAAATTTCCTGGACATTTTGCGTTACAACTTTTTGCTTTGGTGTTTTCTTTGACTGAGGAATCTGTTTCCTTTATTGTATCTTCTATACCAGAGAGTCTCTCTTCCATCTCTTGTATTCTTTTGTTTGGATATGCTTGCAACTGTAGTTCCTGTTTGTTTACTCATATTTTCTATTTCCAGCATTCCCTCTGCTTGTGTCTTCTTCATTGTTTCTAGTTCAAATTTCAGGTCTTGAACTGTTTCCTTCACTTGTTTAATTGCTTTTTCATGGTTTTCTTGGCTTTCTTTAAGGAATTTATTGATTTCTTCTGACTTTTTGTTTGTCTTTTCCTCAATTTCTTTAAGGGAACTTTTCATTTCCTCTTCAAAGGCCTCTATCATCTTCATAAAGTTATTTTCTTCTGCTTCTTCTACATTGTGATGTTCAGATCTTGCTGTTGTAGAACTGCTAGGTTCTGGTGGTGCCATATTGCATTTTATGTTGTTGTATGCATTTTTGCATTGGTGTTCACCCATCTTTTCCTCCAAAAGGTGCAAGAGTTGCCTGTGTCTGAGCAAGCTGCTCTTGGTCCAATCTGTGATTGCTGTGTCTGTGTCTCAGGGTCCAATCTTAGCTCTTGGTATAATTGGAACTGATGGATTCTGTGTCTGAGGGAGCTGCTCTTGGTCCAATCAGAGCTGGTGTTGCAGAGGGATGGGAAGGTTTGGGGTAGGGAGTGAGTCTTGTAGATTGCAGGGTCTGATGGGGGATTTTGGTGGGGGAGCCTTCCCACTGGAGTCTTTCCTGCTGGCTGGCAACTAGGGCAGTGATGGCTGGCAAGTGCTAGAGGCAGGGCTCTCTGGGTGGGAGAAGAGTCACTCTCCTCTTGCTCCAATCAGAGAATGGTGGGTTCTATGTCACAGGAAGCCACTGGGGTCCCAGGGAGAATGATAAGTTTGGAGATAGGGTGTGGGTCTTATAAATTGCAGGGTCCAATGGGTGGGTTTGGTGGGGGAGCCTGCCTGCAGGAGTCTTCCCTGTTGCCTGGCAACTGCAGCAGTGATGAGTTGCCTGCTTGCTTTTTAATGAGAGACAGAATAGGAGTATATCTGGATGAGAGTAGAGATGGGGAAGAACTGGGAGGAGTAGAGGGAAGAGAAACCATAATCAGAATATATATGTGAGAAAAACATCTATTTTCAATAAAATGGGGGGGGGGAAGAGCAGGCTGAGCAAGCCAGTTGGAGCAATTAGCAAGCAGCACTCTTCCATGAACTGTGTATCAGATTTTGTCTCCAGATTCCTGCCCAGTTTGAGTTCCTGTCTAGGTTTCCCTCAATAGACTGTTTCTCTAGATATGTAAGCCAAACAAACCCTTTCTTCTACAAGTTGGTTTTGGTGTTTCATTACAACAAAGGTATCCCTAACTAGGACAGATAAATCAATCAATAGATAAATAGATGGATAAATGAGTGGATGTATACCCAGATGCACTCTAACTGGTGAAAAGTAGAGTTTTTCCAACTCAGCTGAGTATGAAATAGAGTTAGAGCTAGCTACCTAACTCTATGTATCTTCACATAAAATTGGTTAAGCATTTTTATAGCTTCTGAATACTTAGCTGCTCATTGCTTTTACTTGCTAGTTACCAAGAAAGGAGTGTTTAAAATATCTATTTGGGTTATTATTTCATATTTTCCTTATAATTATATCAATTTTCTCTTCTTTCAGACCCATTAGATAACAACAAAAATTTAAGAATGTCAAAAGAAATTAATCAGAGCTAGTAATTTTAACCTACCACTCTTAGAAACTAAAAATTCAAGTAAACAAAAATCCTCAGTGATAACAAAGACACATTGATAAATTTGAGCTACTAGATAATACATAATTGTGTATTCAACAAAAAGAAAATACAGAATCTTTAGGAATATTCATACTGCCTATTTAAACTCCAAAGAGGGTGATGTAGCAGAAATCAGAGGCCTTGAGCCAGACCAAAAACTCATGACAATGAACACTTGCAAGAAAACATGAATGGACAAAAGGGTAAACTGTGTGTCTCACCTGGCAACATTACAGCTTCCACGAGATTCTACTTCCTTTTTTTTTCTTTTGTTTTTGTTTTTGCTTTTGTTTTGTTTCTTTATTTGGCTTTTGGTTTTTCTTTCAAATTTGTTTTTTTTTTAATTTGGGAGGGAGACAGTGGGATAAGTGGGATTGAAATACATAATGTGAAATCAACAAAGAACCAATAAAAGAAAAAACAAAAAAACCCACAACTCCAAAGAATTAGAATCATTAAAACTAGTTTCCGTAGCCATAATGCTTATATAGAAGTTAATATCATAAAGATAGCACTAGAAAACCAAATTATTCAGAAACAAAATGTATATATTACCTACTGACCTTTGGATTGAAGGAAATTAATAGATGTTTGGAAATACACATTGTCTTAGTTCAGGTTTCAATTCCTGTGATAAATCATTGTGAGAAAAAAAAAAAAACAGGAGGAGGAAGGGGTTTATTTAATCTTATGGCTTATAGTACATCATCCAGAGACATCAGGGAAGGAACTCAAGGTGGTAACCTGGAGGCAGTAATTGATGCAGAGGGTGTGGAGGAGTGATGCTTACTAGCTTTCTCCCCATGGCTTGCTCATCTTGCCTTTTCATACCAACCAGGACCACCTGCTCAAGAATGTCACTGCCCACAGTGTGCTAGGCTTTCTCATATCAATTATTAATCAAGAAAATGTCCCACAGACTTACCTATAGGCTAATCTGATGGAGGCATTTTCATTAAGACTTCCTCTTCCCAAATAAGTCAAGCTTGTGTCAAGTTGACCAAAAAAAGTATACAAACATTCTATGTTAGTATTCCATAATGTTTAAAATTGTTTACTCCAGGCAGTAATAACACAGCTAAGTACTTAGTTTTGAGAATTCCATGTATAAAAACGCTGTGAGACACACAGCTCTGCTTGTAAGAGCTTCAAAATTAGCACCAGTTGGATATGTATGTAATATATAGAATGTACCATAGACAGAATATCATTGAAATTTTTCTAAAACATTATACATTTAAAATGTAGTTTAGGAGAGACATAAAGAAGAAATCTTCATTTTACATAAGTTTTACCCAGATAAACTAATGCAGGAAGGCAGGGAAATGAAACTGTAGCACCTGCCGTTTTCTTCAGTTCTGGCTGCATGGATGAACTGTCTGAACAACTAAGCCAAACTAACTCTGATGATGTGTGCAGAAGTACCAAGGCAGTAGACTACCACACAGTTAGAAGACAGAGCCACAGACAATCAGTGACCCTTCACCCCCACCTCCATCCCCACAGTGTAAATTCTTTCTGAAAGACAAGAGGTTAAAATTTGTTGCCAAGATTGGTTGCATTTCCAGTTGGAAGATGGAGGCCTTTATTTTCTCCTTGAAGTAGTAAAGTAAAGTAATATGCTGTTGTGAGGTGTTTAAAAAGCATGTATAAGACAAGAAAACATGGGAGCTGGAGAGATGGTTCAGTGCTTAATAGTACTGCTCTTGCAGAGCACCCAAATTAAGTTCCCAGCATCTATGTGGTGCTCCTCACTACTGCCTGTACCTACAACTCCAGGGGATACAATGCCCTCTTCTAGCCTCCATGGGTACTGCATACACATGCACTCCCCCTACACACACACACACACACACACACACACACACACACACACACACACCTATGCACATAATAATTGAAATTAAAAATATAAAGTAAAATATGATTGTGAGTCAAGATATAGCTGAAAAATACAGCAGAAACATTAAGCAGTTCTAAAAGTCCAGATGAAATCAGTGATGTGAATTTCTACTGCTACAGTGGCCAACAGCAATAGGAACACAAGTTTAAGCCACATCAGAGCCAGGAATGGTGGAAGACACAGTATTGGCAGAGGTCCTGTGTCATTCAGTTGGTGTCTGTGTACTCCATGGCCTATCTGTTGGCAGTTGGACTTTGAGAAGTTGGATGTCAAATTCAGTCTTTGTTCTAAAGCCTTTAAAAGTCTCCTGTTCCCTGGTACTGTGGTATCTGATTCTCTCTCCCTCTGGTTCATTTGCTGTGCAGAGCACTCATATAATTCCTACAGGCCTATCCTTTCCCAATCAGCCCTCTGATCCTCATTGGATAACATCTTATCTACTTTCTTCTCCAGGTAGGCTCTATGTCTTTTCTCTTTTTTACTTCTATAGCAGAATTTCTGGTGAGGGGATGAATATGCATCAGGATCCTCCACCATGATTATTTTCAGTTGTATGGGACCCAGAACACTGTTTTGCTACCCTCTAGATGAGCAGACTGAAGTAAGCCCTAGTATTGTAGGTGAAAATCCCAACTGAGTTGCATAGCAGGTCATGAATGAGTCTTCTAATTAGATGATGGTGATGTAATGGTACTCCTAGCAAACACAAGTCTGGCTGTTTTTCACACTGCTTGCATATGTAATTTCTATTTCACAATTGCAAGAATATTCTTCAGAAATGGCACCTTTCTCAGGTGATATGGGTTTTCAGTCTTTGCCTCTTTGCCTCCTAACACTTTCTAAATATTCCAGCATTACTCAAAAAAGTCCAGTCTTCCTATTTCTTATTTCTATTGAATTTCTATGTAATTTCTCTATGTGTGTGGATCACACCCTTTCCTAGAATCTACTGAAAAGATCAAAGGTTTCTGAACTCCTGGAATTTATTTCACAGTGAGAGAAACAGATCCAGAATTCTACCAGTTTTAAGATGAAAGAACAAATTCTTTGCTTAAATTTACCAAATCAGAACAAACTTTAGGTTAAATTTCCAAGGTTCTTTCTCAAAGTAACATTACATTATTGACACTGCTGGTACATTCAAGAAGCCAATGCCCTAACATCGCCTAAATTATCACAAATGCAGCCCTAAAACTGCACTACCTCTTTCTCCATTTACATAAAAAAGTAGCTACCTCATTACTTATCTTTATGTTCATTAAACTAGGAACTGCAGGTTAGGACCTCTGTTATTGCTAATTTGAAAGAAGAAAAGCTTTGAATGTCATGCTCCAAAACAAAAACAAAAACAATAAACACACACACACATACACACACACACACACACACACACATACACACACACATACACACACATACACACACACACACATACACACACACACACACACACACACACACACACATACACACACACACACACACACACACACACACTTTAAAAAAAAAAAAAACAGAGAAACAGAAGCCAGGCACTGATTCATTTCCATTCCAAACTACATTCAGGTTTGTCTGCTTGGCAGGGGCTAATTTACACATGGACTCCAGAATGTGAGGGAGTTTGGAAAACGTAGTTTTTAGCTTCCCAACTGCTATCATTTAGTTAGACATAGAATATTGAGGTTGGAATGGATTCATGCAAGCTAAACTATGGTATTTGCCACAGGAGACAAGACTAGAAAGAGGGAAGATAACTCACCTCAGGGGTAATGATGACTGAAAGAAAGTGAGAAAATGGAAAGGGCTTAACATAGTGGGATTTAAGATAGTGCTTATTTACCGATTAGGGCAGGGTTGGTTGATAAAAGATATTAAAAAATGAAAACCAAAACTAACAACCACCCTTTTCCCAACCTCCCAGATTTCCTCTTGAATTCTCATGCCTCATTAAGGATTCCCTCCTATTTCCATAATATCATCATCCTGCCTCTTAGGGAAATTTTTCTTTGTCTTTAGTCTTCTATATCTCTACTAGACTTGTATCTCTTTGGAAGTAGGATAATTGATTAGCTGTACACTGCATAGTTAGATTTGCCTCTAAGTATTTTATTCTTTTGTTGCTGTAAATATTTCTTTCCTTTTTAAAAAAATTGCTACTTATGTATAGCAACATATTTTTTTGTATTTTATATCCTACATTCCACTTCATTCATTTATATGTTCTAACAATTTGGGTAGGGACGTAAAGGGTTTTCTATGTATAAACTCATGTCAGAGACTGACTAGAGCAGAAAACAGAGACTTCCTACTCAAGGGATATAAAGTTTATGTTATGTAAGATGAATGAGTTCTAGAGATCTGAGGTATGTCCAAGTGCCTTTAGCTAGCAACATTGTACTGTACACTAAAATTTTTGTTGAGTGTATATTCAGTGTTCTTAGAACAACAACAAAGAGACACATGGAGAACTTGAAGATGATAAATATATCTATTGCTTTGATTGTGGTGATGGCTTATGCTTATTTTGAAACTGTCAACTAATATATCAAATATGGGTGGTATTACATTGATTATTCCTTAGTGATGCTGTAATCTTTAATGATCTACTATTTCACTGGCCAGGATGACTGTTTTAGACAGTTGGTTGCTATGACAAATACCTGAAAGAAAAGCTTAAATGAGGAAATTCTTATTTTGGTTCACAGTTCAAAATGTTCAGTGCATGGTTGGCTGGCTCCATTGCTTCCAGGACTGTGGTAAGGTAAAAACTTAATGGTAGAAAGGTATGGTTGAAGAAATCTATTCATCTTATAGCAGTTACAAAGCAGAAAAAGTAGATGCTCACAATAGCTGACTTTTGAAACTCATTTAAAAATATAATGAATAATTAAAAATGCAGATTAATAGCCATTGATATTAGTCAAACTTATATTCATGTTAGATATATTTTCAAAGTCATAAATAAATATATTTAAATACTTCAAAGACCTACAGAAAATGGCATTTAATATGTTTAAAAACCTAAAGTTTTTCATGACAGTCTACTTCAGTGAAGATGATGGGCATCAAAGAAATTCCATATGTAGTTTGTTTTCTTTATGGCAAAATCTAGCCATATGGGCAAAGAAACTGTCCTTGCCTCAATTGCTGATAGTTACTGCCCAAACTGGACCAGTGGGACACCAAAAAGGCAAGTGCCAGGTAAGACGGATGAATCTCTCCCCACTGCCCATTCCCGAATAAGAAGAGGCTTAATATTAATTATAAACTGTTTGGTCTATAGCTCAGGCTTATTGCTATCTAGCCATTACATCTTAAATTAATCAATTTCTATTAATTTACGTGTCACCACGTGCCTGTGTTCTATTACATCTTGCTCCCCTGGCAGCACTCAGCATCTCCTCTGACTCCACCTTCCTTTTCCCTGTATCCTTGCTTGGATTTCCTACCTGACTATAACCTGTCTTGCCATAGGCCAGAGCAGCTTCTTTATTAACCATTGGTAGCAACACATATTCATAGCATACAGAAAGACCATCCCACAGCACTGCCAAACTTTGCCAAGACTAGGTAGGACAGTCCTTCAAAATTCTCTGACTCACAGGAAAATTTGTCAGATATGCTAGGCCTGAAGGCCAGAGTTGGACACCCCAACATTTCAGAAGAACTTTGGGTGACTGTCAAGACAGCCTGATATCCCTATTGTTAGGTTACATTTCACCCTTCTAGGGTATTTGATGGAGTTGAAGACTAGATAGTCATAATTACAGTTTTCCTTAGTTATAATCAAAAGCAAATTAGATACAAAACTTTAGACTCACCAAGATAAGATAGATAATTTTTTTTTCTAATTTTGTCAAATACAAATGGATTGGATATTGTTGATATAATTCTTAATAACTGTTTTTGTTGTATATAGTTTTACTATATTAAAATTAAAACCTTCCTTTTTAATTAGACAGAAAGGGAGAGATACCTGCTTCAGAGGAGTAAATTCATGTCTGGTATTGTTATAACCCCATCACAAGCCTGGGGCTGGGAGAACGAGGCCCCATTAAGAAAGTTACTGCTGTTGTTCTGCTAAATGGATGTGATATACCTGTCAAATCACCTTATAAATAACTGTTTGTGCCCATAGATTAGTGCTATTATCAGCTTTGGTCAGAAAAGCTCCTTTGTTCAGTGGTCAATGGTAACAGCAGAAACTCAAAACTGGGCAAAATACTAAGAGTAAATGACTGTTGAATGGCCAGCCATAAATGGTATAGCTATATCACTCCCTCCAATGTTCAAGGAACATGGTAAAAAGAGGAATAGAAAGAATGTAAGAGCCAAAGGAAGGATTAGAGAAATGAAACAGTGACTTCCAAGAATTACATGGCTAGTATACTCTTGAATTCACAGCAGCTCTTATTATGGGCACAAGATCTTCACAAGACTGGGCCTGTCAGCACACTGTCATGAAAAGAAAATGGGCTCATAGGGCCCTAACTCTGAGGATTTATACATAGTTACTGGTTGATGGTAGAGGAAGACACATTTTCATCAGTTGTGTAGCCACTGGTAAGGTACCCATTCTCCTGTAAACAAACCCTCACACATGCTCCTGCAAACAGCCCAAATGAAACTCATTAGATCACAAAACAATAAAATGTGAAAGTGGAATCAGGATCAGCTGGGAAGAGATTAATGGGTGTGGGAAGGGGACAAAAGAGAGTAATGGGTGATGAATATGTTCAGAATACATTATATGCATATGTAAAATAGCTTCAGATGTCTCAATGAAAACCTTTAAGGAGTGATCAACTACTTTCTAAACTGCCATGACTAAATCAAGAAAGAAGTTAGTAGTTGAAAAATAAACCATGATTAATTGAGCTTGTAGTTTGTGTGTTATAGGAGATCAGCAGCTCTTCCTAGAGTATAGTCTGTCTGTTTTGTTTTTAAGGTCTTTTCATATCTACTGAGTTTAAGAGCTTATGGCTGGGGTTAATACAATTAGGGCACATCTCAAGCACTAACTCCTCTAGGTCTGCATTCTGCAGTGTTCATATATGTCTATTCCTACCGCTAACCAGAACCAAATAAAATAGATCATCCTGGGCACTATAGATGAGACTGCTCTATTCTAGTAGCCCATATTTTACTTCCTTTAATTCTACTACTCACAGGAAATCGACCATCTAATTCCATAAGGAAAAAAAAAAGATTTTCCATCATTTGAACACTGGCCATGTATTTACCATTTAAGTTATTTTACATATATTAATTCAGTTTAGAATGAAATTCAACTGTTATATCATTTTAGAGATCAGACCATTATCACTGTATTAAGTGATTTCCCTAAAAGCAATCTTGGGGAGATGGAAACTGTCCAGAAGAACTGGACTGAGATGGGCTCCTATAGTTGCATTTTCTAGAAATCCAACATGTAAGTGTCATGATTACCTTTGGCTTCCATGCAAGCCCACTCTGTAAATTAAAGGGATAAAATGCAAACAACATGCCCACATCCTGAGGAATGAGCTAGAGAATGGCTCAATTCTTAAAAATCCCATAATCCCCAAGAACAAACCAAAGGCTTAAACTAGTCAAGCTCAGAAGCTAAGAAATGAATTGAATAAATATTTTAAGGAAACGTTCCCTTGGGCTTGGCATTTTTAAAGGGGAACTTGAGGAGCAAATGAGGTTCCTTGTTGATTAATAAAGAACAATGGAGCAGTGCTTAGAGGATTCAATCATTTGTAACCTGAATTTTTTTCCACTCAGATTTCTACATTGTCAATTAGTGCATGAAATGACTTAGCTAATTTGCATTCTTAGGATGTCAGGTGTTAAAATTACCTTGTACTGCAACCTACACAAGCCTTGGTTGGATTTACTTGTTTATTTTGGTAAATAAAGTAAGGATTCCAAAGAGAAAATATGGTGAATGCAAGAATTGTTTTTAAATTGAGAAGAGAAATTGCAAATAATGTAGCTGTTGGCAAGATAGACATCATAGAATTTAAAGAAAATGAAAGATGCGTATGGAAAAGATATCAGTGAGGAGGCCATAGAACCGCATAGCCAAAGCCCTTTCAGCTGGCTTTGGGGAAAAGGGCATCTGCTCTGCTCTAGTCCAAAATAGATTTGATTCTGGCGGCTGTCTATACAGGGAGCTTGACTCGAGGAAAGGCCTGTAGCCCTTTGGGTTTGATGTGGGGTAAGAATGAGAGGAGAGGATGGAGTAACATAGAAAAGGTTGTAATCTGACAGGAAATGGCTTGAATGAAGAATGGATTTAAGAGGAAGAGATATCCAAAGAGAAAACTAATTACAAGGGTATTGCAGGAATCAAACATGGAGACAAAGGCCTGAGTTGGTATGACAGCAGCACTGTGTGGATGCACTGGGAGAAGTGACAGACAGAGAGCCCAAAAGGCCAAATTTATAGATAATGTGGCAAGCAGCACAGAAAAGGCAAGGTATCCAATAGATACTCTTTCTGTACTACTTTCTGAAGTCTTTTCCCCAAACTGGACTCCCTTATGACAAAACTACAAAAGAATAAATGAGATGTGAGTATGGAAAACACCTGCTGACTGAATCAAGAATAAAATGAGTATGCAGTCACTTCAAGAACTTATTTAAATGCTGGAAAGAAAAGTAGCTGGTAGGTGGTGGTGGCACACACCTTTAATGCCAGCACTTGGGAGGCAGAGGCAGAAGGATCTCTGTGAGTTTGAGGACAGACTGGTCTACAGAGTGAGTTCCAGGACAGCCAAGGCTACACACAGAAACTCTGTCATGAAAAATAAAAAAGTAGCTACAGTGAGGTGCATTCCAGGTGTGGCTGTAGCAAGCACCATAGCTGGTGATACATTCATACATCTGCTGACCCCATAACAGCATTGCACATATTCTAACCCTCAAATAACATGTCTTCTCACTCTTAGATATTTAACTCTGAAATGATCCCATATGGGCATTAATTCTCCGCTTTAAGCAGAGTGGTTTCAGTAACAACCTTTGTGTCTATATTTCTATTGCTTGGAACTCTTAGAAGCATAAAACTCATGACTGTGTAAGACCTAAATTTTAAGCAGGAACTGCGAGATTCCTCTATGTACCATTCCCTCAGTGGTGATATCCTTGAACACCTCCTATGATATGGAGCTCATTTCATCTGTGGAATACTGTTTCTCTTTTATCTAGTCTTCTTTGATAAGTACTTGTCAGGAAGCTTTCTAGGTCTTTACCACCTCATGAAAATTTTCTTCTCCATTTCTAGGGCAGTTCTTTAACAGTTATCTAGAGCAACCATTATAAGCCAAATTCTGGACTGAGCTCTAGGCAGACTCAGATGGATAAGAGACAGTTGCTGAACTAAACGAGTTACTAGTCTGTGGTGGAAGAGAGATAAAATGAAACCATTACAATGCAGGAACCAAAGCCTATTTTGGAGCATAGCTGAAGATAGTGGGAGGAATGGGAGCAGACCCTATTCTCCATCTCTTCGCTCTTGCCCTAGGTCAGGACTTCTCTATTTCTCATCTATTTGACAGGAGGAGTGAGCTCTGGTCTTTATAGCACAATAAGATGACTAGCATTAGTAACTTACTGTATATTCAAAAACAGCTAAAAGAGAGGAATTTGAGTATACATGACTATACATGACACAGAGAAAAATAATGTTTGAAATGATGGATAGCCTATTTTCTCTGTTTTGAGTACCACATATTGCATACATGTATTGAATTATCACATTGTACCCTGTAAGTATATATAATTATTGTATGTCAATTAAAATAAAATAAATTCACAGAGACTGTGGTAGCATGCACAGGGCCTGCACAGGTCTAAGCCAGATAGGGTCTCAACACTGAAAGAGGAGGTGGATGCAAGCCCACCTCTCTAACCTAAAAGCTATCTCCAACTGACAACCATTCAAAAAGGAAAAATAAATTTTCTCCAGCAGAGTCTTACTGGGTATACAAACCATACTTAAGGGCAGGCACCATGCTCAGCAGTAGATGGCTAATACAAAGGAACTCAATGGTATTTTTGGAGGAATTACTGTTGTTGTTGTTTCATAATGCTTTGTCTGGACATTTTTTAAACCCTAATGGTCTTTTGCTTATATATTATGGATTTCTGTTCTGTGTTTTTATGGGATTTCTGTGTGTGCAAGTGCATGTGTCTCTGTATCTGTATGTGTCTTTTGTGCCTTTTCTTGGGCTTTTTTTTCTTTCTTTTTTTTTTTGTTGTTGTTCTATTCTGGTTTGTTGATTTGTTGGTTTTTAACTGCCTGTTTGTTTTCTAATGAAATAAAAAGAAAGGGTATGGATTTAGGTGGGTGTGGATGTGGGGAGGACCTGGGTGGAGTTGGGGGAGGGGAAACCATGATCAGAGTATATTGTAGAGGGAAAAACCTACTTTCAATAAAAAAAATTGAAAATAAAATAAAATGGACCCAACCTTAACAGTACACAAACACAAAATAAAGAAACAGAAGCCTGTCCATTCTCTGGTTAATGTTCACTCACTAAAAAGGATGTTTTATCCTTGTGTTTATTGCCATCTGTTTCACTGAGATTTTGAGGATGTTCTTTTCCTAAATATCAACCTGCCTTTGGATTTGGGAAAACAATTAGATAAACAGAAAGGCTCCCTCTGCCATCAGACCAGGAGCACTGATGCCCCTTGGTGTCTAGATGTGGTAGTCACCTTAGCCGTTCCAGGTGAAAGCATAAAAGAGATGGTGCTCCAGAGCTACAAGTTAACACAGGGATTCCTTCTGTCTGATTGATGAGTAAGTTACCATCCTCATACTTCAGGTGAGAGGCTGAGACTCACATCTTTGAAGTAATGCTGGAGCTCTAATCTATACCTTCAGGTTTGTGTACAAATGCACTTTTAGTATGCATTATATATAGCCTGTCCCCTAGAGAAAACCCAAAACGTCCTCTATACTCCCGCACTTCAGTGTAAGAAAAGGAGATACTGTTAGAATATGTTAAAGAATGACATAAATAATCAAGGCCCAGCAAAATGAAGAGGAAATGTGGACACTCAAAATCAGAAATCCAAACCCTCTTCCCTTGTAAAACTTGATGAAAATTGTTGACCATTTACCTGTTGCTACAATGAAGGTTAAGTTTACATCTTCAGATAGTGTTCTGATTGCCTGCTATTCCAATATCCAGTATCCACTCTTGCTTTTCTGTGGATGTATATGAGAACATCTATTAAATCAAAGCAATACATGAAATGTTTTGAGCCAAACACCGAAATTCAATTGAGACTTCCCAAATCGAAGAGAATTTTACCTTCTTTCCATTGCTGACAGGAGGGCATTTTTTCAGTCAGTCTGTATAATCAAATCTAGTGATGAGAAAGGGGCCCACTCTCCCAAAAACTAGCCTATTGCCTATTTAGCTGTGTGTGTAGAAACTTCATCCCAGTGCCGCAAAGTTAGATAGCGAGTGAGTGAGGGCAGAAGACACCCTCACTGATAGAGTTACTTGTTTAATAGAAACAGAGAAAATGCTGAGGGAATGGTAAGGAAAGGGAGATTTTTCTACAAAGATCCTGAGGTAACCAAAGGGAGGGGGGAAGAAAAAGGATAGAGAAGAAGGGAAACACTTGGTCAAAACACATTAAATACCTGTATGAATGCTTTTATGACACCCAGTACCATGTACAATTAATGTACACCAATAAAAAGTAAAAGGAAAAGAAAGTTCATTTCATGTTGACTTTTTAAAATAATTCATTTTGTCATTATTTCACTTTTTTAAAAAAACTGTATCTTTTTTTTTCCTGACTTAGAGCTGAGCTACAAGTAATATTTCAAACCCATAGCCAATATTCTTTTTTGTGGCCAATGAAAAGAAAGGAACACATCTATAGGACAATAGCCCTTCCTATGACAATTTGAAAAGGGTCCCAGGTTGTTAGGTTGCTTCAGAAATTACAGCCCTTAACACATACATTGAATAAATATTAGTACTGATATTGACATATTTAAAAATAATCATCCATGAACTAATTGAGCAAAATCCTTCAAAGTGTGGGATCTGACTCTTATGCCCTAGGTCAGGGTCTCTCTGTTTCTATTAGATCACTCTAATTGGGTTTCCTTGATTCTGGTTTTCAGCATATATGCTATGATGTCTCTGTAAGTAGATTTCATTTCATATGTCTTACCTGCCTGAGTTAGTTGAGCTCTTTGAACCCATGGATTTAAATCTCTTCTCTACTTTTTTCTCTCCCTCTGCTATTGTATCTATTTTATCTAAATGTATGGTGAGCCTTCTCACTCTACCCATTGGGTCTCTCATGCTCATTTTCAAAGTTTCCATTTAATTTGTTTCTCCGGGCAGAACTTTGGCCTAGTATTTGTAACAAGTCTTCTGATTCAATAATTATTTTTTTCAGTTGTGTTTGGCCTTCTGTTTAGCCCAGCCATTCAATTCTCAAGTTTCATTATTAGTGATTTGAATTATAAGCCTTCTCTTCACTCTTTTTCCAATTTCATATAACACTTTTGGTAATTTTGTGTTTCCTGCAGATATTTTCAAACTTCTTTTAGAATATAGTAAACAATTGTTATTGCACTCTGTAGAGCAAAAGTAACAAACTGTTATGAGCCTCTTGACATGGCTCCTAGGAATTGAACTCAGGTCTTCTGCAGGAGAGGTGAGTGTTCGCAACCGCTGATTCCTGATTCATCTCTGCAGGCACACTTCAGCATTTCTGTCTTGCTCCCAAACTGTGCCCTCACTGTGGAGGTCTCCCAGGGCAGCAGCGCTCCCTGGGCCAACCCGCATTTTTGAGACAGTGTTTCATTGAGTACACATTGCAGTAATATGTATATAATTCTAGCTACACTGGGAGTATCATTTGGTCTTTTGACTCAGAAATTTCAAAGAAACATTACCTCTAAGGAAAGCAGAAGTGGATACTTTGGGGATTTAAGGTCCGGAAATAAATCATTGACATCAACTTTTTGGCAATATCCCGTAGTCATGGAGACAACTAAGAGCAAATTTTCAGTTCTAAAACTCTCCCTAACTAATGAGGCCAGACCAATTAATTGGCTTCAGAAGTTGACTCCTCTATGCTGGAACTATCTCCCAAACAAATCTGCTGCCACCTGCTGGCAGTTGTCTGAATTTTCATTCATCACTGAATACCAGCTGTTCAGCAAGCAGGCATACTTGTAGGGTTTCTATTGAGAGCCGCTGGTAGCAAAAGTCCATGAGAGCAGACAGCAGTGACAACTAAAGTTCAGAAGGTCAGCCTATCTGAAATAAGGGTTCTGTTAGAGGAAAATAACATGCAAGGCGTTATGGAATTACTGCCTTTTGCATGAACTGGCTGTTTCTTGTTGTAAACTTCTTGTGCAATAACAGCTGTGATTCTCCCCATTTACCATGCATCTCCATGTTACGTGTACATGTAATCTCACAACTGCATCTCAATCTTGGGCTCAACTTTCCCTATACATTTGGGGTAATTGGACAACTGTCCCCAGCTGTGTTTATTTTTCATTAACATATATCTGGCCAGGGCCATTATCCAAACAAAACTATTTCAGCAAAGATACCTTTTTCCAAGGACAAAACTGCATTTAGATAAATGTTAGCTCATCTCACCCACAGATAGAGAAAAGAATCACTAAAAATTAAATCCTAGGCCGGGCGGTGGTGGCACACACCTTTAATTCCAGCACTCGGGAGGCAGAGGCAGGCAGATCTCTGTGAGTTCGAGGCCAGCCTGGTCTACAAAGTGAGTTCCAGGAAAGGTGCAAAGCTACACATAGAAACCCTGTCTTGAAAACAAAAATTAAATCCTCAACTCCTTACCTTCACCCCGGGTTATTTACACAAGACCCTAGCTTAAGAGATTTCCTGCTCATATTCCTGAGATGAGGTTTTAGCCATTTGCTAGTTACTGAGTTAAGGCAGTTACTTCCCACTGACCCAAGGAGACTGCCTACAAGGCCAGACAGGGAATGGGTGCCAAGCTTCTTTCTTGTGCAAACTAAGTTTTAATTCCTCCTCAGCCAGGTGCTATTCCTAGATTTTCTCCTCAGCAATTACTCTGAGTGAAAGTGCTTTTACTAACCAAATACTACAGGCTCTGACAGAGGTTGCTTAGCCACCTAGCAGATGTCCCCCTCCCTATCAGAAAGCAGCTGCAGCCCGGAGGAGCGGGAAAAGCGGCACCAAAGACAGTTTACTTTCTTGTGACTTACTGACCCCTAACATTCTACCTAGCCATTTCTAGATTATAGTTTGAGCACATAAATTCCCTAATTGATCTTAGCCTTTAGTTGACCCGACCAGAGAACTCCCCTTTAGTCACTCCCCTTTTGGGTTGTAATTGGAAGCTGACAATTAATTGCTTTATGTGTGGATCTTTATCACCTCTCTCTGCGACCCCGAAAACTTCAAGCTTCACATTGCTTTACCAAAGAGTTACTGTGTGGGTATATACACTGGTTCGCTCAGAGGACTGGAGAGAATTGACTGGGAAGAACAGAGATGAGGATGGAGATGGGAAGAACTAGGTAGAATGAAGAGATAACAGCAGAAGGGACCGGGAGGAGCTAAGTATGAGAACAGACAAGAAACTGGAGATAGAACTGACTTACAAGAATAAGTTGCATGGACTAACGAACTCAGTGTCTTTAGATTCATTGAATATCCCTCAGATTAGAATCCTCAGCTGGTTGGTAGACTCTTCCACTGACCCTGGGAGCAGACAATAGAGACTGGACCTATATTGTTTCCAGCTCAAATCTCTGCTACTATGTGACATTGGGTCAATTTCTCTTCTTTCTCTGGACCTCAGTTCACCCATATTACAATCCAGTTAGTTAGCCAAAAGGATATAGATTATCCATACCCTTCTGGTAAGAAACAGAGAGAATCTTTGTAAGGATATATGGATGATCAGTAATGACATGACAAGACTCACAATATGAGAGCAGGCTTGGCTGAGTTGTTCTAATATGTGATCATCAATGACGTGTAAATTGCATCATTCTTTTTTTCTTTCAGGTCCATTTCCTGCAACAGTGGGGGGAAGAAGGGAGCTATTAAAAAAAAAAAAAAAAAAAAAAAGGAAGACCTGAGAGTTCTCTGCACTTTAGGAGAAGGCATGAAATTATGAAAAATGGAATATTTTGTTTCTAAAGTGCCTTTTCAAAAGGAGAGTAAAGAGTTAAATTTATTAGTGTGCAAGACATTGAGCAAACCATGAAAGTGAAGCTTTTCTGGCTCAAGGAATCTTAAGTTGTGTCAGCGGGTACTGAGGAAAAGCAAAAAGGGTGTGTTTCCATTTGCATGTGCCTAGTTAAATGAAATCCATTTTACTTCTAGACTTTTCTATGGTGTGACTTGGGAGGTGCAGTGCTAGTGAACATGACTGTACCCCTTTTGTTATCACTTGGTACAGGGGCTCTTGTGATACCTCTTTTTGAACTAGATTTGTCATGGACCCAAGCTGAGACACAGGGGATAGAGCCATTCCATAGCCTCTGAGACCCTTCTGTTCCAGGTAGGGGAAACAATAAAAGTCCCCTAACAAAAATCTCAGACTTTTTCATATCATAGCACTTGAACTCAGGCGCATTGGCACCTTCTGGTGCACATCTAAAACACAGGCTTTTTGCCTTCTTTTCCCCTTCAATAATGTCAGCCTGGATCCTAATTTCAACTCTGCATTCCCTGTCTCTGGCAATGAAAAACACCTTAGAAAGACTCCAGCTGGTGAGTACTTTCAGCTCCCTGGATTTGTTTTTCCTGAGAACTCAAAGTTGAGGAGAATAACCCTCTGGGAAATTAGGCCCCAAGAAGACAATTTCCATCCTCTGTGGTCAAAGCCTTGTCATAAGACCCCCTTGGTAAGAGATTCCATCAACCCAGTTAAAGACGAAACACATTGCATTGGGTTAAGCACATTGAGTTACTGGAGTGTCAATGATCTGTGAATAACCTCCTGATTCCCCAAAAGGGTGCAAGTGTTTCAGAGTGCATATCTAGCCATGACAGTCAAATAGGCACACTCCTTTCACTACAAGATACAAATTCTTGGACACAAAGTCCAAGAGAAACGCATCATGTCCCTTCTGCAGAGGCCCAGAGCCAGACACCCCTGCATCCAGTTTAGGCAGTAAGCCCCTCCCTCTCGCATGGCTGGACTTGGTGGCTGGTGCTGGTCCGGGGACGACTACAGAGACTTGAAGGGGCTGGTGGGGGTGGGGTGCGCAGCGCGCGCCTTTTTGTGTGGCTTCAGGCACCCGTGTGATTGGCTCAGCTGGTGCTGTCGTCGGAGTGGGCGGAGCCAGCAGCGCTCCTCCCCACTTGAGCACCCAGTTTCGGCCCTGAGTGGTAGCAGACAGAACGCAACTCCCAGCAGCTAGGCGTGCCCTGTGGACCACTGCGTTGGGGAGAACTGTTTTTCCCTGCTCTAGGCTCCAGACGGTCTCCACACTCCCTGCTCCCTTCAGGTCTCTCCTTAGTATCGTGATTCTGCAGAAAGGCTAGCGATCCCGCCGCCTTTGCCCTGTACTGACTCGCTCCCACCCTAACCCTGTCTGCTTTTCCAGCTGTCCGCTGCCATTCCCGGAGCATCGCAGCCATGGGCATCCGAGGCATGCTGCGAGCTGCCGTGCTCCTGCTGCTCATCAGGACTTGGCTTGCAGAGAGCAACGGCCCCAATCCCACCCCGAAATTCCACTTCGAGCTCTCCTCCAGCATGCCCGAAGTCATACTGGATCTCTTCAACTGGTAAGCGGCCCAGGCTAGCTGAGCACAGAAGGGACTGGGACAAGCAGAAGGTTTTGGCCTCTTGGACAGAGCTGGGTGGGTGCAGGGGACTCAGACCCCAGCTTGCCTAGGGGATGAAAGGGGTGTGGGGACAGCTATGGAATGATACTCCTAGCTTCAACCGGCCTGTTACTGCTGCATGCCTACCATTAGCCCAAGCCTTGAGACTAGGAGCACCCTCACCCCCGAGTCTACCTGGTCATCCTCAAGGACTGAAGTCCCAGGCAGCTTTTCCCAGTTGTGTTCTCTGAAGCCTGTGGGACTGGGAGGTGTACATGGGCCATTCACAAAACAGACAGGAAAGACACCTGTTTGAGTAGATTTTTAGTCTATTTGCTGAGGCAGTCGTGTGTGTGTGTGTGTGTGTGTGTGTGTGTGTGTGTGTGTTGTGTGTTGTGTGTTGTGTGTTGTGTTGTGTGTTCCTCTATCAAATACAGGAGATTAAAATGATTAACTCTGTGAAATCAGTAGCTGTAAATGGCATACCTTCTGGCTTAAAAGAGGTAAGCTTTTGTGCTCACTCCCATAAAAACATTTGAAGATTTCAGTTTTTCCTCTGTGCTTGATTTAAAGTTTGTTTAGGTCTGTAAGTATCTGAAGAGGGGATAAACCATCATCCTTGACATGTAGATCACACACACACACACACACACACACACACACACACACTCACACACACACACACAAATGTGTATTTGCCATGGCTGCAGAGCTTGAGGGCTGGCACATGGGAAATTCTTTGGACAGAAACAGGCAGGAATGTATTTCTTTAATATGGAAATAATTCATGTGCACACTTTGAAATGTTACAAAATTAAATTTTATGATTGAGGAAAATGAGGAATAATTTTAAGTGGCAAACTAGAAATAAACATGTATTCAGAAAGTGGGGGTGGTTAAGCTGGGCAGGATTCCAGCAGGCAGCCCTGCAGTGCTCCTCAACCCAACATACCAGACTGCGTCAGTGAACACATACAGGGGGTGGGGGGAGTGAAGGAGAGATGGAAGGACAGAGAAAGACACACACAAAGAGAAAAAGACAGAGACAGAAATTGCAGGAACAATGCATCAAAGATCCAAACAGTCACAGTAATAGTGATACCTTGGGCCTGTCGTCATTTAAAAGCCCTTTGGGGATTGAAAGTCTAGATAAATTCGATGAGCATCTGAGACCTCTGGAAAGGGCAGCTCTATGCAGCTGAGCTGGCTTCACTTACATGTTCTCACCTAAGAAACCTCCAGGCTGAAAGCACATGTATAGTGAGTGAGATGCCTGCTCTCGGGATGGATCTTTTTGAAGACAGCTCTAAACACCAGGAATCTGAAATGGTTTAGTTCAATGAGGGCCATAAATCTCTGTTACATGAGCAAGATATTTTCTCTCTCCCTGCCCCCACCACTCTCTTTCTGAGTCGTATGTCATATGCCAATTCTCAAGCACAAGGTTGACATAAATGGGGGCAGGGACTCAGACCAGGTAGAAGAAATGTGCCTTTGAGATAGAAAACATAAGCTCAGCTCAGGGGAGACACTTGCCAATGAGAGCTGACTTCCTGGGGCAATGAGGTACCCCTGGAAAGAGGATTATCAGCAATCAGCATCCAAAGGCTCCTCAAGGTATAGTTTTTCAGAAAATTAAAATGGTGTAGTTTTCTAAGGGTCTCATCTACCTATTTCCTCCCCCTCCTATGGTGCACTTTCCTCCCCACCCACTCACTATCCCTGCCTGGTAACAGGGATCCAGTCCTTGGTCCCTACCCCCTGGATTAAAGCTGTGAAGGGGGAGGGGAAGGGGAAAAGAGTCTGCGTCACTGCTGTGCTTCTGGCTGACTCACTGTGAGCTGGAAGGGGAAGAAGGGAGGGAGAGAGCACAGACACATATGACTAGACATGTTTGCATATGTTATGGCTTTGGCAAACCAGCCACTGGCAAATGGGCCACAAGTCAACCAGCATTTACTCATGGCTTCTCTGTTCCAGCAAAAATTGTGCAAATGAAGCTGTGGTTCAAAAGATTTTGGACAGGGTGCTATCAACATATGATGTCCGACTGAGACCGAATTTTGGAGGTAAGCTAAATCCAGACACCAGAGGCTTTTGTGTTAGTTAGAATAGAGCCAGCTCTACCCTGTAAGCCAACCAGGCTCTATACACCTCTGCTCCCCAAATCCTACCTTCTTGAGTCTGCCAATCCTTTCAAGGGAGCACCCTCAGACTCCTAATCTCAGTTCTAATGCTCTCTTCTTAGAATGTACCTCACATCTATGTACCAGCCTTTCTATGCCAGAGACTTTCTTTCCTTCCTTACTCCCTTCCAAAGGTGTTGCCACCCTTAAGTAATTCAGGGAATTCAGAATTGAGGCCATGGTCTTCTCTGCCTCTGTCACCTAACCCACCTAGGCCTGGGACCCTTCTATAATACCCTGCTTTCCCAAGTCTTCAGCTCCCACCAAATTCAGTCCACCCAGCATACTGTACTGCATATGTTGTTCATAAAACTCAGATTGATGGCCACTAACAAATAAAGTTCCAACAGCACAGAGATGAGAAGTGACAAGGAAACACACACACACACACACACACACACACACACACACACCCCTCCAAGAAACCGATGGGCACTTTCTAGATTCTGCTTATCCTGAACCACATAGAGCTTTAAGTGGTAGATAGCCCACCAGGAACACACACAATAGGAGTACCATTCAGTGACAAAGGGGACACCTAAGAAACCCAAACCAAGGACAGACAAAAGAAAAAGTGCTTTAAATTGGGGTTAGTTAATTTTCAGCTCAAAGATAGCAGAAGGAACTACAACACAGGACAGCTTACTGTAGGATGGGACATAGTCTAATGAATAGTCACCACTAATGACTCATATTTGTGCTCATACGTAACTGTCTTCTAAAAATACTGTGCCACCTTGAAAACCAAGGAGATTTCCCTTGGCCCTAAATTTAAGGGGTGAGATTATTAGCTTGTACATCCCTTTCCTCTACTACACAAGGGCAGAAGACACAGGCAAGGAGCTCCAAGGTCAGTATGCATGGGAAACTGGGTTAAAAAAAGAAGGCACATAATACTTTTATGCTACTGAGGCCACAGTGGTGGTACCTTTTCCATGTGGATACTCGAGGGAAGGGGGAATACAGAAATTGAGGTGGTAAAGTACAGTTAATACCCCTTACATGGTACTAGCTTTGAATCATTTGTGCCAAGCCCCAGAGGATGTCAGGGAAATTGATATTTATTTATTTATTTGTTGCCTCTTTCCCACTCTGATGTTTGTCAGCAAAGGCCAAACAATAGTCATCTGCATGCAGTGAGCACACACTCCCCACTGTTTCAGGCTCGGGCACCCTTCTGGCAGCATCAAGGACTAAAAGAAGGGAACAGAGACAAAAGTGCATCTCTGGGTTTTAGCCAGCATAGTTAGTTCACAGTAGGCTTGAGGCCCTTCTCCACCATCTTCATGTTATACCAAGTATTATGACCATGCCAGGCTGGAGCATCTAATAAAATATGGGCCCCTGCATTGATTTTGTCAAACAGATGGAGGCAGTAGAGAGAGAACACAAAGAGAACTTAAGACCACCTGAAGGGAACACTATAGGCTATAAGGCTGGGACTATTACATGGGAGAAATATGGTAGAAGACCCATTGATGAGACTGACATGCTGGAGCACTCAGGGTTTAGGGAACCCAGGGCTCCCAGTAGACAGAGTCTCCTCTATATTTAAGATGGAATATAGTTTTAGGGCTTAATCTTCACACATAAGAATGGTTCTCTCTCTCTCTCTCTCTCTCTCTCTCTCTCTCTCTCTCTCTCTCTCTCTCTCACACACACACACACACACACACACACACACACAGGAGCATGTCACAGACATCCAACATGGTACAGTAAAGGGAGGCATAGGACATTTTTGCCATGGGCTACCTTAGCTGGCTTGTAAGGTGCCCCCACTTTAGGTAGAGAAATCAGAACAATGTCCCTTTCCTCTGGTTGTGTCCCTGTGCCAGATCATGGTTTGGCAAGGAGAATGAATATACACTGCATTTCAGTACACACTTCCTCTTAAACTAAGAGCCCTTTGGCAGGCTTCTGTGCTGTCCCTTTAGCTCCACAGTATTCCACATATGAAATGACATCATTTGGTTGGTCTAGAGAAGCCTGACCTTGGAGGAAAGGCCTAGTAGTCAGGTCTTGGAGAAAGGGGCTGGAATGTAGGCCTCTCTGAGGTTTTCTGACGCTTGTTGCCTATTAACACAGCTGCCATCTGCTAAAAGTATGGAGAGAGCAGCCTGAAAGGCAGCAAACACAATGTTTCTAGAAAGCTCTTTGCTGGAAGTTGATTACAATAGTAAATTGTATTTCTCCACACTACCAACAGCTTACTATTTTTATAACAATGGACACTGCAAATACACAGGGCTAAGGGGAAAAATTAGAAAGCAGAACATATCCAATTTCCTGTGGACAACAAACAGGGACTGTACTTGTGAATTAAACAAAATGCTTCTAAGTAAGTTATTGGTTAAAGGAGAAACTAGAAAATATTTCAGCCGGGTGGTGGTGGCACACACCTTTAATCCCAGCACCTCAGGAGGATCTCTGTGAGTTTGAGGCCAGCCTGGTCTACAGAGTAAGTTCCAGGAAAGGCACCAAAAACTACACAGAGAAACCCTATCTCAGAAAAAAAAACAAAATTATACACTTAGTCACACTTGTACATTAATCAAATCACCATCACAGAGTATTCATTCACATGAATACATTCATGAATTCATTCACATAGACATACACAAGCATGGACACACTCACTAAGATTCACACATTAAGACATGCAAACATGACCTAAACTCATATATTACACATACACATATAAATGGACACGGACACACACACACACACACACACACACACACACACACACACACACACATACACACACACACACACACATGAGCAAAATACTTGATCATGAAAAAGCATACAGAAATAATCACAAAAATTTATTTTCCTTTTGTGTTATCCTTATACCTTCCTTTCATCATAGCATGAGCCAGGCCTTGCTCTAAGCACTTGACCTTCATTAACTATGATAGTATTATCCCCATTTAACCTACAAGGAAGCTCGGGGTCAGAGAGGTTAGGTGACTTAGTCAAAATCGCACAAGAAGCAAACATCAAAACTAGTTTTAGCCTAGACAACTGAGTCTTAAGTATATACTTTTAACCTTTATCCAAATTTTCATGTGATTGTATCTTCCTGTATTGTAGGTGCCCCTGTGCCTGTGTCAGTATCTATCTATGTCTCCAGTATTGAACAGATCTCAGAAATAAATATGGTAAGTCTATAGGTTCTAATCATGGTGCTGGAGATAAGGGACATGCATAGTCATAAGCCAGCTCTAATTGTTCTGACCTGTGACAGAACTCACAGGACAGCCCTCTGGAACAGAAAAAAAATCAATTGAAGGCCATTACAGCATACCCGAACATTCAGTTACATGTAGATTATCAACTCAAAAAAAAAAATCTTTGGAGCTTTTAAAACTTTTAATAGCATACTGTCTTTGTACTGCAGGGTAGGTAAGGAGTTATTTCACAAGACACAAATTACAAATCATAAAAATAAATACTGGTATTTGATGTTGGCTATAGGCAGTTCTATACAGCCAAAACTTCTGAAACTTCAGTTTTACAAAACAAAGCCACTGTGATGAGTGAAAAGGTAATTCAGAGTAGATGGAGATCTTTGCAACACAGAGAGCTGGTATTCAAAATATATATAATGCCTGAGGATTGATAAGAATATTTTAAAGCAATCAAAAATGAATGAGAACTGTACTTTTGTAAAGATAACTAAGTAGTGGATGAACATAAGAGAAAATGTTTAACCTTGTTTGTAATCAACAAAATGAACTCACAGTGAAAGCCCACTATGTACATATCAGATTGCCCAAAACGAGAGTCAGATGCTACCGACGTTGGTGAGGTGGAAGCACTGCTAACCCTCACCTGTTCTCAACGTTTACAGGGACACAAATAGCCACTTTCACTTTTCCATTATTATTTTTTCCTGGTTTAGGCATATATGGTGCTTTTTTACATGGTTATATACATTGTGTATTCACACGTGGAAATATTCTCCAGGAATACAAGAGATCAAATTATAGTTATACACAGCAACTTTTTTTTAACCTTTCTAGAGCTTTATTGAGAGAGAGAGGGAGGAAGAGAGAGACAGAGAGAGACAGACAGAGAGACAGACAGAGAGACAGAGAGAAAGAGAGACCACGCAGAGGGAAGGGAGTGGAAGGAGAGCTCTACACAGCAACTTTAATGGGCCTCACAAATACAATATTGAGGGAGTTCGGGGACAGGTTACAGACATACAGTTTGGTTCTGATTAGATAAGATTCCAAAAAGAAGTCCAAATAAGCAGTGTTTCTCAAAATATACATGGAGACAATGAAACTCTAACCTGAAGCATGGGTAACAGTGTCATAAAAATCTTGAATAATGAATGTTCCCTGCTGGTTGTGGGAAATGTGCTCTAAAAAGGACACATTTTGGAACTTGAAAGTTATTGGTCACGTTCTGTTTCTTAACCTAGGTATTAATTATAGAAGCTTCATTTTGCTGTTCTTTCTTAAACATGTTTATGTTTTATGTACCTGTGTGTATGATGTGTTTCACATGGTAGTATATATGTATATGTGTACATATAATACAGAAGACAGAGCACTAGACAACCTGACAACTGTCATTTATCTCTCCCCAGGACTATACAATCACGATGTTTTTGCATCAGACCTGGAAGGACACGCGCTTAGCATACTATGAGACCAACCTTAACCTGACTCTGGACTATCATATGCATGAGAAGCTGTGGGTCCCTGACTGCTACTTTGTGAATAGCAAAAATGCCTTTGTGCATGATGTAACTGTGGAGAATCGTGTGTTTCAGCTTCACCCAGATGGAACAGTGAGATACGGCATCCGGTGAGTTCATGTAAGAGTCTTAGGCTGTCCCAGCAAGCTTCCTTTTTTCCTACTGTGTATTCCACAATACATTAGAAGGAATATACAGAAGAGATCCCTGTTTTCCAGATTTGCCTTGTGTGTACATATACTTTCGAAACTTTACACAGGCATCCTATCCTGCCCTGTCCCCCCACCTTGGCTTCTACTATTCCTGTCTACAGTGGCCCTTTCTCTCTTTCTGTCAGTCAAAATTTTGCACACTTTCCAATCCCTGATGCAAATGTCTCCATCTTCAAGAAATCCTCAGAAATTCTCATGGCTGAATACTAAATTGGTAAAAAGCATGAGGTCCCAGTTTAGTTTAGATGCTGTAGCCAACTTCTGCCCTTTCAGATGTGACCTATAATGGGAGTTTATATTAAGGAATCTGAGCACACTGGGAACAGTGTTACTTTATTTTGTGGACAATAAGGAAAGGAATTTACAATGTCACCTAACATTTGTGAAAGAAAATACTGTTTTTATTAATTTGTATGTATTATCATATAGATTTTTAAAAAAGAAATCTTGATTCCCTGGACCAAAAGACCTCTTCCTCCATTTTTCCTTGTGTGTGCTGTGTTCTTTATTCCCCATGCCATGAGGCAGGGAGACTGATGAATGCTGAAGCCTTTGCAGTGAAGAAGGTGCTCCATCCACCTCTCCCCACTTCCTTATGTTTGCACCATGCAGAGTGTTAGGAGAAGTGGGGGGGGTAGTACTATAAGAGGGCTAGGGTGGGGCTTCTGAGCCCCTGCTCTCTTTCCACACAGACCACATGCATATTGGTAGTCTCCACTGATCTATTTGGAATAGAGCAATCTCCAAAGCTGACTTCACAGTTTCAGCTGAAACAGATTGTCAGTGAAGGCAAGCTGAAAGGTCATGTTGGTGGTAGCTACCATGGTTTGTTTGACAGGTTGTTACAGGTCTAATAATTGGGTTTCTCTTACTCTGAAGTGTTCTCTCCCCATTCCTTCCTTCCTTCTTCATCCACATCCCCATGGAGTCATTGAATGCCAATGCTTACCTAAAACTGCTCAATAATCACTTTAGTTTAAGGTAAAGGAGGCATTGGCTGATGAATGTAATGTACTTGGGAAATTCATTTTTTTAGAAAATAGAAGTACACACATATATGCATACTACCCACTACACAATCCCAATGCTTACCTAAAACTGATCACTCTTGTTTAAAGTAAAAGAGGCATTGACTGATGATGAATAATACTTGGGAAATTCATTTTATTTAAATAAAGAGGGAAGTACACATACATACTAACCACTACCCAGTCCCCAAAATGAAATTCCTACAAGAATTGACAGGGACTAAGCTAAGTCAGCAGATGGGAAGGGAAGAAAAAGAAATGGGACAAATATGAAGCAGTTAAGAACTTTTTTCATTACATCATATTCAAACCCAAGTCACCTCCCTGGCTCTTCCAAGGCCATTTTCTCAGATTCCTCTCCTGGATGCACAGCATATCAACTTGATGCTTCTTTTGGCTGTATCTACTGCCAGCACTGTCTGGAACCTCCATGGATAGGCATTTTGTGCCCACTGACATCTTTCTAGCTCTTGGTGCCACATAGGCCCTCACCACTGACATGGATGTAGATGTGGTCAGAGGTGGGCCTGGGTTACTGCCCACATCTATACTTGCACACCACATGCCTGCCTTCCTCAGTGGCTCTGCAGCCTCCGCACATTACGCATAGCATACAGTGTTCTCTCAACAGCCTTGCTGATACTTTAACAAGCACAAGTCTTTCTGTCTCTGTATTGTTTCTTCAAGGGCCTTTCCCATTCTAATATTCTGTGGTTTTTCTGACATGGCATATATCTACTCTTTGTTTTTGCTCTGCAAAATCTTGTAATTCCTTGTCAAATTCCAATTTTCTCTCTCTTTCTCCCCCTTGCCCCAATTCCATACACATGGGTCAATCCTCCACCTAACTCTTGCCTCCCAACCCTGCAGAATCCTTAGGAATAAACTTGAATCATTTTTTCCCTTCCTTTTTGTTTTCTTTGTCAGGCTTACCACAACAGCAGACTGTTCCCTGGATCTGCAAAAATTCCCTATGGACAAGCAAGCCTGCAAGCTGGAGGTGGAGAGCTGTATGTATTTCTCCTATGGACCCTTCATCCCTGAGTGGAGCTGCTATAGTCAGGAAAGCACAAGTGGAGTTGAAACCGAGAGAAATAGCCCAGCTCCTGTGCTCTCCACTCCCGTGTCTCTTCCCAAACATGTACACAAGCAGTAGATAAATGAAAGACGAATGGTGGCTACACATGAATTGACCAATAGCTATATATCTATGGCATTTGGGAGTGGGTGGCCTCTATGGTATAGGTAATTCAACTGAAAAACTATACATACTCATGGGTAAAAGTTCATAGCATCTTTTTGCTACACATTCCTTCCTGCCTAAAAAACTTTCAAATGGGAGTCCTGTCTTTGCAAGTATTCAGAATCCCCATGCTCAGACTCAAAAAACCACAAAGTAGCCCCCCAAATTCTAAGTGCCACCCATGCTTTGGTTTTCACAGACTGCTTGTAATAAAATCTGCCCAGATTAACTCTTTGTTTCACCTCCTAGATGGCTATACCGTCGAAGACATTGTGTTATCCTGGGAAGATGAGAATGCCATCCACATTACTGATGAGCTGCACATCCCTCAGTTTACCTACCTGGGGAGGACAATTACTAGCAAGGAGGTGTATTTCTACACAGGTGGGCCAGACCTACTCTTTCTCTGCTGTTTCTTGTCCCTTTTATACCACTACACAGGCTTGTAGTTGGCTCCCTCCTTTCCCATTCCTTTGGTTCTAAACACATCTTTCTCCCCTATTGATAAAGCCCTGGTGGCTAATGGCTAACCCCTACAGATGGAGAATAAGTATGGAAGGCTTGGGCAGGTTGACAACACTCTACAACTGGAAATGATTCCTGCTCCTCACAGGGCTGGCCTCTCACTCTCCATCTGTTTGCAGCCTAAAATTGTCTCATGTGGAATGAGTGAGGCAGGAGAGGGGTTAGAGCTGACTTGATGCGCCACGTGGGCCTGACACCACTGTGTGTTCTTACAGGCTCCTACATGCGCCTGATAGTGAAGTTCCAGGTTCAAAGAGAAGTCCACACTTACCTTGTGCAGGTCTATTGGCCCACAGTCCTCACCACCATTCTCTCCTGGATATCATTTTGGATGAACTATGATTCCTCTGCTGCCAGGGTGACAATTGGTAAGTCTTCTCTATCACCTCTCAAGAGGAAACTTGAGTCATTTTGCTTAGAAAAAAGTACAGGCAGAACTGGGAAGACCTTGAACTTCAGGTCTAAGTTTGGGGGAGGCAAGAAATGTTTTAAGCATGGAAGAGCCTAGGATATTGGGCTTCTTGTTTTGTTTTTGCCTTCTGTGGGGCAAATTGCTCTATCTTTTCCTTTAGGAGCACAAATACAGCTATATGTGTGATATTTTAGGGTTTAGAAAACCTCTTCAGGTATTTAAAGAAGAACTATATGGAACTGGAGATATAAAGTATTTAAACCATGATTAAGAGTTTGAACTCGATCCAGAACAATCAACCAGGTGAAGCATAGGGAGAAGAAACTAGGAGAGGACATGGGAAAAGGCTCTACCCCAGAGGTGGCCTCTGCTCACCTCCTTTGGGGTATAGACTTGCTAAATACTGCAGCTATCAAGGGAGACTAAACCTGTACTGTGTTGTCCATAGGCCTAACTTCTATTCTTGTCCTGACCACCATCGACTCACATATGCGAGATAAACTCCCCCATATTTCCTGTATCAAAGCCATTGACATCTACATCCTTGTGTGCCTGTTCTTCGTGTTCCTGTCCCTGCTGGAGTATGTCTACATCAACTATCTTTTCTTCAGCCAAGGACCTCAGCACAATCGCAGGAGATGCAAGAAACCCAGGAGAGTTGTTGCCCGATACCGCTACCAAGAAGTGGTGGTGGGAAATGTGCAGGTTTGACATTTTGACTGACAGCCAGCTTTCCCTGAGCACCTCCTCAGCCTAGGCTTAGCACTTGACCCTTTTACATTTCATAGTTGCTATAATCCTCATACATTACTTGTATGATTTGTATATGACAGACATGCCCACACTCATTCATTGATGATCATTATTTGATATCATAAGACAAGAGAAGTCAGAACTTGATTTCACTAGATCTTTGAGCCAAATTTTCTCCATTTTATGGGCTTCTAGAGCAAGTGATGAAGCCAAAAGGAAAGGTGAGACCCAGGGAGACAGACACCAGAGAAGTTGGCCTTCAAACTTTTCCTTCCCTGGCTCTTCAAATACCTGAGAACATACTGGGCCTTTTGCTTTGGGATATACATGAATGCCCAGCAACACCACTCCTTTGCAGAAAGCCCAGCCTCACCCTACCTGAGAAGCCTACATATAACACATGGCACTTCTGAGATTACAACTGCCCCCAAGAGAGACAGTTGCTTTGCTGCAGCTATGACATTCTCTGCATACTAAAACAACTTCCTGGTCCAGTTTCTCAACCCCTATGAGCACATCAGAGAGCCCAACAGGTTATCAAAGACATCAACAGCAGCATTGAAAGCACTAAGCAGGAAAGTTCCCTCATTTTTCTCTTCCCTCATTCATGCCCACTAATTAATATGAAACTGATCAGCTTATCCATTATCTCCTCCAAGGATGGCCTGATTAATGTGGAAGACAGAGTGGAAGACAGAGCTGATCCTCTTCCTGACAGCCCCATGCAGGCTCATCTGGCAAGTCTGGAAAGTCTTGGGTCCTTGGTGTTCACTTCAGAGCAGGCCCAGCTGGCTACCTCGGAAAGCCTGAGCCCACTCTATTCCACCTCAAGCCAGGCCCAATTGGCCACTGGAGAAAGCCTGAGTGATCTGCCCTCCACCTCTCAGCAAATAGTGCATGATTGTACCATTCACTTTCATGGCTTCCTCTCTAATGACAGTATTATCCCCATCAAAATCCACAACCATTCTGAGGCCCATGGTGATGAAGACTCTGAAGAGAGCCTAAGCTCTGAAAGCCATGGCCATGACAGCAGCCCCAGTGGAAGGCTCATGTTCCACAGTGGCCAGAGGTGTGTGCAAGAAGCAAGTTGGGACCTTGATAAGATTGAGAGCTTACAGGATGACATCAGTATCAAGAGCAGCTGGCTTGGCCTTGATGAACTATGTAAGGGGGATGCTGACAATAGCTGGAGCCTTACTGATGAGGAGCTCATGGCCTGTGACCAAGAGAAGGACCATAGCTCAGAGCCTGGGGAGAGTTGCTCCTCAAGCCCTGGGTGCTCATTCAATGAAGGGTTTTCTTTCCAGATCTTTAACCCTGACCGGGTCCCTAAGGTTGATAGGTGGTCCCGTTTCCTCTTCCCTCTTTCCTTTGGGTTGTTCAATGTGGTTTACTGGTTGTACCACATCTATTAGTTTCCCATACCCTGTAGCAGCAGAGATACTATGATGTGTTTCCTTCATAGTTCCTTCAGTTTTGTTTTTCCCTCTTTGTTCATTTTATTTGGCAGTTATTAGGGCAATCAAATCTGTTGGGCCCTTTTCTTTATTATGAGGTACGGAGGAGATGGAGAGAACATATAGCCAGAGAATAAGGGATTGAGGAAGACATGAAGATAAATTGCACATTATTTTCCTCCTGCTAGAAGACTCTTACCTTTCAAACACTTTGAACAGCCATCAGTCTAGAAATGCCTTCAGAAGTGTTGAAAGGACAGAGAAAAGCCAGGCTGAGAAATGAGGAGAATCTGAGCCTGGTTCACAAGCATTCCTGGGAGCTTTCCTTTTAGTCCCCTTAAGGTGTTGAAATTACTTTTGCATCACTTTTTTTCTTCCTCCTGAGTGTCATGCACCTTGTCCACCTGCTAAAAAGGGCTTTGGGAGAAGTCAAGAAGTCAAGCTAAGTTGTTGGCCTTGGGTATGCAGAAGAGCTCTAGCCATGGCTTGAATATTCTGACAAAAGGAAAGTTGGGAAACATTTATAAGTGCCTTGTACTTTGGGTGTGCAGTTGTGGTACAGGAGTGAGAGGGGAAGGTGGAAGGGACTGCAAGGGCGAAGGGGGTGATGTCAGGCTGGAATTTGTACATGTTCAGATGTTCCATTTAAAATTATTAGACCTTTTCTTGCCTGTATTTCTGCTTCACATTGCCTGACAGTAGAAACTCAGTACTTCTGTTCAGGTAGGAGTTAGCTTTCTAATGAATGCTGAGTTGATTACTAGTTACAGTAGAAGCACTTGGTGAGTAAGCACTAGTTGAGAAAGTTCAGACTTGCTATTTTGCCATCAGTCAATAGCATATGGACAACTACTGTGAATCTATATACTAAATCCTTTTTGTTTGTCTAGTGCATAGTAAGTGTCAACGAGCTCCCTGACCCATCACATCGTTGGATCCTCACAGGAGCCCTGTGAGCCACGAAAGACAAAGCACCTTGTCCCCAGTGTTCCAAGGAAAAAGTGGAGTTTGTGTGCCATGCTTATGGATACCTATTCTTTCTCCTTATCTACCTAACTCTCAACTGATGCACTCCCCTTCTGCCTCTTCCCTTTTGCTCAAAGGAACATCCCTACAGAATCTACCTGTCGGGCTGCCAAGCAAGAGGCTACTGAGCAGCCACTGAGCATGAACTGAGCAGATGGAGAATATGGCCCTGTCCACTCAACAGGGCTCCTGATGACAGTATGATGAGTCTGCGCACCAACCTGCCAGGAAGCACCAGCTCATTGATGGAGGTCATGAGAGAGCTTTTCCTAGCATTCAATCTATTTCCCCCCTTATAGACAGCCTCTCCTTCAGCCCTATACCCCACTGCCCACCTACCTCTTTATACTTCAGTGTTTATATATTTCTGTGTATCCCTGGGGATGAGTGCGCATGCATCCAAGTAGATCTATGTGCCATACAACCATTTGAGAAGCTGAATAGCACTACAGTAGTGTAAATCTATGTTAGTATGTATGAATGCATATCTGTACTGTGTGGATGAATAATTTAAATGTATACATCTCTATTACAGTGTCAGTTGTATACATGTGTACCTATATTAACACAGGTGAATGCTTTCTGTGTACATTTCTAGAAAGTATATGTCTATATACCTGTGTTGGTCAAATTTAGTTTGTGTTAAAGGACATACATCAAAAACCCTATGTATTCCCTGTTGGAGGTTCTTTTGGAAACATCAGGACTCTAGTGACCTGTTTTGACACAGTGGGGAGAGTCTTGTTTAGCTGAACTAACTGTTTCTTTCTAGTTCTAGGGAGCCAGGGAGTAGGGTCTATTGGTTTCTATCAACTCCTCATTCTTCTGCCACCCATCTCTGCTGTGTCCTAGGTAGAAGACCCAGAGGAAGTGAACATAGTCCTAAGAAGAGGTAATGTTAGTGCCTTGTGGCTAGAGAGTAATTGGTCCATGGGATAAACTTGGAGTGCTGAACATTTTGCTTGATGCTGAAAGGTGCCAAAAGATGAACTGGGAATAGAAATAAGGTGTGGACAATGGGGTAGGGATTCAGAGACTTGGAGAAAAGGTTATTTATAATTTAAAATTCATTCCATTACCCTACTCACTATGTGAGCCTGACACAGATGAGGATTGGTTGCAGCTACAGAGAAGCATGCAGTGAAAGGATGTGCCCAGAATGTTGGGTACCAACAGCTGCATTCTAAGAACCAAAGGTGCCTGAGATGTCTGTGGACAAGGACTGTGGTGGTGGGCCTATTGGAGAAGTATATTTGTAGCTTATCCTAGGGCAGTTGTTGGCTGTTTGAATAGGCCCCAAACTCTACCTTGAATTTGAAATTTGAACACTACTGACTTTAGCTCAATTCAAGGAAAGATTCAGAGAAGTGAAAGTGGAAAGAAGCCCAGGTACTGACTAGATGGTCGCAGTGTATTGCCCTTCTCTTCTCCACACATAGATGCATTCCAGACTCACATGCAGCCACACACACCCATGCCATCACACATGCATGCATACATATCAGGAGTACCCACATTTCTAGTTATACTCACAGGCATAGCCAGACATACACACTCACAAATAGAGATGTATATACTCACACATACTTTTAAGACAACTCAAAACAAGGAAGTTACTACCCAAATGTCTAAGATTGCCTCTTTTGTTTTGGGAAGCCAGCACAAAGAGATCCAGATTAAAGGGACAACAGAGAGCTCTCATCTGGAATCTGCACATTCATTGGCTGTGTTCTAGGATTAGGAGCCCTACAATCTTGAAGTGTTGAACATATCATTAGAGTAAAGTTACAAAAAGGAATTGGAGTAGTGGGAACAAAGGGGCAGCAGAGGAAGGGCAGAGAGGCCAGATGTAAATATCCATATAGCTAGATATATCATACCCTTAAAAGACTATTTTGCCCTAATGTGCTGCAACAAAAGCAGTTAAATTCTACTGTGATTCATACCCCGTGAGGTTAAGTGTTAAAGTGCTGTGGAGATTTGGCAATGACAACTTTTCAGGAACTTGAATCTTCTGGTTTTTCCATGTCTGTGGTCTCTCTTACTTAAAAGTTTCCAGATCTCCCCTTGTGTTCTGTGTGTGGTCTATTGTCCATTGTCAAGCCTGATTCTAGCTGTTCCTAGTCCTCTTCCCGTGCAGGCATACCCTCTCTATCTGGCTGCCTATGTCCTTTTCCCAATGTCCCCCAACACCAAGCAATTGCTGAAGCACAGAGGACCTGCTCCTGGAGTTCAGCCAGTCCAAGAGCTTGGACAGACAGAAGAGCCTTACTGGATCTGGGATGGAGCAACCCCACTTTACTACTCTCCTGTCTTGCCCTCCCCTTACCTTTTACTCTAGAATCCCTAACCAAGCAGGACACTAGCTGTCTGTCTTTCCAAATCGTCATTTTGTTGAAGAAATGTGTGATGCATTTCCTGCCCAGTTTGATTTGCACTGTGAGGTGTCTGCAGAAAGAATAATATGTTGGGTCTTAATGGAGTTCATCCAATGTATTCTTAAATTTGTGTCATCCTCAATAGTTGCAAGGCTGCAAACTCTTGGCATACTTAGAAGGAAGTTTTGCTGAGATTGTGACCATTCCTAATGAGGGTTCCTTATGTATATACAGTATACACCTTAAGCTATTAACTACTGAATGCATTCACTAAGCACTCCATCTGCATGACCCTATGGTAGTAAGAAGGAACTTTCTAGCTACTCCACAACCCAATATCCAATGTTATTGTAACTGTCCTACCAAAAGTGAAGTACATTCATGTTTGTTGTATAATATCCTGTGATTAATATGAAATCTACATTATCAGTGTTGGGCTTTCAAGGGAGGGGAAAAATTAAAGTATCTCTCTGATATACTTAAATTATGAAATATGGCAACTGGTCAGGGTCATCATGTGGAAGTGTGTCAGAATTTGCACCCACCATCATGCCAGACTGTATCCCTGGGATCAGTATTTATCAGCAAAGGTACAGGTATCAGAATTTTGCACAGTACTATAGTAGATGACTTTAGATGACACCAGATGATTCTTCCAATGGCAACTAAGTTAATAACATTCTAGAAGCAGATGAACTATGGTGAAGTCACATACATAAAGATCTTCAGCAGTGGTATTGGGCCAAGACAGTGAAAAGCAATAAAGAGAATGAATAATAGCTGAGTGGCCTGGGTGGTCTGACCTGCAAGGGTCATAGAGTAGCAGAGCTTCACTAGAATACTGGGTACACACACTGAGCTCATTAATCGACATTCATGTAAGAAAAAGACCTTAACAAGTCCTGATTTCAAGAAAGTGAAACATGAAGAAGCATAATCTTATGCTTCTGAAAAATATACAGAAATAAATAAAAACATGTAAGTAGCAATAAGCAAAATAAAGATCTATAATAGCAAATACAATGGTTGGTCAGTGTTTCCTCTGTATTAGATTTTTCAGGTGCTACATGGAACACTAATCAGGGTCTGAAAGCCTCTGGCTTGCATTATTCTTCGTGGTTTTCAAGAAGAAGGGAGTTAGCAACATTGTCATTGAATAATTCAGTTTTGCACAAAGCATTCATAGTCATTGGAACCAAAAGTTTTAAGACATAGCAATTCATTATGGTACCAAAATATGAGGTAGACATTTAGTCCCACTCTGTGTAGGGGAGAAAGCAAGATAAGTGTTGTTTATAAAATACAAAATATTTTTGTTTTCATCTCTACAAAAGTAGATGTGCAGAGCAGGGAGCAAGAAAGTAGCAGGGCCTGGTGGCACAGGAAAGCTGGCCCTGCCCTTCACAGGAGAGTTGGCCAGGGTGGCTTGGGCTTGGAAGAGCTGGCTCTGTCCTTTGCTGGCCTCCTTACTTGGGGTAGCTAGCCTTGCCCCTTGGCAGCTGTACCAAGTTAGTGCAGATGCTGTCATAGATGAAGGAGTGCTATCCCCAATGAGTGGTAAGCTTCCCCTGCCCCTCACCTGGGGGAGGGGTTGGTTCCTGTTGGAGGCCCAAGCTAACCAACTCAGCTACCATCCCGTCCTACATCCACAGCTTTGAATTGGCCCATCCCCAACATCTACCCCATCTATGACCTTCTAGAGTGCAGGAAGGGACTGGTCCTGCAGAACCATAGCCTCAGGGTCTCCATGACTGAGGTAATAGCAGGCTATCCAAGAGGAGTTTCAGTGAGAATTCAGTACTGATGGTGTACCAGAAGCCAGAGGCCTTGAACCAGACTGACAACACAGCACACAATGAACATTTGCAAGTAAAGCTGTTTGGGGAAAAGGATGTACTGTGTGACACACCACAGCTCCCAATACTACTAGAACAAACTAATATGTGATAGAGAGGTGGGTAAGACAGAGGAGCTAAGTGGGTTTTTGTTTTTTTGTTTTTTTTTTCTTTTCTTTTGGGAAGGGAGGCTATTATGGTAGACGGTGGACATGGAAGAACTGGGAAATGAGTGGTATTAGGGTACATGATGTGAAATTCCCAAAGAATCAATAAGAAAATTATGTTTAAAAAATAAAGCAGAGTGGCTGATGGTTTAGGGTTACTCTAGAGTAAAAGCATTGTAAAGTCACATTGAAACATCTTGTGATAGACAGACTCATTCTTTGTAAACCACACTCATCAGGACATCTCCAAATAACTTTTGATGAAAACATGAGATCTTGAAACATGAACCCTAAGCCAATAGATCTCCCATCAGCTTTTCTGTGTCCTAATCAAATTAAAAGGGCTGTCCAGGGATTGCTTTGCTGGTCTGCCCACAGCTCTGAGGTAAGACTAGCTGGATATAAAAGTTTCCTCTTCAGATCTCTCTCTCTCTCTCTCTCTCTCTCTCTCTCTCTCTCTCTCTCTCTCTCTCTCTCTTTTTCTGTGTGTGTGTGTGTGCACGCATGTGTGCACATGTATCTAGAGGCCAGAGGTTGACATTGGGTTTCTTCCTTAATTGCTCCTCAACCTTACTTTTTGAGACAGTTTTTTCACTAAAGATGGAGATCATTCATTTAGGTGGTCTGGCTATTCAGTGGGTTCCAGGGATCTACTTGTTTCTGCTTTCCCAATACTTGGATGTCTTAGTTGTGTTCTATTGTTGTAAAGAGAGAGACACCATAACCAACACTTATAAAAGAAAGCATTTAATTGGGGCTTAATTACAGTTTCAGAAGTTTAGTCTATTATTATCATGGCAGGGAGCATGGTGGCACGCATGCAGACATGGTACTAGAGAAGTAGCTGAGAGTTCTATATCTGGACCTGCAGGCAGCAGGAAGAGAGAAAGCCACTGGGCCTGGCTTGGGCTTTTGAAACCCCAAATGCCACCTCCCACCTCAGAGTTACACTTCCTCTAAGAAGGTCACACCTCTTAATCCTGCCCAAGTAGTGCCATTCTCTAATGACTAAACATTCAAACATATGAGCCTATGGGGGCCATTCTTAATCAAACCACCACATTGGATTACCGGCATGTGCTGCTATGCTTAGCTAGATTGCTGTGAATTCAAACTCAAATCCTCATGTTTACACAGCAAGCACTCTACTGGCTAAACCATTTTCTCATCCCTATAGTTCTAACTTTGCAGTCACCATTTGCAACATGCCTTGTAATTTTGGTTCTCTCAGATCCCCTTCACTGAAACCAGGCTCCCAACTTTACTTGTCCATTAAGATTCAACCCAAATCCTCCTTAGCTGTTCAGAAACCACTACAAAGCCCATGTTCCTTGCCTTTCACCACACATTGGGACTGGTAGCCCTGCTGGGCAAGCCTTTGCTGTACAGACAGCTGTACTTGACCTTTCACAGATTCTTTCATGACTCTCTAACAGACAGAAGACTCCCTTTTGATTCCCAGTAGCTTTCCTGTTGCTATGCTCTTTTTATGTCAGATGGGTCATAAGTAATTTGGGGTCAGTTTGTCTGGCACAGGCACAAGCTGCTGCATTTTTCTGCTAAATTCTTGCCAACCAGTTTCTGAAGGTGGCCTTGAACACAGGTGGAGTTTATAGCCCTTTGATAGGCCTAACATGACCAACTACACTGTTATATGCTGTATGGCTAACTACAAAACTAACTTAAGGGATGGGGTGAATGTGATAAGTCCTCCATTTCCCAACTTGCTTAATGCCTAGGGTGAAGGAAACTTTGCCATAGCTTCTCCAGCTTTCAACAAGGCCTCTACTGAAAGCCTCCCATCTTGGATCAGCTTTTTTTTCCCTAGCCCTGGCAGGGTCTCCCAGAGACTCCTTTGTGATGAGAGCTTCAATGAGTATATATATAAATTTATTTAGGTGGTTCTATGAGGAAAACAGATTCACTGATACAGGATAAGGTAAATCCAGTTGCAGAATCCTTGGAAATCCTGGGGACTGATCATACACTGCTTCATACTGCCTGATCCAGTCTTCACCACCCAAGAGAGTACAACCCCCTTTCTCTTCCCTGTTAATTGGTAGGTCATGTAGGCATATAAGAAGCACTACCTTTATCCGGCCAGATAGCCCAAGGTCATGGATGGAGCAAATTCTCACTACACTTCCCCTTTTTGTCTAAATAAGAAAGTTCTAAACCGAATACAAAACTATGTACAATATGAATGATTATCAAGTATTGTCCAA
This sequence comes from Onychomys torridus, assembly GCF_903995425.1. Classification (NCBI taxonomy): domain Eukaryota; kingdom Metazoa; phylum Chordata; class Mammalia; order Rodentia; family Cricetidae; genus Onychomys; species Onychomys torridus. Next base: position 50,479,558 of record NC_050466.1, read on the forward strand.
AAGAAAGAAAGGATAATAACATAACAAAAATGGAACTACAACCAACAAGAACAACATCAAGCAAGAAGCACATACTAAATGTCCAGACCATAGGTAAATGGCAAATTACAGAGATGACTCCAATAACTGTCCTATCCTGAAGAATCTAAATCTTGTACCTGATGTGCTCTTATCTAAACTATGAGAGGATTGTAACTGTAACTAGCTAGTCTTCAACCCCATCAAAGACCTGAGAAGGAAAATAATATTACCTGAGTAAGTAGGAAGTGCAAGCAAGCAACTTCTGAAGTATGCAAGAAATTACAGAAACAGTTGGCTGCCTAGACAGTCACCCAATATTTCTCTGTAATGTTTGGGCATCCACTTTTGGCTGTAGGCCTAGAATATCTGACAGACCATTTTCAGAAGCAGGATATTTGAAAGACCATCATACCCTGTCTTGGCAAGGTTCAGCAGTCTCTTTTCCTTGTGTCTTGCTAGTCCGGATGGTCAGCATGCTTACTGTCAGCAGCCGAGGCAAGGGCAGTTCTTTGCTCAACAGGCTATTCTTGCCAAGAAGAAAACTCCATATGGAGTGTCTTTGATGCCCAGCATCTTCTCAGGAGTAGATCAGTGCTGCCAGGAGCAATCGTGTCTCACATCAACAGACTTCTAAGTTATTAAAACATTTAAATGCCACATTCTCTAGGTCTATTACATGTTTGAAGATTACCTATCTGTGGGAGCCCGTTTTCAGGTTCCTTGTGGCTTTACCCAGCAGGTCCATATAGAGGATGATTAGGGCCACGGGCCTGAGTGCAGGTGTCTGAAATGGTCTGCACTTGGCTGTGCTGGGGGAGGAGGTCTTTTGCTCCACCCCTTGGCATTTCTATAAATACCCTGGGGCAGAGACAGTCAGGGCCCATTGGAATAGGTTCCAGACCCTCTCAAGGCTATCCTTTATTTTCTATCTGTTCATCTCCACAATCTAAATCCTTCTATCTAATGTTTCTTGCTGATCACACTCAAAAAAACTCTGGGGAACTGTGGGGTTGGTGGGTAAATGCCCCACACCTATCCATCTGGCATATATCTCTGTTTATCTAAAAAACCTAACTAACATGATTATAAATATGACAAGCATGAGTGACTATTAACCTGTATTCTTATCAACCTAAATAACTTAAAGACTAATGTAGTTGGAGTTTTTCTGCCTGGCCCACAGTCAGGACAAATCTCTCTCACCCGCCAGGCCCATAGATGCTCAGAACCAACCAAGTAAACACACAGAAACTTATATTGCTTACAAACTGTATGGCCATGGCAAGCTTCTTGTTATCTACTTCTTCTATCTTAAATTAACCCATTTCTATTAATCTATACTTTGTCACGTGACTCGTGACTTACCAGTACCTTACATCCTTCTTGCCATGGCAGGGGCTGGTGGTGTCTCCTCCCCAGCCTTCTACCTCCCACAATTCTCTTCTCTCTTGTCCCGCCTATACTTCCTGCCTGGCCACTGGCCCATCAGAACTTTATTTACACAGAGCGATATCCACAGCACTGAAGAGAGAAGAGAATTCTGGGAAGTAGAAGGTTGGAGGGAGACACCGCCAGCTGCCACCATGAAAAGCAACATGTAAAGACACTGGTAAGCCACAAGCCATGTGGCAAAGTATAGACTAACAGAAATGGGTTAATTTAAGAGAGAAGTAGATAACAAGCAGCCTGCCATGGCCATACAGTTTCTAAACAATGTAAGTTTCTGTGTGCTTTCTTGGTTGGGTCTGAGCGACTGTGGGACTGGTGGGTAAGAGAGATTTGTCCTGACTGGGCCAGGCAGGAAAACTCTAGCAAACCCTGGTACATTCAGTTGAGGCAAGTCCAAGCCCCTCCCCCTGCATCAAGGCTGTGCAAGGCATCCTAACATAGGAAATGGGCTCAAAAAAGCCAGCTCATGCACCAGGAATAGATCCTGATTCCACTGCCAGGGGCCTCTCAAACAGACCAAGCCAATGCACCATTTTCTTAAAATTGCTTCCTGCTGTCTGGGGGATGATGGTATCTCTGTGGCATCCTGTAAGAAAACTAAAACAGTGGTTAAGTCTCATTAGGACTAGCTGTAACATTTGAGCCAGTCTCAGAATAATGGGTAAAGCTTATCTGAAATTCTAGCTAGAGGTGTAAGCTGATGGATTGTCTTAGTTAACTGCCTTGGAACTGTCCTGAATAATTTGTAGTCCAGAGCTGATCTTTGAGTGGTATTTATCAGCTCAATGTCATCATTCTGAACCAGGTAGAATCATTGTTGTGGGGCACCATCTTCCTTCTGGAGACTTCAGAGATCACTGTTAGGAAAATTTATTGTTCACTGTGAAAAACTTAAACATTGTTAATATTGAAATGGAAAGTTTAAATTTTAGGATAGCATTATATCTAAAGAACATTTCCAAAGAGTCAAGATTAAGTATGGGGAGAAATAGAATTTTGACAATAGACCCTAGATTGTTGGTTTTCTTCTATCCCATACCAGGTGGCTCTTCTGATATGAGACACAAACCCTTAATTTTTTCTTTTAACAACATGCTTAGAATTTAGAGAAGGAGAGAGCCACACTCCAGCTCCAAAGCCAGCTTTGATTTTTTTTAAATTTTTAATAAATAATTTTGTTTTTTATTATTATGTGTTTTAAATTTTATACATCAGCCATAGGTTTCCCTGTCCTCCCCCCTCCTGCCCCCACCCCCACCTTCCTCCCAGCCCCTCCCCTCCATTCCCATGTCCTCCAGGATCAAGGCACCCCTGGGGATTCATTTAAACCTGGTAGATTCAGTACAGGCAGGTCCTGTCACCACCTTCCAGACTGAGCAAAGTGTCCCTGTGTAAGCCCAAGGTTCCAAACAGCCAGCTCATGCACTAAGGACAGATCCTGGTCCCACAGACTGGATGCCTCCCAAACACATCAAGCTATTCAATGGTCTCACTTATCCAGAGGGCCTGAGCCAGCTGGGGGCTCCACAGCATTTGGTTCATAATTCATGTGCTTCCATTTGTTTGGCTATTTGTCCCTGTGCTTTTTGCAATCTTGGATTCAGCAATTCATGCTCTTGCAGACCCTCCTCTTTCTCGACAGTTGGATACCTGGAGCTCCACCTGGGGCATGGCTGAGGATCTCTGCGTCCATTTCCATCAGTTATTGGATGAGAGTTCCAAGACGACTGTTAGGGTGTTTAGTCATCTGATCACCAGACTAGGTCAGATCAGGCTTTCTCTCGACCATTGCCAGCAGATTACAGAGGATATATCATTGTGGATTTCTGGGGACCTCTCGAGCACTCTGCCTATTCCTGGTCTCATGTGGTCTTCATTTGTCATGGTCTGTTATTCCTCATTCTCCCTTTCTGTTCTTGATCCAGCTGGGATCTCCTGTTCCCCTAAGCTTTCTTTCCTTCAAATCTTGCCCTTCATTACTCCCACTGTCATCCATGTTGTTCATGTAGATCTCATCCATTTCTCTGTCATTGGGTGATCCCTGTGTCTTTCCTAGGGTCCCGTTTTCTAGGTAGCCTCCCTGGAGTTGTGTAGCAGTCTAGTCATCTTTGTTTTACATCTAGTATCCTCCTTTGAGTGAGTACATACCATGGTTGTCCTTCTGAGTCTGGGTTACCTCACTCAGGATGATTTTTTCTAGATCCATCCATTTGTCTGCAAACCTCATGATGTCATTGTTTTTCTCTGCTGAGTAGTACTCTATTGTGTATATGTACCATATTTTCTTTATCCATTCTTCAGTTGAAGGGCATCTAGGTTGATTTTTAATTGAATTGGGACTACAATTTTTCTGAGAAGTAAAGAGATATAAATGTTTAGGTAGTGAGATTTTTTTTTTAGTCTTTTTTTAAATTTTTAACAATTTTAATTTTATACATCAGCCATGGGTTCCCCTGTCCTCCCCCCTCCCACCCCCACCCCCACCCCCACCTTCCCCTTAGTCCCTCCCCTCCATTCCCATGTCCTCGAGGACCAAGACACCCCTGGGGATTCATTTAAACCTGGTAGATTCAGTACAGGCAGGTCCAGTCCCCTCCTTCCAGGCTGAGCTTGTGTCCCTGTGTAAGTCCAAGGTTCCAAACAGCCAGCTCTTGCACTAAGGACAGGTCCCGGTCCCACAGCCTGGGTGCCTCCCAAGCAGATCAAGCTATTCAATTGTCTCACTTATCCAGAGGGCCTGATCTAGCTGGGGGCTCCACAGCCGTTGGTTCATAATTCATGTGCTTTCTTTCGATTGGCTATTTGTCCCTGTGCTTTTTGCAATCTTGAATTCAACAATTCATGCTCTTGCAGTCCCTCCTCTTTCTCGACAGTTGGACACCTGGAGCTCCACCTGGGGCCTGGCTGAGGATCCCTTCATCCACTTCCATCAGTTATTGGATGAGAGTTCCAAGAGATTTTATCCTATAGAGAATATTTGTACCATTAGGTCAGATTTTTCTTTGCTTGTAAATTTTTTTCTGGATAGCCTTCCCTTCTGCTTTAGATGTCTAGATGTCCAAGGTCTTTTGACTTCTTGAAGATGGGTATTTTTATTTTCCTGTAAAGACAAAAACAAAACCCCTCCCTGACCCTTGTTTGGTGAATTTTCCCTACAACTTGTAGAATTGTCACATTGGTGGATGAGCCATCATTTCTCTTTATCAAGAGCTTTCTCCTGTTAGAATCAAATCTTTATTCATTTTGATGGTATTCATATCTTTTCTTCTCCTATAGAATCAAAAGCAAAATCCTTCCCCTTTGTAACACATATCCTGGTTTCCATTTTGAGGCCAACGCATCTTTAAAATTCACAGGCTGATTTAATTCAGAAGTTTTTTTTTTTTCTGTTATTCAGTGTCTCTCTACAGCTTGTTGTTCCTTTCTCATCAGCATTAAGAAAATTCAAGATTCATAAGGCATATTATGCAGTCTGTCTTTGGGAGTTTTGGTTCCCCTTTTCTGTTTATTAAGCGTTTCTTTTAAGGTGTGATTAGATATTTCAACAACCACTTGTCCTGTAGGATTGTGTGGTATGCCTATAATATACTTTATATTATAATATGTGAAAACTGTCTCATTTTATTTGAGACACGCTGGAGCATTGTCAGTCTCAATTTATACAGGTATACCCATTATAGCCATGACTTCTAATAGGTGTATAATTACAGCCTTTTCCAAACTCAAAGCAGTTGCCCATTAAAATCCTGAAAATGTTTCACTATTTCCTTGGGGTGTTACCAAGCAATAGAGAAATCTCTTTTTAAATCTTTGCTATTGACATGACATTTTTATGAAATTCTGAGGCCTCTAGCACACTTCTTATTAATAATCAATCAATTTCATCATTACCTTGTGCTAGAGGACCTTGGCAGACCTGTATGGGATCTGATGTGATATATATATATATATATATATATATATATATATATATATATATATATATATATATATATATATATATAAAAAATCCCTATTTCTGATTATTTCCTGTAATTGTATAATAGTGATGCTAACTTTTTTTTTCAGGAATAAATTCAGCAGTTTCAATATAAAACAACTCTTTCTGCATATTGAAAGTCAGTGACTATATTAAGAGGTTCTGTTAAGTCCATTAGTACCACAAGAATGGCATACAAATTCTGACTTGTACAGAATTGTAAGGGCTTTGAACATTTTACTTAAGTTTCCTGATTTAGATCCTGCCTTTCCTGATTTATTTGCATCAGTAGAGAATGTAGGGACTCCAGAGACTGGTATTCTCTGTATAATGTGAGGAAGGACTCAACTAGTTATTTTTTATGAATTTGATTTTCTCGCTTTTTGCATAACTATTGTTAATCTTTCCCAAAAAAATTACTTAAATCTCTTTGCCAATATTCATTTTCTGCCCATAAAGAGAAAATTTCCTCATTAAAGTTACTACAATTTCTGCTGGATCCTTTCCTGTCAATTGACGAAGTCTTAATTTTCCTTTGAATATCAAATCAGAAATCTTTCTCCCATCTGTCTTTAATTTCTTACTCTGTTTATGTGGTAGAAATGTCCATTTTAATATAATATCTTCCCTCTACTTCAAAATCCCTGTGGGGGATTGTCTAGAAGGGAATATCACCAGGATACAGTGAAGTTCTGGATCCACACAATCCACATTTGCCTCTCATATTTTCTTTTCCACTAGAGCCAATTCCTTCTCAGCTTCAGCTGATAATTCTCTCAGATTATTTAAGTCCTTGTCTCCTTTTCGGATATCAAGCAAATTTATCAGTTCATCAGGACTTATCCCATTAGTGGGTTATAAATTGGAAATGTCTCCTTTCGATCTTTGAAAGTCATTAAGAGTCTGTAATCAATTTCTCCTGATTTGTACCTTTTGGGTTTAAATTTTGTAGACCGATTTTATATCCTAAATAATTAATAGAATCTCCTCTTTATTTTTTTCAGGAGCAATTTTTAATCCTTAGTGAGGCAAAACTTTATTTACTTCTTTGAACATGTTTTCTAAAGTATCTACCTTTGAATCAGCTAATAGGATATCATCCATATAACGGAAAATTATAGATTGTGGAAACTGTACACTAATTACTTCCAACAGTTTTTGCACAAAATATTGGCACAGTGTGGGGCTACTTAACATTTCCTGTTCCATGGTGATGTTTACTAGTTTAGGTCTCCTCCAAGTTCTCTCCTGACTACAATTTCAAAGGTGAGAGAAGATGTGAGGTATACCAAAGCAGGTTTTCTGATTTTTTATATAATTTTTATATAATTTTTAAAAATAAGTTCTGTGTACATGTCTATGCTGTGTGCATGTGTGGTATATGTGCATGCATATACACATACACTAGAAGAGGTTGGGTGTTTTCTTCTATGGCTCTCCACCTTATTTTTTGAGTCAAAGTCTCCCACTGAAACTGGAGCTCACTGTTGGCTACACTGGCTGGCCAAGGAACTCCCAGGATCTGCCAATCACCATCCCTCAATACTAGGTATACAGGAACATGCAGCTATACCTGGCTTTTACATGAGTACTACAGATTTGAATTCATCTGTTTTGTGACACTATTCCTGGTAGACATGAACAAATATCTACTTCACTTACTCTAAATAAGAAAATGATAACAGAATAAAGTAAGGATATGTGAGTGTTGTGTACTTACATCATTTCCAACCTTCCAAAGTCTAAATTTATCTGATGACTTTTAACAGCGTTACTAATGGAAACATGGGTGATGGGTAATTTACAGGAGCACAGATTACTCAAACACAGATGCAACACAAAAATCCCACCCCAGCCTGCAGCCAGGCTTGCCCACCAAAACCCTCCATCAGACCCTGCAATCTACAAGCCCTACCACAATACCCATATGCCTGCAATCCCAGTAACTTCCTGAGACAAGGAATCTGCCAGCTCCCATTGGACCAAGACATGAGTGACTCATCTCCCTCCCAGAGAGTCCTGCCTCTGGGACCCAGGCCCTGGAAGACAGCCAGTCCCTGGGAACCACCCAACACTGCCCCAGTTGCTGGCCAGCGGAGAAAATTCCTGAGGCAAGGATCCCCCACTAAAACCCTCTATCAGACCCTGCATTCTACAAGACCCATGCCCTACCCCAATACCCATCTGCCTGCGACCCCAATAACTTCCTGAGACAAGGAAGTTACCAGCTCTCTTTGGACCAAGAGTGGCTTCCTGAGACACAGAATCTGCCAGCTCTCACTGAACGAAGAGAGGCTTCGTGAGACACAGAATCCACCAGCTCTGACTGGACAAAGAGCCCTGATAAGACCAAAAATGACTCTCTGAGTCACAAAATCAGCTAGCTTGGGTTAGGCCAAGTGCAGTTCCCTGAGATTCAGAATATGCCATCTCCAATTAGACTAAGAGCTAAGACTGGACCCAAAGGAGCCCTCTGAGACACAGACACAACAAGCACAGAGTGGACCAATAGCAGCTCGATCAGACACAGGCACCTCTTGCACCTATTAGAGGAAGAGATGGGCAGACATCAATGCAAAAATACATACAACATAAAGAGCAATATGGCATCACCAGAACCTAGCCCTCCTCTAACAGTAAGACCTGAACAACACATTGTAGAAGAAGCAGAAGAAAGTGACCTTATAAATAGCTTCATGAAGATGCTAGAGGCTTTTCCATAAAAAAAAAAAAAAAAAAAAAAAAAAAAATTCCCTTAAAGAAATTGAGGAAAAAACAAACAAAAAAATTAGAAGAAATCAATAAATCCCTTAAAGAGAGAAAGAAAACCATGAAAAAGCAATTAAACAGGTGAGGAAAACAGTTCAAGCCCTGAAAAGGGAAATAGAAGCAATGAAGAAGACACAGAGGAAATGCTGGAAATAGAAAATCTGAGTAAATACACAGGAAACACAGATGCAAGCATAACCAACAAGAGATGGAAGATAGAATCTCTAATATAGAGGATATAATACAGAAAATAAATTCCTCAGTCAAAGAAAATATCAAATCCAAAAACGTAACACAAAATGTCCAGGAAATCTGAGACACCATGAAAAGACCAAACCTAAGAATAATAGGGATAGAAGAAGGAGAAGAATACCAACTCAAAGGCACAGAAATTATATTCAACAAAATCATGGAAGAAAACTTTCCCAACTTAAAGAAGGAAATACCGAAGAAGATACAAGAATCTTATAGAACACCAAATAGACTGGACCTCCCCCCCAAAAAAGTCCCCTCACCACATAATAATTAAACCACTAAACATACGGAATAAAGAAAGAATATTAAGAGCAGCTAAGGGAAAAGGCCAAGTAACCTATAAAGGTAAACCCATCAGAATAACACCCGACTTCTCAGTGGAGACTCTAAAACTCAGAAGGTCCTGGACAGACATAATAGACACTAGAAGACCCCAGATGCCAGTCCAGACTACTGTACCCAGCAAGACCTTCAATCACCATAGATGGAGTGAACAAGAAATTCCAAGACAAAACCAGATTTAAACAATACCCATCCACAAATCCAGCCCTACAGAAAGCACTAGAAGGAAAATTCCAACCTAAGGAAGTCAGATACACCCACGAAAACACAGGCAATAGGTAACCCCACAGCAGTAAATCCCAAAGAAGAGAAATACACACACACACACACACACACACACACACACACACACACACTACCACCAAAAGATAACAGGAATTAACAATCACTGGTCATTAATATCCCTTAATATCAATGGATTTAATTTGCTTATAAAAAAAATACACAGGCTAGCAGGGTGGTGGTGGCACATGCCTTTAATCCCAGCACTCGGGAGGCAGAGCCAGGTGGATCTCTGTGAGTTCGAGGCCAGCCTGGGCTACCAAGTGAGTTCCAGGAAAGGGAAACTACACATGGAAACCCTGTCTCGAAAAAACAAACAAACAAACAAAAAAAAAACAGGCTAATAGAATGGATACAAAAGCAGGATCCATCTTTCTGCACCATAGAAGAAACACACCTCAACTTCAAAGACAGACATTGCCTTAGAGTAAAAGGCTGGGAAAAGTCTTTCCAATCAAATGGACTTAAGAAGGAAGCTGGTGTAGCTATCCTAATATCTAACAAAATAGACTTAAAACTATAATCAATCAAGAGAGATTGAGAAGGACATTACATACTCATCACAGGAAAGATCCACCAAGAAGTTTCAATTTTGAACATTTATGCCCCAAACACAAGGGCACCCACATATGTAAAAGAAACATTACTAAAGCTTAAATCACATATAAAACCCCACACATTAATAGTGGGATACTTCAACATCTCCACTCTCACCACAGGACAGATCTGCCAGATCAAAACTTAACAGAGAAATAAGAGACCCAACTGATGTTATGACTCAAATGGACTTAATTGATATCTACAGAACATTCCACCCAAACAAAAAAGAATATACCTTCTTCTCAGCACCCCATCAAACTTTCTCTACAATCGACCACATACTCAGTCACAAAGCAAATCTCAACAGATACAAAAAAAAAAAAAAAAAAAAAAATGGAATAACGTCCTTTATACTACTGGTCCAACATGGCTTAAAGTTAGATTTCAACAACAACAAAAACTACAAAAAGCCTACAATCTCATGGAAACTGAATAATGCTCAATTGAATCACCAATGGGTCAAAGAAGAAATAAAGAAATTAAAGACTCCCTAGAGATCAATGAAAATGAATGTACTACACACCCAAACTTATGGGACACTATGAAAGCAGTGCTAAGAAGAAAATTCATAGCACTAAATGCCCACATAAAGAAGTTGGAGAAATCTCACACTAGTGAATTGACAGCACACCTGAAAGCTCTAGAACAAGAGGAAGCAAAGTCACCCAAGAGGAATACATGCCAGGAAATTATCATATTGAGAGCTGAAATCAATAAAATAGTAACAAAGAGAACAATATAAAAAATTAATGAAACAAAGAGTTGGTTCTCTGACAATATCATCAAGATAGACAAGTCCTTATACAAACTAATCAAAAAGCAGAAAGAGAGCATCCAAAATTAACAAAATCAGAAATGAAAAGGGAGATATAATAATAAATGACAGTGAGGAAATACAGAGAATCATCAGATCATACTTCAAAAACCTATACTCCACAAAATTGGAAAATCAAAAATAAGTAGACAACTTTCTGGTTAGGTACCACATACCAAAGTTAAATCAAGACCAGATAAACAATTTAAATAGGCCAATAATACTTAAGGAAATAGCAATAGTCATCAAAAGTCTCCCAACCAAAAAAATCCCAGGACCAGATGGTTCTAGCACAGAATTCTACCAGATTTTCAAAGAACAGTTAATACCAATGCTCTTCAAATTGCTCCACAAAATAGAAATAGAAGAAACGTTACCAAAATCCTTTTATGGGGCTACAGTTACTCTGATTTCCAAGCCACACAAAAATGCAACAAAGAAAGATAATTAGAGACCTATCTCCCTCATGCATATTGATGCAAAAATACTCAATAAATTATTGGCAAACAAACTCCAAGAACACAACAAAAAAATTATCCACCATGATCAAGTAGGCTTCATCCCAGAGAAGCAAGGTTGGTTCAACATACAAAAGTCTGTCAATGTAATACACCAAATAAACAAACTGAAAGAAAAAACACATGATCATTTCATTAGATGCTGAAAAGGCCTTTGAAAAAATCCAACACACTTTCATGATAAAGGACTTGGAGAGATCAGGAATACAGGGGACATACCTAAACATAATAAAGGCAATTTACAGCAAGCCAACAGCCAACATCAAATTAAATGGAGAGAAACTCAAAGCAATTCCACTAAAATCAGGAACAAGACAAGGCTGTCTGCTCTCCCCATATTTATTCAATTTATACTTGAAGTTCTAGCTAGAGCAATAGGACAATAAAAAGAGATTAAGGGGATACAAACTGGAAAGGAAGAAGTCAAAATTTCGCTATTTGCAGACTCCTACAGCTGATAAACACCTTCAGTAATGTGGCAGGATACAAGATTAACTAAAAAAAAAAAAAACAAACAAAAAACAAAACAGTAGCCCTCCTATATACAAATGATAAATGGGCTGAGAAAGAAATCAGAGAAACATCACCCTTTACAATAGCCACAAGTAATACAAAATACCTTGGGGTAACAATAACTAACCAAGTGAAAGACCTGTATGACAAGAACTTTAAATCTCTGAAGAAAGAAATTAAAGAAGATCTCAGAAAATGAACAGATCTCCCATGCTCATGGATAGGTAGGATTAACATAGTAAACATGGTGATCTGACCAAAAGCTATCTACAGATTCAACACAATCCCCATCAAAATCCCAACACAATTGTTCATAGAACTTGAAAGAACAATACTCAACTTTTTGGAAAAACAACAAACCAAGGATATCTAAAAGAATCCTGTACATCAAAACTATCTCTGGAGGCATCACCATCCCTGATATCAAGTGCTACTAGAGAACTATAGTAATAAAAACAGCTTGGTATTGCCATAAAAATCAACATGTGGACCAGTGGAATCAAATTGAAGACCCTGACATTAATCCACACACTTATAAACATATGATTTTTGACAAAGAAGCCAAAACTGTACAATGGGAAAAAAAGTATCTTCAACAAACGGTGCTGGCTTAACTGGATGTCAACATGTAGAAGATTGCAAAGATCCATATCTGTCACCATGCACAAAACTTAAGTCTAAGTGGATCAAAGCCCTCAACATAAATCCAGTTACTCTGAACCTGATAGAAGGGAAAGTAGGAAGTAGTCTTGAATGCATTGGCAGCAGAGATCACATTCTAAATATAACACCAGTAGCACAGACACTGGGAGCAACAATTAATTAATGGGACCTCTTGAAATTGAGAAGCTTTTGTAGGGCAAAGGACACGGTCAATAAGACAAAACAACAGCCTACAGAATGGGAAAAGACCTTTACCAACCCCACATCTGACAGAGGGCTGATATCCTGTACATCAAAACTATCTCTGGAGGCATCACCATCCCTGATATCAAGTGCATAAAGAACTCATACATAAAGAACTCAAGAAATTAGACATCAAAATGCCCAACAGTCCAATTAAGAAATGGGCTATAGAGCTAAACAGAGAATTCTCAACAGAAGAACTTCAAATGGCTGAAAGACATTTAAGGAATTGCTCAACATCCTTAATCATCAGGGAAATGCAAATCAAAATGACTCTGAGATACCATCTTATACCTGTCAGAATGGCTAAGATCAAAAACACTGAAGACAGCTTATGTTGGAGAGGATGTGGAGCAGGGGAACACTCCTCCACTGTTGGTGGGAATGCAAACTTGTACAGCCACTTTGGAATCAGTATGGAGGTTTCTCAGAAAATTGGTAATCAATCTCCCTCAAGATCCAGCTATAGCACTCTTGGGCATATACCCAAGGAATACTCAATCATACCACAAGGACACATGCTCACCTATGTTCATAGCAGCATTATTTGTAATAGCCAGAACCTGGAAACAACCTAGATGCCCCTCAAATGAAGAATGGATAAATAAAATGTGGTACATATATACAATGGGTCTGAAGGCAAATGGATGGAACTAGAAAAGATCATCCTGTGTGAGGTAACCCAGACTCAGAAAGACAAACATGGTATGTACTCACTCATAAATGGATACTAGATGTAAATCAAAGGATAACCAGACTGCAACCCACAGCTGCAGGGAGGCTAGATAGTAAGGAGGACCCTAGGAAAGACACAGGGATCACCCAATGACAGAGAAATGGATGAGATCTACAGGAGCAAACTGGAGGTGAGGGGGGTTAATGAAGGAGGGCAACAGTCAGGGGAAAGAGAGGTTAGGGGAGCAGGAGGTTCGAGCTGGATCAGGAACAGAGTGGGATAACACAGAAAGAGAGACCATGATAAATGAAGACCCCATGGGAATAGGATGAAGCAGAGTGCTAGGGACGTCCCCAGAAATCCATAAAGATGACTACACCATAGACTACTGGCAATGGTCGAGCTGACCTTCTCTGGTGATCAGATGGCTGAATACCCTAACTGTCATTATAGAACCCTCATCCAGTGACTGATGGAAGCAGATACAGAGATCCACAGGTGGGTCCCAGGCGGAGGTCCTGGGATCCAATTGACGAGAGAGAGGAGTTATTCTTTGAGCAAGTGATATCAAGACCATGATTGGAAAATATACAGAGACAACTAGCCAAACTAGTGGAAACATGAACTATGGACCAATAGATGAGGGGCCCCCACGGTATTGACTAAACCCTCTGGATATGTGAGACAGTTGTTTAGCTTGACCTGTTAGGGGGCCCCCAGGCAGTAGGACTGGGACCTGTCCATAGTGCATGAGCCGGCTTTTTGGAACCTAGTGCCTATGGTGAGACTTGGCACAGGCTTGGTGCAGGGAGGAGGGGCTTGGACCTGCCTCAACTGAATGTACCAGGCTCTGCCAACTCCCCAAGGGAGACCTTGACTTGGAGGACGTGTGAATGGGGGTTGGATTGGGGGGGGGGAGGTAGGAGGAGGGAGGACAAGGGAATCTGAGGTTGATATGTAAAATGAATAGAAAATCTCTTAATAAAAAAAAGAGAAAAAAACAATAAATTTAGCAACATATTAAAATGAAAAAAAAAGATGAGGATTGCAAGGAAGACTTAAGACAATTCAGAAATGAAAAAAAAAAAAACAGTGACCATTGCCAACATATTCTGTTAGCTGAGATAAATGTCATTGCCATGAGGACAGAAATAGTATTTTCTCAGTTCATGTATTGAGCTATGGAAGAGACAATCCTTAAACCCAGGTGTACATTCTCAGGTTGGCACAAATAAATGAGTTAGACCTTCCCTGATAACTAGCTCTCATAGTTTAGGAAGGTGCTATGCAAGTTTCCAACCAGTGGTCCTTTCTAGCTATGATACCTATAGACCACAATGACCAACACAGCATAATATTGTACCCCTTAGGGAAGGGTACAATAATGACACTCATATTGTAACAACAACTATTTTCTAACAAGACTTATGGCCAACTCAATAGTAGGAAAATTGTGGTGGTATTGTGTTCCCCAAAATATTGTGCACCCTAAAACCTATCTGGGGGTCAGAAAACAGAACAGCCACAATATTAAACATAGAGGTTAGGCAGTGGTAGCACACACCTTTAATCCTAGCATTCCAGAGGCAGAGATCTACCTGGATCTCTGTGTGTTCAAGGATACAGCCAAGCATGGAGACTCATGCCTTTAATCCCAGAAAGTGAGCCTTTAATCCCAGGGAGTAATGGCAGAAAGCAGAAAGGTATATAAGGCGTGAAGACCAGAAACTAGAAGCTTTTAGCCTGATTAAGCTTTTAGGCTTAAGCTGAGCAGCACAGTTCAGCTGAGATGTAGGAACTGATGCAGGAGCCATGGAGTTGTGCTATTTACTGGCTTCCTTCTCACAGCATGTTCAGCCTGCTTTCTTATGGTATCCAGGACCACTAGCCTAGGAGTGACACCACCCACCATTAGCTGGGCCCTCCCACATCAATTATCAATGAAGAAAATGTCCTACAGGCTTGCCCACAGGCCAATCTAGTGGCAGCATTTTCTCAACTGAGGTTCTTCTCAAATACTCCAGCTTGTGTCAAGTTGGCATAAAACTAGCAAACATACTCCTCATCAAATAAACTTTTCTTTGCAATAGGCAGAGACTAGTACAGAAAACTACAACAGGTCAAAATGCATAGAACAGCTGACTGGGGAATGTCCAGACCTAACTGAAACATCTACAACAAAACTCCTACACCTAAGGCTCAGGGGACATCAAGGCAGACTGGGCAGAAAGACACAGTTGGAGGACTAGGGAAAATGCTGTGACACGGTCATGTCTACTAGATATGACAGGGAAACCTCACCCATGATATCTCATCAGTATAGTTGCTTAAACAAGACGTGTAGATATATTAACATAGAAGAGGGAAATTTCATGGGGTCCTACCCCTAGGCAAAGAACTACAAGGAATTAAGGAATGTTGAGAGAAGGAGAGAAATAGTCAGACCCAAAGTAAAGTTCCTGAGTTTGTTATCCAATACCAAAGGATAGCCCTAAAATAATATACATACCAATTACACTAAATGGACAAAGCAGGTTGGATTTATCTATTTAGAAGTGTGTGTGTGTGTGTGTGTGTGTGTGTGTGTGTGTGTGTATGTGTGTTAATAACAATTAGAGAAAAAAGAAACCATGAATTCAAGAGGGAGCAATGGAGGTTACACATGAGCGGTGTTGGAGGGAGGAGAGGAAAGGGGGAAATTATAGAAGTACATTTTAACTTTTAAAAATGTTTTAAAGAAATGGCTTAGGTACTGTATTGGTGAAATTATTAAGGCCACTCCACGTAGTTAAAAGGGAGGTTTATTTTGTAGCATAACTTACAAATAAAGGGAGAGGTAGATTGCAGGGTCTGGCTAAGGTATGGAGCATTCCGGCAGTATTCTCTGGAGAACTCTGCTAGGTCTACCTCCAGAGTCTAGGGTTCGGGCACCAAGAGATCCCTCTCATTTGGATCCTGGGTCTTCAGAGTCCTCTCTCAGGCCCGCCGTGTAGGCATGACCATTACCGGAGCCTCAGTGGGTGTTGGAACTTCCAGGACAAGGCTGGAATGGCTACCCACTACAGTACTGTCAGGACTGAAGAAAAAAATTGAAAGAACTCTGAAACCCAGAAGAATGGAAGCCCAGTTTTATCCCTGTTGTGACCCCTAAGAAGGCTCACAGGCAGGGTGACCAGGCAGGTGTTTTCTGACTTCCTCAAAAAGCCTCAGTGCACTTACAGACAAGGATGGGGCTGGGGCACTGTCTATCATCCTGATGAGGGCTGTGGGCCTCTAGAGAGTCTGGTTCTTCCTTCCCTTATTGTGAATTATGGAATGTAACATCCACTAAATTTCATCTGGGAGAGTCGGAGGGTGGAGGTGAGAACCTTATTCTGAGGTCCTCATTTCAGACCTGCAGAGCAGAGAGAAACTGAGCATTTAGAAGTAAGATGATAGCTTAAGGTACACTAGAAAAGCTTCACTCTGGGAGGCTGGCTCTTTTCTGAAGAGAAACGGAGGAGGCATAGATCTAGAGGAGGGGAGGGGGACTGGGAGGAATGAAGGGAGGGGAAACCGAGGACGGGGTGTGTTGTATGAGAAAGGAATATTTTTAAGCCTTGCTCTAGTTGGAGGAACCCCTAATAATACACATGCTCCTCTGTGATTAGTCTGGAATCAAAGTGGAACTACTTGTACATACACACAAAATATAATAGTAATAAGCCTTCTGCTTCCACCACATGGCTTGAGCATTTTTCTGGAGTCCTCTGAGAAGAAATGGAACCAAGATCTGTGCGAAAACGAAACCCTGGGGGTAAGTTGAGAAAACCGCAGTCCTCATAGAAGGTCTCCAAAAAACCCAGCTGTACCCATGCTGTTTGTGTGTACCTCGGGCATGGCTGTACACATGCCAGAGGGTGGCGCTCTGCTTGAACCTTCTGCCTTGGTGGATTCCGGGAGTTTAAGCCCAGTTCTAAGGTTGCCTGAGGCAGGAGAAGACGAAGGAGCTGTGAAGTGAGTGGGTAAGACTTTGGGGGTGGAGTGAGGGAGCCCTAGCTCTGATAAAGGACCCCCAGATAATCCGACAGCACTGCTGTCATGTCCACCACTGCTGTCATGTCCCCGAAACCACCCCTGGAGAAACTCTCCCACTTTCTGTGGCAAAGTGGTTGAGGTGAGAGCCATTATGGTTGTGTTTCGCTTGGTTGGTTTCGGTGTTTGAGACAGACCCTTACTGGGTAGCCCTTACTGGCCTCAAACTTGGTGCTACTATTTCAGCCTTGACGGGTCCATGAGTATAAAGGTGACAGAGCATACCCAGCTTGGGAGCCATTTTGAATGGAGCAGGCTCCAGTTCTGTGACCTTGAGGGTGGACTATAAAAGCACAACCCAGAGAGACAGTCAGCATTTAATGCAGCTTGGTCCCTCCTGTCAGTCTGGCAACTGTAGGAAATTTACCTCAGTGGACTCTGGGATTCAGAACCATCAGGCTGGCCGAGCAAAAGACATCTAAACTCTCGGAGAGAACAAGTTGAAACTTGGAGGCAGGACGCAGCACCCCGAAAGAGGGCAGACAGGTGCCCTGAGCGAGGGCCTCCCACATAAAAAGCCAGAAACCCCACCCTAGTCCCTTCCTCCCCAGTAGACTCCCAGAGCACTTAATTTTTGACCTTTTGGTTTTTGTTTGTTGGGTTTATTTTATTTTTATTTATGTATATGTGTGTATTTACAGTGTGTGAGCAAGTTACCAGAGGGTGAACCACCCAAAGTGGGTGCAGACAACCAAACTCTAGTACTCGGCAAGAACAGCAAGTGCTCCAGTGATCCATCTCTTCAGTGCCTTGTTTGGTTTGGTTTGGTTTGATTCATTTTTAGGTCAGGATACTCTCTACATAGCTCAGACTGCCCCATAACTTACTGTGTAGACCAAGTCAGCTTTGAAATGCCATGTGCTCCAGCCTCCTTAATATTGAGATTACTGGCATGTACCACCACCACCACTACCCCACCACCCTGCTTTTTTTGTTTGTTTGTTTTCAAGACAGAATTTTGCTGTGTAACAGCCCTGTCTGTGCTAGATCTCAATGTGTAGACCAGGCTGGCCTCAGACTCAGAGAGATTCATCTGTCCCTGCCTCCTGAGTGCTAGGACCAAAGGTACGTGCCATCATGCCCAGCTGAAGAAACCTGGTCCACAGAGCAAATTCCAGGGCAGCCAGGGCTACAAGGAGAAACCCTGTCTCGAAAAAGAAAGAGAGAGAGAGAGAGAAAGAGAGAGAGAGGAGAGGAGAGGAGAGGAGAGGAGAGGAGAAGAGAAGAGAAGAGAAGAGAAGAGAAGAGAAGAGAAGAGAAGAGAAGAGAAGAGAAGAGAAGAGAAGAGAAGAGAAAAGAAGAAAACATTTTCTGAGAGCCAGGATATGTGAAGAGACAGGTTAAGACCCCAGACCTGACAGAGGGACACACTGTGCCCATATCCAGTGGTAAGCTCTACTTCACCACTCTAGTCTCTTCCTCCTCAGGAGAGACTCACAGAATCCAGAGTAGTTATCTTTTTGTCTTTTTTGTTGTTGTTAGGTTTGTTTTTGTTTTTATTATGGGCATGTGTGTAGATGCCAATATAATCAGAGACTTTATCTTTTTTATTGTTTTGAGTTTTTGAGACAGGGTATCACTGTACAGCCCTGGCTGTCCTGGAACTCACTTTGTAGACCAGGCTGGCCTCGAACTCAAAGATCCACCTGCCTCTGCCTCCTGAGTACTGGGATTAAAGGCATGTGCCAACACTGCCTAGCTGGGACAGGGCCTTTTTTTGGGGGGGGTTGGTTTATTTCATTTTGTTTGAGATGGTCCCCACTATGTATCCAAAGCTATCCTGAAATTCTGTATAAATTAGGTTGGCCTCTTGAGTACTGAGATTACACTTAGTTTAGGAGACTTTTTTTTTTTTTGAGAGTCAGGCTTTGTGAAGTATGGTAAGATCTTGAGGGTAGATTGAGGATGCCCCAGTCCTAATTGTATTTCCAAAAAGTCTAACCCCAGCTCTTATCTGCCCTGCACCATAATAGGGGTGGGCTTTGTTCAAAAGAGAATTAATACTCTCTACCTGCTTTAGTAGACTTTGGAATTCAGAACCATGTTCTAAGGTTTATACAGGACCCAGGGGTTTATGGAAGGATTCTGAGACACTCTGAAAGTAGACTGGAGATGCCCCAGTCCTGACAGCAGAAACCCAAACAATCCATCTGTACCACTTTTGTTCACCCTATACCAAATAGTGACACCTTGTTGGAATGAGCTCTTCTACTTCTTCCTTTTGCTGCAATGAACTCTTGAATTTGGAACTGTGTTCTGAGGTCCACTGAGATGAGAGGATTCTGTTAGGGAACTTGGTGAGACCTTGGAGATACATTTAGAAGTTTCCCCCTGATGGAGATACCCCCCACAAGAATGATCTGACTCTGCTTCTGTTTTCAGTCCTGTATCATACAGGGGCTGTCTTGTTAATCCCCCACTTCAGTAGATTTTGGTGTGCATAGCTCTGTGAGAGGTCACAGTAAGATCCCAAGGACAGACTTGGGAAGCTCTAGTCCAAACACAGGGAACCTCCAAGTAAACTTCAAGGATGGTTTTATCCTTACCTTGTTGCCAGCCCTGAACCATAGGGAAACAGGCATTTCAGGGGAGATACTTGGACACCCAGCTCCCTTCCCCCTCACCCCTCCTTCTGTCTCAGGAGTCTCCTGGAGTCAGAGCCTTGGTCCGGGGGCAGCATACTGAGATTACCAAATGATGGTGTCCAGAATAGTCTAGGAGTCATAGAGAAAAGGCAAGGGATGATAAAGTGCCACCAAAGCACCCCATTATGCCCTCGCTATTAACTCTGGGAGGCTCAGGATCTATGGCCAGATGTGGAGTTCCCAAGATTTTGTCTTGGGTATCAGAAATGAAGGAAACGTCATGTTAGAGGGGGAAAGTCCAGACTGTGAGGGGGAGAATTCTAATACAAGAAGGGTCCCACAGAAACCTGGACTTGGTCTGAGAGGGGAGAGGCTTTGTAGGGAGAAGTAGGGCTTTGGGTCAGCAGAGTAAGGGTCCCAGACACTGATGGAAGTCAAGATGAATATTTAGGAAGGACTGGGAGTACTGTGGATGGAGACCAATCTGATATGGGACAACTACACCCTTGCCCTGAACCCAAATAGGCACTACTAAGCAAGTGATTTCTGACTTCTGTATCCAGGTCTGAGAGAGTTTGGGGGGTTTACTACAAAGAACACTGCCTAAGCAGAGGGAAGGGTCCAGGTCTTAAGAAGACTAAAGGTAGGAAATGGAGAACAACAGTGGGGAGCTTGCACTTGAGAGCACATGGTTACCTCCACCCTCTTGCCAACCCTGGTAGTCTCTGGGAAGAGTAACAAGATGCAGTGCACCTTCACTTTGGCCTATGGGGTGTCAGGGAAAAATGAGGGTTGTGCAGAATCTCTGGGAATATGAGGTCTGCTATAAAGGGGAGATGTCAGAAAAGAGACACATCAAATGAACAAACTTCTGGTGGATTTAGGGAACACTATATGAGCAGAGATGAGCCCAGATCAGGTAGACAACCCTGAAGATCCCAAACAGGGCTGAAGAGATATGGCTATCTGTTCACTTCTCCTGAGAGTTTTCAGGATTTGAGGGGGAAATGAGGAATTTAAACCTAGTGGGTAATCTCGGCTAGGCACAGGTATTAAAGGATCTGGTAAGAGTCAAAGACACCAAGGGCTGACTGAGGTAACTCCAGTCTATGGCACAGACAGGGTCCCCACAAAAGTCTACAGTGCAACCCTTGACACCATCATCCCCACAGTCCTGGGCAGCGCCAACATTCTAAGCCCTCTGTCTGTTTCTAGGTCATTGGTCTCAGAGAGCTGAAGGCCCTGTCAAGACATATTTTGTTTTGTTTTGTTTTGTTTTGTTTTGTTTTGTTTTGTTTTGTTTTGTTTTTCCAGACAGGGTTTCTCTGTGTAGCTTTGTGCCCTTCCTGGAACTCACTTTGGAGACCAGGCTGGCCTTGAACTCACAGAGATCCACCTGGCTCTGCCACCCAACTGCTGGGATTAAAGGTGTGCGCCACCATTGCTCGGCATATCAAGACAATCTTGACTCAGGTCAACAGAGAAGATTCCAGTTGTATCAGAAGTCAAGGTGAGGACTGAGAGAATCCCATCACCCAATCACATGGGACCTAGTGTTTCTGTTGGCTGTGAGAAAACCTGGGGATTGTAGGTGGATTCTGTATCTTCACTTCCTTTTTCTTCTTTCTCACAGAAATACATCTTCACATTAAAGAAGGTGGGTTCAGCTCATTAGGGGAAGCAGTTCAGTCCTTGCAATTTATCAAGGTATGTATGAGACAGGCTCTATTTCCTGATACCCATAGACCCTTGTGAAGTGTGTTACCTCTCCCTGTCACCCTGGGAAAGGGTAACTGGATACAAGGTTCCCTCACTGCCTTGTCCCATCCCAAAGGTGTGGACTTTCATTGCAAGAAGTTGGCCTCAGACCATAATAGAGGTGGGGTCCAGACCCTGACAGTGCGAAGAGTGACTGAAGATATGAGACAGAAGAGGAACTACCCAGAGTCCAGCTCTCCTCTCCTATCAGGGCCAGGCACCTAGTGTTTTCACAGTGTGCAGCTCTGGGATGCCTCTATATCTCTTACAGGAGTTCCAGGGACTTGGTCTGGGGCAGTATCCTCAGGTCAGACATAGGGGAAGGCCAAGCAGATTCAGGAGTTAAAGTGAGATACCAAGGGTCCCATCCACCCCAGAACACAGGGACTTCACATTTCCCTGCCCCACTGGAGTGTCAAGCTCTGTAACCTAGCTGTGCTCTAAAGACATTTCTCACTACTTCCTTCAGTGTCATAAGTAATAGAACTGACAGAAATACAGGTTCCCCTGTGGCCATACAGTACCACCTAAGAGAAAAACTGCAGCAGGCCATTTTGAGAGGTTTCAGAGGTGTAACTTTCAGCAAAGTATTCTCACACTGCTCTCTTCTTGCCCCAGGTCTGAGTCTGTATCGCTGTGTTCCTGCCCATCCTCCTACCTGCTAGCTTCAAGAACATCATGCCTCACGGTCAGAAGAGGTGGTATTGCACCTTTCAGGGAGAATCTCAGGCCCCAAGACAAGAATGGGGCCGGATGAGTTCTGATCTTTCTGTGGCTGAGGGAGAAGAGTCCAATGACAACAAGTCCTCCTTTCCACTAGCCCAACGATCCCCAGGAAGACACCTGCTGGTGGGATACCAAAATTTCATCAGAGTCCTCAATGAGCCATATTTCCTCCCACTGTCATGGCCTCCACTCCAATATCCCCATCTGGTGGGGCCTCTGACAACCAAATAGGGGAGCTGGAAGGCCCCATGGTAGTGCACCATGCACTAAGTGCAAAGGTGGCTCATTTGGTTCAGTTCCTGCTCCTCAAGTATAGATTGAAGGAGCTGACCAACCAGGCAGAAATTATAGAAAAGATTGCAGAAGATGATGAGCAGCACTACAATATGATCTTTAATGAGGCCTCTGAGGGTTTGAAGCTGGTCTTTGGCATTGACATGATAGAAGTGGATCCTGTGGTCCACACCTATGCCCTTGTCATTGCCCTGGGAATCACTTACGATGGGATGCTTACTAATGGCCAAGGCATGCCCAAAACAGGCCTTCTAATAATTGCCCTAGGTGTCATCTGCATGCATGGCAACCGTGTCAGTGAGAATGTGATCTGGCGAGCACTAAATATGATGGGAGTAAGTCCCATGGAAAATCACTATGTAGCTGGGAATGCCAAGAAGGTTTTCATTGAAACTTTTGTACAGGAAGGGTATCTGGAATACAATCCAGTGCCTGACAGTGATCCCCCTCACTATGAATTCCTATGGGATCCAAGGGCCCATGATAAAACCACAAGTGTGGATGTCTTAGAGTTTTTGACTCAGATCAGCAGGATGAACTAAGTGATTCCAGATCCTTCCAATCCCTGTATTTAGAGGCTCTGAGAGAACAGGTCATTTTGTTTAGAATTGCCACCACAAATGGCATACTTCATGGCCAATACAAGTTATAGTGCCACATTTAGGAGCTTTCTGAATGAAGTCTCAGATGAGTCTTCACTGTGTTTGAAGGTGGCAGTCACTGTTTTATGTAATAAAGACAGCTAGTGAAAGTAAATGAATACCATCTTTTTTTCTCCCTGTTTTATAAGGGTAACTTGGAACTTTTAATTTTTGGTATTTTTTCAAATCTTGTTTCTCTTAATTGAAGGATTTAGTGGGCTTCAGAATCTAAGTCTATAAATGGCACTAATAACATATGTTCTGCTTTCTGCAGTAGGGTCACAATGTGTAGCCCTAGCTGGCCTGGAATTCTCTATGTAGGCCAAGCTGGCCTTGAATTCAACAGATATCCACCTGCCTCTTCCTCCTGAGTGCCAGGATTAAAGACCTGTGCCACCACACCTGCCCATCTTTTGCTGTTTTATACAAAACCTTCCATCTTATTTTGTGGTCTGTTATAACATTGAAATAGGAATTTAATTTGAATTGAGAAAGAATTTAGTAATATATCCAATGTCAAAAAATAGAGAAAAATGAAACAAATTGTTAATACTTATTTTACCCTTCAACACAATCTGTTCCTCATGGGTTGGGGATTTAGCTCAGTGGTAGAGTGCTTGCCTAGCAAGCACAAGGCCCTGGGTTCGGTCCTCAGCTCTGAAAAAAAAAGGAAAATCTGTTCCTCTGTAAAATTAAGTTACATGTGCAGATTTAAATGTGCATGGCTTTTTGAAATTGTATGAGGAATTATATCCTAATCAGTTACCCAGTGTGATGCTCCACAGCTTCAGAATAATAGAGAAGCTCACTATGATGTATAGATTTTGGATCCAGTTATTTCAGTGTGTGATGTTTTTGATTTGCAAGTTCTTTTTAATAAAATTACAACACAAATAAATAAGCCACCCCGCTTACTGGCTGATTTATTAAGGACCTGTTGTTTGCAAGGTCCTGTATTCATGGGGTAATGCTAGGAAAAGCTGGATCTGCTTGCCATAAATGGTCAAGTACATTAGCAGCAGCCACATCAAGAAGAAATGAGGTATCCTCTTAGACCAAACAAATCATTTCATGCTGTGATTTAGACCTGAGAAGTGAATGTTTCCATTCTGAGCAGTTCCTTTTCCATTTTCAGAACAGTTCTTTTTGGGGGTTTGTTTGGTTTTTAGTTTTTATTTTATTGTGAGTAATTATGTGTACATGTGGGGATCTGTGCATGTCAGTGCCAGTGCACTAGGAAGCTCGAGGTGTCAGATGCCCCTGAAGCTGAAGTTGCAAGCAGTTATAATCCACCTGCTGTGGGTGTTAGGAATTGAATCTGACTCCTCTGGAATTAAAGTATGCTCTCTTAACCATTGAGCTACCTCTCTGATCCCATAAACAGTTCCTTTTGGATAGCAGGTGGATATGGCAGACCGGAATCACCATCTACATTGTGTGCAGGAAATTTGGTCCTCAGTGTGAAATTCAGTCTCAGTGAGAGAGGACTTTCAAGAGGTTGAGTCAAATGGTAATTCTTTGATATGTTTCCCATAGGATCCTGGGTATTTTTTTGCAAGCAGTTGTTATTAAAAAGAGTTAGCCTTTGGGTTGGAGACATGGTTCAGTTGCTCTTGCAGAAGACCCAGATTTGTTTCCCAGCACCCACATAGCAGCTGCCTGTAACTCACACAACTGTCTGTAACTCTAGTTCCAGGGATGCCCTCTTCTGGCACACACAGGTACCAGGCATGAATGTGGTTCACAGATATACATGCAGGCAATCCACTCATAAAATAAAAATAATCATTTTTAAAACAAATAAATTTTTCAAGAGCCTGACCACTGAATTGTTCTCTGGATTCCTGATCTGTCCCTCTTGCACACACTCCCACTATAGTGTTGGCTGCCATGAGACTAACCTAATCTAGATAAACCCCTACAGGTATGCCCAGAGGCTTCTTTCCGAGGTAATGCTGGCATGCTGAAAATCAATATTAACAGCAAAGAGCCAGATGGGGTCCCAGCACTGTGAGGAGGAAATGGATACAGAGTTCCACCCCTAAAGGAGAAGCTATTTGCAATTGATACTCACTGGCAACAGGAATATCTGCTTTCTCCAGTGGAGTGTCAGTGTATATCAACCACACTCCAGTGCAAGCCCCATGTTCAGGAATAGCTGGCCAACACAAAACAAATGCTATGGGTTTTGTTGTTGCTGTTGCTGTTGTTGTTTTGTCTTATTGGTCTTTTGCTTGTTTGCTTTGATTTTTGTTTTTGTGTTTTGTGGATTTTTGAGAGAGAAAAAAACAAAGTTGGGTAAGTAGGGAGTGGGGAGAAGTTTGAGCAGGAGAAGAAACATGATCATAATATATTGTATGAGAATTTTTAATTAAAATAAGAATAGTAAATAAAAATATATATTAACATCACAGTATGTACTGATAGTTTTATGTCAACTTGATACAAGCTAAAATCGTCTGAGAGGAGAGAATTTCAAGAAAATTCCTCCATAAGATCGGGTTGTAGGCAAGCCTGTAAGACAATTTCTTCATTAGTGATTGATAGGGGAGGGCCCAGCCCATGGTGGGTGGTGCCATGCCTGGGCTGGTGGGCCTGGATTCCATAAGAAAGCAGGCTGAGCAAGCCAGGAGGAGCAAGTCAGTAAGCAGCACCCCTCCATGTCCTCTGCTTCAGCTCCTGCCTCCAGGTTCCTGCCCTGTTTAAGTTCCTGTCCTGACTTCCTTCAATGTTGAACAGTGATATAGAAGTGTAAGCCAAATAAATCCTTTCCTCCCCAACTTGTTTTTGGCCATGGTATATTCATTGCAGGAATAGAAATCATAACTAGGACATAGTACTTAAATTCTAGAAGTTTCAGTTGCATCCAGTTAGGGACGGGCCTAGACAAATTAAATAATAAATAACCTAGGGAGAAATGGTAGTGGTATAGTGAAGGGGTTAAACTCTCCCACTGTCAAAACTGAACTGAGGTTTCAGTTCTCTGAGAATGGCAAAACAGGTGTCTCTCCCAACAAAGGACCATTTATCCACAATACCCTTACATTCATGGACGAGGAAGAGAGCACACTCAAGGTCTAAGTCAGCCTCACAGTGTCTCAAGGACAAACCCAGCAGCCCCCACATCCAAGCTCCTGCAGATGTGTCCAAAAACGATAAGACTAAACTTCAGACAATTAAAAAGTATACTAATATAACTGCTGCTTGTTTAACCAATCATATTTGAGATGACCTAATTGTCCCTGATACTCCCCTTAGCTGTTCTTAAAAAGGGCCTGCATGCTCATCTCAGAGTTGTCACCATTTTGTACAGGTGAACACCCCACATGCATGTTGGTATAATAAATGCTCTTTGCTTTTACATACTATTTGAGTCTGGGGTCTTCCTTCAGCACTTTTTTTAGACCCTACAATGGAAATCTCTGCTAGATATTACTATTCTAATATGTATCATGCTTTGGATGCACTTTACATGCACCACAAACATCCCAATAAATCTACTTCACAGTTGAATAACCTGAAGTTCACAAGGCTTAGTAATTTTCCTACAACTGTGTTGGCTCATAAGTGTCAGGATTGGAATGAGATGGCTACTGTTATAGGTAGAATTGTACCAATTATAAAATTTCTATAAAAATCTATGCCTCCAGTACTTAAGACTGTGACTATATATGAGTACTGGGGAAGCTAATTTAAAAAAATGTCATAGTATGAGTCCTAATCCAATGTGACTTGGATACTGTATAATAGCGACTATTGAGAGCCACTGGTAGTGAAAGTCCATGAGAGTATACAGCAGTGACAACTAGTGTTCAGAAGGTCAACCTATCAGAACTAAGGTCTCTGTTAGAGGAAACCATAACATCAGGCATTATGGAATTACTGCCTTTTGAATGAATTGGCTGTCTCTTGTTGTAAACTTCTTGTGCAATAACAGCTATGAGTCTCCCCATTTACTTTCTCCTTTTAATCATTTAGATGTCTGTGGTATTTAGTGCTAACTGCCAACTTGGCATGATCTAGAAACACCTGGGAAGAAGAGTCTCAATGAGGGATTATCTAGATTAGGTTGGTCTGTTGGCATGTCTGTGAGAAATTATCTTGATTATATTAATTAAAGTTGGAAGACTCACCCACTGTGGATGACACCATTCCTATACAGGGGATTCTGAACTGTGTGAGTAGCAAAAGCTACTGAGCATTAATATACATGCATTCATTTTTTTATTCTTTCTTCCTGATTATAGGTATAATGTGATCAGCTTCCTCAAATTACACACTGGGACTTTCCCACTATGATGGACTTTAGCCTGAAACTGTAATCTAAAATAAACCCTTCCTCCCATAAGTTCATTTTGTCAGTGTATTTTATTACAGCAATGGATGAGACCTTTTAAGACATCCTCTAAGAGTCATTATATGTTCATTTTTTCCTTCAGCATGACTTACAGCAGAGGACTATCTGCCTCAGCCCCTATACTGTTAAAATCCTAACCTCCATATTTTACCTACTGAGAACAATGTGATCCACACATTTGAAACAAAATAAGGATGCCTAGAAGAACAAGACATTGACTTCAGAATGGACAACAGAAAACTGAGGCAAGTCATAAGGACAACAAAAAAATCTGGATAGAAAAGTTAGCAAAGTTCTCTAGTAGTAGCCATACATGGACTTAAAACAAAACAGTTTTAAGCAGGATGTGAGATGATTCAGGGTGGTGAGATATCTTGGTGAGTAAAGGTGTTTGCCACCAAGCTTGAGGACCAGAGTTCAATCCCTGGGATCTACATGGTAGAAGGAAAGAATTGATTCACACAAGCTGTCTTCTGACCTACACACACACACACACACACACACACACACACACACACACACACACACACATTAATTGAAATACAATTTTGAAAAGAATTGAGATGATTTGCATCTCCACAGAAGCTTGTCTTTTTTTTCTTTTCTTTTTTTCACTTTACATACCATCCCTAGTTTCCCTTCCCTCCCCTTCTACTACCCCTCCATCCCCCATCCTACCCCTTATCCACTTCTCAGAGGGGGTAAGGCCTCCCTTGGGTAGTCAACACAGGCTGGCATACCAAGCTGAGGCAGGACCAAGCCCCTCCTGAGCAAGGTATCCTACCATAGGTAAGGGGTTCATGCACCTGGGATAATCCCTGGTCTCACTGCCAGTAGGACCCACAAACAGATCAAGCCTCACAACTGTCATCCACATTCAGAAGGCTTAGTTTGGTTCTGTGACGGTTCCCCAACTGTCAGCCTCGGAGTTGGCGAGCTTGCACTAGCTCAGGTCAGCTATCTCTGTGGTTTTCCCCATCATGATCTTGACTCCCCTTGCTCATATGATCCCTCCTCCTTAAGCTTAGTATTGGAAGGGTTTTAGGTAAGACATATGAACACGAGGTAATTGCAAATGATAGGTGAGACTAGTATAAACTGAATAGGATGCCTAAAGGCCATGATTACATAAGACATTTTCTCAACCCCATGTAATCCACTAGAAATTAACATAAGTAAATACAGAAGATGAAATGGCAGTTGGGGAAGCTGAGAGGTACTAAAGAAATGACCCCTTACTCCAACCAGATTGTGTTTGAGCACCTAGTATCCTCTACCCCACAGAGATGGCAAAGTAATGTACTATAAATAATGGCCTCCCTCCCCCACCCAGATTCATTTATGTCTAAGTCCCTCCTACCCTCTTGGCTAGGGATGTGGCTTGCTGATAAAACAAAGCCTAAGGGAATGGCCTTCTCTACTCTGGGCAGAGCTATATCCAAAGAAGGCAGGAGGCCTGGGTCAGACCTCTGGGCAGTGTAGAGATGGAGAATATGAGCAGAAAACCATCAGCACCTATTGCTGAAATTCAACCAGCAACCTCAAACACCAAAAAGGAGAAGAAAAAGAAAGCTCCCCTCTCAACCCAGATCCAGGGACAATATCAAGGTAAGCTGAGCCATCCAAGTCCCTCCTCTTCTCTTTGACTCCTTGGTCCAACACTCCTACCCTGTCCTCTCCTAGAACACACACTTCAGGCCAAATCATGTTTTTAATCCTTCCTGCACCCTTTTCCTACAAAACAAACTGTATCTTCCCTGTTGTTCTTCCAGATACCCATAACACTAAGAACAACAGTAATCATTATTACATAAGTTTAAGGGGAAAAGCTTCCCCAGGAAATCAAACCCTTTCTCTTAATCTTAAGAAAGGGAGAAGGCCAGTACCATCTGCCCGCAATCAGCAGCTGAACAAGTTGAATGAAGATAATCCATGGCTGTCCAAAACAGTAAAAGCTCCATTGTCTTAAGGATGACCCAAACAGCAAGTAAGGTGAGAACAAGGCAGAAGACTTTAGAACCATCTAACAAATCTCCAGAGCTCTGGCTGCTGTATAGTGGCCTGCTGTGGAATAATACTTTTGTACACTGTAAAGATTTGTCACTTGAACTGGTTTAATAAAAAGCCAATTGGCTCTTAGCCAGGAAGTAAGTATATTTGAAACAGTCAAACTAAGGATGCTGGGATGAAGAAGGGCAGAGTCAAAGGAGTCACAGCAGATGCAGAGAGAAACAAGATGGGCATGCTGTGCTGAGAGAAGGTATCAAGCCATGTGGCAAAGCACAGACAAGAAATATGGGTTAATTTAAATGTAAGTGATAGCTAGTAACAAACCTGAGCCATTGGCCGAGCATTTACAATTAATATTAAGTTTCTGAATGATTATTTTGGAGTGGCTGCCAGCACAGGAAAACTCCACCTACAGTGGCCAACTACAAAGAAGTGATTTTAATAGCAAGTGGTCAACAATAATGAAAATAAAACCAGGCTCTTATGAATAGGTGTGTGTGTGTGTGTGTGTGTGTGTGTGTGTGTGTGTGTGTGTGTGTATGTGTATGTATGTGTGGGCACTCTCTTATGGCAAGGAGTAGGAGGAGGCAGGAAGTGAGTGTGTAGGAAGAGTAAGAAGTGGGTTCTGTGGAATTTGGTGTCTGAATGTCAGGTCCACAGTGAACCAGATATGGGAGAAAAGAACCAGATCAGACATGCAACTAAAGATCAATTTTGCCTTAATATTTTGACCCATAAAAGAGAAAAATAATTTGGAATTTCTACTTTTCTCTGTGTGTGAACACTAAATAGATAGGTGTGGTGCAGATGTTGACAATGTCTACCCAAAAGGTACACAGAGCAGCTGTTTCAGACTACCTAACTCAGATGTCATTTTATTCTAGTTTATGGTGGTTAATTTTGTTTTTCACTTTGACTATGGTATGGTACACAGATATTTAATCAAAACTCATTGGCCTGTAAATATGAAAATATTTTGTAGATATGATTAACAATGCAAATCAGGTGAAGCAGATTGCTCTAAATATGGGTCACTCTCATGCAATCAATTGAAAGATTTAAGAGATGGAAAACAAAGCTTCTTAAGGTTTTATTTCTCTGAGATAAATATCCAACAGCTCAATTTCAGAGTTATATGCTAATGGCATACTTAGTGTTAACTCCTTCAAATTGACTGTGGTGGTTTGAATAAGAATAGCCACCATTATATACCTGAATGCTTAGGGAGTGGCACTGTTTCAAAGGTTTAGGAGGTGTGACCTTATTGAAGGAAGTGTGTCACTGGGGTGGGATTGAGGTTTTAAAAGCCCAAGCCAGGCCCAGTGCCTATCTTCCTGCTGTTTTGGGATCCAAATATACAACTCCAGCTACTTCTCCAGCACCCTGACTGCATGCTGCCATGCTCCCTGCCATGATAATAACAAACTTAAGCTGTAAGGAAGCCATAATTTTTTTATTATGTGTTTTAATTTTATACATCAGCCATAGGTTCCCCTATCCTCCCCCCTCCCGCACCCACCCCACCTTCTCCTTAGCTCCTCCCCTCCATTCCCATGTCCTCCAGGGCCAAGAAACCCCTGGGGACTACTTTCAACCTGGTGGATTCAGTACAGGCAGGTCCAGTCCCCTCCTTCCAGGCTAAGCATGTGTCCCTGTGTAAGCCCAAGGTTCTAAACAGCCAGCTCATGCACCAAGGACAGATCCCGGTCCCACAGCCTGGGAGCCTCCCAAACAGACCAAACTATTCAATTGTCTCACTTATCCAGAGGGCCTGATCCAGCTGGGGGATCCACAGCCTTTGGTTCATAATTCATGTGCTTCCATTCGATTGGCTATTTGTCCCTGTGCTTTTTGCAATCTTGGATTCAACAATTCACGCTCTTGCAGTCCCTCCTCCTTCTCAACAGTTGGTCACCTGGAGCACGCCACCTGGGGCCTGGCCAAGGATCTCTGCATCCACTTCCATCAGTCATTGGATGAGAGTTCCAAGACGACTGCTAGGGTGTTTAGACATCTGATCACCAGACTAGGTCAGATCAGGCTTTCTCTCGACCATTGCCAGCAGTCTACAGAGGATATATCATTGTGGATTTCTGGGGACCTCTCCAGCACTCTGTCTATTCCTGTTCTCATGTGGTCTTCATTTGTCATGGTCTGTTATTCCTCATTCTCCCTTTCTGTTCTTGATCCAGCTGGAATCTCCTGCTCCCCTAAGCTTTCTTTCTCTCAGATCTTGCCCTTCATTACTCCCACTGTCATCTAGGTTGTTCATGTAGATCTCAGCCATTTCTCTGTCATTGGGTGATCCCTGGGTCTTTCCTAGGGTCCCGTTTTCTAGGTAGCCTCCCTGGGGTTGTGTAGCAGTCTAGTCATCTTTGTTTTACATCTAGTATCCTCCTATGAGTGAGTACATACCATGTTTGTCCTTCTGAGTCTGGGTTACCTCACTCAGGATGATTTTTTTCTAGATCCATCCATTTGCCTGCAAACCTCATGCTGTCATTGTTTTTCTCTGCTGAGTAGTACTCCATTGTGTATATGTACCACATTTTCTTTATCCATTCTTCAGTTGAAGGGCATCTAGGTTGTTTCCAGGTTCTGGCTATTACAAACAAAGCTGATATGAACATAGCTGAGCAAATGCCCTTGTGGTATGATTGAGCATTCCTTGGGTATATGCCCAAGAGTGCTATAGCTGGGTCTTGGGGTAGTTGGATTCCCAATTTTCTAAGAAAGCGCCATATTTATTTCCAAAGTGGCTGTACAAGCTTGCATTCCCACCAGCAGTGGAGGAGAGTTCCCCTTGCTCCACATCCTCTCCAGCATAAGCTGTCTTCTGTGTTTTTGATCTTAGCCACTCTGACAGGTGTAAGGTGGTATCTCAGAGTCATTTTGATTTTCATTTCCCTGATAATTAGGGATGTTGAGCAATTCCTTAAATGTCTTTCAGCCATTTGAACTTCCTCTGTGGAGAATTCTCTGTTTAGTTCTATAGCCCATTTCTTAATTGGACTGTTGGGCATTTTGATGTCTAATTTCTTGAGTTCTTTATATATTCTGGATATCAGCCCTCTGTCAGATGTGGGGTTGGTGAAGACCTTTTCCCATTCTGTAGGCTGTCGCTCTGTCTTGTTGACTGTGTCCTTTGCTCTACAAAAGCTTCTCAGTTTCAACAGGTCCTATTGATTGATTGTTTCTCTCAGTGTCTGTGCTACTGGTGTTATATTTAGAAAGTGATCTCTGGTTCCAATGCATTCAAGAGTACTTCCTACTTTCTCTTCTATCAGGTTCAGAGTAACTGGTTTTATGTTGAGGTCTTTGATCCACTTTGACTTAAGTTTTATGCATGGTTATAGTGATATTTTATTTGTATTGAAATGTGATTTTATTTGTATGTCAATAAAGTTGCCTTGAGGTCAGAGCAAGCCAGAGCAGAACTGAGCAGTAGTGGGGCACCCCTTTAATCCCAGCACTTGGGAGGCAGAGCTAGGAGGATCTCTGTGTGTTCAAGGACACAGCCAGCATGGCAGACACATGCCTTTAATCTCAATAGCAACCATAGAAGACCTGGAGTTCTGTACAAACAGGCAGTGACGAGGAAGTCATGTGGCTGGGTTTACAACCAATGAAGAAACAGAACAGAAAGTCTTTAAATAGACAGGATGCACAGAAGTAGGTCTCGGGCGGAGAGGAAGAACAGCAGAAGCAGTGAAGGATAAGGTTTTCTACTCTTGCTCTGACCTCGTGGTTTTTAACTCTGCAATTGGTTCTGTGTTTCTTATTTAACAAGCCGGTTACATCTACACATGGTGACAGATTCAACGCAATTTCCATCAAATTACCAACACAATTCTTCACAGATCTGGAAAGAATAATACTCAACTTCATATGGGAAAACAAAAAACCCAGGATAGCCAACAGAATCCTGTACAATAAAACAACCTCTGGAGGCATCACAATCCCTGACCTCAAGCTCTACTATAGAGCTACTGTAATAAAAACAGCTTGGTACTGGCATAAAAACCGACATGAGGACCAATGGAATCGAATTCAAGATCCTGACATTAACCTGCACACCTATGAACATATAATTTTTGACAAAGAAGCCAAAAATGTACAATGGAAAAAAGAAAGCATCTTCACCAAATGGTGCTGGCATAACTGGATGTCAATGTGTAGAAGGCTGCAAATAGACGCATATCTGTCACCAAGCAAGCCATAATTTAATAATATCTTTTATAAGAGTTGCCTTGGTCATGGTGTCTCTTCATAGCAATAGACCATTAACTAAGACAATGATCATACCATTTATAGTCCTACCAGAAAAACATAGTGTTGAAATTTCTCCATATTGTGGCCAACATTTTTATCACTAACTTTTATTTTAGCTGTTATGATAGGCAAATAGTAACATCTTACTACAGTTTTTAACTTACATTCCATGATGATTGTTGGTGTTGAATGTCTTTTCATGTACTTATTTGCTATCCATCGATTCTTTGTCTTTTTTCTGTGGCTAAAGCTCCCAGTAATGTGCAGCAGAAGACTGGAAAGGCTGAGAGTGAGCATCTTTTGCTTGCTAATATAAAAAGAGAAAACATTCTCTTTTACCATGAAGTATGACATAATGTGAATTTTTAGTAATGGCCTCCTATTACCAATTGGGGAAAGTTTTATTTTTTTTTAATCATAAACAGCTGTTAAATTTTGTCTGATGCTTTTTTGCCTCAAATTAATATAATCATATGATTTTTCTTCTGTCTGTTAACTTATGGGATAACAGTGGTTTTTCAAATATAGAACAAATTTAGATACCTAGATAAATCCTGCTTAGTCATGGAAAATAATTATTTTTTATACATTTTAGAGTTTCATTTACTAATATTTTGTTGATAGGTTTGTGTCTAAGTTCATGAGAGATATTGGTCTTGAGGTTTTTCTTTTTATATTTGTGTCATTTTCATCTGTCTCTCATATGAGAGAGATAAGGATCCTATAAAATGAGTTGAGAAGTATTTATTCCTCCTCATTTTTCTGGGAAATTCTGTACACAGTTTCATTATTTCTTCCTTTCACATTTGATAGATGTTCATGGAAGTTATAGGATATTGGAAGTTTATTGGTGGTGAGATTTTTGACTAATAATTCAATTGTCTTAATTGAGCATTCTCTAGATATATTACAGCATGTTGGTCAATTCTTCATTCATATCTTTATTGATATTTGTACACTATTTCTGATGATTATTGAAAAGAGGTATAAAGAGTCCAATTACAATGGTAGATTTTTTCCTATTTCTCCTATAAAACTTTGCTTCACTATTTTGAACTGTTATTATGAAGGATTAGTACATCTTCTAAGGAGACTGACTTCTTTTTTTTTTCTGGTTCAAGACAGGGTTCCTCTGTGTAGCCCTGGCTGTCCTGGAACTTGTTCTTTAGACTAGGCTGCCCTCAAACTCACAGAAATTTACCTGCCTCTGCCTCCTGAGTGCTGGAATTAAAGGTGTACTCTACCATTGCCAGGCTGAGACTGACTTTTTTTTATCATGTACTATATTTAATCACTTGTAACACTTGTCTGAAATATACTATATCTAATAATAATACAGATAATCTCTGATACATCAGTGAATATTCTTGTACTTCTTTTCATATTTATTTTATTTTATGCATATGAGTGTTTCACCTCCATGTATGTATGTGTACTATATGCATGCCTGGTGCTCACAGAAGTCAGAAGAGAGCATCAGATCTCCTGAAACTAGTGTTACAAATTGTTGTGAACCAACATGTGGGTGCTGGGAACCAAACCTGGGACCTCTCAAAGAGCATCAAGCACTCTTAATCATTAACTATTTCTCCATCTATATATTCTTATATTTCTGATATAGGCATCTCTTCTTAAAGTTATGTTTATGAAAAAATATAAATAGAACACTCTTTTTTCAAATATGACAAACTTTACATTTTATTTTGGCAGTACTAAGAATTAAACACATGCCTCAGGCATGCTAGGCAAGTGATCTATCACTGATCCACAGATACAGCTTCAAATTTTGCTTTTTAATTGAAGAATTTAAATTAACCCAAAATTTTTGTCTTAGGGTTTTATTGTTGTGAAGAGACACCATGACCATGGCAACACTTATAAGGAAAACATTTAATTGGGGCTTGATTACAGTTTCAGAGTTTTAGTCCATTATCATCATAGTGGGGAGCATGGCAGTATGCAAACAGACATGGTGCTGGAGAAGCAGCTGAGAGTTCTACATCCGGGTCAGCAGGCAGCAAGAAGAGAGTGAGAAACTAGCCTGGCTTGAGCTTCTGAAACCTCAAAGCCCACCCCCAGTGATACACTTCCTGCAACAAGGCCACACCTACTCCAACATGGCCATATCTCCAATAGTGCCTCTCCCTATGAGTCTACAGGGACCATTTTCATTCAGACAATCACAGTTGTATATTCTATTTAGAAGAAATATATATTTAATGGTGAGCTAATGAAGGGGCTTATAGACTAGCCCTTTGCCTCAACTCAAAGCAATTAATGATGGGTCATGCCAGCTCCAAAACTCTGCACATGATTGGGAAACTGTCACTATGATGACTGAGTCATAGTTCAACTCTTCTTGTGCTTCCTACTGTGTATTCTCTCATACATAGTGTTCCTAAAATGTTTCCAATAATCTTTCTGTAAAGAAATCTCTTGTAGCCAGGCGGTGGTTGGCACACACCTTTGATCCCAGCACTCTGGAGGCAGAGGCAAGCAGATCTCTGTGAGTTCGAGGCCAGCCTTTTCTACAAAGCGAGTTCCAGGAAAGGTGCAAAGCTACACAGAGAAACCCTATCTCAAAAAAAGAAAAAGAAAAGAAAAAAAAAGAAATCTCATGTGAATCTGACTAAATACAGATAGATTTTAAGTAGAGATGATAACTACACATAAGTCATATATCCCAGAAATTACACTTCTAGATTAGTTCTCCAAATTAAAGAAGACATAATCTGCAGAAATATTTACACAAAGTGTTTGTGTAAGATGTTTATAACAGGGTTATCTTAGTAACTGTCCTATTGCTGTGAAGAGACACCATGACTAAGGCAACTCTTACAACAGAAGCATTTCATTGGGAGCTTGCTTACAGTTTCAGAGGTTTAGTCCATTATCATCATAGCAGGGAGCACAGTGGCACACAGGCAAATTGGTGCTGGAGAGGTAGCTGAGAGAACTACATCTGGATCCACAGACAGCAGAAAGAGAGAGATGCTGGGCCTGGCTTGGAATTTTGAAACCTCAAAGCCCAGCCCCAGTGACCCCCTTCTTCTAACAAGGACACACCTATTCCAACAAGGCCACACCTCCTAATCTTTCTAATCTTTTCAAACAGTTCCACTCCTTGGTGACTAAGCATTCAAATATATGAGCCTATGAGGGGCATTCTTATTCAAACCACCACAAGGGTTATAATATTCCAGAAGGAAACAAACTCAGTATCTCCTTACAAATAAATGTTTAAAAAAATGTGATATATCAAATAAAATGGAACTCAACAATAAAAAATAAAATAGTGAAACATTAAACCCAATGAATGAATCACAATAATATTGAGAATAAGAATCTTGACAAAAATGTTGAATGTTCTTTTTATTCTAATTAAAGGACATTCTAGAAAATGAAGAAGAAATTTATAATCATGAGACCAGAATATGGCTACCTTGGATATAAAAAATATTGACTAGAAAATGGAATAAAGAACTTTCTGAATCCAGAGAAAAATTTGACACCTCGATTTTAGTAGTAGTCACACAGCTTAGATATTTGTCAAAAGTCAATACAGCTGTGATATCAGCATTTGGGAGGTGGTAGCAAGAGGATTTGGAGTTCAAGGCCAACTTTGGTTACATAGTGAGATTAAGGCAAACCTGAGCTACATGAAACTGTATCTCAAAAACAAAACAAAAACATAATCAACAAAAATAACTTCAAGAAGCTATGTATCTAAATTTTGTTTGAAAATTAAAACTGAATAAAAATTTTCAACTCAGGGTGGTGGAAGGTTGCTCAGAGCTAGAATGTATCTCTAGCAGGTGCAAGTGCTGGGTGAGATCCTCAGAACTAAAAAGGAGAAATGTTAATTAATTAATCAATGTCATGTGGAATAAAAAATATTAATAAGGGAAAAACATAATTACCACAAAGAAAGAAAATAATTATCACCACAAAATCTTCCTTTATCATAGATGTTTATTATACTTAATATAAGAGGCTCTGCATTGCTAATAATACTCTATGAAGACTTGTGTGATGCATAAATGTATGGTACCCTTATAACCACTGATGAATTATACTTCTGAAGTTTTTCACATATGAAATTTTTAAACAAATAAACATATTAGGCCATCAAGATGGCTCAATGAGTAAACCTGCTTGCCAGCAATCTTTGCAACTTGTTAGATTCCAGAACACACATAAAGGTGGGAAGAGAAAACCAATTCCACAAGTGGTTCTCTGACTTCCACAAGCTTGCCATGATATGCGTGCCCCCCCCCACACACACAGACAATAATAAAGAGAAATTTCCAAATATATTAGCAGAGCACTATACACAGGGCTGAGAATAAAGCTCCATGGTATAGCAGTTCCCTAGTAGATATGAAGCCCTGGGCTCATAAAGAATACTGTATACAAGGAATTGTTAACACATTGAAGATGCAAATAACCCATTTATGATCGAAATAAACAGGTGTACAAAAGAAGAAACTGCTACAGCAATAAGGTCCAGAGGCATTTTTGAACAGCAGTATTGAGAAATAATTAACATCCCATATTGGTTATCAGTTTGTGTGTACATGTTTGCATGTGCAGATGTGTATTCTAGTACATGTGTATATAAAATGTACATGTACATAGATGCTGGAGGTCAATGTTAGATGTCTTCCTCTGTTTCTCTCCACTTCATTATTTTCAGACATGGTCTTTTACTGAATCTAGAACTCATAGAATGCCTAGATGGCCAGTGAACCCTGGGGATCTGCCTCCCAGCACTTAGATTACAGGCATAATAATAAAATTTTAGAATTAAAGCAGATTAAGAACTACAAATGACTGAAGGTAAATATAATTTTGTAATGAAAAGAGTACCACAGAAACATGTTTATCGAGTCCATGCCTTTCAGTTCACTACCAAATACCAACAAAAGCCTGTCAGAGGCATCATGGATTCCCCTTAGAGATTTCTGAAATTTCCAGTTTACAAGCAAGCCCTTCATCTACAGTCAGTTTAAAACACCAGGCAATATTCTTCCTTTGTCATTCCACACCCTTTGCTTCATTTCTGCTATGTCAAGGCAAGTCCTCACTGCTGCCCCCATCAGTATATTCCAATACTGCAGTTATGTGGATTCATCCAAGGTGTTTTTGTTTGGAAGCACTCCCAAACTGTTGGCACAAAGGAAAGCCAGACAAATCTTGGTTAGATGAAAACTATGAATCAAGTATGCCAATAATATATAAAGACATTAAACAAATTTTTTAAAACATCATAAAGGGAGAAAATACTTTATGATAAATGGGATGGGGCATTTGGACAATGTACAAGTAGAACTAGAAATGAACAAGTCAATTGTGATATAAATTCAAGGGATAAAATGTAAATCAGTTTACATAGTTGAAAAGAAAACCAGTAAAATGGAAGGTAAATGCATGAAAATTTCTGAGAATAGAGGATGGAATGGGAAAATATCTTAAGCAATATAAACTATATAGAAAACATATCCAACATCTATGGAATAAGATTCAAGTAGAAAAATAGAAAGAATGTAGTAAAAGCTACATTTAAAAATATAACAGAATTATCTAGAATAAACTAAAGACATGAACATCAGATTAATAAACACAGACTTATACAAGTACAATATATTAAAAGAAAGAAAGAAAGAAATCTCCAATTTACATGTATCAGAGTGGAGACAAAGAATGCCCATGCCGAGCCAGGCAGATCTCTGTTAGTTCAAGGCCAGCCTTGGCTATAGAGTGAGATCCAGGAAAGGTGCACAGCTAAACAGAGAAACCCTGTCTCAAAAGAAAAAGTGTTAAAATTTTATCCGGGCGGTGGTGGTGCATGCCTTTAATCCCAGCACTCGTGAGGCAAAGCCAAGCAGATCTCTGTGAGTTTGAGGCCAGCCTGGTCGATAGAGTGAGTTCCAGGAAAGGCGCAAAGCTACACAGAGAAACCCTGTCTCAAAAAACAAACAAACAAACAAAAAAAGAATGCCCATATGCTTGGCACTACTGCAGCCAGGGTCTGTATTGATGTCCATGGTTCCTGTTGTCATAGAGAGCCATGCTGATCCCAGGTCTAGGCCACCCCCACCTGGGGCCATGCTGGTATCTGAGAACCATACTGCTGCTGGGGCCATGCTGATCTGGGTGGCCTGCACTGCCTCCTAGGGCCATAATGATATCCTGACCTGCTGCTGCCAAGGACAATGTCTGGGTCATTGGTCCTACCACAGCCAAGGTCTATGTTGAAGTCCATAGTCCATGTTGCCATCAAGACCCACATTGAGGCCCAGGGTCTGGACTGCAACCTGCAGCCTTGTTGGAGTCTGTGGGCTATGCTGCAGCCAGGCTATACAGACCTAGGTGGCCTGTGCTGCCACCCAGGGTCATGGTGTCATCTGGGCCCAGGCTGCTGCCAAGGGTCATAATTGCATCCATGGCCATATAGTAACCA
Organism: Onychomys torridus; assembly: GCF_903995425.1. NCBI lineage: Eukaryota > Metazoa > Chordata > Mammalia > Rodentia > Cricetidae > Onychomys > Onychomys torridus. Next base: position 50,519,862 of record NC_050466.1, read on the forward strand.
GCATCTGGGTTGACATCCAAGACTCCTGTTGCCACCAAGGGCCATATAGATCCCCAGGGTCAGGTCTGCCCTCTCACCTGAGGCAGGTGGCCCCAGTGGCCTGAACTGATCAGCTCAGCGACCATCCAGGCCCACAGCCCAGCCTGGGTTGGCCCACCCTAACATCTAGGACTTGCTGGAGCTCAGAAAGGGACTGGTCCTGTGGAACAATACCCAAAGGATTTCCATGACTCAGGGCAGCCACAGGATATCCCAGAGGAGTTCCAGTGAGTATCCAGTGATGATGGTGTAGCAGAAACCAGAGGCCTAGAACCAGACCAATGACTCACTGCAATGAATATTTGCTAGTAAAGCTGATTGGACAAAAGGGTATACTATGCAACACACTGCTCCCAATGCCACCAGGACAAATATGTGAGAGAGGTGGGAAAGGTGGAGGAGCAAAGAGGGTTTTTGGGGGGGGTTGTTATTGTTTTATTTTGTTCTTGTTTTTGTTAGTTTGTTTTCTTGCTAGCTATTGTTTTGTTTTGCTTTTTTAAAATTTTCTTTTGGGGGGTACTGCAGGGATGAGGGGACTGGGGGCAAGCAGATATGGGGGGACTGGGAGGTGAGCAGAATTAAGGTGCATGATGTGAAATTCCCAAAGAATCAATAAAGAAATTATGTTAAAAAAAAAAGAAGACTGTCCAAGTGTAAAAAAATTACTTGAAAGTATCCAGAAAGGCAGATTGCTAATGAAGGAAAATTATTAGATTGATATTGGACTCCTTAACATTAACTACAAAAGCAGAAAGTCATGGGGAAACATCTTCAATATGCAAGGAGAAAATAACTATGAATCTAAAACTACACATTGACTATCATTAAAAAATGATTATGAATAGATATTTTCAACAGGTTTATCACTGATAGACTGATGTGGGAATTTCTCTCATGTGTGGGGTGATGGAAACAATACCCAGTCACTCTTTATAATGTCTCAACAACAAACCAAAGTACAATTACACCAAGCTTCACCCTAGGGAACTAATTGGGCTTACTTACAAAGCATGAATGACCGCTTGCTTAAAGGAGAATGTGCACCCTCAACACTGTTGTACTATAAAGTTTTGCCTAAAATGAATGATGGATTCCCCCTAGTCACATGGATAAAATCTTATCAGTTAACCTTTCCAAGCCTATATACTATAGCACCTCCCAAGACTCCAAGACCATGTGCAATTAGGGCAGAATTGTATACAAGTGGCTGGGAAGAGTGACTGGATTCTGAAGTGAGGGCCTAATGACTCTTCCTCCTACACCCTCCTCTGAATTGGCTTAGTGAAGATGTCTCTTGCAAGCAGGTACAGCTGATCTGATGAAGGTGGTAGCTGTTTGGCTCAGAGGATGGTACTCTATAACAGAAATCATTGTTTAATGGATGTCTAAAATTGTATGGTGGAAAGATTATTCTTAGGAATACTAACATACAAGTGCAATGATAAACAAAGGAGATGGTAAAATGAAGGCAAATCTAGACAAGCATTGACTATATAGTGTGGCCAATAATGGAGAGGATCATAAAAATAATGAAGAAATTTTCAATTCATAGAGAAAAGAAATGAGATACAATAACTGCAAAACAATAGCAAAGTTTTCTAAGATTCTTGTGCAGTTTAAAAGGAGAGTAGAGAGAGCCATTTTACTTTGGGGGAGCTAATTATAAATGCTGAATACTTAAAGAGCAAACATGAACTCAGGAAACTAGAAAATATGAAAATCTGTTTTAAATGCATAGGTTGTTCATTGGTTGTTCAATACAATTTACTTGAATGAACAAATAAATGAGTAAAACAATCATGGTGGCCTCTTCCTACAATCTCTTTGCTGCCAAACATGGACTTGTTTTTATTCCTGTTCTCTAGTTTACTAGAGATCCTGGAAATGGGTTTGCATCTTTGTTGGGACTAGTAGTGAACTCAGTTGGAAGTGGGGCTTCTGGCAACAGAGCCTGGGAAAATGCTTTGCCTTTCTGCCGTTGTGTCTCTGTGGCCTGTGAAGATTGCCCAACCCAGCAGCTAAGAGTTTTAGGTTCCATCCCCAGAGAGTCTATTGTAGATTGTGGAGCAATACATCTCCTCTGGCTGTGCTTTCCTTGCTTTTTTTTTTTTTTCAAGACAAGACTTCTTTGTGTAGCTTTGGAGCCTGTCCTGGAACTCACTCTGTAGACCAAGCTGGTCTTGAACTCACAGAGATCTGCCTGCCTTTGCCTTCAGATTGAAGGCCTGTGCCACCATTGCCCGGCTTCCTTGGTTCTTAGTATACCCGTGACACCCCATTGAAGCAAACAAATTTCCCCTTTCCTAGAAGATATCAATTCCAAATAGTTTCTTAGTTAGGTGTGAGACCTTCTGCCCCCTTTTTCCCACCTCTCAGTGCTGGGACCCTCTCCCAGTGCTGGGTGCTATCTGGCTTGAACCTCTGCATGTTTTGTGCGCAGAAGACACTGTTTCCTTGGAGTCCTCCATACCCTCTGGCTCTTACAATCTTTCCTCCTCCTCTCTGCATTGATACTTGAGAACTGAGTGGAGGGTTTTGATGAAGATATTCCATTAAGGACTGAGTGCTTCAGTATCTCACTCTCTACATGTTGTCCAGCTGCGGGTCTCTCTATTTGTTTCCATCTACTGCAAGAAGAGGCTTCTCTGGTGAGGACTGAGTGATGCAATGATCTATGTGTATAGCAGTATGTCATTAGGAATCATTTTATTGTTTTCTTCCTTTAGCAAAATAATAGTATTTGGTTTTCCCTTAAGCCTGTGACCTATCTAGTCTCAGGTTCTTGACTGCTTTAGTAGTGTCAGGCATGAGTTAACATCTCACAGAGTGGGCCTTGAATATAAAGTTGATGGCTACTCTCATCTCCCATAACAAGGCATTTCCAAGCCAAAAGACTGCTTGCTTCTTTGCCTCATGTCTCTCTCTTAATCTTTAATTATGGTAAAATACAAATAACTTGAAATTTATAATCTGAATTACTCTTTAGTACTTCGTTTCACTTAGAGGAATGTCTTCATTCATGTTGTAATTTTTGTCATACATCACTTTTTATGGTCAAATAATATTTTTTCATCTGTAGCCATCATATTTTATTCAGACTGTCATCTACTGATGAACATTTGGCCCATGATTTCCACCTCTTGACTGCTGTGAATAATACAGGACAAGGGTGTAAAAAAATGTCACTGTGATCTGAATTAAAATCTTTTGAATACATATACATAAATAGGATTGATGAATCTTGTAATTGTACTCTTCCATGGTGATTTCTCCTTTTTAGAACCCCAACAGCAGTGCACAAGGCTTCCAGCTTCTCTACATTCTCAGCAACACTTTCTATTTCCTATTTTTTGAGTGGTGCCCTTCTGATGTATATAAAGTGGGAATCTTATATGATTTTGATTGGCTGATAATGTTGAGCATTTTCCTGGCTATTGTGTATTTTATTTTTAAATATTTACTTTAAACATTTTATGTTATGTATGTTTGGAAAGTGGGTATACATGTAGATCAGAAGACAACTTACCAGAGTCAGTTCTCTTCTTCCACCAGGTGGGCCCAGGAATCTTCTGGTTGTGAGGCTTGGAGGCAAGTGTCACTACTCATTGAGCAATCTCATCAGCCCCATATATAGCTTATTGGCATAAACTTGTTGTACATAATTCTGGGTTTCATAAAGATAATTTCAAGAATATCTATATTCACTCCCCATACTCATTCCTTTCTCTCCTCTCCTTTTTCCCCTACCACTACTCCCTTTCCCTTTTCCTGTCTTTTTTCTGCTTTCATGTCACATATGTAATTAAGCAGCTTTATGTATCTATATAACATCAAAGATCAACAAATGAGAAAAAAAGAATGTAATATATGTCAGAGTTTGGATTATTTCACTCAGTATGATTATCTGCAGCCATATCCATTTTCCTGCAAATAACATAATTCCATTCTTCTCTGTGGCTGAATAAATCTTTATGGTGTATGTTCTTTGGAGAAAAGGCTACTTAAAATCATTTATCTATTTTAATTTATGTGTATGAGTGTTTTGCCTCCATGTAAGTGTACCACATACAATGTGGGACCAGAAGAGGGTATCAGATGCCCTGGAACTTCTAATAACAGATAGTTGTGAGCCTCCATAAGGATGTTGGGAAACAAACTCAGGTCTTCTAAAAAAGCTATGTGTGCTTTAAAGAACATTTCTCTAGCCCCTCATCTATCTATTTTTAACATAAAACATTTTTGTTGTTGTCTAGTTGTAAAAGTTATTTGTGGATCCGCCCTGGAACTCCCACCTGGACCAGAGGTGAGTGCCTGGGGTCACACCCAGAGGGGTCCCCACCTAGGTCCCAGTCCAGGGCACCAGCCATTCTGGGGAAGATCTGCCCAACTGGGCCCCAGGTTCTGGCCATAGGGCAGGACCCCCTATCCCCACCAGGAAGGTTCCCCCTCTCCAAGACCCTCCAGTGGACCCTACAACCTCCATGCCCTGCCCCCACACCCATCTGCCTGAGACCCCAGCCACTTCTAGAGACTTAGAAACCAGCCCCCAGCTTCCATCCTGCCCCAGAACTCCCATCTGGACCAGAGGTGAGTGCCTGGGGTTATAGTCAGGGAGGCCCCTGAATCTAGGTCCCACCCCTGGGCACCAGCCATCCCGGGAAGACCTGTCCAACTTGGCCCCAGTTTCTAGCCATTTGGTGGGCCCCCACGGGAAGGTCCCCCTTTTCCAAGACTGCAAGCAGACCCTACAATCTCCACACTCTGACCTGGACTCAAGCCACTTCCTAAGACTCAGAGACCAGCCCCCAGCTCATATCCAGCAGCACTCTCATCTGGACCAGAGCTCTCATTTGGCCCAGAGCTTCCATCTGGACCAGAGAGAGGCTCCCTAAATCTGTCAGCTCTGTCTGGACCAAGTACACTGATAAGACCAAGAACGAATCCACGGGGAGATAGGCAGAAATCAAGGCAGAAGTACATACAACAAAATAAAGAGCAATACAGCATCACCAGAACCTAGCCCTTCTCCAACAGCTAGACCTGAACATCACAGAATGGAAGAAGCAGAAGAAAACAACCTTATAAGTAACATCATGAAGAGGCTAGAGCCTTATATACAAGAAGTCAACAATAAAGTAGAGGAACAGACAAAAAAAATGGGAAGAATGCTATAAAAAAAACTAGAGGAAAGGACAAATAAAGCAGAAGAAAACAATAAATCCCTGAAAGAAAATCATGAAAAAGCAATGAAACAGATGAGGGAAACAGTCCAAAACCTGAAGAGGGAAATAGAAAAAATGAAGAAGACACTAGCAGAAGGAATGCTGGAAATAGAAAAATCTGAGTAAATGAACAAGAACTTCAGATGCAAGTATAACTAACAGAATACAAGAGATTGAAGAGAGGATCTCTGGTGTTGAAGATACAGTAGAAGAAATAGATTCACCTGTTGCTAGAGTTTTCCTGCCTGGCCCACAGTCAGGACAAATCCTTCTCACCCAACAGGCCCATAGATGCTCAGACCCAACCAAGTAAACACACAGAAACTTATATTGTTTACAAACTGTATGGCCATGGCAGGCTTCTGGATATCTACTTCTTCTATCTTAAATTAACCAAGTTCTGTTAGTCTATAAGTTGCCACGTGGCTCGTGGCTTACCAGTATCTTACATCTTCCTTGTCATGGCAGTGGCTGGCATTATCTCTCTACCCAGCCTTTCACTTTCCACAATTCTCCTCCTCCTTGTCCCACCTACCTGATCCTTCCTGCCTGGCTACTGGCCAATCAGCACTTTATTTATTTTAACCAATCAGAGCAACACATTTGATATACAGAACATCCCACAGCACTTCCCTTTTCAAAAGCAAAGTTTTAACTTTTATATAGTAAAATTTCAGATAACAAAACAATTATCAAGCAAGAATTATAGTTACAATATTAAAGAAGATATCCTATCTATCTTATATTTGTGGGTCTAAGGTTTTATATCTAACTTATCTTTTATCATAACTGAGAAAATTATAACTATCTAGTCTTCAACCACATCAAAGACCTCAGAAGGATATAATATTACCTGAGAACTGGGAGAAGGATGCAAGCAACTTTCAGGAGTCTTGTAGGGTAGACAGAGACAGCTGACAGCATGGACAGTCACCTAATGTTCCTTTGTAAAGTTGGGGCATTTGTCTTCAGCCCACAGGGCTAGAGTCTCTTGGTCACTTTTCTCAGTGTCCTGTATAATGTCTGGCAGTTTCATCTGTGAAGCAGTAACCTAAAGGACCATTTTGTCAATCAAAGTTCAGTGGTCACCTTTCTATGGGTCCTGCATGTCCAGTTGATCAAGCAGTCCAGGCAAGAACAGTTTCTTGCCCAAATGGCTATTTTTGCCAAGGTGAAGATAAACTCCATATGAAGTGTCTTTAATGCCCATCCTCCTCTCTGAAGTAAATCGGTGCTGCCAGGAGCAGACATGTCTCACTGTCCAGAAAGTCTAAATTTTAAAAATATTTTAAATGCCATATTCTGTAGACCTTTGAAGTGTTTGAAGATTACCTATCTATCTGAAATATATCTATGTATACCTAGAAAACTTAACATGACTATAAGGTTGACTATCATAGAAGACTAATTGATCTGTATTTCTTAATTATCCATTACAATCTAAATGAGTTGCATAAACATAATACCTCAAATGAGAGTAGAAATATATATACAGTATAACAAAATTAACTTTAAGTTTGTATCAATAGACTAAAATCTATACCAATGTAAGACATTTTAAACAAGTTGTTCTTTAAAAGTTCATTAATCAACCCTTTCATTCTATATCTATATCATATGCCCTTTTTTTCGTTTAGAAAGAGATTGCATTTATAATCAACCTGATTTAATTTAAAATATTGGTTTTTCTCTGTCCCACACCAGAGGGCTCTTCTGATTTGCAACACAAGAATCTCCTAACCTTTTCTTTTAGCAATATGTCTGGGTTTAGAGAAGGAGTGAGCCAATTTCATCTCCAAAGCCAGTTTGATAATTTTGGGAATGTGGGCATAGTTTCTCTTACTACTTCCTGCTGGAGGGGGGCACTGTATCTTATGGGGACACAGTAGATGTAACCGGCTTGTTAAATAAGAAACACAGAACCAATTGCAGAGTTAAAAACCACAAGGTCAGAGCAAGAGCGGGAAACATCACCCTTCGCTGCTTCTGCTGTCCTTCCTCTCCGCAAGAGACCTACTTCTGTGTGTCCTGTCTATTTATAGACTTTGTGTTCTGCTCTCTCATTGGTTGTAAACACAGCCACATGACCTCCTCATCACTGCCTGTTTGTACAGACCTCCAGGTCTTCTATGGTTGCTATTGAGATTAAAGGCATGTGTCTGCCATGCTGGCTGTGTCCTTGAACACACACAGATCTACCTAGCTCTGCCTCCCAAGTGCTGGGATTAAAGGCATGCACCACTAACGCCCAGCTTCTGCTCTGGCTTGCTCTGACCTCAAGGCAACTTTATTAACATACAAATAAAATCACATTTCAATACAAATAAAATATCACTATATTTCCCCTTTTCTATGATAATAAAAGGAAAAAAAGGAAAACGTTATAACTAATATAAGAAAAACTATATACAAAAGTACAATAACTATATATACCATATATACAAACAATAAATACCTAAACAATGTCTAGTCCATTTGCATTTGACAAATTCAGAGAAAATAATTCCATTATCTATCCTATTATGGTAAGTCCAAATTGTACCTGATTCACTTTCTATCCTAACTTATATTGCTAACAGAACTGTCTTATAACGTCTTTCAAATTTATACACTTACAACTCTTAGTGAGTTTTTCTGAAATCTTTAACAAAGATAATTATAACTATAACTAACTGATCTTCAACTCCCTCAGAGACCCAAGGAGGAAATAATACTACCTAATAAAAAATAAAAACAGGAAGTGCATACAAGCAGCTTCCAAAAAAAAAAAAAGTGAGTTGACATAAACAGCCAGCTGCCTGGACAGTCAGCTGAGGTTTCTCCACAGTGCTGGGGCATCATCTTCAGCCTACAGGCTTAGCGTATCTGACAGATTCATTTGTGAACTAGGATGTATACAAGGTCAACAGTTTGACCTCACATTTGGTGAGAGCAGTCCATGTACCAGAAACACCTGAATTCCATTAGTGTCATGTCATGATTCAGGATTTTAAATTCTGGAAATTATTGATGTTTTTTCAATTCAGCTGTCCATTTTTCTTGGCTGTGTATATGTGGCCTCATCTCGGCATCCCGTTCTTCTCCATATCCCTCTATTAAATGCCAGTCTACTATTGAGAGGGGTGAGCTTAGTTATTCTTCAAGAATAACTGTTTCATCTGCTAGTCCATTGCACATCAGAAGCCATCAGCCCACTCCTTGTTCAGCTGCCTTCGAAGAAAAGGGCACAGTACCTTTTACAGATTGCAAAGGCCACTCACTTCAGGGATGGTGCCATCTTATCCTGGCTTCAGGAGATGCCTTTTGTTAAAGCCACAACCACACTTGTTTTGGCAAGAATCGGTAGTCCTTTGTTTCATGTCCTGTCTGTCCTGTTTGTCAGCAGTTGATTCGAGGATACTTTGTTGTCCAGTAGCTAACTTTTGCCACAATGAAAGTTAACTCCATATGCAGTTTATTCAATGCCCATGTTTTCTCTGAAGTAGATTGGTACTGCCAGGAGCCGTCATGTCTCATAGTCATAGCAAAAGAGATGCTGCCAGCCACCACCATGACAAGGAAAATGTGAGGTACAGGTAAGCCACGAGTCACGTGGCAAAGTACAGACTAATAGAAATGGATTAACTTAAGATAGAAGAACTAGATAACAAAAAGCCTGCCACGGCCATACAGTTTGTAAGCAATATAAGTTTCTGTGTGTTTACTTGGTTGGTTTTGAGCGTCTATGGGCCTGGTGGGTGAGAGAGATTTGTCCTGACTCTGAGCCAGGCAGGAAAACTCTAACTACAGGACACAAAGAAAATTTTAGGATTATGGAGTATTCCGTGAGGGTAAACCTCTGAGCCAGTTGCCTTGAAACCACTCTGGATGTTGAATCATCAGGGCGATGGTGTCATTGGAGACTTTTCAGGTGGTCTTGGCTGATCAAACCTGATGTATCTTAATCTGGAACAAATCCACAGCCTCTGGCTTTCTGTGGAAACAAAAGCAGAGACTCTTTTCCAAAGCAACATATCCTTACATCCAAATTTTGAAGTCAAGGTACCTTTAAAATTTACATATTTATTTAATTCAATAGCTTTTATGATCAAACCTTTTTCTACAGTTAAAAATCCCAAAGACAACATAAACCAGATTCTCTGTGTAATATCCATCTTTGTAAGACTGCAATGCCACTGTGGCTGTTGGCTCCGCCCACCTCAGCTTCCCAATGTGGCGGTGGTACAGTTTACCACCAACTCTGGGTCTGGAGCCATGTGTACCATCAACTATCAGAAGCAGTTCTATCAAAGCAGCTCATAGCCCAGAAACTTTTTTTTTAACTAAATCCACCATGCAGCAGAGTAAAGTGCAGCTTGTAGACTCCTCATTCCCGCCACATTGTAGTTCAGAAGCACATGATAGGAAAACGCCATAGTAGCTCAAACTGGCAGGCTGCCCAAACTTGAGAAAGACAACTAGGAAGCTGTTTTTAGCTCCATTTTATAATCTTTTTTCTCAGGTTTTAGGTGGAAACTCTTGCCCGCATTGGGCGCCATTCTTCAGTTATAAGATACAATCAGGGAAAGGAGTCATCCTTTATATATAAGTCAAATCCGATCACATACTGGTCTGCCAGGCCCTCTAGCACAAGGTAATGATGAAATTGATAAATTATTGATAGGAAATGTGCTGGAGGCTGTTGATACAAATAGAAACTGTTTATATTCCTATTTAAGATAATTTGTATATTGATACAAATAAAGAACTATGTTTGTTATATTGTACACATATTTTTACTCTTATTTGAAATATTTGTATATTGATACAAATGTAAATTTATATCTGTCATACTGTATGTATGTTCTACTTCTGTTTAAGATATTATGTATACTGATATATATTTAGGATTATTATGTTTCATATTGCACTATACATTCCTACCTCTGTTAAAGATATTTTGTGTATTGTCACAATTTTAAAGTCATTATCCTTTTACTGTATATTTGCTTAAAAATGGTTTGCCTTGTTTACATGAAGCTTTAATCCTTATGTTGTTTAGGTAGATAAGACTTATAGTTATTGTCACCTATGCTTGTCATCTCTATAATTATGTTAGTTAGGTTATCCAGATTTATAAATACATAGGTCAGATGGACAGGTAATCTTCCAACACTTCATAGACCTAGAGAATATGGCATTTAAATAACTTAGAATTCTGTTGATGTGAGAGACAATTGCTCCTGGCAGCACCAATTTGCTCCTGAGAGAATGTTGGGCTTCTAAGACATTTCCATTTGGAAGTTTGTCTTCTTGGCACAAAATGGCCTACTGGGCAAAGAGCTGCCCTTGCTTCAACTGCTGACAGTATGAATGCTGTTCTTTCTGGACAGGCGGGACACAAGGAAAGCGACCACTGTACTTTGCCAAGACAAGGTAAGATGGTCTTTCAGAATTCCTGCTTCTGAAAATGGTCTGTCAGATACTCTAGGCCTGTAGCCAATTTGAATGGACCAATGATGTTGAGAAACATTAGGTGACTGTCCAGGCTGCCAGCTGTCTCTATCTACTCTTGCAAGACTCCCGAAAGTTGCTTGTGTCCTTCTCCCATTTCTCAGGTATTATTATATTCTTTCTCAGGTCTTTGATGAGGTTGAAAACTAGCAGTTATATATATAATCTTAGATAGAATATATTAAGTATTAGACTCAGGTTATTTAGGATAGGACACCTTTTGGAATGATCTTTGTAATATGCCACCTACCCACACTCTAGACTTTCCTGGATTTTAGTATGTGTTTTTTGCTTGATATTGTTTGCATTTATTGTAATTCCAACTTATCTAGGTCATTATCTCTCATTGCTCCTGGACAATATTTGATAACCATTTCTTTGTATATAGTCTTGTATTAGGTCAGAACTTTCTTATTTAGACAAAAGGGGGAGATGTAGTGGGTAGCCATCCCAGCCTTGGCCTAGAAGTTCCATCCCCCATTGAGGCTTTGGTAATGGTCACGCCCACAAGACGGGGCTGAGGGATGAAGCTGAAGACCCAGGAGTGAGAGGAGAGGCTTCTCTTGGTTCCAGGACCCTGGACGCTGGAGGTAGACCAAGCAGAGTTCTCCAGAGAACACCACCAGACTACGCCATACCTTTCCCAGACCCTGCAACCTACCCCTTCATTTGTAAGTTACCCCACAAAATAAACTTGCTTTTAACTATGTGAAGTGGCCTTAATAATTTCACCAATAGGAGGCCTCAGAATTTCATAAAAAAAAAAAAACACCATGTCAATAGTAAAGGTTTAAAAAAGGATTTTTCCATAACCTTGCAATAAGCCAAGGAAATTGTTAAAAATGCCCTACTTGTTCCTTCTACAATCAGGATGTAACCCAAAGGGTACTCAGAGGGATGAAATATGGCAGATGGATGTGTTTCACTTTGCAGGATTTGGAAAATTGAAATGTGTACACCATACCATTGATACTTATTCAGGATTTCAATGGGCGACTGCTTTGAGTTCTGAAAAAGCTGATTCTGTAATCACTCATTTGCTAGAAGTTATGGCCATCATGGGTATACCTGCACAAATTAAACCTGACAATGCTCCAGCATATGTCTCTATTAAAATGAAACAGTTTTTTGCTTATTATAATATAAAGCATATTACAGGTATACCACATAATCCTACTGGCCAAGCACTTATAGAAAGATCCAACAGAACTCTAAAGGACATGATAAACAGAAAGGGGTAACAAAAACCCCCAGAAATAGACTGCACAATGCTCTATTAACTTTGAATTTTCTCAATGCTAATGAGAAAGGAACAACAGCTGCAGAGAGACATTGGATATTAGAAAAAACTACAGAATTAAATCAGCCTATATACTTCAAGGATGTGCTGACCTCAAAATGGAAACCAGGATATGTGTTATGTTGGGGACGAGGTTTCATTTTTGTTTCTGTAGGAGAAGATAAGCTGTGGGTACCATCAAAATTGATAAAGGTTTGATTTGAACAAGAGAGACCTCTTAATTAGAGGAGGTGATAGTTCATCAACCGACATGACCATCCAATTTAAAGTAACTTACACCATTAATACATGCCTTTTCATTTAATCAGATATAACTTGCCAAAAGGGAACCTCCCCAAAATTAGTCTTGGAGAAGCTTTTTTTGTTTGTTTGTTTTTGTCTTTTAGGAGAATGAAGGCTAAGGAATCTGAAGAACACTGGACAAATGAGACAACTGAAGAAAAAGAGTGAAATGGCCTATTGGCATCTACAAAATTTCATAAATCTTCCTAAATGTTTGTTTCTTCTCTTCTCTAAAAAATTAACATTATTGGTCTTCTTGTAGTCCCAGTTCAATTAAAATTTAAAGCTGACTTTGGAGTTGGAGAATGGCTCTCTCCTTCTTTAAACTCAAGCATGTTGTTAAAAGGAAAATGCAAACTCCCTGTATCATACCAGAAGAAAGAGCCATCTTCTGACATGGGACAGGAGAAAAACCGAATTAATTAAGGGACTATTCTATTACTTATCTCAATTCTTTGATTCTATTCTAATTCTTTAAATTTTTCTTAAAGTATGACTTTTATATCAAAATTTACAACATATATATATAATATATATACATAATATATATAAGATAAAATATATAAATATATATTTTTTTAAACTTTGTTGAGATAATAATGGTCATATAGAGTACTAATTAATTCTATAGAAAATGCTTCAATTAGCTCCTTATACATGTCTTTGTGTTGGAGTCTCTTATCAGTTTTCGGCAGGAAATCACGGCCAGGCCTAACATCAAATGAAATCTCCAGGAAGAAGCTAGGGACCCACAATGATAATTCCACGTGGACAATAGCAATATCACTAAGCTGACAAACATCATCTACAGATCATCTTTGGAATACAAAGTGCTTAGAGCAATTCTGAGTTGGCTAGCTGAGATGATCCAGTTTCAAAGACTACTTGAATAAGGACTTGAGATAAACCCTGAACATTGAAATTATGGATAACAAAGAATATAGTTACCTTTCCTAGAATTTGACAATTAACCCAAATTTTTTCTTTTCAGAATAAAGATACCTTCACCCATACCCAGCAGGAAGCAATTTTAAGAATACGATGGCCACATTCCCAAAGGGGTGGTGTGGGGTGGGTGGTTTTTTGGTCTTTTAATGGGTTTTGGGTCTGGAATAGTTTTCATTGTTTAGGAAGGTTGGTTACAAGTTGTTAACGGTTATGAAAAGGTCTAGGCAAAGGAGATTAAATTTAAGGTGCTTGTTTAAAAAAAAAAGAAAGAAAGAAAAAAGAAAAAGACAATTACTAGTTTTAAATACTTTACATTGGATTGGATTGTTTTATATTGTATACAAATTATATATATTATATATATATATATTGAGATTGTTAGAATATGTCATACACATATTTCTAATCTTGCTTGAGATATTGTACTTATACCATTCATTTAACAATGTAATGCAATTTGCTAATCCTTGAATGTTATTACTACCAACTATTAGGATATACAGAAATGAAAGTTAGCAGTTAGATATTACAATTGAACTTGTAGTCATATTAGGTGTGTTTTCAAGATTGAGCAAATATTTTTTAGATAGACAGGTCATCTTCAAACCCTTCAGAGATCTACAGAATATGGCATTTAAAATGTTTTAATAACTTAGGAATTTTTCTTTTTTGCTATGACTATGAGACATGACGGCTCCTGGCAGTACCAATCTACTTCAGAGAAAATATGGGCATTGAAGAAACTGCATATGGAGTTAACTTTCATTGTGGCAAAAGTTAGCCAATGGACAACAAAGTATCCTCGAATCAACTGCTGACAAACAGGACAGCAGGACATGAAACAAAGGACTACCAATTCTTGCCAAAACAAGTGTGGTTGTGGCTTTAACAAAAGGCATCTTCTGAAGCCAGGACAATATGGCACCATCCCTGAAGTGAGTGGCCTTTGCAATCTGTAAAAGGTACCGTGCCCTTTTCTTTGAAGGCAGCTGAACAGGGAGTGGACTGATGGCTTCGGATGTGCAATGGAACAGCAGATGAAACAGTTATTCTTGAAGAATAACTAAGCTCACCCCTCTCAATAGTAGACTGGCATTTAATAGAGGGATGTGGAAAAGAATGGGATGCCGAGATGAAGCCACATATACACAGCCAAGAAAAATGGACAGCTGAACTAAAAAAAACAAAACAAAAAAAAAAACAATTTCCAGAATTTAAAATCCTGAATCATGACATGACACTAATGGAATTCAGGTGTTTCTGGTACATGGACTGCTCTCACCAAATGTGAGGTCAAACTGTTGACCTTGTATACATCCTAATTCACAAATGAATCTGTCAGATGCTGAAGATGATGCCCCAACACTGTGGAGAAACCTCAGTTGACTGTCCAGGCAGCTGGCTATTTCTGTCAACTCACATTTTTTTTTGGAAGCTGCTTGCATACACTTCCTGTTTTTGTTTTTTATTAGGTAGTATTTCCTTCTTGGGTCTCTGTGGGAGTTGAAGATCAGTAAGTTAGAGTTATAATTTTCTTTGTTAAGGATTTCAGAAAAACTCACTAAGAGTTGTACGTGTATAAATTTGAAAGATGTTATAAGACAGTTCCGTTAGTAATATAAGTTAAGATAGAAAGTGAATCAGGTACATTTTGGACTTACCAAAATAGGATAGATAATGGAATTATTTTCTCTGAATTTGTCAAATACAAATGGACTAGACATTTTAGTTATAAATTTTTTCCTTATTTTCTTTTATTAAAATAGAAAAGGGGAAATGTAGTGATACTATATTTGTAAAATGTGATTTTATTTGTATGTTAATAAAGTTGCCTTGGGTCAGAGCAACCCATAGCAAAAGCTGGGCGGATCCCAGCACTTGGGAGGCAGAGCTAGGCAGATCTCTGTGTTCAAGGATACAGCCAGTATGGCGACACATGCCTTTAATTTCAATACCAACCATAGAAGACCTGGAGGTCTGTATAGACAGGCAGTGATGAGGAGGTCATGTGGCTGTGTTTACAACCAATGAGAGAGCAGAACAGAAAGTCTATAAAAAGAAAAAAACACAGAGATGAGGCTCTCTGGCAGAGAGGAAAGTAGGAAACAGAAGCGAAGGGTAAGGTTTTCAGCTCTCAGCTATTGCTCTGACCTCTTGGTTATAAACTCTGTATTTGGCTCTGTGTTTCTTATTTAACAAGATGGTTACATCTACATTCATCAGTCAAAGAAAACACTAAAGATAACAAAGTCATGACCCAAAATGTCCAAGAAATTTGGGACGTCATGAAAAGACCAAAGCTACAAATAATAGGGATAGAGGAAGGAGAACAATACAAACTCAAAGGCACAGAAAATATATTTAACAAGATCATAGAAGAAAAGTTTCCCAACTTAAAGAAAGAAATGCCTATGAAGATACAAGAAACCTATACAACACCAAACAGAATAGACACCCCAAAAAGTCCCCTCACCACATTGTAATAAAACAATTAAATGTACAGAATAAAGAAAGGATATTAAGGCCAGCAAAGGAAAACGGTGAAGTGACTTATAAAGGCAAACCCATCAGAATAACACCCGATTTCTCAATGGAGACTTTGAAAGCCAGAAGGACCTGAACAGATATAATGCAGAAACTAAGAGACCATGGATGCCAGCCTAGACGAATATACCCAGCAAAACTTTCAATCATCATAGATGGAGTGAACAAGACATTCCAAGACAAAACCAGATTTAAATAATACTTATCCACAAACCCAGCCCTACAGAAAGCACCAGAAGGAAAATTCCAACCTAAGGAAGGCAGATACACCCATGAAAACACAGGCAATAGATAACACCACAGCAGTAAACCCCAAAGAAGAGAAGTACACACACACTACCACCAAAAAAATAAAAATAACAACAGGAATGAACAATCACTGGTCATTACTATCCCTTAATATTGACTTAATTCACCTATAAAAAGACACAGACTAACAGAATGGATACGAAACAGGACCCATCTTTCTGCTGCATACAAGAAACACACCTCAAATTCAAAGACAGACACCTCCTAAGAATAAAAGGTTGGGAAAAGACTTTCCAATCAAATGGTCTTAAGAAGCAAGCTGGTGTAGCCCTCCTAATATCCAGCAAAATAGACTTCAAACTAAAATCAATCAAAAGAGATGATGAAGGACATTACATACTCATCACAGGAAAGATCCGCCAAGATGAAGTCTCAATTCTGAACACTTCTGCCCCAAACACAAGGGCACCCACTTATGTAAAAGAAACATTAATAAAGTTTAAATCACATATAAAACCCCACACATTAATAGTGGCAGACTTCAACACCCCACTTTCACCTCTGGTGGGAATGCAAGCTTGTACAGCCACTTTGGAAATCAATATGGCACTTCCTTAGAAAATTGGGAATCCATCTCCCCCAAGACCCAGCTGTAGCACTCTTGGGCATATACCCAAGGAATGCTCAATCATACCACAAGGGCATTCGCTCAGATATGTTCATATCAGCATTGTTTGTAATAGCCAGAACCTGAAAACACCCTAGATTCCCTTCAACTGAAGAATGGATAAAGAAATATGGTACACATACACAATTTTCAGCAGAGAAAAAACAATGACATCATGAGGTTTGCAGGCAAATGGATGGATCTAGAAAAAATCATCCTGAGTGAGTTAACCCATACTCAGAAGGAAAAACATGGTATATATTCACTCATAGGATGATACTAAATGTAAAACAAAGATGACTAGACTGCTACACAACTCCAGGGAGGCTAGAAAACAGGACCCTAGGAAAGACACAGGGATTGCCCAATGACAGAGAAATGGATAAGATCTATATGAACAACCTGGATGACAGTGGGAGTAATGAAGGGCAAGTTTTGAGGGAAAGAAAGCTAAGGGGAGCAGGAGATCCTAGCTGGATCAAGAACAGAAAGGGAGAACCAGGAATAGCAGACCATGAAAAATGATGACCACATGAGAACAGGAATAGGCAGAGTGCTGGAGAGGTCCCCAGAAATCCACAATGATACATCCTCTGTAGACTGCTGGCAATGGTCGAGAGAAAGCCTGATCTGACCTAGTCTGGTGATCAGATGGCCAAACACCCTAAAGGTCATGCTGAAACTCTCATCCAATGACTGATGGAAGTGGATGCAGAGATCCTCAGCCAGGCTCCAGGTGGAGCTCCAGGAGTCCAATTGTTGAGAAAGAGGAGGGACTGTAAGAGCATGAATTGTTGAGACCAAGTTTGGAGAGGCACAGCGACAAATAGCCAAATGAATGGAAGCACATGAATTATGAACCAAAGGCTGTGGAGACCCCAGCTGGATCAGGCCCTCTGGATAAGTGAGACAATTGAATAGCTTGAACCGTTTGGGAGGCATCGAGGCTGTGGGACCGGGACCTGTCCTTAGTGCATGAGCTGGCTGTTTGGAACCTTGGGTTTACACAGGGACACTTTGCTCAGCCTGGAAGGAGGGGACTGGACCTGCCTGTACTGAATCCACCAGGTTTAAATGAATCCCTAGGGGTGTCTTAGCCCTGGAGGAGATGGGAATGGAGGGGAGGGGCTGGGGTGAAGGTGGGTGCGGGGGCAGGAGGGGGGAGGACAGGGGAACCCATGGCTGATGTGTAAAATTAAAACACAAATATAATAATAATAAAAAAAAGTGGGGAAATTTTGGGGAAAGTTCGTCTTTCTCTCCTGTGGAAAGAACCTTTCTCTTAAACTTAAAACCTTTTCTTGAAAAATTTGGGGAAAAAAAAATCTGTCTAAAAAAGCCTTAATCTTTCTCAAACTAAAAACTCTCTTAAACTTAAAAACTAAAGCCTTTCAGAACTCTCTCAGAAGGACAAAAATTAGAACCACCTGAAGATATTAGTATGGGGACCACCTGTGATTAGTTCTAAGGGAAAACAACAAACCTCTTAAGACAGCAAAACCCTGAGTCATTCACCTGCTTGCAGACCATGGGCATGAACTGACTCATCTACATGTGATTCTGCATTCAAGCCCAGAGTCCACAACCTCCATAAAACTTAAAGAGTCTATAGAATCAAATTTGGGAGAGTTTATATTTGCTTCTACCAACCTCTAACTGAAATTTAGCTTTACAGATAAACGGTGCAAACAGCCAATCACAAGATAATAAAAACTAGGGCTTTGTCACCAAGTGAAATACTTGGTATCCTCAGATCACAGTAGTCATGGCAGCAACTCTCTCTAAATATCCTTCATACTTGTCAGCACTTCAAAATTATAGTAATTAGATCTGCCACTCTATTTCATCATTTCATGCATTAATAGAGTCACATGTGCTTTATGAGAAAATTATGCTGTAAGACAAACATTTTGGTAGTTATATTTCAATTAAAAATTGGCTCCCTTTCAAAATGTATGTATTTTATTTTATTCATTCAGAAATGTTGGCTTTCCCCAGACATATTTGGTGCCTTCTCAGAGTGAAAGGGAACATAGATAAGTAGATAAAGCGCATTACATTTGGTGATTTCTGGGCTGGGACACCTGGGACCATGGGAACCCAGAAGACCACATCACTCGAAATTGATCACTCATTGTTCAGAGGTTTCTATGTGATAAGGGTAGCACTACTGATTTATAAACCTTACAGTGTGGCCCTGGCCCTGCTCACCTGTTTGCTTCACTACGCAGAGTTATAAGATGCAGTAAAACTAGCCCTGCCCCCTTTGGTAGCAGCAGATCAGCTCCCGGCCCCCTTTTCTGCTGACACCAGATATGTTCAGCTATAGAAGAGACACTACATGAGCTCTCAGTAACTATGGAAATCCAAGGGTTTCCCTAGCAACAGCTCCAAATGGTTCTTGTTGCTAGGGAACACAGGGACTTCCCAGACTACCAAAGAACAAAAGTACTGTAACTCTAGGGCATAAATGTGAATTCAGCTATGAGTCTGAGCCCCTGGAGACTGATATTTACCCTTGCTTCTGATTCTTTAAGAGTACCCAAGGCCAAGCCAAGTGAAAAGGGAGAGGGATATACACTGGGTGAGGGAATCTTGAGTAGGGACTGAGGAGTGCTGTGGTGTGAAAACTAATCATGGAAGTCTAGATGTGCCCAATAGATGTCTAGAGAAATGGAAGACATTGGATTTGAGGAATCAACTCAGTTTTCCAGCACAGCATTTGACTGTTCATCAAGAACATTCTCTGGGAAAATTACACAGTATCCAGAGGGGAGATTGCTAGAAGCTAGGCTGCTTTCATGGTTGTGTAGTCTAGGCAGTCACACGTGACCTCTGCACACTTAGTTTTAAGACTCAGCTGTCACTGACTTGAAGCACTTATAATTTTGTTTTGGTTGCTTTTGTGTCTGTGTTCTTGTGACAAAAATACATGTATTACAAAAACAAGTCATGTGACCACTCCCCCCACCCCACCCCCCAGCCAGAAGATAGCTGGATCCCTTTACTCATGAATGCCATTGATCACTGCATGAGCAGAGGTAAGGAGCTCACTCAGCATGCAGCTGCATTGTGAGCTCCCAGGCCATTCTTACTCCTCCTCCTCCTGCTCCCACAGCCAAGATCCAGTGTCTGCTTTTATTTATTTTTATGTTTTTTCCCTGTGTCTGCTTTTAGAAGTGGAGCTATGATAGGGTGCTTGCTGGATAGAAAGGAAACTCCTGACTGTATTTTACAAGAGCTTCTTATCAAGATTGTAGGCTAGGACAGATTGGCAGTTATTTATAAATCATGAGTGTGATATGCTTCTATGTTAGACACAAAAGAAATTTGTATAAATTTGTGCTCTCAGCTGTTTCATGGAGATTCTTAAGGGAGTTGTCCTATTCTCTATTTTACAGTAAAGTATATTGTTTTATTAAGATTTTGACGATCTCAATAAAATGCTAACCCATGTAAAAAAATACATGTTCATGTGTGTGCATGTCTGTAGAGACCAGAGATTAAAATCAAATGTCTTTCTCATTATTTCCCATATTTTAAGTCAGGATCTCTTATTGAACTTGGAGCCCTCCAATTATCTATGTTAGCTGGCCAATGAGCTCTCGAGAATCCAACTGTCTCTACTTCCCCCATCCAGTGTTGGAGTTGTAGGTACACACTACCGTACCCAGATTTTATGTGGGATTTGAAGACCCAAACTCAGAACCTTATGCTTTATACAGCAAGCACTTTACCCACTGAGCCATCTTCCCAACACTGTAACTTTTTTGTTTGTGTGTTTGTTTTTAAAGAAGAGGGATAAGTAACACTAAACACATTTTTAAAAGCCATATGGAAACCTACTACAGTAGGGGCTTCCTAAAAATGGGGGACCTGATATTTTTATTTTGCAGTCAGTCTCACAAATTACTTATAACTCTATTACGTGGCTATTAAAAACAAGGACACCAGAAAATTTGTAGGCAAATGGAACTAGAAAAAAAATCATCCTGAGTGAGGAAATCCAGACAGATAAAGACAAATACGTTACGTACTCACTCAGAAGTGGATGTTAGCTATAAAATAAGGGATAACTATGCTATAATCCATAGACCCAGAGAGACTAGGTAACAAGGAGAGTTCATGGGGCTACACCTTGAACTCCCTAGGAAGGGGAAATACAAGAGATTTCATGACTGGACTGAGGACAGGTGAGGATATGAGCGATCAGGTTGTGGGAAGCAACTGAGGGAGAGAGTGCTGGGGGCACATTTTGGGGTCAGGCAGAAGCATGGCACAGGGAATCTCCCAGAAGTCTATGTGGAGAACCCTAGCTTAGACTCCCAGAAATAGTGGATAAGTAGCCTGAACTGGCCTCTCCTGTGACCAGATTGGTACCTGGTCCAATTGTCATCAAAGAGGGTCATCTAGCAACTGATGGAGGGAAATGCAGAGATCCACAACCAAACATTAGGTGGAGTTTGGGAATCCTACAGAATAGGAGGAGAAATGGGGTAGGAGCCAGAGGGGTCAAGGATACCATAGGAAGGCTCACCCAATCAACTAACCTGGCCACATAGAGACAGAACTGTCAACCAGGGAGCCTGCATGAGACTGACATAAGCACTCTGCACATATGTGAACAGTTGTGTAGCTCCGTCCTCTTGTGGGACTCCTTAACAGGAGGAACAGGGGCTGTCTCCGACTCTTTTACTGGCTTTTGGGGCCCTACTCCTCATACTGGGTTGCCTTGCCCATCCTTAAAACATGGGGAGGTGCTTAGTCTTACTGCAGCTTGATATGTTTTATTGATAGTCATGGGAGATCTGCCCTTTCCTAGATGGCGATATAAGAGGAGGGAATTGGGGGGTGGGTGGGAAGGGACTGTGGGGAGGATGGAGGGATAAGAAGGCTGTGGCCCAGATGTAAAATAAATAGATGAATAAAAAAATGTATAACTTCTAAAACTGCCATTTTTCAAAGGAGAAAACTGAACTATAGGGAGCAGGTTTGATGAGCCTAAGCTCATATGTCAATACACCTTCAGGGCTTTCACTATCTTCAGGCATCAGTAGCCAGACAGATTGATCCAAAGGGGTATCTGTGTGAGAAGATCCTCCTGGGATGCCCACAGAAGAAAATTAGGGATTGTAGAAAGCATGTTCTCTCACCTGTTCTGGGGATTGAACTCAGAAGTGGAAGAAACAAAATTTTGGAGAGCTTCCCATCTCACAGAAGATGGACAGAATTAAGAAAATTCAAAGGGAATATGAGATAGGAGAGGCAGTAGGAACAAGATAGAGGCAGAACAGGTCTTCCCATGTCTCAGAAGTTCAGTCTGCTTCCTCTTGCCTTGGATTATGTCCAAAGTGGCCACTTTCCATCTCTATTACTTAATCATTAATTCCAGGGTCATTAGAAAGATTCATCTAACACTCTACACACATTCAGTGAGGTCCTGTGTCATACCCTAAGGTGATACTTTTAAGGACTGAATTGAATTTTTCTTCCTCGTAAATCCATATCATGAAGGCCCAATGCCAAGTACTACAGAATGTTATTGTCTTTAGAGAAATAACCTCTAACAAAGTAACAAAGTAACAAAGTAAGGTGAGGTTTGTATGGTCAACCCTAACACAGTGTGACTTGTTTCCTTACGATATAGAAATGCAGACTCTCTCACACACACATACTGAGGGGGATTGAGAATTCAGCTAACTGCATGCCAAAGAGAATGGGCTCAGGAGAAACCAACTCTGTGTACACTTTGATATTGGACTCCTGGCCTCTAAAACAGTGATTCAATAGACTTCTGTGCTGTGGGATGTTCTGTATGTTAAATGTGTTGCACTGATTGGTTAATAAATAAAACACTGATTGGCTAGTAACCAGGCAGGAAGTATAGGCAGGACAAGGAGAAAGGAGAATTCTGGGAACAGGAAGGCTGAGTCAGAGAGACACTGCCAGCCACCATGATGAGAAGCAGATGTTAAGATACTGGTAAGCCACGAGCCATGTGGCAAAGTATAGATTAATAGAAATGGGCTAATTTAAGATAGAAGAACTAGATAACAAGGAGCCTGCTGTGGCCATACAGTTTGTAAGCAATATAAGTCTCTGTGTGTTTACTCAGTTGGGTCTGAGCAGCTGTGGGACTGGTGGGTGAGAGAAATTTGTCCTGACCATGGGCCAGGCAGGAGCAGAGAAAACTCCAGCTACACTTCTATGCCTTAAACCACAGCTGTGTAAACCACCAAATCTACACTGTCTTATTTTGGAAGACCAGTATAAAATCCTTCCCTCACTTTGCTCCTAGGAAGTAAAAGCTATGGCTGTTTCAGAGGGACCTGAAGCTCTGAGCAGTGAAGTACTTTGCTGAGGATAATACAGGCTCTGTGGCAGCCACTTCAAATCTGGGACTCAGTTTGGCCAGACATCAAGTATGTAGGTACAACTTGCCTGTCCTTGGTGAGGCTGTAGCCTCAGGTCACCTAATTTGGAACATCTGCAGACTTTTCCAGGTACATTCCTCCCTCTATTTCACTGTGGGTTCAGGGGCTTCCCAGTATACTGCTGCTGCCCTGAGGCCTATCACTCACATGTTTATTCACATGTCTATAATTTCTGAAAACTTTGTGCTCTTGTCTCAAGATGAGATGACTATACAACCTTGATTCCTTGACAGAAGGACAGGGGCTGAAGAAGCACAGAGAGTATCCCTCCACACTGGAAGAACAGGTTAGAGCATTGACAAGTAAGCTGTAACTTGTAGAACAAGATGCTGAGGGGGAAGAAGACAGGAGGTAATATTGCAGACATCAGGATGCACAAGCAAAGCCTTTGGGGCATCAAAAGCTCCAGAAAAACAGATCAGCAAATACAATAAAGAATGTCTCATAGGATACAAAAAGAGTCCAGAACAAGGTGTGATCAGAGAGAAACAAAACAAAGCTTGCTGTAATATTTAAAAGCTATGTCTGAAGCCAGAAAAGGCAGTGTCTATTTGATGTTTGCATCATATTTTAGTTCTTGTGATCAATTGCTGTTTCACAATACATGAAGCGAACAGCAGGTGTTCCATGACTTTCATGAGCAATGTTTAGAGTAAACGTGAATGAATCTCTACCTAAGACATGATGTTGCTGAGCAAGTTATAGATATGGAACTATCCATGAACTACATCACAGCATTGATTGGTTAAGGAATCCAAAATCCATTTATCACTGGTGTTTAAAGCAGCAATGTAACATTCTAACACCTAAATGCACATCAAACCTCATTGTCCCAATATCCCATTTTCTCAATCTCTAGACATTTGTTTCTTTCTATCTCTTGGAACATATGTTTAAAGCTGTTTAAAAACCCCTTCAGTAAAAATAAAGTATGGACACACATAATTATGCTCCCACACATAGATGAATACATGTCTGTGTCTGAAACAGACCATTTCCCAGCATTTCTTTTTACTACCATAAGCCAAATTGTCATATACATTATTCTGTTTCAAGACTAGTTCTTGTTTGGCCAACAGTCTGTTTACTTGTTCCTGGGCCTACACCAGTTATTATGTACTATGCTTCTTTCCCTGTAATATTCAAAAATTCACAAGGCTCTCCCATCCAATTTTTTCCTATTCCCATCCTGAGTATCACCTTGCCTGGCCACTAGCTATTATCCTATGTCCTCCTATCGTTTTACAGTCAAATTATCAAAAATATTTTCTTATATACAGATATACCTATATCTGTATATAGGTAGATTTTTTTCTATGCTACTAAATCCAAAGAGAAAATCCCAGCCTTCACACAGTGTCCTCTCAGCCCTGAAGACTTCCACTTGGCTTTTTAGTCACTTTGCCTCCTTTGTCTCTGCTGTTCCTTTTCCTATTTCTTAAACACTGAGGCTCTGGGATGTTTGGCCATGATACTTTGTGGTGGTATTGTGTTCCCCAAAATATTGTGTACCCTAATAAACTTATCTGGGGTCAGAGAATAGAAAAGCCACTAGATACTTAGGCTAGAAAATGGTGGCACTCACGCCTTTAATCCTAGCATTCCAGAGGCAGAAATCCCTCTGGATCTCTAAGTTCAAGGCCACATTAGAACAGCCAGGCATGGTGACACACGCCTTTAATACCAAGAAGTGAGCCTTTAATCCCAGGGACTGATGACAGAAAGTAGAAAGATATACAAGGTGTGAAGACCAGAAACTAGCAGCATTTGGCTGGTTAAACTTTTAGGCTTTGGAGCAACAGTTCAGCTGAGAGTCATTCAGATGAGGACACAGAGGCTTCCAGTCTGAGGAAATAGGATCAGCTGAAGAACTGGCAAGGTGAGATAGCTGTGGCTTGTTCTGTCTTTCTGATCTTCCAGCATTCACCCCAATAACTGGCCTCGGGTTTGATTTTATTAATAAGATCTTTTAAGATTCCTGCTACAATACTTCTCTTAAAATCCCCACCACACAACTTCCCTAGGAGTATTCTCTAAATCTACAGTTTCCCTTATTACACATTACATATATGCATACAGTGTGTTCACCAGACACCATTTCCTTTTCCTCCTTTACATGTAGCTACACCATATTTCCCAGAATCTCATTATTAGGAATCCCTTGAGTAACAATGCGGTCATATACCATCCAATGTGATATGGACCAGAGGTTGTATGCCACTTTGGGGTCTGGCTACTGAAAGGCCACATATGATCCTTCATGTGCTCTCCTCTCACTTATCTTTATCTACCAGGTACAAAAGGGAAGATCTCTGAATACCTATGAGCCATTGGAGCTACCAGATAATAGAAAGCTGGATCCCTAATTATAGTGATATTTTATTTGTATTGAAATGTGATTTTATTTGTATGTCAATAAAGTTGCCTTAAGGTCAGAGCAAGCCAGAGCAGAAGCTGAGCAGTGGTGGTGCATGCCTTTAATATCCCAGCACTTGGGAGGCAGAGTTAGGCGGATCTCTGTGAGTTCAAGGACACAGCCAGCATGGCAGACACACGCCTTTAATATCAATAGCAACCATAGAAGACCTGGAGGTCTGTACAAACAGGCAGTGACGAGGAGGTCATGTGGCTGGGTTTATAACCAATGAAAAAGCAGAACAGAAAGTCTTTAAATAGACAGGACACACAGAAGTAGGTCTCTTGCAGAGAGGAAGAACAGCAGAAGCAGTGAAGGGTAAGGTTTTCCGCTCTTACTCTGACCTCATGGTTTTTAACTCTGCAATCGGTTCTGTGTTTCTTATTTAACAAGCCAGTTACATCTACACCTAATAGCTTCCATGGAGAAAATCTCAACCTGTATCACCAACCCTCCTTCATCAGCTTTGGGTCACAGTACAGCTACAAAATAATTCTTTATTGAATCAGCTCCCTGAGATGGTGAAATTAGCCTAGTTCAACTAATACATTGTCCCCAGGCTAATTACAAGCAAATATTTAAATTTTAAATTAAAAATATTTAAAATTTAGGCTCATGCTTCTAAATGTACATCAAATAATTGATAAAGGTGCCCAAATGATAGGCTACAGAATCATTTAAGCAGATTAGGAAGTTACAGATATTCATTTAATCATCCAACAAATACATATCAATTACTCAGCATACCAGATACTGTGTTAGGCACCAAAGTTGCAGTAAAGAGCATGGATAAATCCAGTCCTCATGCTAACAGTTTTCCATAACTAAATGACAGAGGATCTACATGTTTTCATATCACATCATATCATAGCTACTAGAACTTCCACGGCTTTTGCTTTTTCACCTAAGCATACCATCCACAAAATTGGGTGTTGCCTCTCCTTAGCTCTCAGAACTTATTCATCCCCACTCCCTTTGTCAAGGACTACAACTAGATCTAATAGCATAATACCCCTTCTGTTAAGAATATTTTTCATTTTTTATTCTGGAAGGATATTCGGGAATGTTTATCATTTTAACGACTAAGTATAAGATTAATTGACATTAAATATATTCACAATATCATGTAACCATAACCGGTATACTTACCCAAAACTTTGTCATTTCCAACAAAAACTCAATACCTATTAAATAGTAATTCACTTCCATTTCTCCTAGTCTCTGGTAATCTCTCATTTACTTTCTGTATGCATTTGCCTGTTGTATGTACCATATATAAGCATAATCATAATATTTGTCATCAATGCTTATATTTACTCAGCAAGCAGTGTTTTCATAATTCATGCAAGAGGAATTGGTAAACATTTTATATATATATATAAAATTTTCAATGATAAAGAACAAAGCTATGTCATTATTAGCAGGAAAAATGCAACTGGAGAGAATCATGCAAATTAAGCCAGTCTCAAAAAGACAAATATCAAATATTTTCTCTGATTTATAAATAAGCTATGTATACATGACATGAAATTAGAAACAAAACTAAAGAGGAACAAGTATTCCTAACAGGAAGTGTGAGAGGTAAGAGATGAGAGGGATAGACCATGGAGAAATATGCTTAAAATACATTATATACTTGTTTGGAAATATCCTTATGAAACCAGCACCATGTACAATAAATATATGCCAGTTAAAATTACTTCAAAAATTAATTTTATCCATTCTATGGATGACAATATTCCACTATATGGATTAATAGACTGCATGTTATTCACTCATCCTTCAATATATGCTTGAAATGCTTGAAGCTTTAGTGTGGGTCATGTGTTAGGAACATGTATGTAAAAATCTCTTTGAAACCCTGCTCTTGCTTATTTTGGCCATATACTTGGAAGTGTACCTGTCAAAAGCACCACCATACCATTTTACATTCCCATAAGCAATGAATTACAGTTTCAGCTATTCCACATTAACAAAAGCTATTTTCTTCTTTTAAATTATATCCATCTGGAACTAAAGAGATGATGGTTCAGTGTTAAAAAGCATTCGTTCTTGTAGAGGATCTGAGTTTGTTTCCCAGCACTCACACACTGGAATCCAGTGGTTCACAACCACCCATAACTCCAGATCCAGAGGATATAACACACACACACACACACACACACACACACACACACACACACACACATGTGTGTGTATGTGTATGTGTATATGTGTGTATGTACATATGTACGTATGTATGTATAATATATACAACCTTTTAAAAAATTTTACCCATCACAGAACATGTAAAGTGATACCTAACAACATTTTAAAATATGGAAGTCATACATGGATACACTCTTGTTGTTTGTTGTTGCAAGAAATTTAATCCCATGATAGTGTTAGACAGATAAGGTTTACAGATACTTATGTCTTAGGTATGAGTAGCTAAGTGCTAGCTGTGTTACTACAGTCTCTGATGGAAAGAGTTTACATATATTTGCACTACCTTAACAATTACAGGAAATAGATTTGTTGTAGTTGCTCTAAGAATGAAAAGTATGAGGAATGAAAACATTTCCTCAACAAAAATGGGAAGTAAGAAGCCACTCACAGGTCTGCATATTTAATCATTACTCTGTAGTTATATCAGAACCAGTTTGTTAGACTTAAGGGAACTGGAAAGAAAAAGTAGCCACCAAAAAAATAAAGAAGAAATTTAAGGCCAAAAGAGAGCAAAAGAAGAAAGGCAACAATCAACTGTAGCTTAGTCTACCCTTTAGCTCCTCTTCCTGTGCAGAGAAAAACCATGATTAAAAGCATGGGTCTTTTCAGACCTTGGTATATATATTCAAGATTGTGCATTGTCATTATTGTTGGTTTCTCACTGTATTTCACCCATTTCATTGGTCCTTTTGTTAAAGACATTGAACTTCTAAAGTTTTGATCTAAAACTTATTGTAGTATGAATCTTAAAGGTCTTATTAATAAAATCAAACCTGAGGCCAGTTATTGGGGTGAATGCTGGAAGATCAGAGAAGCAGAACAAGCCACAGCTTCCTCACCTTGCTAGTTCCTCAGGTGATCCTGTTTCCTCAGGCTGGAAGCTTCTGAGTCCTCCTCCACACGTATCTCAGCTGAACTGTGCTGATCTAAAGCCTGAATACTAACCCAGCCAAATGCTTAACCAACTAAATGCTTAACTAACCTAGTTCCTGGTCCTCACGCCTTATATAATCTTTCCCTTTCTGCCTCCACTCCCTGGGATTAAAGGTTGGGTTTCTGGGTCACCATGCTTAGCTGTTTCTAAAGTGGCCTTGAACTCAGAGATCCAGCTAGCTCTGCCTCCCAAGTGCTGGGATTAAAGGCGTGCACCACCACCACCCAACTTCTGCTATGGCTTACTCTTCCCATTTTCTAGTCACCATTTTTGTCTTTGTTCTAGTGGCTGTCTCTTCTATGACCCCAGATATGTTTATTTCAGGGAACACACAATATTTTGGGGAACACAATACCACCACAAGTTATCCCATTGGTTATAAGATGGCCTTTGAATCTTGGGAAGAGAAGCTGTGTTGGAGAGTGTTGTTTTTAGAAGCTGAAATTTTCTATGTCTCAGAGAGCACACAATGCCTCAGTCACTGCAGCATTGCTCTAGACTGACCTCATTTCACATATGTCAAAAACCCTTTATGTTACTCTCTTTCTCTGGTGCTGCCTTCATCATCTAATAAAAAAAAGAATTAAAAAGATTGTTCTGAGAGTATATCAGTCATGGGCCTAAGGGAAAACCCAATACTAATATTGTACTAAAGCAACATAGCAATAAAATAATTGATGACATATTTTTATACCAAAAGATAAGTTCATTGCTCAACCCTCATCTGATAAACTTCATCCTTCAGCAGATGCTATTTAACACAGAGGGCCACAACTGAACATTATGCTGAGTGTAAGAGACTTTGGAGCACTCAGCCCTAAATGGGACATCTGTATCATACCCTTCCCCTCAAGTTTCAGGGATCTACAAGGAAGAGGAGTCAGAGAAACTTAAGAGCCAGAGGGGATGGATGCCTCCAAGAAAAAAACATTGTGCAGACACAGCTGGGGCTGATGCACATATGAACTCACAGAGACTATGACATCATGCACAAGATCTGCACAAACTGAAGGCAGATAGAATCCCAGCATGGAAAAGTAGGCACAAATTCCTACTCCTAACCAAGCATCTAGCAGCCGATAACTGCTGAGAGAAAGCAAATCAGTTTTCTTCAATGGAGTGACACTTGAGTATTTCAACCACACTCCAAGGCATGCATATCTGGGAGTAGTTGACCAACACAAAATGGACTCCGTGTTTTTCATGTGATTTTTCTGTTTTGCTATAATTCAGGGGTTTTGTGTGTGTGTGTCTTATCATTTGTTTTGACCTGGGTTTTTTGTTGTTGTTGTTTTATTTTTTTTAAGAAAGAGACAACATGATGGTCAGTGGGTAGATAAGTAGGATCTGGATGAAGTTGGGTGAGAGGAAAGAGTATGATCAAAGAAAACTCTTCCCACCATATGAATATGGGAAACAAGCCTAGCTTGATAAAAGATTGTCCTCTGCTGGCTGTGTTAGTCAAGGCTCTCCAGAATTAGCACCTTAGGGTAAACAGGAATAATTTACAAATATATTTACATAGCATATATTTTATGCTACACACATAAGTATGCACATTATGCATTATAAAATATGCATATATATTAGTCCTTGTGAGAAGTCTCAAATCCTGCAGGTTAAATTAGCAAGCTGAAGGTCCAAGAGAGCTGATGTGTGGTTTCAGCCTAGTGAAGGAGACAGACAATCAGCTCAAGAAACTCAAGAGCAGCCTATGACACAGTTCAAATCCAAAGGCAAGAAAAAGTGAATGTTCCTGTTGCAAGCAATAAAAAATTTTAAGCAAGGGTCTGGGGAGATGGTTCATTGGATGAAGAGCTTGCTGAGTAACCATGAGGACCTGAGTTCAAATCCCCAGGTATGGTAGTGCCTACATTTAACCCTAGCACTCAGGAGGCAGAGATAAGAGTATCTTTGTAAGTTCAAGGCCAGCCTGGTCTATATCACAAGTTCCAGGATACAGAGTGAAACCCTGTCTTCTCAACAACAACAACAAAAAATCCAAGCATAGTGATACTATCTGTAACACTAGTATTCGGGGACAGAGACAAGCAAAATCCTGGAACTCTCTTACTAGCTTGTCTATCCAAAATTGTGTGCTCCAGAATCAGTGAGAAAATAATTAAAAATAAGGTGAAAGCAGTTGACAAAGACATCCTAACAACAATCTCTACCTTCCATCCATACCCACATTGGCAATCACGTGCACACAAACACATGTGCACACATGCATTTACTACACATACACACAAATCAATAATCAATAATTTTAAATGAGAAACATTAAATAAAATATGTAAGCCAAATTGGAAAGAAAAAGAATATATTACCAATGACTGGCATCTTACTATACTTCTTAGGACATGATTACTCTCCATTACCTACTACGGAGCCTACTAGGTCTGACCCCATCCCATACTATCTTCTGCTGCAACCAGATGGGATTTTTCATAGTTCCCCATATTCTGTGCCAAGACTGCTGCTATCTCAGGACCTTTTAACTTGCTATTCTCTCAAACTGGGCACTTTCCCCACAAGTCTATGTAAGATTTTAGGCTTTTGCTCAAATGTCATCTGCTGTGGATATCGCTCTGTATAAATAAAATGCTGTTTGGCCAGTGTCCAGGCAGGAAGTATAGGCAGGACAAGAGAGAAGAGAATTCTGGGAGGTGGAAGGCTGGGGTGGGGAGACACCACCAGCCACTGCCATGAGAAGAAAGAGATAAGGTACTGGTAAGCCACGAGCCACGTGGCAAAGTATAGATTAATAGAAATGGGCTAAATATAAGAGTAAGAGCTAGACAATGGTAGGCCTGAGCTAATGGCCAAGCAGTTTAAATAATATAAATGTCTGTGTGTTTATTTTACAAATGGTTTGTTGGACTAACAGGGCTTGGTGGCACCTGGAGAGAAGCTCTCCAACTATAGTCATCTCCCTAGCTAGGTCTTCCTTCCCTAGTCTGTAGTTAGAGTTTTCCTGCCTGGCTCACAGTCAGGACAAATCTCTCTCACCCGCCAGTCCCACAGTCGGTCAGACCCAACTAAGTAAGCACACAGAGACTTATATTGTTTACAAACTGTATGGCCGTGGCAGGCTTCTTGTTATCTGCTTCTTCTATCTTAATTAAATTAACCCATTTCTATTCATCTATACTTTGCCACGCGGCTTGTGGCTTACTAGTACCTTACATCTTTCTTTTCATGGCAGCAGCTGGCGGTGTCTCCCTGCCCCAGCCTTCCACCTCCCAGAATTCTCTTCTCTCTTGTCCTGCCTATACTTCCTGCCTGGACACTGGCCAAACAGCATTTTATTTATATAGAGTGATATCCACAGCACTAGTCATCCTGTCTCCATTCATGTTTATCTTTGTATCCTCTTTTATTTTTCTTGAGCTGATTGTCTGTCTCCTTCACTAGAATACAAATACCATGAGGCTTTGTTTTTTTCATGGCAGGCTGAAGTAGGTATGACATCTTTGCTGAGTGAATGAAAAAATGAATTAATCGAAAATAGTAAAAATCTTCTTGTTGGCATTTTTCCTTCAACAAGATTAATCTTCAAGCTAAAAATGTCAGAGATGAGGGAAAGAAAATAGCAGAAAAGTCATGCAAAGGGTGAGTCTGTTGGGTCCCAAAGGCTCCAAGCAGTAAATGGTTGCACATCTAGACCAGGACAAAGACAATATCAGTGTGGTCCTCATGGTCCAGAGCAGTCAGGAAACAATTGTCCTGGGTCCTCGGGCATGACATGAAATCAGGGTTAGATTGCATTGTGGGAAAAGGAAAGGTAGGTTAGGAAACCTGTGAGACTCAGAATTCCTGTGTGGATGGAGAATCTCAAAACCAGGTGTCTTCTGCACACTCCTGCAAACACATGTACACACACGTGTATGTGTACCAATATACATGCATATACACAAACACACAGATACACGTACACACATAAAACTGTAGCACAGTGCTGTGGGTTTACTTATTTCATGTTGTGCCTAATTCCAATTCTGAATTCTTTTGGGCTCCTGGGAGTCTTTGAACAAATCTAACACAAATTGTCTACCTGTATGTACCTGCAAACTGAGCATATAATGTCAGATTAGGAACTTCTTCAGAGCAATTCATGGAATCCTGATGTCTATGTAACTTGGATTAGAAGCCCCTGTTCTAATGGTATGACCCTGTCTTAGTTAGGATTACTATTGCTGTGATGAAACACCATGACCAAGAAAAGTTGGGGAGAAAAGGGTTTATTTAGCTTACACTTCCACATTGCTGTTTATCACTGAAGGTAATCAGGACAAGAGCTCAAACAAGGCAGGCTCCTGGAGGCAGGAGCTGATGCTGAGGCCATGGAGGGGTGCTGCTTACTGGCTTGCTCTTCATGGCTTGCTCAGCCTACTTTTTTATAGAACCCAGGACCACCAGCCCAGGGATGTTACTACCCACCATGGGCTGTGCCCTCCCCGCATTGATCAGTAAAAGAACATCCTACAGTCAGATTTTATGGAGGCATTCTCTCAATTAAGGTTCTCTTTTCTCAGATGACTTTGTGTCATGTTGACATAAAACTAGCCAGGACCACACCTTAATTGCAACACTGGGATCCATGATGTACTTCCTGGATTCTGCAGTGAAAAACTTCAGCCAAATTCTTGTTTTATTAATTGGACAGTATTTGTTACTTTCATGTGCAGAGTCTTTATTGGCTTAATTATAATTCTCACAATTGCTCTTCTCATTTTTTAAAGATTATTTTTTATTTATTTATATTTTATGTATGAGTGCTCTACATATATACTTGCATGCCAGAAGAGGATATCAGTCACCATGTGGTTGCTGGGAATCAAACTCAGGACCTCTGGATGAGCAGC
The DNA here is from genome assembly GCF_903995425.1 of Onychomys torridus. Classification (NCBI taxonomy): domain Eukaryota; kingdom Metazoa; phylum Chordata; class Mammalia; order Rodentia; family Cricetidae; genus Onychomys; species Onychomys torridus. Next base: position 50,553,466 of record NC_050466.1, read on the forward strand.
AAATGCTCTTAACCACTAAGCCATCTCTCCAGCCCTCATAACTGCTCTTGAGATGGTTTATATTAACACACTCCTTGTAGACAGATGAAATGAATGAGGTCCTGGGACCTTGGATAACTTGCTGCAGGTCAAAGAAGCAGCAGTAGAACCAGGCACAAAAGCTCAACATTTCACTGTTACCCCTAACAATGCCTCTTATGAGATTGTATATCTGCTTTTACAGGCATCTACGTCCTTTCTTGTAGGAGGACTGTTTGGGGTTTTGTTTAATGAAAGGGGTTTCACGTAGTTCAGGCTGGCCTCTAAGTGCTCTGCAGCCAAAACTAGCCTTGGACTCCCAATCCTCCTGCTAGTACTTCTCCAGTGCTGGCATTCCAGCATCACACAGCCAGCTTAGCTAGGTTCCTTCAGATCACATTTCTCTTTAACTGCATATTGCAGGTTAAATACAGCAAACCCAATACCAAAGCCACACTGAGGCTGTTAACCTGCCTTGGCTTTCATCTTTCCCAGGATTTTTGTAATCACTGATCACCGTTTGGACTTATTTTATGAGGGTTTGTGGTGATATATGTACCCCAATAAAGCTTATCTGGTTATCAGAGGACAGAGCCAGCCACGAGATTAGACATAGAGGTCAGGCAGTGGTGGCACACACCCTTAATCCTATCACTCAGGAGGCAGAGATCTATCTGAATCTCTGTGAGTTCAATGCCACCCTGGACTACACAAGATTGATCAAGTATAGGAGAGAAACAAGCCAGGCAGTGGTGGCACACACCTTTAATCCCAGCACTTGAGATCTCATGCCTTTGCTTGGGAAGGACACATGCCTTTAATCCCAGGAAGTAATATGGCAGGACACAGAAAGGTATATAAAGCATGAGGAAACAGGAACTCTCTTGAGGTTGAGGATTTCGTAGAGATAAGAACTAGTAGTGGCTGGCTATTCTACTTCTCTGATCTTACAGTTTTCATCCCAATATCTGGTTCTGGGTTGTTTTTTTGTTTTGTTTTTTTTTTGTTGTTGTTGTTTTTTATTTTCTCACATCAACTATCTCATCTCAAAAGGAGATGGCCCACCCATATATACCTATCTACTCTCAGACTACACACTGAGTAAAAGGCAAGACTCGTGGATCTCTCCAGAAGAGGCCAGTGGCAGCATCCATATGGCAAAGAGTTCTCTAGCAAAGGTTCCAGGTTCAAGTTTTATTTCCTTGGTGGTAGGTACTGTATATACCTCTGGCAGAGCAGTTCCAGAAGCAGAGCAAGTACTTCAGGAAGAGAAGGATATGTGTTTTACTAGAGGTCTGGTAACAAAATACCACCAATTCAGAGGTTTCAGCAAGAGAAATATGTTTTGTTTTTGTTTTTGTTTTCACAGAAACCTGAGATTTGAATGTTAGTAGGGATGGTTCCTTTTAAGGCTATGAGGGAAGGAAGGGCTCTAGCCTCTTTCCATGGGCATTCTAAACATCCTTCTCTCAGAGTCTCTTACATGTTACAAAGATTCTTTCCCTATGGAGGCATAAACCATGTCTACCCCTCCTCCTTATGAGGTCCCAAAGACAAATCAAAATACAATTCCACCAAAGTTCATGTGGAGAACCAATGAATTTATTGTGATTACTCACAAAGCACTGGGTGAGGGGTTATTGGCAGGAGTGTAGGTGACCCCAATGCAGAGGCACTGGAAAGTCTTCACCCAGCATGGATGATAGCTTATTTATAGCTGTATAGATAGAAACTTGTTGTTAACTTTCCATAGACTATTATACTTTAGATACTTTAGCCCCTCCCCAGATATGGAAGCTGCATGCAATTAGGGCTAAGAGGAGCTGCTAGAACCTCAAGTGTGGGTCCAATAGCTCTCAGATCCCCACCCCTTCTATAAGGGAATATCAATAGTCCACAAGCCTGATCATGATGGGCTCTTACAAGTAGGCACAGGTAATATGATGAAGATGGCAGCTATTTTGTTCAGAGGATCCTACTCTACAGTTTTGTTTCCCTTTGTGTCCCAATGTTCCCTTTCTATAAGTGAATCAGTAAGAGTGGATCTGGGCCCACCCTCATGACCTCATCTTAACTTGATCACCACCATAAAGACCTTATCCATAATGAGGTTACATTCTGAGGTACCAGGAGTTACAACACCAACACCGAGGGAAGCACAATACAACCTGTAATAAAGAATAATTGTCAGAAAAACAGTCAGGGAAGGCTAGATAATTTTAATGAGTTAGTAAGTCCTTGCTTTATGACCCACAATCAGTAAATGAGTAAGTTTGACTGCAGCTGGAGCATTGCACCAGGCACAAAGCATGACTGTAAAGAACTCAAAGACATATCTGTGCCCTCCCTAGAGGGGTGTTCAGTGTACTTGGGGAATCTCAATAAGTGGCAGGTAAACCATTCTGATTGCAAACCTGTCATTATATTCTTTTAATTAGATTCAGTAGGGCATCCATCCAAATAAGTTATCATTTCATCAAAACCCATGCCTGCTAGTCTTTTTGTGGGGTCCCCGGCCCCACCAGGATTCCACCTCACCTCTCTCCTAGTATCCTCTCCATCATGCTCCAAGGCATTCAGGCATCAAGAAGCTCCAGCTGAAACCAATACTAAACTCCAAATGCCTCTGCCTCAGGACCTCTGTCCTGGTACTCCATCTAGTGGCAAGAACGTATTTGCAAGACTACTGTCTTGCATTAATTCTGGCCGGAAAGCCCTCCTACTCTCACCAAAAAAAAAAAAAAAAAAAAAAAAAAAAAAAAAAAAAACAAAACAGTTTTCTAAAATGAGAGAGCTCTGGAGAGCTTCACAAGGAGAAAAATGAAAAATATAGGTTTGGAAGAAAGATGGTGATAATATTTTAACCAGGGCAATGGCAGAAATATGAGTATGTATACAGAAACAAGCCAGCATAGGCTGAGAATCCAAATTCAGGGAAACAGGAAAACAGGCCAACAGAGAATGATCCTCAGTGGCAGAAAGGACTGCACTGATCCGCTGAAGGCTGTATGTGAGACCACCAGTATTTTGGCAATATGCTGTGTAGGAGCCTGGCTCCTTCTATTCTCACTGCACACCCATTTTCCAGACAGGCAAAGCAAGACTGAAGAAGTTCTAGCCCTCCAAGGCTATAGCTGATGAGTAGAAAAGTTGCAATTTGAAGCAGATAGGATCAAAACTAAAGGCTGCACTCCTTTGCAGAACAAGATAATATACGAACAAGGTAGGTGAATGGCGTAACAATCTATATTTGGATTGAGAGGGAGCTTCAGAAATTAAAGGGGATGGGGGGCTGATGAGGTGGCTCAGTGGTATAGATGCTTGTCACTAACCCTGATGACCTGAATTTAATCTCTGGGATCTACATGGTAGAAGGAGATAACCCACTCATGCTGGTTGTTCTCTGAAGATACATGTGCTATGGCACATATATCTACATAAATGAAATGAATGTAATTTTTTAGAAAAATTTAAAGAAAATTAAAAGACGGAGAATGGAGACATGGCTCAACAGTTAAAAGCACTTACTAGTTTTGCAGAGGACCCAGGTTTGGTCCCCAGTACCTACATGGTAGCTCACAACTGTCCTTAACTCCAGTTCCAGGAGCTTCTATACTTTCTGATGGTATCAAGCATTCACAGGGTACACAAACATATATGGGGGCAAAATATACATAAAATAAAAACAAATATTTTTTAAGAAAAGAAATTAAAAGGGAGGGGTAGATCAAAGTGAGTTCTATAGAGTAAGTCTTGGTGGCAGCCTAGATAGTCAGAGCAAAGAATAGAAAGGTAAATGACATGCAAAAAACAGTGGTTATAGGGAGGACAGAAGATCCCTCAGTGGCAAAACCTAAGAGGGAGGATTCCTTCCACATACCTCAAAGGCTGACAGTGATATTCTTAGCCACGAGGCCAGAGCTCTCGTAAGAATTTTAAGCAGGGCTGGAGAGATGACTCAGTTATTAAGAGCATTTGCTACTCTTGAGGAGAAACCTGAGTATGTATCCTTGTGGAGGCCACAAGTTCGAATCCCTGTACCCATGCTGGGTGGTTCACAATGGCTTTATAACTTCACCTCCAGGTGATCTGAAGCCCTTTACCAGCCTCTGCAGGCATAGGCACCTGTATATATGGGATGCACATGCACACGCACACGCGCACGCACACACACACGCACAAGTGCATGCACACATGAAAATATGTTCTATAATGGCACACTAGATTGGTGACACAGCTTCATAACTATAATCATTGCAGGCAGATTACTTTGGGTATAGTGTAAGGTGTGGAATATTCTAGCAAATTCCAGCATAGGAATGGAACAGTAAACAAAACAGGTCATGAGAATCAACATGGAAGAGAAAGCAACTTACTATAAGATACTAATCACCGTGGAAGGCTCAGAAAGAGCATGTCTTGGACTGGGACAGGGGTTGGTGGTCTTGGCTTCATAAGCAAATGCCATCAGGGAAGCAAATAATTCAAACTGATGGATGCCTATATGTCTAGTGGGCTGAATATTGCATGTTTCCTGGGAGCTAGTAACTAAGTTACAACTGCTATTAAACTGTAGTTTTGATCCTATTACTTCCTTTGACCCTGCTGCCAAAATTCTAATATCTGAAAGTATAACAAAAATGAAATCAAGTTGAGCAGCTTGGCGTGCAGTGTGGTTAAAGCAAGAGCAGGCTCAAGAGAAAAACTGAAGGAGAGCCAAAGATTCTTGCACTTACCACTGTGTTTGCAAGCTCAGCACTCTCAGAAGAAATTAAATTTCAGAGAAGTTCTTCCAAGTAGATGGTGAAGATGTCCAGGAGCTGGTAACCATGTGGACTGGTTCTAAACACAGAGTCTAACTACTAGGCTTCCCAAAGAGAAATTTTACCAGGGAACACGGTAAAGCACGTGTTAGCTCTCATTATTCCAGTCACCAGAGAAACTGTAGGAGGAGGGAGAAAAAGCAGAAACTGTTCATATGGGACTGAAGCAAAATAGTCCCCAAAGACTGTAAGATCTGGCAGAGGGTAAAGGGACTTCAAGATGGCCTAGAGAAGCCAGTCTGCATTTAGCCCTCTTCCTCCAGTGCCCTGTCCAAGTTCTGTGTCCATGTCTTGCAAGGATGGCAATTCAGCTACCTCTTATCTTTATACAGCTTTCTCAGATAAATTCTGAACCCAATGCCAGTGTCTTCAGAAACTAGCTTTTCTAACAACTTAGAGAGAAAAAAAGACTCACCTACTGAAAAGTTCTTTCATGAACACTTACTGTGTCTTTAAGTCATTCAGGAGTTCCAATATGAATGGACCTTTTCTCCTCTCCTATAGCTTTCTAGAACATCTTTCCAAAGCTCATCTCTGCTCCTTCTTCATTCCCTCTACACCCTTGAGATAGCACTGACCAAACCTCACACCAATTCATTACTACTGTCTTCAATACCACTCAACCAACCAGCCTCACATGAACTGTCTTCCATTTTCTCTCTCCTCTTCCCCACCACCTCCATGTATCATTGTGTTCTGTCCTCTATGAACTAAACTCACCTTGACTTTCTGACCCCTTCCTACTCTCTAATATATCTCTGGTCCATTCTTCCCCCTTTCCCTCACCCAAATGCTTCCACTGCTTCTATGAAAATACAGTCACACATCTACTGACATGAACGGCTGTAGCTATTCCTCTCCTCCTGAGTGTCCATGTCTTTCTGGTATAGTCATGCTGGAACTACCCTCAATTGTCTCTAGTGACCATCCCATCTATCTTTTTGCCTCAGTTCCTTCTCTATCCTACATTCCCAATCCCTACAGTGCTTCTTGCCTGACTCCACATGAACTGAACTTACAGGGCTCCTGTCCTTCTCACAGCTCTTTGGTTCAACCCCACCTCCATCCTTGGATGACTCACCCTGTCTGTTTCCTGAACCAAGGATCACATAATGGCTGCACTGCAGGACATGGTGAATTCCTTATATTTGGTTTTGTCACTGGGAATGATATGCAACTTAGCCACCCTTTCAACTCCCTCAAGAGATTTTAGAGAGATTTTATTTCATACTTGGGAACATTAAGCAGGAGGACAATGTTTTTAGGGTAATTAGCTTGATCCTACTATTTCATGAAGTAGATCTATTTTAAAATATAACTGTGCATACACTAAATATATAGAACTTTTACTTTCCCATTAAACATAAATTGATTTTGTAGGGTTATACTTCATAGTAAAATGAGAGGAAAGGTCAGTCTTTCCACCCCTTTGCTTTTATATCTGGTCAGATGCTTCTTACTAGAAAACAATAATCAAAAGACAAAAGCCACATCCTCCTAAAAAATGCTGTCAACTGACACTGGGGACAATGATCATAAGTTTCATGGAGCTGCTCCAAACTACAAACCACCACAAAAGAATGAGATCATTCTGAAACATCTCATTCTTGAACACCATAAAGCAAGGTCCTATTGTGAAAATTTTATTTGACCCCCAGAAATTCTCAGTTAAACAGTTCTCCCCATTGTCCAAATAAGGAATCTGAGGCACCGAGAGAAGCAGCTTGCCCCCAATTGTTCATCCAGTAAGTGAGCCCATATTATAATCTAAGTCTGAGGTTACTCTTGGCTCTTTGTCTTCTTTCCTGTGTTTCCCAAGGAGTAATCCCTCTCTCATTCCAGTGCCCCTAGATTATCAAGACTGTCAGATATAAGGATGTAACCCAGGAACAGACCTTTGTAACAAGCTCCCAGTTGAAAATACAAAATGCCTAAGTAAGTTGAACATTAGATCAACAAGAGGACTAGTGGGAGGCCTTTATTATTAAACACACAGAAAGAAATAGACAGACAGACAGACAGACAGACAGAAACAGATGGAGGGGCAGAGAGATTATGTAGTGGTTAAGAGAACCTTGTTACACTTGCATAAGACCTGGGTTCTATTTCTAGCACTCAGAACATACATAGTGGCTCACAACTGTCCCTAACTCCAGTTATAGAGGATCTTCTGCCTTCTTCTGATGCCTCAGGCACCAGGCACACACATAGCATGCAGACATACATGCTGGCAAAATACTCAAATACATAAAAATAAAAAAATCTAAAAAATTTTTAAATGCATGTATATATATCCATTGATGATATGATTCAAACTGATCTAGTTTGTGGGATTTTGTTGCTATTGTTTTGGTTTGCTTCTTTGAGACAGGGTCAGACTTTGTGACCCAGAATGACCTGAAACTCATTATGCAGCCCCAGCATGTCTCTTCCACCTATGTACTGGGATTACAAGCATGATCACCTGTCTGGCTCTTATTGTTTTTAGTTTTGTATGTGAATATATATATATATATATATATATATATATATATATATATATATATATATATGAGAAACACACACACACACACACATATATACATATATATATGGAAAACACACACACACACATTCCTCAGAGGACTAAAATGTCCACACAAGTTTAAAAACTCATTCTCTCTTTCTCATGTGAGGATCAATAAGTATTCAATCATTGTTCATTTTCCATTTCCTTTTAGCCTGTCTTGTTCCCCACTCTCACCATGGAGGTGACTTTAATGCCACATACTTGGGCTTCACTCCATAAGCAATTCTGTACAGGGAGCAGAGGGCACCTAGATAATACCCCTTTCCTTCTCAACCCAACCCCAAGATTCTATGAGATGTTCTAAGTAAATAAACTCACAAGATTGACTGAATCTTACCTACTGCCTATCTCTCTCCATTTTGTCCAAGCACAAATTACCCACAAGACTCTGTAAGCTTTACAGTTTGCTGGAATCACTTTTAGGGCATCATTTAGGCTTGGGTCACATGGAAATTCTACCAGTTATAAAAACTCACAAGTTTTGAAAGCAAGAAACAATTCATGGCAGAAAAGTAGCAAAGAATTATTTCCTTTTTTGTTCATAGGCTGATGGCAAATTTTATATAACTACCAGGCTGCCCTCAATACAATTGTTTACAAGATGGACTCACAGTTAAAGATAAAAATACTCATCCTTTAAAGAATGAGAGCTTAAATTAAGAAAGGTTTTATTTTTAAAACAAAACAAATGCATTAACACACATCCAAATTCCACAGCAAGCATTCGTTGGGTTTTATGAGAGGAAAGATACTACACTCTGGTGTCAACTAAAAACTAGAACAATTTTAGAACAACCATGGCTTATGGTGAGGTGGATACATGGACATCTAAGAAACCACTGTGTGTTTACAGCTGGGTGAAAATGCATGAGCAATGCGAAGTAATGGAAGGTGGAGTGGCTCTAGTCTCACTTTCAGAGCCTTTCCCCACTATGTGTTCTTGCTCTGCCCTGTTGAATTGGTCAGCAGGTAAATGTACAAAGAACTTACTATCAAAGAAACTTCCAAAAGTCAAAAATAGATTCAAGGGCACAGCTAGGGTTACCCCAGAGGTTGGGGGAGGGGAATTCTCAAAAGCCATATTTCACAAAATGGCAGGCACTAAATCTAGTCACATGTATTTGTAGTAGAAAAAGAAACACTGATCTTAATAGAGACTGGTCTTCTTCATGATGCGCAGGAACTCTTGCTCATTGACCTCGCCATCTCCATCTCGATCAGCTTCATCAATCATTTCCTGCATGGCATAAGGGTTCATTTTAGATTAAGTCACAAACTAAACTAAAAAGTGACTAGACAAGAAACTTCAAATAATGCTATGAGGAAAGACAACTGTGGTCTATCAAATGTGAGTGTGTGTCTTTTTTTTCCCCCAAGACAGGGTTTCTCTGTGTAGCTTTGCACCTTTCCTGGAACTCGCTTTGGAGACCAGGCTGGCCTGGAACTCACAGAGATCCGCCTGCTTCTGCCTCCCAAGTGCTGGGATTAAAGGCGTGTGCCACCACCGCCTGGTGAGTGTGTCATGACTGTGTCACTTTTTATGATAGTTATTTGAAAACCAAATCACACATATTGTCAAATGTATCAATTGAAAAGGAGTTAGAAAGTAACCCTGAAATCTGAAACCCAAAAGAGTAAGTTCAACTGTACATGTGTATCCTGGAAGCAGGGTCCATGGGCATTAAATTATCACCAGAAGCACAAGGAATACTAGCTTCCCTTCAAAGAAGTTGCCCCAGTAGAAAAAACAGAAGCTTGGAAAGCCAGGGGGTTCAAAGGTGGGGAGTTGAGTTTCTGACTGAGGCATTACTCACCTGCAGCTCCTCATCAGTCAAGTTCTCGCCTAGCTCCTTGGCCACACGCTTCAGATTTTTGAATGATATTTTCCCAGTTTCATCATCATCAAAGAGCTTGAAAGCTTTCAGGATTTCTTCTTTGGTGTCTTTCTCAGACTTTAGTAGAATATAAAACAGATAGTTACTCATATCCTTCAGCCTTGCCACTTCTTGGTCCTCCTTTTGTCTCCAATAACCTGACTGAGCCAGGTTAGGAAGCCAGGCAAGCCAGGTTCTCTGGTACACGGTGGAATGTACTCCCTGCCTACTTCTCAACATCTATTTCATAATCAGCTCAGAATTCAGTAGGAAAAGATGCAGCTTTGTTAAAAAGCCAAGAAGTCCTGATAAATGGGCATAAGCACTGGTTTAAGGGGCTAATGAATCACATAGGGAGGATAGACTCCTGGTGCTGCTGGACAGTTTTTGCAGGTAGAAGACAACAGCTTCTGAAGTGAGCTGGGGCTCATCTTTCCAACACCCAACATTGGGTATTACTAGGTATCTATACTGATTGCCCCTCTTGTGCTTTGTCCTGTTCAGAACTTTCCTCACTTCTAAAGCCAAGAGTGGAAACTATCTTCTTAGATTAAATCCCTGGCCCCATCCCACATGGTCCTGGTGATAGCCGTTGTGATATATGCCCTCAGTCACAGAAAAACAAGTATGACCCATTGTAGAAAAAGAAGACAAAGTCAGTAAACTGAACATAAACTCAGGGGTTACAAAGGAAATGTAATTTTACAAAGGAAATCTAAAACACTGTACAAACCAAGGAGATTCTAGATTCATTTTTAAAATACAGAAGCAGTGAGTAGGGTTATAATTAGAGAAAATACACTGTTTATGCTAACAGAAGACAGATATACTGATAAGGGCAGTGGAAAAAAGAGGCATTTTGCACACTGGACTTCAAAGAATTACTGGGGCCCTGAGTACTCCAACAAAAAAGAGAGTAAAATTTCCAAAAGCATTCAAACCTTAAATATTTCAGGAAGGTTCTTGCCAGGACTATAACTGGAGATAAACTTTAGGAAGAACAATCTATGAGCCAGTGTTAAATGTGAATTAGATTTGCTAGGTGGTTGCAGAATACCAAGCTTCCTGATTTCTTAAATCAGTAGACACACACATATGCACAAAGGCACGCACACACACACTCACACACAATGTAGGTATGGTGATTTCAAAGCAACTCAACTGTTAAAGAGGTATGGCCTGTGCCCTGGGAAACACTTTGAGGAACCTGAAAGGGGTTACCTTTCTCCAGGTATACTGAGAGAAGGTGAGCCACACCAACAAGCCAGAAGGCCAATGAAAGAGTAAAGATGGTCTGGTTCGGGTGACATGTTCATGTTCTCTCAAACCTTTGGACCTGCTAAAAGGATCTGAGATACTACGGATGCAACTTTAGAAATACCAAAACACTTTATCTAAAGCTCAAAATTCTTGTGCCTCCAATTGTACATACTGAACTATCAAAATGAGAAGCATTTATCTGAAAATGCTATAATACTTGATTTATTGTATGCTAATTTAATTTTAATACAATTAAAATGAGAAGCATTTGAAAAATCTGTATTAACAGGTTTTTACTGCTTGTGATTATCATGTGGCTATATGAGACAAGATAAAATAATTTCTGTAATTCTGTGACCTTAAAGAAAGCCAAATGAAAACTAGGAATCCTCTCAATTAAAAATATAATCCTCAACCATGTGAATGGTATAGATTTTATTGAATGAAGTTCTTTTTATATCTATATTCCCATGTATCTACCATTATGGATGGAAAATATGCTCATTATCAACTAACTTACCATTTTCTGAGTCATTACTGTCAAAAAGTCACTAAAGTTCATTTTTCCTGTCCCTTCCTTATCAATTTCGCTTATCATCTTCTTGATTTCTTCTTTCTTGGGTTCAAAGCCCAGTGCCCTCATTGCAACCTACAATGAAAACAGGATCAGCTAAATAAACACATGTAAATGATGTAGAAGCAAAAAACGACTGTTGAGGATATTAACCTAACACCTCATAAAATAATGAAAAATGATTAGATAGCACTGTAATGCTGATTTAATTTATAATTGTAATCAACTTTATCAATTAGATCATTGTTTCAGGTAAAATATACACAGGGTACCTTTTTCTGTTACTTTTTACAGGGAGAAAGGAGAAAGGTGACAGGTAAAAGACAAGCAACAGGGAAATACAAGGTGGCAAAGCAGAAATGTAGAGAGCTTGCCTTTAGTTCCTTGATGTCTATAGTTCCAGTTCCATCAGCATCAAAAAGATCAAAAGCTTCCCGGATCTCCTGTTTCTGTTCTTCAGTCAGTTCAGGCTTGGGGCTCATTCTTTTTCTCTGGCTACTGGATGTCATGTTTGTCTTCTTAAAATTAGAGGCCTTCAGACATTATACAAACACAGAAGCAGAGTATTACAAGCCATAGTCCATATTTTATGACAGTTATAGATATCCATATCGTTTTCATTTATGCTCCATTCTGAGTAATGTACATACAATATTATATAAACGTTTGTAAGCTGGTGAGATGTCTTGCTGTTAAGCTTGATAACCTGAGTGGGAACCCAGGACCTACATGGAAGAAAAAGAGAAACAACTCTTCCAAGTTGTTCTCTGACCTCCATGCTCAGCCTAAGTCATACTCCCCTTCTCCCCTACACAAATAACAAGTGTAAAAATTGAAGTAAAATTAACCCCAACTCTTAAAAAAAATCCTCTCTGAAGAAAAATCTTTCAATTTAAAACTGTTTTAATAAATATATTTTAGTTTTTACCACCACATTGTAAAAAATAGAAAATCAGCAATACACTAATTAAATATGGTTGTCTTCTACCATAACTGTAAATTAAAACATCATGTCTATTAATAATGTGATATTTCACATGATTAAAACCAACTATATTTCATTGGGGAGCCATCAGCTTGAAGGGACTTTTTGTTTTAAAATAATTTATTACCAGTTTCCTCCTTGTTCCTGTACAGATCAACATAGAGCAAGTGAATATACATATATGAATTTCTGGTGTTAACATGACCAGTTTTTCATCAGAGGATATAATTGGACTTCCACTGTCTTAAAGTTTATGCTACAGAAAGTTTATGTACTTGTACCTTTAATCAACATGTCACTTTAGGAAAAGTAAATTTTTTAATCGGAATTTCTTAAATCAAATTTTTTAAAAATAAAGATGCAACATTAAAAACTCTTTGAATGATAAGCTGGGCAGTGGTGGTGCACACCTTTAATTCTGGCACTCAGGAGGCAGAACCAGGCCAGTCTCTGTGAGTTCAAGGCCAGCCTGGTCGACAAAGTGAGATCCAGGACAGGCACCAAAACTACATAGAGAAACCCTGTCTCAAAAAAATCAAAAAGAAAAAAACCCTGTTTGAATGAGACTATCATTTTTACCTAAAGATTTAACATGCTTGAATTTTCTCCTTTTCCAAAGCTAGTAAACAGCAAATGTGAGACCATATCTGTTTGTAAGGAACAAGCTTATTTTATTATGAATAGATTAAAGTCACACATTTCCATATTGTATATTCAATTAAAAAGACATGGTGTGGCTTCAGTTTTCATTACCAAAGATGAAAATGATCTCTCCCTGTTCTAATGCCACTGTCAGACAGCTGGTAATTAACGGAAAAACAGTTTATACAAATCAATTCTAAAGATCTGCCTAATAAATTGAGAGGTAACAAAGTTTGCTGGAAAGAACAATTAATCTTTCCATGAACCTCTGACTTTTTTTTAAAACTATAGATTTTAGAAGCCAGAAAATCCCTTATTCTTCATGCTGAAAGAGAGCTACCTGAAAAATCAATTATGGATACTTAACAGATATCAACTGTCCCTGAATCCGGGGATCTGAGTTCTAGAAATGTACTTAAAACATCTACTAATGGTGCTAGCTCTCATGAACTCTGTTGCTCCGATTAATTTTGCCTAAATTTGGCCAAATGTAAAGTTACTAAGATAAATATAGTGCCAGTACAAAATAATACAGGGCATTTGCGTGCCTTGTCTGCGAAGCTCAAAGCATCTGCTGAAAGCCATCAGAACACCTTAAACCTCTTAGCACCATGCATAAACTTTAGCCAGGTGGCAGCGGCCAGGAGGCCTGAGTCTGACTGAGGTCAGGGTCTGTGGGAAGCCTAGGTGTTCCTTGCAACAGAATGATCACCTGCGGTTCAGGGAAAATCAGCAGTGGTTGAGAGGCAGGTTAGGGGTGACTGAAAGTGACTGGGGGCGGGGAGGGAGCAGTGGTTAAAAGCAGGCAGGCTACTTTACTACCCTTCCAGCATAGAGTTCTAAGGAAGAACTAATGCGTCAACGCGAAGAACCAAGCAGGAAAGGCTGTAGGGCTTCAATGAGGCCTAGGAAGGGCTCGGGGGCGCCGTGTAAGGTCCCTGGAACTCCTAGCACTTACCATCGCCAAACAGACTCCTCTGCGACCAGTAGTTAAGGCAACAGAGTACTTGCGGCCTCGGCGCCTTTCCCACAGCTCCGCGCGCGCGCGATCCGCTTCCCATAGGTTTGCAGATGAAGCAGGTGGAGCTAACCTTAGCTAGACCCGCCCCAGGGTAAGAGGGCAGTGAGGCGGCTGTAAGGACTGGCTTCATTGGGCAAAATCGCGCTGCGGGCGTCAATTGGCTGCGCCAAGCAGAGCTAGACCAATCAACATGATGAAGGAAGCTCGGCTGATCATGGGCTGATACCGCTCCGTAGAAAAGAGTGACTGTCTTGGGTTGAATTTCCTGGGTTGTAGGTTGCTAGCAAGCTGAAGTCAACCGCAAGATTGTCTAAACCGGGTAAGAGCTGCGGCCTTGCCCTTGGAGGCAGCAGCTTGTGGGCGACAGAGCTGGGAGGAAGTGCGAGGGGATGGGTGGGACGTCCTAAAACCCGAGTTGGGGGAAATAGAGCATCTGGGGGCCAGAAAAGATTTGGCCTGTTTAGAGGGGTGACTATGAATGGGGCAGCTGAGGCCTAGAAAGGGCATGCCGAGCATTGTGTCAGCGATTCACAGGGCTGGAGCTTAGAAACCGAATCCGAACGAAGCTTTGTGAATTTAGCTCTACAAGAATCACTTTAGCTCTCAGGATGATAAACTAGGGACTTTCTGGGCCTAGAAAAGTCATCAAAATGTGCCCCGTTAGACGTACAGACACTCAAGTCTCTTGGGAAAGAGCATTCCTGAATGAGACTCCCTTGAAAGCAAAGCCACAGGAATTTTGGAAATGTTGAGGTGCATAGAGAAGTAAAGAGGAATGTGAGCAGGGGGTGGGGGTGGAGTTACCTGGAACTATGCCAGGAGTAATGGTGGTCCCAGGTCAGCTACAGCAGTGCTTCCTGCTTCCCTTCAAGGCATAGGTTATTAGTTTGGGGATATTAAGAACATGGCATCAGTCTCTCAAACTGAGAAAGGCCAGAGACTTAACAGCACCCCATAAGTGTAATGTAGGCCCTTTGCCCTCTTTCCTTGGAGCCATGAACCAGATTCAAAACTTTTGTGTCCCATTTGACTCTTCTGTTCCCTCCAGCAGCAATCCTCCATATCCAGCCCTTGGGTTCTCTCAGTTCTGTCCTTGAAGTGTCCTTTCTATTTTCTCTGCTCCTCCCCAGCCCTTCCTCAGCTGTATGAGCTGAAGTTCTCACAGAAGCCTGTAATGCCTGGCAAGCAACTTCTCCTCTCATACCCACACTGGTATCCACCTCCTTTTCCCCGGCTCCCTCCCACCCAGGACACTGGTTTTGTAACTATAACATTCTTCTGCATTGGCCTTACCCAGCCCATGAACTTTTTTAAAAATATAATATTAATTCTTTGAGAATTTTTTCACATATACATGCAGTTTCTTTGTCATCATTGTTTTGAGAAAGGATCTCACTATGTAGCCCTGGCTGTCCTGGAACTCACTGTACACCAGGCTGGCCAAACTCACAGAGATCCACCTGCCACTGCCTCCCGAATGCTGAGATTAGAGGTGTGCACCACTGCGCCCAATATTGGCAATGTATTTTGATCATATTCACTCTCCACTCCTCCCATTAACTCCTTCCAGAATCACATACCTCCCACCCTTCACTGAACTTTCACTTCACCTGGCCCTTTTGTAGACTCGACCTACATCTTTCCCCTCCAGTTCTTCAGCCATTGTCACCTTCTCAGAAAGATTACTCTAAGCACCCTATTCATTTTGCACACAAGCCCCTCGTCTTGCTCTGTTTTTATAGTGGCACCTGCCACTTTGTAAGTCACTGTAAATTTAACGTTTTTGTTCTTTGTTGCCTCCACTAGAAGGCAGGCACACATGGGGGCAAGCATCTTTTGTTCACTGCTGGCACTCCAGTACCTGGAGCAGGGAGGAATACATGTTAGGTATTCAGTGAACCTTATTCTATCAGCAAGTTGGTAAGTAGTTCCTTAATTCCTGTTATTTACCTGTATACCCTCTACCAACATACACACCTGCTCCACCAAGTCTATCTTGAAGTGAACAGCTCTGGTCAGGTCAGTCCCCTACTTATAACCTTCGGTTTACAGAATAAAGCCCATTGAAGCTTCCTGCCAAGTTTCACCCCTACTTACCTTCTTGACTTCGTGTCCCTCCATACTCTTTGCAAAAAAGTGTTTTGGGGTTTTTTTTTGTTTTTGTTTTTTTCCTCGAGACAGGGTTTCTCTGTGTAGCTTTGCACCTTTCCTGGAACTCACTCTGTAGACCAGGCTGGCCTCGAACTCACAGAGATCCGCCTGCCTCTGCCTCCCGAGTGCTAGGTTTAAAGGCGTGCGCCACCACCCAGCTTTTACTTTTTTTATTTGCAAAAAGTGATTCTTAAATATTCCTCAAAAGTTCATGTATTGGGGGTTTGGTCCCCACCCATGGTGTTATTGGAAAGTAGTGGAACCTATACAGAATGGGATATGCTGGGAGGCTATTAGGTCATTAGGGCTGTGACTTTGAAGTGGATTATGAGGTCTTATCTCTCTTGATTCCTGGCTGCTGAAAGGTGATCAGTATCCAGCTTCATCTACCAGATTATTTTATGTGACCAAGCAGCCTACATTGGTTCTGTGGGCTTGCCCTCCTTAGGACCCAAACACAGCTTTGCCATTCTTTGAATATTTTTGTTTTCCACACAAGCTGATGGTTTCTTTGAAGGCCTAAACTGTGTTTTAGTTGTTTTCTTCCTGACAGTGGCTGGTGTTTGGTAACTTGTGAATGAGTAAACAAGGTGACACTCAGTCCTGTGGGCTACTATGAGCCCCATAGCAGTCTGAGGTAAGCAGGAAAGATGACTATTTTCCAGATCCAGCCTCTAAAACAACAGCAACAGGGGTAATTTAATAGATGTCACTTGAACTCAGGAAGAGATCATTGAGAACAGATGCTGAGGAAGTAGAAGCAAGGTTCACAGTGGCCAGTTGAGACAGGCCTTGAAGGATAAGGGAGAATTCATCTTGGCAAAGAAAGGAAATATGAAAGGAGCAGTAGAAGCTAGGCTCAGGCATGGTAAGGGAACCCTGAGTGGCCTGTGGCAAATTCAAAGCTGGGTACCTTCTGTGTCCTAAAAGTAGGTAGGTAGTCAAGCTGACATGAAGTGAGAGACATGTGGCATCTCAGGTCTGTGAAAAGACAGTACAGTTGGATGGCCCCAGGGAAATAATGGCTCACCTGAGACCTCCCACCCCTATCTAGCCCAATTTGAGCCCATATTTCTTCCTACCTCTTGTGCTAAGCTTTGAGTAGTGGAATGTTGAAATTTTCTGTACTTTAGAACAGAATTAAGAACTGGGTGAAGCACTTTGGGGTAAATTGTTATGCTCTGCCTTGAATGAAGTGGAAAGGGAAAGTTTATTCTACCAAATGTTTGCCTGAGAGTTTCTGTCTTACTCATTGTTTCCTTCTTTCTGTGCCGGGGATCAAAGCCAGGGCCTTGTGCATGTTAAGGAGCCTGTATTAAGTATACACAGCGTGGCCTCAGGTAAGCTGGAGAGGTATAAAGTGGTGGTGGAGTTCAGAAGAGGATTATTAGGAGGTGAGATAAAGTAGACTTCTGCTAGAGAAATAATATTTATGATGATAATAGCTGCTTTTAACAGGCTGTTTAATGGGTATTTGGCACTGTGCTAAAGGCTTTGTCTTTGTTTTTCATTTAATTTTCTTTCTCACCATGATCTTATAAGGCTATTTGTTTTATAAATGAAGAAGCAGGTGCAATTCTTTTAAATGACTCCTAAGAGAGCTTCCTAGTCAGAGGTAGAACTGGGATTTGAACCCAGGCACAGGCTCCGGATTCATTAGTTTATAGCTCTGAAGAGTGAAGGGATATGTGCTTTGGCAGTGGAGGTAAGCAGACACTTCCAAGAACAGTATCCTCCAGGGATAAACTTGGTTAGTAACTTTGCATTCATCTCCTAGGTCTGTGTAACACCTGACCACATACTGCATGACTTAAAACAACAAGACTCCAAACCTGTAGGAACCATTCCCTCCCTGCAACTGTGATGGGATCCCACAGGCAGGCAGATGACCATCGTGGCCCAGATACACTACACAAACTCCTGCTAGAGTTTAATAATGATGTTGGCAGGGTTGCAAGCTAGACATGAGAGTCCTCTTGCCTCCATTTATGCCATCTGCCTTCTCATTTGCTTCCCTGAGGATCTGACAAATCTATTTGCAAAGTAATGAGTAGGCATTCATGAGTCCTGAGGCCAGCAGGCAGGTGAGTGCCTGCTTATCCTAGGCCTTGTCTTGCATGCCTATGATTCAACAGCAAGCATGCCAGCTCAGACTACTTACAAGACTGGTACAAGGTACCCTGATTCTTGTTCTCCAGCAACTTCTGTCCTAATATACATAGAAACATATGAGTCCAGTTATAGCCACATATGTTTGAGGTGAGTAGATGTCAGGTCCCTGCAAGTATGCAGGGGAATGAGCAATAAAGAGAGGGATGGAGTAGGCACAGAGCTGCAGGTTAACTATCCATATTCATTAGATACATATGCACAGAGACCCAGGAAAAGGCAAGTTCTGAAATATACTGATCTGATGTATTAGTTTTTGGGGTGTTTGTTTGTTTGTTTGTTTGTTTGCTGTGAGAAAATACCTGAGGAAAAGCAACCTATGGAAGGGAGGGTTTTAGTATGGTTTGAGAATACAGTCTATCATGGTGAGGCAGTCATGATATCAGGAATGTAAGGTAGCAAGTCACATTGCATCTGCAGTCAGGAAGCAGAGATAAACAAATGCTGGTGCTCAAATCACTTTCTTATTTATTTTAATTTAAAAAGAATTAAGATTTTTAAATTTTATTTTATGTGTAACAGTGTAGTGCCTACATTGTATAGATGTGCATCACATACATACCTAGTACTCACAAAGGTCAGAATAGAGTGTCAGATCCCCAATCACTAGAGTCAAGGACAGTTGTAAGCCACCATGTGGGTGCTGGGAACCAAGCACAGTTCTTCCACAAGAGTGGCAAGTATTATTAACCACTGAGCCACATCTCCATTGCTTTCTCATTTTTATCGAGTCCAGGATACCAGTCCATGGAATAGGGTCAACCACATTCAGTGTATGTCTTTGCACCTCAGTTAAACTTCTCTGGAAATGCCCTTACAGGCATGCCTAGAAGAATCCTAGAGATGGTTCTAAATCTTGTCAGTTTGACAAGATTAATAATTACAACTGATAACTTCCACTGTGAGTTTATAAAACTTCTCTATAAATGACCCATCAAACATTAAGGGTTGTAATATCCATTTCAAGGAAATTTGGGCCTCAGATATGCCCACAAAATAAATACACTCATAAAATCAAATCCCCTGGGGATGTATGATGGCACCCATTGTTTGAAAATGTCAGGCTATGGAAATTGGATTGGAGCCATCACAAGACCCAGTCAGTGCTGGCTGCCTGACAGTTCTTTCTCCAGTGGCATTCTCTGCATCTTCTTTCATGGGTAGACTCTTTTATGTCTGGTACACTTTGCCATTTACACATATTGCACCAATAAATACGTTCTTTGTGTTTGCAACTTGATATTGTGGGTAAAAGAAGAGGGGAGGCCTTTGCCTGGGCTGCAATTTCTCTTTGGTAGCATCATTACATTTGGTTACTCCTGTCTTCCATTGTGAAGTGCTTGGTCGTCACCATTCTCCAACCACAAACCAAAGATTTTTGGTATGACTAGTGAAGGAGGTTATTTATCTGTCCTACCTCTAATCCAAGTGCTCTGTAAATTAAATGGCCCACCATACCCTGAGAGAGCATCCTCTAACACAGGAATATGCACAGAGTACTTTGGCTGATAGGTATAGCTATGGCTCAGCTATTTATGAACACTTGCCCATAACAGCTAAAGATGCTTTGCTTCACATACTATTAATGTCTTTCTCTAATTATATCTTTAGGAAGAAGAGTTGATTGCAAACAAGACTGTAGTTTGAGCCATAATGGAACAAGCAGTTGGTGGTGAGTCAAAGAGAGGCCAGGTCACAGGGACACATTTGGGAAAAGATGTTTCCAAAGTAAGTACTAGCATTAAAAAAGTAGGGGGAGGCCAGACTGTGGTGGTGCATGCCTTTAATCCTAGCACTTGGGAGGCAGAGGCAGGTGGATCTCTGTGATTTCAAGACCAGACTGGTCTTTTTAGTGAGTTCCAGAACAACCAGAGCTGTTATACTAAGAAACCCTGCCTCAAAAAACAAAAAAGTAGAGGAAAGTCAAGCCATTGATATTACCTGTGTATTTTTAAATGTACTTAATCTATTTGTTCAGTCAGTATTGGTTGGTTATGTTTTTGTGTATTATATACTTTTATTTAAGATGTGCCAGTTACTTATTGCTGTGTAACAAAAGAATCAGAAAGTACGGGTTTAAAAAAGCAATGATTGGAGCTGTAGTGATGGCTCAGTGGTTAAGAGCACCAGCTGTTCTTGAACAGGACCTGGGTGCAGTCCCCAGCACCCACATGGCAACTCACAACCATCTGTAACTCCAATCCCAGGGCATCCCCTTCTTCTGCCTTCAGAGAGTACTGAATGCACATGGTGCACAGACATACATGCAGGCAAAATACCTATACACAATAATATAATAATAATTTTTTAAAGTAATAACTTCTTTGCTCATGACTCTGGGCCCAGTTGGGAGATTTTACTCTAGTCTTCCCTTGTTCATCTAGCTGCAATCATGCAGGCCCCTCTGGTGTGCATGTTCCAAAATGGACTCATGCGTGTGGTGGAAGTAAATGTTGGCTGTCATCTAGACATGTTGGTTTACCTAGACTTCCTAGTGGAATGGTAGAATTCTTCTCAGATGGTGGCAGCAGTTCCTAAGAATCTCAGAAGAGACTTTGTTGTCTCATCATTGTCAAGCCTTCTGGAGGTTCTTCACATAGGTCAGGTCTTCAAGTTATTGATAAAAAGCACACTTCCAAAATATGTCTATCAAATATTAGTAAATTAGATATTCTCCAAGATGATTCTGGGACCACCAAATCAATCTAGTATTAGTGTAGAGCTCAAATAAGGCTTCATGTGGGCATCTTTGGTGAAGACCTGTGGCCAAAAATCATCATAATAAATTGCTAGTATCATCAACCTTTTTTTTCTGTTTACATAGATTCTGAGAGGTTACTGACCAGCCATATTAAGCAAAACAGCAGTCTTCTAATTTACAGAGTATAGCAGTTTGAATAAGCACCAATATGAAAAGTCAGGCATGGCTGTACATGCTGGTAACTTGCTGGGGATTTGAACTCATGTTGTATCTTTTCATAGCAAACACTCTTAACCACTAAGCCATCTGCACTCTTAACCACTAAGCCCATAAATTGATTTATTTAAAAACAATTAGACTATGAGCCTTATGTAATCCCTGAACTTAGAGGTGCTAGAGAGTATCAGCGGGGAGCTCTGAGAACTGGCCAGACTTTTAATAACACAAGAAAAACCAGAGTGGTTCTAAGTGCATACAGTCTGCCTCTGCAACTGAGGTAGAAAGAGATGGAAGGAAGAGATTGCCAGAGATGCACTTGATAGACAGTGATGAGGCTGATCATTTCTACAGATTATGAGAGCCATTTCAGAATGGATACCTTGATTAAGTGAGAGGTAAATCTGCAGGCAGTACCTGGCTCTGACAAGTCCTGAGTATGTCACATAGCTTAGTTATGTCAGTGTTTAAGGTACAAGAGAGGAGGTTGGTGGCCTGGTTAAGAGCAACTGATGCTCTTCCAGATCCAGGTTCAGTTCCCAGAATCCACATAGTGCCTCACAGCCATCTGTAACTCCAGTTCCAGAGGATTTGACACCCTCTTCTGTCCTTCATAGGCACTGCATGCACACAGTGCACAAACATACATGCAGGCAATATACCCATACATGTAAAATAAAGATAAATCTTTTTAAAATTATTAGAAAGGGGGGAGATTGGTTGTTTTATTCGATAATAAGGAACAGAAGTTCTTTTTGGTCTTGACTATCCACATAGCCAACACTGACTAATTCTATACAAGCTAAGAAAATTAGGGTCTGTCATCTTAGAGAAGCCCAGCTACAGCTCTGGAAAGACCCCAGGGAGGAGGAAAGCTATTACAGGCCCTCCTTAGGAACAGTGGTAGTGTGATGGGTAATCTTCATTGTCAACATAACTAGATTTGTAATCACCTAGGAGACATGCCTCTGGGAATGTCTGTGAGGTTGTTTTCAGATATATTTAACTGACAAGGAAACACCTAAATGTTGGTGGCAGCATCCCATGTGCTGGAATTTCAGACTGAATAAAAAGGAAAAAGCCAGCTGAGTGCGTGCATGTGTGTCTCTGTCTGTCTGTCTGTGTCTTCCTCCCTCTTTTCTGACCAGAAAAGCCACTGTGTGTCTGTGTGTGGCTGTGTATCTGTACCTCCCTCTTTTCTGACCAGGAATGCAAGATAGCCACCTGCCTCTCCTGATATCATGTCTTTCCACCATGATGGCCTGTATCCTTTAAACCATGGTAATATTATTTTCCTTCTTGGGTCTTTGATGAGGTTGAAGACTGGATAGTTACAGGTACAATCCTCTTGTATCTTAGCTAAGAACATATTAGGTACTAGAGTTAGATTCTTCAGGATAGGACAGCTATTGGAGTAATCTCAGTAATTTGCCATTTACCTGCCAGGAGCCCGGTGATGGATGGGTCCTGCAGAGGGTTTAAGGAGTGAGAGGGAGAAGGAAGTGAGCCAGGCCATGGTGGTCGGGACAATCTTGCAACCTGACTGACTAGCAGCCAGAGTGTGTGTTTATTTATACAGAATTTAGTTAGCATGGATCGATTCATGATGTTCCAAAACATAGATCATCTCATTTTTCATTTTGAACTTGAGTTTCACTTCCTTTTGCTCATCTTTTAGTCATCATTAATAAACTATGACAGAACAGAGTTATCATTTCCAATCATTTTCCCTCAAGTTTTGACATCATTAATAAACAGAGTTATCATTCTTACTCATAAACCCCATAACCCAATTTTTGAGAACCTTAAGGCATATGACAGCCTGTTCTCAGGCTGGTTGTTTTGGTAGCTTCAAGGACACTAGACTAAAACAAAACCTTCAACCACCCTGGGCATTTTGCCAGTACTAAGTAGTGCATTATTAACTCTTAGTGGTCAGAGTGCCCAGGAAAAGTCCTCAGACCAAAGCTACTACTGTTACTATTCAAATCCTGGCATAATACAATCAGTGTTCACATTTATATCCTTATAGAATTTGTCTGTATGTCTAATCCTGGCATTCTGTTGTTCCTTGGTCATATGACATTATAGTGGCTCTACATGAGCTAACTTCTAAGAGAGGGAGGTCCTAACACCTCATACTTTTATCATCTTTCCACTCCATACTTTGCTCATCACCATGTCTCTATGTAGGGCAGAGTTGTGTGCCACGTAATTGTCTAAGTGTACAGTGGGAAGAGGTTTCCAATCTGAACTGCGGACAATTCCTCTAGCCCACTGAATCTTGTTGACCTTTTTAATTTTACTTTGTTTTGAGTATCTTGTTCCTGCATAAGTACAGGGACAGATGTTTCAAGAACGTCTCATAGCCTCATGAAGAGACCTCTGGCTTCTTTTTTCAAAAAATATATTTATTTATTAAAATTGTTTTCATTTTACATACCAACCCCAGTTCCCCCTCCCTCCCCTTCTCCCACCTCCTCACCTCCCTCCCACTCTACCCCCATCCACTCCTCAGAGTGGGTAAGGCCTCCCATGGTAGTCAACAAAGTCTGGCATACCAAGTTGAAGGAGAGCCTAGCCCCTCCCCATTGTATCTAGGCTGAGCAAGGTATCCCACCACAGGGAATGGGCTCCAAAAAGCCAGTTCATGTACCTAGGATAAGTCTTGGTCCCACTGCCAGGGACCCCACAAACAGATCAAGCCACACAACTGTCACCCACATTCAGCAGGCCTAGTTCAGTCCCATGCAGGTTCCTGAGCTGTCAGTCCAGAGTCAGTGAGCTCCAACTAGTACCAGTCAGCTCTCTCTGTGGGTTTCCCCATCATGATCTTGACCCCCCTTCTCCTTCTCCTTCTCCTTCTCCTCCTCCTCCTCCTCCTTCTCCTTTCTCCTCCTCCTTCCTCCTCCTCCTCCTCCTCCTCCTCCTCCTCCTACTACTACTACTAATGTCGTTTATTAAAGGAGGGAAGAGGTCTTAAATACAGGCTTACAGCACAATGGGAGAACCCCGGTGGGCAGAAGTTCGCTTCTGATTTTTTTTTTTTTTTTTTGAGCTGAGGATCGAACCCCGAGCCTTGCACTTGCTCAAGGCCAGGGCTCTACCACTGAGCTAAATCCCCAACCCTGCTTCTGATGTTTTACAATCTTGCATCTAAGCTGTTAACGCCCTATATGCTGGATACACAGACAAGGAGTTTCCCTTAAGCATTCAGGAGGGTGGAATCTCGCAGGGAATTAGCATAGGGAGGATATCATGGTAAAGGTCAGCAAGCAATGCAACAGTTACCCAAAACAGGAGCCAGGGACCTACAGGTCCCCTCCTATTACTAAAAAATAAAAATAAAAATAAGCTTCTGACTTGACCTCTGGCTTCTTTATGTGTCACAACCTCTAAGGTTGAAGGAAGACCTTCAGGTAGATAAGTATATCTCCCTCAAAGTGGGAGTGGGGGCAATAGTATGTTCAAGACTTTCCTGGGTAAGCTTAGAAGCAGCATTCTTGGGAGAAGGCATAAATGATTCAGAAGGAATTTTCCATTAACCCAATATCCCCCAAATTTAACAAATATTAAAAGTGCCCCAAGCATGTAACTGGTGGAGATGAAATCCGAAGGTGGCATGGCAGCCATCTTGCGGCTCAGCTGGATCTTTGTCAAGCAGCTGTGCTGGCTTTATGACTTCTGCCATTCCATTCAGTTATGGCTGTGCTATTTACCTATGATCTGGACATTTAGCATGTGTTTCTTGTTTAAAGTTGTTCTTGTTGGTTGTAGTTCCATTTTTGTTTATAGTTTGCATTAGGTTTAGAACCTTCTTTTTTTTTTTTTTTTTTTTTTGGTTTTTCGAGACAGGGTTTCTCTGTGTGGCTTTAGAGCCTGTCCTGGAACTCACCCAGGCTGGCCTCCAACTCACAGAGATCCACCTGCCTCTGCCTCCCCAGTGCTGGGATTAAAGGCATGCACCACCACCGCCCTGCTTAGAACCTTCTTATTTAGACAAAAGGGAGAAATTTGCTCTGCCTGTGGCCCTGAGCCATATGGCCCAAGGGAGAAGGTACTCTTGCTTTCCTATGTGACCTCTTTCTGAAAGGAATCACGGGTAGGTGGATTTGCTCCTGGTCAGAACAGAGCATGACTTCAGCTGTTTACTCAGTTCTGGATTTGTATGTGTATTTCATCAATTTATATCCTAATAAATCCCAATTACCCATTAAATAAACTCACATGGATTGATCTTAACACCAAGGGCTAAAATAAATCCTTCTTTCCTTAAGTTGCATCTGACAGATATTTTCTTACAGTGATGAGAAAAGGTTACTAATGCAGGTAGCCAGATTATTGAGCAGGTGCCAGTGAACATTTGCACTGATATTCAGGAGTCCTAATATTTATGCACCTGCAGGTGGTATACTATCCTTCCATTACCCTACTTCCCAGAGTTGGAGTTTAGCCAAAAAATTGGACACACTAGGGAGACTGGAAACTAATACTGATTCATCAGTTCCTCCAAGTTAAGAGAGGGCACAGCAAATACCTGGGTGTGAGTGATGAATGGCTTCCCAATTCTGCCTGGAGATCCCAGCAACATAGCCCTTAATACATGGGCAGGAAGAGTCACAAGAGCCACCCTCCTTGTGGGCATGGAGGCAAAGAAAATCACTGTCCTGTGAGTTTGGAGACAGATGCTTTTGTTACAAACAATCAAATGGCTAGGTTTATTTTTTTTTTCTGGGCAGGGATTACCAATCAGGAGCAAGAAGGCACTGCCTTTGGCTTTTTTGCTTCTTTATATTGTCTGGTGTGATCATAGGAATTTTAATTCCCTTCCACTAAATATAAAATGTGAATTATATCATCAAATTTACCAGGCTAGCCTAGTGTTATTAGTTTTCTCTTCCTTCCTTGTTAAACCCAGGAGAAGAGGTGACACTGGTGATCAAACACAGACAGATGTGTGTGCTTTTATCACTTCCATCTTCACAATTCTGGACCTCTTGCCATCTCTTTCCCCAGGCTAAGAAGAAGTGCACGGTGATTGGAGGCTCTGGGTTCCTGGGGCAGCACATGGTGGAACAGTTGCTGGCACGAGGCTATGCTGTCAATGTATTTGATATCCGCCAAGGGTTTGATAACCCCCAGGTGCACTTCTTTATAGGTGATCTCTGCAGCCCACAGGTAAGGGACCCACTCAGCCTCAATAATTTCCCACAGGGCCCTGAAGGGAAAACCAGGTGCTCAAAGGCCAGGAAAACTATAGTTTGAAAAGAAATATATTTTGAAAAATGTCAAATTTATAGGAAATAATTTCACATACCATGTTGTCAGTATTCAGAATGAATGAGTGTTGTCTGTGTCATGGAGGCTTTATTGTGTCACAGGAGCATGAAAGCAGCCATGGGTCATAGTCCAGTGAGCATACAAGGCTGTGTGCCAAGCAAACTTTACCAAAACATTTCATCAAACATATTATGGGTTGCAGCATGCCAACTGCTGCCTTAGATTATGCAGATGCTAGGCCATATTGTATTTATCCCATTTAACTGAGATACTGTTCATATGCCATAAAATTCATATTTTTAAATTTTTATCTTATTATTTTAGTTTATATATATATATATATATACATATATATGTCTATGTTGGTATGTGCATGTGAGTGTAGGTGTCTACAGAAGCCAGAGGTAAGTTTTAGATTCCATCCCACATCAGAGTTTGAGTTACAGGTGGTTGTAAGTCATCTGATGTGGGTACTGGGACTCAACTCGGGTCCTCTGAAAAAGCAGTTCATGCTCTTAAATGCTGATCCAACTCTCCAGCCCCCAAATTCACATTTTTGAAATGTACACTGAAATAATTTTCAGCAGCTCTTCAAAACTGTGCAGTCATTCCCCATTATGTACTTCCAGAACATCTTTACTTCAAAAGGAAATCTTATACCTGTTTACTTCCCACTCTCATCCCAGCCCCTGAGCACTGCTCACTCATCCACTTTAGTTGTTCCATTCTCTCTATTCTGCAAATTTCTTTGATGGCCAGCTTTTTTAACACAATGCTTTCAAATTCCATCCATGTTGTATGGGATATTTATATACTGAAAATTTTTAGGTATTGCCAAGTTGCTCAGCAAAGCTGTTGAGTCTGTTTATGGCAGCTATCCATAGTTATTCCTTTCCCTTCCCAAGTGACTCATATCATTCCATAATGGTTTCAGCTCCTTGCTGATGATGACACCATCCACATTTCTGGTACTATTGTCGAATTGGATAGCCTTACTGGTTTTGTCTCTTTTCCTTTGCAATTAATGCTCTAGCCCTGTGCTCCCATTGTCATTCCCTAGCCCAGACCTGTCCTCCCCAATAAGTACATTCTCTCTGGCAGACACTGTACTTTGGGTACTGTTTTATCTCTTCCTACTCCTGTCATCTACTACTGCAGTAGGACCAACTCTGGTCATTTCTACTGTCACTCTCTGTACAATATCCTCACCAGCTTTGGCTCCATAGCCCCTTTGTCGTCTCTCAAATATTATTAAAGGACTAGCCTTAATAATATTCTTCCCAGGGGCCCAGAAGAGAAACTACAAATAGTGAGAATTATTTTTGGGAAATGAATCTAAGTACACCAAGCTCTATGTCCATCTACTTGATTCCTCAGGGATCAAATCCTATCTACACAGCTTCAGTTCTGTTCTCATGCCTAGCTCCTTTCTTGCCTGATTTCTCTCTATTTATCCGTAGCCCCCCTCTAAGTTCTATCTTAATTCTTTTATCTTAATTCTGCCTCATCTAGATTCTTCTCATCTCATTCTTACCCATCTAATACTTCCCCATCTGGCTCTTCCTCATCTTCCATCTTGCCCTCAAGTTCTCTAGTCAAAATCCTCCTTATCCCTCTCAGTTCTCTGTCCTCAAGTTCTCTAGGGTATTCAGTTATAAACCTGAGCAATAGCAATCCTGCCCCCCAGCCCTGTCACCAGGCTTGAATTCTTACAGGGTCATGAAGGCAGATAAGAGTTTTCCTCAGGCAGTGACACCCTCAGGCTTTCTTTTACAACCCAAAAATGGAGTGGTTAAAGCAGGAGGTCAACTGAGAGCTAATATCGGTTAGTATATCAAGAAGGGGATCTGTGTGCTCAGTCTACATTCCTAGAAGTGGTTAGGTAAGAAGTTAAGAGTCTATAGTGTTAGTAATAGAAAAGGAGGGTCTCAGATAGCACAAGAAATAAAACTATCCACCTTAGTTCAGGAGATCATTTGGCATTGGATGCTTTGTGGGTATTTTAGATAAATACACTGTTAGGAGTTCTTGGAAGCACACATAGCATTACAAGAAAATCACTGTAGGAACCATATATATATATGCTAAAATATCACCAAGACTTCTTAAGGCATGGCTTGATCTTTGGACAAGTCCTTGTCCTTTCCAAGTAGTAGCTTTTGTGGTAGTAGCTGAATTCCATTACATTTTCCGGCATCTTGCAGCAGTTGTCCTGTATAACTTTCATCCCCCTACACATCCAGCAGTTTGCTGACTCAGCCATCTTCTCAGTGTGTCCATCCCTCTGGCCCCCCAATTATTTTGAAACCAGTCTTCAACATATCTATCAGTCTATCTGTAAACATAGAAAAAAAAATCAGAATTTGTGTCTAAAACATAAAAGTCACATCTCAGAGGCACCATTAATAGCTCCTTAAAGCCAATCATTCATTAACTACTTCATAAGACTTCTATGTAATTGTTTTTCCAAATAAAGAGTTAAACACAGTCAAGACTGTATTTGATTAAAATGTATTAGTCTCTTAATTCCCAAGATGCCTTAATGTATGCGTTGACTTGGTGGTGCTTAGCTTGTTCATTGTCAGGCAGCATTTCCCAGGGTCTGGATTTTGCTAATTACATCTCCAGGGCATCATCATGTCTCTGTGCTACCTATTGTTTCCTGTGAACTAGTATATCTAGGACTGCATTGTGCAGTAAGGCAGCCACTGGGCATGTATGGCCATCCAGCATTTCAATTGAAACAAGTCTGCAGTCATAGGCACATTAAAATACATGTTGAATTTCAAAGACTGAGTATAAAACCAGTAAGTATCTCAATAATTTTATATTGGTTATGTCTAGATGATACAAAATCAAGACTTTGATAGATTTACACACATGCATATTTTGAGACAGGGTCTTTGTAGTCTAGGCTAGCTTGGAACTCACTGTGTTGAGGATACTAGCCTCAAACTCACACTAATCCTTTTCTTTCCACCTCCCAAATGCTGGGATTACAAGTATGAGGCACCACACTCAATTTCATTTATTTCTATAGAACTAAAGACTTGATGTGTGGTTCAGGTTCCCCCATCCTGATACATCAAGACTGCAAACCCCTATGCATGTATACGCAAACACACACACAGGAAAGAGAGAAAGAGAGAGTAAAAATATTAGAGATATTAAATAGAGAGAAGAGTGAGTATTTGTTTTCATCTACATTTCCTACTTCACAGCTCTTCTCTAAGGCAGGCTATAGAAACTATAATTCATCTTTCTAAAGATGAGTATTATGATCTTCTCCCCACC
This sequence comes from Onychomys torridus, assembly GCF_903995425.1. Lineage (NCBI taxonomy): Eukaryota > Metazoa > Chordata > Mammalia > Rodentia > Cricetidae > Onychomys > Onychomys torridus. The sequence continues at coordinate 50,583,043 of NC_050466.1, forward strand.
CAGTGTCAGAAGGGATCCATCCCCATACCTAGGAAGAAGGAATGCTACATAGAGCATCCAAGAAGAATCTGACCAGACAGGCCTTGCTTGGCTTCATTATTCGATTTGCTTATGTCTATGCTTCAGTCATGCTTATCTCATGAGACTGGAGGTTGATGCATGCAGGGTGGGTATGGAAGCTCCATACCATTCCCTTACCACCTCACCCTGTGCATCTCTTTACTTACAGCCTTTGTAATTCCTTTATAGTTAGTCAGTAAATGTGTTTACCTGAATTCTGTTAACCACTTGTACAAGTTAAACAAAACCATAAAAGGGAATCTGGGAGTGTAGTATCTGTGGATGCATAGATTCTCTTATCTAACACATTATTAAAGGAATCTACGTATCCATAGTTACTAAAAAGAAAATTCAGGTGGGCAGAGGTCTTCTTGGCAGAGGAATGTCAACTCAATAAATGCATAGGGCACCCTCAAATAAGAATGTCACCATTTGATGAGAAATGCTCCAGGACAGAACCATTAGTGGATACTGTAACCAGTCCATGGAATTATCACAGATTTGGTAAGAATCTGTCAGCCATCACCTTCATTGAATGATCCAACTTGGCATTAACCAGGAGTGCCCTGATAAGAACACAACAGCACTGATGTGGAATGTTTGCCAAAACTATTAAGCCTGAATCTGATTGTGAACAAACAGACAAATGCAAATTGAGCAGAAGTCCATAAATTAACCTCCCTGATACTGTGAGATGGTTCACTAAGTGAAAGCACTTGCTATAAAAGCAAGAGTTCAAATCTCCCAAATCCGCAAATAGTAAAAAAGCTATGCATGGTCATGCAGTCCTGCAAGCGAATCATTAGAGAGGTGGTGATGGGTGAATTTCAGGAGCTTGTTGGCCAACCAAGGTGTCTTTTAAAATGTAGGAGTTGGAAACAGATAGATCTGTGAGTTTGAGAGCAGCCTGATCAGGATAGCAAGTTCCAGGCCAGCCAGAGTCACATAGTGAAACCCTGTCTCAAAAAAAGGAGAGGGGAAGACATCCTACATCCTCTTCTGGTCTCCAGATGTGCGAGCACATGCACGCATGTGCACACACACATATACACACAACAATATAAAATACTTAAAAAGAATAGCCTATGTGTTAGAATGTGCCTACTGTTCATCATTTGATAGTTATTTGAGCAAAAGTCTATGTGCCTAGATGACACCTTACTCTCAAATGGTTTCCCAGGACTATCATGTTTGTGTATAATAACAAAGTATTTTAGGGCATCTAGTGATTTTCTTCTGGTGATAACCATGAATTATACCTAAAGCCCACTACTTTGTGGAAATTTGGCACAATGGTGACATTTTGTCATTCTGTTCATTTAGCCCCTCAGATCTTTTTTCCTCAAGAGTTAGTTTATTCTCTATTCTCCACTTTCACTAACAACTCTTATTCTAACTGATGACCAAATTGCCTCTTCTTTGGCCAGTAGGAGTCTCTGTGTGTTGGTTCTTAAGTCTCTGAGGGCCCCAGTAGGCTTAGAGAACCTCCTTATTTCCTGACATGATGAAACAAGGTCTTCCTGGTTCATTTGGTATGTTTCCTGCCCCAGATATGCAGCCACCTACCTGTTGGTCTTAGGAACTTCCTTCTAGAAGTAAGTGAAACTGACTCATTTTATATACATCTTCCAGTCACTGCATTGTCTGGCTTCTCATACTCCCTTTTTATTCAGGACAAGGTAATTAAAGGGGGCAATTAAAAGAAAGCATGGTTTTATCTTACATGCTCCTATGTAGTTTGAATCTTTTACAAAGAGTATGTTTCTGTGTTGCTTATATAATTATAAAAAAACAAAAGACCTACAGGCCACAGATGACAGAGAACATGAGAAGGCTGTTGACCCACCCTAAGCTGGAATGATTCTTTTGTCTTTGTGTGCTTTCCCAGGACCTGTACCCAGCTCTGGAAGGTGTAAGCACAGTTTTCCACTGTGCGTCACCCTCGCCATCCAGTGACAACAAGGAACTCTTTTATAGAGTGAATTTCATTGGCACCAAGAATGTCATTGAAACCTGCAAAGAGGCTGGGGTTCAGGTAAGGGGAATGTTGTGGTGCCTAGTATCAGGAGCATGTACTTGCTTTTCAGAGGGAGAGAAAGAGGAGTGGTTCCTGTTACTGTCTTCCTGGGATTACCCAGGGTTGCCTCTTCCATGTTGTGAAGAAATTAAAAATTAAGCCCTGGGTACCAGGTAATATTGCAGAAGGCCAGCTGGTGTTATAATCTTCCAATACAGATAGACCATCTGAGTGCTTAGATAGGCTAAGGCTTATTGGTCTTTGCTTAAAGAGCTATGAAATTTAGACATTGCTTATTTTCTCCACTGAAACAACATATACATAATGTTTTCAATATACTTTTTAACCACTGTAACCCTTTTTCAAGTATGCATTCAGTGATATTATCTATATTCACTTCATTGTCTAACCATTATCACTGTCCTTCTCTGTCCAAGTAGTAAGCAGAAGTTTTGCATCCTTCTGCCCCTCCCTAGCTCCTGACAGCTACTCTCCAGTCTCTCTCTCTTATTACTTTGGAAAGCTCACATGAGTGCATTCAAACAGTTTTTATCCTTTTGTAGTGTGCTTATTTTACTTATCACAATGTCTGTAAGATTTGTCTATATTGTAGCATGTCAGTATTTCCTTCATTTTTCAAGCCAATACTTCCCATTTATAGATGAAGAGAGTCAAGGAAGACCTCCAACATAAACCTCTGACCTACACACACACACACACACACACACACACACACACACACACACACACACAAACATACACACACACACACACACACACACACACGAAAGAGAGAAAATAAATATAAGTATTTTATTTATTCATGCATCCATAAGTAGGCATTTGTGTTGCTTTTGCCTTTGGGCTGCTATGAATTGTACTTCTGTGAATGGAGACTACAAATACATGCCTTTTGATTCTTTCGGGTATCTACCTGGGATTCCTGGATCATAAGCTAATTTTGTGCTGAACCTTTTTAAAAATTCATCACATTGTTTACCACCTGCTTTTATTTTAAAAGAAAAAAAGGAAAGCATTGTTGCTTATATCTGATAGAAACCTATTCTGAGTTGAACCTAAGGGCATACAAATGTTGGCCTTGCATCAGTTTACAACATTGTTAAATCTGGTTCCTAGAATGACCTTAACAGAAACCGCAGCCTCTGGGTGCAACAGGTCATTTGCTCACAGTGCTGCATGCCACAAATAATCTTGAAACTGAGAAAAGGGTTACAAAGAGTAGGGGCTCTTCTCCCAGTAATCTTCCTGGGTACTTTTGTCCAGTTCCCAGTAATCAACTGGTCCAACAGGAATAGGTGAGAGGGGAGCTCTTGTGGATTCCCATCACTTGAAATTCCCATTGGCTAATCATACTACTTAAGTAAGCAGGAAGAAGAGAGAAATAGATGCCAATATTCAATTAACTTCCTTTTTTCTTCCTGTTCCGGACCTCAGCCCATGATCCCATTCAGGGTGGATTTCCTTCTACAGTCTAAACCTCTCTGGGAATGCCTTCACAGGAATGTCCAGCAGGTGTCTCCTAGATGATTCCAAACCCCATCAAGTTGACAATCAGAACCAACTGTCATACTCAGTTATGCTTTATACTTTGACAAGAACTTTGCCCTGCTGCATTTATCACCCACATTTCCTTAGGTAGCCCGGGGCTAAGCAAAGTCTCTGGTAGTAAATAAAAGAGGTGGAATTCAAAGCAGACCCTCTGTTGCCAAGTTCCAGATTCTCCACTCTCTACTCCCCTGCTGCTTTGGTTAAATGGAAGGCACCGAACAATACAAATGGGCAGAGTGTTTACTACTAGCATGGCTGAAACCACCTGTGGGTGGCACCTCAGGGCCACTGCCCTTTCATCACCCATGTGGGGCAACAGTTCTGAATCTGGCTTGTTATATCTATTAATTCCATGCACTTACAGCATAAGGTATTAGTTTGCATGTTATAGAACTTTATATCAATAATACCATGCTGAACATGTCTTTCTGAAACTTTTTTCAACCAATATTAAGTTTTTGAGCTTTATGCATCTTGATAGATGTATAATTCTTGTTCATCCTTTAAGGGGTGGGTAGCTTGGTGTGTAAGGCCAAAAAGAAATTGATTTGAGGAACATTTTTTCCAACACCAAAAACAAGAAAGCCTTTAATGCATTTTATCTTGAATATTTAAAGAATTACTTCCCATATTTAAATCTAATTAACCAGGAATCTATGATTATATGCAACAGGGTCAAGATCAAATTTTTTCCTAAATAATTAGTTCAGCATGCTGATGGCTTAATCCAAGCTTTGTGTAAATATATGCTGCCTGCAGCATACTTTGACATCCTGTTTGCCTGAGTCCTGGTAGGCACACTCCCTGACCAACTTCTTCAAAGATCCCTTAGCTGCTCTGAGCCTTTTGTTCAAGTTTTCCCAACCAGTGTAGAATCAGCTTGTCAAGTTCCTTGATGAAGCTGGCTGGGATTGTTGCAGCAATTGCATTTATGTTCTGTGAAATTTTAAAAAGGTCTGATGTCTTTCTAACATTGAGTCTTCCTATCTATGAATATGAAATATCTCCCAATCTGTAATGCCACTCAGTGATACTTGTACTGTACTTCACAGAGGTTTTATACATCTTTTGTTATGTCTATTCCTGTATACCCCATCATTTGTTAATCAACAACTTATACTGTATTTTCAGTTATTGCAAATGTTTAGGAATATGGCTAACTTTCATATATGTAAATAAATATAGATATTTAGGGGTTTTTTGTTTGGTATTTATATGTGTGTGCATGTGCATGTGCACATTTATGTACTGTGGTGGTATTGTGTTCCCCAAAATATTGTGTGTTCCCCGAAATAAACTTATCTGGGGTCAGAGAGCAGGACAGCCACAATATTAAACATGAGGATAGGCAGTGGTAGCACACGCCTTTAATCCTAGCACTCCAGAAACAGAAATACCTCTGGATCTCTGAGTTCAAGGCCACATTAGAAACAGCCAGGCATGGTGACACATGCCTTTAATCCCAGAAATCCAGCCTTTAATCCCAGGGAGTGACGGCAGAAAGTAGAAAGATTATATAAGGCGTGAAGACCAGAAACTAGAAGCATTTTGCTGGTTAGGCTTTAAGGCTTTGGAGCAGCACAGTTCAGCTGAGATTCATTCTGGATGAGGACTCAGAAGCTTGCAGTCTGAGGAAACAAGACCAGCTGAGGAACTGTTGAGGTGAGGTAGCTGTGGCTTGTTCTGTCTCTCGGATCTTCCAGCATTCACCCCAGTACCTGGCCTCAGGTTTGATTTTATTAAGACTTTTAAGATTCCTGCTACAATGTACAGGAGTTTTCAGAGGCCAGAGGTATCAAATCCCCTTGGAACTGGAGTTACAAGTAGTTGTGAGCCATATCATGGAGGTGCTGGGAACCTAACTCGGGTTTACTTCAAGAGCACTAAACACTCTTAACCACCGAGCCATCTCTCCAGTTCCTAATTTTCTTATATTGATTTTGAATTCAGCTAGTTTGCTGAACTCCTAATATTTTCTATAGGCTTGCTCATGTTTTCCATGTGGGCATTGTATCTTTTTATTTCTATCACCTACTAATGCAGCAGTTTTCAGCCTGTGGGCCACAACCCCTTTGGGAATTGAATGACCCTTTCACAGGGTCACATATTAGATATCCTGTATATACAGTAGCAAAATGAAAGTTACAAAGTAGCAATGAAATAATTTTATGGTTGGGGGTCACCACAACATGAAGAATGTATTAAAATGTCTCAGCATTAGGAAGGTTGAGAAACATTGGGCTAAGGAGATTGGTTTGGTTTATTGTTTTTTAAAAACATTATAAATTAGTGTTTGTCTTCTACTATCTGGCTAGGACTTGTAGAATGATGTAGAATAAAAGCAGTAAAGGTATAACTAATGGAGCTTGTGGTGTCAGTATCAGATGAACTGCTCTTAACCAGAATGATGCAATCTGGGGACCTTCAAAAGAGAGCATCCTCCTTCAAAATATAGGTAGCTTGCTTTCCTTCCTTCTTTTCTTCCTTCCCTCCCTCCCTCCCTCCATCCCTCCCTCTCTCCTTCCTTTCTTCCCTCCCTCCCTCCATCCCTCTCACCTCTCCTTCCCTTCTTCCTTCCTTCCTTCCTTTTATACTGCTATTGTGTACTGAACCTTCGGCCTTATACATGCTAGATGCTTGGCTCTACTAGCAAAGCATGATTTAAGTTACGTCCATATGCATAGGTTTGTGTTTACATAGCAAGATTGGTATCAGAGTATCTGGTGGAATTTTGCAAGCAGAATTTTCTCTACAAGTTGGTAGACCATCCTTGTCTCCATGGAGATTCTCCCATAGATTTCTACCATGAATAGTATTAGTTTTGTTTTCTCCCTCAGACATGATAGGATGGGAAAAATGAGATCCACTCCTTTTAGATTGTAATACCATAATGTGTCTAAAGTCCCTATGGCTACAAAGGTGGCAATCTTTGGGTTATCTTAGAAGATTTAGAAAGAAAAGGCACTCCAGCAAGTGACTTGGAAGTGCCTTGTGGATGGGTCTTGCTCATATATGATGCCTAGGCAGTTGGAATAGCAATAATTCCTGACATATGTTTTCCTTTAAATGTATCTCTACCAGAAACTCATTTTAACCAGCAGTGCCAGTGTTGTCTTTGAGGGTGTTGACATAAAAAATGGAACTGAAGACCTCCCTTATGCCATAAAGCCCATTGACTACTACACAGAGACCAAGATCTTGCAGGAGAGAGTATGTACTTTTGTGTGTGTGTGTTTGGTTTTTGTTTGTTTTTTCAAGACAGGGTTACCCTGTGTAGCTTTGTGCCTTTCCTGGAACTCACTTGGTAGCCCAGGCTGGCCTCAAACTCACAGAGATCCGCCTGCCTCTGCCTCCCGAGTGCTGGGATTAAAGGCGTGCGCCACCGCCGCCCAGCTGAGAGTATGTACTTTAAAGCCAATTAAATGAACAGATACCTCAAGTGTCTCCACTCATAAGAAAGAATGTCTGTGAACATGGAAAAGTTAGTATTTTGAGACCCAAGTACCCAACATGAAATGTACATTCAATACATGGAATTAAAGTTCAAGAGGACACAATGACTTAATGTGGCCAGATCTGTCCTCATTATTTTCTGGGGACTACTTCCTTTAAACTCCAAAATGATCTAATACAACAGGCACTCTTACCATCTCCAGATTACAGAAAAATACACTGATTCAAAAAGGGATCTAGAGTCTTCATCAGGGATCTCATAATTTCTTTTTTTCCCCATTTTCTTTATTAAGAAATTTTCTACTCACTCTACATACTACCCACAGATCCCCCCTCCTCCCTCCTCCCACCCCCAGCCCTCTTTCCTGAGCCATCATCCTAAACCCTTTTAATAATAATAAGTAATCTTTGGGATTGGTCTAGCAGCTTTTCAAACTCCATAGAGATAGCCATGTCAGAGGTCATTTGAAATCTTGGTCATTCCCCTCAGTACCACAGATACTTAGCAGCATTTGAAGGGGGTGGGGACAGGAAGCTCTGATGGCCATATATTCAATCGATAACTAGCTAAAAGTGGCTAGGACTATAATCTGTATATGTATATGTCTTTGTGCTTACAAGACAAGTCCCTTGCTGACTGAGGTAACTCCCCAACTCCATGTGTCTGTTGTTGACTGAACTGTTTGTTACGTAGTGAATAATTATGTTTGAAGCCTTGTACATGCCACCGAATTCATGACCTCTTTTGGTGGTAGTAGCCTTATGGAGGCTACCTCATAAACTAGAATTCTCAAACCTTTTCCATAAATTGAAGCCAGGATCCACCTTCTGGCTGAATGTGTAAATAGTCATTGAACCCAACCTGAGCTTTCTGATTTCATCCTAGCAGGTGTTAGCCAGTTTTCTCCTTCATTGTTGGTTTTCCATGGATAGGTGGGATACAGAATTATAGTGTGAGATGTTGTCCCAAGGCAGACAACTAACTATCCAGTAACCTGCACATACACCAAGTATGTCATTGATCTGTCTCTTAATGGGAAGTATTCACACATAGTAAGGTACAATCTTAGCTCAGGAGAAGACTTACAGTGGACCCTTTCTCTCCTGCTCTCTTTCAGGTAGTACTGGATGCCAATGACCCTGAGAAGAATTTCTTAACCATAGCAATTCGTCCTCACGGCATTTTCGGCCCAAGGGACCCGCAGTTAGTCCCCATCCTAATTGATGCAGCTAGAAAGGGCAAAATGAAGTTCATGATTGGGTAAGGCAACTACCATTGCTCATTCTGTCCCCTTCAGACTGTGTGAGCACACATGCAGATAATGATTTGAGAGTGCCAAGCAGCATTGTAAAATAGTCTGAATCTGTTCGGGCTTCTATAACAAAATACTATAGTCTGGATAACTTCACAAACAAGAGTAACTCACAGCTCATAGATCTGGAGACTGAGAAGTGTTATTGGTTGTTTTTTAATCTTTTGGCTCTTCGTTCTTTGCTCTTTGAGGGGCCTGCCACGGAGCTCCCAGAAAAATCACACACAGAGGCTTATTCTTAATTATAAATGCCTAGCTTTAGCTAGGCTTGTTACTAGACAGCTTTTCTTAACTTTAAATTATCCCATCTATCTTTTGCCTCTGGGCTTTTTCTTTTTTTTACTTCTGTATATTTTATTTTCACTCTTACTCTGTGGGTGGCTGGCCTCTAGTGTCCTCCTCTCCTCTTCCTTCTCTCCTCCCAGATTTCTCCTTCTATTTATTCTCTTTGCCTGCCAGCCCCACCTATCCTTTCTCCTTATTGGCCATTCAGCTCTTTATTAGACCATCAGATGTTTTAGACAGGCAAAGAAACACAGCTTCACAGAGTTAAACAAATGCAACATAAAGGAATGCAGCATATCTTTGCGTCATTAAAACAAATGTTCCACAGCATAAACAAATGTAACACATCTTAAAATAGTATTGCACAATAGTCCAAGATCAGCCATCAGCAAAATTGGTGTCTACTAAGAATCTAATCCTCATACTTGTGTCTTTATGTGGCCCAAGGATTGAACAGCCTCCCACAAGCCTCTTTTATAAGGAACAGCATTGATCCCATTCATGAGGGCAGAGCTCTCATGGTCTAATTGCCCTGCGAAGTTTCCACCTCAGAATATCAGCACATTAGAGATTAGGTTCTAACAAGAATGTTGAGGGAACAGAAACATTCATACCATACATGTGACCTCCATTCACCTACACGTTGATTTCCTGGAACTGCCATCTCAAATTCCCACAAACAGTTCTTAAATCAACAAAAATTGATTCTCAGTTATGGAAGCCAGAAGTCTGAAATGCAACTATTAGCAGGACTGGCTCCTTCTGGCTGCTGTGAGGAGGATATGTTCCAGGCCTCTGTGGGCTCCTCCTTGCTGCGCTTTGCATGCCAGTGTATTACTCCTACCTCTTCCTGCCTTTACACATGGCTGTCTTCTGTGCTATCTATGGCCAAGTTTCCCTTTAATTATTAAGACATCAGTTATTGAGCTAAGACTTTTACCCTAGTCTGACCTTAACTGATTTCATCTGCAAAGACCCCATTTCAACATAAAGTCAACTCCACAATTTCCAGAGTGGTATAAGGTTTGGAAGGATACTTTTCAGTTCTGTATACTCTTTTAGGTACAATGGGAAAATATGTGTGTCCCTGCTTAGAAATTAAGAAACTGAAGCTCTGGAGGGAAACAATGACCCTTGACTTTCTGCATATAGAGGACAGTTAGTGTGTTGAAAAAGTAGAGGATGATAGCAGGTATGGTTGGATGCCAAACAGGCCTTTTCTTTTCTTTTCTTTTCTTTTCCTTTCCTTTCTTTTCAAGACAGGGTCTCACTATATGGCTCTGGGTTTTCTGGAACTCACTCTATAGACCAGGCTATCCTGAAACTCAGAGATCTGCCTGCCTCTGCCTCCCAAGTGCTGGGATCCAAGGCATGAGTCACTATGCCTGGTGGTTTTTACATTTCTTTTTTTCCTTTTTATCCCCATGTCTTGTCTTCCTGTACTTATTAAATCTCACTGATGCCCTGCCTTAAAACTTTGAGGGATTTCAGAGACAGTGAGAGAAAACTGGAACACCATTGGCCTGATATATCCTGGGAAAGTGTTCAAGATCAACACCTTAAATCAAAGCCCAAGAAGATACCCTAGTGCTAGTCATGCTGGGGCATGCAGAATACCACAGTCTCACATTCATTGGTTGGTCCTTCAATATCCCACCACCCCAAAAGTCCCAGTAGTTCTGCATGGCCATGTTTCATTACCTGTTACAATCATTCAGGTGTACCAGAAGCAGGCACCATTAAGATAGAAGTGGGTTCGTCTCTCAAATGTCTCAGAGCTAGGGTGTGGTGGGGCTGGCAGCCAAACACTTAGCACAATTGGAACACTTGTGTGCCTACAGAAATGGGGAGAACCTGGTTGACTTCACCTTTGTGGAGAATGTGGTTCATGGACATATCTTGGCAGCTGAGCACCTTTCCCAAGATCCAGCTGTAGGTGGGAAGGTAAGACACTTGTTTCTCCCAGCACTTTCAGACCCACTGGGAAGTTCTCCATCATTACAGTATCACATTACTCTGGACAGCCAAAAATCTAGGACCCAAGCTTCAAGGTTTTGTTCTCTAGAGCCCCCATGCTCACTCCAGGCCTGGTCACATGTACGTTAGGCAGATGCTTACTCCTCACTCTTCTCCTCATATTTCAGATCTCCATCCTCCCTCACCACCCACACATGGCTCATTTTGCTCAGACCTGAGACTCCTCTAGCAAATGATATATATGAAGTCATCCAGAAGTCAGCAGAGTTGAGAAGGCCTACTCTGTTACCCCCATCTTGCCTTCTACCTCTCAGGCTCACTATATTCCTTATTTCTCACTGCTAGCTCTGTAATCCTTCCTGAGCACTCAGTGCTCTTTTCTCCCTCATTAACCTTTTCCATTTTCCCACTTACAGCTTATGGTTTAGAACAAAGTGTTTTAGAGATCTAATATGGACCATTTGTTACATGCAAAAATAAAACTGAGTTTTACCATGGGCTATAATTACCAAATGTAACTTCCTAAGTATAAGCTAAACTTCACTTATAGCCCTGACCTTTTTATAGAATTTATATCACCTTCCCTCTCTACCCTCATACACTGCCCATTCTGAGAGTCTAACACAGACTCTGATACACTGCAGCTGCTAGGCATCTGAGGCCTCATAACACATACCTCACCATTTAGTGCCCCTGCAAAAGAGATAGGGCAGGCAGGACAGTATGCCCCTGCTTTCCCACAGTAATAGTTATAAGTGGACCCAGTAACTAGTTGAGTTTGGAGACCCATGTGTGACCTGTTCAACCCAGCAGCTGTGCAGGGCTCTCTAACTTTGTGTTCCTTTACCAGGCATTTCACATTACCAACGATGAGCCAATCCCTTTCTGGACGTTCCTGTCCCGCATTCTGACAGGCCTCAATTATGAGGCCCCCAAGTACCACATCCCCTACTGGGTGGCCTACTACCTTGCTTTCCTGCTATCTCTGCTGGTAATGGTGATTAGTCCTCTCATCCAAATTCAGCCGACTTTTACACCAATGCGGGTGGCACTGGCTGGCACATTCCACTACTACAGTTGTGAGAAAGCCAAAAAGCTCATTGGCTACCAGCCACTGGTCACCATGGATGATGCTGTGGAAAGGACTGTGCAGAGTTTTCACCACCTGCGGAAGGACAAGTGACGTGCCCCAGTGCCCTCACCTATAACTTTTTCCTCTCTGTTCTGATGAACCAATATCCTTAAGTGAGTTTCTTCTGAGCTATGTGCCCCTTGCTGGTTAAATGGTAGCACCTGACCCTTTTCATTAAAAAGTGACAACAACAGGAGACATTTCTTCCAGGATATCATTGGACTTCTTAAAGTAGACAGACACATAATCTACTACTTTGGTCTTTCTCTCTCCCTCCCCCTACTTATCTCTTGTAGTTGGAAGCTTTCCTATCCTGACAGCCCACTCTCCTCCTGGCAGCTGCTTCCAAATTACTACACAGAGACTTAATATTTATAACTGCTCAGCCAATAGCTCAGGCTTGTTACCAACTAGGTCTTACAACTTAACCCTTTTCTATTAATCCATGTACTGCCCTGAGGCTCATAGCCTTTACCTCTATCCCATTTTGTATGTCCAATTTGTTCTTCATCTAGTTCCAGACTCCTCTGACTCCACCCTTTTTCATCCCATAATTCTCAGTTTGGCTTTCCCACCCAGCTTTATCCTATTCAGCTATTGGCCAGTCAGCTTGTTTATTAAACCAATCACAGCGACAAATCTTCACAGTAAACAAGAGAATTTTCCACAGCACTATCTCCAGTATTCATTATCATAAAGACAACCCTGAGTATACCAGCATTAAAGTGAAAACCACAAGACTTTGTTCAAGGTCTTAAAAATTGAAGCAAAGCCAAAAATTGTAAACACAGAGTAAGCCTTCAGACATACATTTCATATGATCACAGTAGAATAGTTAGAAGTATTGATGACTGTAGCCCCTAATCCCCAATCCTTAATGATAAATCCACTCCTGGTTCCTTGCTGCCTTGTATGCTGTCAGGGTCTCTTTAAAAATGGTTTCAGTGTCTGCCTCCATTGTTTAACCACAAAACATTTCCCTTTATCCACAGAATCTGGTAGTGATCTTTAGTTGTCAGTAGTGATGTGATGAAGTGTGTGCTAATATGGTAAATTGTGTGCTGTGTTAGCTGGTCAGCTCCTAATAACATGGGATATTGGGCTGGTTGACAATGAGCTGGAGAGAGTGGCTTTCTTCATCTCCATGATGTTTGAGTAGAAACTCCTTCATGAGATGATGCAGAATGGGCTGCAGACTTCCTTGCAGCTCACCTCAAAGAACATATCAGGCCATCTTCCAAAAAGAATACAGCCCATCTAACAATCCAGCATTTTCTGTCCTCTGAATTCATTAAAATATATTCCTGAAGAATTCTAACTTCGTCACTTTTTAAGGGTAGGAAGGCAACTGGAGGAAAATACAATAAAGGTATAAAAGCCATACAGTTCATGTTGCTGGCTTACTAGCTCTGCCTGGGGAGAGACCATGCTGAGCTGCCAAGGCATTCAGATATAAATGTAAATAAGATGTCATCTTTGCCCATGAGGCTTACAGTAATGAAATTTTATTCATAAACCCCTGAAGTATGATAAAAATGTATGTGCTTATACACTTATGTATAACAAAGTAAAGTGACATGGTTTCTGCAGAACAGCTGATGCACTGAGGATGGACTTTAAGGATGTAGAAATGGTCACTGATGCAGACCATTTCAATTGGCATTTCAATCTAAAGAGATCAGTCTCATAGTCAACAGCTTTCAGTAGCATGTTGTGTTTCTTTTCTTTTCTTTTTTTTTTTTTTTGTTGAGCTGAGGATCAAACCCAGGGCCTTGAGGTTGCTAGGCAAGCGCTCTACCACTGAGCTAAATCCCCAACGCATGTTGTGTTTCTTAACCATATATGAAATAATAGTGTATCTTGCACTTACTGGCATAACTTCAATTCAATAGAGGATACAAGTAGGAAGGCTAGTTTGTGAAACAGTAGGACATTGGTCAGGCTGAAGCAGGAATATGGGAATAACCTTTATTCTGTAGATCTGGACAGCCTGTGGTGGTTCATAACAATTAGGATTTACTCAGTGGAGGGCAAGGATCAAGAAAATCCTGACTGCTCTCCATGAGTTAGAACTGAACACTTAGTGGACATACTTAGAAAGGAATCAGAATTCAGCACAGAGAGGAAAGATGCACCTTAGATGGGAACAAAGCTTAGGATTTGCTCAGAACTACTGGATGAGAAAGCAATAGACCTAGCTAGCAAACACTGAGAACCACATGCCTTAAAAGTCCCTTGAAAATGTTAACAGCTGTTAGGCCAGAGATGTCTCTTGTCAAGCTCAGTTGCCCAATGCATTCTTCCTTCTATTTTGTAAGCCTTCTGTCACTGTGACAAAATACCTGTTATAAACAACTTGAAAACAGGAAATGTTTTAAAGAACTTGCTTTATGGTTGGTTGGCTCTGTTGCTTTTGGGACTGTGGTGCCCTATCCCATTCAAAGGCTTACCTCAAACACCTAACTTCTTCCCACTAGGCCCCACCTGTTAAAGGATCCACCACTTCCATTGGCACCAGGAGATGGAGTCCAAACCTTCAACACAAACCTGTAGGAGATATTTAAGAATCAAACTGTGGCTTTTGTTTACTTGTGTAGTCCACACATTTTCACTAGGTGCTGCTCTGAGCTTCTGCAGTGAGTACAGCAGGCATAGATCCTGCCTGTCTGGCATAGACATTGTAGCAGGGCCACACAACTAATATATAACACAAAACTGTTCCAAATTCCAAGAGAAAATTGGGGCTAAGAATATGGGCCAGTGGTAAATAGCATGTGTCGCTCTTGCATAGGACCCAGTTCAGTTTCCACTACCCATTGGGAGGCTCACAAACTGTCTATAACTCTAGTTCCTGGGGTCTGATGCCTGCTCTGACTTCCATAGACACTAAGTATGCATGTGATGAACATATATACATGCATGCAGACAAAACACTGATATATATGAAAAGAAAAATAAATATTTTAAGGGAAAAGTACAGAGTATCATGGGCAGGATATGGGCCTATGAGTGAACTTGGTGCATTTAGAAACTAGAGCTAGGCATGGAAGCAGTATCCTCTCAGACCTGAAAGATGAAGTGAGTTAATTAGAAAGAGACTGGGAAAGCCCTCCAGACAGATCCTAAGTTCCCAGCTGACCAGTCTTTCCCTGCATTCCCCACTCAGACCCACTCCTTCTGCCCATTTGGAGGAAGTGCACCTGCCAGGAAATTTCAGCCTCAGGCCACACCCCAAACATGCTGAACTGAGACTGAGGGTGGACCTGGTGCTGTGTCCACAAGACCTGCAGATGATTTCAACCACTAAAGTTGCCTCCCCCAGGTCACTGAGTACAGCTAAAGCCTCACCTCAACCACTACAAGACACTTGCTTTCATCACAGGCCCAAGTCCTAGGGGTTATCCTACCTGTTCATTCCTGATGACTCATGGCCTACGGTGGCTGCCTAGAGCATGGATCTTAGCCCCTGCCTCTCCCATGTGGTACTTTCTCTGTGGAGAATCAGAACCAGAGGAAGGCAGTTAGCTCCCTATGTGTCTATTGGGGTGATCTCCCATTTCAGCCCTTCTTCCCTTCTCTATGTCTGTTGACCCAGTTCTTCCTGGCCTATCTGCACCTGAGTCAGGTGTGCTGTGACAGCAAGCTGATCTGTCCCTCTTACATACAGTCCAGTCTCTATACCCGCTGTGTCAGACCTAAAAAATTCTAGATTCCACTTCACTACCAACAACACTTTAGCAGGTCTCAATGTTCTCCCAGCCTACCTTTCCACTTTTCCCACTAGGCTAACATGTACTGTATTCCAGCACAACTGTACCATGACTCTGACTCATGCCCTGTTATCCAAGCACTTACTCAGGTTGTCCTGCTTGCTGACAGTGTATTTGCGTGACTCTGTCTCCAGGTCTAGAGTGACCAGTCCTTTCCTTCCCAGAATCCTAGCTTTATCTGTCTCCTCTGGTTCCCCAGCCTGTGGCTCTTGACCTTTTCACCTCATTTCGTGTGTTCCCTGCCTTTGCTTTCTCCCACTTCTACCAGGCCAGAAGTTCTTTGAGGGGCAGAGCCAGCCAGTGTTCCCTTCCAGCACAGAATGAGTGTTCAGTGAACACAGGTGATCATCTTTCCTGGCTTGTTGTCTTAGAGGAGCAACAGCAGCCACAAAAGGTAATGGCCAGCCAGGCTATGGTAGAGCAGAGCAGAGCCACAGTCCCAGCATACATGTGTGGGGTCTGCAACTCCTGAGTACTGTAAGTTAGCCTCTCTATATATGAACTAATAAAAATTACAAGCCAGGGAATTGGGGCTCAGCAGCTGTGGAGAAACCTGCTTGGGAGAGAGATCCAAGAGAGAGAAACCAAGGGGGAGTAGGCACGCCTGTCTGCAAGTGCCTGAACTATCTATTCCACTATGGAGTCCATGACTCCAAAATGGAAGTCATGGAACCCATGCAAAGGACAACAATGACCTGCCCTTCAGAGGTTCCAGGTTTACTGTGAGATAGCGAATGCTGATCCTCTCATCATACCCTCTCTCCCTCCCAACTATCCTCTTCCATCCCCAGGAATGCAGCTTATATCACCCTCCATGCATTTCCTCAGCAGCATTCTATGCCCAACATAAGGTGTATTGTGGGAGGGGGAAGAGCAGCAGCTGATTCTCTTTCAAACTCCATCTCCAATATAATTTTCCTACATGTCTGTAGCTGGAGTTTTCTCTAGTCCTGCCCAGCACCACGGACCTCGCAACCACTTATAAAATAATCACTCAGAAACTTATATTAATTAAACTGCTGGGCCATTAGCTCAGGCCTACCACTGACTAGCTCTTACACTTAGCTCAGCCCATTTCTGTTAATCTATATGTTGCCACGTGTTCCGTGGCTTTACATGTTGCCTTTACATGTTGCTCCCTGGATGGCAGGCTGGCATCTCCCCCAGCTTCCACCTCCCAGCCTCTCTTCTCTGTTTGTCCCACCTATCCTATACTTCCTGCCTTGCTACTGGCCAATCAGTGTTTTATTTATTCACAAAATACAGGACATCCCACAACACAAGTCCATCTAATTATGTCCCCCAGAGACTTTCTGTCCCTTACGTATTCCAGGGAAGGTACCCATGAAGTGTGCCAAGACTTGGACTTTTGGAAAAGAAAGCCAGCAGTTCCCACATTAGCCACCTGGGGGAGCCCCAAAGATCCTTCTCAGAACCAGCAGGGATCACTTGCTTTGGATCTTTCAAGGCCTGTAAACCCCCACCTTTCACATTCATATTTAGGCAGCCTAATCTAGCTAAGAGTTCCTAAGCCTACAGGATAGCAGGCTTCAATTGGAAATGTTCTAACCTGAAGAGTTCAAAAAGCACAAGTAGGGCCTGGGGAGACTCAGTGAATAAAAGTAATTGCTATACAAGCATCAGGACCTGAATTCAGATCTCCAGCACCCACATAAAAAGCTGGGCATGGTTGTACATACCTATAATCCTAGTGCTGGGGATGGGGAACAGAGGTAGGAGGATTGCTGGGACTTGCTGGCTGCTAGCCTAACAAAAAAACAATGAGCTTCAGGTTCACTGAGAGACCTTGTCTTGAGAGAATAAGGTAGAAATCTATTGAGGAAGATACACAGTAGAGGAAGATACCTGATGTCCTCTTCTGGCCTCCACACATGCACTCAAAGGAGTGTGCACCTACATGCACGTGTGTGTAATACACACACATAAGCACAAATGGGAAGTGTAAGAAAGAAAAGACGTACTATGGAAGACACTAGAATTTCCCATTCCTGTACGCTCCTCTCTTCAGCATTGACTGTGGATGGTCCCACATGATGATGCCCAAACTAGAAATTTCCCTTTGCTAGGTCTACCTCCTACATGCTCATCCCTAGGAAGACAGTTCACATCAGCTCACTGGGCTCTGAGAATTACTGTAGGATAGAAAGGAGGTAAGAAGGTGAAGGCAGTTGCTCTCAGTGACTCTTTTGAGATGTTTTCTGTAACAGGTATTAAGGAACACATACATTCCCAAATACTTAGAGGGACAAATGGCTATTCACTCTCTCCTTTGATTTTTCCCACTTTGTGCATGGAATCCTGAAGCCTCAAAGAGGAAAAGCAGACTTTCTTGGACATACAGCTTGTTAGGGGTAGAGCTGAACCTTGACCCCCCAACTCCATAACCTTTTGCCCAATGATTTCCTTATTCTTTCAAGTAAATCAAAGATAGTCTCTGTATCACTGCTGATGTTCGGGTCTGTATATTGGGACACACAAGTGAGGCGTGTACTCTTGCCTCTGCATAGTATGAGAGCCTTGTTTAGATTTATTTCCTGTGGTTGCTCTACCATTTCAGTGACTTAAACCAATATTTTAAAAAATACATTCTTGTTGTTCCTAGGACAGAGGTAAGATGCTCAAATTTTATTTCAGAGGGTTCAAGTCAAGTTACTATCAAGGCTAGTTGCTTCTGAAACCTCAAGTAGCAATCCATTTTGCCTTTTTGTTTCAGCATCTAGTGATCACATACTATGTTGTCTTGCGGCCCCTTCCTCTATCTTCAAAGCATATTACTTCAATCTCTGTGTAGCTGAAGTTTTCCTCTGTCTCTGCCTGCTGGCAGTTGGGACAAATCTCTTCCACTCGCGCCCCCCAAGTAAACACACAGAGGCTTATATTAATTATAACTGCATGGCCATGGCTCAAGCTTCTTGCTATCTAGCTCTTATATCTTAAATTAGCCCATAACCATTAATCTATGTATCACCACATTCCATGGCATTACCTACGTCCCATTACATGCTGCTCCTTCGGCAGCTCACTGGCCTCTCTCTCCACCTTCTTGTCTCTCTCTTTGATTTCCTGCCTGCCTCTAAGCTGCCTTGCCATAAGCCAAATGGCTTTATTTATCAACCAATTAGAGCAACACATTCACAGCGTACAGAAAGACATTCCCCCATCATCTCTGTTTATACTATCCTATTCCTCTCTCATTCTCATGAAGACACTTATGATCATCCTTAAGTCCAGCCTAGTGATCCAGGATTATCATCCTTAATCACATCTGCAAAGTCTTTGCTGCCCATATATGTAGTAATATTTTATTTGTTAAAATAAAGTTTATCTAAGGATCAGAGGAAAAAGCCAGCCATTATATTAAACATAGAAGTCAGGCATTGGTAGAACATGCCTTTAATCCTATCACTTGGCAGGCAGGGATCTGTCTGGATCTATGTGAGTTCAAGGCCACACTGGGAACAGAGCCAGGTGTGGTGGTACATATCTATAATCCGAACACTAACCATAAAGGTCTGGGGGTCTGTACAGACAGACAGGAAGTGACAGAACTGGGAAGGAAGAGGAAGTGATGTAGCTGGGTGGAGAGAGGAAATGAAATTGCAGAACAAAAATGCATATAGGCATGGGTATACAGGAAGTAGGTCTCTTTGGCTGAAGATCTCCAAGTGGTGAGAACATGGCTGGCTTCTTCCTGCTTTTCTGATCCCTCAGTTTTAACACCAATATCTGGCTCCGGGTTTTTTTTTTATTAATAAGACCATTTAGCACTTTGTCTTATACATATAACAAAAACAGGAGGCTATGAGGCTTAAAGATGGACATCATTGAGGGGAATATTATTCAACCTACCATAATGACTGAGACCTAGAAATGGCTCCTCTGGCTGTTGGGACTGCAGGGCAAAAGTACCTGGGTCCTCTAATCTTTGCATGTGGTTCTACAAAGGTAGAGACAAGCAACTCGAGTGAGTGGGGCCAGGCAGCCTTGAGTCTAAAGCCCCAAAACCATGGAGAAGCACCAACAGAAGAAGGTACCAAGCCACCTGCTGAGGCATGAAATATACTAGAGCTCAGTTTTGAAGCTAAGTTCTACCTAGAAGAGAGGTCAAAGGGTAGGCAAGTCCTAACAGGTTCAGTTGCCACAAATCTGGGTTGGGGCAGCCAGGCAAGTTGGCTCAGAGAGGAAAGTGCTAAAGGATTGCCTATCTTATTCTCCTTATTGCCCCACAAGGGCCCCTGATTGACTTCCACTAGGGCCTAGGACCTTGAGAAAACTGTTAGATACATTCAGCTCTATCTACCTGAACTATTCAATCATTCACTGGGTTCATTTGGCACCAACTGATTAGTGTAACACCTATATAGAGGTCACCAAGATGATGGTGTTGAGAAATGTGGGTGGATCCTCCTGAGAATTCTATGGCCCAGGGTGAACAAGTGCTTGTTCTGCACTGCTCCAAGCTCTGGACTGGAACATCTACTTCTAGGCCTGGGTCCCTGGCTTCAGCAAGGATGGGAATCAGAAACTTGGGCATACCCCTTTGCACCTTATTTGGGCTGTGATTAGCATGTAGGTAAAGGAAGCTGAGAGGCTGAGCTAAGGCTTCCAGCTGACAGCCATCATATTAAACTGAAGGGGCTTCCAACCTGGATATGACCCCAAGAGCAAGACTACAAAGGCTGGGCCCAGCACAGTGACAGCTGTAAGACCCAAGATGCCAAATGTCACTGTAGGCTGTTCAAATGAAGAAAGGAGGAGCAATGCAGGAAAATATACAGACAGGTAGACATTGTCAGGCTGATTTCATGACCTCAGATCCATGTCCAAGTCCAAACCCCTGCATTATGACCTTTTTAATAAATAGTCTTTGTAGATAAAATCAAGCTAAGATTACAGGAGCCTGAATTCAAATATGATGATGTCTTCAGGAGAAGAGACTAAAGACATACATGACTGAAGATGGCCATTTGGAGAAAGAAACAGATGGGAGCCATGTAGTCACAAGCCAAGGAACACCTAAGGCTAATGAGGCTATAATACACAAAGAAGGACCATCCAAGGAGGATAGTGCTGCCAACACTTTGATTTCAGACTTCTGGCCTTCAGAACTCAAAGAAAATCCACTTCCACTGTTGTAAGCCCCATGGTTTGTGGTTCTTTGTTCCAGCAGCCCTGGCAAACTAGCCTTTCCCATGAGTCTGCAGAGGTGTAAAGTGTTACATGTCTTCTAAGTGAGTGATCTTCTCATTGCCACCCCAGCAATGAATAAACAACACTCCTACCCTTCAAAGCACTTTGGAAATACTAATTAGCTCTCAGTTAATTGGGTGAAATAATGTGAAGCTCTAGTGACATCATCTCCATTCTGTGCCCAGATCTGTGCCCAGATCTAGCCACAAGCACAATCTGGTGACTACTAGGCTCTGAGCCTTGTCTTGTGGTAACATGTTGAGCCTTTCCTAGCTGTCCCACCAAACATGGCTGGGGAGGGCCCTCCACTCATTTCAGTTCCACAGAGTTAAAAAGGGCCATCTATGGGCACACAAATGGATTCTGTGACTGAGGATGACAGAGAGTACAGAGAAGTGCACCACATATACTGCACTTGTACACACATCATCAAAATGGTTTTACTAGTGGTTCAAATACCTAAAAAACTGTGTGTCCTTTAATTTATTCTATACTGTGAGCCCAAGCACTGTGACCCCAAGGACCTGTGTGGCTCCTGCCTAATAGACCCAAAAGGAGAAGAATCCCTATGGTGTTTCTGTTCAGAATTCCAGCAGGCAAGATTAATTGAAGTGGGTAAGTAGCTGCTTGTAAGACCTGGAGGTAGGGTCTGCTAGAAGCCAGAGGCAGTCTGGGCCAAAATCCACAGTTAGGGAATATTCAGATCAAAGCCCATGGGCCCTGATGAGGAGTGCCAGGGCTGGGGCTGTCCCCACCGTGCCAGAATCATTGGTGGTCAGACAATGGGCATGCCATGGACAGAAAACTGAAGTTAGAACACTACCTTTAACTCTGCCACTAATTAGCCTAATGACAGCAACAGCCCAACCCCGGACAATCCCAATGTCCAGATTCCAAACCATCTCTCCTTTATCCCCCATGCATCAACCAGGATTACTTTATTCCAGGCAGATCCACTCTTGGCCTGTCTACTGAAGCTTCACTTGTGTGTCCTAAGAGATAGACCTCAACATCATTGGTGATACAAAGACCGTGCTTGTTCACAAGCCAAAGAAAGGAAGGCCATCCTTGCTGGATTCTCTTCCAATCCTTCATATTATGAAAGGAAAGAAAACCTTCTACAACTCAAAACTGAATTCTCTTTTTACTCTGTATTAAAGAATAACACAGAAAAGGAGAACCCAGCCATGCATGAGTTTTCATCTTGATGACTGTTCACAAACATGACCATGTAAAAGCATCCAGACATGGAAATGCTTTGCCTTTTTTAGTTGTACTTTCATGGATTTGAGACCATGAATATTTGACTCCATTACTCCATTATTGGGCCTGTGGTGAATCAGTCTCATGATGGGAGTGTGTGACAAAGCAAAACCATTCACCTTTTCACTAAAATACAAAAGAAAAGGGGAAAAGTCTGGTAGATAATCCTTTTCAAGGGTCCTCCCCACTATAATCCTTTTCAGGGGTCCTCTCCACTATAACAGAAAGATCTTTCACGAGAACCCATCTTCTAAAGATTGTCATCACCTCCCAGCAGTATCACCCCAGGGAGTAAGCCTTCAACACATGGTCCTCTGGGGAACACTCAACATCAAAACCAACCGTAGTTTGCCCAAGAGGATAAGGAAACCCATCAACTTTTCTACCATACTCTATCTTGTGCAGCTCTTTCTTTGAGCTGTTCCTGAGTTACATTCTTTATAATAAACAGTGATTTCCAGAGTTCTGTGAACCACTCAAGTAAACTGTTAAACTTGAGGAAGGGTGTAGCATGAATCTTAAAAGGTTCTTATTAATAAAATCAAACCTGAGGCCAGTTATTGGGGTGAATGCTGGAAGATCAAAGAAGCAGAACAAGCCACAGCTACCCCACCTCGCCAATTCCTCAGCTGACCCTGTTTCCTCAGACTGGAAGCTTCTGAGTCCTCATCCAAATGGGTCTCAGCTGAACTGCTCTGCTCAAAGCCTAAAAGCTTAACCAGCCAAATGCTTCTAGTCCTGGTTTTCACGCCTTATATACCTTTCTGCTTTCTGACATCACTTCCTGGGATTAAAGGCTCTCTTTCTGGGATTAAAGGCATGAGTCACCATGCTTGGCTGTATCCTTGAACAGATGGATTTCTGTCTCTGGAATGCTAGGATTAAAGGCATGTGCTACCACTGCCTAACCTCTATGTTTAATATTGTGGCTGTTCTGTCTCTGACTCCAGATAAGTTTATTAGAATGCACAATATTTGGGGGAATACAATACCACCACAGAAGGGATGATAAGAACTCTGAGTTTGTAGCCAGTTGTCTGGAAGGGCAGGTGGCAACTTAGGACATGAACTGGCATCTGAAGTGGGAAGTGGGCTAACTCTAGGTAGCTTGTGTCAGAGGTAATTTCATTACAAAATATACAGTTTGTATCTGGAGATTCAGAGAATCAGTTGTTGGACAAAGGGAAACACCTGCACATTTGGGCTATGTAGGTCAGAATGAGTCAAATGTTTGAGCCCCTAGTTTTTCAGTCAAGCTATACTGCTGTGAAATATTCTGCAGTGGTGATTCAAATCCATCATTATTTAACTCTGAAGTAGGGTGATGATCCTAGAGCATCTGCCTCGGCCTCAACCAATCAGCTAGAAGGTTCAAAAGCAGAAGGGAAGCTTTTCTGAGGAAAAAGAAATGGTCATAGTGATTTGCAGCATTGGTCCTTATTCAGAAGACCCAGTTTGTTCTTCCTGGGGGCTTTGCTCTGAAATTTAGACCTCCCTGGGCAGTCCCTACCATCAGACAAGCCAGTTCCTTTCAGTGGATCTATTAGGATGGATCTGCTCATTTTTCCTTACTGGAAATGATATCCAACTCATCCTCTCAACAAAATCTTCAGACTTAGGTGTTTTGGGTATGATTTCTCTCAACCATTTATCAGAATCTAGGAAAAGAAGATAATCCAAAACATAAACACAGATACCAAAAATTAAACACCTTTTCAACAGAGTCATGAGTAATGAAGGGTTAAGGGCATAGTCTTGTATCAGAAGCAAGTTGGTATTGATGCTGTGGTACAGTTGTTTACTTGACTCACATTAATACATGGCAGGATAGAATTCAGTTCAAAAATTGGCAGGTCAATGACCAAACTTTTGGAAACACTTGACAACAAAAGCCATGGACTTTGATTATGTTATAGCCTTAATACCCTTTGACATCTTTCATGCCTCAGGACCCAAAGCTAAGATACCAGGTTGAAGATGCTCCCTAGTTAAACTGTAACCCTGCATCACTCTTCTGCACAGCCTAAATCAATGGAGAGAAGCCTAAGTGCACAGGAGCAGTTGATACAAAAGGGGCAAGTTATTTAACCTAGAACAATCACTTTTTTGAAGGACTCCAAATGGCTTGGATTGCTATCTGGGCTCAACCACTTCACAGCTATATGGCTATATGCTCTCACTACTCTGAGCCTCAGTATTCTCCTGTGAACCATACCCCAAACTGGAGGTATGGTCCTTTTCCAACTTTTCAGGGTGTCACCTGCCCCAGTAGCAGCAGCTGGCAGGAAACATATATCCTAGATCAGGTCTGTCTGCCTGGACTCTCAGTAAGGGCCACAGCAACAGGTACCTAAGGTCATAGCCCCCTGAAAGAAAACCAGTCATGGACTGTTCCCTGCTGGGGACTGATGAGGTCTTCACTCCCATTGCAAGCAGCCAACATTTAGGGTGTAGCTTCCAAGTACAAGTTACCCCCTGATCTTTCTAGAAATATACTAAAAAGCCAATCATATGCTTTATGTCATATGTGGCATTACACATATTTTTGCTTTAGCATAAAAACACTTACATCTGCTTCTTAAGTTCATTATTGAGACAAGCTCTTGGCATGTAGCTCAAACTTACTATGTAGCCCCAGAGTGGTCTCAGACTCAAAGCAATCCTGCCTCAGCCTCCTAAATGCTGTGACTACTGAGCCACCATACCCAGCCAATAATTTAATTTTTACCAAAGGAAAAGAAGCTTCCTTGTGGAGTGGCAGAAAGAAGGGGGCCAAAGTGTCAAGGATGGATTTCTCAGGACACCTAGCAGGGGTACTTAGAACCATTCCTAACACATAGTAAGGCCTCAGTAAAGATTAGCTTCATTGTTAGGAGCACCACTGCTCGCCAGCTATTCAGTCTTGTCACCCTGTGTAAAATATAGATATCAGTATACACCATGGACTGGTGTGAAGCTGGGATGAAATTATTCCTGACGTAAAAAAGTGTTAAGTAAAAGTAAACTTTGCTTGGCGAAATGATCCTTCAGGTTCCTGCTTTGCAGATGAAACTGCCAGACATTCTAGAAGACACAAAGAGAAGTGACTGAGAGACTCTAGCCCTGTGGGCTGAAGACAGATGCCCCAACTTTACAAAGGAACATTAGGTGACTGTCCAGGCTGCCAGCTGTCTCTGTCTACTCTTACAAGACTCCCGAAAGTTGCTTGCATCCTTCTCCCAGTTCTCAGGTAGTATTATATCATTCTGAGGTCTTTGATGTAGTTGAAGACTAGATATAATTTCCTCTGTTATGATAAAAGATAAGTTAGATATGAAACCTTAGACTCACAAATATAAGATAGATAAGATATCTTCCTTAATATTGCCAAATACAAACAGACTAGATATTATACATAGATATTGTAACTGTAATTCTTGCTTGATAATTGTTCTGTTATATGTAATTTTACTATGTGAAAGTTAAAACCTTATTGAAAAAAAGAAAAGGGGAAGTGCTGTGGGATGCTGTGAATATGTTGCTCTGATTGGTTAATAAATAAAATGCTGATTGGCCAGTAGCCAGGCAGGAAGTATAGGTGGGACAAAGAAAGGAGAATTCTGGAAACAAGAGGGCTGAGTCAGGAGATGCTGCCAACTGCCACCACAAGAAGCAACATGTAAAGTACTAGTAAGCCATAAGCCACGTGGCAACTTATAGATTAATAGAAATGGGTTAATTTAAGATATAAGAACTAGATAGCAAGAAGCCTGAGCCATTAGACCAAACAGTTTAAATAATATAAGCATCTGTGTGTTTATTTGGGTCTGAGTGGCTGCAGGACTGGAGGGTGAGAGAGATTTGTCCTGACCGTGGGCTAGGTAGGACCAGGAAAACTTCAGCTACACTCAGCCAGACTGTGAATACCCACACCTCAGCCAGCCAATCCTGAAGATGACACAGTTGCCCTAAATTGTCTCACATGACAGTTCTGATTCCTAAGTAAAGGGGGATTGATGGAACCAGCTGATGCAAGCAGGATGTCCTTTCACTGGACTCAATTCCTTCTGAGTTATGCATACTCCTCCATATGATGAACGCCAAACACCAGTCCTTTCTGTGTGAGCTTTGGCCCACTGTTGAACCCCAAACCTTCCTGTTCAAAAGTGGGGTCAGGGAAAGGGGAGATATAAGTGTGTGCCAGCCACACAGGAACATTGCTGAAAAAAAAAAACAAAAAAAAAAAAAAACCAAAAAACAAAAACAAAAAAAAAAAAAACCTGCATCAAAGTGGCCACACGGTAAGCTAATAGAAGATGGATGCATGTGACTCCACATTTATTGCCCTTTGTGTGGAATCCAGACTTTATAGGGAGGGAGGTACCCACTTATGCCATTCTCCTGTTCCCTTCCCCTCCTTGGACTTTAGTGGGTCCCATTTAAGCGACTGTGGCCCTTAGGATTCTTTTCTCTTTATATTATTTTGAAGTATACACTGACATTTTTCTCTCCCCTACCATTTTCTTTCCTGGGGGGAAATATCGCATAATAAAGGAATACTTATCTAAAAGACTCTGACATGAGTCCCACTGTTACACATAGGGAATACACTGCAAAGAACCTTGGCTTGATGATGTTGGCATTTCACTGATATGACAGATCCTTCCTATTTTTCCTCTAACACACTTCCTCTGGCTTCCTCAGTCTTCCCCCCATTCACAGGGACTCCTTCTTCTGAGTTCTTTTTCCTGCCTCCATGTTCATGGGCATTTCAGACCCTTTGATATGGGCCTGACTCATGACAGGAAGTCAAGATGCTTCCCTTTCATGGGTAGAAGGTTACTGAAAGCTGGTCTTGAATTCACAGCAACCATCTTGCCTCAGCCCCCCCCCACAAGTATTGGGATTACATAAGTGAGTCACCTTACTCAGCTTGTGTGACTTTTAAAATGTCACTTCAAAACATTAATGTGTTTTTTAAACCAGTTATTTCTGGGCATGGTAGCTCAAATCTGTAATCCTATCACTGGGAAGCCTGAAATAGGAGCATTACTACAAATTCCAAGCCAGCCTGGGAACTTTGTCTCAAAAAAAGCAAAACAGCAGTGAGGCTGCAGAGATGGCTAAGCAGTTAAGAGTGCTTGCTGTTCTTCCAGAGGACTTACATTCAGGCATCTCACAACTGCCTGTAACTCTAGCTCCAGGGGACCAGCTCTAGAGGACTTCGTTGGGACTCCAAGGGCACATGAATGCAAGGATGCATGCATATGCACACACATACACACACACACAGTGCATACACTTGGACACATGCACAAAGACACATAAAATAAATCTTGAAAACAACAACAATAAAACAAAAAAAAATCTACCAGTTATTTCCTAGACTCATGCTTTTGAGCAAACATCAAAAGTGGTGAAACATGCTCCAGCAGGGTGGCACACGACTTTAATTCCAGCACTCAGGAGGCAGAGGCAAGTGGATCATCTCTGTGAATTTAAAACTAACTTGATCTACATAGTGAGTTTCCGGATAGCTAAAGGGGACATAGTGAGAAGAAAAAAGAAAAAAAAACTAACAAAACACAATCGTGTAAGGACAGCTAAAAGGCTGTTCTGCCTGCTGTCATGAGGGAAAGACCTGTAAAGTCTGACTCTGGGTTGCTGTTTGTTTGTTTGGTGTATGTGTTTATTGAAATCCAGGAACTATACTCAAGAGATTATTGTCTCCTTAGAAGTCACCCACTTTTGACAGATCCACTTGTCCAAGGAGGCTGCCTTGGCCCAGAATCCCACAGCTTTTGCCATCTCAGTAATTTGGAGTCAGGAAACTTGAGCTGAGCTTTGCATGCCACTTCCTAGCCTCGAATACTGAGAATGCTGGGAGACAGACACATGTTACCTACTATCTTGAGTTTAGAAACATAGGCATTTGCAAAATACCATTTTTGTGTTTTGTTTGCAGTTTGTTCTGGAAATTGTCCCATTCCCTTGTCCCCAGCATTTACTTACTTCTCAGAAAGGAATAGGAGCTGGCTTCTGCCTTTGAGAGCTCATGAGCTGTGGAGGAAAAAGAGGGAGCTTAATTTGGGGTGGCTCCAAATTCTGTCTTCAAGTGTAGAATAGAGATTTTTATGTACACCATCATTTTCTTGTTTTGCAGACTATACTTCCTGTCACCTTTATAGACTGACAGTCTGATGGGGCTGGGCTGCAGCAGAAAGCTTCCTAGCATACACAAAACCCTGCCCAGCACCACATCTACCAGACATAGGAGCGCACACCAGTAATTCCAGCACTAGAAGTGGAGACAGTGACTGAAAGTTTGAGGCCATCCTTGGCTACTTTGAGGCCATCCTTGGCTACATAGCAAAGTGCGTTGGATGCCAGTCTGTGCCACAAGAGACCCTGTTCTCAAAAATAATAAAGAAAAGGAAACAAAATACAGGCTAGTATGTTATTGGAGCTTTCTGGCTTATGACAACTTGCTGGCTCCATGATTGTGTTAATGTTTCCTTTCTGTGTCTCTGGGGGATAACCTCTCCTTCCAGCAAAGAGAGGGAAGGAACCCACAACCAGTTATTTTATGGGGAGGGGGACAGTTTCTGGCTTAAGGCATTACCCAGAAGCAAAAACTGCCTTTTGGCTCTGGATCTCACAAGTTCTCCCAAAAGAGTGGTCTGGTATGGCTTGAGTTGACTATTACTTGGAGGCATCAGAGTCACTGCTTAAGCTAGACCTAAAGTTTCCGAGGGTGGTAAAGCTAGCTGCATGCTAAGAACAGCTTTCTTTTTTGTTTTTATTAGTTTAGTTTATTATGAAAGTAGTGTACTGTCATTAAAAAATCAAAGAACATGGAAGGGAATAAAGAAAATTTAAAGTACCCTCTTACTCTGCCCACACAAACCCACTTCCTAGAGGTAGCCAATATGATAATTTTTATATTATACCTTCTTTTCTTTTTTCTTTTTCTTTTCCTTTTTTTTTTTTTTTGAGCTGTGGATTGAACCCAGGGCCTTGTGCTTCCTAGGTAAGCGCTCTACCACTGAGCTAAATCCCCAACCCATGTTACACCTTCTAGGTTCTTTGTACATGGAAGTATGAGATAAAGTAAAGTGATTTTTGAAAATTGCTTTAAAAAAACTAATTTAGCATCATTTTTGAGTTATGCACACACCCCACCCAACCCCCCCCCACACACACACAAGCGCATGCACCTGCACCTGCACATACACTATATTAGGATCATTTTCATCCCATGACCCTCTTTTATCCCCTCCCACTCCTGCTGACCCTTTCTTTCTAGCTAGTTCCTCTAACCTTTATGTCTTCTTCTTGAAATCACTGAGTCTAATTAGGTTCATTTGCATGAGCTTGGCTAAGCATTATTTACTATAACATAGGCAACCTACCAGTGACTACACCATGAAAATAACACCCCTCCCCCAGCAACCATTAGCTGACAATAGATACCCTGGGAGTGGTGGGGACCTCATGAGCCCCTCCCTGA
Organism: Onychomys torridus; assembly: GCF_903995425.1. NCBI lineage: Eukaryota > Metazoa > Chordata > Mammalia > Rodentia > Cricetidae > Onychomys > Onychomys torridus. The sequence goes on from NC_050466.1 coordinate 50,612,582, forward strand.
TCTGTGATGGAATATTGAAGGTCCCAATCTTGTGAAGGTCTTTAACAGGCAGCCATAGTTTCTGTGTCTTCTTCTTCCTCTTCCTGTCCCTCTTCTTTCTTTTGTGTGTATATGGTATGTGTATGGGGGGGGGGCTATGAGTGGGGTATACTGTATGTGTATGGTATTCATATGGAGGTATGTTGGGGTGCAGGAAAGGAGGACAGTAAGAATATGAGGCCCTGAGAATAGAGAGGAGTACTGTGAAATGCTATGACCCTGGCCAAGGCAGGACCAAGGACCTAGACATGGTCCTTGGCATTAGCCCAGGCCAGGATGTCACCATGGTCCCAGGTGGCTGTACAAGCCACTCAGATTGACATGGCCCCTATGGCAGCATGACCCTCAGATACTAACATGGGCCCAGATGGTGGCCCAGACCACAGGTCTCTGCATGGCCTCCAGCAGCCAAGGAGCCATAGACATCAACACATGCCTGGGCCAAGACCTGGCCCTTAGCCATAGCCCAGGACTGGCATCACCCTGGACTCTGATGGCCAATAGGCCATTCACATCAGCTTGTTTCTCACCACCCTCACTTCTCCAGATCTGCCTCTCTCCCCAGCCTACAAACCATTCTGCCTGTCCTTTTCTTCTGCCTTTTCACCATACACTCTCTCACCACAATGGTTGTCTGTCTGCCTGGCCTCAGGGATCTTGGATGGGTCACAGGTAGCATTTGGTTGAGTCCTGCCCACCCTAGCCAGAGGGGAATGGCACAGAGCTGTTGCCTTTCCTCTCATGTGCCTAGGCCTAGAATCCTCAGGTGGCGCTTGGTACGATGGTGCCTCTGGCTTCCAGAGGGCTCCTGGTTGATTGTGCCCCTTCATCCCAGACCAAGAGTCATGGTGGGGGAGCCATCTATGTCCTCTGCCCATTCAGAACCAGAAGGGTCCATCATGCCCTTCTTTTTATAAAGGTTCTAGGGATTCAAACCCAGGTCCTCCTGCTTGTACAGCAGGTGCTACACATTCAGAAGAAAACTTTCCACAGCACCCCTCTCCATTCTCAGGCTCTTATATTCTCTCTGCCCCTTCTTCCACAATGTTCCCTGGGCCTTGGAATGGGTGATGTAGATGTCCCGTTAGGGGCTGAGCACTCAACAGTCACTTGTTCTCAGCACTTTGACCAGTTATGAGTCTGCATTAACCACCGCCTACTACAAAAAGATGCTTCTCTGCCCAAGGTGGAGAACAGCATTAGTCTGTGGTTATAATCATAAATACTTAGAAGGTAATTTGGCTACATGTCCAAGTAGCAAAGCATCAATAGTACATGGCCCCCTAGAGCATGTTACTTCGCCAGTTACAGTCTTTTGATGAGTTTTGCATGTATTCCCTACTATAGACCAGGCCTCATCAGAAAATGATTATCCTTCAATAAGTCATGCCACTATTATACCAGTGGTTATATATTGCCTGGCAGATCAGCATGCAGGGTCCACAGCTGGATAAGACCACGGATGAGTATTCTTCCCCAGCAGACTGAACAGAACCTCCAGGCACTATGAAAGCTAGCCAGGAGAAAAGAAGCTTCCAAATCAGTTTCAACTTGTCCTGCAACAAAAGTGAGTAATATCTTAAACAATAGGTTCTCACTGTCTAGCCTAATGGGCAACCAAGAGCAATGGCTGTATTCTGTATGATTTGGGGAACCTGTGGGGCATCTTTGGCTAATAACTCATAGGGAGGTAGGGGTGTTTTTGTTGTTTTTGTTTTGTTTTGTTTTTTGGAGACAAGGGTTCATGTAGCTCCTGATCATCCTGTCTTTACTGGGATTACAGGCATGGTTTTTAAAAAAACAAAAGGGCTGGAGAAATGGCTCAGTGGTTAAGTGCACTGGCTGTTCTTCCAGAGGTTCCAGATTTAATTCCCAGAACTCACATGACAGTACACATAACTCCAGTTTCAGGGGATCTGATGCCCTCTTCTCACCTCCATGGGTACTTCACATACATGGTGCACTGACAAATATACAGGCAAAAATCCCATATATATGAAATAATAAATCTTTTAAAAAGTGAAACATTATAGGAAATCAAAATAGAACATACAAAAAAATAACAAACAAAAACAAAAACAGAAGGTGACTGGAATTCCAGCTTACAAACCATAGCAAGCAGTAACATTCGCCAAGGTGTTTCTCAATGCCGTTGTACTGTGTTATAGGAATAAAATCACACTATGTTGCCATGTATCCTTCCTTCCTTTTTCTTTCTCTCTCTCTCTCTCTCTCTCTCTCTCTCTCTCTCTCTCTCTCTCTCTCTCTTTCCTTTCTTTCAGACAGAGTCTCACTATGTATCCTAATGCTTTGTACACCAGTCTGTCTTTGAACTCCTATAACTCCACTTGCCTCTGCTTCCTGAGGATTAAAGGCATGCATAATCATGCCTGGCTCCAATGTGCCTTATTTTCATGCAAGCCATATTTTCCCTCTTTCATTTAACAATATGATGTATAATTTTCTGTGTCTATAACTTGAGATCTAAAATCATCATCTTAGTCAGCCAGAGTATACTGTTATAAATTTGAGTTATTGTTTGGTTTTGAATGTGAAATGTTGCCCATGAGCTCATGTGTTAGAACACTTCTTCCTCAGCTAAGGATACTATTTGTGGAGGTTGTGGGATCTTTGTAATATGGGACCTAGCTGACAGAAGTAAGTCATTTGGTGCAGGTCTTGCATTGGGTTCCAGCCTTATGCCTCTCTATTTTCCTGGTCCACACCACTGACACAAGTTACCAGTACCATGGGCTGAGCTGGTGTTTTGCCTTACTGCCATGATGGACTTTGAAACCATAAGTCAAATAAACCTTTAAGTTGTTGCTGTCAGGCATGTTGTACCTATTGATTAAAATTTGGTTGGTTTTGTTTCTGCTATTTGTTTGTTTGTTTGTTTGTTTGTTTTGAAACAAGGTCTCATGTGACCAAACTCATGATGGCCTGAACTCCTGCTCCTCTTTCCTTCACCTCCTGAATGCTGGGATTACAGGCTTTTACTACAGTTCCCAGCATAAACAAGACATTAAAAATACCAGTGAATAGTATTGTAGTGAGCATACTTGTACCCCATTTTCCTCACCATGATACAGGTGCAAACTAAGATAAATATTTTGAGAACTCTTGTAATAATATTAAACACAGCAAGTTAGTATTTTGTATCTACTTCACTGACAAACATAACACATCTGGCAGTATCAAGTGTTGGCAAGGATTTAGAACACTGGAGATGCTGAGGCAGAAAAATTAGTATTCTATTGTCATGTCAAATAGATTTGGTACTACATCATATTTAACAAGCATCTCTGAGCATTCTGGGGTGTGTGTGTGTGTGTGTGTGTGTGTGTGTGTGTGTGTGTGAGAGAGAGAGAGAGAGAGAGAGAGAGAGAGAGAGAGAGAGAGATGTCTTTTTAGTTGACACCTAATAAATACACAGATGGAGATTCTGAAAAAGCCATGTGATCCAAAAACCTGGAATTCAGAGGATGGGCTTGAATAAGAAATTAGAATTCAGAATTTAGAAGCCAATGTTCTCTAGGTAGTATTTAAAGCTACAAGATGGATTGAAGTGTAGAGACCCACAGAGGTTTCCTAGTGAGAACTTACTCAGGGTCTGAGACTCTGAGCTTGCTTTACTCAGCAGGGCTGCATTAGAGGATGATTCGACCATGGGCGTGGTTACCAGGTGTTTGGAAGGATCTACACTTGGCTGTGCAATGTGCTTTGACCTAGCAAGGGGGAGATCTTTTGCCCTGCCCATTGGCATTGTTATAAAAAGCCTTTTTTAAGAGACAGAAGGGACCATTGGTTTTGATCCAGGTCCTCCTGAATCGATCCTGTGTTTCTGTCTTTCTCCTCTTTGCTATCTTCCTGTCTAAAAGTTTCTTATGCCTCTCTCCTGTTCATAGGAACCCTTTTAAAAAGTGTGAGCTGGCCTCCCACATTGAAGTCACCATAGAAATTAGTATAGTAGAGAAGAGTTCCAAGGACGGAGTCCTTGATCCCTCTAAAATGAAGAGGGTGGCTTGAGGAGAGAGGAAGAACAAAAGTGGGTCTACAGTAAATGGGAATGGCTGGTCTCAAATGACACTGGTGTCCAGTAAAATATGAACTTTAAAAATAGCTGTTGGATTTAGCAACACAGCAGACTTCAGATCCTGACAAGAGCCAATAGTGATACAAATGAGGAAAAGATAGAAAAAAAGAAGAGCTAGAAGCAGGAAATGTAGATGATTCTCTGAATGGAAAATGGGGTCCAGAAGAAGCTAGCTTCCTATGGTGAGGAAACTTACAGAATGCTGATCAGAATGAAGAATGACCTGGTTAAGAGGGACTAATGGCTAACCTAGGAGGAAGGAAGAATTGCGTGTACATGGCAGGAGATGGGAGCTATAGCATATAAATTTGTCTTTCGCCGGGTGGTGGCGCATTCCTTTAATCCCAGCACTCGGGAGGCAGAGGCAGGTGGATCTCTGTGAGTTCAAGGCCAGCCTGGGCTACCAAGTGAGTTCCAGGAAAAAGGCACAAAGCTACACAGAGAAACCCTGTCTCGAAAAAAAATATTTGTCTTTCATCTGAGGACATGTCATGCCCAAGCACCAGGACAGAGGCTGGAGTGCCTAGCTAATGCTGATGGCATGGATAGATATTTATATGCATCATGTTTTATATAATACACAAATGTGCATAAATTATATCACATAATAAAAGAAATCTGTATGTGTTAGTACTCTTGGGTCACCATTTTGTTTCCAGGATCACTTTAAAGGAAGAAGAAGACAGCACTGATCTATATTCCCATTCCTAGGACCTACTGGAACATGAGTGAACCCACTTTTCCTCACCCCAAATAACCCATATTTTACAGGTTCCTTTTCAGTTCTTCATACTTGAGGCAGAGGTAGAAACAGCCTGTTTCTTTTGTATTCTATTATGTATTAATTGGGGATTGATGAGTTCTCTGTTTTTATCTGTTCCATTCCTTTACTGGGGTATTTTCCTGTTGGGTTAATTTTAAGAAGACAAGGGCTCAAGCTGTCATATGTACAGCAAACAACTCTTGCCCATTTGTTATTTCTGTAGTTACAGTTACAGTAGGTTTTGTTGTACAGAAGTTTTTCATTTCTCTATCTTTTCTTTTAGGGTTTCTGGTTTTCATGACATAGAAAGGCTCTCCTCACCCCAAAATTCCTTCTAGTGCTTTTATGGTTTCATTTTCACATTAAATTTCTCAGCCATCTGGAGTTTATTTTATGTGGAGTGTGAAGTAGGAAACCCAACTTGTTCCAATGTGATTTCTTGGATGGTATGCTTTTAATGCACTGATTTGAAGTGATACCTTGGTCACACACTGCGTTTTAAATGATTAGGGTTTTTTTTTTTTTGGTTTTTTTAAGCTGAGGATTGAACCCAGGGCCTTGCGCTTGCACTCTACCAGTGAGCTAAACCCCCAACCCTTAAATGATTGTTTTATCTCTTTCCTCCTTCAAGTATTTGTTGGATGTTTCCTGTGCACTTACTCAGGCATGGTATCAAGGGCTCACTCAGGAAAAGGGCAGGTGTGAAGGATATATATGCCCTCCACTCAAGGAGGAATGAAAGAGACAGTCAGGAGACAGTGACCATGCCAGGTAGTAAGTATTGTGACAAAGCCAATAGAAGAGACCTTGCCCTGGATCTCAATGGTTGAAAACAACTTCCTGCCAGGCAGTGGTGGCACACGCCTTTAATCCCAGCACCAGGGAGGCGGAGGCAGGTGGATCTTTGTGAGTTCAAGGCCAGCCTGGTCTACAGAGTGAGTTCCGGGGCAGCCAGGGTTGGTAGGCAGAGAAACCCTGCCTCAAAAAAACGAGAAGAAAAAGAACAACTTCCTGCTAGAGGCAGTGACCTTGCCTTGAAAACTGATAGTGATGGTAAGGCAGGTGAGGGAAACCTCAGTCAACACTAAAGCTTAGAGATAGGGTAAGTCTTGGATGGGAACAAGCAGAAATCCAGTATGAACTCAATGTGGAGTTGAAGAGGCTGAGGCTGTAGCTGGCATCAGACTTTGGTTAGGAGCTACAGAGTCTCAGTGCTCTGTTGCCAGCTTGAATAGAAAGCCCAGGGATAAACCACTCTGGCTGCTTTGCAATGAATGGACACAGTGGGTTGACAGCAGCAGCCAAAAGAGCAGAAAAGAGGTGAATGAGGACACTAGTATAGGGATGGAGATGGCAAAGGTTGGGGGTAGGGAGTGCTCAGAAAGGTAGACCTGCAGTCAAGACTTGCAGATTGGTTGGATGTGGAGGAGCCATTCTGATAATGAAGTCAGGGAGTGAAGATATGTTTGGAGAAGTTTAATCTGAGAATGAAACATTCCACCTCCCAAGGAATCTCTTTTGGACAGAATGACTCAAAAGAGCTTCAGGAACTCCCTAAAACTGAACACATTCACTAGGCCTCTCCCTCCCAAGAGTAAGGAATAAAGACTGCCAGGAGTCATTCCCAGACAAGCCAAGCTGCGAAAAAGACTTGAGACCAGCTCAGCTGCCTAAAGAAGCAGAAAACAGCTGAGTTGCCTGGAAGAGGGTTAGACCAACTTGAGCCACTTGAAAAGGACACTCTCCAACCTGTTGAGCTGCCTGCAGGTTGTGCAGTGTGCTCCAGGTTCCCAGCTTTCGAGAACTGTCACATATGCTGGGATGTCTTTGAGTTATTTCTGTTCCTGTAAGTAACCCCTCACCCATGTTCCTGTAAGTAACCCCTCACCCATGTTCCTGTAAGTAACCCCAACAAAACCAGTTGGTTTGCCAAATAAAACTTGGGTATATACATATTTTGATCTGTTGTAGACTCCCTATCTGGGATAAATAAATTGTGTGTGTGTGTGTGTGTGTGTGTGTGTGTGTGTGTGTGTGTGTGCGTGTGCGTGTGTGTGTACGTGTGCACACTCACTTGTGTGTTATAACAGTCCGACATAAAACAAAGGCTTAGAATGGAAAGACAAGAAGTTATTTGAGCATGTTTAAATTTAGTTGATTCTTAAACATCCATGTGGTGAATTCAAGTAACAATATTTGCAACAGCAAACATTCACTGAGTATGTGCTGTGTTTTACAACTTTTACAGTATCCCACAAAGGTAGGTAATGGTACTCTTGCTTCAAATGCATAGATAGGAAATTGAAACCCAGATAGGGCAAATAACTTGGATAATTTGCATATCCAGGATTTGTACCAAGATAATCTGGTTCCAGAGACTGAGCATCTAACTTTCATATCTCCTGATAAGTGAGGTATCAGAGAACCCAAGAAAAGCAAGTTTTTCTAAAAAGAAGGAGCAGTCAGTTTTACCTGTAAAGTAAGGGCAGGGATGTGAGCTGTGGGTTTGGCAATATGAATTGGTGCCAAGAGTGATTTTAAGCAAGTGGTAGGTTGAAATCCTGATGGGAATGAGATTGTGAAAGAATGGGAGAAGTAGAGACTCTAAGTCCAGAAAACTACTCTAGGTTTTGCCCAGTAGAGGAACAAAAATGGAACAGCAACTAGAAGTGGGAGTGGGGTTCACTGAGATTAAAATTGATGATGATGGTGGTGATGGTGATGATGATGATGGGAAATGCTCCAGATAAGGTGGACACTTCTTTTGAAGTGCTAGGGATTGAGGTCATGGCCTTGCACATGCTAAGTGGGCATTCTACCACTGAACTAATGAGACAGACATTGTTATGATACAAAAGAAAAGGAGATAGTTATAGGGCTAAGGAGGCGGCTCTCTTGTAAACTGTCTGCCATATAAGCATGAAGACCTGAGTTCAATCCCTATGGCCTCTGTTTTTAAAAAAGCCAGGTGCCTTGATATACACCTCTAAACCTGGCACTAGGGTGATGGAGACAGGAAGGTCTTACTGGCCAGCTAGTCTAGCTGAACTAGCATGCTCTAGGTTCAGTTATAAATCTTATTTCAAAAAATAAAATGGCCCAGTATAGTGACTCATATCTTAAATTCCAGCACTCTGGAAGCAGAGGAACATGGATTCTGTGGTCTATATAGCAAGTTCCAGGCCAGACATCAGACATGGCTAAGTAGTGAGACCCTGTCTCGATAGATAGATAGATAGATAGATAGATAGATAGATAGATAGATAGATAGCGAGCGAGAGTGAGCAGTTGAGGAAGTCTGTGAAGGATTTAGGAAGGTGCACCATTCTTCACAGTTGTATAAACTTTGCCAGCCCTGTTCATTGACTTGGGACAAATGTTTCAAAGATGCAGATGTTTCCCTTTGCACAGATATAGTGCTGTTACAAGGTGGAGGTGACAGAGAAAGACTAGGATGTTACAAGACAGTGTGGCTGAAGGGATGGGCTGTGGACTTGGACCAGGAGACAAAGGAAAGGGCTAAAGCAAGTAGAGAAATGAGGCTGGGAGCTCTCCAAAGCTTGATGGATAGTTGTCCCAGAAGCAACTGAACAAACCCTTGGAAGAGAGGAGGTTGTGGTAAAAATTGAGGCCTGTATTAGAGATTCTAGAAGTTCAGACACCATGCCAAGTACCTGAAGTGGACTTGACGGAGTCTTTGGAGACACAAAGGTACATAAAATTGGGAGGTGAAGGTTGTGATGGCTAGTCCCCAGATATGAGTGACTGACGTCACACACTTACTAGCCTACTGCACTGCTGTTGCCCGCTGGTCATCTTCTCACACCTGCTGCAAAGGGCATGAGAGCGGAGTTTTCACTCCGGAACAAACGAGCCCGTTCCAAGAAAGATGAATGTGAGAGCTACTCCTGGAAAGGGGTCCAGGGCCCTGCTAGGTGGAAGGAGCAAGCCTCAGTTAGGAATGAAGTAGACAGAGACCCGTCAAAGGGGAAGTGGGCACCCAGAGCAGCACTATGGATGGAACTTTCTGTAATGATGGATGCAGTTTCTGTTGGTGCTCTCCAGCACAGTAACCATCAATCCCATGGAGAGGCTGAGCATTTGAAATGTGACCAGGATGACAGAGGAACAGAATTTCCAACTGTATTTCACTGTGACTCATTTAAACTTCAATAGTAAGGCCTCTGAGCAGAACAGATGTAGCTGTTTAGAAAAGAGCATTCATGTAGACCCTGTAGCTCTTTGCTAGGCCACCCAGGCCAAGATCCTTATCTGGTCAGGGATCCCATGGACACTCCCCTCCCTCAGTGGCCAGTGATGCCTATCTAAGACAGTACAGCTCTACAGATATATACTGGTTTCAGGTCACATAGTCACAGACCCATAAGCCTAGAATGGGACAAGAGGAAGAAAAGAGAGGAAGGCACAATGCCAGCCTAGAGCCATATGGTCAATTCATGGTCCACAGATATAGATTATTACTAAAGCTACATGCCATGAACAAGGACCAAGGGCATCCCCCAGCCAGGTCAATCTGATCCTTTATGATGAAAGTCAGGCTTTTGCCCTGACTGAGCCTGACTTTCCATGATTGGGCCAGGAATCTGGCCAGCAACAACTTGGGCAAGAAGAATAAAGATGCTCATCTCAGTTGAAAGATGGGACAGGGGAGTAATGATCCTCCTCAGATGGACAAGAAGCAATTCCCTACACTTCTCCCTTCTAGTCTCCCAACAGCTGCCTCCCTCGGTGAAGTCAAGGCAGCTAGGCATCCAGGAAGGTTTCTTAGAAAGATTAGTAAGCCTACACCCTGCAAGAGGTAAGCCACAAGTAACCTGATGCCTCCTAGGTGAAGAAGGTGCAATGAGGTTTCAGGGATGTGCTGCACTTCTCCTTCCTGGGTGGTGCTCTACAGGTATAAGGGCAGAGCTCAACCCAACAAGGCAAATCCACAGCTCTGGCACTTAAAAGCTCCTCGAGTAGCTGTAGCCACAGCTCTGTCAGCCAGTGACTTACCAGGTGAGGCTTAACAGGACCAAAGTCTGAGATGCCTCTTTCTCTGCTTCCTGCAACAGGTGGGGCTACTCAGAAGTTCAAGTGCAGGCTGCCAGGCCTCCTAGTGCAGGGCCCATTAGAGCCATGACCCAGTATTGACTATGCCTTCCTGTTTCTGAGCAGGTGGCATACCTTTCCTCTTCCAGGCACTGGTTCACAATGCCCAATGGGCATCAGTCCTATGAGAGGGTCCTAAGAGCCTGGAATACTTTTGGGGCAGCAATGGGGCCTCCTCTGGGCCGGCTTGGGGTGGACTCTAGGAATAAGCTCCCAACTAAAGCCAGACAGCCTCTGGACAAAGGTGACAAGCCCAGGCCCTCAGCATGGCCCCATGCTGGCCAGCAGTGACTGAGCTAACTCAGGAGATGAGGGGGTGCTGGGCAGGGAGCCCACTGTCTCCTCCTCATGACTTCCCTTCCTCCATCTCAGGAACCTCTTTGCTGGCCAACTGTACTAAAACTCCGGAAAACCATGGCGGGGAGGTTTTCCAATTAGAACATTATTTTTCCGATCTGTGGATGATTCTTAAAGCAGCAAAAAGCCATTCTTCAGGGCATGTGGGGACTATCTGCCAGCAAGACTTTGGCTCAGCTTGTGTACTCGTGCTCTGGAGGCCTGGCCTGGGGCAGCTTCAGAGCCAGAGAGAAAAGGCAGAGTCTGTTCTGGAGCATCAGGTCATGCAGACAGAGACTGCTAGTAGAGTGTGTCCTGCTTATTCAAAACAGTGTGTTTGCAAAATAGCAAAGCTCCAAATACAGGTCTGGAAGGCATTTGAAAGTGGCCCATCTCAGGAGGTGCATGATCTCCCAGTTCCCTTACTGGAAGATAAGTTCAAGACTCCCAGCAGGGTTGCAGCCTGTGGAGCAAACAATCCCTGGGCATGGAAGCTAGTCTTCAGAAAGGGACCACCTTTGTCTTGCCACCACCCTGAGCTACCTTTTCCTGGGCAAGATGGCGGTAGCAGTATAGTGGGAGCTCTTGACAAGAGTGTTTGTGCTTGCTGAAGAAGAGGCACAACCTCATAGTGGATAGTGCAAACTGCTGGAGTTGTAGGGGGTCCCTGTGGTAATTTATTGTGTACCTTAATAAACTTTGCCTGAAGATCAAAGGACAGAACAAGCCACTGGGTTAAACATAGAAGCCAGGCAGTGGTGGCACACACCTTTAATCCTACTACTTGGGAGACAGAGTTCCATCTGGATCTCTGTGAGTTCAAAGCCACCCTGGACTACATGAGATTGATTCAGTCTAGGAGAGAGAAACAGAGCCAGGCAGTGGTGGCACACACCTTTCATCCCAGTACTTGGGAAGCACACACGCCTTTAATGGCTGGGAGGAGAAAGGTGTATAAGGCCTGGGGAGACAGGAACTAAAGGCTTTTTCAGGCTGAGGAGTCCTAGAGGTAAGACAGCAGCTTGTGGCTTGTTCCTTTGTCTCTTTCACATTGGTCTTTCAGCATTTACTCCAATATATGGGTCCAGGGTTGTTGTTTTTTTTTTTATTAAAAGATAATTTAGAAATTCAAGTTACAGGTCCCTGAAGGCAATACTTTGTAGGTAAGGAACTCACCCCAAATTCTAAGAGTTTGGGTCACCTCCTAGCAGCTGAACTGATTACAAACACAGAGGCCTAGTATCACAAGCTCAGGGCTCCATGAGGTCTCTTCGTGAGTGTAGCTCTGCCTGGCTTGGGGACCCCTAGCCCCATGGGACCCACCCTGCTGAGAGTCAGCAGAGTCACCCAGCAAGTATAAACTGGTTGAAGAGCTTAGCAGGATGAGGCAGCAGGGCGGGACCTGGGAAGGAGGGAGGGGAAGAGGGGATTAGGGTACAAGCAGGAATGTGGCACTCCCTATACACAAGCTTGAGCACCCCAGCTTCTACCAGTTGAACACATAGTCCATCCAGAGCCTCTGGAGCTGAACTCTGCACCAGACTAGCTGTGTGATCTTAAGGTCCCTTTCCCTGCTTACATTTCTCCATGTGTACAGCTGCAGAGTTCAGGCCATTTGTCTCCAATGTACTCTGGTATAGGGATCCTGCCTGGGACACCTCTGGATCCTGATAGCTTTCAGGGTACCACCTGTTTTTCCCTTCCAAGCCTGGGAAAGCTTCAGCTAAATAGGCCTGCCTGGGTTCTGCTTCCAACCCTGTAAATGAGAAGGGAGTACCTTGGGAGCTTAGTAATCCTGATGGCCCATTCTCTCAGACATCCACCTGTCCTCTGTCCCATCTGTTGACTTCAATTTGGCCTTCTGGAGAAGCTATTTTGGGTACTACTCCTGAGCTGTGACCTCCCCGCCCCCCAAACAGGAACACTACCTACCACCCCTTTCCTTTCCTGGTAGTCCAGCCTGCTCTTTGAGCTGTCTACACTTAGAACCACCACCTGTGCTTTCAATGCCTTCTTGATGGCATTCCTGGGGGCTACTGCCCAGTCCCGTTGGGCACTGCTAAACAAACTCAAGGAATACCAGTGCTAGAAAGAAAAGATGGAGGGGGAAATTGCAACTCTGAAAGGGGGAGACTTTTTGGCTAGTTTTGGAGCTGAGCCAGGGGCTAAGGCACAGTAGTGGAAAGGAGGGCCACAAAAAACTTGGGCTAGAAGTTGGGGGAAGTCTAAGGAAAGGTTCGTGAAGACAACAACTTGACAGCTGAGAATGGGTAAAAGAGTGCCTGATGTCCCCAGAGAAGAAATGTCATCCCTAATAGAGGGGCTTGATCATATGACAGTACTTGGTTTATCTGAGTGCATGTTACTTGTACATATCTGTATCCTAGCACTTGAGAGGCTGAGGCCAAGATTACTGTGAGTCTGAGGCCAGCATGGGCTACATAGCATCCCTTCTCCCCAAATGGTGCCTGGCTGAGGTGACTGGAGGTAGCCCTGGAAGAAGGTGGGAGTGGAAAGCATCATTGGAAGATTCTGTTGGGGCAGTGAACAAATGGGCAGGGCAGGGCACCTACCATTCAAGTCAAACTCGTTTGCAAGCAAGAACCGCTGCAGGGCCTGGCAGCCTGGCTGGGAAGGAGGTGTCAAATGCTGGTCTCTTTTGTTAGAGCTGTCATGAGGGATCTATCCTGGGCAGGGGCTGAGTCACTTTGGACAGGAAAAGAGCTTGAGGTCTGGTGCAAGCCTCAGTGGCTAGCTATGCTATTGGACACTACTCTTGCTCATGTTCTTCAGATGCTCCATCCTGATTCAAGGTTCTGGGGCAGAGCTTTCTGTTTCCTGGAGGGCCTTGGGAGACAAGTGTTACCACCTTACTCATCCCTAGCCATGGTGTATCACTTTGTTTTACATTCTGCCTCCTTTTAGGCTAGGTTCAAAAAAGGTGTGTCATCCACCCTAGGTCATATAGTTAATATGTTTGGAAGCTAGGATGCCAAGCCAAATATAAGACCATAAGTAGCCTCTATGGGAGAAGGGTAAGAAGCATTAGATGCTGGCCACTATCCTGGAGCCAACTAAATTGAAAGGAGAAAAACACCTTTTGGTAGGAGACAAAGATTAATCACTCCCCCAGAACACACAGAGCACTTCCTTTCTGTCTGATAAACCCCACAAAAAGAAGAACCCTTCTTTTAGAATTGCAATCTCCAATCTCTTCCTTCTACAAATGTCCCAGACCCCCTGGACTAGTCTCTGTGACCCAGAGATCATCAGACAGAGCACCAACCTCACCATTGAGAATAAAGGGAAGTGATTGCACAGAAGGAAGTGGTCAATTTGACTAAGTGGCAGGCCAGAAAGAATTTAGGAATGATTGGATGAAGTCTGAGGAATGACTGAATTCACTAGCAGAGGGATATAGGAAGGGCACTTCAAGAGTGTGAGTGAGTACAGGAACAAATGTCTGAGGTGTGAGGACATGGGGAAGTCAGGGTGAGTAAGAGTGGCTGGTCTTGCAGAAAGAGGTTGACCACGGTGAACCATTAGGCCTTCTAAAGACATCTGCTTTGATTTGAAGGGCAACAGGAAACTGTAGGAAAGAGCTCTAAGCAGGTAGCATCTGGTCATATTCACCCAATGAAGCTGCTTAACCAGACTTATGAGTGATAGCTGGGTGGGAAGGAGTTTAAGTTGCAGGCGGGGACACCAGTGGGCAGATTTGAAGGCCACTTCAATGGCTATAAAATTGACAAGACTTAAGAAGTAGGACCTATTGGCCTTTTTTCTTTTTCTTGTTTTCTTTTTAGAACCTGTTAACTTGATAGGCTGTTGCTTGAGCTGGCTTTAACTATGTCCTCTATTGGAAGTCCTTCCCTGACCTCACAGACAGGGTTAGGAGCCTTTGTTGGATCTTCTCTTAAGTTTGATACCCCCTACATCATCCCATCTGGTCAGTGCCTTGCACACTTTAAGTATCCAACAAATGTGAATGAATGTCACTTATCAAACTGAATGTGTGTCTTCTGGCCTGGCCTGAGAGGTGGTCCTGATTTCTGTGTCTCACCTGCTCCATCCACGAATGGCCTTCCAGGGTGCAAGTTTTCCCAGGCGCCAGACAGAAATTTCTTGCTCGCTTTTTTTTCTCCTCTGCCTGACTTCCTGCATGATCTCAGCCACCAGTCGCCCCCCCCCCCCACCCCCACCCAACTCCAGTCCTTTCCCCGCCCCTGTCTGGGATCTCCATCTGTAAAATGGATCTAGGCACAGTAGTTCTCTACAGAAATGATCTGCCTGCATCTGTGAAAGTCGTTGGCCCAGAGCCTGGACCAGATCTCGCCAGGAGCAGGCAGGGACGCCACTAGGCAGTGCAGGCGCGCTGGGGGTGGGGGGTGGGGGCGGCTTCACGTGGTGGAGGCCTCCCAGCCCCGTGGCCGGGTGCCCAGAGGAATTATCGTGGAAGTTTTCCATGGCGGCAAAACTTTCTGGAGCTCGCTCCAAGCCAGGCCAGTGGAGACATAGCCTTGATTTCTCCAGCAGCTCCGCAGGGCGGAGCAAGGAAGAGGTGGGAGGACCGAGGACACTGGCGGGAGAATGTGCGGAATTTGCCAGGCTCATCTACCTACCCCAGGAGAGGGCAGAGGAAGGGGGCCGGCCAAGGGGAGGGGCGAGGGGCGAGGCTCCCTGCAACCGGAGAAAACCTGTTTCTTCTCGGGCGGGCGGAGCCCAGGCCGTGCCACCTCGTTTCCAGGCGCACTCTTCGCTGTGCCCCTTGCCCGCCGACGCGGCTCGGTAGGGTCCGGCACTGCCCACCCAAGAGAGCCCGCGCACCACGTCAGCCCACTCGCAGCCCGTCCCACAAGCCAGGCACCTGTACCAGGTAGGGTTGTTGAGTTGCTGTCCTAAGGACGCGGCCGACAGGGAGGCAGCAAAGTGTACCCGGTTTGTGTCCTCCTGGACACAAGCAGAGTCTCAGTTTCTCTATCCATAATTCATATTCGCTCCAAGGGATTCTGGGGTTCCAGTCAGGGAGACAGTACCCTCGGTTTTCTGCTTTTCATTGTGAGTGAAGAAACTGAGAAGCAGGGTACTTTAGTGTGACCAACAAAGGGAAGTAGTCCTCTGGCTGGCCTTGTCCCTCTGTCCTGATCATTTGAGGATGAGACCACTTGTTAGTAAACTGCTGATTGAGGGAGGAGGGGACAGGGTGAGCCTAGAGTTGGCGTTTTGCAAAAATCACGGAATATCACATTCTCAGTAAAATGTGCCCATTTTGTAGATAAAGAAACTGAGATGCAGAGGCAAGCTTACCCCAAGAATTGTCTCTTACTTGCCTGGAGCCTAGGACAAAGGGACTTGATGGTGGTTTGTGATAGACATGTACTGGGCATTGGGCAATCTCAGAAGGGAGCTGCTTATACTCAGACAGAAGGCGCCGAATCAAATGTCACTGTGGTGTTATCAGTGGGATCTGCTGTGCACAGGCTCTGTGACTGGATTGTTTGTGCGGGGGCAGGGGGAGCCAAGAGCCTCGTCCTCTTTGGAACTGCATAGTGATACTTGGCCTCTGAGAAAGGCTGAAAACTCATGCCTTCTTGTCTGCTCTGCCACTTCCTTCCAAACTGTGGCACCTGGCAGCTCTGCTGGTCGAAGAGAGAAGCCTACCAGGCCCACCTTCCCCTCCAGGGCTGTGGAACCTCTGAAGTTTGTTGCGAGTTGTGTTCTCTACAAGCCATATGTACTGAGTTTTGATATTAAGGCAGGTGGTGACACCTGCTCTTGGTCTTTTCTTGGTCTCATGGCTCTTTGGATTTCTGATCATAGTGCCTAGTCTGGGGTAGGAAGGAGGTTTCCACAAACTGATAAGCCTAAATAGTGGTGAGGGACTCTGAATCACAGAGCTGCAGTGGGAGGCCTGGAAGGTTATCTTCCCACAGCCTCAACTGGCTCATCTGAGCAAACAGTGCCAGCTTGGATGCCAACAAGTCTCTAGGGCATAGGTGCACTGACCAGGTACAACTTGCTGGAGGGCCTTGGTGTATGTACTCACCTCACCACCCTCAGCCCACTCAATACAGGTTTGGAAGGAACAGCACCATCTCACCTGTCCTGCTCCCATCAATTCTCAGCTCTGGCTGGGGCTCTGAACTCAGTGGGGTGGAACTGATAGAAGGTACACCTAGGTCAAGACCAGGCACACAGCAGGTGCTCAAAATATATTCATTTCCATCCTCTGGACACTCATGAGTCAATGACAGAGGTGGCTACAGAGGGTGTTGTAGCTTTGAGAGTCATTAAAGCATTGGTGACTCCCTAAACATGGATCAGAGATGCCACCCTAGCTGGAAAGATTAGGTAGACTTTGAATGAGAGTCCAGCAGCCTCCAGGTGAAGATGGGTAGGAGAGAAATCAGCCCAACATTTAACAAAAAGAAGTCTTTAAAGGGACAGACCACTCCAGAAGGAGCTGCCATCTGAATCATAACAGGAGTGACTGTGTATCCTCAAGTTGGGAGGGTAGTGGTCCTAGGAACATCTGGAACCTAGCATAACCCTTCCTCAAACTGCTTTGGGCTCCCAGAGGCCTTTAAAGGCTTCTAAGACCTGCTAGGTCAGGAATTCTGGTTTCCCAGCACTCAGCATCTGGCTGAGGTAGGCATTGGCACCTGTTCCAGAACTGTCTTCAGTTGTATGCCAAGAAAACACTCCCAATTCTGGCTTGATGCATTCTGAAAGCCAGAAGCCTGCCCCTCTCCTTTCTCACTGAAGCTTCCATATGTGACTTATCCCTTTAGCTGGGATATTGCTTCAAGCCATAGCCTATATTGTGCCAGGTCATACATAACACGAATTTGCCTTCTGCTTGCTGAGTCCGAAGGCCGCTTTCATTGCCAGCCCCATGGTGATATAGGACAGAATCATTGCCAGGAAAGAAAAAGCTATTTTCTAGGTCTCTGGTCCTTGGAGAAACTTCTCATGTTGCACTCCAGACTTTGGGCACCCATGGTTGTGAATAGACCTGGGTGCCCACAACTTATCTAGCTTTTTCATCCCAAACTAGGCCCCATCTCTTGTTCCCATGACCAGAGGAAGAAACCATCATCCCTAGTTAAACCCTCTCCTTGTACCAAGCTGCTTGAACACGAGGGGAGAAATCAAGGCCATAAGAGGGTGGGTGGCATGCCCAGGTTTGTACAAATGGATGGTTGCTGAGATGGATTCTGAACTCAATGTGGCCTCTGGGGCTTTCTCTTACCCATAAGGCTGTAAAAAGACACTATTCTCACTGACAGCACACCCTGCTAGGGGCAATATGTTGGATAGTTCATCCCCCTGATCTGCTGTCAGTTCCTTTAGCACACTGCCTGATCTTGGTATGAGCTGATTCTCCATTGACATAGCTGGAGTCAGTTCATTTTTCCCAAAGGGAAACTGGGACACAGAATGGAGCCCTTGGTTAGAAGGTATGGACAGGGAAGAGGGAGTGGGGTCTGGGTAGGAAAGAGGCTGGAAAACTCAAGGCCAAGAGGCCCTGTGCGTGTCTTTCTCCAGGGCTGATGTGCAGACTCAGACTCAGAGGTGAGGAGGCTGGAAGGAATCTGCAGCTCAAGCAGATGTCCCTGGGGAATTTGCTGGAAAAACCAGAGGCTGCTCTCAGAAACAGTCTAGGCTTTTTCTGTGGGCAGTGCTTACTTCTTGTTCTGAGGGAGAGCTAGGAACTTGGGGAATAGGTAAAGCAGAAGATGAGCAATTCTTTACTTACCTGTTAATGCCTGTTCTGTAGCCCCTCTTCTTGCACAGTTGCCCTTGAGGTTTCTGCTGGTGGCCTGGGGAGGCTGTGGAGCTCTGGAGACACACCCTGGATTCAGAGAAGACTTGGCCTCTCGGGCCAGTGGTGGGCAAGCCCAAGCTACTGGTGATTCCTGTTGGTGGTCCCTGTCTTTGGATCTTTCTGTAGGCATATCTCAGGCATGAGGTTCAACCCCCTAGGGTAATCCCTGTGATGGTTAGCTCAGAACAACACTTTCTGATGAGTAAGTTACTTTCCCAGAGAGCTTGATGTGCCAGAGGGTTGCTATGGAGAGAGGAGGCACCAGGATTCCAGTCACAGGAATGAGGATCCCTGTTGAAAATGCTGACATTAGGCACTGCCTGGTTTAGCCTAGAAAGAAAAAAAACCCACAAAACCCAAAAAGCAGACCTTGCTTCACCATTTCTGCCCATGCGTGTACTCATCTCCTACTCATTCTTTTATAGTTTAGGAACTGATCCAAGGGCGCCTCCTTGGAAAGTGCAGCACTCTGTCAAGGCCCACAGGACCTATCTCTCTTCCTCTGACTCCTGTCTATCTCCCTAGCACCCAACCTGACCAGTAGCTTTCCATAGGTGCTTGTTGCAGAGAAGAAAATGTGACCTTGGGCAAATGCATTCTCATCTCTTGGCTTCCATATTCTTATCCCAAAATGGGGGTTGTTGTAGAGGCAAGGATGGAGTGAAAGGGTCTTTGGGTTTAAGCTGCTGGGTAGTTCTCCTTTTTATCCTCTCTGCAGGATCCCTTGCAAGAAGAACAGGAGCAGTTTGGGCCAAAGTTAGGAGCAAGTGGGGCTGAGCTCTTGTTACTTTGTGCTCTGACAAAGGTTTAACAAGTGGCAGCTGTGAGGACTTGGAATACTCATGAAGGACCAAGGGAGAAAATGTTGAGGTGGTGGTGAGTTCCAGGATCGCCAGCCTTTTTTTGAGCCATGACGTGCCCATCTGCAGATGAAGATAGCATCTCTGAGTGACTAGGGCTGGCCTGAGACCTTAGATCTCATATTGCAGAAATAACTATTGGGATATGAAGATGTGAACGTGCACAGGTAACTAGGACTGTGGAGGAAGGCCTATGAGTTCCTCAGTCCCTTTCTTGTCGTATAGCTGCAAAGGTAACAATGATGGCAATGTAAATAGTTCATATGGGGAATTAGAGCAGCGGTCTTGTTGAGAGCAGGAGCCCATGGTCCCTGCTATCCTCAGCAGGCTGGCCTCACCCAGATATGTCAGAGGCATCTCTGAGAGCTCTTCCCAGCATCCCTCAGTAGTCCTGTAGGCCAAGGCACCCCTGAAGTGGCCCAGTTTCTCCAAGCAGGTGTTTAATTCCATCCCTCTGAGAGGGAGAAAATGGATACAGGGGAGCCAGAAATATTCTAGGGTCTTGGGAATGGCAGATAGCTAACAGTACCCCTTCTCCTTTAGGGTTTTAGCTCCCTACTCAGTTTGGAAGGACTTGGCCTGCCTCAGACATCTTCCTCCCAGAATTCCTCTAGCACAGACACCAAGAAGTCTAGAATCAGAGGTTTGGGGTTGGGATGGCAGGAGGTGAAAATCCAGACTTTCATGCAGAAGTCATTTACCTGTAAAGCACATTTGAAAATACATGCTTGCTTTTTCCATATTACATTTTCCCCTCTGCAACCC
Source organism: Onychomys torridus (assembly GCF_903995425.1). Classification (NCBI taxonomy): domain Eukaryota; kingdom Metazoa; phylum Chordata; class Mammalia; order Rodentia; family Cricetidae; genus Onychomys; species Onychomys torridus. The sequence goes on from NC_050466.1 coordinate 50,632,381, forward strand.
AAGTTTCTTCCAGCTTTTTTTCCCCACATAATATTCCTCCTTCCTTCTGCCTTGTTGGCTCGCAGGCGGGAATCTCAGTGACTACAGCATTGCAGACAGGTCACAAGCTCCTGCCAGAGGGACCCAGCCTGGGACCTGTACACTGAGCAACAGACTTAGGGGCTCAGATGGGAGCCAGCTGCTGTTCATCCTTTGCTCTGGCAGATCCAGCTCTGTCTGAGGTCTCTAAATCACTTGCAACTCCCTTCCTAATCCCAGCTCTTGATCTCAGCACCTCTTGGACCAGCGACAGTAGTATTTCTTCTAGGTCCTTATGGGTGGAAAACAACCTGTCTGCTGACTACTGCTGAGGATCCAGTGGAAGACAGTGGGAACCAGAATGCCCAGGGTTACAAAACCTATCTACAGGAGGCTGCTTCACAAGTGGATAATTTCACCATTCCAGTCCTTTTGGCCTAGAGAATCCAGTTGGCAGCTTGAGTGCTAGCTTAGGTCAGCCTGGGTCCAAACTTCCGTGGGCCAAGTGCATTCCTTGAGAAAGGATTGAACTAGCATAGCTAAGTATGCTGAGTGTGAGTTGGGAGCAGAGGTCGTGTTTCCCGAATTCTAGCATTTCTCAGCCCCTCTTACTCCGGGCAATGACCTGAACTGAGAACCCAGTGCTTTTTCCTGCTTGGCAAACCCAATGTACCTGCTCATCCTTGCACTTCCTTCTGCAGCCCCTAGAGGGAGACAGCCACAGCTAAGACTTTATTATGCTGGCCTTCCACCACCCATACAAAGCAGCAAACACTCTTTGGGCTCTGGTAGACAGGGTGATGAGCAGAGAAGCTGCTTTGAAGCCCCTGCCTTCCCCACGGGGGAAAAAAACAGATCTGGGCTCATGTGCCTTTTGAGAACAGGGCTTCCCTAAGGCCATCTTTGTGTATGCTGGCACAGGTTGGATTGGGCAAGAAGGGAGGGTTGGAAGGACGCTAACCAAGGAGCTACCTAGGCTGACTGGGTTCTGGGGCTCAGGAAGCTTGGATTCTCAGAGCTGAAGAGCCCAAATGGGCTCTTGCAGGACAGCCATAGAGACAGCTGTAACATCAGGGGTCTGTCTCCCTTGCAGATTTTGATTTTCCAAGTTTGTTCATGTACCCATACACAGTAGTGAGGGACCAAGGTCCCATGTGGGTAGAAGGAGGGTTTTCCCAGGGTGACAGAGCTAGTACAAGAATGCATTCTCCTTCCCACAGACCAACTGTCTTTGAGACTGTATCTCATCTCCACACCCCGCAAGCAGTGCCCATCCAAGAGATTAGCATTCACTGCATTCATCCATCTTAGATAGCAAATTCCTGGGAGACTGGAACTTAGTGTCACTCTGTTGCTATCCTCATGACCAGGTATGAAGAAGAGCTCATTCCCAGCCACATTCCAAGCCTCTGGCTCTGTCACGGTAGGTAGAACCTTTGCCCCCAAACAACAGAGAAATACTTACAGGCAAACCTTTTCTACAGCATTGCCTGATATCAGGCTGATATTGGGCACCTACACTGGGAATTTCCAGCCTTATTGGATTCATACAGATGTCACTTTATCCATCTGTATTTAGCCACTGGGTCAAATACTCTTGCTCTATCCTTTTTTTTTTTTTTTTTCATGCCTAGGGAGTCCATCTAGGGCTGAGATGTGGACTATGTACTAAAAAAAAAAAAAAAAAAAAAAAAAAAAAAAAAAAAAAAAACACCAGAACTGTGGTGTGATCTCTGTAAACCTGGTTTGCATGCTTAGAGAAGCAGAGTTGGGCTTCCTCTCCAGTCTTGGGCATAAAATATCACAGTTTATTTTGGGGAATGAAGTCCCCCTCCCCCACCACCTCTTGCTGCTCTTGCTTGTTGTGCCTAGCACACAAGCACTCAAACAAGCCCTGTCACCTATGCCTTCTGGCAGCATCTCCTTGTCACCCTGCTAACAGTCATCCTTGGCTACATAGTGGCCTGGGATAAGAAAGAAAGAGAGGGAGAGAGAGAGAGAGAGAGAGAGAGAGAGAGGGAGGGAGGGAGGGAGGGAGGAAGGAAGGAAGGAAGGAAGGAAGGAAGGAAGGAAGGAAGGAAGGAAGAAAAGAAAGGAGGGAGGGAGGGGCCTAATGTAGGGCCAGTGGGCCAAGAGCTGAGGGTCAGCTGCTGATTGGATAAGTCCATTTTATCTCTTCCCAATATCCACTCCAGCTCTCTGGAGTGGGTGGATATGAGAACAGCAGCAGGACCAGAGTGAGGGCCCTAGGATAGAGGGGCACCCAGGGATTCCTACCTCCAGGCTAGAGTATCAAGGAGCCTGGACTTGGTCAGAAGGAGGCTAACTCCTTAGACAGACCACCTGACACTTTCCCTTCTCCCATGATTTCCTCTCCCTCTATGTTTAGTACAATATGACCAAGTGGGACTAAGTGTGTCTCTGAGCCAGAGGAGTGGGAAATTAGATTTTTTTTTGGGGGGGGAGGGTACCTCCCAAAGGTAATCAAGAATGCATGTGGGGGGTATGTGATTGCTGTATGTGATCTGTGTATGTATGTGTGTGTCATGTATGTGGTATGTGAGTGAGGAATGTGTGGTGTATGTAGATGTGGGGTGGGTAGTGCATTGATGTGTGTGTGTATGTGTGTGTACACATTCGTGTATATGGAGGGTTTGTGGTGTGTGTGGTCTGGTGTGTATGTATGTGAAGTATACGGTATGTTTGTGTGTGTGTGTGTGTGTGTGGTGTGTGCATGGTGGGTGTGTAGCGTGATTGGTATGTGTATGTGTAGGGGAATATGTGCAGGGTGTGGAGTTATTATTTGTTGTGTGGGGTATGTTATGTGTGTGGTGTGTATATATAGATAGGGGTGATTGTGGTGTGTCTATGTGTATGTGATATGTATATGGGGAGAAAGATTATGTATATGTTTGTGGTGTGTGTGTGTATAGGTACAGGGTGTATTGTGTGGTGTGTGTATAGGGGTGTTGTGTGCATGTGTATTTTTGTGTGTGGGTGTGTATGTGTGTGAGTGTGTATATATGCATGGATGGCGTGTGGTATGTATATGTGTGGTATGGGGTGTGTGTATGAATATGTGGTGTATATGTAGTGTGTGTGTGTTTCTGGTGTATGTGGTATGTGTATGTGGGGAGTGTATGTAGGGAGTGTACATGAATGGTGGGGGGTGTGGAGCTCTGTGGGGGGTGGTGGGAGAGTTTGCTAAACTTTCTGAGTTAGTTTTAGAGATAGAGCAAGGCCTTGTGAAACAAAAGGCTGCTTCTGCTGCTGTTCCTGCCCTCATCTCTGTTCTCTCACATTGTGTCGCTGTCCACTGACTGCCCACTCCCTCTGTTCCCTTGAGCTGATCTGGATAGGTTAGCTCCTGTGTGCAGCAGCTCTCATGGCCACTCTCCCTCTCCTCTCATGCCTCTGACAAAAAAACAAAACAAACAAGATCTTTGCAGCTCCCTCATTGGCTTGATTTTTCTGTCTGTCCAATCAGGGCAAGGACTTCTTTCCCAGAAGTTACTTGGCAGCCTTGAGAAGCTGCAGTAGTAAGGAGGTAGGTAGGAAAGGAACTTACCACCCTTTAATGCTTTGAGATCATCTAATAGTAGGAAGGACTGTCCCCATCTCCACCACTCAGAGAGGCCAGGATACTTCCTTCTATTGTTCTCTTTGCTCTTATCAGCCTAACCTGCCCCAAAGAGACAAGTACAGATCAGAAGTTTACATCCAGTTGGCAAGAAAGAGGTATTGTGATGTAGGGTACCATGAAGTGGGGCTTCAGGGGGACACCACAAAGGACACTTACATGGAAAATCTTAGTTAAGCTGCTTGTTCCCTGGTGGCACAGACCAAGCCCCAAGAAGAGTTATTTGGCAACTCCCAAAGAGCCAGAAGTCATTTCCCCATCAAGGTAGTATAGAAAAGGCCCTCTGACTAGAAATGTGTCTTGATGGGCCATTTGGGAGGTGAAAACATCCACCAGTATTTTCATGGAATGGAAAATTCCAGATAGGGCACATAGTGTAACTTAAGGGTGCCATGCCAGGAGAAGGCCCACTTGCCCTAATCTACTTTACAGATAGGGAGACCTGAGCTCAGTGAGTTAGCAGTCACAGTCATGTGAGGCTACTTTGGGGAGAGGAGAAGAGGTGTAAGACTGTCTGCTTTTGGGTTGGGCCACATCTGGATATCAGGTATGATGGGATCAAGTGGCCAAAGTACCCAGAAAAAGAGAAGAGTACCCAGGGAAGCAGCTAGACATGGGTGAATGGGAATGTTCAGGGACCTTACCTCTGTATGTTGTACTTTTTTGACATCTTTCTGAATGTTTTTATGTGTATGTTTATATGTCTGTGTGTTTGCCACTTGTGTATGTTTGCTCTTGGAGGCCAAAAGAGGACAACGGATCCTCTGCAGCTGTAGTTACAAGGCAGTTATGAGCCTCTCAATATGGATAATTGTAGGCGAAGTTTTCCTGTGCTGTGACCACTTCACAAATAAACTCATTGAGGCTTAATATAAATTATAAAAGCTGACTGATAGCTGAGGCTTGTTACTAGATAACTCTTACACTTAACACATATTTCTTATCTACACTTTGACATATGACTTGGTACCTTTTCTCAGTATGTCATGCCCATTTTGCTTCTCTCTGCAACTGCCAGTGGTTCTCTGACTCCACCCTACTTCATCCCAGAATCCCCAGTTTGATTGTCCCACCTATCTGTATCCTGCCAGTCAACTTGTATATTAAACCAATTATAGAGATATATATTCACACAGTGTTCAGAATGATTATACCATGGCAGGTAATGGGTCCAAGGTCCAAGACCACAACTCCTAGTCCCTGATCCATCCAGCAGTAGCCATCAGATGGGCTTTAATGGGAACATGCTGATAATTTCAGCAGTTAGACCAGGCAAGGCTGAGGCACTGTGCAGTTGGCCCCAGTCTGAAGTCTCCTCCCTTCAGCAAGGAGAGTTGACATCAGAGGTTAAGTGCCTGGCTTTGGAGGAAGCAGTAGAAGTGGCCAGTCCAGCAGTGGATATACATAAGTCACCTGGATCTCATCACTTTGTGCCAGGAGATTTGAAGTCCTCAAATCTAGGGTTAGCAGGGCTGATCTGTGAGGTAGCCACTGGCTCTCCTCAGCTCACTTTGCTCACAGTGATGTGAGGTTGAAAATATGCTTCATGTCCATGGGTTGCAGATGGGCTTCCAGACATCCATGCTCCATCTCTGGTGTGTGTGTGTGTGTGTGTGTGTGTGTGTGTGTGTGTGTGTGTGTGTGTGTGTGTGTGTGTTGTGTTGTGTGTGTGTGAAGTTAGTTATATGGTTCACAGTCTCACTATGATTCAGGCCAGTCTTGTTAGTACTCCCCAATACCTCATGCCAGGTATCGCAGGCTGGCCTAGAAGTGGGTGAGACCTAGAAGGATCAAGAGGCTTGAAGACAAACCTAGAGACTTCTCCCAGGGATAATTACTGTCCTAAAAGAGCTGGGAGAGCAGGATATATAGACTAGACTGCTACAAGAGAAACTGTTGGAGCAACAGGTTTACACTTAACAATGTTGACACCTACAGACATGTCCTCTTATAAGATGCCTCAGTTCACCTTCCCACCAATACATACATTCTTAAAGGTCAACCTGATTCTCCAGCCATTTCCCTTGTAGTAGTCTATTCTATGGAAGAACTGTACTGGTAGGACAGAGATGTATGCCAAAGGAAGAGCCTTTTAAGGGATGCACTTTAGTGAGGTAGATTGACAAATGGGGTTTATACCCATCTGCCAGTCAAAGGGCTGGCATCTTCTTCATCTTTGCTGCCCTCTCCCTTAATCAGCTTTGGCTAAAGCCAGGGTCACTTCTGACTTTTTCCCCAGTCTACCTGCCTCCATCAGTACCTCATCCAACAGCACTCACAGGTTCCTTATAATCCTGCTAGGCACTTGATTCTCACACATCTACTCATGGTTCCCTGTGGTTTCTAAGACTGGGGGAAACTTGTGGTCTCCTGACCTGGCTCTTCCTTCCAGTGAACTTCCCTAGTCTTCAGTCTGTTTCAGCAGTGATCTTTTCTTTACTGTTTCTCAATAGGGGAATCTCAAAATAACCTAGGCTGACTTTGAACTTCCTGAGTAGCTGAGAGCGACCTTGAGTCCTAATCATCCTGCCCCCACCTCCAAGTGCTGGATCACAGTCATATACCACCATGCCCAGCTCTACACCACAATATGTGCTTTTTTTTCTTTTTTCCTTTTCTTTTCTTTTCTGTATGTATGTATGTATGTATGTTTTGAGACAATGTCTCTTTTATCCCAGGCTAATCTTGAATTTGCTGTATGGCCATGGATGACTTTGCACTTCTGATCCTCCCATGCTTGGAGTACAGAAATTTACCATATACCTAGTTATGATGAGGATGGATCCCAGGGCTTTGTGGGTACTCAACAAGTACTTATATAATTGAGCTACATTTCCAGGCCCATTTAGGATTACTGTCTTATTGAAAAAGGAACTGAGCTGGGCGGTGGTGGCACATGCCTTTAATCCCAGCACTCGGGAGGCAAAGGCAGGCCGATCTCTGTGAGTTCAAGGCCAGCCTGGTCTACCAAGTGAGTTCTAGGAAAGGTGCAAAGCTACACAGAGAGACCCTGTCTTGAAAAAGAAGGAGGAGGAGGAAAAGGAACTGGACTTCTGAGATATAGTCAAGCTCAAAGGAAAGCAGCTGATGCAGGAGCACCAGACCTGGTTCTTTTCTGGCACATGTCCTTGCTCCTTTGCCTGAGGAGTTGCCAGTGATCCTCTGCTTCTTACATTATGGACATGTATGAGTCTGTCTTGAGTTGAGATGTGGCTTATTTGGTTCTAATGTGTTATAAAACTTCTAGACAACATGGCCATTGGATCTATCAAGGGGAACCTGACAAGTTCTGTGTTTAGTACTGGTCTAGGATGGATCTGACTGCTAATACTGGGAATGAACTTTGCCTGTGTGCCCAGTTCCTCTGTGGAAACCAGTGGCCTTAATCCCTTAGGTCTTAAAAAGGAGTATGTCTTTGAGATGCCTTACAGAAAATAAGTTAAGACAACAAAAATGACCTAGTAAGATTTGAGCAACCAACAAGTGGGCATTTGCTTCCAGGCAAAGAGGTGAGGGACTGTCCAAGTTTTTTCATTTGGTAGCATCTAAAGACCTAGGGACCAAGGGCTGAGGCTTCAGTAGTCTGCCTATAGGCACTGACTGTACCCATGCATTCTGGCTAATGGTGTCACTCCACATCCTGTTAGGATGCAGACAATTGGGTTTATACATTCATAAGAGCAACAGAACTCTGATGTGGAAGCTTCAATGCCATGATGAGGCATCATTCCTGTTACAGTTTATGGGAGAGCAGACTGTTGCTGACATGGTTAATTTAGTTTGATCTTTGCCCCCTTTCTTCCCCTTTTAGTGTGCCTCTGACTTCTATGGAAATATGTCCAGGTCCTTCCAACAGGCATCATTACTGAGCTGGTCAAAGCCTACCCCTGAAGGGACCCAGAGGGTGACAGACCCCAGGAAGGAAGGCATTTCTGCCTTAGCACAACCAGAGCCTTGTTTTCTGTAATGCCCACACCTCTGAACCTCCCATGCTCTCTTTAGGTCCAAAGGATCAGCTGTGGTTATTCAGGGAAACATCCAAACCCACAATCTAGACCTTTCCTTTTCCTCAGCTTTGAGACTCTCAGCATGGAGAACAGACCTAAAGCTGGGGAAGAGGAATGGCCCACTCTCTGCAAGCCAGAGAGGAGGTAAGGAGGAAGAACATCCTTATCGGATGCTGAGGCAACTCCTTAGTGCTGCATCCCTGTGAGGAGACAGGATGAGGAGCTAACCCCAAATAGGGCTACAAATACCCACTTTTCCTCTACTGATAGAGGATACTGACTATCTTTCCTCCAGCAAACAGCTTGAAAGTCACCATGACTTGGCTTATGTCCTGCTGCCTAATGATATTTCCTGATGTTACAGAAGTCCAGAAAGGTAGAGAATGTGGTGGTATTGTATTCCCCAAAATATTGTGCACTCTAATAAACTTATCTGAGGTTAGAAAACAGAACAGCCACTAGATAGACATAGAGGCCAGAAAATGGTGGCACACATGCCTTTAATCCTATCACTTGGGAAGCAGAGATCCATCCAGATCTCTGTGAGTTTAAAGCCACATTGGAAACAACCAGGCATGGTGACTCACGCCTTTAACCCCAGGAAGAGAGCCTTTAATCCCAGGAAGTGATGGCAGAAACTAGAAAGGTATATAAGGTGTGAGGACCAGAAACTAGAGCTGGTTAAGCTTTCAGGCTTTTGAGCAGCAGTTCAGCTGAGACACATTCGGAAAAGGACACAGAAGCTTCCAGTCTGAGGAAACAGAATCAGCTGAGGAATTGGTGAGAACTTTTAAGATTTGTGCTACAGAATTTTCACTCCCATCTTACAGATAATAAAACTGGGACATCTTAGAGAGATTAACTGATTTGTGTAAGATCTGACAGGTACTAATGTGTAAGAAAGATGGTCCAGTCCTAAAGCAGCTGGTTCCCTGAGTTCTTCCCTACCTCCAAGCCACCTACCTACCCCCAAAGTTGTTTTGCCTGAGATGTGCTTCAATCCTAACCCTCTCAATTCTACAGTGCTGGCTCAGCTCCATACTAGTCTCTATGACACTTTTGGAACTTCCTTGCTGCCAGCTTTCTTCCCCAGAGTCTTTCCATTAGCACTCTCTGTGGTCTGCCCTTAAAAACTGACTAGAACAGACAGTTCCTGACAGCCCACAAGTTTTGTATTCTCCAGGTAAGCAGCCATGGCTATATGGACAGGTGTGGCATTCCGCAGTGAAATGTGTGCTTATTCCCTGGTCTTTCTCTATATTCAGAACTCTACTGACTCTAGTCATTCCTGATACCTGAAGGGAAATCTGCATGATCTTCGTGGGCTAGGATCACAAAGGACCTCTATGAGTTCATTTTCTGTTATTATGATGTAGTATCTGAGGCTTGGTGCTTTAGAGAGGAAAGATACTCATTTAGTTCTGGAGACTCAAAGGCATGATTTTAGCAGCAGCTTAGCTCAGGTGAGGATCTCACAGCTGGTGGTATCACAGCGGCAGGCAGGAGAACCTGTGTGTCTGAGAGACAACTTACATGGTGAAATGGGAAGCCAGAGAGAAACCAGAGGTGGGCTAGACTTGCTTCTGGGTAACAAACACTCATGAGAACTAACCAGGTTCTCCCAAGACATTAAGTCTATCATACAACAGTTCTCCCAATGATCTAATTACCTTTCATCAAGGCTTACTTGGTGGGGGTGAGGGCCATGGGTGTGGATGTGTGCGTAGAGGGGGTTAAGTATGGATGTACATGTGTATACATGTTCATATGCACATGTGGAAGTCAGATGTCAATACTGGGTGTCTTTATCACTGTTTGCCTTACTTTATGAAATAGGATCTCTCACTAAACCTAGAGTTCACCAAATTTGGCTAGACTGGCTGGCCAGCAAGCCTCAGGGATCCTGCTATCTTTGCCTTCCCAGTGCTAGGAATAAGGGTATGTTACCATGTCTAGCATTGAGTGAGCCATTTCCCCATCCCCCAACTTCACTTCTTAAAAGTCCCACAAGGTCTTAATATTGCCATATGGGGACCAAGCTTCCAACACAAGAGCCCTTAGGGGACAAACCACATCCAAACTCTAGAGGTGACCCATAAGCCATTAAAAATTCATTTATTGATAAATCTATGTTTGTCTTTGTCCCCAGGAGCCCACTGAATCCACTAGTAACAGAATTGAAAACTAAACATCATGAATGTCTCAGCATTAGGAGGTAATGGAAAAGGTGAGCCTGGGCTACATGTCTGCCTGAATTATCCCAGGCAAATTCCTAGAGGGACATGAACATTGCCCAGGCACCTGATGGATGACCTCATAATGGGAGGGCAGGCAAGGGCTCTGGGATTAGGGGCTGGGGTTCCCCCTTTAAGGCTCTTAGGCTTGCCCCTGCCAGGGAAACCTTTGTCATCTGGTGAAGAGGAGCGCAATAATGTCCTAAAACAAATGAAAGTACGAACTACACTGAAGGGTGACAAGAGCTGGATCATCAAGCATGAAGACTCAGAGGACCATACTATGTAAGTCCAAGAGGCAAGGCCAGAAGGGAAGGCAGCAAGCAACATTGAGGGTGGGGGCATGGGACCCAACCCTAGCTGGGGATACTGAGGACATTCCACCATTTAGAGCTAGGTCAAGCTGTGTGTCCATTGGCCAGCCAGGTGAGGGTAAAACCTGAACACAGCCGCAAATGGGACAGACCTAGGTACTAAGGTATGTGTTGTCACATACCTGTAAAGTGGGTCAGTAGAGGAGAAGGTAAGATGCAGTGGTGGTGCATACAGGCCAACTTTGGGATGAAGCCACAGGGTAACAGGTAGCAAGAAACATGGGAGCCACTATGTTCAGGCCCTGTCTTTCCACAGACAGCTTCCCTCCAGACAAAACCATACCACATCATCATCAGTTGGAGAGGTCTCAAATGCCAGGTAAGAAGCAGTACCTAGCTGATTCTTAAATGGACTCCAGAGGCTTTTCTGCTGCAAGGAGGGGTGAACATCACATGGGAAACACGGAGCCCAAATTGAGTCATTTGGAATGCATGGAAAAGACAGACTCTTTGGGTTTCCCTTTTAGAGTTCCTGCAACTTGGCCATCTCCAAGAAGCTATTCCCTGATTTAAAAAAAAAAATAGGGTCTGTAGGAATAAATGCTAGGGCTTTGTGGTACCCTTAGACCTAACCCCACTGTTCCAGCCCAGAGCACTCATATTGCTGAATAGGACTATCTGCTGAGTTCTTGTCCTCTTGCCAACTCCTTGGAGGGGCCCTCATTGCCTTCCTTGAGCCCAAGATTACTCTCTCTCTCTCACTACTTCTAGCATGCTCTCCCTAGTGCCCCCCAAGTCTTCTGAACCCCATCTGTTGTTGACAAATGGAAAGCCCCACTACCTAGAAACCAATGTTTTCTAGCCATTGACCAAGCCTGAGGAATACCTTCTGGTTTCATACTTCCATCACCACTTGGGATGTGAGTGCCCTAAGGGCCAGAGGAGGAAACATTCTAGAGGAGTGGTAAGGGAAGGCCATAGAGCTTTACCTTCTATTCACTTCGGCCTCAGATTGAGGTCAGCCTGGGCTCTGACCAAGGGTCTTTCAGTCTGATCCAGGAGAGAACAGGAAGAGCTCTCCTTCAAGTGCCCCGGTGCCTGGAAGAGCAGAAACTTCTGGAACTCTGCAGTAATTAGAGCAAGCCTGCCTGGCACCCTGTTTTAAGTCAGGGATATGCTGGACATGGCTGTGGAGGAGTCAGCCATGGCAATGTTCCTGGGAGAGACTGAAAGAGAGATAGGTGCAGCAGAGTGGGTACCTGGCCACTATGTTGGGACAAACGTGCCCACTATAGTGGGACATCAATCAGCTGTAGTTGGGAACAGGAAGGAATAAAGTGGCCTGAGCTCTGTAGTGAGGCCATTTTTCCCTTTATGTCTCTTCTTCTCTTGGCAGGTCTCCAAATACAAAGGCTCCCGCTGGTTACATCATCCGGTAAGTGACCTCAAGACTCTACCTGCATTCTCATACCACTAGGGCCACACCTAGACTTCTCAATACCTTCTGGTGTCTCTTGTAGGGGAGTGTTCACCAGAACAATAGACAGCTCTTCTCACTATCAGCAGCACCTCTCTAAGAGCAATGAAGCGCCGAGAAGGTACATCCTTGATGTGCTGGCCAGATGGTCAACAGGAGGGTGGGAGAGCCTTATCCAGAGCCAAGTCCAAGAGAGGGCTAGGAAAGAAGTAAGGGAATGTCCTGCCTGGTTCTGGCTACTGGCCATGGGCAGTGGCTGAGAGGGGAGCTCTGGACAGAGATGTAGATTGTGCCTGTACTTCCTAGTGCCCACATATCTTTATTTTACTTAGCCCTTGTCCCCTTGGCCTGCCCCATGGCTGGCACCATGCACTTACTGAGCGTATTGAAGCCATGTGCTTAGTTCACCTTCCTAGTGTGCCAAGGTGGCATGTTACATAAACACCTTGGTATCAGTCATAACTGGGGCTCCATTTGAAAAGATACAAATGAGAGCTTGGTGGGCTGTATCCTTGTGACTTAGCTGGGTCTGCCCTGCTCAAAATGTCTGGCAGGGCTGACAACAAGGAAGAAATTCTCCTAGTGGCTCATGTCCTGTCTCTACTGGGCTGTGTGGGTAAACTTAGAGGCAAGAGGGGGCCTATGGTTGGGCGGATGGAAATATCTTGCTCTTCTAGTGCTTCTGAACTGCTGGGAACAGCTAATTCTGGTCGTCCTCATCAGTCCTCTGGTTATAAGATGACTACAGAAGATTATAAGAAGTTGTGAGTATACAGTGATCCCAGACACTGGACCTATTGAGGGCAGGTGGATACTTACCTCTGAGCTAGTCACTTACCTGGGGAAAGCTAGTCCTATTGGCTTGAAAACCCCTGCTACTTATAACTGTGACCTGGAGCAGAGGGTGACAAAGCCCTAGAAAATTGAATGGCCATGCCTAATACACTTATATGAGGCAAAGCAAAGACTGTAGGAAGCTTCTGGAGGGAGCACATGGGTCTAGAGAATGGACAATGAGCCATGGCCATGGGGACTGCTGCTCACTGTCTGTGTTTCCTAGATGTACCCCTGTACCCCTTTAGGTCTCAGGTTCTCAGGCTAGCCTGGGCTCAGACGAGCTCTCCTTGGGAGCATGATGTTTCTTATGTTGTCACTATCCCCATAGACTATTGGTGTGGACATTTTGTGTCTAAAGCTGAGCTTCCCTTGAGGTTCCTTCTAAGGGGCCCTGGCCAGGGAGGGGAACTCTAGACAAATGTCTGGATTGTGCCAGCACTTCCCAGGACTCCACCTCTTTATACAGCTTATCCTTGCCCCATTGTTCTGTTTCATGGAACAGCTGGCAGATATTTCTAGGGAAGTAGTAAGAGTGCTGGCTGTTGAGGGACAGAACAGGAGAAAGGAGTGCTGGCTTTTAAGGAGGAACAAGTGGGAGCTAAGGCTCAAGGTTGCAACAGCAATGTGTGTTAGTGGCATTGGCAGTCAAGAAGTCAAGGGGAATAGCCTGTAACAGAGAACAGGAAGGACACAGAGGAAGAAGAGCCACACCTACTCCTCTCCCACACAGGGCACCGTACAATGTCAGGCACAGCTCCACATCAGGGACTGAGGAGGAGGAGGTGCCCTTCATCTCAGATGAACAGAAATGGCGGTAATGGTTTCCCTTACCCATACTCATGAGTAGGGCAGGGGCTAGAGTCTTCACAGACAGCTGGAAAGAATTATACCAGCCAGGGTGCAAAATGCATTGCATATAAGCTTTGAGAACACCCCATAGTGTGTAGGTACACTTGTCATTCCAGAAGTTTATGAACTACCTCTCAGTGCTGGGCCAGCTCAGGAGAAAGTTCTAAGAACCTTGTAGGGGTAGAATCTAGGAAACATGGGTCCATGGAAAAGGCTTATGTGTAGATTCAAAATGTCCCGAGGATCTTGAATAATATTTGTAGTTGGAGACCTTCTCTCCAGCCCCGGCCAAGCCCTGTTAGTCCAACAACCCATTTATAAAATAAACATATAGACATTTATTATTTAAACTGCTTGGCCATTAGCTCAGGCCTACCATTGTCTAGCTCTTACTCTTATATTTAGCCCATTTCTATTAATCTATACTTTGTCACGTGGCTTGTGGTTTACCAGTACCTTACATCTTTTTTGTCATGGCGGCCGCTGGCAGTGTCTCTCATCCCAGCCTTTACTTCCCACAATTCTCCTCCTCCTTGTCCCACCTATCCTATCCTTCCTGCCTGGCTACTGACCAATCAGCACTTCATTTATTTTAACCAATCAGAGCAACACATTTGACATACAGAACATCCCACAGCAAATATTCAGGGTAAAGTGCCCTGAGAAAGGCCATCTGCACCCTGCTGTGTCTGAGTGTGTTGTGTTTGCAATGTTCTTTGGGTGCAGGAATGGTCTCCAGAGTTTCAAATGCCCCACACTTACAAAGAAGGAGCCCAACTAAAGGCCAGTATCTGCCAACCCATATGTGGTTTAGTAAGCATAGTGACAATCCCTTGCTGAAGACCCCAGAAGACCAACAGTTCTGTGCAAAAAAAAACACAGTTGCATGAGGCCTGAAATCTGGATAGTGCAGAGCAGGGGAATGAATAAGAAGCTCTGGAGGCGCCTCACAGTGAATACTTAGATGTGTTCACTTGGGCAAACCACCAGAGCAGTGTCAGGCTCAGTCAGTCATGGAATATATCAGCACCTACTTGCCTGGTTGTGAGGGTCAGTGAACTAATGTGAGAATGTCAATATTCAGGGCATGGCTGGGCACATGCTACATGCTTCCTAAGTAAGGGTCCTTCCTCAGTGTCCATGGGTCCTCTGAATAGTTCTTAGAGCAGTGCTACCTTGGCTTACCCCCCTCAAATCCCTGGGAATATTCCTGAGTCAGCCAGTGAATATCCAAGGCTAGACTGACAGTGGCTAGTTTGACACTTATCAGATGCCCCCACCTTGTACTACCCCAGGTCACAAGCTGCAAGTGGAGTTCTGAGGAAGACAGCCCCACGGGAGCACTCTTATGTCCTCTCAGCAGTTAAGAAGAGCACTAGGTGAGTTGTCCAGGAATGAGGTCCAGTGGGCTTGAGCCTGCCTTGGCCACTACTGACTCCATGATCTGGGGTCCTTCTCTTCTACTTGGGGCTTCAGCTTTTCTTTGACTGGTGAAAGAATAAGGCCATTCCAGCTTGACCTTCTCAGGGGTCTCAGATGCACTTCTTAGAATAAAAGCAGAAAGTACTGGGAATAGGAGAGGCTCTAAGATGGCACCTACGCTTGAGCTTTTTCCAATATGTCTCCATTCTGCTTCATTTCTAGTAGTCCTACTCAAGAGGTGCAGGCCCCATTTATTGCAAAGAGGTAAGTATCACCAAGGGAAACCTCATGAGCCAGATACTATCCAGGCAGCAAGCCTCCTGTCAGTAGGGGTATAGGGAAAAGGAAGGTTGATCTCACTGAGCAGAGAGTTGTCCTCCTCGATCATAGCAAAAGTTCTCTTGCTCTTGTCCTCCTATGTGGTCTCCTGTCACCTCCACAGGGACTGAGGAGGAGGAGGTGCCCTTCATCTCAGATGAACAGAAATGGCGGTAATGGTTTCCCTTACCCATACTCATGAGTAGGGCAGGGGCTAGAGTCTTCACAGACAGCTGGAAAGAATTATACCAGCCAGGGTACAAAATGCATTGCATATAAGCTTTGAGAACACCCCATAGTGTGTAGGTACACTTGTCATTCCAGAAGTTTATGAACTACCTCTCAGTGCTGGGCCAGCTCAGGAGAAAGTTCTAAGAACCTTGTAGGGGTAGAATCTAGGAAACATGGGTCCATGAAAAAGGCTTATGTGTAAATTCAAAATGTCCCAAGGAACTTGGACCACCAAGAGAAACTCCATGGGAGCTGACTGTGATGATACTGATTGGTCCTATAGGGCAAACAGGCTGAAAAGGGGAATGATCCATATGTCAGGAGACTAGTTGAGTGAGGCAACTATTATTATTTGACATAGGTCAATTGCTATAGTTGGAAAATGTTGAATAGAGGATGGAGAAGAAACTTGTATGAAGCTGACTCTTAGGGACTGAGACCTGAGTGGATATCAAAGGCCTTCCAGAGCAGATGCAGAGATCCACAGCCAACCAGGCAGAGCTCCAGGAGTCCAGTCGAAGAGAGAGAAGAGGGACTCTATGAGCAAGGGGCATCAAGATCATGATGGGGGAACCTACAGAGACAACCAAACCAAACTAGTGGGAACTCAGGAAATTTAGACCAACCCCTATGGAGCCTCCACAAAACTGGACTAGGCCCTTTGCATAAGCAAGCCAGTAGTATAGCTTAATCTGCTTAAGGGGCCCCCTGGCATTGGGGTCAGTATCTATCCCTGGTGCATGAGCTGGGTTTTTGGAGCCCATTCCCTATGGTGGGTCACCTTGCACATCCTTGATGCAGGGAGCGGGGCTTGGACCTGCCTCAACTTAATGTACCAGGCCTTTTTTATGACTCCCCATGGGAGGCCTTACCTTGTTAGAGGAGGAAATGGGTGGGGGGAAGAGAGGGTGATCTGTGGTTGGTATGTAAAATGAATAAAAAAATTCTTAATAAAAAAAAAGGCCTTCCAGATAAGGTGGCATACATAAGCTGTAGGTGGAAAGTCAATGAGGAACCAGCATTCCAAGTGTTCTAGACCAAGACCTATCCAGTGCAAAGGCCCAGAGTGGAAATATGATGCTGTTGTTAAATGATAGTAGCTGACTAGAATACAGTGAGCACTGATGGGTGAGGGAGTGGCAGCACAGATAACAGAGAATAGTGTGTGTTTATTAGCTGTTACTAACGGAGCAGAAAAGCTTAAAACCCCAGAAATGGAGGGCAGAAATCTGGAATTGAGATGTTGGCAGGATTGGGACTAAGTGTATTTGCCTCACCAGGCCACTATCCTCATTCACATCGACTTTGTGTCTGTGTCCAGATTTCCTTAGTCACAGAAGGACATTGCCATTGGATTCAGGGCCTACCCTAATTTAGTGGAACCCCATCTTATCTTGTTTTTGTCTCCTAAGAACTTATTTCCAAATGAAGTTCCCTGGCTTCCCTGGGAAAATTCAATGCCAATGTCCTTCTACTCATCCTGAGCTGGAGTGGCCAAAGCTTCAGTCACCCACCTCATCTGGACACCAGTGAAAACATGTCCTTCAAAGGCCAGGAAGTACCAAGGTAGCTGAGAAGACCACAGGTGCCACTTTTCTTGCCCACAGGGTTGATGTGATTGATGAAGATGTGCCTCCTCAGAAAACACAGGAGCCACCTGCTCTGGCAAGACCTATTTCTGGCTTAAGCAGGTAATAGTCACTCCCCTTAGGCCATGAGAGACTGGCCACTGCAGCAGTGGCATCCCTTTGTTAAGCTTGCTCCTGGTACTTCTCTAACTTGGCCAAATTTACCCTACCTAGGAGACAGACCTATTGTCTCCAACACTTCTCACACCTGCCTTCTTTTCCAGTGTGGATGGAAGCAAAACCCAAGTGTCTCAAGCAATTCAAATTGAGTGCATGCCAAGTGTACCCAGCCCCTCTAGAATTCAGGAACCCAGGTGGGTATCATGAACCAGCTCTGGACCATGAGATGGTAACATGGTTTCTCACTGGCCTGGCTGGCTGGGTTTGGCAACCAAGGAAGGGTTTGCAGTGAGGTAACAGTGCAGGGCCATCTAAGTTCTGCCCATCTCACTCCAGGTGGGGATATGCTTTGCCCTGATTCCAAACCCTGAGCATCCCAGCAGCTACAGGCACTCTCCTCTTCTTTGCAGATGATAAGCCTTCAATGCTTCCTTGTACTTTGCATTGAATGTTGCTAAGTCTGGTAGAGGGTACAGCTTTCTTGTTGCTGTTTCTTTCAACCTGGATTGAGTCTTGGTTAAGGTCATAGTCTTCTAAGGACTGTGTCTCCATGGCACCCTGGAAAAACTCCTGAAGCCAGAAAGGGAAGGGGGTCTATTCTTATAAGTCAGTTCTATTCAGGGTAAAGACTAAGGGACAGAGTTAAGCAACCAGATTTAGCCTTCCATGGGCTGTGATCTAGGTTAGGGACTGCCTACCTCCCTGCTTTCAGGCTCCCATACCCTGGTGGCCTTTCTAATATGTCAGCCTGACCATGTCAAAACTTCACTTCTACTTTAAGCCCATCTCACAGACATGTCTGCTCAAATGCCCATCTAGAAGCCCCTTTATTTTCTGAGAGTGGCATAGAGTCAGCTCTGAGTAGGAGACTGGCAATAGCCTTTCACAGGCCTGCGGATCAGTGGCTTGAACCAAGCTATAGTACCAAGAAGTCTCAAAAACAAAGAAAAGATGAGGGAAAGGAGGAGGAGGAAGATGGGTGTGAGTATCATACTTCAGGGGAGCACCAGATAGAGAATGCTCTTGGATGCTGACAGAGGGAAAGAGGAAGCTTCTCTCTCAGAAATTTTCCAGTCTCTCCTGAGGAGATTGTCCATTTGCAGATCATGACCCCCAGAGCAGGACTCCACCTGGTGGCCTCAGATCTGGAAGCCCTGAGGTATTGGGGCCCCGTTGCTGACCTGCCTCCCTTTGCATGTTTGTTAAGATGAGCAGAGAGGCAGGAAGCTAGCTCTATCACTATGAGGATGACTGGTTGGTATGAGGTGTGGCCAGCCTGGGTTCTCCATCACTGTCTCAATATTTTATTCAACAATAATTATGTAATGAGTATTTGGTTCTTATGAGGTCAAAGACCTGGCCCTGGGACCCAGTAATGACTGGAACTCCCTGGGTTAGAACTACTGACTCTGACAAAGAAGACAGATGCTAATACGGACAAGATCAACCTGCATTGCTGACCATAGCATATACCCCAATGTCCTCAGAAAGTGTCAGGACTGGCCAACAGAGCTGAGTGGGGGTACTGGGTCTGTGTAGCCCTTTATTAAAACCGGGTTTTAATTGTCTTATTTATAGGAGAAGGCATTGGGGTGGGGTTCTTGGGTCCATGGCTCATAATGCCCAGTGCCATGCTTGGGATGAGGATGGATGAAGGGGCTGCATTCATCAGGGAGCAAATGGTCCAAGTTCCTTTCCTGGGAGAAGCACTAGGGTGAACAGCCAGGAGACAGGTCAGCAGGATCAAAGACTAAAGAGCACACCACTTGGGCCTCCTGAGTATCAAGTGGCTCATCTGAAAAATGGGCACAGATAACAATATTACCCAGAATTCCATCATCAATCATCTAACTTCTGCCACCTTTCTTACTGTCTTCCACATATTTGCCTGGGGACATTTGGAGGTCATTAGCTGAAGGGTGACAGTTGATGGCATGAAAGGAGTGTGAGTAGCCTAGTAGGTAGTAGAGTATGTGGACAGGGAAGAACACTGCAGCACGAACGTTTAAAGGACAGATAAGGTGGAAAAGATAAAAGGAGACCAGAAATATGTGGTCAGGGAGACTCACAGGGTTGAGGGGAAAGAGGTGGTAAGTCTGAGGGAAAGACCCATTGGTGACCCAGAGTAATGCTGAGACTGACTCCTGACCTTGATCATAGGGCTCATTGATGATCTCAGGGTTGACTGAGGAGTTAGGATTAGAACTCTGAAAACAGCTGCCTGGGCTCTGGCTCTTCTTGTTACCTTTGGAACTTGGAGCACACCACTCAGGTCTTTTGAGCATCAGGTGGTTCATCTAGAAAATGGACAATATTACCCATGCCTTGAAGCTAATGTGGAGAATTAATGTGTGGAAAGTTAGAAGAATAAAATCTGGCTGCTAATCAGCAACAGTGACTAATAATGAGGATTTATGGGTTGGACAGCCTGTCATTTGCAAATTTTCAGCTCCTAACAGACAGCTGGCATTTAAGGATGAGGTGGCCATCAGAGTGGGAGTGGTTGAGGAGTAGTTAAGTAATTTCTTTCCTCTGCAGGTCTTCCCACAAAAACAATGAAGTATCATGCTCTGAAGAATACAAAAGAGATTCAGCTTGTGAGGATAAATTTAAGAATTACAACACAAATTCTGAAAGGTAACTCACTGCAGGGAGTAGACTTTCCCCAGAATACAAAGCCCATGTACACTCAACCAATGAGCTTCCATGCGCCTGGGTCCAAAGTCAGTAGCCAAAATACGGACCAGCACTATACTATTGCTGCATATCTGTAGAGGGAGAAGTAGAGGGAAACAGGGGTGGGCCTATAGAGAGCAAAACTGTACTGTTTCCCCAGATATCAAATTGCAGAGGAGGACCAACTCCAGACCAGGCTATCCCTCTCACAGCCCTTTGTTCCCCCCACCCATCTTCTCATTTGGGATCCCTAGACCCCTAGTGTGGACTGATCCCTGGGAATGAGGGAAGGGGGACTTAGATGAATGGGGAAGGTTTTTTTCCCCTGCCCTCTCTGGCTTTCTAGCAACCCCAAATTCCTTGTCTCTTGCTCTGTTGACAATTTACCACCAATGTGGCTACCTCCCACTGAGTTTCCAGCTTATTTTGTTTCCATTCATGTTCCTAACCCATTAAATTTGAATGAAACAGAAATACTTGCTGAGAGAGTCCACTTAGGCTTGGATTCACTCTGATCAGATTATACAAATTATACAAGGTTGCAGCCTGATCAAAGTCAACAAATGCTTTTCTTCCAGTATCAGATCAGCTGCACAGTTGAATGATGGCAATGAGCAACCAGGAGCCACAGAATCCCCACCAGGCATTGGCATGGAGAAAAAAGGGTGAGATACTAGTGGGAGACAGTTCTCTCAGATCCCTGGTGAGAGGACAGGTTTAAGCAGCCAAACTCCTTGGGCTGCTGGGATTGGGACTTCTTTCTACTGTGTACCCCACTACACACACACACACACACACACACACACATACACACACACACACACACATCCTTTGCTCTTGGATTTTCTACTTCTTGTTAGATTTACTTCCATTCTAGTCTAGCCACCCCCACACCTCCATCATTGACTATCAAATTCCTGCAGAGCAAATACAAGCCCCCTAACTCACAGCTAAAGGCCCATCCCTCAGCAAGGACTGGCCTTGGGTAGGATGAATATATGAGGAAAATGGAAGAAACAAACTAATCAATGACCTAATAGTGAAAGAATCAGCACCTTCTTACTTCATGACTGAGCTCTGAAGACAAATTCAGGGGCCCTTGCCTCTTATTTCTCCCTTTCTAGAAGAGGAAGAAGCCCCTAAATCTCTTGCTTGCTTCACACTTTAACCTGATTAAATGTTTTTGAGAGTCAGTGAAAGAAGTAGATCAGTGAAACAAGATAGGAGATAAGCATGCCCCGGCTGAGTCATGAACCACACTTATCAGGTGATTTGAGGAGTAACATGGGTCTACCTATTCCCATGTGGTTCCAAAATAAACTGGAGTCATCCCTGGAGACAAACGCTAGTTATGCAGATGTTGGCACAAATATTAGTACCGTTTTAAACTGTGATAGCAACCTTATGATTGGTCTGTCAAGAGCTGAAACTGCTGGAGGGTCAGCCCAACCCCATGACCTCCTGAAGTCTACCCAGAAGGATCCTGGGAGGATGCTCTTCTGGCTGCTTTCCCAACTGGTTCTCTCAGTAGGTTCATTTTCTCACTAACTTACTTAGTTGCAATAGGTACTTGGAACTAGATACAGTAGACCACACCTCTGAAATAGGTTTCTGAGCAGGTCTAGGAAAAGCCTTTGAGCCAGGGACTCAGTTCTTTTTGCCACTCATATATCATTTTGCTGTCTGTACAGGCATCAGAACAATTTTCCCAAAATAAACCAGAATACATTAATCCCCTCTTTCAACTTCACAATGGCTCCCCACTTCCTTGAAATTAAGTCCAAACCCCTTTCCGTAGCTCACATAGTTCTCCATGGTAGTAGGAACTCCATTTCCATCCTTTACTTTTTCCTGTACCACAGTGGTGCAGACTGGTTCAGTGTGCTGTTGGCTGCCATAGAAAATATCTGATCCAGTATAATTGGGTCTGACTCTGGGTGGCTTCCTCTTTGACTGTTCATTGAAGTCATCCTTCCTGTTTATACACCCTCATAAAACAAATCCATTTCCTAAGAGTGAGACTAAACCTCAAAGCCATTTTCAAAATAGTATGATGAATCTTCTAGATTTGTAGGGTGTTTAATGCAGTCCATCACAGTTGTCTTACTTATAATAGTTTGACTTTGTATGTATATGTGTGTGTACAAGTGTATGTGTGTCCATGTGTATGTTCGTGTGTGCATGTGTGTGCAGGCCAGAGATCAACTTCTGGTGTTGTTCCTTAGGTACCACACACCTTGTTTTTTGAGACAGAGTCTCATACCAGGACCTGAGACTTACCAATTAGCAAGCCTTAGAGGTCTGACTGTTTCTACCTCCACTGTGCTGGGATCACAAATGCACACCACCACATCTGGGTTTTTTTTGTTGTTGTTTTGCGTATGAGTCCTGGGGTTTAAAGCCAGATTTTTGGGCTTGCAAGACAAACTCTTCATCATCATCTAAGCCATCCCTCCCACCCAATTGTTTTTTGTTTGCTTCTTTGTTTTGTTTTGTTTTTCTTTTCTTTTTTTTCCTCCCAGAGCTGAGGATCAATCCCAGGGCCTTGTGCTTGCTAGGTAAGCGCTCTACCAGTGATCTAAATCCCCAACTTGCTTCTTTGTTTTTAAGAAAATAGTGATTTTAAGAAAATAGTTTATAGCCGGGCGGTGGTGGCACACGCCTTTAATCCCAGCATTCAGGAGGCAGAGCCAGGTGGATCTCTGTGAGTTCCAGGTCTGAAGCCCCCCCCCCCCCCCCACGGGCAGTGAGGGAGAGGCTAAACCTGAACTTGAAAGTCAAGTCTCAGAAGGACCCAGTCGAATGAAAATGAGTTCTCATAGGTCATTCTCTCAGGAGGTGGGTCTCAGCAGGGGTTCTGCAACAAGCTATGTAAAATTTTTTGTAAAATTGTGATAGTATATTTTGGCTCTTGTGTGCTGCTTAATGCTGATCTCACAGTCACTGTGGACAGTTTTGTTAGAGCCCTTCCAGGCCTTCATGTCAGTGTGTACAGACCCATGCACTGTTACCTAGGGGAGGGTGGCATTGGAACTGTGGGACTGAATAGCATCTTAGTGGGAAATCAGCAGGACATTCTCATTCCAAGAAAGTTATGTGGTACATTCGGCTCAGCTGTCCCTGCCACTTCACTGTACACACAGAGAAGTGGCACAGATTGTATGGGAATCACTTTGTGGTGGCTTTGTACGTTTGGTGTTTTCCTTGTTATGTTTGTTTTAGTGTGCAGATCTGCTGGCCCATCACTGCAGTTTCTGTAGAGATGTGAGGTAGAAGAGGACTGTTGGAGGTGCAGACCCATGGGCATTTCTTGTAAGGTTATAAGTAGGGATGAGGATCACTGCTAAGTCCCTTCGGATACTAGTACATCAGCGACCAGAACATCTACTGCCCCAGGGTTTCACTGGACTGCTGTCCAAGCTATCCTTCCAGTTTGTCGTGCTCCCAGGAATTCCTCACAGGTAGAGATTGTAAAGGGCGGCAGCGACCTGTGAGTACTGCACAACTGTCCAGGTGGGGACTGCCAAGTGCCTGTAGCGTTAGGTTGGGGAAAAGGATTGTGCTTATATCTTAAAACAAGTTAGGAAGTAGTATAAATACAGTGGTTGCTGGCACAAGTGGCTAAAGAGCCAGTGATGTGAGAATGTATTTCTTCTCAGATAGCTAGAGGCTTACTCAGTAAGCCAGACCAAGAGGATCTAGGAGAAGCGGAGAACGGGCAGCACCTCGCTAATACAGGCGGGGCTGGAGCAGCCTCAGGGGTTTTGACATGTTAACTCAGGTCTGAGACTGAAACCATCCTGAAAGGATATGTGTTAGTATCACTTAGGGGAAAGGGGAGGAGAGAATCCTGGTGCCTTCTGGAGGTCTGCTCTGAGGTAAAGGAACTTTTCTTTTAATAGTGTAGGACGAAGGTCCTGGGCAGAAATTACTATTTGCTCAGACACAAAGTCCTGGAGCTTGGCAAAGTTGCTGCGCTTCAGATTTTGATTTGTATTATGGTTTTGATTGTCTTTTTATTGTTTGTGTTTAGTGACACCCGACTCTGACGGGCTGTTTGCAGGTTGTATAGTGCTATGTGCTCCTGGAATCTAAGCTCACTTATTATCATCTTGCTTTGCTTTCAGATCTGACACCCTTATTTTCACTGACATTTCAGTGTGTTAGTTTACAGACGATCCCAGGATGGGAATTGAGTGGGTTTTTGTTTGTTTGTTTTTTGTTGTTTTAAGTTAAGGCAGTTAAAACAGAAAATAAAGAAGCAGAAACCAAACCCCAGTGCTGTGGGCCAGTGTGCCTGCCCTGCTCTACAGACAGAGGAGGTTTCTCCAAAGCTGAACACAGTTTTCAAAAATTTTTACTTGCATTTTGTTCTTGGTACAACTGAACGTTCAAGTTGTTTTCAAAGTTCGGATATTTTAAAAAATAAAAATGAATTTGTTCAGTAAAAAAAGAAAAGAAAAGAAAATAGTTTATAGCCGGGTGGTGGTGGCGCGCGCCTGTAATCCCAGCACTCGGGAGGCAGAGGCAGGCGGATCTCTGTGAGTTCAAGACCAGCCTGGTCTACCAGGTGAGTTCCAGGAAAGGCGCAAAGCTACACAGAGAAACCCTGTCTTGAAAAACCAAAAAAGAAAAAAAAAAAAAAAGAAAGAAAGAAAATGGTTTACAATCTTTTCAAATGGTAGGTTGCCTCTCCTGGAAAGCACTACCCTCCTTTCCTTGTATGAGATTGCTCAGTAGTTGAATTTAGTTCTAACAGTTACACAACTGGCATAAACAGGCCTAGAAGTAAACATAAAGGACTCTAAGACAGTATGCTAGCCATATGGAAGACAGGGGCTTGTGTAAGTGATGGGTGCCCTGTGGGCATCAGTTTGCCAGGAAAGAGGATGGGGTCTAACTGGGAAGCCTAGGTAAGAGAGTTCTGTACCAGTATCAGCTGGGCACATACAGATGAATTGTGAAGGATCTATGCTTTTATCAATGACCATTGGGCTTAACAGGAGTGGAGAACATGTTAGCAGATGCTATGGCCCAAGTGTTATTTGAAGTATGAATTGAGACTATTTATGAGACAGGCATGATTATCATTCCTAATTTACTAACTGATAAAACTGATGGCCAAATAGGTCAGGCAGTGTGCCTAGGAGCTCAGAGACATCAAAACTGTGATTTGAATCCACACTGCCCCAGATATCAGGCTGTTTGGGGATGAAAGTGAGTCTTACTCCCCCAAGCATCTATGTGAGCAGCTCTTCATTGCCCATCATCTGCTATGGCTAGAGGACACTCACTCAGAAGAGGGGAATACATGCAGAAACAGAATAACGACCTCAGACAAGGGTTGGTTTCCTTCCACAAGCTGGGATCAGCTACTAACTTCACCCTCTTTGTAGATGCTCAGGATGTGCAAGGTGCCAGCTCTCACTTCTGCAAGCCTGTACCAGTAAAGGTGCAGTCAGCACCTCAGTAACTTACCCTATTATCAGACAGAGCCCTCCCAGCTCACTCTCAGTTCCAGTGGCCAAGGATCCCCTCATCTTCAGACCTTTACCCCATCAGATAATCATAGCTGGACCAAAGCCTGCTGGGGCCTGACCTAGAACTGCATTCCCCACATTGGGAGAACTACAAAAGGGACATGTGATGGGTCTGTTGGCCCAGAAATTCCAGCATCAAGCTCCATGGACCCACTTGGGGTAGTGGTGGAAAGGTGTGGAAAAGTGTCATCAGGAGGCTGAGCAGCCAGTCTCAGTGAATTTCACCTCTATAGACTGTAGCCTCCCCCAACAAGCAGGATTTGGGGAGACAAATCTCAGGGGTAAACAGCCAGCACTAGAAGGCTGAGTCTTAGACAACACTTCTCTAGGAATGACAGTGACTTTAGTGAACAAAAGACAGGATACTCTTTACTGGCAAACTCAGTCCTTCCCTTTGAGAAGGCAACTGGCAAAGGGGAAGCCATGGACCCCAGTCTCCTCTGTTCTGGGCCTTAGTAGACCTTAGTGCTTTCCTTTCCTCAGGTCTGGCACCATGATAATTTCTTTCCTGGATAATAAGAAGAACAACAGTGCACCAGACCTGCAAAATAAAAGGGCAGACCCCAAGGGGTAAGGCATTAGCAGACAGTGCTAGAAATCCAGGCAGCTTGGGATAGCAGACTTTGGCTAGGAAGATGAAGTCAGCTATACCTGTGAGCTAGCCTGAAATAGATGGAGAGACAGAAGATCCAGCTGGAACTTTTCAGCCACTGGCTGTGCCAGGAAGTTTTCCAATAAGTACAATTGCTTCCAATGAAGAAGCACTCTCTAATCAAGAAAGGTCACTTTCCTTCAACTGCTGGGTGGCACCTTCCTTTTACACCACTCCACAGACAATGAAGACATGATGTGGCTTTCAAGGAACTTTTATGCTTTAAATAAGAAATCAGTACTACAACAGAAGGGGTCTTTGAGATAGCTTAGTGGAGATTGGTTCTGAAGCTATATATTGAGATGGCAATGGCAGCCTCTCAAGCAATGAGAATTGAACCAGGGAGATAGAAGTAGAAGTAGAGACAGTTTATTAAGAAAGAGAAAAGCATTCCTGAGAATGGAAGTAGGGTGTACCATGAATCTTAAATGGTTGTAATAAAAAAAAACTGGAGCCAGGTATTGGGGTGAATGCTGGAAGATCAGAGAAGCAGAACAAGCTACAGCTGCCTCACCTCGCCAGTTCCTCAGCTGGTCTTGTTTCTTCAAACTGGAAGCCTCTCAGTCCTCATCCAAATGAATCTCAGCTGAACTGCTGCTCAAAGCCTAAAAGCTTAACCAGCCAAATGCTTTTAGTTCCTGGTCCTCACACCTTATATACCTTTCTGCTTTCTGCTATAACTCCCTGGGATTAAAGGCTCGCTTTCTGGGATTAAAGGCATGAGTCACCATGCCTGGCTGTATCCTTGAACAGATGGATTTCTGTCTCTGGAGTGCTAGGATTAAAGGCTTGTGCTACCACTACCTATCCTCATGTTTAATATTGTGGCTGTTCTGTCTCTGACCCCAGGTAAGTTTAGTAGGGAGCTGGGGGGATGGCTTAGCTGGTAAAGTGCTTGTGCTGCAAGCATTAAGACTTGTGTTCAATCTCCAGAACTCTTATAAAAAACTTGACATCCCAGCAATGGGGAAGTGGAGACAGGAGGATCCCTGGGTCTTGCTAGTATAGCCTAACCGGATTGGTGGGCTCCAGGCCAGTGAGAGGCCCTGTCTCGAAGACGATGGATGGTATAACTAAGGAGTAATACCTGAGGTGGTCCTCTAGCTTCAAAATGTGTAGGTACACACACACACACACACACACACACACACACACACACACACACACTCACACATGCACAAGAATGGAAGTGGATCAAATCTGGAAACATACTGAAGCCCAAAAGACTGGTATGAGGAGTATCTTGATCCTTTATGGGTCATTTATGTAGGCCTACACACTCACACATTTGAAATCATGAATTTTTTCTCATTCATGCTGTTTTATTCCATGTAGCTTGTGATGTATGTGTGGAGAGGTCCAGTCTTCTAACCATGGTTTCTTTGCTATGTTAATCGTGATGCCTCTTTCTTCATGACCCATCCTCCTGCCACAACCTTCAATTCTCTTTCCACAGTACCTTTCAGGTTTGTACTTAGTTTATGAAACCCAGGTCTCCATGTCTTCTTGGAAGGACAGTGCTCTGAAGATAACAGCCATGGTTCTAAGATATAGAAATGGTGGACAGAGGGATATTTGTTAAAGGGGTTGTGGGGGGCGTGGTGGAGGTAGTTCAAGTGAGCAAAGAGAATCAGCTGAACCTACATAACTGCAAATCCAATATCCCTGTGGATAAAATGTTCCTAGCATGTTCCAAAGCATAGAGTAGCTGGTGACTAATGAGTGGGGATGACAGAACAGGGACTTGTTCAGTATAATAATGAGACTATCAGGTTTTAATCCAAAGAAGAGACTGCTGTGGTTTATGGACTTCAAGGTAATTTTCACATTACACTACAGTTGCCTTTTTACTTTAAATCATTTGCTGGGAGGTGGTATGGACAGTTCCCCTCTAAGTTACAGGCCTTGTTATGCACTGTTTCTTCTCTTAAATTGCACTAACAATTAACACTCTGAAAATATTAGCTGATAACAGTTACAGTATGCTATCTTCATGTGCTTTAAAGTTGTCCCAATAACCATAAGATGGATAAATGAGGAAGCAAATAGAAAGGTTAAGTGACTTATACAAAACCATACCTGTGGCCGAGTTGTCCTAATAAACAGACTTAAAGATAAACCTTAAGAGAAACTTCAGCAAGCTAGTTGATGAAATTTGTTTAGAGCCTAATGTCAGGACCAGAAACGTCACCTTCCAGCTGGTGTATTGATCTGGTGTTATCATTCCCCAAGCCAAGAAAGATTTATGATTGTGCAATTTGACAGGTAAGAAAACTTGGGTCCATTCATGTGATAAGAAGAACTAGGAATAAAGTCTAAATATGGCCAATTGTACAGACCAGGTTCCAAGAGGTACATTCCTTTGATGTTTACCAGTTTGAAAACTCAGTGCAAACATTCCTGATGACAGGATTTCATAAGGCTGTGCTTAAGAATTTCTTGGTTTTTTTTTTTTCTATTCAAAAGTTTTAAATTTTATGTGTGTGTATGTTTGCTTGCTTGTATTTTTGCACACCATCTGCATGCAGTGTCAGTGGCACTCAGAAGATGGAAATGGATCAGCAGAGATGATGGTTTTGAGCTTCATGTGGCTGCTGGGAATTGAACTCAGGGTCTCTGAAGATTAGACAGTGTTCTTAACTGCTGAACCATCTCTCCAGCCCCTTGCCTAGAAAAGTATTAATAACGAAACACTTTCTGAGATTTTTGTTTAATTTCCTGAGCATATGTCTACAGTATTTTTCTTAAGCTCTCCAATTTCCTCTCTTCTCCAGTATACACTGGGAACCAATCTAAGGATAGCAGTTCTTAATCATGGGTTTGCCCTGCTCACCCCCTACCTTCCTGTGTCATCTCATAATAATGAGATATTTTTGGATGCTACAACCAAGGGTGACTTCTAAAGGATAGGAATTATGGATACTGCTAAACGACCTACAGTACAAGTGAAAATAGTGCCTGATTTTTCTCAACACACA
The DNA here is from genome assembly GCF_903995425.1 of Onychomys torridus. Lineage (NCBI taxonomy): Eukaryota > Metazoa > Chordata > Mammalia > Rodentia > Cricetidae > Onychomys > Onychomys torridus. The sequence goes on from NC_050466.1 coordinate 50,661,322, forward strand.
TACTACTAGCTTTATCCAGTCAAAAATGTTAATAATATTAAGGTTGACAAACCCTCCTCTAGCACCATCCCTTCGGGTACACACACTGAAAAGGTGAAAGTGAACTATAGGTCCAATCAAACTGCTGCAAACATACACCGCAGATACAGAACGCATGCGTCTGTGCCTAGCCCAACTAGACTGCCTTATAGTTTATTTGTGAAGGTTGGTGCATTTGGTGCACTGCCTGCGGATGTGCGCGTGGGCATGATGCGCTTACTGGACATTGGCGTTTAGGCCAGCGCTTCGGTATGAATACGCCTGCTTGCATAGCCATTTCCTGCAGCCACAAGTTCAGGCTGTGGTGCCCCCCCCCCCCCCCCCCCCGGAAATAAGACAGCCCAAAAAGCGTAATGGCTGCTCCAGAGACTGGCGTCAACAGGACTCCTGAGGCAGTTCCCGCATCAGCCGCAAGATGGTGCTGGGCGATCACAAATCTTGGTTGAGCCAGTGAGCTTCCTTTACCATCACCACCAGTAATTTCGGGGCGGGTGGTGGGGGCAGCTGCTACATTGGCCAACTTGTGGATGGCTTCACCTGGGCAGACTGCAGCGGCTACTGTTGTACCGGCTGGGCCGGGACTCTGCTATGTGAATTCACAGTTCCCTGTACATTTGATAAACAGACTGGCTGAGGGGAGTGAGGTCAGGACAAGCCACAAAGCAAAATTTTGCCCAGGTCACAGTTAATTTGTCAGAAGCTGTAAGGATTTTGCCCAATGTTCATTTGATTGTTCATAATGGGCTAAGGGGCTTGGATTTTGAAGCTTTAAGCCCAAGGTTGTCTATGGGACCTTTGACGTGTTGTTCAGCTCTTACATGAACAATAATGGAAATAGCTCCTACTATATAGAGAGAGTTAAGTGAGTTTACATATGTAAAGAACATGGGACATTTTGGAGGGGATACAAAATACTATCAAATACTCATTTTATAAAGTCTTCAAGCTAAATGTAGTTGTAGAGAAATATTTCCTTGACTTGAAACTCTTTAAAGATACTAAAAAAGCTATCCTCTGGTTCCCAATTTCTTTATTCAGTCCTTGAATAACATGCTGTCTTGCCTTTTTCCTTCTATATTGAGTTTTTCCTAGTTTATATCCTACGTGAGAGGGTGAGTTTTAGACATGTTCTCACTGCTAACAACTGTTGTCAAGCAGTGGATTACATTGTGGAAGCACAACATGTAGAAAGTGGCATTGTCTTCTATGAAGTGTGTAGTTAGGTCAAGGAATTGTCAGTGGCTGCCTTAAGCAACCAGGTTCTGTGCAGGCTTCAGAGAAGACAACAAATCTCACATCCATAGGCTTCCCTCAGTGCTATTTTCTCTCTACCCACTTGAATTGCAAGCAGCCCAGCAAGAAACTAAGACACTCCCTCCAGGACATTATACTGCACAGAAAGGCATCCTGTGAGTGTTTGACAGTTATTTCTTTTTCATGACCTGTAAAGTTTACAACTGAAGTTGCAGTAGCTCTGCTCTAAGGCTTAGGATGTGCCTATATTGCCCTAGCCTCCAAGATGCTTTCTGGAGAACCTTTGTTCTGTTCACTGATTTTGCCAGGACAACCTGTTTCTACAGAGCACTACTACTACTTCCTGATACAGTTGGAAGTGACCATTGGTTTCTGTAGTTAGAGTTTTCCTGCCTGGCCCACAGTCAGGACAAATCTCTCTCACCTGCCAGGCCCATAGACACTCAGAACCAACCAAGTAAACACACAGAAACTTACATTGTTTACAAACTGTATGGCCGTGGCAGGCTTCTTGTTATCTACTTCTTCTATCTTAAATTAACCCATTTCTATTAATCTATACTTTGCCACATGGCTTGTGGCTTACTATTACCTTACATCTTCCTTGTCATGACGGCGGCTGGAAGTATCTCTCCGCCCCAGCCTTTACTTCCCAGAATTCTCTTCTCTCTTGTCCCACCTATACTTCCTGCCTGGCCACTGGCCAAACAGCATTTTATTTATACAGAGCGATATCCACAGCAGGTTTCTTTTCACTGCAGAGTGGTTCCCCTTACCTGAGGCTGAAGAATTAGTTTTGCAGCATAGTCCCTGAAAGTCATAGCTACCTCTTATTCTCTTTGTTACACCAGCTTAGAGCCTACCTGCTATAGGCTTAACTTCCATAAATGAGTTCCAGGGATGGTAGTCTTGTTCTTATCTTGTGGGAAAGTTTAATTTGGAGTGATTCAAGAAGGAATGCTGGAATGCTAGGATCACAATCTCAGTAATCTGCCCTTGTCTTTGTCCATGGAGACAGGAATGGTGATGGGAGGGGTGTGCAAGAAGTGGGACACCATCTAACAGCATCTACTGTCGTTACTGTGATCCCCACCATTGAGAGTACAGTGCAGACACAATGGTGAGGCCAGTGCAGGAAAACTGAAGAAGACACTCTGTCCTTGCTGGCATCAGGTGTAAAACATTACATACAACATTACTGTGTTTATGATACACGGGGGCATCCCTTTTCAGTGACATGGGAGCAGCAGTACCTGGCTCCTCTCTTTAGATGAGAGTGTCCTCATCCTATGCCCATGGGAGATGAAAATCAGAGTGCAGTGGGACATTCCCTTGGGCCTCTTTCTATATGATACTTGTTCTTCCTCAGCCCCTCAGCTGATTGTGAGAAGAATGTGGCCCCCAAGACCATCGAGGCCTGTCAGGAGACAGATGGAGCTACAGAAGGTAGCCAGAGAGACCCAGCAATGGCCACTCAACACTCTGCAGATCCCAGCACCCCAGAGCTGGAGAGCAGCCCCGGTGTACCCAATCAGGTCATCAAACTTGAGGCCTGTGTCAGCAGGTAAGATCTTACACGGGCCATTTGATGCCTGTGGCCAAGGTTTCTGTGAGGGCCACAACATAGGTGGGAGCTGCTTCTCTCACTCCAGGCCATTGTGTGGATTCTTCTCTGAATATGCTCAGGATGTTGATAGCCCAGTCCTTAGGCAATGTTGACCGCTGCCTGAGATTTAAGAAGCTGGAATGGGGCTGTAATCAATGCAAGAAGCCTGGCTATTTCCCAGAGTGTACAAGTGTGGGGTCCTAGGGATGGTGAAGACTATTTTTATTTATACAGTGATGGTATCAAAAAGTATGATTGTTAGGATCCTGCCCCACTCCAGCTGCATGACTGCACATGCACAGTTCAGTAGCTAAGCAAGAGGTCTTATGTCTTCCATCATCCATGTGCTGCGTGATTATTGCGGCATGGTCACACAATCTGCACATGCGTGGCATAGCTCCATAAGCCCACCTGTGCATGTACAGGGGAATCCTTAAAAAGCCAGATACAGACCCCTTCCCTCTCTTCTTCGCTCTCTCCTCCCCCTACTCTCTCTCCCTCTCCCTCTCTCTCTCTGCACATGTGTCTTCCCAGGCCTGGTTACTCTCTTCTATCCCCCTCCCCCTCCTAATAAAGCTCTGATACTGAGTTTTGTCATGTCTCATGACGTTTTCACCCAGTAACAGCACTGCTTATTTTTTTACAACAAGAACAGAGAGCATGAGTTACACAGACTGTGAGGGAGGGAAAAATAGACAGAGTGAAAAAGAGTAATAAAGTGAAACAGACAGCCATAGGACAAGGAAGAGAACATGCTTGAGAAAGCAAGATACAGAGTGAAGAGGAGTGTTGGTTTGGTATGTCTCTGTACGTGACTGATGGGTACTGTGACTGTAAGTAGAGGTGAGTGTGAAGTATGGGCAAATGTTCAAGTCTAGGCTCTTGAGAAGGCTGTTAGACTGCCATCCCACACCATGTTGTTCCACACAGCTCTGGGCATGCACACAGAACTTTACATGCACAGTGCTTGTGCTGCTTGGTGATTTCTAGGGTACAAGCAAAAGTGTTAGCCAGTCATGAGGAGCAAAGCAAAAGATTCCTCACAGAAGACAGAAATGTTGAGAGTCAAGACTCTTTCTAACCTGGGAGACATGAGAAGGTATAGTTGAGCAAGGACATTGATTAAACAACTTTGTAGTTATTATCACAGCATGTGGTTTCCTTCAGTGCTTCATGTCTGTATACTTGGGGCTATAAGACATGCAGCCTACATTTCATAACAGCCAAGATATTGGACCAACCTAGGTATCCAGCTACGGAGAAGTAGATAAAGAAACTTTGGTCTCTGTGCACAATGGAGTTCTTTTTAGCCATAAAAAGTTAAGTCACTTGCAGGAAAATGGGTGTAACTGGATATCATCGTATTAAGCTAGTCACAGAAAGATAAATAATCATGTTTTCTCTATTTTATGTTTTCTCTATTTTTTTAAAGGTACATAAAATCAATGCTACCACATAGAAATGAAACTGGCTAGGGGAACAAAGGGAATTAGTTGGAGGGGTGTGTGAAATGGGAGGTAAGGTGTCTGGGAGAAATGTATTCAGTATACAAAATGCTTGTTTAAAATTGCCTTTATGTAATACATTATCAGGTACAATGAAGAGACAACAAAAAATTTTATAATAAGTTTTAAAAACAACAGCCTACAGATTCAGGAGAAGGTGATTGGTCCTATTTTCCTTTCCTTTGGTGATGGATGGGCAATAGTGGTGTGGCTTTCTTTATAGGAAGAGTGAGGTTGGAGCTAGGTTTGAAGGCTAAGCAAAATTTCTCCCAGTAGGTGTGCTAGAGAAGGCATTCCAGGTTGAGGAAACCAAAGGCCTGGCAAAGGGTAGGGTATATGGTGAATGTAGAGTCAGAGTGACTACAGGGAATATGAGGGAGTCTGCTGAAGTCCAGCTCCAACTTGTCAAAGGGTTCTTGGAGGGAGGAGAGAGAAATGGGAAGTATAAGATAGAAAGATTAAAGGAGATAATAAGAGACACAGGATAGCTTCAGGAGGACCCTGGGTCAATACCCAGTTGCCTCAAGGGTTATTGCAAAGGGTTTTTATACAATACCAAGGGACAAAGCAAAAGACCTCCCCCTTTCAAGATCAAAGCACAACATACAGCCAAGTATAGCCCCTTCAGAACACTTGGTAACCACACCTGTGGTCAAATCATTCCATTATGCAGCCCTGCTGGGTAAAGCAAGCCCAGATTCCCTGACCTTGAGTAAGGTCTTGCTAGGGAGCCCCTGTGTGCTCCCCCACAGGAATAAAAACTAATTTGTGACTTACCAAGAAGCTGAGAGGGGGCTAGGCAAGCACTTGCTTGTGAGGAGCCAAAGGGCCAACAAACATGGTTTTCATGTAGAAGACAGCCTTGAGAAGATGAGTTACAGTGGGGTCAGGCCAAGGAGATGCACACACAGCACACAAGGTAGGAGACCTGTACAGAGGTTGTGGCTCAGGCTGAGGGTGATCTGATAAGGCTACAGGTATTGCTGACTTTAATTAAAGGTAATGGTGATTGAAAGGTGGCATTCAAGGATGCTCCCAGATTTCTTTTTGGGGTGACAGGGTGGACACTGAAAGGAACTAGTTGAGGAAGAGGAAGTTAGAGGAGTTGCTGTACAGATGTGATATTAAGGTCATTGGGCCATGTTGACTTTGAAGTGCTTGTAGAGGATCCAGGTGATAAGTCAACCCACTAGGCTGGAATTGAGTAAAGATATGACCTCTGTCTAGAGTGCTGAGACTTGTCAGCTTATAGATAACAAATAAAGGGTGTGGATGAAAACCAGTCTAGAAGCCAGTGTTTATTCTCTGCTTTTCTCCACAAAATCCCCATGCTACTTGTCTGGCTAGCTGCCGTTGTCAGCTGGATGGGTAAATCCATGTGGTTCAGGGATGTAAAGGGAGCCTTCCTTTTGGTTCAAAACTTGTAGGCTCCAGACCTTCATCAGTAACCACTTCTCACCATTTCTGATTTCTTTTTTAACTCAAAATGAGAAAAACAGAGGTAGTAATGAGTGTCTTCTCCTAAAATCCTAAGCAAGGAAGGAAATGAAATGGGGAAAAGAGTTACATTAATTGCCTTTTTCGTTGCTGTGGCAGAATACCTGAAAAAAAAAAAAAAAACAATTGATGGAGAGCTGAATTGATTTTGACTCACAGCTTGAGGGAAATAGTCCATTATGGTAGGGCTGGTTACATTGTATATGCAATCAGGAAGCAAAGCTGAAGGCTGTTCAGCTCTGTTCCTCCTTTTTCATTTTTTATTCGGTTCAAGATCTCAACTCATGTTGCCACCCCAATTCAAGAAGAAACTTCCTTCTTCAATTCAATATCTCTAGAAACACCCCAATATATATGCCCAGAGGTATGCCTTCTAGATGATTTTAAACCCCATCAAGTTGGTGGTCGAGATTAACCATCACAATGGTAAAAATAAGAGAGAAGTAAAACCATGTAGGCAGAAATCTGAAGGAAAATACAGAAGGGCCTGGAAGGAAGATGATTTGGGTGTGGAACCAAGAAGGAAATGTTTGGATAAATGGAAGAATTAGTAAAGATTAAAGTCATGGAAACCAAACCAAGGTGACTGTACTATGATTGCCACTTTGAGACTGCCTGCTTTCTGTGAGTTAAGTGGCTGCTTGGCTCTTGAGATAGGTTCCCCAATGCCCTTGGTAAGTGATGTCCAGACCCCAGAGACCCAGCAAAGGTCAGGCCTCTGCTCCTCTCAGCATAATATATACAATATTTATTTTTTCTCAGCACTCCAGTTGCTTGCAAGGAGAATAATGCAGCCCCCAAGATCAGTGAGGCCTGGCAGGAGACACCTGAGCCCCCACGAGGCTACCAAGGACACCAAGCTGTGGCTACTCAACAACTTGCAGATCCCAGCACCCCAGAGCCACAGAGCAGCCCCAGCAGATCTGAGCAGCAAACCAAACTGGGCAATAGTACAAACAAGTAAGGGCTTCACTGGCTGTCTGCTGACCCTGACCCAGGACTGGCATAGAGCACCATGTTGTTCAGCAGCCAGTTGAAGCCTGAAAACATGGGGTTGGAGTTAAAGATATGGGATATTTTTGCATTCATTGGGTTGTAATGTCTCAGAAAGGTAGAGCCTGGTATGGATGAGACTTATTGCCATAATTAAAGGCTGCCAGTTGGATACGTTCTCTCAATGCCACCACAACCAGGATGGCCAGAGAAGGACCAGTAAGGCAATAAATCACCTCTGTAGTGCTGACCTAGGAGTGTGTGGTGCTTCAAATGGGCTGACAGCAGTAGTTTGAGGAAACAAGGGTCAGAAGTTTTCTGCAAGAGGAGGAAAGACCAAGGCAGAAGACAGTAGGAAGTGAACAATGTTTCCTCCTCCACTTTCTGTGAGCAATTCAAGCCTGCCAGAGTGGGAGCTTTCTAACTCCTGGCCTGGGAAGAGCAGGACCTGACCATGTCAAGGTTACTAATATTTTTTTCACATGTTTTCACATTGGAAAAAAAACTCTTTATTTCCCAAAGTCTAGTACAACTGTTCTTTATCCTTAAATATTCTGTCAATTCTCATTTACAATATGGGCTTAAGGGCTGTTGCATGACTTGATGGCATTCTCTCTATTCCTACAAGGTCACTTTCATTTCCATTTCTGTGATGAAACTTTCTGAACTCCACATCCATCCATCGTGGGTTCCTTGGGAGCTGTCACTGGTTACTGCCTTAGTAGGATGTATAGTAGAAGCTGCTGATCAAGACAGCACATGCTTATTATCCTCAGTATTCCTTTATTTCTTGGGCTTACTAGCTATTATTCTGCCTTTTGACTTGATTTTTGACTGACTGTCTTGTTCTCACCTTTGCCTTTCCATTTCTCTCAGTTCAGAGAGTCTTAACAGGAATTAGGATACAGTCAGAGCCCAGAGCCTACACTGTTAATCACCAGGATGCACATACTGTTTTTCTGTTTGTAATAAGCCAAGAAAAAAATATCTTGTGATATGACAGAGAGGGGCTCAGGCAAATTATCATTAACAGGGAAGACCTGTAGCAGCTGGAAGAAAGCTCATTCAGTGGCTGGCTCAGGTCTCTCCCAGCTCTGCCTTTCTTCTTCCCGCCTGCCTCTAAGCTGCCTTGCCATAGGCCAAAACAGCTTATTTATTAACCAATGGGAACAGCATATATTCATAGCATACAGAAAGACATCCCACAGCACTGGCATGCTTTCAAGGGTCTTGAAGTGGCAAACTTGAAGTTAGTCCATAAAGCACTATTTAACTCTGAAAGTAGAGACATGCTCACTCTTTTCTCCATTTCTTTCAGGCTGAAAGGCCCTTCAAGCTGCACGGTCACTATTAATGTTGCTACCACCTCTGAACAGACTCACTTGCATATTCCAGCTGCCTCAAGTGAGCTGGACTTCAGCTCAACTGTGTAAGAAGGGGCATTTACCAAGTTGCAGTGTTCTTGGGCATGGAGGTTCCCTGTAACTCCTTGCAAGTAAAGGATGCTGCTTTTGTTCTGTGTTGATTTCTCTTTGACAACTCCTAGCATCCTGTAACAAATGGACAGCTATATTATAGTTCTTAGTTCCTCAAGTATAAAGCTTACACTCCCCAAGCCTATTGGTAGGATTAGACATGGTCCTGTACCATACTTTCGCTCTTCTCATCTCAACAAGAAGCTAAAGTGGCACATATAGGACACTAGCAGATGCAATCAGCCACAGGGCTTTGCCATCTGTAGGGCTTTGCTAGCTAGCATCCCTGGGAAGACCCATGAAAGCCAGGGAGGCCAGGCTATTCTCTCTCTCTCTCTCTCTCTCTCTCTCTCTCTCTCTCTCTTTCTCTCTCTCTCTCTCTCACACACACACACACACACACACACACACACACATTCACTTCTTCAGATGTACTAATGAATACCTTTTAGCCTACAAGAAGGGGTGTCATTCTAGGGAGCCTGCTGAGTAAGAGGTATGTGTTGAGATATCAAAAAAGTTCTCTGCTAATATCTGGCCAGGGGACTGGAGCATGGAATTGAGGGTCAACAATGAAACTACACTGAGCCAGCATGAAGCAGACCTTGTTTCCAAAGCTTGCAGAGGCTTTTCAAAGACTTAGAACAAGGTGACTTGTAAGCCCCTGAAACATGATTGATAAGGGAATGTGAAGTAACAGGCAAATGCCACAGGTAAGGTGCTGAGTAGAAAGAAACAGCTGTCCATCATTCAGCCACTGACAACATTCTGACTGTTGATAGAATGGAAAAAAGCCTCAGCCATAGAGGAGGGAAAGGAAAGCGAAGGGACTGACTCACATAAGTCTGGGAAAGGGTTGGAGGCTTGAGGCTTCTATGGAAGAGGGCATGCTACTGTTGATTTCAGGGAGCCACCTTTTATATCTCTAAGACAAAACATAAAATGAACCCAGGAGCTAAGATTTGAGCCCATGTGACAATGGCATCAACGGCCTGGCATCTCTGTCTGAAGCTACCCTTGCAGCCTGGCTTGTGAGGCCCACTAGCCCCTCTATCCTAGGCCTTCACATGAGCTTCGGTATTTCCATCAAACTGGGCAGGGGGCACTGACCCTACTCTGTGGGCCAGGCCCAGTCCCCTGGAATCTTATAGTACACGTCCTATTCTGCTGTGCTCCTTCTACAGCAAAGGGATTCTCTTCGTGAAAGAGTACATGAATGCTAGTGAAGTGTCTTCTGGGAAGCCAGTGTTTTCACACTATAGCAGGGAAGAACAAGTTTCACTTTGTTGTCGTAGCCTGTACCAGGCCCAATGCTGCCTTCAATCCTATATCCCATTTCCTCATTCAGGACTCAGTAGAGAGTAGCTACTAAATGAATGAAGAATACTGCAGGTGCCTACTAATGCATGAGTTATGGATTTCCAGGTTTTCTGTATAGTTAGGTGGATAGAAAAATCATCTTTAGCCCCCATGTTCTTTCATGCTAGGTGGCCTCATATACAGACACCTTTCCACTGATCACCTTGTCTGCTTGCTTTCTGATGCCATGAAGGAAGATACTTCCATGTCTTTTCAGTGCTGTACCACGCACCCACACTCTAGCTTGTGTCAAGCTGATATAAAAGTACCCAACACAATTGACCCCTTGTCATCTTGACACACAAGCATATCACTGTTAAGCCATAACCTTTCCTTTCTTCTTCATCCTCAAGATCACATGTTAATATCTACATTACATTATAAACATTCTGTAATTTAAAAGTCCCACAGTCTTTAAAAAATTCAGGGATTGTGGATTTAGCTCAGTGGTAGAGCGCTTGCCTAGCAAGCTCAAGGCCCTGGGTTCGATCCTCAGCTCCACATTAAAAAGAAAAAAAGTTCAATCTCTTTAAACACCCAGTCTCTTCTAAATTTGAAACTTTTAAAAAATCCAATGTCTCAGTTGTGATCACCTATAAAATAAAAATAAATATTTTTTACTTCAAGAGGGAAGAACCAAGGCACAGTCATAAGCAAAGTGGGCGCCATTTGTAGTTAGAGACCTTCTCTCCAGCCCCCGCCAAGCCCTGTTAGTCCAACAACCCACTTATAAAATAAACATACAGACACTTATATTATTTAAACTCCTTGGCCATTAGCTCAGGCCTACCATTATCTAGCTCTTACTCTTTTGTTTAGCCTATTTCTATTAATCTATACTTTGCCATGTGGCTCATGGCTTACCATTACTTTATCTCTTTCTTGTCATGGCTGCGGCTAGCAGTATCTCTCTGCCCCAGCCTTCACTTTCCAGAATTCTCCTCCTCCTTGTCCCTCCTACCCTATCCTTCCTGCCTGGCTACTGGCCAATCAACACTTTATTTATTTTAACCAATCAGATCAACACATCTGACATACAGAACCCCTCACAGCACTTCCCCTTTTCTTTTTTGCAAAAAGCAAGGTTTTAACTTTTATATAGTAAAATTTCAGATAACAAAACAATTATCAAGCAAGAATTACAGTTACAATATTAAAGAAGATATCCTATCTATCTTATATTTGTGAGTCTAAGGTTTTATATCTAACTTATCTTTTATCATAACTGAGGAAATTATAACAATCTAGTCTATAGCCACATCAAAAACCTCAGAAGGATATAATATTACCTGAGAACTGGGAGAAGGATGCAAGCAACTTTCGGGAGTATTGCAGGGTAGACAGAGACAGCTGGAAGCCTGGACAGTCACCTAATGTTCCTTTGTAAAGTTGGGGCATCTGTCTTCAGCCCACAGGGCTAGAGTCTCTCGGTCATTTCTCTCAGTGTCCTGTAGAATGTCTGGCAGTTTCCTCTGTGAAGCAGGAACCTGAAGGACCATTTTGTCAAGCAAAGTTTAGTGGTCACCTTTCTATGGGTCCTGCATGTCCAGTCGATCAAGCAGTCCAGGCAAGAACAGTTTCTTGCCCAAATGGCTATTTTTGCCAAGGTGAAGATAAGATATGAAGTGTCTTCAATGCCCATCCTCCTCTCTGAAGTAAATTGGTGTTGCCAGGAGCAGACATGTCTCACTGTCCAGAAAGTCTAAATTTTAAAAATATTTGAAATGCCATATTCTGAAGGTCTTTGAAGTATTTGAAGATTACCTATCTATCTGAAATATCTCTATGTATACCTATAAGACTTAACTAACATGGCTATGAGTATGATTATCATAGATTAATTATTAATCTATTTTTAATTATCCATTACAATTTTAAATGAGCTATACAAACATAATACCTTAAACAAGAGTAGAAATATACACACAGTATAACAAAATTAACTTTAGGTTTGTATCAATAGACTAAAATCTATACCAATGTAAAACATTTTAAACAAGTTGTTGCTCTTTAGAAGTAAGTTCTTTAATCTACCCTTTCTTCCTATTATATCTATATCATATCCTCTTTTATTCTTTAGAAAGAGGTCACATTTATAATCAACCTGCTTTAAATAAAAATATTGTTTTTTTTCTGTCCCACACCAGAGGGCTCTTCTGTTTGGGACACAAAAATCTCTTAACCTTTCCTTTTAGCAATATGTCTGGGTTTAGAGAAGGAGTGAGCCAATTCTATCTCCAAAGCCAGCTTGATAATGTTGGGAATGTGGGCGTAGTTTCTCTTACTACTTCCTGCTAGAGGGGGGCACTATATCTTATGGGGACACAAAGAAAATTTTAGGATTATGGAGTAGTCTGTGAGGGTAAACCTCTGAGCCAGTTGCCTTGAAACCATTCTGGGGGTTGGGGATTTAGCTCAGTGGTAGAGCGCTTGCCTAGCAAGCACAAGGCCCTGGGTTCGGTCCTCAGCTCCGGAAGAAAAAAAAAAGAAAGAAACCATTCTGGATGCTGGATCATCTGGGCCATGGTGTCATTGGAGACCTTTCAGGTGGTCTTGGCTGATCAAACCTGATGTATCTTAATTTGGAACAAACCCACAGCCTCTGGCTTTCTGTGGAAATAAAAGCAGACTCTTTTCCAAAGCAACATATCTTTATATCCAAATTTTGAAGTCAAGGTACCTTTAAAATTTACATATTTGTTTAACTCAACAGCTTGTACGATCAAATCTTTTTTTGTAGTTAAAAATCCCAGACAACATAAACCAGATTCTCTGTGTAATATCCATCTTTGTAAGACTGAAACACTGCTGTGGCTGCTGGCTCCGCCCACGTGGCAGTGGTACAGTTTACTGCCAGCTCTGGGTCTAGAGCTATGTGTACCATCAACTATCAGAAGCACAAAGCAGTGCATAGCCCAGAAACTTTTTTTTTAAACTAGCAAAGACTAAATCCACCATGCAGCAGAGTAAAGTGTCGCTTATAGATTCCTCATTCTGGCCACACTGCAGGTCAGACACACACACTCCAGGAACCCGCCACAGTAGCTCAAACTGGCAGGCTGCCACTAACTTGAGAGAGACAACTAGGAAGCTGTTTTTAGCTCTGTTTTAGAATCTTTTTTCTCAGGTTTTAGGTGGAAACTCTTGCCAACATGTTGGGCACCATTTGTAGTTGGAGACCTTCTCTCCAGCCGCCCCCCCCCCCCAGCCAAGCCCTGTTAGTCCAACAACCCATTTGTAAAATAAACACACAAACATTTATATTATTTAAACTGTTTGGCCATTAGCTCAGGCCTACCATTGTCTAGCTCTTACTCTATTTAGCCCATTTCTATTAATCTATGCTTTGCCACGTGGCTTGTGGCTTACCAGTGTCTTTACATGTTGCTTCTCATGGCAGCAGCTGGCAGTCTCCCCCAGCCTTCCACTTCCCATAATTCTCCTCCTTGTCCCGCCTACCCTATCCTTCCTGCCTGACTACTGGCCAATCAGCACTTTATTTTACCCAATCAGAGCAACACATTTGACATACAGAACATCCCACATCACCAAACTCTGTTAACAACTCAGTATCCAATGTCTGGGGTCCATTCACCATCTTCTGGGCTCCTCCAAAGGGCTTGGGTCACTTCTCCAGCTCTGCCCTCTGTAGTACACACAGCTTGTCTTCTCTAGGCTCTGGCTGGCCCCACTCCACAGCTCCTGCTGCTGTTGGGGTCTCTTGCTACAACTGGGCTATACTTTCACCAATAGTAACCTCTCCCAGGCTCTCTTCAAGAATTCCAGTCCTGCCACACAGTGCCAAACCTCAGCTATTCTCCATGACTCACCCTTTCATGCCTTCAAATCTAGTACCACCTGGGTGACTCTTACACTACCAAGTTCAGCTGCCAGCACAAGGTACAGCCTGGCCTCCTGTGGAAACCACCTTCTGTGTGCTAACTCTGAGGAAACACTTCCCACAAAGATTTCACCTCATTGAAGCTCTCTTCATCAGAGCTGATTTCTTCAGCCCTAGCTGACCAGCATCAAGTATCTCAGCAAAACAAAAGTTTCACTTTAGTGCTTTTGGTTAGTTATTAATCATAGCTGATATTTCAGCCCCAGCTAACCAGAACTACAGACTCTTAACTCAGAATATGCAAAAGCTGTTATAAGAGTCATTAAGGGACTCTCTCTCAAACTTCCCTCTGGAACTTCACAAGCCAGGCCTTGATCATCTGAATTGCTCTCAGCATTCTTAGTTTCCAAGTTCCCACAGAACAGCTCACCAGGCTTTGAACACTCAGTAGCTTTTCTAACCCAGAGTTCCAAAATCCTTCCACAATCCTCCCCCAAACATGCCTTACATTGAGAAAATGCCTTACAGGCTTGTCTACAGCCTGATCTTATGGAGGCATTTTCTCAATTGAGGTTCCCATTTCTCAAATGACTCTAGCTTGTGTCACCTTGACATAAAACTAGCCAGCACATCTAGTTTCTGATTTCTTCAGAGTATGAGCTCCTGAAAGTTCCCATAGTAACCCATACATATCTATAAGTAGTAAAATTCTACTTTTTTCCTGCTGGTCAAAGGAACTGAAGGTCTAGCTGGCTCATGTGCTCTCTTCTCCATTACATTCCCTGCAGTTCCAGCAGCATTAAGGACTCATTGAACCTGGAGAAGAAACCCCCATGTGAAGGCACTCCACCCTCTGAGAGGTATGGCTGCTTTTTTGGCAGGTCTTCCACTTTACCTAGGTGAGAGAGAGCTAAGGAAGATCTCCACATGGGTCTTTTCTTTGCTGCTTTGAAGCTTTTGATCTGTTTGCAGAACAGTCACACAGTGGAAAACTGCATAAGGTGGTACTATCCTAATTAGGATGTCATATTTGCATCAACTGAAGCCTGTAAACCCAGATGAAGTATAGACACAAAAGGCTTCTGAGGAAGGAAATTTCAGTGTCTGAAAGAAAACCCAAGGAGGCTCTTGACAGCAGGATAAGCTCTTAAGAATAGAACCTGGCCGGGAGTTGGTGGTGCATGTCTTTAATCCCAGCACTTGGGAAGCAGAGGCAGGTAGATCTCTGTGAGTTCAAGGCCCAGCCTGGTCTACAGAGTGAGTTCCAGGAAAGGTACAAAGCTACACAAAGAAACCCTGTCTCGAAAAAACAAACAAACAAACAAAAAAAATAGAACCCAATGATTCATTTCATTAAATCACACATCTGACTAGATGCCAAAAGAAAACACAGCTACACGAGATTGCCCTATAGGGAAAAAAAGTGTTTTATCATCAAGAAGACAGAAGTAAGGATGTACAGTGGCCTGGAGCCATGGAACTGAGCATAGGAGCTTAGGACACCTCATTTAGCAGTCCTGAAAGTAGTCACTAGATAACAGCAATCATAGGATGATCTTAAGGACAAAGAAGGGCTATATTTAAAATCTTGGAATAGGAAAGAAAAGAGTCTGCATTAGAGAGTGAATCTATTCAAGTTATAGTGGGGGTGGGGAAGAAGAAGCCATGGAGAGTTACTTGCAGAGTCAAAAATGAATCCTGGGACTTGACTACTAACAGGTTATGGATATTTCACCTCTGCTAAATGTTCTCATTTATTATGCAATCTATCTTACTGTGGATTACACTCAGAAGCCACAGCTAGACTGGGGAGAAAGTTAAGATGAAGCAAATTCTACCAGTGTGTTACCCTTCCCCCACACAAACAAGTATGGAGCTTGTGAATAGACATGGTGTTGGTTTTATGTGGCAGCACAATGTTATTCATTAAGCAGTGCTATTTATCTTGCGAGAAAAGCCATGAGGTACAACAAAACCCACTATAAAGGTTTATTAGAGGAAGGAGCAGAGGGGAATGTGCTTTAGGCCTATGGAAATGGTTGTGCACAGAGAGAGAGGGGGAAAAGGAGAAGGAGGTAGAAGAAGGGGGAAGGAGTCTGTGACTGGCATTTTATAGATTCCCCTGTACATGAGAATATGGGCTTACAGAGCCATGCCACACATATGCATACATTGCATGATCATGCTGCATGCAAATTACACGGTCACACAGCACACAGATTATGTAGGATGTAAAGCCCTGGGATGACTGTTTTGCCAGCACATGCACCATCATGTGGCTAGGAATTCCAACACAAGGTTACAGATGTCCCCTCCGGTATATCTGAAGAAAAATCCAGATAACTGAATCCTGAACAATAACAGATCACTTGGTAAATCAATCATCAGATGATTTAATAGTCTGCTACATGCTGCTTTAACAAAATACCCAAGGCTGGGCGTGGGCACATGCCTTTACTCCTAGCGTTCAGGAGGCAAAGGCAGGGGGACCTCTGTGAAGTTGAGGCCAGCTTGGTTTACATAGCAAGTTTCAGGACACCTAGGGCTACACAGTGAGACCCTTTCTCAAAAACAAACATACAAACAAAATACCCACTTTATAAAAACAAGAGGTTTATTTAGTTCACAGTCTTTGAAATTCAAGAGCATGGACCTAATATCAATTTGGCTGTAGTTAGGGATCTCATAGCAGATGGTATCATGTAGACTAGAAGACACATGAGTGGCATATTTGAAAAAAGGGAATGTCAGGCTTCTTTTATTACAGTGTATCCTCACAGTAACTAAACTGATACTATAAGAATTAAATGTCTCTCTTCTAAGGAAGCACCTACAATAAACTATTTACCTCCTGCTAGGCCCCAACTCTTTTTTTTTTACTTTTATTGATTCTTCATGCATTGTGATCTGCCCCCTCCCATCCACTCTCTGCCCTTGCAACCTCCCCCAAAAACAAAACCAAATTTAAAAGGAAAAATAAAAAACAAAACAACAAAAAGAAAAGAAGAAGAATCTTGTGGAAGCTGTAGTGTGGCCCAGTGAGTCACATCATTTACCCTTTAGTCTGTTCATCTTCACTTTCAAGTGTTCATTGCTATGACTTGGAGACCTGAAGAGTGTTTTGACATCAGACATGGAGATTCAGAGTTTGTAGTTTGCATGGCTGATTTTTGGTCTTGTTTTGGTCCAGTATTTCCTCACTATGCTTTCCCTTGTCACTACTTGATGAACTCTCCAGCAATGCCTTGGCTAGCTCACATAATGCAGCCTGTAGCAAGGAGAAGGCCCAGTGCTCCTGCTCTTGAGCCACTCATATCACCAGGGCCCAGGGCTCTACAGTTTTATACAGGTGAGGTTCAGGGCCCTCTCTCCCAATTGCAAGAGACATGACCCCTGGGTCATGAGTCATTGGTCTGGCTTGAGGCCACTGGTTTCTGTTACACCACAGATAATGATAATGAGCTCTTATTGGATGGCTCTTGGATATCCTGTTGTCCTATGTCATGGAGATCCTGCTGTTTTGGATCTGTAGTTTTGCCCCCCTCACATACTCTAACAGCTCATAGATGAGGTGGATGTTGAGATGTGCTAACTCATAGACCTGGTTCTGGGGCAGGGTGGTAGCTGGGTTGGTCAGCTCACTAGCTTTCTCTACAAACTCTGCATCTCCATGTCTGATGTCAAAACATCTTCAGATCTCCAACTACTTGCAGCTTTGTTGACCAAACACACTTCTCTCTCTTGGGCTGGTTCCATTCTCTGTTAGTAGCTTTTCTCAGCAGGTATCCCATGGCTCTGGCATCTCCAAAATCTTGGCGTCTCCAGGGCAATCCAGGCTTCACCTTCACAGCTTCACATATTAATATTCTTCTCCTCTGAAACCTCTTGAGCTGGGCCCCCACAGTTCAAATCATACTCAGCACCACTGTCTTCTTTGTCCCTACTAGTTTGTCCCATTAAGGCCCACTTAAAGCATTCCACTCCTTTCCTAACCCAAAGTATGAAATTCCTCCAAACAGAAACTTGGTCAGGCCTGTCACAGCAATACTCCCATCCCTGGTACCAACTTCTTTCTTAGTTAGGTTTTGATTGCTGTGAAGAGACACCATGACCACAGCAACACTTATAAAGGCTGGCTTACAGTTC
This sequence comes from Onychomys torridus, assembly GCF_903995425.1. Classification (NCBI taxonomy): domain Eukaryota; kingdom Metazoa; phylum Chordata; class Mammalia; order Rodentia; family Cricetidae; genus Onychomys; species Onychomys torridus. The sequence goes on from NC_050466.1 coordinate 50,679,037, forward strand.
AGAAATTTAGTCTATTATCGTCATGGCAAGAAGCATGGTAGCATGCAGGCAGACATGGTGCTGGAGAATAGTAGCTGATAGTTCTACATTCCCAATCTGCAGGCAGCAGGAAGAGAATAATACACCAAGCCTTGCTTGAGCATCTGAAACCTCAAAACCCACCCCCAGTGACACACCTACTCCAACAAGGCCACACCTACTCCAACAAGGCCACACCTACTCCAACAAGGCCATACTTCCTAATAGTGCTCTCCCTATGAGCCTATGGGAGCCATTTTCATCCAGACCACCACACAGGGCAAACCATCAGTGTCCATGGCAGTGTTGCGTCCTGGTTGCTAGTGACATTGTGGCTTCTGTTGGAATCAAGTCTACATCTCTGGAAGATAGAACTCCTAACTTTAGCCTGTAGGATCAGAGAAAAGAGAGTTTTTCAGCAGTTCCTGTTAGGGATAGAAAAGAAAAGGGAAGATCAGAGATGATTCTCAGAAATAAAAGGAATCTTAGAACAGAGGATACAACTAATCTAGAAGTCAATATCTTCTAGGAATTTAGGATGACTGATAAGCAGGCTATACAGTCAGACTAAAGATAAGGTGGCCTTGATAGTAACTGGGAGAAAGGTTGGGCTTCATGGTCCCAGGCATGCAGAATAGGGAGAATAGTTCCAAGTTTGAGAACCAGTTTGGCATAGGTGATACAATATACAGATTTGGCTCTCAGTTATACAACATAAAACACAATGGGAAGCTGGGAATACTGGCAAACCTAGGTCTGTCTGCACCAAATAAGAAGATCTGCTGCATCATATAAGAAGTATGGGTACCAGCCTGAGTACCTGGTTCTTGTTTCTGTCTCCTAGACCAACTGAAGGGGTCTGTACTTACTGTAGCCATGAGATCCGAGACTGTCCAAAGATTACCCTTGAGCATCTTGGCATCTGCTGCCATGAGTACTGTTTTAAGGTAAGAAAGAGGTATGAATATTTTGAAGAGCACAGATCTTATGAGAGAATATGCAAGTACAGAGGACATTGGATTGCTGCACACAGCTCTGAACACTCTTAGAGGCTCAACAGAGCACTGAGCTGACTAGAGAGGAATGTTTGTAGTTAGAGTTTTCCTGCCTGGCCCATAGTCAGGACAAATCTCTCTTACCCGCCAGTCCCACAGTCGCTCAGACCCAACCAAGAAAGCACACAGAAACTTATATTGCTTACAAACTGTATGGCCGTGGCAGGCTTCTTGTTATCTACTTCTTCTATCTTAAATTAACCCATTTCTGTTAGTCTATACTTTGCCACATGGCTTGTGGCTTACCAGTGTCTTTACATGTTGCTTTTCATGGCAGCGGCGGCTGGTGGTGTCTCTCCCTAGCCTTCTACTTCCCAGAATTCTCTTCTCTGTTGTCCCGCCTATACTTCCTGCCTGGCCACTGGCCAATCAGAACTTTATTTACACAGAGCGATATCCACAGCAAATGTTGGCAGTTCCACATGGTTAGTAACATAATGGAGGCAAAAAAGGTGTTCTGTGCAGAGTCTATTTCTCATGGAGGACCAGTAATGCAAAGGTCCCAACATAGAAACATGGCAAAAATGGGATGGGGGTATTGGAAGGTACAAAGTATATTGTTTTCCTTGACTGGTGGACTTCTATGAATAGTACCAGAAGAGTTGATTTGAGGTTATGTACTTAATGAGAGACTATTACATAAAGCACAGCAAAATTATGGGGAACCTAAGAGCTAGGCTACTCTTGAATACATGTGGTTATATAGCACTGACCATTCACAAGGGAGAATGCAGTTGGAGTGGGCAAGAATTGCAGGGAGGCTATGTGAGGGACAATGAATAGGAGTTAGAGGTAAAGGGAAGTTAGTTTCAAAGTAGCAAACATGAAGCAACTGACATGTATACATCTGACTGGTACATAGGGAGAAGTAATGTCAGACAAATTCTAACGTGGCCCAAGTAGGAATCACATACTGTGTGACAAAATTGGGAGTTGTGGCAGAAAGCTGCTATGCTTAGGGAATTCTTAGAAGGTAAGTAGAATAACCAAGAGTTGTAGCCCGTGGGCCTTAAGTGCAGAATTGGAGAGATATTCTCTGTTTGTTTGTTTATTGTATATGTATGTGTAAGTGTGCATGAGTCTCTAGTGCCATTGCATTCTTGTGGAGATCATAGGACATTTTGGGTGTTGGGCCTTACTTTCCACCTAGTCTGAAACAGTCTCTTGTCTGCTACTGTAGGCCATTGTAGCTGGCCTATGAGTTTCTACAGAGTCACCTCTCTGCCTCCCATCTCACCATAGGAGCATTGAATTACAGATGTGTGCTACCACATCCAGATTTATATGCATTCTAAGGGTCCAAACTCAGGTCCTGATGCTTACATGGCAAGTGCTTTACCCATGGAGCCATCTCCCTAGTCCACCATTATTTTTCTAAAGTCACAGAGTTATGTGGTGATACTATATTTGTAAAATGTGATTTTATTTGTATATTAATAAAGTTGCCTTGGGGTCAGAGCAAGCCATAGCAGAAGCTAGGCAGTGGTGGTGCACACCTTTAATCCCAGCACTTGGGAGGCAGAGCTAGGCGGATCTCTGTGTTCAAGGATACAGCCAGCATGGCAGACACATGCCTTTAATCTCAATACCAACCATAGAAGACCTGGAGGTAATGTGGCTGGGTTTACAACCAATGAGAAAGCAGAACAGAAAGTCAATAAAAAGAAAAAAAAACACACAGAAGTAGGTCTCTTGTGGAGAGGAAAGACAGCAGAAGCAGTGAAGGGTAAGGTTTTCAGCTCTTGCTCTGACCTTGTGGCTTTTAACTCTGCAATTGGATCTGTGTTTCTTATTTAACAAGATGGTTACATCTACAGAGTTACTCAGCATTGACAGCAACCTGCTCAATTCCAGATTGTGACAGGAGTGCTAAAGGTGTCTCAGACATGTTTTTCTCCATACTGGAGATTGAACCTAGGGTTTTACATATGTTGTATTAGTGCTTTGCCACTGAGTTCTATCATCGGCACTACCGAGCTGCTTTTTGCTGCCCCAAGAAAAGTGATCATACTGGTTAAGGCCATTTGTATACATTGTTCATTTTCTGCATGCCCAGAAGTGACCCCCTATATGGATAAGCACCATTCTAAGGCCATGTTCCAGTCTGCTGCACAGTAACTGAAAGGCTAGAATCATTATACAGGAAACAGAAGCATAATTGATTTATATTGAGGAATACTCTGCCAGGAGAATGTTGAGAAGTAGAAGTAGCCAGATTGCCATCAGAAGGGTGCATGGTGGGAATGAGCAAAGGGACTTGGGGTTATCTGAGTGCTGTCTTATCCTTCCTGGCACCTTTGAATCCTTGAAGCTAGAAGCCCCAGGCTGCAGATATTGAGAGATCTGGAAAACCAGGTACTTTTTAAGTCTTTTACTTAACTCCCAGTGCCAAGAAGTCCTGCCACTGACATTCCTGGGGACATGGGTTTGTGGGAAGAACTGGGATACTAAAACATCCTTTTCTTCTGTGGAGCACTATTACCTTCCTCAGGACCTTAAACTTCCTCTAGCCTCTCCTAATCTTATAAGGAAATAGAGGCTGGAAAAGTTTCAATAACTTGCCCATCTCAGTCAACCTGGGCTGAATTGTGGAAACTGCGACCCTTAATCAGAATGCTGATCATCCTGTGCCCCCACTCGTGTGTGTGTGTGTGTGTGTGTGTGTGTGTGTGTGTGTGTGTGTGAGAGAGAGAGAGAGAGAGAGAGAGAGAGAGAGAGAGAGAGAGAGAAGAGAGGAAAGACATTGGATGACTTCCTCTGTGTTATTTGAGCAAGAATAGGGTCTCTCAGTGACCCTAGAGTGGTCAGAGCCCCAGGAATACCCCTGTGTCTGCCACCCAAGCACTGGGATTACAGGTTTGTGCCTGTGTGCCCAGATTTTATGAGTTCTGGAGATCAAATCCACAGCAAGCGCTTTACTGACTGAGCCATCTCCCCAGTCCCTACCAGCTTACTTTGGTGTTTTGTGTGTTGGTTTTATCTTGTTTTCTAGATCAAGTTTTATATCTATTTTTGCAATGTCTTGTTATCTCCTTGGAAGCTCAGGATGTGCCATCAGCTTACAGAATCTGCTTTGAGTCCTGACATCAACTTTGCTTTCTCTGTTTAGTGTGGGATTTGCAATAAACCCATGGGTGATCTCCTAGATCAGATCTTCATTCACCGTGACACCATCCACTGTGGGAAATGCTATGAAAAGCTCTTCTAGGTGAGTTGGAAGCCCATAGAATAAGCAGACTACAGCCTCACTAGACTGAAGGGACAAGACAAACGTTTGCCCTGGTCTGGACCTGGGTTTTACTTTAGGACCCTGCTATGCTTCTCAGTCATTTAATCAGAGAATTCCAAGTCCTTGTTCTGTGCTCTATGCTACTTTGAGATCTTAAGTGATGTGAGCAAAACCCCTCCCTAAAGACCTTTTACAAGTTGCTAATATGTTACTCTAAAGAAATACCTCTCCCATCCAGAACCTCAGCTGAATCCTCTAACCCTGTGATACCTGGTCCTATCTTGTGACAAGGAAATAAAAATGTAGAAAGGGAATGGTTCTGGACAAACACCCAGTTGGTATGTGGTAGAATCTGGACCTCATCCCAGGTCTTAGATTCTAGTGCTGTGCTCTCTGCTATATTCCTTTGGACTATAGATTTAGACTTAATAACAAAGACGTTGAATAAAGCAGCCTCTGGACCAATAGCCAATGGGACTGTCTCAAGTGTCTGAACAAAGCATATTTTCCCCCTCTGACTACACAAAAATTGCCTTCTCTTCAAGAAATGCATTTGTGTTGGACTTAGGCTCACAATCACTGTAACAGTTACCCACCCCAAGGGAACCTGGCTGTCAGCTATTGGATGCTTGCTCTCATTGCTACCTCTGTTTCCTTTTGCTTTCTGCAGGCTGAACAGAAGCTGATGAGCCCCAGATGTATTTGGCTGTCCAGTTGCCCACAAATTGTTGGTTCTTCCCTTACATCCTCCCTTACCTGGTTTCACTGTACTTCTGCCCACCTTGTACTGAAATAACACATCTAGTATTGTATCTCAATGATGTTATAATTACACATGTATAGCCTTTTATACCTTAGAAAGTCAAATCCATAGCTTAGTTGCTCCCAGGATGAAGGACTCCACTTTGACTTCCCTAAGATATGTTGGCTTTCTAATGAGTGCAGATGACCTGGTATGCTAGACATGGGCACAAGTGTAGGTATCAGTGTACGCAGACTTTTGGAGGCTTCTGAGGGGCCAAACCAAATGTTGTTGACGATCTCTAGTAGGGAAATTATAGGCAATGAATGCTAAGGGTTGGCAATAGGCTAATCACTGTGTGTGTGTATGTGTGTATGTATTTTTGATTTCTCATACAATTCTTAAAATAGTTGTTTTTGATTGAATTGTGTAGCAGATTTAAATGACCTCTTCCCATTCTCCTTTGAGTTTTTCCAGTCAGGTATGTCAGTACACATTGGAAAGTTTACCCAGGTTTAAATTTGACAAGATACAATATTAGGAGGCTTCTAACAAAAGGGATATCTGTGTCTGTTTGAATTTTAATAGCTTCAAGTCTTTACCCTCAGTATCCCATTTTCTAGACTTTACATAGAAATTTTCTGAACTGATTTTAGGCTGTGTAGATCCCAAAAGAGTAAAGAAGAAAACAGATAAAGTTTCTTGAAACCTCACCACACACCAGGCATTACCACAAGGTACTGGCTTTTAATCTCTTTAATAGTCTCTAAAATAGTCTCATTGCAGAAATGAAGATAGTAATGCTCAGAGAAGTGGGAAGAATCCTGTAGAACCACTGTTGTATCTCTCTGGAGCCTATACTTTTTCCAGAAGCAATAACCATCATGACACTGACCTAGTATTGAGCATGTGCCAGGCACTGTATGGAGGGTCCCTACTATAAAATACTGCCCTGAGAAATGGGAAAAGTGTGAAATTCACTCCATCTCTGGGCTTCTTGGATCCCTCCTTGAAGCACTACAGTAATCTAATTGACATCCAGTGAAAGGTTCAGTAGGCTCTCTGCCCTAAGCACACAGTGACCTGTTTTCTAGTCCTGACTGTTTCAAACCAACATCAACTTCTAGGTCCCCAGGTACTCAAAGTGCTAAAAGCTGATGTTTAGCAGAGCAGAGGCAGGTTCATCCTTGCAGTCTGCTAATATGCTGCTCTGATTCAACTTCACTTTGCTGCCTTTATATTGGTGAAATTATTAAGGCCACTCCACGTAGTTAAAAGGGAGGTTTATTTTGTGGGGTAACTTACAAATGAAGGGGTAGGTTGCAGGGTCTGGCAAAGGTATAGCGCAGTCCGGCAGTGTTCTCTGGAGAACTCTGCTCAGTCTACCTCCAGCGTCCAGGGTCCCGGAACCAGAAGAGAGACCTCTTCCCGATCCTTGGTCTTCCGCTTCCTCCTCTGCCCTGCCTTGTGGGCGTGACCATTACCGAAGCCTCAATGGGGGTTGGAACTTCCAGGCCAATGCTGGGATGGCTATCCACTACACCTTTAGGTACAGAATTAAATTGTAAGCTCCTTGAAAGGAAAAATAGCCCTCAAGATTTGGGGATGCAAAATGGAGGCTTCTTCATTTGATTTACTTAAAAAATAGCTCCTCTCTTTCTTCAGACTCTGAGCCCTAAGCACATTTGAGTATAGATTTGTTCTTCCTATCAAGTAATCAGAGAAGAACATTCTATTTATTTGCATATTTATCTGCTGCATGTACTCAGAAGCAGAGGAGGAGTAGAGTATGCCACATCCCCAAGCTAATTACCACCTCCTCTTTCTCAAGTCCAGCTCTAGCATGGGACTTGGCAGATTGTAGGCAATAACACATGGGTGTCAAATGAATTAGTAAGAGAAAAGTAAGTTACTCCTTTGGTTAGAGGTGTTACCTGGGAATCTCAGTGCGGGCCCCATAGATGGGATCCACAGTAAGGAGGCCCAAGGTAAGATGGTTTACCCATCTTAAAGGTGTACTTTGCCATTTAAGGAGTTTTAGAAATATGGAAAATACTCAAAAACAGGTTGCAATGTTAGTATTGATTTCATTACAAAGTAGCCCTTTTGTGTCTTAAAAGAGGCATGGTTTTACATTATTTTACTTCTTTTTAATTGCTTAGTGTTTCTAGCTAAATTTGCTAATCCACATTAATGTATGAAAATTATAATAAATGTTAAGATATTACACATCAGTATTACGATTTCCCTTTTTAAAAACATTTTTGTTTTTTTTTGTGTGTACATATGCACTTCAGTGTAATAACTTGGTAATTTGGGGCATGTGGTTTATCAGAAGCCATTCTTAGTATAAAACCAAGCTGGACATGGGGGCTCATGCCTGTAATCCTAGTGCCCAGGAGATTAAAAAACAAAGACTGCCAAAAGTTTGGGGTGGGGAGAAAGTTACTCTGAGTTGGGGGAGGTAATCTTGGAGCTGTAAACCTAAAGGAAGGGGAAGGATTGCTCACTCATTAATAATTATTTCCTGAGCACCCACTACAGATGATACTGGGCCATGAGAGAGTGATGCATGAAACCTGTGGAAATAAAGCTAGCGCTGAGAAGGAAGCAGGCTGTGACTCCTGATATTTGATCAAGTCAGAACCCACCAACCTTATAAAACCGCTTTACAAGCTCTGCGGTGACACATATGACAGTCACACTCATTCAGTAACACACAATTACATTTATCAACATACACATGCTTCACAGTCAAGACAATGGATGCTCACGGAGTCCAGTCTCATGCTCCGACACACCCATTCTCACATACAAAGACATGTTATCACACTCGCCTTCAGTGATCCACACTCACATTCAGAGATATTCATACATTGGCACACATGCTCCCAACATTAAAAAATATGCTCCTTCACAGACACAGTGACTCATATATACACCTATTCACTGGGCAGTACTCTTACTCATTCACAGTGAAAAATGCACACTAACATACAAGTGGGTACATGCACACACCAGTGCACATAAAAGGTCATACCTGTTTTAGGGATCACAACGTATACACCCTCACAAAAGAACAGGCTGTCTGAAATAGTCCCTCATTCCCCCTTTTTCCTGTGACACCCAAGTCTGCCAAGCACCCTGTCCAACTAGTCCTCAAATACCCTTCAGTGGAGACAGAGCTGGCCCCTACCCAGTCAGGGGGTAGATTGAACAGAGTGTGTGTGGTGGGAGAAACACCATGTGCTGAGTCATACACAACATCTATAGGGGCATCATTCCCTGGCCCTTTTGGAGTCCTTTCCTCATCTGTCAATCTGTCACCTAGATGTCCTGTGCCCTCTACAAGTATACTGCGGCAACAAGTATCCTGGGGCCTGCCTTATATACCGCACCCTCCCTTCAGCATGGAGCTGCTTTATTCCTGCTCCTGCCAAGTGCCCTGAGAAGACCATCATTTTATCCCACATCCATTGGCTACCAGTAGACTGACTCCTTCTCATCCAGACCACTATAGTCCCTGATAGTTTTGGACATGCACACATGCCAGTGTCAATCCAGCCATCACTGTTGCCGTCCAACTCACTCCCATCGGAGGCAGGACACAGCTGGAACATTCATGAAATTTATTGAGCAAAACTTGTACTAAAACCATTTAAAAAGTGTTAACACAGAAAACTTTCAGTAGGCAGTAAAAGCCATGGGCCCTGGCCACACAAGGACCTTCTGCTACAATATATTGTCTTGGGTGCCCTAGATCTGCCTCTTGTCAAGATGATGAGCTCTGGTAATGCCCTTTGCTTTAAGGAGTGCTCTCAAGAGACCGCCACTGCATGGTGGTGCTGCCTTACAGTATACAAAGACCAATCACAGGAAATTGTGGAGTATAGCTTGCAAAACCCCACCAACCCTAGACAATAGTCACAATTAACAGCAGGAGTGGAACATCACAGCACAGTCCCACATTGAAGTCACTGATCAGTCCCTTATTAACTTCCTTGCTTCCCACTGGCTGCCTGGGGAGCACCTGATCAGGTAACAACACACACATCTGCAGGAGAACAAGTAGCAGGCGGCTGGTCTAGATGTACACCAGGAAAGCAGACAAGGAGTTCACAACACTTGTGGGAGAGGAGCTAGTACAGTCTTGGCTGGCACAGAAGCTCACAACATGTGCCAGGGTGTAGAGGTGACCCTGACCAGGTAGTCAGGGCTTCCAGCTGCTCAAGTTAACACACACCTCACTCACAGCTTTGTACAGGAACAATGGGTTGGGGATAAGCACACAAGTGGGGAAGGGACTGGTTGGACAGCTGGGTCAGTACGAGGTTGACAGATAAGAGAGGTGTTCCAAAGCAGGGAGTAGCCTGCCTCAGGATAGCAATGGGGAGGGCATCCATGTTGGAAGAGCCAGGCAGAACCCTTGAGATGGCCTCTTCTGTAACTTCCACCCTTTTGGTATGGGTGGCACCCCGGCAGCACTGCCTGGCCACCCTCCCAGGTTGGCAGGGTTTGGGGCCAGCCTTGGCAGCTGCCTGCCCAGTTGTATTCACCAGGCTCTCCCTGCTTGCTTTCTGGAATTCTCCAGCAGCCCTGGACAAAAGAGAGCAGAACAACCCCCCACTCTAGCCCAGCCCCAAGTCCTCTTGCTGCTGTCCTTCCACCTCCTGTTCACACAAAATCTGTCCTGCACACCCACAGGCTCTCAGGCCAGCTGAGGGCATGAATCCTATGGTGCTGGGTGCACACCCCCAGCTTGGGGCTCTTCTTGGGCACTGGTGTCTTTCCCCCCTCACAGTCCTGTCAAGGTACCCAGAAGGAAACTGCCTCTGGGTTGGCACTGGCCTCCTGGAGCCTTTGGGTCCAGGGACCCAGGGGTTTCACTCACGAAAAGTCTCAAGGGTACTGCCCTCATGGGGCTCCCCTAGAGGAGCGTAGATGATCCTGAAGACGGGCTGGATCCTGCGGCCTCCTCTCCGGAGCACTGTCTCCCCACCTTGCTGCACTTCCCCCCAGGCATCGGTTCTCTCTGGCCAAGACAACCCCGTGACTGGTTCCTCTATGCCCTGTGCTGTTTCAGTGCCAATGGGCATCCTTAGCTCAGAGCCCCAAGCCTCACCATCTTTATCTTTTGACTCAGTAGTGTCCCAATTGGGGTCTGGATCACCCTTTGGTCTATCTATAGTAGGTCCCCATTCCTTTCTCTGGTACTCTCCATGGGCCTCGGATATGATAGTCACTGAGCTAGGTAGACTTTGTTTTTGCTTGTTGGAATCATTTCTAGTGAGTGGCAAGTGGGGTGTCTTACCCTAGCCCTGGCCGTCTTGCCCTTCTGCACCACTCATTTCCCCTGCCATTTGTCTGGGCTGCTCCATCATTTTGCCAAGGTATCTCTGTTGCCTACTAGAGGAAGGAATTCCTGGAACTCTTGAGCCTATATTTCTCTGGGGTTGGGGTGGCTCATAGCCCCAGCCCCTCTCTCGTTTCCTGACTCCTGTGCTTCAACATGGGGTTTTTACTCATCAGGATCATTTTCAGCCCCGAAACCTGATTCCCTAATAGGCCCCTCTTCCCCACCACTGTCTCCATACTGTCGCCTCTGTTTCACTGATGTAATTTCCTCTCCTATGGTCTGGGTGCTGATCTCCCTAAAACACCCTGCCTGCGTGGTAACCGGATCTGTTGCTGCCTCACAGGTCCTGTTTTCCTTTTCTGTCTGATTCTTCATCACTATCATGGTGGTCTCCCATTCTTCCTCATCTCCAGTGAGTTTCATTAACTCCAGAAAAGTGGGTGGGCATCCTTGCTGATCTAAGAGAAACAGCTTGCTCCAAAGGCCAGTAGTCAGGGAGACTCAAGATAAGACATGCTTGAGGTGAATTGAATCTGCACTGTGTGCTGACAAGGGGCTCTGCTGCACCGCTTTCTGCGCAGCAAGTAATCAGATAGCTTCTCTGTAGGTTTCTGAGAAAACTGAAGGAATCTGAACTATAAGATCTTATAGTCTTCTTTATTCCCAAAGATCTACTTTAAGGCTTTCAAGCACTGCTCCATAGTTAGGGCATCATTGCTAGCCCACAGTGCCTGCATAATTGACAGGGCAGAGCCACCCAAGCTCTCTAGAAGACGCCACTTTTTTTCCTTCTCAGATACCTGCCATAACTGCATCATCTCAGTGACCTCTCCTAACCAGGTTTCAAAGGTCTCTTCTCCTGGGCCTGGAAAGGGACTGCCAGAAAACACTTTCAATTTTTGATAACACATACTACTGCACAGAGACTTCAAGCCTTCTGGTTTGTCTTGGTCTGAATTCCTTAGCTCTATGCTCACTGTAGGGGCAATGCTAAACCCCAGGGCTTTGGCCACATCTACTATTCTCCATCCTTCATCTCTCAGAAAGTAGGTCAGCTTATTGATAAACTCATCATCTGGGCTACAGGGTTTGACAACCAATTCCCAGCCCCCCCCCACTGCTGGTATATGCGGGGCATCATAGTATGATTGACAACTTCAGTCAGTTCAATTAAGACTGCCTTAGCTTCATCTTCCCTCCTGAACATTCTGCCTATCATCTTGTGAGCACACAAAGGAGGTAAGCCTTCTTTCATAGCAACCTTTATCTCAGCCTCACTGCACTGCACAGGAATGCCCACAATGAGCACAGCCTTCTTGGGGTCCAGGTCCATCCCCTTACACCAGTCATCTAGAAGAGCCACAGCCATTACTCCCACCCGCTATGAACAGACCTAACCCTAGGGTACTTATTGGCTCAGAATTTTCCTAGGACTCAGAGGATTCTAAACCAATGCCATGTAGAAAGGCAGCAATGTCCTGGGTTTCCCACAGCCTGAAATGTAAAAGAAGTAAGAGCTTAGTTAACACTTCCTGTCACCTTTCCTCCTCTCAGAGATTCAGTCTTGCTTCCCAGGCTCTTGTAATCATTGTGTTGAGGGTCTTCCCACACAAAGCTCCCCGAACCTCACTGGATCCTGCTGACCTCCTGCCACAGCAACCTCACTGGAAGTCCAGGGACTCTACCATGTATTCTGCAAATACCTGTAGGAAAAATGCCAATGTTAGGAGGCAAAGACTAATGCCTAGGAACACTGGAAAAGACCTAGTGGAAGAAAGGGCAGGAAGAAGAACACTGACACCCACTGGAGGCTATGGTTGATTCAGATTACTCCTTCCTGGGTCCCTGACTGGTAGCACATAGGAGACTCTCCTCTTCCTGAAAAAATGCTCAGGAGATAAGAAAGATGATTGGAGCTCAGCAGATATGACGTGTGAGTGGTGGGTGCAAAGAATGTGTGACAAGTTAAAGTACTGCCACGAAAACAAGAATAGTATGGATCTGGGTTTTTATCATAGGTTATCACATAGTGCTGTGTGGTAAGGTTAAGGCCCTTGAGGAACAACAGGTGATGTCGTGGTCCTCCAACCAATAAAGTATCTTAGTAACAAGAGGTGGTGGGGACAGGTGCAGAGGGAGGTAAGCAGAGACTGAGGAGTGGGCACTGATTAGAAAAAAAAAAAAAAAGCTACCGGGCAGTGGTGGTGCACGCCTTTAATCCCAGCACTTGGAAGGCAGAGCCAGGTGGATCTCTGTAAGTTCGAGGCCAGCCTGGTCTACAGAGCAAGTTCCAGGACAGCCAAAGCTCCACAGAGAAACCCTGTCTCAAAAAAACTAGAAAGCTTATCGTTTCAAATTATATGGAATCTGCAATCAGAGGCAGAAAAAGTCCCCAGAAAGTAAAGAGACACTGTTACCCTATGTATGGCCCTACCCCGCAGTCTGTGAACCTTGGCAGGAAGCCCCTTCACCTGTTCTTTGCTAGAGTTAGAGGTTATTACCAAAATGGCTGCTCACCCCTGCTGTTGGTTATGTAGTGCCCCACTGAAATGTGGATACAGTGGCTTTGCTGGCACTGGCACTTGATGCTGGCAGTCTTCTGGCTTCTTTCCAGACAGGTGGTGCAGGGATGCTGGTTCCTGCCCACTGATCTGTTCAATGCAAAGCAGAGGAATATTTGATATGGTCTGTCCTGAATGTCCCTGCCCATGCAGGCTGTGCTAATCTAAGTCTGCACAAGAATGTAAAGACAGCTCTTTGTTGACATGGTGGAGCACACCTTCAATCCCTGCACTCAAAGGCAGCTAACTGAGGCTAATCTGTCAGTTTGAGGCCTGCCACCACTGCGTTGTAAGACTTTCTTTAAAAAAAAAAAAAATTCCTTGCCAGGATTTGAGCAACCACTCCACTAAGGGAAACTGTTGAGACAGAAGGAATTCTAACAAAGTTGTTCCCCTACCTCCACTGACTCCACCCACGATGAAGTGTCACTCATATTTCCAGAACCCACCCCCATCCAGTTCCATCCTGGTTCCAACCATGCCTAGTGTCCCAAGAACTGACCCTTCCCGGTTACTGTGCCATTTTGGACCATCCACTATCTCAGTTCCAGTTCTGAACCAGGCCCTGACTCATCTGAGTTCCAGCACCTTCTCAATTGGCCCAAGCATCACCCCCCTACCCAGTCAGGTGTATGCCCAGATCTCACAGCCATCTCCATTCCAGCTCTGAACTAAGCTCTGACCCATCCGATTTCCAGCACCTTGACTATCCCAGACATCGCCCCTCCAAGTTCCAGTGTGTTCTCAGAACCCACAGGCATCTCAGTTGTTCTTCTGAACCAGGCCCAGCTTTGTCAAATATACATTTCGAGTTATGTCTCCAGGTCCCAAGCCATCCATGTCCACCATCACATCCTAGTGACAACCCAAAGTCACTTTTGCTGCCAAATACCATCCTCACTTGTGCATAAACTCCCCTCTACCTCGGCCTTATCTAAAACACAAACAAAGTCTAGTACATTGACTTCTCAGGAGGCTGGAAGATCACCTGAACCCAGAAATTTTAGACCAGCCTGTGCAACATAGAGACACTGTCTCACAAAAAGAAAACAACCGACCTGGTGGTAGTGGCACACACCTTTAATCCCAGCTCTCGGGAGGCAGAGGCAGGCAGATCTCTGTGAGTTCAAGGCCAGCGTGGTCTACAGAGTGAGTTCCAGGAAAGGCACAAAGCTACACAGAGAAACCCTGTCTTGAAAAAACAAAAAACAAAACAAAACAAAAAAATAGAAAACAACAAATAATCTGCTATGCTTCCCACCCCTTCACAAATGTCCTCCATGCCACACTTTTCCTATCTCACATTCCCAAAAAGGGTTATAGTGGAAGTAAGCAGAAGGCTATAAAAGGAAAGGACACAAATGGAATGGATGAGGTCTTGAAACGGCAGAAACTCTTAAGGTGCCAGGGGGAGGGCAGCACCATACCTGATGAAGAGGCCTCCAGTCCAGGAGAAGAGACGAGCACATATGCCACAGGGCAAAATGGGCTCCAAGGCCAGGGCCTGAAGATCTTATATATGCCCCCCCCCCACAACCCCGTGGAGCTGCACACGACCCTTTTGGGGCTGCGCACTGGTATCACCTCCTCTCCCCCCACTCCCTAATAGGAGGATACTGTTGCCTCACCCAATCCTGACAGTTCCATGGGGAGCAAGTGGGAGGGATGCAGAATTTGAACAGAGTTGCTGGAGGTGTGGCCCAAAGTTTGACTTAGTAGAAACCATCAAGCATGGCACATATCATGCCAGGCCCAGCAGCCATTGGTTTCTCCATTTCACGTGCCTGTGCCTCATTGGCTACTAGCTGTGATGTGATGGTCATCAGTAACTTTTGTTTCTATATGCAAATAGTGACAGGTGGGTATAACCACCTAACCCTACAGGCTGAGTGAAAAGAATGTGTCTGATTGCAAGACCACAGGACCTCACACAAAATACAAACCCAAAGTTATATATTCTCTGATTATTTTTTTTAATTAGGCTGTGATGTAGAGTTGAAAGGCCAATACTACAAAAGCTTTTTGCATTTCTCCAGTACACGAAACTTTTCCAGGTTCACCAAGACATATAAAGTATCCAAAGATTTTATTCTTTGGGCTTTGGAGGCAAATGCTTGTAATCCCAGAATACACTCACTAGGAGGCAGAAGCAGGAGGAACATGAGTTTCAGCCTGGGCTACAAGGTGAAAACCTTTTAACTGTTTCTTTCTTTCCTTTCTTTCTCTCATTCCCCCTCCTTCCCTCCCTTCTTCCTCCTTCCTTTCCCTCCCCTCCCTTTTTATTCTTTCTTTTGTTCTTTCTTTCTTCCTTCCTTTACTCCCTCCCTCCCTCTGTTGTTTTAAAAATGATAAGCAGCGCTGGTTACCATGCAGAAAGGTCATGAGGCATGAGCCATAACAAAACCCAGTATCAGAGCTTTATTAGGAGGAGGGGAGACAAAAGAACCAGGACTGGAGAAGAAGCACATGCAGAGGAGGGGGGGAGAAGGAGGAGTCTGTGTCAGCTTTTTTTTTTTTTTTTTTTTGAGCTGAGGATCGAACCTAGGTAAGCACTCTACCACTGAGCTAAATCCCCAGCCCCTGTGTCAGCTTTTTAAGGATTCTCATGCACATGCACAGGTAGGCTTACAGAGCTATGCCACCACACATGCACTGATTGTGTGACCTGATTGCATGACCACATTGTGCGCATTGCACGATCATGCACTGCATTGATGATACAAGATGTAAGACCCCTTGCTTAGCTACTGAACTACACATGTGCAGTGATGCAGCTGGAGTGGTGGCACCTAACACCCTCCCTCACTTTCTTCTTTCCTTCCTTCCAAGTTTGTATTCACTTCAGTCTGTAGATTTCCTAACCACGAATTACCCACCTAGTACTTTAAGTAGTTCCCAACCTTTCCTAAGGAAGGCTTCTCCTACAGTGGAAAGACTCAAATGTTTGCCCAGGAGAACCAAATTGCTACTCCAAAGAAGGCCATGGGTAGGACACAGGAAACATACAACAAGGTGTATATTTCAGGCCTTTGGTAGCAGAATAAATTTGTTTTGCTTTATTTGAAATTAAAAAAAAAAAAAAAAAGAATTGGCTGGTTCATGCCTGTTGTTCCAGTATCTGGGAGATGGAAACAGGAACATGGAGAGTTTTAAGTCATCCCACGCTATATAATGTGTTCAAGGCCAGCTTAAGCTTCACAGTTCTAAGCCAGTGTGGTTTACAGTATGAAACCTTGTCTCAAAAACCCTTAAACAAAAATACACAAACAGAATAGGCATCTCTGGAATGTTTTAATAAAAAAGGTTGCTGCTCAAGATATTTGCAGACATGCCAGTCTCCCCACCTCTCATGTGTTTATTTATACAGAACTGAGGCTAGAACTCATGGTAGAGCAAATGAAACTGAAGCTACATCCACAGGTTTGAGTAGATAGTTGCCCAGGGTACATAATGCAGCTAGAAAGTCCCAAATCCATTAGGTTCATTTTACTTAGGACCTGTCAGAGCACCAGCACATTATGTGTCCCAGAACCCACCATTCAGCCAATGCCATATAAAGAACTCCCACTCACCTCTGGGATACTGAGTACTCCACTGGTGAGACCTCTATTTCTCTCCTTCTCTCTAGTAGAGAAATAGCTTCATCTGGCTCCAATGTTGAATTTTTACCTGAGCCATTGATCCTGGAAATACTGAAGGTTTAACAAACCCCACCCTGTGAGTTCCAAAAAAGGGCTTCTCACAAAGCAATTTCCTTCCCCATGCAACTTAGAGTCAAGGAATGTTTTCCTTGGTTACACATGAGAAAGCCAGACACAAAGCCTTTTAAATTCTGTTCTTTGTGTCTCATAAATGATTAGCTGAACTGATCATTCTCTCTGATTAACACAAACATATTGTTTGAGGCAACTTCTTTTCCAGACACTTGAACTTTGCCCTGCTCACTCCAAAGCCAGCAGATAGCCTTAATGGTCCCTTTGTAGAATAGGCAAGCCCCAGGTAAAACTTTCCATCTTCTATCTGCTCATCATAAGTTCTCTCTAAGCCTATTTGTTCTTCCCTTTAAAAGAAAGCCGTATTACTACTGCAAAAACATATCACCAGGGTAAAACTAAAAAAAAGAAAAAACAAAAACAAACAACCACCCCGGTTTTTGGCCTAATCTTTGGAACATTTGAAGATATCATGATTCAAGTGTTTTTGTTTTTTTTTTCTATTGCTACAACATCCTTTTCTCCCCTCTTGCAAGTGAAATCTTGTCATCAAATCATAATTTATTCCCAAAACTTTTTGAGATGTTGTTAGCTAGTCAATGGAGATTATAATCAGCTTAGGACCTTATCTCCTAATTTCCTGGCAATACACTAATTTTTTTAACTTTTTATTCTTTGTGGGTTTCACATCACGCATCTCAATCCTACTCATTTCCCCATCCCCTTGCCTCTGACCCCCCCCCCAAACAAAACAAAATTTAAAAGTATAGCCTCAAAACAAAAGAAAAAAGAAAAAAAAAGAAATTTTTGGCGTTGTAGCCATATGTGGCCCAGTGAGTCATACAGTAGTCCATACATCTTTACTTGTAAATATTCTTTGCAATGGATCATTGGTCTGGCTCAAGGCTTCTGGCTTCTACTAACCTATGGACACTGGGACTCTTCCTGGATACCCTGTTGGTGTCCTGTGCATACCTGGAGTTTTCTCCAGTCCCACCCAGGCCCGCAGCTGCTCAGACCCAAAAAAATACACAGAGGCTTATATTAATTTTGAACTGTATGGCCTAATGGTTCAGGCTTCTTGTTAGCTAGCTCTTACATCTTAAAATAACCTATTTCTATAAATGTATATCTTGCCACATGGCTCATGGCTTACTGGTATCTTTACATCTTACTTCTGGTAGTGGCTGGAAGTGTCTCCTCACTCAGCCTTCCTCTTGCCAGCATCCTCCTCTCTGCTTATCCTGCCTATACTATACTTCCTGCCTGGCTACTGACCAATCAGCATTTTATTTATTAACCAAATCAGAGCAGCACATTCACAGCATACAGAACAACATCCTCAGCACCTGTGTCTGGGTTAGGGTTAGAGATCCTGCATCTTTGGGTCTGTAGGACTGACCCCTTCATGTGCTCCAACAGTTCATAGATAGGTAGGGTGGATGTTGGAGTGGGCTAACACATAGCTCTGGTTCTGGGCCTGGATGGCAGTAGCTGTGTTGATCAGCCTGCTAGCTGGGTGAGCTCTCCAGCATTGACCCAGCTAGCTTAACCAATACAGCCTGCAGCAAGGAGCAGGGCCAGTTCTACTCTCATGCCCTGGGGTCTGTCTCATCCACACATACACCACCAGGACCATCTCTACTGTTTTGCCCAGGTGAGGTATGTGACCTGTTCTCCCAATTGCTGCAGTTGGTAAGGGACAGGGCTAGCTCTTATATTCTCATGCCCTCAAGGCTGGCTCTCCTGCCTGTTGCAGTTTGCAAAGGGTGGGGGTGGAGAGTGGAGGGCATAGTTCTCCTACCCATGCCACCACATGGCATATGAGGATGGGGACAGGTGCTGCTCTCTTGTTCTTACAACCATAGGACCAGCTCACCTGCACAGCCAACAGCAGGATCAGCTCTAGTGTACTCCCCAGGTGACATGCAGGGCCTGCTCTTCTGTGTGCTGCAGCTGATGAGGGGCAGGACCAGTTCTCCAGTTCTTATGTCCCTGGGGCCAACTCTCCCACCCATCATAGGTGGCAAGGGGCAAGTGGGCAGGGGAGAGCATCTTTCCTTCACCCATGCCATCACATGGCAGATGGTGGGGGGTGAGATCACACCCTGCTCTCACACCCTCCAGGCTGGCTCACCTTTGTCCCTGCCAAGTAGGTCAGTCAGCTCTACTGTGTTGCCTGGGTGAGATGCAGCACCAATTCTCCCACTCTCATTACCACAGGGCCAGCTATCCCACCTGCCACAGGAGGTCAGGGCTAAAGGAGAGGGAAGTTTTCTCTCCCTTGCCCCCTCCACCATATGGCAGATGAGAGGCAGGGCCATATCTCCCATCCACTTTCATGGGGTAGATCACCTGTGCCACCATCAACAGGGTCAGCTCTACTGTGCTGCCCAGGCAAGGTGCAGGACCCACTCTCCCAAGTGCTTCAGTTGGTGAGAGGCAGGGACAGTTCTTCCTAGTGCTGCAGCCAGTGAGGAGCAGGGCCAACTCTGTGCAGGCCTATTCTCATTGCTTTTGGTAGAAACAGGATCCATGTACCTCACCACAGACCACTGCTATGACAGGGCCATGGACCCATATGTGGCTTCCAACTGCAACCCAGGCCTGGGCAACACCATGGCCCTGGGTGGCAGTGCAGCCCACACAGATTTGTATCGCCCTGCAGAGGCTCAGTCCTTGGGCACTAAGGTGGCCCTGATGTCCACATGGCCCTTGGTGGCATTAGGGGCCATGTAAGCATTGCAGCTGGAAGTCAAGGAATATCACAAAGTCACACTGCACAACAAACCTCACACAAGAGATTTATTGGGAGGGAAAAAACCAGGAGGTTGGCTGCCTATGCTTGAGCAAGAAACAGCAGCACATTGAACAGGATAGGGGGTTTATACAGAGCTTCTTGGGAAGGGGGTGGAGCTTTCCTGGGTGGGGATTGGTGGGCCTTCATGTCCAGAGATTGGGCTTTTTGCTCTGCCGGGTGGGGGCAGGGTCCAGCAGTTAAGATAGTTAGAGTATTCTGTGGAAGGAACCTGGCAGTAAGAGGTCCTGGGGGAGGGGCCTGGCCACTCAAGTGGCTTGAGGGACATACATTCCTCCCTTTTTTGTTTATTATTAATAAACTGTCAGGTCACAGGAAAGGGAGCCATGTTATCTTTAGACTACTTCCTGCTGAATCAAGGCCTTGAGGTTCTTTGAGCAATCTTGATCTTCATCATCAGTATGTAACCAGGTGCTGCTAGTCTCTGGCTCAGTAGCTAGGGGTTAGTAATCCTGTAATAGCAACTGGTTAAAGTCTGGTTAGAAATCTCTTGGATCTGTTGAGGAAATCTAGACAAGTTTATAAGGCAGGGTGCAACTAGTAGGATTAAGAGAAGAAAGAAAAGGAATTGGTAAGTGTAGCATCCAGTTTGATATTAGACTATCAGTGATGCACTGGCTAAAGACATCAAAGATGGTTCTTATATTTTTTGAAGATTTTTCTGAAGTTGTGGATCTTATCTTTTATAGGACTACTAAGGGCAGCCTACATCTGGCCAATGTCAACAGTCATCTCTAGTTTGATCATAGAGAAAGAAGGAAAAGGGGACAAGTGTTTTAGAAGTTGATTTAGGTGTCATAAGGATAAGCATCTCCTTTTGGCAACCTGCTGGTGAGCATTCTCAAGCCCCCAAAATGCAAGTGGTCTGGTTGAACCATTAAGTGTAGATTTAACAATAGCATAGAGGGGAAAGAAATCTGAAACATTTTCTATCATCCTAAGTCACTTTCTTATACCTTCAGAACTTTCATTAACATGCCTTAAATGACCTTATTATACCTCCAGAACTTTCATGAATATGCCTTAAATGACTTTCTCATAACTCCAGAACTTTTATGTACATGCCTTAAATCATTTTCCTATACTTCTAGAACTTTCATTTACATGACACTTTAAAACAGTTACTTACACCTTCAGAACTTCCATTTACATAACACTTTCTTATACCTTTAAAACTTACTTAAGCTTTCACATTCTCAGATCTTTATAACATTTGTACATTCCTGTATGAGTACATGAAGGCACAGCTTTAATGCCTTGTTAAACAAGTATTTTTTTAAAATTCTATCATAAACCCCTGTGGTATTGTGTTCCCCCCAAAATATTGTGTGTTCCCCGAAATAAACTTATCTGGGGTCAGAGAACAGACAGCCACCAGATACAGAGCCACAAATGGTGGCTAGAAAATGGGAAGAGTAAGCCATAACAGAAGTTGGGCGGTGGTGGTACACACCTTCAATCCCAGCACTTGGGAGGCAGAGTTAGGCGGATCTCTGTGTGTTCAAGGCCACTTTAGAAACAACTAAGCATGGTTACACACACCTTTAATCCCAGAAACCCAGCCTTTAATCCCAGGGAGTGATGCAGAAAGTAGAAAGATATATAAGATGTGAAAAACAGGCACCAGAGTTAGTTAAGCATTTAGTTAGTTAAGCATTTGGCTAGGATTAGCATTCAGGCTTTGGAGTAGCAGAGTTCAGCTGAGATTCATATAGATGAGGACTCAGAAGCTCCCAGCCTGAGGAAACCGTATCACCTGAGGAACTAGCAAGGTGAGATAGCTGTGGCTTGTTCTGCTTCTCTGATCTTCCAGCATTCACCCCAATAACTGGCCTCAGGTTTGATTTTATTAATAAGAACTTCTAACAATTCTGCTACAAACCCCGTTTTTATTATTTTTGTCTTCAGGACAGGAATTATCATATAAGAATAGAGAAAACATACATAAGTGTGGTGATATTTGTGCTGAAATGTGGTGATATTTTTATTTGTATGTTAATAAAGTTTGCCTAGAGATGAAATAGCAAGCCATTTTAAGTAAACACAAAAGTCAGGCAATGGTAGCATACGCCTTTAATCCTATCACTTAGTAGGTAGGGTCTCTGTGTGTTCAAGGCCACACTAGGAAACAGAGCCAAGTATGGTGATACACACCTTTAATCCCAGTACCAACCATAGAGACCTGGAGGTCTGTGTAGACAGACAGAAACTGACAGAGCTGGGTAGGAAGAGGAAGTGAGGTAGCTGGGCTACGATAGCCAATGAGAGGGTAGAACAGCAAGGCAATAAAAGCGTGGGTAGACAGGAAGTCATGGCATTTGGAAGCTACAGAGCTGGTGAGGTCAGGTTGGCTGGTGGCTCTCACTATTTCCCTAATCTAAGGCTTTCACGCCTATATTTGGCTCTGTATTTTTTTTATTTAATAAGACCATTTAGAAATTTGTGTACACATAGGTGATAAACCCCAGTGAAGGAGAGAGAGATAGGGGAGTTATAGGGGACTGAATCAGCCTTTGACAACCTGGTATAGAGTAATTTCCTGACCCTATTATGACTGGCTGTTGACTATAGGTGAAAGTCTCTTGAACGATAAACATCCATATGTAAGAGCTACTCCAGATAGGTGTAGGTAAAAGAAATATGGAAGAATGCAAGTCTAGATAGAAGAGAATTTTGGGTCCTTTGTTTGTGCAGTGGCAGAAGTTGCCATCATTGACAATCAGGAATGCCAGTTTTGGCCGTTTGAACTGTGCTGAGGCCAGAGAGAGGCTTTAATAAAATTAGAGTCCATGGAGGAAGAGGGGAAGAGTCGCAAAGTGAACTCTGCTGCAGTGAGTTTCTATCAGCTCCAAGTGGGAGCTGAGAGACAGGAGGGACAAGGTCACAGAGGCCCAGATGGGCTTAAGGAAGCTGTGGGGCGCTTAGCAGCTCCTAGGGGAGGAGGCCAGAAAATAGGGATGTTCCAACAGTTGCCCACATGGTGAGGCCCTGGAGGGGGTAGCAGGCTCCAGGAGCCAGTGAGACATTTACCAAGTAATTGAAGAGAGCTCGATGGTTACAACACATGGAGGAAGAAGCAGCTGAAGAACTTGGAACCAAATATGATGGGTAGCAGAAGCCAGCAGAAACAAATGGTGTGCACACATCTTAAGGGTCAATCAGCAACTTGAGTTGTTTTGAAATGGTAAGACATGGGCTGAAGAGAAACTATTGCGGAGTTGGTAAGTTGGAGATCCTGAACCAAGTGATAGATTCCATTCGTTTTTATAACTGCAAGTATGGGAATATTAAAGGGAGAAGTGGGGAGCAGAAGGTTCGTTCTTAGGTGAGAGATAAGAGGCTTAAGTCCCCTGAGGCTTTGGAAAGAAAGTGGGTATTGAGCCTGGGTTATATACTTGGTGGGGTTTTGTAGTTGAATAATTAGGAGTATGATGTTTGGCTATAGAGTGGTTTTAGGTGTCCCATACCTAGGGATCTACCCATACCTCTCAGGTTGGTAAAGGAAAAGGTGTGTCAGATCGTGTGGTTTGGAGGAGGAGGAGGAGGAGGAGGGAAATGGCTGGTGAGTCTGGGGTCAGACAGATGGGGGAACAAAAGAAATAGATGTAGCATGAAATTTAAAAGTTCTTATTAATGAAATCAAACCTGAGGCCGGTTATTGGGGTGAATGCTGGAAGATCAGAGAAGCAGAACAAGCTACAGCTATCTCACCTTGCTAGTTCCTCAGCTGATCCTGTTTCCTCAGGCTGGAAGCTCCACCCCTTGGAGTCTCTATAAATACCCCGGGGCAGAGACAGTCAGGGCCCATTGGAAAAGGTTCCAGGTCCTCTCGAGACTATCCTTTGTTTTCTATCTGTTTATCTTCACACTATAAATCCTTCTATCTAATATTTCCTGCTTCTCACACTCAAGAAAACTCTGGGGAGCTGTGGGGTTGGTGGGTAAATGCCCTACAGCCAGCTGAGAGGCCCTAGCCATCATCAGATATTTTTGTTTTGGGGCTTTTTCCTCTCTCTCATGATACACCTTGAAGGCTGCAGTGAATACTTCTGCCTGTGGAGTCAGGAGTCCTCTCCTTAGACATTTGAGTTTGGCCCTAATATCAGGGAAATTCTGAAAGAAGTAGGTCATAAGGAGTTGTTTCCCATCTGGGATCTCAGGATCCATATTGGGATACTGCAAGAGGGCCTTTGTTAGGCAGTCTAGGTATCGAGATGGGTGTTTGTGCTTTTCCTGGATGACTCCTTGGACTTTTTCATAATTTAGCACCTTAAGGGCAGCCTTGTGGATACTGGCTAGGAGACAAGTTATAAATCGATTCCTACCTAGGATGACTCCTGGGGTATTGTAATACCATTCAGGGTCTTCATTAGGGACTGCCATAGCCTGGTCGCAGACTCACTTACACTCCTCTGGAAGAAGATTGTTGGCAAGAATCATAAACATCATGGAAGGTGAGGTTGTACTATTGGGTAATATACTGGATATACAGTTGGTTTTCATAGAGCAAGGCCTTACATGTGATAGTGGAGCACTCTGCTTTAATGCCACATACTCAGCCCTGACTGGGTGGGCAGCCTGTTGCTGAGGAGGGGGAAAGGGAAACTATGGAAAGAGAAGGGACTACTGGTTGAGGCTGATAAGGGGAAGGTTCACTAATGTGATAGAAAATAGTGGAGGAATTATTTGGTTTGGGCTTCATAGCTAGGAGTTGTTTCCTCCTTGGTTGGCTTATCCTAAAATGGCATTATACCACATGGTTCCTTTAAGATTACCTAAGAATAGATTTTTAACTCTTAATCCTAGTGTTACAGATTTTTTTAGACTTGTACTCTTACCCAATATGCTTACAGTTCTTTGAGGCAAGATTTATACCTTAGCAAAAGTTTCAGAGAACAAAACTAAAAGCGTATGAGATGAATAGCAATGGTCCCTACTGGGAATAGTCTGTCCATTTATTTTGTTTTGATCTCCTTTCTGTCACATAGCAAGTGGCTTGCCTGATATAGGGCAGAGATTTTGGAGGAAACCTTTTAAATAAGCATGCTTGGGTCTAGAGGAGGGGGAGCCACACCCTAACTTCAGAGCCACCTTTTTATTGAAGTGGGACAGCATAAAACAATGGTTCAATGCCACTCATACCTAAAAGTCACCTTGGTCCCTGAAAACTGAATCCAGTAAGCTAGCAGAGAAGGCTTAAGATAGGAATTTTTGAACCCTGGACACAGACAGAGGACACTCCAGGAAGGACCTGAGAGATTCACCAGCCAGGGAGGAGCGTGTACCAGGTGTGTGCATGTTGCAACTGGCCTACTCTGTGGTGGTATTGTGTTCCCCAAAGTATTCTGCAGGCTAATAAACTTATCTGGGGTCAGGGAACAGGACGGCCACAATATTAAACATGAGGATAGGCAGTAGCACATGCCTTTAATCCCAGCATTCCAGAGCAGAAGTTGGGCAGCGGTGGTGGTACACACCTTTAATCCCAGCACTTGGGAGGCAGAGTTAGGCGGATCTCTGTGTGTTCAAGGCCACTTTAGAAACAGCTAAACATGGTAACACACACCTTTAATCCCAGAAATCCAGGCTTTAATCCCAGGGAGTAACAGCAGAAAGTAGAAAGATATAAGATATAAGATGCATTCAGGCTTTGGAACACCAGTTCAGCTGAGAGCCATTGGGATGAGGACTCAGAAGCTTGCAGTCTGAGGATTCGTGGAAACAAGACCAGCTGGGGAACTGGCAAGTGAGGAAGCTGTGGCTTGTTGTCTCTCTGATCTTCTAGCATTCACCCCAATAACTGGCCTCAGGTTTGTTCTTATTAATAAGACCTGTTAAGATTCCTGCCCCACTACTCCTTTGCTTTCACCCCCTCCTGCTGGGTCTCTCACTCCTAGCTCCCACTTTAAAACAAATTTACAGATCCGTCAATGGTAACTTAAAAGACAGGACATTTACACAGTGGAGGGGGAGAGGAAACTAGACAAAAACAAACAGGGCTTGGAGCAGAGAAATAGGGGATGAGGAAATCTCCATTTCCCCAATCACTCACAGTATTTTAAAGGTCTCAAGTAATATTAGGATATAAGGTGCCATTAGGTGGCCCTTTGAATTGATTATCTAAGGGGTATTGAAGCCGAAATTGATTGCAAAAGCAAGTAAATTTAGTGCCCTTCAGGTCAGGTGTCAGACAGAGAGGCTGGAGGTTTTCTAAGAGGCATCCCAGTGGGGAATGGGAAGGTATGGAGTGCTGAGTTCCCATGGATGAAAGAGGTGAGGGGAAAGGTCACTGAAGCCTGTAGTCCTGGGCATCCCCTAGAATCAGGGAGGACTAAGCCGTTCAGAGGGTCATCACACAGCTCAACGGGGGTCAAGTGTAGCCTGGCTAAGCTAGAGGAGAGACTCAGTACCAGGCTTCCCCAGAGGTGAGAGAAAACAAAGCTCTAAGGGGAGGGTCTCCTCCAGACGACAGGACTGGAAAAAGACTTTTGTGAGGAAGACAGGGAGGCAGCACAAGAAAGGATGTTATAACCCAATTGGGCCTAAGGAAAATGTCTGATTGCAGCTCCAAGGGTAGGAGAGTGTAAAGAGGGTCAACTGTAGCCTTAAAGACTGTGGCTGGTGGTACCTCCACTTCCAAGAGTACTAGAGTGGTGCAGGACACTCAATGGTCACTTCCACAGACTCAGGGAAATGTTTACATTGACCAAAGGGAAAAACTTACCTAATTGATTCTGGTGGATGGGGTGCTGAGCTATCAGTGAGCCAGAAAGTGAGTCTGTTGCGGGTGGACTGGAGATGAGGGATTGGGTCCCAGTGCAGCTTAGACCATGAGGGGAAATTCAGGCACTAGGAGAGACTATTTGAGTCACGACACCAAATGTAAGCATTGCAGCTCAGATGGAAAGGTATCCTGGCAGCTGGAAGTCAAGGAATACCACAAAAATCACACTGCACAACAAACCTCACACAAGAGATTTATTGGAAGGGAAAGAACCAGTAGGGTGGCTGCCTATGCTTGAGCAAGAAACAGCAGCAAACTGAACAGGATAGGGGGCTTATATAGAGCTTCTTGGGAAGCGGGTGGAGCTTTCCAGGGTGGGGATTGGTGGGATTTCATATCCAGAGTGCTGTGGGATGTTCTGTATACTCTGAATGTGTTGCTCTGATTGGTTGGTAAATAAAATGCTGACTGGAAGTATAGGCAGGACAAGCAGAGAAGAGAATGCTGGGAACAGAAAGGCTGACTCAGGAGACACTGCCTGAGGAGAAGTAACATGTAAAGATAACAGTAAGCCATGAGCCATGTGGCAATTTATAGATTAATAAAAATGGATTAATCTAAGATCTAAGAACAGCTAGCAAGAAGCTTGAGCCATTAGGCCATACAGTTTGTAAATAATGTAAGTTTCTGTATATTTATTTGGATCTGAGGGCTGTGGGAGGGCAGGAACAGGATAACTCCACCTACATCAGAGATTGGGCCTTTTGCTCTGCAGGGTGGGGGCAGGGTCCTGCAGTTATGGTAGTTAGAGTATTCTGTGGGAGGAACCTGGCAGTTAGATGTCCTCGGGGGAGGGGCCTGGCCACTGTGGCTTGAAGGGCTTACAGGCCATGAATATCCACACAGATCCCAGCTGCAGCAGGACCATGGACCCAGACATGGTTTTAGGCAGCAGCTCTGGCTCAGATGCCACCATGGCCCCAGGTGGCAGCACAAGCCACTCATACTGGCATGAACCCAGTGGCAGTGTGGTCCACAAACACCCATCTGGCCAAAGGTGGCAGATCAGACCCCAGGAAACCACCTAGCATTTGAACCTCAGACATCAACATGAACCCTGGCTATAGGAGGGCCACAGACCCAGACATGGCTCTGGCTGCAGCCCAGGCCCATACAGTGTCATGACCCCCTCATGGCTGTGGATGTTGTTCAGATCTGTATGGGCCCAGCAGCAGTGCAGCCCTCTAACACCAACATGGCCACAGGTGGTGGCCCCGATCCTGAGCTTCCATGGCAATACACTAATTTTAAGGAAAGTAAAGTGTCACAATTGCCCCACCTTAGAATTTGAAACACCCTATGAAAGGGGGAACTGGCACAAATCCTCTTTAGAATTTGAAAAGGGGCATATAGCAGTGCTTTTTGAAACCCAGAAAGGGAAATTTATTTCCTCTTGATAAAGTGAGGGTATTTTATAGCTTAGGGGGTATGTACATATGAGTACAATGTATGAATGGATATACATGCACATACGTGTAAGACAGGCATGAGCATTGAAATGGCTTAAATTGTCCACCTTATATTTTGAAACAAGAGTACCCACTGAACCTGGTTACTTTCAAGTAAGATCTGGGAATCCTCCTGTCTTTACTTCACCCTGTGCTAGGGTTAGAAACATTGTATTGTGCCTAGCTTTTTAACCTGGGTATCCAAACTCAGAACATCATACTTGCATGGCAGGCATTTTACTGACTGAACCACATTTCCAGCTCCTATTTTATAGATTAAAAAAAAGTAATTACACCATTTATTTTGTGCATGTATGTGGGCACAGATGTGCCATGGTATGCATGTGGAGGTCAGAGGACAATTTGCAGAAGTTGGTTTTCTCCTTCCACAATGTCAGTACTGAGAATTGAAGTCAAGTCAATTGGTAGCAAGCATCTTTTCCCAATGAGTCATATCACCAAACCATATTTTATAGATTAAAAAAATTTATTTTTAACTCTTTTAAATATATTCTATTGCATGATTTTTAATCAAAGGAACAAAATCCAAGTTGTACCTTGTTAGATCACAGATCCATTACTTGGCCTCTTTGTCTCTTTGAGAAATCAGAATATGATCTTCCTTCAGTCTGAATCCTAGAAAGAACTGACAGAACCCATTATGAAGGTTAGAACACACATATTGACAAGAGACTTTCCCATGAGTTCTCCAAAACTTTTTAAAAAAATTAGGTATACTCTGTTATGTGGATTTCTTGAACTCCTTTAGGTTTCCCATTGTCGCTGTCCATAGCAACTATCTTACTTCTTCATTTTAAGCTATTTCTCCTAATGAAACCCCTCTCCAGGTTTTAAAAGGAACTATCTATCTATCTATCTATCTATCTATCTATCTATCTATCTATCTCCCTCCCATCTCTCTAAGGCCTCCTCATGTTATCACTGAAGTGATGTTCCATCTACCTCAAACATCCTCCTACTACAAGGTCCACTTACATGATTTTAAGGCTCTCCTAATAAAGATCATTTTGAAGGGTAATTAGTCTCAGCTTCCTTTCCAAAATACCTACTGTTTCTTCCTCCCTCTACTCTTTTTTGTTGTTATAATACACCCCTGGCCCTAGGTGGAGACATGATGACATTACAAATTGCCAAAAATATTATAATGTTTTAAAGATAGGCTATTGACCCCTCTTTTAAGAGTTAACTCAATGGGGCCAGAAAGATAGCTGCAAGGTTGATAACCTGGGATCAATTCCCAGAACCCACAATGGAAGGCAAGAATCAAGAGGTTGACCTCTGGCCTAAACACACACATCTACTCACATGTAAGCACAAACACCCCCAACACATATATACCCATAAAAAATGGACCAGGGTATAGTGTGAAAACCATTTTTTTTCCTGTCAAAGGTAGATATCTGGACAAGGGCCCAAATTTCCTTACCTTCCTATTTCCTTTTGTGCCTGATTAGTCAGTGGTCAGATTGTGAAGTCAAGCTCTCTCTTTAAGGAGGAGGGGGAGAGAGAGAGAGAGAATCATCACTTATAACACAAATAAAAGACAGAAGTCAACTCAGCCAAGTGTGCTCAATAGTCAGTGGTGGTGGCTCATGCACTCTTTTAAAGAAATTCCCTTGTCAAAGTTACATTCACTTTGTGTGCTCCTTTGTGCAACTCCAAGATTACTCTTAGTCGATAGAAATGAGCAAAGTAAAACAATTTTTAAGGATATACTTCCAAAGGAGAAAACAGGAAGAGCATGAAAAAGTTTAGCAGTAAAAGATGGTGAATACACAGGGAGTCTGGATCCTATATAGTATCGTATTGATTTTGAATTTTTTGAATGCTGATGAGCAAACAAGTGCTGGCAGACATGGGATTATTGACAGGACTGCAAAATTGAACCAACCTAGATACTTTAGGGCTAGCTTAACTTTAAAAAAGAAGTTAAAAATGTGTTTGTCAAATGAAAATTGAAAATGCTTTGGAGAACACATTTTGCTTTTGTTCCCACAGGAGACAAGAGGCTGTGAATTTCTTCAGGAATGAGATGGATCAGGGGTGATCAGGGGAGACCTCCTGAATCTTGACAGGTGATGTCTACTAACAAAGGTTATAGCTGGTCTTCCCAGAACTTGGCCATTATCTCAAGGACACTAAAGATGCCTTCACCCACAGACAATTGGAAGCAGTCTGGAGAACATGACACACACATTCCCAAGAGATGGGGTGTGGAAGGTTTTTGCTTATTTTGTGGATCATGGATGTTTGTTACAATTTAGGGAATATAGAAATAGGTTAAAAGACAAGTATTAATCACAGATATTTTGCATTGGCATGGATTTTGATATATTGATACAAATTTAAAGTTAATTTTGTTATACTGTATATATGTTTCTACTCTTGTTTGGGGTATTGTACTTATATAGCTCATTTAAAAATATAATGTATAATTAAGAAATGAGGTTAGTAGTTAATCTATAATATCAAAGCTGTACTCACATTAGGTGTGTTTTCAAGGTTATACAGGTACAGTTTAGATGATTTTCAAATACTCCAAAACACTACAGAATATGGCATTTAAGCTGTCTAATAACCTACAGTTTTTCATTTTCATTAAAATGAGACACATCTGCTCCTAGAAGCACCAATTTACTTTGTAAAAGGAAGATGGACATCAAAGAAACTCCATAGGAGTTTGCTTTCAATGTGACAAGGCTAGCCATTTGGGCAACAAATTGCTTTTGCCTTGACTGCTTGACTGTGTGCTGTGCAGACTGGACATGCAGGACCCACAGGAAAGTGACTGCTGAACTTTGCCAATATAGGGCAGGGCAGGACAGTCCAAATTTCCTGCTTCACTGAAAAGTCTGCCTGATATTCTAGACCTATAGGCTGAAGATGGATGCCTCATTGTTACAGAAGAACTCTGGGTGACTGTCCAGGCAGCCAGATGTCTCTGTTGTTAGGTAACATTAATACCCTTCTGGGGCTTTTGATGGAGTTGAAGACAAAATAGTTATATAGTCCTTAATTATAATAGAAAAGTAAATTAGTTACAAAACTTTGGAGTCACTAAGATGGAATAGATGAAGTGTTTTCTCTGAATTTGCTAAATGCAAATTGACTGAATATTGTAAATTAATTCTTACTTGATAACTATTTTTGTTGTATATAGTTTTACTATGTTAAAGTTAAAATCTTTCATTTTTAGATGGGTTTGTTTGTATATATTTTGTTGTTTTTTATCTTTTAAGTTAGCTTACAAAGTAATGGGTTTCATTATGGCATGCTTGATTTAAATAATTGGTGTGCATATGTACATATGAATATGTGTGTGTTGCGTATACATGTGTACATGTGTGGAAGGGTGATTACACTCATGCTTGAGTGGGAAACCAGAGGTGGACTCTGGGTGTCTTTGTCACCCCCTCCTCTCCCTGAAAGGTGACTAGCCAGCAAGCTCCAGGGATCCCCCTGTCTGATTGGAAGTTACAGGCATATGGAACAACTACACCCAACTCTTATGTGAGTGCTAGGGATACAAACTCAGTATGTCATTCTCAACAAACACTCTTACCACTGTGCCACCTCCCAAACTCCCATATATTTTCATATGTATATATCATTACATTTTGTTCTTATTTGTCTCTCTATTCCACTAAATTCCTCCTTCCACTTCCTCTCTCTTCTTGGTATCCTTCCCGTCCTCACAATAGTTTCTCTTGTCTGTTTTCATGTCTATCGTCCATTATTTTCTCTCACTCCCTTTTCTACCCTCCTTTTATACCACTTCCACCCTTATTAGTACCCTTTCTACATCTGTGTGTCTATAAAAAAAAAAAAGATTCCATACCAAATGCTAGCCTAAGATTTTACTCTATCTCTGTTAAAATGCCCTGCTTTGGATTATTGACATGTTGTTAATGATTGTAGGTAATAAAGTGTTTTCCTTGTTGTCTGAACAACCTATTTTTCTAAGGCACAGTATCAGTATTCATTGAAATAGTTTTCTGTGATTTATGGTCACTTTACCATTATCTAACAGAATCTACCTCCAGGTGGGTCAAACAACAGAAACTTGTTTCTCAAAGTTCTGAATACTGGTAAATGTAAGATTAAAGCACTGCCTAGTTTCTGGTCAGAGCTGTCTTTCGGATTTGCAGATTTCAGTTTTTCTCTGATTTGCTAAAACAGTGAGTTCTAGTCTCTTGTCCTGTAAAAAGAAAAAAGTAATTCTATCATGTACATTGCATTCAATTTTTAAATAATCCCAAAATGTCCTATATTAACTCTTAAAAATCCATATCTCGCTTAGTTTGAATAGTCAAGCTATATTTTTCACTAAGTCATGATGTGTATACCAAGTGCTCAAACAACCTGACATTTTTCCTTCCCTAAATAAAATTCTAAATGGTCTCTTCTCTTTAAAACAGGTTTATTTTTAATTATGTGTATATGTACATATAGGCACATGTGTATGGATGCCCATGGATGCCAGATTAGCATGTCAAATCCCTTGGAGCTGGAGTTAAGGTTGTTGTAAGATGACTAATATGGGTGCTGGAACTTGAACTTGGGTTTTCTGCAAGAGCAGTTTGCACCCTTAACTGTTGATTCTCTCTAGTCCCTAAATGATGTGTTTTTAAATTGAAATTGTTTTGGGGACTTCCTAGATGGTCCCCTTTAAATCATGAAAGACACTCTCTTATATTTTGGAAGAAAAAGGAGGCTAAAATAATTAAGATTAATATTTCTATATACTGCATGGGATTTGTCAAATGAAAAAAAAAAACCTTAGGGTTAGAGAGATAACTCAGTAGAAAAAGTGTTTTCCTTTCAAGCACAAGGGCCTGAGTTTGATCCTCTGAATCTCAAAACAAAAACAAAAACAAAAAACACTTGACCTGGCAGTACACATTTGTAATCACAGTTCTAGGAGGTAGATCCCTAGGGTCCAGCAGGCACCAGCAGCCTAGCCTATTCAAAGAGTTTTAGGATAGTGAGAGATCCTGTCTTTGAGGGGGGAGAGGGACAGGCAGAGTTCCTGAGGCTGCTCCATGACCTCCACATGTACCAAGATTTTTCTCTGACCTTCACATGTATCTATATACACCTGCACATGCACTTACACATACACACAAAATTTTATTTGCTTTTTCTAGGTGAGATTTGCATAGATAAAATAGCAACATAAATATTTCAAAAAGAATATCTTGGCTTCAAAAGAAGACTGTGACAGCAATAAGGGTCCTTTTATAGCTAGAGTATTTCCAGTTGTTTCTAATTTCCCATTATGATGATTAATCTTGACTGTTAACCTCATTAGACTGAGAGACACTTTGGATATTAGTTGATTACACCTCTGCATGTTTCTGTCAGGACATTTCTAGAAATGATTATTAGATCATGAGCCTCTGGCTCTGGAAGGTGGTAGAGCTGTGGAAGGTGGAACCTCATTGGAGTAATTGGGTATCTAAAGATGTTTTGATGGCACTGTGACACCCCTTAATTTTTTATTATTAAAAGATAGTACTTTTCCTGTTACCAAAATCCATTTGTCTTAACAAAGATATAACCTTCCAAAAAAAAATGAACTCCTAAAGTTAGGATTAGGGCAGGGTTTCATTTTGTCTTTCCAGGAGAATAAAAGCATTCAACTAAGGAATTTGAAGATCACTGGACAAGTGAAAAATCAGGAGGACGAATCATCAAGAGAAAACATCCCAAGAAAAAGTGTAAACTGGCCTAATGGCACAGCACACATCCAACAAGGTAGAATTTCATAAATCTTCCCAAATATTTGTTCCTGCTGCTCTCTACAAACATAAAAGGTAAAGAATCTATTTATAGTCCCAATTCAATTAAAAATCAAAGCTGGTTTCAGAGTTAGAGTGTGGCTCTCTCCTTCTCTAAACTCAAGCATGTTTGGTTAAAGGAAAATCAAAATTATCTGTTTTATGTCAGTAGAGCCATATATATGTATTGGTTTAACTCAGCAGCCTTTACAATCAAATGTCTCTATCCAGTTAAAAATCTCAAAGACACAAGAAAAATCTCAATGACAATATAATCCACATTCACTGTGTAATTTCCATCTTTACGTGGCTTATTATATTGTTATATATTATTTGTTTTTTAAGTCTTTATTTTATTTTTATGACTATCTATATCCTTTCTCTTCTCTCTTTCAAGAGTACATACCTTTTACACACTTTGTAAACTGTTTAGAGGTTTATTCCATATGAATCTGTCTTATTGTGTATCTATAATCCTTTTCTGGCCAGGAAAGATTTTAAACTGCTAAGCTGCTTGGAAGCTTTGTCTGTTGACTCTGCCCCATTCAACTTTTTAATATGGCACAGGTATCATGAGTCACAATTACCTCCCCAATTCTAGAAAGCAGTGTTAAGTAGTATGCCTGTGTTTTTAAGCCAGTGGCTGTGCTCCCAAGGCTGCAGGCAGCAGCTGGAAGAAGATTCTTTGTATTGCAGCATGGCTCCTCAGAGACTGGGAGTCTGCCATGTTGCCACTGAACCCCGCCATGGCCATGGGACACATTTTTGGCCCGCTATGAGCAACATGAATTAGGAAGGTGCTCTTAGCTACATTTATAATCTCTTCTTAAGCTCTCTCAGGTCTTAGGTGGAAACTTGTGTCCCACATTGGGTGCCAATTGTAGCTGGAAGTTTCTCAGTCCTGCCCAGCCCCATGGTCCCACAGCCACTTATAAAATAATCATTCAGAGGCTTATATTAATTACAAACTGTATTGTCTATGGCTTCAGCTTCTTGCTAGCTAGCTCTTACATCTTAAATTAACCTATTCCTATTAATCTATATGTTGCCATGTGGCCATGGCATTACTGGTCTGCTGGCATCTTGTTGCTCCTTTGGCAGTGGGCTGGCATCTACTCAACTCTGCACTTCTTCTCCTACTATCTGTTCTGGATATTTCCACCTGCCTCCATCTTGCCCTGCCATAGGCCAATGCAGCTTTATTTATTAGCCAATGGGAGCCACATATATTAATAGCATACAGAAAGACATCCCACAGAATTCCTACATCTTGATCTGAAGACAACAGGAAATGAACTAAATGTCACAGTGAGCTTAAGCAAAGGAAACCTCAAAGCCTGTCCCCATAGTGACATACTTTCTCCAATAAGGCCATTTCCATTCCAACAAAGCCACACCTCCTAATAGTGCCATTCCCTATGAGATTATGGGGGCCAATTACATTAACACTACCCCAACACCATTTTAAGATTTTTTTTCCCTAGAGAATGTCAGGAATGCCAATGAACATTCCCCTAAAATCATTTGGCATTAAGTGTGATGCTGGGGTCTCTACAAGCCAGAAACCATGCTTTCAGACTGAAAGGGGCCTGGAATATAAATGTGGTGTGCCATGGAAGGCACAGAGTAGAAGGGCAGTAGGATGGTGAGCACCTTGTTCAGAGACAGGTAAGCACATGCTAGGACACCTGAATGTAGAACTCTGGGCATGTCAGATGAAACAATTAAAATAATACCATCTTGTCCTGACTCCATTTTGTTTTTGCTTAGATACTTCTCAGCCATCTACTTGCCTCCTTCCAACAGCCACATCTGCCTTGGCAACACATTTAGAATTTTTATGACCCTGATCCTGATCCTGATCCAGAATAATTAATGTTTATACAAACTAAATACAATGAAGTACATTATGTGCATGCCTTGGCAACTGCTTTGAGTCAATTTCCTCGACCCTATGGGCCTGTCACACTACAACAAACATTATCATCCATAAATCTCAACAAAGTTTAAGTATGATGTCTAGTGTTAAAACACATAAATTTTCAAGAGAAAAATAATTTGTTAAAGACCTTTTAAAATTAGAGAGGGAACATGGGAGGGTTCAAGAGAGGAAAAGGAAGGGGTAAATAATGTAATTATATTGTAATTAAAATTTTAAATATAAAATAATCTATTCAGATGACCATGACATGTTTTCTCTGATTCGTTCATTCTTTCTTTCTTTCTTTCTTTCTTTCTTTCTTTCTTTCTTTCTTTCTTTCTTTCTTTTTCAGACAGGGTTTCTTTGTGTAACAGCTGTGGCTGTCCTGTCCTCCATCTCAGAGCTCTACCTGTCCCTGCTCTGGAGTGTTGGAATTAAAGGTATTCACCACGACCACCCAGCCTCTTTCTCAGATTCATTTTATGTGCATTTATAGATTTACATATGTTTAATCATCCTTGCATCCCTGGAATAAAACCAAGTTCATCCAAAATAAATCACATTTTAGGTCATAAAGCAAATCTTAACAAATAAAATAGAGACTAATTACTTGTACCTTATAAAATAATAATGGAATGATCTATAAATTAATAGTGAGGGAAACTATAGCTGTTTCTATTAATTTTCCCCATGTACTACTATGATAAACTAATTCACTAAATGATCCCAGGATAGGACAAATGTGTAGTGGTCTACAGAATATGGCATTTAAAATGTTTTTAAAATTTTGACTTTCTGGACAGTGAGACATGTCTGCTCCTGGCAGCACCGATTTACTTCAGAGAGGAGGATGGGCATCAAAGATACTTCATATGGAGTTTATCTTCACCTTGGCAAAAATAACCATTTGGGCAAGAAACTGTTCTTGCCTGGACTGCTTGATTGACTGGACATGCAGGATCCATAGGAAGGTAACCACTGAACTTTGCTTGACAAGATGGTCCTTCAGGTTCCTGCTTTGCAGAGGAAACTGCCAGACTTTCTACAGGACACAGAGAAAAGTGACCAAGAGACTCTAGCCCTATGGGCTGAAGACAAATGCCTCAACTTTACAAAGGAACATTAGGTGACTGTCCAGGCTGCCAGCTGTCTCTGTCTACCCTGCAAGACTCCCAAAAGTTACTTGCATCCTTTTCCCAGTTCTCAGGTAATGTTATATCCTTCTGAGGTCTTTGATGTGGTTGAAGACTAGATAGTTATAATTTTCTCAGTTACAATAAAAGATAAGTTAGATATAAAAACCTTAGACTCACAAATATAAGATAGGATATCTTCCTTAATATTGTAACTATAATTCTTGCTTAATAATTGTTTTGTTGTCTGTAATTTTACTATATAAAAGTTAAAACCTTGCTTTTTGCAAAAAAGAAAAGAGGAAGTGCTGTGGGATGTTCTGTATGTCAAATGTGTTGCTCTGATTGGTTAAAATAAATAAAGTGCTGATTGGCCAGTTGCCAGGCAGGAAGTATAGGTAGTGCTGTGGGATGTTCTGTATGTCAAATGTGTTGCTCTGATTGGTTAAAATAAATGAAGTGCTAATTGGCCAGTTGCCAGGTGGAAGGATAGGGTAGGCGGGAGGAGAATTCTGGGAAGTAAAGGCTGGGGGAGAGACACTGCCAGCCGCCGCCATGACAAGAAAGATGTAAGGTACAGGTAAGCCACAAGCCACGTGGCAAAGCATAGATTAATAGAAATGGGCTAAATATAAGAGTAAGAGCTAGACATTGGTAGGCCTGAGCTAATGGCCAAGCAGTTTAAATAATATGTTTATTTTATACGTGGGTTGTCGGACTAACAGGGCTTGGCAGGGGCTGGAGAGAAGGTCTCCAATGACACAAATGTTTTTGTGAGTGCTGCTGAATATATGCATATGTATAAATTAGGATAATAATAAAAAAGCTCATTAATTATTGGACACTTAAATGTACCTTAGCCATTTATTTTATGTCAATTTCCCAAGCCTGATTGCACAATGTCTCATTTTTTCAGAATTCTTCATAAATATTCTGAGAAAGTGGGGAAGGTGGCTAAATATTCAGCTGCAGTTTTGCTTGTCTCAAAGCAAGTACTCTCCAATCCAGTGCCTCCATATTTGTTAAAGACTGACTCTGCAATATACCAAGCTGTGATGTGGCTCCTGAGTCAGGAACTCAGGCAGCCTTTGCCTATTGGGAAGGTTCCTGGAATAATGAAGTAGTCTGGCAAATTCAGAGGAAGAGTGGAAGCAGTCTGTAATCCTAACACTTGGCTGTTTACTAACTTCCAGCTGTCAGAACCAGTCCCTAGCCATGAGCTACTACACATCCCCTGGGCCGTTCTGTTTGTGGAAGGTCACTAGATATACCTGTTGCTCCCAGATGCTCCAATCCTCCAGAAAACCCTTGCTATGCAGTTCTGTTGCCACAGCAACACTGATACCTGCATGTGTCCATCTATTAGCCTTGAACATCATACTGGAGATCTCTCCTTCATCTTCCTAGGGGTTCTAGAAGCAAGAAACCACTGTCACTTTATCCACAGAAGATTTGGGAGACTCTTCTGCCCCAAAACTCAACACTTTTGGGATGTTTGGGTGAAGTGTGTTCTTGAGGCTGTTCCAGAATCCTCTCTGCAATCTGAAGGTAGGTAGCATTTTCCTGGAGGCTGCAGCAGCATCCCCAGAGTCAGGGTTGAGAAAGTTAGCAAGTAGCTGAAGGTTTTGCTTTCTCAGACTTGGGGAAACTCAGAGTTGGGGAAAACTGTGGTTGGTATGTAAAATAAATGAAAAATTTAATAAAAAGAAAACAACAACAAAAGAATTCAAAGTGACCACAGACAACCTGTGAAGAGATGAGATTGTTACCACTGGCTGGTAGTGGATATAGATGGTGTGCTGGCTATTCTTATGTCAACCTGACACACAAATCAGTTATCTGAAAGTAGGGAACCTTAACTGAGAAAATGCCTCCATAAGATCTGGCTGTAGGGCATTTTCTTAGTGATTGATGGGGAGGGCCCAGCCCATGGTGTGTTGTGCCATTCGTTATTTGTTCCCCAAAATATTGTGCACCCTAATATACTTATCTGGAGTCAGAGAACAGAACAGCTACTAGAAACAGAGACTAGACAATGGTGGCACTCACGCCTTTAATCCTTGCATTCCAGAGACAGAAATCCCTCTGGATCTCTCTAAGTTCAAGGCCACATTGGAAACAGCCAGGCATGGTGACACACGCCTTTAATCCCAAGAAGTGAGCCTTTAATCCCAGAAAGTGAGCCTTTCATCCCAGGGAGTGATGGCAGAAAGCAGAAAGATATATAAGGCATGAAGACCAGAAACTAGAAGCATTTTGGCTGGTTAAGCTTTTAGGTTTTTGAGCAGCATAGTTCAGCTGAGAAGCATCCAGTCTGAGGAAACAGGATCAGCTGAGGAACTGTCAAGGTGAGAATAGCTGTGGTTTGTTCTGCTCCTCTGATCTTCCAGCTTTTACTCTAATACCTGGCTCAGGTTTGATCTTATTAATAAGAACATTTTAAGATTTCTTCTACAAGTTCCTGTCCTGATTTCCTTCAGTGATAGACAACAATGCTGAAGTTTAAGCTAAATAAACCCTTTCCTCCCTAACTTGCATTTTGGTCATGGTGTTCCATCACAGCAATAGGAACCTGTGATGATATTTTAATTGTGCTGAAATGTGAGGTCATTAGCAAGCCAGGAATAGAAGTCAGGTCGTGGTAGCCCATTCCCTTAATCCGATCACATGGCAGGCAGAGTCTCTGTATGGTTAAGGATACAGCCAGCATGGAGACCCACGCCTTTAATCTCAATACCAATCACAGAGACCTGGAGGTCTGTGTAGACGGGCAGTGACAAGGAGGTCATGTGGTTGGGTTTATAACCAATGAGAAGGCAGAACAGAAAGTCAATAAAAAGACAGATACACAGGAAGTAGGTTTCCTTCTGAGGGGAAGGAGGGCAATGGGTGATAAGATAAAGTGGTCTTGACTCTTCACTAGTGCTCGGATCTCTTGGGCTTTTAACTCTGTATTTGGTTCTGTGTTTCTTATTTAATAAGACTGTATACAAATTCATCTCCAATAACCCTAACTAAGATATATAGGGACACCTGCAGAGAGGTACCTGCAGGAGTCTGAGTAGTGAGGGCTCTAGGGTGCAGAAGAGGCTCTGGTAGAAAAGTGCAGGTGATAGAGGGAGGGAAACCCAGCTGGATGGAGTGGGAATCCTACGGGTGGGGCCGTTGATTCTAATGTGTGCTGGGGTGGGGCAGCTGGAGGACGGGTCTCAAGGTTTTCTGGTTTCACACCAGAGTAGGAAGCTGAAGCTCCAGATCTCTCCGCTGAGAAAGGATAAGGCTTCTAGTTACCCTGTAGCAGATGGTATTGGGAGGGGCTCCAGCTGGTATGGGTCAGATGGCTCACTTCCAAGAAGGCCACACCTCCTAAGCCTTCTAATCCTATCAATGAGTTCCAATTCCTGGTGTGCATGGATTTGTCTTCTGGCCACCAGCTCACACACACAAAAAAAAATCCAACAACATGGAGATTTATTATAAATTATGAAAGCTCGACCTGTAGCTTAGGCTTGTTCCACTAGCTCTTATAACTCAAATGAACCCATTTCTATTCATCTACATGTTGCCACATGACTCATAGCATTTACTTCTCTTGCATGTCTTGCTCTCCCTGTTTCCAGCTTGAAACTCTTCCTTTCTTCTTCCCAGAGGTCTCTGTCCCCAGAAGTTCCACCTAACCACTTCCTGCCTAGCTAGTAGTCATTCAGCTCTTTATTAAACCAACCACAGTGACACATCTTCATACAGGGTAAAGGAATAATCCACAATATTTTGACTATTCAAATAAATGAGCCTATAGGGGCTATTCTTATTCAAACAACCACAGGCTCCTGTTGTAGATGGTGGAGTCTCGGCTTTCTGGCACCAATTTTCTTTTTTGCACTCACAGACCACTGCAGAGACTGACACTCAGCACATACTCTTCTCCAATCATGCTCTGTCCACCCAGGTCCCCTGCTATGGTGCTGGTGATTCTGAAGGACTAGTGTGGGAGGATAGGCACAAATGTCCAGTACTTACTACTCATCCTGGGCATCCCTGATGATTGTGAAGAAGAAGAATTCCAGGAGGCTGTGCAGGCTGCCCTCAGGCCCCTGGGCAGGTACCGAGTGCTTGGCAAGGTCTTAAGAAAGGAGATTGGGGCAAAGGTCGCTTTGGTTGGATTCGCTGACAATTTAAACCAAAGTTTGATCCCCCGACAAATACCAAGTGCTAGGGGGCCCTGGACTGTGATCTTCCTGCCTCAGGTCCCTGATATCGAGTTACAGGGTACATTCAGTTTCCCTGCACAGGCTCATGGGCAAGCTTTGCAAGGGGCTTCAGGTGGGGCAGGGGCTTCAGGTACATCAGGGGCTGCAGTTGAGGAAGGCGATGTAGATGAGACAGGGGCTGTGGGTGAGGCAGGAGGAGCAGCTGAGGAAGGCGTTGAGGATGAGGCAAAAGTATCACATGAGGAAGAGACAGAGGGTGAGGAAGGAGGAGCAGGTGCAGCTCCTCCTGCCTCCTTCCTACAGGAGGAAGGAGCTGCTGCTGAGGCAAGAGTGTCAGATGAGGAAGAGACAGAGGGTGAGGAAGGAGTTATATATGAGGCAGGAAGAGCAGCCGAGGAAGGAGCTGCAGCTGAGGCAAGAGTGTCAGATGAGGAAGGAGCAGAGGATGAGGGAGGAGTTATGGATGAGGCAGGAGGAATAGATGAAGCAAGACTGTCAGATGAGGGGGCTATGGATGAGGAAGATGATGTAGTTGAGGCAGGGGCTCCAAGAATGTCTGATGAGGAAGGAGCTGGAGGTGACATGGGGGTTGCAGGTGTTATAGGAGCTATGGGTTGGGTAGGAGCTGCAGGTGAAGTAGGAGCTGCAGGAGAAGGAGGCGTTTTAGAGGCAGGAGCAGGTGATGAGGGGTCTGCGGGTGATGAGGGGTCTGCAGGTGATGAGGGGTCTGCGGGTGATGAGGAGTCTGTGGGTGATGAAGGGTCTGGGAGTGATGAGGGGTCTGCGGGTGATGAAGGATCTGTGGATGGTGGAGGGGCTGTGGGTGAAGCAGGAGCTGTAGGTGAGGCAAGAATGTCAGATGAGGAGGGAGCTGCAGGTGACATGGGAGTTGCAGGCATTATAGGAGCTGTGGGATTGGCAGGAGCCGCAGGTGAGGCAGGAGGTTCAGGAGAGGAAGGGGCCTTTGATGTGGTAGGAGGGGCACATGGGGCTGGAGTCTGGACCCAGCAGTGGAGCCAAGCCCTGCAGCCCATCCTGGAAAACATGGCCTACCAGGAACTGAGACACTTCTCTGGGATGGAAGAGCCCGGCTGTGGGGGTCAGTCTTTCGAGAGCTGGCTGGACCATGCCAATGACATGCTATACCTGTGGCGCCACATATCCGAGAGGGAGAGGCGGCGGCGGCTGGTGGAGAGCTTGGGGGGCCCTGCCCTGGATCTCCTGTGTGAGCTTCTGGAAGAGCATCCAGACACCCCTGCACAGGACTGCCTGGCTGCACTGGTGCAGGTGTTTGGCAACAAGGATGCCGCGATGACCGCTCGGCTGAAGTTCCTGACTTGCTCCCAGCGGCCTCAGGAGACCCTCTTTGCCTATGTGATGCGCCTGGAAGGTCTGCTGCAGATGGCCCTGGAGAAGGGGGCCATCCAGCCTGCAATGGTGGATCAGGCGAGGGTACGGCAGGTGCTGATGCGGGCCCGGCCCAACCAGATGCTGCAGAACAACCTGAGAAGGATGCGGCTGGAGAGGCGGCCACCTGGCTTTGTGGGGCTGCTCAGGCTTGTCCGAGAGACTGAGGCGTGGGAGGCAGCTCTGGCTGAAAATGCGGTGGTCCCAGTGGGGGAAGGGGTGGAAGTGCATGGTGGAGAGCTGGATGTGGCCCAGGCTGCCCTTGTCAGTGTTGGGGGTGCTGAGCCTGCCCCCGCTGTTGGAGAGGCTCTACCAGCTGGTGAAGATGCTGGCCAGGCTGCTGCTGCTGTTCTTGAGCAGGCTGCTGAGCCTGCTCCTGATAGTGATGGTGCCATAAAGGCAGGCCCTGACCCTGATGAGGCCAAGGTCTTCCCAGTCACCCAGAGAGATGAAAATGCATCGGCCCCTGCTGGCTCAGGCCAGGCAAGGCCCACTATGGCTCCTTCAGTCCTCGCTCCAGCCAAAGCTCTGCTCAGTCCTCTCCTGCCCTGTGCCATAATCTCCAGGTCTGCTTTCTTGATATAAACCCAGGCCAGCTGCGTTTTCTCCAGAAGACATACATGTTCCTACCTTAGTAGGTCCTCCCTAGACACCTTAAGCACAGCACCAGAAGCCAGTGGGAAGGTTCCCTGAGATGGTTCCCCAAAGAATGAGGACATTGCCAGAAACCATTGTCCTGGAAGGAGGCCTATCTGGAGCCCTAGGAAAGAGAAAATGTGAGTAATGATCTCCAGAATGGGGGTGGGGGTATGAATAAAGTTCTCTCTGAAGAAGCACCAGAAAGAGAAGCTCTTAAGCTCGTTGGCCTCTATTGGGTGTGGGGTTTTCCCATATGTGGTGTCATCACCTTTTTCAGCGGTTTCACTACACGTTTCTGTTCAATAAATTTCATGTATGTTCTATCTCAGTTCTGCATCTGCTCAGGAGTTTTTGATGCATGGGTGATTTGGGCCTTAGGATGGTGTCTTAGTTACTGATATTGCTGTGAAGAGACACTATGACTGCAGCAACTCTTATAAAGGAAAAGATTTAATTGAGGCTGTCTTGCAGTTCAGAGATTTAGTCCATTATCATCATGGTGGGGAGCATGGTGGCGTGCAGGCAGACATGGTGCTAGACAGGAAGCTGAGAGTCCTACATCTGAATCCATAGGCAGCAGGAACTGGTTGAGACACTGAGTCTAGTTTGAGCTTCTGAAACCACAAACCCCCACCCCAATGACACACTTCCTCCAATAAGGCCATTTGTCATAATAGTGCCACTCCTTATAAGCTAATAACATTTTCATTGAAACCACCACATTCCACTCCCTGGCCCCCATAGGCTTGTAGCCATACCATAAAGCAAAATGCATTTAGTTCAAGTTCAAAAGTCTCCATAGTCTCTCACAGCCTCAGCACTGGTTAAAAGTCCTCTGAAGGGACCTTGCTTTGTGATAAATAGTCTCAGTAATCAACCACCTATATCTCATGGCAAATGATTGGATAGAAAAAAAGTTTAAAGTTTTTAAGTTCTGAGGGTCTAAAAAAGTGCTCTAAGGTACATAAACACAAATTATGAAAGTTGTTATTTGAAAGCTTAGAGAGTTGTGAGGGTCTAAAAAATGTTTTAAGATGTATAAATGCAAGTTATAATAATTTTTTGACTGTCTTCTAAGTATATACTTAAAAATGCTTCTCCAAAACATTCTTGTAAGCTTCAGGGAGTCAAGAGACTTGGATCCATCTCTCACATGTCAAACTGACTCCAGATAAATACTCTTGTCAATCAACAGCCTAAGTTTCTCAAGCTGTCTATTCCTGAGAGCAGGATCTCTGTCTCTATCTCTGTCTCTCTCCTTCCTCCCTCTCCCTCTCCCCCCTCATTGGTTGGGACCCTCCATTCCCCAACTACCAGGACCATGGGCCTGGAAGTTTCAAGTGTATACCCAAGATAAAAATGTTCCCCAATCTTCTTAACTTTACCTTCTGTCCCTAGTATATATCTGTCCCAGCATATTTCTAATCATCTGCCCCAAACATGCCATCCCTAGGTGCTTCTGATTGAATTTCTGACCAGCTTGAGCCTCTGATGTAAGGGTTTTGTCCTTAACTACATTATCATCCTGGGACAAGGGCCAGCCTAAAAAGTGGGCGGGCCCTCTGTGCCCCCCTTCTCTCTTTCTGTGGTCTCTCTGTCTCTTCCTCTCTCTCTGTCTCTCTCCCTGTCTCTCTCTCTCCCTCTCTCCCCCTCTCACCCAATAAAGCTCTAGAAAGGTAACCATGGCTCATGACTTTCTCCCAGCACTCTCCCTCATTGGCATGGCCACCAATTTAACCAACATTTGGTGCAGTTCAGACTTGGATACACCACCAAGGACCTGCTGACTGCTTCCGCTTGCTGCCTCCTCCCCCATCCAGAGAGACGAGAGCTTGCGAGGGTCCCTCACCTCGGCTGGACCCATATACAACTACTGCCATGAATCTTCACAGTGAGTCTGCCATTCTCGAGGCTGTAGTCTGAGCTATATTCTTTTTGATGGATAAAAGCCCAAAAACAAAATTGCCAAGTGCTGGCACTCACTGAATCCTGAAGGCTGTTGGGTCCCTGTTTTAAGTGAAAAAAGGCAACGGGCTAGCGAATGCCTGCCCATCAACAGCCTTGTTAAAGGTGCTGCCTAGAAAGACAACCAGTCAGCTGACTACCCCCAGGTGCCAAG
Organism: Onychomys torridus; assembly: GCF_903995425.1. Lineage (NCBI taxonomy): Eukaryota > Metazoa > Chordata > Mammalia > Rodentia > Cricetidae > Onychomys > Onychomys torridus. Next base: position 50,723,992 of record NC_050466.1, read on the forward strand.
ATGCATGGGTACATCAAGCTAAGACCTCTTAGGCTTGGCTACAGACATGGCAGGGAACCCAGAACTCAGCTGGGAAGCAATCAGTTTCTTTCCTTCTGGACACCAGAGCCATTGACTCAGTCGTGGGAGTTTTAGGATGTCACTCCTCCTTTCTATTGTTGGGAACAGAGCACAGCCTTACTTACCTCACCAGATTTAATTGTACTTTCAGAGTTACTTAATGAGAAAGATTTCCAACTAAGATAAGAGCTCATTGTCTCACTTCAAAGTTACCGCCTGTGTTTCTCATGTGCATACAGACAGGGCCATGATCTTTGCCTTGTCCCTAATTCCAAATAATAATAATAATAATAATAATAATAATAATAATAATAATTGTAGATGTATCCGGCTTGTTAAATAAGAAACAGAGAACCGATTGCAGAGTTAAAAGCCATGAGGTCAGAGCAAGAGCGGAAAACCTTACCCTTCACTGCTTCTGCTGTTCTTCCTCTCCACAAGAGACCTACTTCTGTGAGTCCTGTCTATTTAAAGACTTTCTGTTCTGTTTTCTCATTGGTTGTAAACCCAGCCACATGACCTCCTTGTCACTGCCTGTTTGTACAGACCTCCAGGTCTTCTATGGTTGCTATTGAGATTAAAGGCGTGTGTCTGCCATGCTGGCTGTGTCCTTGAACTCACAGAGATCCGCCTAACTCTGCCTCCCAAGTGCTGGGATATTAAAGGCATGTACCACCACTGCTCAGCTTCTGCTCTGGCTTACTCTGACCTTAAGGCAACTTTATTGACATACAAATAAAATCACATTTCAATACAAATAAAATATCACTATTAATAATAATAATAATAATAATAATAATAATAATAATAAAGTTCTCATGCACCACAAGCTTTTCTCTTCCCAGTTCCCTGTTCTAAGTTACTGTTAAACTAATGGTACAGGACCACCACAGAACTGGAGTCCAGAGATCATCAAGTAAGGAACTGTAACAGCTAAAAGGTATTTACACCCCCAGACCCAAAAGTGTCTGGGCACTACAAAAAAACTTTAATGCAAACATCTATTACTATGAGATGCTTTAAAATAATGTGTCTCTGATAAAGCTTAACATGTTTCAATGTCCATCTGGACAGGCCAGATCTACCAACATAAAATAATGATTGTTTTCTAAGCTTTTTTCTATGTCACCAGCGTCTTGTCAGACAAGGTTCCCAGCCACAGCCAAGAGGGATACAAGTCTCCAGAACAAACGGACAACAGACAGCATCCCACAATGCCTGTCTACCTCGGAAGACTCCCCTTCTCCATTCCCCCAAGAGCCATCCGACATCCAAAAAATCAGCTGGAAGCAGTTTTTGAGAGGAACGATGCCCCTATTCCCATCTACCTGCTTTTTTTTTTTTTTTTTTTTTTTAATAATAAGTGAAAGTCTGGGATGTAAAGGTTTTGTCCTTAATTACATCATCTTCCTGGGACAAGGGCCAGCCTAAAAAGCAGGCGGGCCCTCTGTGTCCACCCCCCTTCTTTCTTTCTGCCCTCTGCATGGTCTCTGTCTCTCTTCCTCTCTGTCTCTCTGTCTCTCTGTCTCTCTGTCTCTCTGTCTCTCTGTCTGTCTCTCTCTCTCTGTCTCTCTCTCTCTCTGTCTCTCTCTCTCTCTGTCTCTCTCTCTCTCTCTCTCTCTCTCTCTCTCTCTCCCTCTCTCCCCTCTCTCTCTCTCCCCGCTCTCTCTCTCCCCCCCTCTCCCAATAAAGCTCTAGAAAGGTAACCATGGCTCTTGATTCTTCCACCAGCAAGCTCCTCCACCTGCATGGCCACCGAGGGTGGTAGCCAGCCACCAGCAGCACTGCTTAACCAACATCTGAGACACATACTGCTCCAAAGTGACCTACATTTCCCTAGCCCAGGTGGTCCTGTAGAACCTGGGCATTGAGCATTGAGCAAAAACAGATGTCCCCCCAGCCAGTCTTTTGACCATCATTCTAGCCTTCCTGCCCACCCACAATGATGCCCCAATTTCAGCTGGAAGTGGTTATAGAAAAGTCTGTGTTGCCCTTTACCATCAGATGACAACTTTCAGGCACTGGTGAGCTTGCATGCTCTTTTTATATACATTGCCTATTTCAGAAAACAGTAAGATATGGAAGGGAAGGCAGAAGATACACATATATAAGCCTCACCTTCCTAGTTCATTTTATATTTTTTGTAGCTTATAGTATTAGTGCTCATGATCTTTTTGGAAACACACACTTAAGACGGAAAAGAGAAAAAGAGTGGACCAATCAATGTTTCATTCAAATTTGTGGAGACAAGCACTACAGAAACAGAACACACTAATCTGTATTGTGCTGTGTGTGTTAAGTCCAGGGTAGTGTAACAAAGTCTGCATATGAGTGTATTCCCGTGAATACTCCAGGGGACATTGTCCGCAAAATTGGCACCTGGGTAAAAGTGCGCTCGCGCAAGCGGCCATTTCCTGCATCCTTGAGCTCAAGTAGAGGTGGCCCTTGGGAAATGCGACTATGCAAACCATAAAATGGCTGCTGATGCGACTTTGGCGTATGTGGGGCTTCTCCCGAGGCAGTGCCCACACCTGCCACAAGATGGCGGTGGAGGACAACAAATAGTGCCAACCGCACCAGCGTGCTCCCACTGCCCATCCCCCACCTCCATTTTCCTCATTTCAGAGCCCTGATTGGTCATGGTTATGTACAGGGTGGCCTTGCCTGGGCAGTCTGTTTAGGCGACCTCATTACCTGTCCTGAGCTCAAGAACGCCTGGCTCCCCTTTACTCCCAAAGACTGAGCCCACCTAGGCCGTGCCAGTTGGGGAAGTTCAGTTTTCCTGTGCATTTAATAAGTGAGTGGTGGAGGGGTGAGATTAGGCCCACTTGTGGGGCCACACTTTGTCCAGTTCCAATAGATATGGAGACTCTCTTTGTTTAAATGTAAAACCGGAGGAGAGCAAAAAGGGGATTTTCTTTCCTGGTATTGCAGAGCCAGGTTACCCCGCCTCCCCAAACACACACACTTTTTTCTTTTTTAAGGAATACACACTTGCAGTATATTGTGAACTTTCTTTACATGCTGCTATCTCCCTTTTGGTCTCTCTGAACTCCTTCCCACCTGGTCCTCATAGAGATTACTGTTCCTAATTTTTTTGGCAATTTTACGCACAAACATACCCCACTGCATTGTACTTATACTCACCCTCCATTACACTCTGCTATCCCTCTTCCCTTCCCTCTGAGTCCTTTCTTCCCACTTAGTCCCATTAGAGAAAAGACACTTCCTCCTCTAACAACTATTAACATTAAGCAGCTCCTGAGGAAAGAATGAGACCACATGGGAACTGAAAGGACCAAGCAGATGCCATAACAGGCTGCTCAGTCTTCTCTCAGAGATCAGGCCTCAATTTCAGTTTCCTGAGACTTGAGCAAGCAGTTTCTGGGAGGGCCGTGATCAAAAGACAAAGTCCTTGCAGTAGCTCCCTATCTGCACGTACTCTGACTGCTCAAAGTTCAGCCACTGTCTGGGACCCCTCACTATGTCCATGGCAGCTCAAGGACAGATCCTGGACCACTGAGCAAGCCCCCACAGTCAGTACGTGCTAGGCCAGCCAGCCCCCATGGCAGCTCAAGGACAAAGCCTGGGACTTGTCCCAGACAGCCCCCAAAATGATAATTGTAACCCCTAACCAGTAAATTCAAAGGTTACACACCCTCACCCAATTAAAAGAGAACAGAGATAAAAATAAACCAATCCCAGTAACACCCAAGCCAATCACCCCAACTGCCCTGAACGGCTTGCAGTTTTAGCCTTTAACTAGCTAGCCTCACAAAAAAAAAGAGCAACTCCTCCCTGCCTCACTGTATTGGGTGTAGGAATGAGTTCCCTGTCTAGACTTGTAAACTTAAAAAAATAAATAAATCTTGCTGTTGCATTCTGGACATCCATGGTCTTTGTTGGTCTGTTTGGGGTCATAATCTGGGCATAACAGGAACCTCCCCTGTGTGTGGAAGAAAGTTTGAAGGTCCAATTATGTGCAGGTATCGTAGCTGTTGTGTATGTGTATGTTTGGTTGCAACTGTAGTGTCATATCTGGATGGCAGAATTTCATCACAGTCTCTCCCACCCTCTGGGTTTTAAGTTCTTTCCTCTCTTCTCTGGTGTTCCTTAGGCCCAGAGAGAGAACAGGGAAAAGTTGATACAGTTGTCTAGTTTAGGGCTGAGCAGGTATCAGTTACTTATTCTCAGTGCTTTGACCAGCTATGTGTCTCTGAATTAGACATCACCCCCTGCAAGAAGGAGCTGGAAACTCCCTCACTGCTGGCTATTGATCATATTAATGGGTCGTGCTTATGTAGGCTGCTGGTGGAGAAAAGTCACCAGGGATCTTTTCCAGCTGTAGACCATGTCTTCTACAATACTAGCCAGTCAGGGATTATGGCCACTGGTATAATAGTGAAACAGTTATTTGGGCATAACCAACCACTCTATAATTGAATTTTAGACTTATTCCATGAGTGTGGTGTGTGTTGGAGACACACACCTATATACCTGGTCAAAAGCCTATAGCTTCTAGGTCTCTATCTTCCATCCTGATTCACATGGAACAACAAGTTGCTAAGAAAGCCTTGGTGCTTTTTTGCTAACCAGAGCCATTCAGTTTCTGGTTGGCATGCATATATATATAATTCTTTATTAATTCCTTGGGAATTTCACAACATGCACCCCAAACCTACTCACCTTCCAGTCTCTCCAAGTGCTTCAGCAGGTCATAGATGGGGTAGATGTTATGGTAAACCAACCCAAGGCCTAGGATGTGGGCTTGGGTGAGAGCTGAGCTGGTCAGTCTGGGCCACTGGGACTGCACCTCTCAGGTGAGGGGCAGAAGCAACTCTCCCATGACCATGGTCAGGGGTGGGGCCATCTCTCCTGAGTGCTGGGTGGGGGTCAGCTCTCCAATGAGGGGCTGGACCTGCTCTCTTGCTGCAGTGACCAGTGAGGGGCAGGACCAAATGTCCCAGAGCCAATGAGGGGAAGGGCCAGCTATCCCAGAGCCAGTGAAGGGAGTGGCCAGCTCAGCACAGCCCTTGGATTTCAACAGATATGGGTTCCTATGGCCCCCTGTTGTGACACAGGCCATGGATATCAACACAGACCCCAGCTGCAGCAGGATCACAGTCTTTGTTCAGCCTGCTTTCTTATAGAACTCAGGACCACCAGCCTAGGGGTAGCACCACCCACCATGGGATGGGCCCTCCCCTGTGGATCACTAATTGAGAAAATGCCTTTCAGCTGGATCTCTTGTAGGCTTTTCCTCAGCTGAGCCTCCTTTCTCTCTGATGACTCTAGCTTGGATCAAGTTGACACACAAAACCAGCCAATACAGAGGATTAGTCCATAATTATAATGAGAAGCAAATAGGCATGGTGCTGGAGTAGTAGCTGGGAGCTTTACATACTAATCCCCAGGCAGCAGAGCGGGGGGAGGGAGAGAGGGGTAGAAAGAGGGAGGGAGGGAGAGAGAGAGAGAGAGAGAGAGAGAGAGAGAGAGAGAGAGAGAGAGAGAGAACAACAAATCTGGCATGGGCTTTTCAGACCTCAAAGCACGCTCCCAGTGACAGTTCCTCCAACAAAGCTTCATCTTTGTCTTTAACAAATGGTTCAGGCAAATATATGAGCTTATAGGGGCCATTTTCATTCAAACCGCCACAGCCTAGCTCTCTCTTTTAAACTAAGACTTAGCTATTACATTGGGGATGGCATCACAGTTGTTACTCTCCCATTATCTCCTGTGCGGCACCTTACTAGACTATGTAATACTGTAAGTTCAGCAGTTTCTATGATGCTAAGAGAACCTAGATTTATGTGCACCATACCCTGATCACCCCCTACATTAGAATCCCTTGAAGTTGGAGCCATGCCACTGACCTGTTGCAGTACTGGTGTGTGTGTGGGTAGGGGGAGCATTTGAACACCCAGAGGTCTATGCTGATCCTGGGGATTCCCAAGGACTGTAGTGAGGATGAATTTGAGGAGACTCTGCACGAAGCTCTCAGGTATCTGGGAAGATATAGGATCATTGGCAGGATGTTTAGGAGGGAGGAGAACGCCCAGGACTTTCTGGTGGAACTTGCACGTGATTTTGACTATGCTTTGGTGCCTAGGGAAATACAAGGAAGTGATGGTGAACCCTCCTACTTCATATAATGAATTTCTTAATAGACTGAACCACTTCTTAGAGGAAGAGAGGCACACAGTGTCAGATATGAACAGGGTTCTTGGGACATACTCTAATTATTCACCTACCAAAGCGCTGTATCAGTAGATGTCTGGGCCTGGGCTCCGACTCGCAGTGCAGTTGTGCAGCCTCTGCTGGGACAAATGCTATACCGAGAATTAAGAGCCTTTTCTCGGAACACCATGCCAGTCCCAGGGTTATTTGATGCCTGGCTTGAGCACGCCACTGATAGGTTAGAGGTTAGAGATGTGGCAGGTACCTGAGGTGGAGAAGAGGTGGAGAAGAGGTGGAGAAGAGGTGGAGAAGAGGTGGAGAAGAGGTGGAGAAGAGGTGGAGGCTGATGGAACGCTACAAGTGGTCAATGTGCTCCGTGTCAACAATGTTGCCGTCACAGGGAAGGAGTATCTGGAGGCTCTGCAGCAGGTATTTGGGCCCATGGAAAACCGAAAAATTGCCCAGCTGAAATTTTGTAAGGCTTATCAGGAGCTAGGAGAGAAAGTTTCTAGCTTTGTGGTGCGTTTGAGACTCTGCTCCAAAAAGCCCTGGAGAAAAATGCAATCTCATGAATGAATGTGACTCATACCCTCCTGAAAAAAATCTTAGGTGGGCCATCCTTACTGGAAAACTTAGAGAGAAACTTAAGATGATGAAACAGTGCAGGAAGCCACCTGGTTTCATGGCCCTGGTGAAGCTTTTTCATGAGGAGGAGGAGTGGGAGGCTACTAGGGGTCCAGAGAAGAGGTGCCTACAGGGGCTGGGTTAGGCCCAAGTCCATCTAATATAGGCAGCAGGGTCTTGAGACAAGGCCTTACCAGGGTCCCCATCTCCGGAGGATCAGAGGCCAGCACCAAAGGGGAGGTGTGCCCAGGGACAGATCTCAAGGTACAAGAAAGCAGAATTATGACACATTCTGTTACAGTTGTGGGGAAGATGGCCACACCAGAGTACTCTGCTTTAACCCCTCCAACTGGCCCTTAGTGAAGCAGAAAAGACAGGCTGGAATGGAGATGGGAAATGGGGCCTGGGCTTGAGAGAAGAGCTATCCCAAGCCCAAGACCAAGTAGGCTCCAGAGAACAGGGTAACCATTGTTCCCGTAAGCCAAGGAGACAAAAGAGATATTTGAAAGAGCAAGAAGAGCAGCTCAGGGAAATGGCAGGGGACCTTGGTGGGACATAAGTTAAGTCCACTAAGTGAATGCCAGCTGGAGAAAACCCCAAAAAGCAAAAGTATACCACATTCAGCTCAGTAATGACCAGATGCAAGGCCTCTAGTATGTACCAGAGAAGGAAGCCAGGAACTGCTGCAGCTGCGTGGGGCCACAAAGACTCAGATGGGGACATCAGGAAAGCAGAGGCAGAAAACAGTGAGGCTGGGGATCTAAGAAACCTAGTAACCTCCAATCAATATGGGGCATAGAGGAACCAGTCACAGGGTTGTCTTGGCCAGAGAGAACCGATGCCTGGGGGAAAGTGCAGCAAGGTGGGGAGACAGTGCTCCGGAGAGGAGGCCGCAGGATCCAGCCTGTCTTCAGGATCATCTACGCTCCTCTAGGGGAGCCCCATGAGGGCAGTACCCTTGAGACTTTTCGTGAGTGAAACCCCTGGGTCCCTGGACCCAAAGGCTCCAGGAGGCCAGTGCCAACCCAGAGGCAGTTTCCTTCTGGGTACCTTGACAGGACTGTGAGGGGGGAAAGACACCAGTGCCCAAGAAGAGCCCCAAGCTGGGGGTGTGCACCCAGCACCATAGGATTCATGCCCTCAGCTGGCCTGAGAGCCTGTGGGTGTGCAGGACAGATTTTGTGTGAACAGGAGGTGGAAGGACAGCAGCAAGAGGACTTGGGGCTGGGCTAGAGTGGGGGGTTGTTCTGCTCTCTTTTGTCCAGGGCTGCTGGAGAATTCCAGAAAGCAAGCAGGGAGAGCCTGGTGAATACAACTGGGCAGGCAGCTGCCAAGGCTGGCCCCAAACCCTGCCAACCTGGGAGGGTGGCCAGGCAGTGCTGCCGGGGTGCCACCCATACCAAAAGGGTGGAAGTTACAGAAGAGGCCATCTCAAGGGTTCTGCCTGGCTCTTCCAACATGGATGCCCTCCCCATTGCTATCCTGAGGCAGGCTACTCCCTGCTTTGGAACACCTCTCTTATCTGTCAACCTCGTACTGACCCAGCTGTCCAACCAGTCCCTTCCCCACTTGTGTGCTTATCCCCAACCCATTGTTCCTGTACAAAGCTGTGAGTGAAGTGTGTGTTAACTTGAGCAGCTGGAAGCCCTGACTACCTGGTCAGGGTCACCTCTACACCCTGGCACATGTTGTGAGCTTCTGTGCCAGCCAAGACTGTACTAGCTCCTCTCCCACAAGTGTTGTGAACTCCTTGTCTGCTTTCCTGGTGTACATCTAGACCAGCCGCCTGCTGCTTGTTCTCCTGCAGATGTGTGTGTTGTTACCTGATCAGGTGCTCCCCAGGCAGCCAGTGGGAAGCAAGGAAGTTAACAAGGGACTGGTTGATTCTCATCTTATGACTGACTTCAATCTGGAGCAGACAGGAAGACCTGAACCAAGGATGGGTAGGGCCTGGGGACTGTGCTGTAATGTTCTACTCCTGTTGTCACTTGTGACTATGTATCCCAAGGTTGGTGGGGTATTCGTTGCTGTGCTTTGTAGTGTCCTGTAACTATCTTGTGCCAGAATAGGGCAGGGCCACCCTACACTGGGTAATCCCTTGTGAAGGTTACCCAAAAAGTGAGGGAATTACAAGAGGTAGTAGCTCTTGGGCCCTTGAGAAGGGAGAAAATAACAGAGGGATTCCAGTTGTGGGCCAAGAAGGCTCTTCTGAGGAGCTCCAATGTGGGCTGACTCATCCCTAGCAGTCTTGAGTCCCACCCAAGTAAAAAAAGATACTTTCTGAGAGCCAGCCTGGGTCTGTCTAAGGCCCTTAGCAACAGCAGCTGAGACATGATCTGGAGATGACCTGGACCAATGAGAGAGAGCCATGTCACACCAGCAGATGCAAGTTCATCAGACCTCTCCCCAGGGTGGGGTGGAGGGTATATAAGGCTTGCCTCTTCCTGAATAAACTGAGCTTGTTGTTTTGACATTCCCCCTGAGTCTGTGTGCTGTTGACTCTGCGCCTACTTGGCCCTCTCCTCCAAAGGGAACAACAGAAAGGATGCTGCTACACTCCAGGGGGGTGGCCCAGAACTTGTTGCTTCTAGTCATTGTAGAGAGTTTGTGTTGTCATCTCCTTCTCTTCAATATATTTAGTAAATGTTTCTGTTCAATAAACTTCATAGATGTCCCAGCTGTTTCTGTCCTCTTTTGATGGGGGGATGGGGTGAGGCAGAGGGAGCAACACTTACATATGTTCAAAGCATAGTCCATGAGAACCTATGTGGTTGGTTACCTAAGTGAGTGGGAGTCAGGTGACTAGGTACTGTATGAATGGAAGGAGAGTACTTTCCTGATTTCCCAGGACACTCAGGGAGCCCCAGGAATAAGTAGCTTAGGTTTTTTTTTTTTTTAAGGAGGGTATTGGACAGCAGGCAAGACCTGAGCCCCCCAGATGACTGGAAATGCACTGGAGGCTTAGTGTATCTGACCTGGAATGTCAAACTTGTCCATGTGTATATGACATCATGTATGAATATGTATATGTCAGTTAGTGATTGTGTGTGAGTGAGTGTCCAGTTTATCAGCTTTCTGTGTGTTTGAATTGACTAACAAGTGATTGTGTATTAGTGATTGTGTATTGTGACAGTATTGAGTTTGAGTTTGTTTTGAGTGTATCAGTACCTGTTAGTGAATCTGTTAACACATGAGCAAATGTGAGAGATGAGTGTGAATATATTTATATTAATGAATATGTATGCTTGAGTTTTAGTACACATTTTTTTTGTTTTGTTTTTTTGAGAAAGGGTTTCTCTGTATAGTTTTGGTGCCAGTCCTAGACTAATTCACAGAGATCCACCTACCTCTGCCTCCTGAATGCTGGGATTACAGGCGTGTGATGCCACTGCCTGACTTTAGTACACAATTTTAAGTGTTAGTGAAAATGCATTTTGTTGTGTGAATGTATGTTACAGAATATTAATGTGCATGTTAATGGGTGCATAGTACTATGTTAATATGTGACAGTATGTAAATGCATATCAGTGAATTTATGTGTTTTGAGTATTTTCATAAATGGATGTGAATACATGAGCATGAATAGGTGGATGTATATGAGTTTGCTGTATGTGTGTCAATGTGTAAAAAGGCATGCAAATTTGTGCAAATGCATAATGATTCTTGAGGTTTTTATTTATTTAATGAATTAAATAACAGTATTGGAAAGAAAGCAGAACAAGAGATAATTGACTTTTGAAAACAAACAAACAAAGTCATAAGACTGAGCCTAAGCAGAGTATGTGAATTAATGATGGCAGCTCCTAGAATGTTCTGGAACATTCCTATTTTCAAATTTTCCTTCCATTGTTTACTATTGTTACTGAAATGCTTAATCTTTGCTTGGATCTCCTGTGGTTATTTGTTTTCCTTTTTCCTAGTTAAACAGCCAGGACTAGAATGGGTAGGACACATTGTTAGGCACATATTTAACTATATATAAGAAATTCCACACAGATTTCCAAAGTTATTGTGACAACTTATACTCTGATCACAGAAGTTCTTATTTCCTGGGTCTTCCAAAGATGTATATATTGTCTGCTTTCCACTTTTAGCCAATTTGTTGCATGACTCATTATGGTATCTTACTGAGGCATTTAATTTTTGAAATTTTTAGGGTTGTGGTATTTGTATGGATGCTGGTGTTTGTGAATGCAGATATACATGTATGTCAAAGCTGAAGACCTGCATCAGGTGTCCTCTACATTTGCTCTCCACAGTATTTTTTTAACTTTTAAAATATTTATTTTTTAACTTTTAAAAGATTTATTTTGCTCATATAATCCCTCCTCTCTCTCGCCAATTGGACTCCTGGAGCTTCACCTGGGGCTTGTCCGTGGATCTCTGCATCTGCTTCCACCAGTCACTGGATGAGAGTTCTATCATGACAGTTAGGGTGTTAGGCCATCCGATCACCACAATAGCATGATTGGAAAAAGCACAGGGACAAATAGCCAAACTAGTAGAAACGCATGAACTATGAACCAAAAGCTGAGGAGCCCCCATGGAACTGGATCAGGCCCTCTGGATAAGTGAGACAGTCGATTAGCTTGAACTGTTTGGGAGGCCCCCAGTCAGTGGAGCCAGGACCTGTCCTTAGTGCATGAGCTGGCTGTTTGGAACCTGGGGCTTATGTAGGGACACTTTGCTCAGCCTTGGTGTAGGGAGGAGGGGACTGGACCTGCCTCAGCTGAATCTACCAGGCTGAGCTGAATCCCCAGGGGAGACCTTGCCTTGGAGGAGGTGGGAATGAGGGATGGGATGGGGGGAGGCGGGGAGGTGGGGTGGGAGGGGGAGGACAGGGGAATCCATGGATGATATATAAAATTAAATTAATTATAAAATAAAAATATTTATAAAAAAGATTTATTTTATGTATACAAGTGTTTAGTCTGCATCTATTTATGTGGACCACGTGCATGCCTGTGGAGGTCAGAAAAAGGCATCATATCTCCTGGGACTGGAGTTACAGAAGTTTGTGAGTCACCCACTATGGGTGCCTGAAACTGAAACTGGATGCTCCAGAAAAGCAGCAAGTGCTCTGAACCACTGAGCCACCTATCCAGCCTCGTCACCATATTTTTCTGAGACACTGAACCTGGAGCTCACTGATTTGAGTAAACTGGTTAGCCAGTGAGTTCTAGGAATCTGTCTCTACCTCTCTAGTTCTGCAATTATAGGCCTGTGCAGCAGCACCAGCTTTTTACATGGATGCTGGTGATCCAAATTCAGGTCCTAATTACCCTATCTTATCATACCTCCCTCCTTTCTGCTTCCCTTCTTCCCTCTAAATGCTTCCACCACTCTCTTTTTCTCCCCCTACCTCTCTCGCATGCTCGCACACGCACACACGCTCGCACACACACACACACACACATATGCATGCCTTTGCATGCTCATGTTGTATAGGTGACATATACAATCTAGGCTCCACATATATCATATTTGTTAGTTGGGCTTGTTTTACTTCACACGATGACCTATTGTTTCATCTCGTTTCACTCAAATGTCATACTTTTGTTCTTTACAGTTGAAAAAAACTTAGTTGTGTAAATATATCACATTTTCTATATTCATCTGTTGATAATCATGTAGGTTAATTCTCTATTTTGTCTATTGCAAATAATGTTACAACAAACACAGATGTGTAGGTATTTCTGCAGCATGGTGACTGTAGCATGAAAATGGTGTAGCTTTAATTTAAGTCTTTTAAAGAACCTATATAATGATTTCAATAATGACATTATCAGAATGCCAACAAAAGTTTCTGAGGACACTTTATTACCTACATTTATTCTTATTTGTATGTATGTGCATGTGCCTACTTTTCTGTATGAACATCACTTGCATGAAGAGCCCATGGAGGTCAAGAGGGCACTGATCCCCTGGAACTGGAGTTACAAGTGACTGTGAGCCACCTGCTGTGAGTGCTGAGAAGTGAACTTGGGTCCTCTAAAAGATCAGCAACTGCTCATAACCCCTGAGACATGATTTCAGTCCCTTGTTTTCTTTTCTAAGAAATACTATTACTTATTCAAGAAAGTCAAACATTGTATTTTGGATATTTTTGTCCTATTCCCCACCACTTTTCAAATCCATACCCACTTCCAAACCCACCAAACTTTGTGTAACATTTTTAATCCATTGAATGCCATTAGAACTCCATATATATTATCAAGTGTGTGGCCACTCACTAGCGCATGTCAGACTTACCACAGGCTGTAGTCATAAAGAAAGCTAACGCTCCTTCTCCCAGCAGCTATCACCTAGCAACGGCTCCTCAGTTAGGGATGCGACTTCATACCCACTGGCCTGATCCATGCTGTGATTTTGTCTGGCTTGAGCTTGCATGGGTCTCATGCATGCTGTCACAATTGCTGTTGAGTATGTGAGCAACTGACCTCTTGTGTTTAGTGGTTTCCTTCTACTCATCTACTGTCTCTGGCTCTTACAATATTGCTATCCTCTCATGTCCCTTCAGTGGTTAAGAGCACTAGCTCTTATTCCAATCTAACCTATTCCAGGTTAGATTCCAAATACTTACATGGCAGTTTACAGTCATATATAACTCCAGTTAAAGAGAAATATGACACTCTCTTGTGGACTCCACGTGCATCAGGCATGCAGAGGGTACACAAATATACACGCAGGCAAACCACCCATAGAAACAAAATAAAATACAGTAAAAAATAAAAACTAGGAACTAACGAGATGTTTCTAAAACTCTAACCATAAAAATGTGCAGAATCCCTGGTCCAATTTTACGTCTCATGTCATTTGCAGCATGAAAGCAGCAGTGGGCATGATCTGCACACAAAAGGGCAAAGTAGACTTCTTCTCTACTGCTGACCTGGGCACTTGCCTTTCTTTCCAGGAAGCTTCAAATAGGTTTCTGCACTAACAGGGCCATGCCACTGTTGATGGGCATGTCTAACTGGCACAGAAGAGAGTTTAACTACAAGTGTTAGTTCACCTCTAACACAAACATTTGACCTTTGTTCAAACATCTCCACTCCTGCATCATTTACCTGCAAACCTACTTCTGTGGAGGAGCAAAGAGCACTGTTCTGGTCTGTATCTTCTGCAAGGCAGTGTACCCCTTCTTATGGTCCACACTGTGCAGTGTGACAGATATGGTGTCACTATACAGGGCTGACTTTCAGATGGGTGCCAAAAGACCCCAGGACCCTGGACAAGCAACTTGATGACTGAGTAATTACTTATCTGTCACTTGTAAACTGTGAAATTTTGCAATTCACATTTCATTACCTAGCGTCTGTGATATCACTCAACTTGGGATATGTGGTAATTTGTTTGCACAGGAGTGGGGGAAAGATACAGAGACAGAGAGGGAGGTGAGGAGTCTCTGTAGGTGTCACAGCAGGCAGTGATTCACAAAGAGGTGGGGATAAAAACTCGGTTCAGATTGACTTTGTTAACCTGGATCAAACTTTGGGGAGTCTGATGCCAGGCAGGTTTGTTGCCAGTAAATTTAAACACACTATGATTAGGGGGAAAGTTTCCTGGTGTAGTACAATTGCAAGTGCAGAAGGAAGCATAGTTACCACCGAAACTCAACTCAGGGTACGCATAATTTCTCCCAAGAAGACTGGTTCTGGAGATAGGTTACTTGTGTTAGCTTAAGGACCTAAGGAAGGATCAGCCCTGGTCTCGTCTCGATCAAACAGATAGCATAGAGGTCATTTAGACACTTAGTTATCTCTGGTCCCAGTGTGGGAGCTTGGAGAAGGCCCTGGCTGTACAATTAATGTCAGGTTTTTTGGGGGGGAGGGGAGTGGGAGCTATTAGGTACTTCTGGTCCCAGTTGTAGGAGCTTTGGGGACCACCTTGCTGTACAATGAAGGTAAGGGTCATTTGGACAATTGGGTGTCTCTGGTCCTGGTTGTGGGTGCTTGGTGGAGCTCCTGGCTGTACAAGAAATGTAAAGGTCAATTGGGCTATTAGGTATCTCTATTCCTGGTTGTGGAAGCTTTGGGAATCCAGGGCTGTGCATGGAATATAAGGGTCATTTAGAATCTTAGATATCTCTGGTCATTGTTTTGGGAGATTAGGGGAGCCCCTGGCTGTGCAAGAATGTAAGGGTCACTTAGACTCTTAGGTATCTCTGATCATAGTGTGGGAACTTGGGTGAGCGACTGGCTGTACAAGGAATGTAAGGGTCATTTGGGTTATTAGGCATCTTTTGTCCTTGTTGTTTGAGCATTGGGGGACCCCGGGCTGTATAAGGAATATAAGGGTCATTGGGGCTATAAGGTATCTCTGGTCCTGGTTGTGGAAGCTTGGGGGAGTCCCTGGCCGTAATAGGAATGTAAGAGTCATTTGGGCCATTAGGAAACTCTGGCCCTGGTTGTGGGAGTTTCAGGGAGCCCCTGGCTGTACAATGAATGTAAGGGTCATTTAGACTCTGAAGTATTTCTGGTCCTATGTGTGGGAGGTTCGGAGAACCTGGGCTGTAGAAGGAATGTAAAGGACCTTTGGGCTATTAGGGATCTTTGTTCCTGCTTGTGGGAACATAGAGGATATCCTGGCAGTACAAAGAATATCAGGTTCTTTAGGGCAAATTAGTAACTCTGGTCCTGGTTGTGGGAGCTTGCGGGACCCCTGCCTGTACAAGGAATGTAATGGTCCTTTAGCCTATTAGGTATCTCTGTTCCTGGTTTGGGAGTTTGGGGGAGCCCCTGGATACAAGGAATATGTGGGTCATTTAGACTCTTACATGTATCTGGTCCTGGTTGTGGGAGCTTGAGCAAGCCCAAAGCTGCACAGGGAAGGAAGTCAAGGGTCATTTGGACGATTTGGTCTCTCTGTTCCTGGTTGTAGGAGCTGGGGGGGGCCCTGGCTGTACAATGAATGCAAGGGTCATTTAGACTCTTAGGTTTCTCTGGTCCTGGTTGTGGGAGCTTAGAGGAGCCCTGGTGTAACTGAAGGTTTTCTGTTTCCCACCCGGTCCCACCATCCCACCGCCCTGCAGCTGCTTAGACACAAGTAAACACACAGAGGCTTAATATTAATTAAAAACTGCTGGGCCATTAGCTCAGGCCTACCACTGACTAGCTCTTACACTTAAACTCAACCCATTTCTGTTAATCTAGATGTCGCCATGCATTCTGTGGCTTTACCTTTGTGCCGTTACGTGCTGCTCCCTGGACAGGAGGGGATGGGTCGCGGTGTGGGGTCCCTTTGAATTTCCTGCCTGCCTCTAAGCTACCATGCCATAGGCCAAATGGCCTTGTTAATCCACCAATCAGAGCAACACAAATTCGCAGCCTACAGAAAGACATTCCCTCATCACCCCGGCTGTACAAGGAATGTAAGGGCCATTTAGACTCTTAGGTATAGCTGGTCCTGGGCTTGGGAGCTTGGTGGAGCTCCTGGCTCTACAAGCAATGTAAAGGTCATTTGGGCTCTTTGGTATCTCAGGTCCTGATTGTGGGAGTCTGGGGGAGCCCCTGGCTGTTAGGGCCCTTTGGATTTTTAGCTACTTCTGGTCCTGTTTGTAGGAGTTTGATATGGTCTGGCCCAACAGAGAGTGCAGATCACCAGGCTATTAATCACCTACAATTCCCAGCTTTCCGGATGGAAGAGCAGGTTTTGCATCTTTTCCATTGAAAAGACAATTCTGCATCCTTAACATTCCTGGTTGCCATGGAGACCCATGGGCACAAGGACCTGCCTGCTCCCAACAGACTGGGATACTATGATAGGAGTTGAGGTGTATGTACCCAGGGAAGAAGACCCACATCTACAAAGTTTAGATGCCTCACAGTGAAATAATGAGAGCTGTCAGAATGTGTTCTGTATGCATCATCAGTGTGTACAAGGAACAGATAAAATACCTGGTTCAAGCTCCTGAGAAACAAATATATACCTGGGATTGGTGAGACGGCTCTTCGGGTAAAATGCTTGCTGAACTAGCATGAGGTCCTGAGTTCAGATTCCCTAGCAGCCTTTGAAAACCTCAGGACAGGGTTCTGTAGAGATGGCTCGGGGGTTAAGAGCACTTTTTGCTCTTGCAGAAGACCCGAGTTCAATTCCCAGCACCTCTGTCAGGTGGCCTGAGACTGACTGATAAATCCACCTCTAGGGGAGTCTGGCATCCTCCACGGGCACCTGAATGAACACATTTGCACATACCTACATAGAGGCATACACACATACATATAAATAAAATAAGGAAAATAAATCCAAAAAAAAGTGAGTGTCTGTAACACCAGCACTGGAGGGGAGCGACAGGGTGGCTTCCTGGAGCTCAATAGCCTAATGCTCTAGCCCAATTGATGAGCTCCATGTTCAGAGAGATACCCTGTCTCAAAATAAGGTAGATACCTGAAATATCTCTTGCTTCTAAAAGCAAAAGCACGTGTGGTGGCATATGTGCACCCCCCCATGGGCAAAACAGCGTGCGTATGCACACACACACACACACACACACACACACACACACACACATGTATGCACATGCATTCACACACAGGTGTGCCTACAATACACATGTACCACATACCAAAAGATTTACAAACACACACACACACATATACACACACACACACACACACACACACACACACATATGCGCGCGCACAGAGGCATTCACACGTGTGCTACACATATTAACACCTATACACATGCTCCACATAACAAAGTATTCACACACACACATAGAGACACGCACACACTCGAATCATACAGGATTCAATGCTATGGTAATGTATTTATCATTTGGTATTGATCGTCAGAATATCTCAAGTAGGAGATATTCAAAGTTGGAAATAGTACTAAAAAGGTCCATACACCCACACATACTTTGCACAAATCAGGGAACTTCCCCCCAGATAATTCAAAGTTTAGGAGGTAAAGTGATGCCAGAGGGGAAGCCCTCATTGACCTTACAGGAACGAGTCCCACCTGTAGAAAAGGGGAGATGCTGAACGCACTCTGTTTTCAATGCTTCTACACAACAAGACACAATGAGACAAGTGGTAGGGACTACAACTGGCCCCATGCGGAAACGTTGGTGACAGCACACCTCTACATGGCATGGGACCATTTTTATTTTAAAAGGCATAAAACGTCAGGAAGGGAGGGCAATTAAATGACTCATCCCAGCAAGTCTGAAACAATTTCATGTTTATTGCATCAAATGTTTCCAAGTAAAGAGTTCCCATGGTGTGTGTGTGTGTGTGTGTATAAAGGAAATCACAGGACAAGAGCTTTAACTGTACAGAAGACCTTGTATGTCACTGATGCTCACATACTACGTGCACAGTAAGTTTGAAAAACAAAACATTCCTAGTTACTCCTTTCCATGCAAAGGCCGAAATACATAAACTATGAGGAACTGAGCTGCACGGGTGCTAAGGATCAACTCTTAAGATGTGACAGGCAGATGACATTGGGTAGCAGACCACATTCAATTCAAAGACCTTGTAAGTTTTGTCTGAAAGTGACATTTTCACAAACTTATGTCACATTACTCACGTCTTTCTTACTCACAGTCACTTGTAACTCCAGTCCCAGGGGATTCATGCCTCTTCTGTAGCAGGAATCTTAAAAGTTCTTATTAATAAAATCAAACCTGAAGCCAGGTATTGGGGTGAATGCTAGAAGGTCAGAGAAGTACAACAAGCCACAGCTACCTCACCTCACCAGTTCCTCAGCTGATCCCGTTTCCTCAGACTGGAAGCCTCTGTATCCTCATCCAGAATTGATCTCAGCTAAACTGCTGCTCAAAAGCCTGAAAGCTTAATCAGCCAAATGCTTAACCAGACAAATGCTTCTAGTTTCCGGTCTTCATGCCTTGTATGTCTTTCTAATCTCTGCCATCACTCCCTGGGATGAAAGGCTCACTTCTTGGGATTGAAGGCATGTGTCACCATGCCTGTCTGTTTCTGACGTGGCCTTGAACTCACAGAGATCCACAGGGATTTCTGTCTGTGGAATGCTAGGATTAAAGGTGTGTGCTACCACTGCATATCCTCATGTTTAATCTTGTGGCCATCCTGTTCTCTGACCCCAGATAAGTTTATTAGCCTGCGCGATATTTCAGGGAATACAATACCACCACAGTCTTCTGACCTCTGAAAGCTCCTGCATGCATATAGCACATACATATGCTCAGACACACATACATACACATAAAATAAAGATTTTTTTAAATAAAGAAAGGAAAGGCACTGGTTACTTGTGGGAAGGTAGAAACAGACTCCCCTGAGTCTGTGCATGGTGGTGCATCCGTTCTGCATCCTCTTCCTCCCCTGATACCTAAGTTTCCCAGCACCAGCATTAATATTTTTATGTAACACCTGCTCTGTGCCCTCACCTCTGCATTTGTTCAACCTTGTATTCCCACCAGACTCTGAACAGTTTGATATTGTTCTCATGTTCCCTCCACTAACCTATATCACCGTTGGTACTCCTCAGAGTATTCAGTTTCATGTTTGTAGATTTCCCATTTATTTTCTGGTTCCACCCCCGTGGGTAACGATAGCATCAATATTCTTACCACCTGGCTCATATGACAAATGTTTTACAGTACATAAACAAGTAGAGTTAATGGGTCATAGGCTAGCAAAATATTCTTCAATATTCAGAAAGTTCTCAATTATTCTATAACAGCAAGCAGGTGGGATTGCCCTTGTTACATATAATTGCCAATACATCAAGTAGTAAGATATATTAAGGCTCTCAGTCCAAGAGATGCAGAATGGTGGTTCTTTACTGTCTTTTTATACAATTGTCCAACCACTAATAATATTGAGTTGTTTATTCTTTTATGATCACTGCTCACTTGTTCTTCCTTTATATTAAAATCACAGTATGGATGGATTGACCCGTCTTCAATTTAAGAAGTCTGTGTGCCCATCCAATAGAAGGCTAATATTCAAAATGCATAAAGAACTCAAAGAAACTAGATATCAAGGGGAAAAAAATGAACCAATGGTACAGATCTAGACAGAGAATTCTCAAAAGAGGAATCTCAAATGGCAGAGAAACACTTGAAATGTTCAATATCCTTAGCCATCAGGGAAATGAAAATCAAAACGACTCTGAGATTACATCTTACACCTGTCAGAATGGCTAAGATTAAAAAAGAAAATCCCACAAGTGACAGCTCATGCTGGAGGGGATGTGGAGCAAGGGGAACACTCCTCCATTACTAGTGGGAGTGCAAACTAGTACAGCCACTGCACTGTAGAAATTTGTGTGGCAGTTCCCCTGGAAGATGGGAATTGTTTTACTTCAAGATCCAGCTATACCACTCTTGTGCATATACCCAAAGGATGTTTCATCCTACCACAGGGACACTTGCTTGTTTGCTGCTGCTCTATTCACAATAGCCAGAAATTGGCAACAGTCTAGGTGTCCCTCAACCGAATAAAGGGTAAAGAAAGAGTGGTACATTTACACAATGGAGTATCACTCAGCCTCTTAAAGCATTAAATCACAAAACCTGTGGGTAAATTGATGGAGCTAGAAAAAAATCACTGTGAGGTTTCCCAGACCCAGAAAGACAAATAGGGTATGTATTCGGTTATATGTGGGTTAATGTTATATGTTAAGTTGATGAAAACTAAGCTATAACCCATAGAATCACAGAGGTCAGGTATACAGTAAGGGACCGGTGATGAGGGGAGGGGGACAGATAGACTTCATTAGGAAAGGAAAATAGAATAGATGGTTATGGAAGGATTCAGGGGCCTGAATAGGAGGATGAAGTGTGGGGGGGGGGGATGTGGGAGGGAATATGGGGAGAGAGAGCTAAAATTAAGGGACATTTGAGGGGTAGTATGGAAACCTAATGCAGTAGAAGACTCCTAAAATATATATATATATATATATATATATATATATATATATATATATATATATATGAAGACAATCTAAATGAAATCACCCAAATAATGTAGGAGAGAGAGCCCCAACTGGCCATCTCTTGTCACCAAATGAAGCTTCCAGTACTGGGATTGGGTTGCATCTAAGTTTGTTTTTGGCTAAAGGGGTCCCATGGAATTTCCCAAACAATCCAGGCTGTTGCCAAGACTAGAGGTTGTTCTCCACAAACTGATGACAAGTCCCCATTGCTGAAGACAACACATACACAGCTCACTGAACGTGGAGAAGTTGAGCTGATGCCTACACAGAGCCTTCATCCCTACCTGCTAGTGTCTTTTGTACAGGAATGTACTCTGAACACTACTAAAGGAGAAGTGTAAACACCAAACCAGCCACAGACCCTTTGATTTATAATGCTGTCCTGCCTGTGAGATACTCTAGGGCAATGGTGGCACAAAGCTTGTGGGAGTTACCAAACAACATCTGATTTGACTTAAGGCCCCCTCCTCAAGATTGATACCTGGCACTGCTTGGGTGACCAAGAACCTGAGACGAGATAGCCCAGGGACCTAGGATAAAATGAAATGCTACTGTCCTGAACAAACAACAAACAAAACAACAAAACAAAACAAAATCCCCACAAAACCAAAATCATAGCAATAAAATGACTCCTTAATGATATTCTGCTATACTCATAGATCCATGCCTTGCTCAGCCATCATCAGAGAAGCTTCCTCTTGCAGCAGATGAAAACAAATACAGAGACTCACAGCCAGACATTATGCAGAAAGTGTGAGACCTTGGAACATTCAGCTCTAAATGGGATGTCTCCATCAAATCCCTCCACTCAGGACTCAGGGAACTCTGAGGAAGAGGCGGCAAAAAGAGTGTGAGAGCCAGAGGGGATGGAGGACACCAAGAAAACAAGGCCCTTTAAATCAACATGATCAAAGATGAACTCACAGAGATGGAGGCACCATACACAGGGTCTGCAAGGGTCTGCAACAGGTCTTCTGTGTATATATTATGGCTTCCAAGTTTGGTGTTTTTATGAGATCCTTGAGTGTGCAAACAAGCGGGTTTCTGATTCTTGTGGCCGCCTCTTGGGCTCTTTTCCTTCTGTTTGTTTTGTCCAATCCTGATGAGTCAGTTTTTCTTTTATCTTATTATATTTTATTATTTTTTAAAAAATCTATTTTTCCTAGGTACCAAAGTAGGTTTGACTTTAAGCTTTTTAATCATCAGCATTACTGAAGTGGAGAGATTATTATCCTGCATCATGTGAAGGCATGTACAAATGAAAATAATAATTAGATCCCTATTTACTTGGTATGTTTCTGATTCACAGTATTTAATACCTTCCTTATTAATAATCTTGAAGTTAGCAATTGATTCATTTGTCCATAAGGAGAGATCCTTCTTTACTGGGACCAAATATCCACTCCCTTGAGGCTGTGTTAATCAATGTAAGTTCCAGGAATATAGTATTAGAGGAAGCCCAAAATACTAAAGGGCATGTTTTCCAACCGCATTGTGTTTGGGGGTCTTCTATATTTGAGTCCCAGTCCAAGTTTGCCTATACTCTAGTTCTTATGCTTGTGCATGTAAGCCTTTTATATGTCTCTGTTACATTTTCTGCAAAATTAAGAAAATAATAGAATTTAATTATCAGGGTTATTGAAAGGATACATATCTTATATGATTATCTAACAAAGCTGGTGCTTTCCTATTCTTTACATTCAGCTTAAAAGTCAGCACCCTAAAAATTAGCTTCTTGTTAATGTATTTAACTTGGACACCCATTCCCACTATTTTTAACTCAGAATTCTTCTGACTTGTTATTTTATTTATACTCCACATTGGATCCCTCAAATCAAGTAGAATACTTGGAAAATGCTTTAAATTAAACAATATTAACTACAACAAAAAAGAAGTGGTGTGTCTCTCAAATTGGAAGAAGTGCTTTTTACATTTATCTTTATGGCTATTCTGCTTTGTTTAATAAAGCATAGCAAGCCTCAATAATGCATAATAAAGCCATAAAAACCTATCTTCTAATTAATGTTGTCAGCTCTTATTTTGGATTTTCAATTCTTTGCTAATCTACATTTGACTGTGTGTCCAATGTCTTGTAGAGACCCAGTTGCCTTTTGTCCTTTCCATGTGGAAACTCAGTTTTCCAACCTCATCACTCGAGAGTATATACTTTCACATGGTTAGTATATATTCAGTTTGTGGAGATATGCAGATTTTTGTGCATATGATATGTGTGTATGCATGTCTCTGTGTATAGGTTGTGTGTGCATCATGTGTGGAGGACATGTGTGAACTACAGCCCACATGTGGTCAGAGGAATCCTTGCCTTCCACCTTATTTAAGAAGATATCTTGGTTGTTCACTTCTGCATATGTTGGGCTAGATGGCCCGTGAGCTTCTGGGAATTCTCCTTTCTCTATCTTCCATCTTAAAACAGGAGTGATATGATTCTGGAGGCATGCTACCATGCACAGCTTTGCATGAGTTTGGGTATCTGAACTCAAGTCTTCATGTTTCTGAAGCAAGCACTTTGCACATGTCCCCAGCCCATGTTTAGTTTATTTTTTAAAAGTCCTCCTCCTCCTCCTCCTTTTCCTCCTCCTCCTCCTCCTCCTCCTCCTCCTCCTGTTGTTGTTGTTGTTTTTAACTACCTACTAATAGGAAATGCTACATTATTCATAATACCCAGGAGTCCCTGGCATTATTCAGTCAACTTCTGGATTTTCCCCCCGTGTGCTGTTGGCGTGTTTGTCTTTGTGCATTTCAAGAAATACAGAGATTGGATTCTGAAGGTTTGGGGGTATCGTGTGATGACTCTTTGTAAAAGAAAAAAGATAGTGTGGTGGTTTGAATGAGAATGGCCCCCATAGGCTCATAGATTTGAATGCTTGGTCACCAGGGAGTGGCACTATTTGAAAGGATTACGAGGTATGTCCTTATTGGAGTAGGTGTGACCTTGTTGGAGGAAGTGCGTCACTGGTGGTGGGCTTTGATGTTTCAAATGCTCAGGCCTGGCCAAAGTCTTTCTCTTCCTGTTGCCTGCAGATCTAGATACAGGACTCTCAGCTACTTTGGCAGCACCATGCTTCCTGCCATGGTGATAATGGACTAAACCTTTGAAACTGTAAGCCAGTCCTTAATTAAATGCTTTCTCTTATAAGAGTTGCTGTGGTCATGGTGTCTCTTCACAGAAATAAAACATTGACTATGTTAGATCCTATATTAAGTAATTGGTTTCATTAAAGCATTTTCATACATCCCTTGTTCTTATTCATCTCTCCTTCCTCACTGCTCTTCATCACTCCCTGTCCCCGTTAGAGTCCTTTAGGTATATTTACAGGTGTGGTGTAGCTGGGTCCTGTGATAGGACCCATCACTATGCTTGTAATTAAAAGAAAAAAATCCTCTGTACCAATTTTTATAGTGGCTAGACCAGTTCAAATTGTGACCAGTAATGTATATAGGTTCCTCTTTCCCCACATCTTCACCATCATATGTTGTCATTTATTATTATTATTTTTTGTTCAGGTGAAATATCCATTAACTACAGATGCCACTAATGGCAGGAGACGCTTGGCTAAGAGAGCCAACAATAACATTTAGAACAAAGGCAATCCCTTACCTTTACATACTTTTAAAGTAGTAGAGTGTCTGACTAGGCATACGGCCTTACTATGAGGAGAATGTACCTTGGGGCGGCTACATGTTAAGAGCGTACCAAAGGTAGTAGATAGGATACAAAGACATTAATCAGATTACCTTGATCCTGGGTAGCAAGAAGCTGATCTTGTTGTCTTGCCATATCTGAGAGCTTATCTCCAATACCTGGTGTGGAAAAAAGCTGCAGAGGGGTATTGCTTGTATACTATAAAGATTTGTCACTCAAATTGGTACCTTACTAAGAACAGGTACCAAGCCATGCGGCTAAACATAGATAAGAAGTATGTGTTAATTTATGTGTAAGAGCTATTTAGTAATAAGCCTGAGCTACTGGATGAATATTTATACATAATATTAAGCCTCAGAGTTAATTATTCGGGAAGGAACAGCTGAGTGGTTATTTGGGACTGGGAGGTCAGGACAGGAAATGTCTGCTTACAGGGTATGGCTAACTTACTCTACAACAGTGGCATCTGGGATCTGGCATGTAAGCATTTTTTTTTTGCTTGCTTAACAGAAATTGCCTTATTGTTAGAGGGAGGAGTGGGGCCCAAAGTATTTATGACATCTACTTCAGTTCTGACTACTTCCTCCAGAAATGTGGCATTTTCAAGCCCCCTTCCTTCTTCATCTCCTGCAAATTTATCAGTTGATGACCCTTGAGTCATTTGTATTCACATATGAACAAGGTGTGATCCACCTGGGTCTGTGTGGCATGCTGGGCAGTGGTCTGGTTGAATCAAGTTAACAGGTAGAGAGAAACAGGAAAGATCCGCCCCCCTTTCTTCTGCTGTCTGAGGATCTAGGTTTCTCCTGTTTTGGAATTTGACTGATGCTAATGAGCCTATTGAATCTTGGATTTTTATCAGACTTTGAAATAATTCATCAAGGCTTTTATGTGTGTCTTGAGATAAAGAATGATAGTGGTTTACAGGGATGTTCAATTCTGCTAGTCCCCTCTGAATGAAAAGGGGAAATAAAAGGGAAAGGAAAGCACATGACTGCTCCTAGGGATGGTGGAGGAGAAAGTTTACTGTAGATAAAAAGAGAAAGTGAAGGTAGAGACTGGGACAGGGACATCTGAGAGAGTCCAGAGTGGACATGACCAGGCTGAGCTGGGCCATGTGGTACAGGGGGAGGGGAAGGGAGAGGGAAGAGAGAGGGTAACCAGGTGCAGCATCCAGGTGGCCAAAGGTACAAAAGGGAAGGGTAACCGAAATGTCTGGATTATATAAGTAATAGTCTCTAGGAGATGGGCAACCCAGCCCCTGGGCTGGAGACTTCAGGGTAGAAGGCAGGGTATGCAAGACATACAAACAGGCCGAGACTGAAGGATGCTGGGAGAACCTGGAGGCCAGGTCCGATTTAATGTTACATAGGTACCTCAGCTGTTTGTCCTGGGCTTGAAACTTGACATCCCAGCCTTTTTGTTGATAGTAAGTGAATGATAAAGGGTAATGTGTTCATCTACGACTACTTCCTGCTGCCAATGGAGGATCATTGTTGGGGACCCAAATAGCTGGAATGTTGGATAAATCTGGATAGAGCAGACTGTTTCCACTCACTGTCCAGGCTCTACTCATCTGGGGCTAGGAACACGAAGGCAGTAGTTGGAACAGTTTGCAGTCTCTTATTGATTAGAAATTTGTCGGAATGTATATATAAATATAATGCATGTGTATGTATATATAATATGTATAATATATGTATATATATATATATATATATATATATATTCATTCCATATATGTAAAAAGAGATCCCACCCACAGGCAGTAGGTGGGGAGATAGGCTGTTGATTGATAGTCCTTATCTGGAGTCCATTTGACCTGTGAGAGAGAGGTGGATCCAATTTGATTCCCTGAAGCTTACAAGATTTTTTTGTAAGTTTATAAAAAGAGATAGGCTTTAGATATGTTAGCATTACCATTGTTTGTAGTTTGTATTGAAATCCACATTATAGAAAGAGCAGTAGACTCATCATGCCTTTGATTCATAGTAAAAGGTTGGGAATCCCAAAAATAATTATGGGTTAAAAGCATGAACACTCTTTCCTCCTCTATTCAGAAGACTGGGTGTATATAGATTAGACAGATGTTTTGAGCACAATGAGGAGCACTTTTAAGTCTATAGTTAGAAGACAACCAAAGGAAATTTAAAATCTTGAGCTTGTGACTATGATAGAAGTAGTCACTGTTCACCAGGGTTGATTAATAGCTTATTAGAACTCTATTGGTTAATGTCCAAACTTTGAACTTTTGAAGTCTTAGTATAATAATAATATAGTGCGGGTGGGAAAGAAATCTGAAGCTTTTTTTTTTTTCATTTTCTATATACCTTAAATCACTTTTTAAAATCCAGTTATTTACTATGAGACACAGGGGGTTGATTACTGGCAGTAGTCATTGTAAAGTGAGTTCCTTTAAATAAAGAATAGTAAAAAGTTACATTGAAATCTGTTTTGTGAGTTTATCTTTTTTTAGAGTCTGGTAGCAAGGTGAAATATGTCTAGATGTAGACATAGCTCTAGGAGAGAGAGAGGCCTGAGGCCCGATTTTTACATATGAAGAGAACTGAGGAGGCAGCTGAAGCCTTGGTTGCTGCTGTTAAACTGACAAAGCTATCACTAGCCTAGTCAACAATACCACCAGAGATCTGAGAAGGGTGTATTTCACCCAAGCAAACAGGAAGTGCAGATCAAACAGCTTCTGAATCTGTTTTCAAAAATAACCAATACTTACCAGGTACCTGGACAATCACCCTAGGCTCCTCCAAGGTTGTTGAAGGCAGAAGTCCCAAGGCAGCATCAGTCTTTGGCTACCAGCCCCAGAAGATCTGACAGACTTCCCTGTGTTAGGAGGAACTTGGGACCACTGGCCTAACTTGTCTAAGCAAAGTGGAGCAATCAACTCCCCAGCGTCCTGCTTGTCAAGAGTTTTGACAGGGTCTTGGGCAGCAGTCGAGGTGAAGGGCAGTTTTTCACCCAGTTGCCAGCTTTGCCACATTTAAAGCAAGCTCCTGGTGGAGTTCCTCTGTGCCCCATCATCTATCTTCCTTGGAGGAGATTAGGGGTGCTGCCAGGAGATAACACTTCTTTCTATCACAAAAAGCTTTTTTTTTTTTTTAAATTAAACGTTAAATGCCATATTCAGAAGATCTCTGAAGAGTTTGAGGATCATCTATCTATTAAGAATACCTGATTTGGTTACTTGCTTTAGGCTTAACTTTGAAAACATATACAGGAGGCTAAATAAAGCTTGTTCCTATAATTAATTACATTAGTACTTAGCATGACTACAAGTATAGTTCTGAACACATTAAAAACTTTGATTATTTATAATGTGACTATTAACTTGCATGCCTTAATTATCTTTAACAGTTTATAATAATTTAGTGGCTTTTATAAGATTAGGATTTTATAGCTTTATCCCTTTAAGGTTGAGCCTTAAAAATATCAACTTCTGAATTGAAGCTCCTTTAGTATGAAAATAAAACTTGTAATAATAGATACAGTTCATAGGGAGACTGGTAAATTTACTGGTCCTTTTATAGTTTGCCATTATAGGATGTTGCAGGTTTTTGTATGGCTTACTTTATCCAAATAGCTAAAGCTTAAAGTGAGCAAAGGCAAGGAAGCTAGACAATTATTATTGTGAACCTGAGTAGGCCTTAGAAACATATAAATCTTAATTACCAAATACACCTTATTTATCAAACAAATGTTATTTATCAAATATATCTTATTTATCAAACATATGTTATTACTTATCTAGATTTTCTAGAAGCTTGGTGTTGAACAATTAGCAAAAAAACAGTAGATATACATACATCTTAATCAGCTTTTGCTAACCTGAGTAGACCTTTCTTACTGTAATATTTCATCATCATATACAGTATATTCTAAACCAGAATTGAATCATATATATATAATGCTGTAGTAAATAGAACCTTAAATATTTATCATCATACAAAAATCCATACTAATCCAAATATATTTGAGACTTTTTGTTGCTTCCTTGGTCTAAAAAGAGATACAGTGATAAACCAAGGGCTCAGAAGGACTGAGAAGTTTTATAGTTGTTGCTTTATGCCACGTGGTCATCTTAAGATGGTGAGGTCACATGGCATATACCCTTTAATCTTAGCAAAGATGGCTGCCAGTCATGTAGCTGCTTATATTGTGAAGGTTGTCAGGTAAGATGGAGGAGCGCTACATGGTTGCTATTTAAAACATCTGCTTTCCTAAACAAGAATTGGATCTAACTTTATGTATGTATATATATGCAATATTCTAGATAAGAGTTGAATCACATGTAAAGAATATTGTAGAATGTTAAAATTCCTATGTATATTTTTTAATATTAAGCCTTTTGCTATAAGTTTTAGGCCAAATTTTGTTATAGATTTTACAGATTCTTTAACCACACCCAATGAACTTACAAATCTATCCTGAGATAAAGACTGTTTAAACAATAGTCTTAAAAGATTTCTTGTGAATAGAACACAGAGATATATTAGAGATAAAAGATTTAAGAGTGTGAAGTTTTAAAACCCTAGAGATAAGAGACTTTGGGATCACTTGCTTGTGCCATGACAGAAGTTGTTACAATCTGTGAGAATTTGGAACTAGAGTGCGCCATCTTTGGCCATCGAGATATAGTGAGGCCAAGCCATTTCCAGTAAGACAGCAAGGCATTAAGAAAATCTCTAAGTCTGACAAAGGACATGAGTCCAAGGAGAAAAAGAAGAAGGAAAAATGGTCACAAAAAACCAAAACAAAACAAAACACACCTCTGCCATAGGGAGGGTTTGGCAGCTAAGAGACAGGAACAGTGGTAGCCATAGGGGACAAGGAGGAACAAGCAGGAACTCCACGTGAAGGAGGGTTCCCATATGGCAGAAGCCATGAGGGCATAGAGAATCTGTGGGACTTTGCAGGCAGCTTGTTGGGGGAAGCAAGGAAACTTGCCATGTACAGGCCCAGGAGGGTCCTAGGAGAGATAGAACAGGTAGCTCTGAGGGGAAAGGGGCAAGGAAAGGGTCGCATACCCTGGAGTATTCAGGAGCTCCTAGGGGGAGGTGAGGAAGTTCCAGGAAGGAGCTGAGGAGCCATGAGGAAGCAGAGGGTGTGAGGTTCACAGGCAGGAAGTACATCAAGATATGCTTGCCCCTGACTGGATATAGACT
Organism: Onychomys torridus; assembly: GCF_903995425.1. Taxonomy (NCBI): domain Eukaryota; kingdom Metazoa; phylum Chordata; class Mammalia; order Rodentia; family Cricetidae; genus Onychomys; species Onychomys torridus. Next base: position 50,753,629 of record NC_050466.1, read on the forward strand.
GGAGGTACATCAGGATGTATGCTTGCCCCTGATTGGACTTGATGGGAAATACAATGAATTGTGGGTTTTCCTTCTTAAGCTGCTGCAAACGGTGATTTAGGGCCATTTCCTGGGAACCAGGGTATGGACCTGGCCTGAGCCCATCCACCTGGCCAGTATCTAATTAAAGCTTGCTTCAAATTAGGCTTTTAACTGTGGTAGTGGTCTTATTCTTGATCAGTGAGAATATCACTCCACATAACATACCCCACACAAGAGAATTGTTGGGGAGGGGGGTGGACATGAAGGGCCACCTCTGGAGAGAGATAGAGATAGAGATAGAGATAGAGATAGAGATAGAGAGAGCGAGCGAGCGAGCGAGCAGGCCATGATAGCTTGGGTTTTTCTGGTGGTGGGGTATGGAGCATGCACATAAGGAAAATACATGGCACTGGTGATGTGTAAATCTGTCACATTGGCCTTTAGTGATGGTGACAAATGAAGGTGTGGTGGGGAATTGGGGGAGCACCTGGTTCTGGAATGTGGGTGGTTCTAACAAAGTTATGGAGATTTGGGGAGTTGGACTGAATGCATTTTTGCATTATGGTATAGTTAAAGCCCATAGAGGCCAGGGAGTAGAATGTAGTGGTTTGACTGGAAATGGTCACCATAAGCTCATATGTTTAAAGGCTTGGTCCCCAGTTAGTGGAATTGTTTGGGAAAGATTACGAGGTATGTGCTTGATGCAGATGTGTCACAAGGGGTGTGCTTTGAGGTTTCAAAAGCCCGTGCCAGCCAGTCAGGTTCAGTCTCTCTCTGGCTGCTGTCTGCAGGAAAGGATATAAAACTCTCAGTTACTGTTCCAGCACCATGCCTGTCTGCTTCCCACCATGATGATAATGGACTAAGCCTCTGAAACTGTAAGGTAAGCAGCTCCCGCCCCCACCCCATTTGAATGCTTCCTTTTATAAGAGTTCCCTTGGTCATGGTGTCTCTTCACAGCACTATAACAGTGACTAAGACGGGACATTTCCATTCAAACCACCACAATACCTCTGCCACAAATTATGAGGGTCTACCTATTTATTTCTACGATCTTCTATTCAATTACACTAATTTGTGTATCTGTTTAGAGGCCAGTACCATGCTATTTGGGTAACTATGACATTATCATGTAATTTAAGATCAGATATTGTAGTACCTCAAGAATTCGTTCTTTTCTTAGGGTTGCTTTGACTATTCAGCATATTTGTGCATCAATGCAAATTTTAGGCTTTTTTTCTTCTACTTCTGTAAAGAATGTTATGAGAATTTTGATGGGTATTCCACTGAATCTGTTGATTTTCTGTTGCTGTGATAAAACATGACCAAGGAGATTATTAGACGAAAGAGTTTATTTGGACGTATAGCTCCAGTGGGTCAGAATACATAATGCTAAAAGCAGAATGGCATCAGATGGCATGCATGACATCAGGACCAGGGAGCTGAACACTCGGGTCCTGTTGGGTGCTATATCATTCCAATCAATGGATACTTCATCTTGGGAGATCTGTGTGATGGGCTGCCAGGCATCAGATCATTGACTAAATGGCTTGTCTGAACACTTTTTGTTTGCTTCTGAGACACGGTTTCTCTGTGTGGCCCGGGCTGTCCTGGATCTCACTCTGTAGACTAGGCTGGCCTCAAACTCAGAGATTTGCCTGCCTCTGCCTCCAGAGTGCTGGGATCAAAAGGCATGTACCACCACCATCTGGGCGCTGTCCCTATGATTTTTAGCTTCTTCCAGGATCTCCTGTTTTTATTCAAAATATCTTTTTTTTTGGGGGGGTAGAGATTCTATTTAAAGGTGGCCTTGAGATCAGAGGCCTTCACCTTCAGCTTTGGCAGCCTGCCTGTGTGTTTGTTGATAGGCCTCCAACCCATGTGTTTCCCATGTATGTTGGCATGTGCCTGCATGCATGGATGCCTGCCATTGGCTGCATGCTTAGCAGCCTTTGCTCTTTAAGTGACTAAAGTATGTCACTTAAAGTATTTGCATGTGGCACCTCTCAACCTCTTCAAAGTCCCAGAGACCCATCACCCTCCTTCTTTCCCAGCATTGGGGCCTAGGTCTCACAACATGCCTGAGGAAAGCAACAAGAGGCTCAGAAACACTGCTCTGAGTATGAAATTCTTCTGGGATTACCCTTTACCTGGCTGACATTGGAAACACATGCTTACTTTCTCTCTCTCTCTCCCCCTGATGGGATTAAGTTCAGAAATGTGAGCTATTCATCTCTGCTATGAGAATCTCTCAGGTAATTCTTTTACCTTGTGGAATTTCTTCTAAGTTGCTCTAAAAGATATAAATCAAGGGAAATTTAGCCTCAAGTATTTGCTTGTAAGTTTCAGAGAAGCAGCTTGCTTGAATGAATGGCATCAGTTTTGTTGTTGTTGTTAATGATGATGTTTTCTGTTTGTTTGTTTTAAAAAAATCACCCTTCAGGAAATGCTAGTGTTAAGTTAACAGTCTCCAATCTTATATAGTCCAGACTGAGCTACCTAGGGAATGGTGTCACCCTCAGTGGGGAAGTATGCTCACCTCAGCTAAAATAATCTAGAAAACCAACCACACATGGAGGGATGCCCAGAGGCCCATCTCCCAGTTAATTCTAACTTTTATCAAATTGACAACAGCCATCACATTTTCCTTCTCTCAAAGCATACAAATACCACTTCTAACTTCTTTGTGAGTGTAAGTGTGTATGTGTGTGTGTGTGTGTGTGTGTGTATGCTGGCGCATGCACATGTGTGATCGTGTGTGAGGGTAAACACACCTTCTAATCGCTTTCTGGGGGAAACATGTAAGGCCTTTGCTATTGTGTAGAGGATTGCATCCCTCCTCCTCCCCATCACTTATCATCAGTGGGCTCTCTGCCTCTTCCTTCTGCAGTACTACTTTGGGCTGTCTTACATCGCCACTGGCGCCACCCTACATCAGACAATCATCATTGCTTGCCAGTGCTACTACACTTTTATCAGAGGCCACTCTTCTCTAATCCATCTTTTAAGGGTCTGCAATGTTGACTCCTAAAATATATGCCTTCTCTCTCTCCCAAGTGGGCCAGCACCTTCCCTTTCTCAATGTTCAAACTTCCAGACATCCACCCCATTTCTCCAGCTTTGTGAAAGTTTCCTTTGCTACAGTTGTTTCCTTTCCTCCCACTCTCCAAGTTCACAGGATTCTCTGAAGGGCCTGACCAGGTGTCCATACTTTCTTATGCTGGTCCCCTGCTAGACACCTCCACCCTCACTTATTTTCCTAATACTTTTTAAAAAATATTCTTTTGCCCAGGCAGAATTAAATTGTGCACACCTTTAATTCCAGCACTTGGGAGGCAGAGCCAGGTGGGTCTCTGTGAATTTGAGACCAGTCAGGTCTACAGGGCGAGATCTAGGCAGGCAGCCAAACTACATGGAGAAACCCATCTTGATACAACAACAACAACAAAATAATAATAATAATAATAGTAGTAGTAGTAGTAGTAGTAGTAGTAACAACAACAACAATAGTCTTTTGACAACTTGGTTGATATCAAGATCTCTTTTCACCTAAGAGACTGTGAAGTCTTCCTGTTCTTTTCAAGGCGGAGGGCACTCGAGTGACCAATCAGCAGATGGGAGAAGAAGTAAAATGACCAAACTGTTGCCGCCTGTTTTTTTCGGCTTTTGGGGGGCCCGCCACCCAGCTCCCAAATAAATCACACACAGAGGCTTATTCTTAATTATGAATGCCGAGCCTTGCTTCTGGGCAGCTTTTCTGAACTTATACCATCTATCTTTGGCCTCCGGGCTTTTCCTCTTCTATTCCTGTATATTCCTTTCTTTGTTTCTTACTCCGTAGCTGGCTGTGTGGCTGGGTGACTGGCCCCTGGATCCTCCTCCTTCTCTGGTGACTTCCTCTTTTCGTCTAGATCTCTCGTTCCATTTATTCGGTCTGCCTGCCAGCACAGCCTATCCTTTCTCCTGCCTCGCCATTGGCCGTTCAGCTCTCTATTAGACAGACCATCAGGAGTTTTGGCCAGGCAAAGTAACAGCTTCACAGAGTTACACAAAGGAAACACAAACAAAAGCAACACAGCTTAAAAGAAGAGTCTACGAAAGACTTGTGCTTACTTACAGTGGACTATTATTCGGGTGTGGAGAGGAATGGAGGAGCACTGGTTCAAGCTGCTACATAGGCGAGGTGAGACACGAGGAACCTGAGTACTGTGGGTGAGAAACATGGTGAATCCAGGATGCTACGTGAAACGGACAGGCACAGGTACACTCCAGAGGGCAGTTTGCCGAATGGTTCCACCTGCAAGAGCTGTCCAACTCAGAGAAGAGCTGACGTGGCAGAAAGCAGAGTAGTGAGTGGCTAAGGGGCCCCGGGGCCCAGGAAAGCCTGTAGCTCTGGATTTCCTCGGGGCGCTTAGAGCCCCGAGTTTCAGTCTCCGGAAGGAAACGGGAAAACCCCTCAGGTTTACAGTGGTGACTGGGAGCCTGGGTGGGGCGTGGGGTGGGTGGTGGGTGGAGGTGGGGAAAGTAGGGGCAAAGAGCTCATGCTTAAATGGGTAGGCACGGTGAAAGTACCTTAGAAGCCGAGGGTCGTGAAGGGCTTGGTTCTCCGTGGCACCACTGAGTTGCTCCCCGTCCCGTCTCCGTCTTTCCTAGAAGGCTCCTTGAGCAGCCCAAGGTGTCAGGGTGACGACAGCGCCCCTAGCGAGGGCTGGCTGGGAGCCTTCACACACCACACATCATCAGTGGGAGCCGGAGCGGGAGCACAGAAGAGTGGGCTGCGACCATGAGGGGTCGCTAGAACACGCAGCCAGACGCAGAGGGGGCCCCTGGGATCAGCCTGGAGGCCCAGAGAGCCCAGCAGCAGGCCAGCAGAGAGCAGCCAGGTGGAGCGGAACCAGCCTGTGGGGGCGCACTCCGAGGCCAGCATGCCCAGGACCAGACAGGGCAGCCGTCGAGGGTCGTCGTCGTCGTCCTCGTCGTCGTCTCGCCGCTCCCGCACCTCCAGAGCCGAGCTGACCTTCTCTGTGAGCCTGGTGGAACACCATCTTCGGGAGAGCGGCCATGCCCGGCGGCTGAGCGAAACGGTGCCCATCTTGCTGACTGCCATCCTGGAGTTCCTGACCCGCAGGCTGCTGGAGCTGGCAGGCAATGAGGCCCAACGCCGAGGCGCACAGAGGCTCATCACTCCGGAGCTGCTGGACGTGACTGTCTACAACAACACGCTGCTCAGCGAACTGTTCCAATTCGTCACCATCTCCCAGGTGGCCCCGGCTGGTCGCCCTCCTCGTGGGCATGGCCGTCAACGCTAGCTCCTACCTGCTGCTCGTGCTGCCGCTGGCTGGCTCTGGGTTGCTGACCCGCCCATCCGCCCCATCTATCCGTCGGGCATCAGTTCATCCCACCCAAACGTTCCCACAGGCAGCCCTGCGCGGCTGCTCAGCCTCGTCCCTTCCTTCTCTCCCTGTTGTGCTCTTATTAAAAAGCTTGAGTTCGAGAACCCCATAGGTTTGCTTCCCTGGCTTTTCCTTTGGCGTGGGATGGGGGTGGCGGTGGGGGTGAGGGTGCGGTGGGCCTAGTTGGAGGAACACAGCGGGTGGGAGCCGTGCTGGGGTGCCGGTGACCTACAGGCTGGTTTCCCTAGTCTTTCCTTTGGGCATGAGGTGCGACTGGAAGGTGGGGGAAGAAGGCCAGGGTGGCCTAGTGCAGCAACACGGTGGTGTTTGGGGTGCAGGTGTGGACCACAGGCAGGGATGGCGGAGGAGCAGCCGCTCTGGAGGGAGCCAAGAACGGGGACCTGGACGGGGGTACCCACGATGCGCCTCTTGGCCCTGAACCAGTCTGGGCCAGCCTGGCCAGCTGCATCGGAAAGATGGCCTTCTCATAGGAGACCACAGAGCAGAGAGGACCCACTGTGCCACGTGCAAAGGCGGCCTTTTGGCTGGGGATGCAGATGTAGAACAGTGAGTGGCGTGTGGGGCCTAGGGTCATGGAGGATCATGACTCATTGTTAACCTTTATTAATTATTATTAAGCAGCAAGATCCGCCAGGAGGTTCCTTGGGCAATGGTTGTCAATGAGGTGTAAAGTAGGGAAGTCTCCTGCCTCATCTCAGCCAGTTCTAGCCTCTTTTGGCAGGTCCCATGTTTGTGGATGTGTTTAGGTTCTAGAAGCTAGGCCCCGCCCTACAATATTTGCATGCGCGGAGCCCTTGTTACCCGGCCCTCAAGTGTCAACAAGCGCCGCCCCCACAGACTGTCATTTACAAATGGGGCCTGTGGCCACAGGGACCCCGCCCTACTTTTCTGCCTGGCTTTCCTGTCATCTGGTACTCTGCGTCCAGCAGCACTCTGCGTATCACCTTGTCAACGTGTGTGAGGGGTGGGGGGAGGCGGGTCGGGAGAGAGCCCGGGGTGCTTAGTTGAAAGCTGAGATGATGCGTGATCTCAGTGAAGACAAAGCGCTAGACAAAGCGCCCTGAGGTAGCTGTGGCTGCTCCGTCAGCGCACCCCAACCGGAAGTCAGGAGGCGCGGCCGGCCGGTTAACATGGCGGCGGGCTCCGCGTCCTCCCTCGGTGGCGGTTCGTGGCCTGGCTCTGAGGCTGGGGACTTCTTGGTCCGCTATCGGCAGGTGTCCAACAAGCTCAAGAAGCGCTTCCTGCGGAAGCCGAATGTGGCCGAGGCCGGGGAGCAGTTCGCGCAGCTAGCCCGGGAACTGCGCGCCCAGGAGTGCCTGCCCTATGCCGCTTGGTGCCAGCTGGCTGTGGCGCGCTGCCAGCAGGCGCTCTTCCACGGGCCGGGGGAGACGCTGGCCCTCACGGAGGCTGCTCGACTCTTCCTGCGGCAGGAGTGTGATGCGCGCCAGCGCCTAGGCTGTCCGGCCGCCTATGGCGAGCCTCTGCAGGCGGCTGCCAGCGCCCTGGGCGCCGCTGTGCGCCTTCACCTCGAACTGGGCCAGCCTGCCGCCGCCGCCGCTCTGTGCCTTGAGCTGGCCGCTGCCCTTCGCGCCCTGGGCCAGCCGGCCGCTGCTGCAGGTCACTTTCAGCGCGCTGCTCAGCTGCACCTGCCCCTGATGCCACTGGCCGCCCTGCAGGCGCTAGGCGACGCCGCCTCCTGCCAGCTACTGGCGCGTGACTACACCGGCGCCCTGGCGCTCTTTACACGCATGCAACGTCTGGCACGGGAGCATGGCAGCCACCCGGTGCAGCACCCCGAGCTGCCGCCCCCCCCCCCCCCCCCGCCGGGACCCCAGCCAAGACCTGGCTCGGCCCCGACCTTGCCCCTCCCGCTGCTGCTCCCGGACCAGGCCCCTGGCTCTGCTGCGCCCTCTCCCGGTACACTGGGTGCCTTTGCAGACATCCTTGTCAGGTGTGAGGTGTCCAGAGTGCTGCTCCTGCTGCTCCTGCAACCACCGCCCGCCAAGCTGCTGCCCGAGCATGCCCAGACCCTGGAGAAATACTCCTGGGAGGCTTTTGACGGCCACGGCCAAGATAGCAGCGGCCAGCTTCCTGAGGAGCTGTTTTTGCTATTGCAGTCCCTGGTCATGGCTGCCCAGGAAAAGGACACAGGAGGCATCAAGAAGCTGCAGGTGGAGATGTGGCCTCTGCTGACTGCTGAGCAGAACCACCTCCTGCACCTCGTTCTGCAGGAAACAGTCTCCCCCTCGGGCCAGGGCGTCTGATAAGTCACCTGAACCAAACAGCCTTTCCTCCTGGTACCAACTTGTTTTATTTCGGGGGACAGGTGATGGAAGATGTGATCTTGTTTCTGTTTTTCTTTTTCTTTTTTTCTCGTTTCTGTTGCCAATATGGTAGTTTAGCTGTGCGTGCCTAGCTTGTTACATAAATTAGTGCCCTTCAGGTCCATCCATACTGCCTCAAACGAGGTAACTTCATCCTTAAGGCTGAACGAGACTCCACTGTGTAACAATCTGCTTGCTTTGTGCGCTGGTCAGTTGCTGGATACTGTGTTGATTTGTTTTGCTGGCTGTTCTACGTATAGAAAAAATAAACACGGGAGGACAGATGTTCCTTTGGCATATTGGTTTCCTTTTATTTTGTTCCTGGTGGGGTTTGGCGTCATCAAGAAATACCTAGGAAAGATTAGAAATTTTTGTGTCTCGAAAATTATGGGGATTTGCCAATTTGATCGTACCCCCGTTGTAATATATTATTCCTTGGTTTCCTTATAAATTAGCCTAGCAGTCTGGGGAATAGGAAAAGAAGCAGATGACATAAAATGCAATTGTTATAATATCTCTGTACCTGAACATGAGGACTATGTTGGTAAGCAGACTTGGCGTGTTCTCTCATACATACATTCCAGATTGATGTTACCCTCTGCACACTCTGCTAGCCTGGGTTCTTCCTGACTGAGTGAGCAAAACCTTTCTTCCGAGTAGCACATGTGATCTCTTGGTGATCCTGCCTTTATTGGGTCTCAGCAAGTTTCCATTATCCAGAAGTTTGGGGCAAGAGATTACTCAGTCTTTGGAATAGGTTCTCAGTTTCCAAACCAGGGTTCTGATTGCTCTCATTGTGAAACATAACACAATTGTCCCTGTGCAGTCAAGATCTATCTTCCTAGCCAATACCTAGAGTCCCTTTCTGCCTTTTCAGTTCAGTGTCCTGAGAAGTCAAATTCCCTAAAACTATAATTGTGTTGCCTTAAATATGCTTGCCTTGGAAACTAGAGCTGTTGTAGAGTATTATTTCAAGGTGTGTTACTGTTGTTTATGCTCTGGAACGTTTGTTTAATGATGCCGAGGTGTGTTTGATGAAATAAAATTCACATGCAGTCAGGAGGCTGAGCCAGCATTTAGCTGACAGGAAGTGGTAGGGAGGAGCCAGGTGAAAAGGGGTTGATAAGGAGGGGCGGGGCGAGGAGAAGCATGAGGGCTTTTTGGAGGACTAGAGGAAGGAGAGGAGGTGAGTGAGCTACTTGCTATTCATTCAGTCTCTCTGAAGAGCAGAATTCCACCTTAACCTTTGAATCTTGAGCTCTTTAGAGGAACAGAGGTTTGGTTAAGTTCTCTTCATAGCTTTGCAAGAGTTGGAGCGGGAGGGAACAGATTTCCCTCCAGCTACGGCCCTTGCGGCTTAACCGCTGCTGGTAGCTGCGGAGTTGCAGTTGCTGATTCGGACAGCTGTGGCTTGAAAGACAGAAACAATTTAAACAAGGACAACATAGACCTACTAAACTATGTAACCCAATGCACTCAGCACAGGTAGCAAAGAAATGTTTCCAACTGAGTATTAGGTAAAAGAGTGGCCAATTCCACTTTTATCTCTGGTTCTTGGATCTTTGCATCTTTGCTTTCAGAAAGATGGTATCATTTCAAATACTGGTTTAAGGCACCCAGCACATCCAGCAGGGTAGTATCCCAACTTTCCTAAGTGTTTTTCCCATGTCGTCACCCTATTTAAGCCCGAGTTAGACCATTATTCTATAAAGCCCCCTGATAATTGGCCAATAGGGTATGCGGCACAAAACCAATGAATTCCACATACTGCCTTATTCTGTTTCTTATTGCTAATAACACAATACCACAATTGGTGCTAACTGTAAAGAACAGGTATATTATGGTTTGTGCTTCAGGTGTCAAGGTCTGCTGGTAGCTTTCTTACATGCAGTGTCCCAAAATGGTATAGGATAGTGATGGCAAAAGACTGGGGAGATGCAAGGGACCTAGGCAGACTGACTTTCCTATGGGATACATTTTCAAAATAACATATCCTAAAGGTCGCAACCCCAACTAGCCATAGGCTGTACTTTCTGGGTATCTTCATGAAACAATGGGAGTGTATATAGGTGGAGTCTCCCCATCCCGTGAGCTGCTTCCAAATTACCACACAGAGACTTACTTGTAAATGCTCGGTCAATAGCTCAGGCCTATTATTAACCAGCTCTTACATTTAAAGTTAACCCATATGCCTTACTTGCGCTCTGCCATGTGGTGGTACCTTTATTAGATTGGCATGTTCATCTCCTGCTCCCTTTGTGTCTGGCTGGCGACTCCTGACTCTTCCTTTCTCTTTCTCAGAATTCTCAATTTGACTTTCCCACCTAACTTTATCCTGTTCAGCTATTGGCCAGTCAGATGGTCGTTCCTCTGCTGCTTTCTTTTTCTACCAGGTTTTTACCCCAATATCTGACTCCCACATTTTTAGTGATAATAGAGTAATTTAGGTAAATGCTTCGCCTGCCCCTACCTCCTTTGCACTACACTCTTGTGGTTGTTTGAATAAAAATAGCCTCCATAGGCTCACAGTCATCAGAGAGTGGCACTACTTGAGAAGAATTAGGAGGTGTGGCCTTGTTGGAGGAAGTGTGTCACTGAGGGTGGGTTTTAAGGCCTCAAAAGTATCTCTCTCTTCCTGCTACCTGCAGATGTGGATGTAGAACTCTCAGATACTTCTCCAGCACCATGCCTGCCTATGTGCTGCCATGTACTCACCACAATGATCATGGATTAAACCTCTGAAACTGCAAGTAAGACACAGGTAAATGTTTTATCTTATAAGAGTCGCCATGGTCATGGTGCCTCTTCACAGGAATAGCACAGTAACTAAGACACTTTCCATTCCCACCACTCTCAATGCTCTGTGCCCCATTATCTCCCCTTTGCCTTTCCTACCACTTGTGTTCTATACCCCTATTTGGAAGTCTTTCCCCTCCATGGTCCCTTACAAGTTTCCTGGCTTCTAATGCTACACCAGTTTAAGCAAACATATCTAAAGATTCAAAGATAGCATCCTCACAAGAGCAGACATTCAGTGCTTATCTTTCTGGGTCTGTGCTCCCTCATTCAGGATTATTATTTCCAGCTCCAACCACTTACATGAAAATTTCATCATTTCATTTTTCTTCATATCTGAATATTACATTGTGTAATGTATTACATTTTCATTACTCACTCATCAGTTGATGGACATCTAGGCTATCACCTAGTTATCGAGTGGGGGGGGGGGGGGGGTAAGGCAGCAATGAACATGGATGAGCACGTTCATTGATGCTCTTCATGGATGAGCATGTTCACGGATCTCTGCAGAAGGATGTGCATTCCTTGGGCTATTATTCTTATTTCTGTGTTTCTATGATATGAGCCACAGCATATATGTGAATGTCAGAGAAGAGTCTCTGTAGAAGACTTGCCTTCCACCTTTATGTGGGTTTTGGGGATTGAAGCCAAGTCCTCAAGTTTTCATATCAAGTGTTTTAATCCTGAAAAAGTAAGACATATGGTTATAGAGGAGACACTTGACATCAACCTATGCCTCCAAAAGCATGCTCACAAATATTCATGCATGCTCTCACACTTGTACATTCACACACAAGATCATGAATACACACATTGATACAAAAAGAAGATATATATTGATATTCAGTAAAATTTCACTTCTAATTGGTGGATATACTCTTTCAATGTGCAGAGAGAAAGAAGAAAGGAAAGGGTGCTAGAATGATCTGAAGATGCATGCCTCAGTGAACTTCTTCCAACTGTGCTCTGCCCTCGGAAGTTTCTACTACTTCCCAATAGCACTACCAGTCAGGACCAGGCCTTCTATCAGTGGGCATTTCAGGCCCATTCTGGATCAGGATCATAAATGGAATGAAAGTAAACATATCCAGAGCCAGACAAAGCTATAATCTTTGGTGCTCAACTCCCTCTCCAGCAGTTTCATTTACACAAATTTAAATGCTCAGTCCTCCTTGATAGACAGACTTGGTGCAACTGAAATCCTAGAAAATGAGTAAAATCATCTTTGTCATATAGTTTTTGAGTAAGAGTGGAACTGTACACATGCACATAAGTACACTAACACAATTATAGAAAGCACAGTTCATATGTGAGAGAATACCCTCTTCATAATAGTATTTGCTTGCTAAAAATAAAACAAATAATCCAATTTCATAATTTTAACATGAAACATGCGAAAAATGTTGGGACAAAAATGCTGCTAATTTATTTATTTTTGGATACTTTAAGCTAGGAGCCCCCCACCACCACCCCCCCTCCCGGTCAGGCAGTAATTATATTTTCCGTTTTGCTATAGTCCTCCAGCTTTGAAATAAAGGTGGTGCTTAGGAGGCTCAGGTCATCTAATCATGTTCTGGAAAGAGGCCACCACATGAGAACCATGCAATCTGTTGTCCCACCAAAGTACACAAACTCAGCTGACTCACACACCACAGCCTTGGTGCATAGAAGAATGGCACAATTACAGGGCAACAGGGCTGAACTTCTCCACACAGTCTATGGGCCTATGTTTCCCATTGTCTATTGCCTCCCAAAGTCAGGATACCCCTCAGGCCTACATGATATCTTCCCTCTGGTTTGACATGTGACTGGCAATCCTGTTTTAAGAGGCACACTGGAAATGGGGGAGAGGGAGAGGCAGAGGGAGGTGAGGAGTCTCTGTAGGTGTCACAGCAGGCAGTGAAGTGATTCACAAAGAGGTGGGGATAAAAACTCGGTTCAGATTGACTTTGTTAACCTGGATCAAACTTTGGGGAGTCTGATGCCAGGCAGGTTTGTTGCCAGTAAATTTAAACACACTATGATTAGGGGGAAAGTTTCCTGGTGTAGTACAATTGCAAGTGCAGAAGGAAGCATAGTTACCACCGAAACTCAACTCAGGGTACACATAATTTCTCCCAAGAAGACTGGTTCTGGAGATAGGTTACTTGTGTTAGCTTAAGGACCTAAGGAAGGATCAGCCCTGGTCTCTTCTCGATCAAACAGATAGCATAGAGGTCATTTAGACACTTAGTTATCTCTGGTCCCAGTGTGGGAGCTTGGAGAAGGCCCTGGCTGTACAATTAATGTCAGGTTTTTTGGGGGGGAGGGGAGTGGGAGCTATTAGGTACTTCTGGTCCCAGTTGTAGGAGCTTTGGGGACCACCTTGCTGTACAATGAAGGTAAGGGTCATTTGGGCAATTGGGTGTCTCTGGTCCTGGTTGTGGGTGCTTGGTGGAGCTCCTGGCTGTACAAGAAATGTAAAGGTCAATTGGGCTATTAGGTATCTCTATTCCTGGTTGTGGAAGCTTTGGGAATCCAGGGCTGTGCATGGAATATAAGGGTCATTTAGAATCTTAGATATCTCTGGTCATTGTTTTGGGAGATTAGGGGAGCCCCTGGCTGTGCAAGAATGTAAGGGTCACTTAGACTCTTAGGTATCTCTGATCATAGTGTGGGAACTTGGGTGAGCGACTGGCTGTACAAGGAATGTAAGGGTCATTTGGGTTATTAGGCATCTTTTGTCCTTGTTGTTTGAGCATTGGGGGACCCCGGGCTGTATAAGGAATATAAGGGTCATTGGGGCTATAAGGTATCTCTGGTCCTGGTTGTGGAAGCTTGGGGGAGTCCCTGGCCGTAATAGGAATGTAAGAGTCATTTGGGCCATTAGGAAACTCTGGCCCTGGTTGTGGGAGTTTCAGGGAGCCCCTGGCTGTACAATGAATGTAAGGGTCATTTAGACTCTGAAGTATTTCTGGTCCTATGTGTGGGAGGTTCGGAGAACCTGGGCTGTAGAAGGAATGTAAAGGACCTTTGGGCTATTAGGGATCTTTGTTCCTGCTTGTGGGAACATAGAGGATATCCTGGCAGTACAAAGAATATCAGGTTCTTTAGGGCAAATTAGTAACTCTGGTCCTGGTTGTGGGAGCTTGCGGGACCCCTGCCTGTACAAGGAATGTAATGGTCCTTTAGCCTATTAGGTATCTCTGTTCCTGGTTTGGGAGTTTGGGGGAGCCCCTGGATACAAGGAATATGTGGGTCATTTAGACTCTTACATGTATCTGGTCCTGGTTGTGGGAGCTTGAGCAAGCCCAAAGCTGCACAGGGAAGGAAGTCAAGGGTCATTTGGACGATTTGGTCTCTCTGTTCCTGGTTGTAGGAGCTGGGGGGGGGCCCTGGCTGTACAATGAATGCAAGGGTCATTTAGACTCTTAGGTTTCTCTGGTCCTGGTTGTGGGAGCTTAGAGGAGCCCTGGTGTAACTGAAGGTTTTCTGTTTCCCACCCGGTCCCACCGTCCCACCGCCCTGCAGCTGCTTAGACACAAGTAAACACACAGAGGCTTAATATTAATTAAAAACTGCTGGGCCATTAGCTCAGGCCTACCACTGACTAGCTCTTACACTTAAACTCAACCCATTTCTGTTAATCTAGATGTCGCCATGCGTTCTGTGGCTTTACCTTTGTGCCGTTACATGCTGCTCCCTGGACAGGAGGGGATGGGTTGCGGTGTGGGGTGCCTTTGAATTTCCTGCCTGCCTCTAAGCTACCATGCCATAGGCCAAATGGCCTTGTTAATCCACCAATCAGAGCAACACAAATTCGCAGCCTACAGAAAGACATTCCCTCATCACCCCGGCTGTACAAGGAATGTAAGGGCCATTTAGACTCTTAGGTATAGCTGGTCCTGGGCTTGGGAGCTTGGTGGAGCTCCTGGCTCTACAAGCAATGTAAAGGTCATTTGGGCTCTTTGGTATCTCAGGTCCTGATTGTGGGAGTCTGGGGGAGCCCCTGGCTGTTAGGGCCCTTTGGATTTTTAGCTACTTCTGGTCCTGTTTGTAGGAGTTTGATATGGTCTGGCCCAACAGAGAGTGCAGATCACCAGGCTATTAATCACCTACAATTCCCAGCTTTCCGGATGGAAGAGCAGGTTTTGCATCTTTTCCATTGAAAAGACAATTCTGCATCCTTAACATTCCTGGTTGCCATGGAGACCCATGGGCACAAGGACCTGCCTGCTCCCAACAGACTGGGATACTGTGATAGGAGTTGAGGTGTATGTACCCAGGGAAGAAGACCCACATCTACAAAGTTTAGATGCCTCACAGTGAAATAATGAGAGCTGTCAGAATGTGTTCTGTATGCATCATCAGTGTGTACAAGGAACAGATAAAATATCTGAGTTCAAGCTCCTGAGAAACAAATATATACCTGGGGTTGGTGAGACGGCTCTTCGGGTAAAATGCTTGCTGAACTAGCATGAGGTCCTGAGTTCAGATTCCCTAGCAGCCTTTGAAAACCTCAGGACAGGGTTCTGTAGAGATGGCTCGGGGGTTAAGAGCACTTTTTGCTCTTGCAGAAGACCCGAGTTCAATTCCCAGCACCTCTGTCAGGTGGCCTGAGACTGACTGATAAATCCACCTCTAGGGGAGTCTGGCATCCTCCACGGGCACCTGAATGAACACATTTGCACATACCTACATAGAGGCATACACACATACATATAAATAAAATAAGGAAAATAAATCCAAAAAAAAGTGAGTGTCTGTAACGCCAGCACTGGAGGGGAGCAACAGGGTGGCTTCCTGGAGCTCAATGGCCTAATGCTCTAGCCCAATTGATGAGCTCCATGTTCAGAGAGATACCCTGTCTCAAAATAAGGTAGATACCTGAAATATCTCTTGCTTCTACAAGCAAAAGCACGTGTGGTGGCATATGTGCACCCCCCCATGGGCAAAACAGTGCGTGCGCACGCGCGTGCGCGTGCTCACACACACACACACACACACACACACACACACACACGTATGCACATGCATTCACACACAGGTGTGCCTACAATAAACATGCACCACATACCAAAAAGATTTACAAACACACACACACACACATGCACGTGCACAGAGGCATTCACACGTGTGCTACACATATGAACACCTATACACATGCTCCACGTACCAAAGTGTTCACACACCCATAGAGTCATGCACACACTCGAATCATACAGGATTCAACGCTATGGTAATGTATTTATCATTTGGTATTGATCGTCAGAATATCTCAAGTAGGAGATATTCAAAGTTGGAAATATTACTAAAAAGGTCCATATACCCACACATACTTTGCACAAATCAGGGAACTTCCCCCCAGATAATTCAAAGTTTAGGAGGTAAAGTGATGCCAGAGGGGAAGCCCTCATTGACCTTACAGGAACGAGTCCCACCTGTAGAAAAGGGGAGATGCTGAACGCACTCTGTTTTCAATGCTTCTACACAACAAGACACAATGAGACAAGTGGTAGGGACTACAACTGGCCCCATGCGGAAACGTTGGTGACAGCACACCTCTACATGGCATGGGACCATTTTTATTTTAAAAGGCATAAAACGTCAGGAAGGGAGGGCAATTAAATGACTCATCCCAGCAAGTCTGAAACAATTTCATGTTTATTGCATCAAATGTTTCCAAGTAAAGAGTTCCCATGGTGTGTGTGTGTGTATAAAGGAAATCACAGGACAAGAGCTTTAACTGTACAGAAGACCGTGTATGTCACTGATGCTCACATACTACGTGCACAGTAAGTTTGAAAAACAAAACATTCCTAGTTACTCCTTTCCATGCAAAGGCCAAAATATATAAACTATGAGGAACTGAGCTGCACGGGTGCTAAGGATCAACTCTTAAGATGTGACAGGCAGATGACATTGGGTAGCAGACCACATTCAATTCAAAGACCTTGTAAGTTTTGTCTGAAAGTGACATTTTCACAAACTTATGTCACATTACTCACGTCTTTCTTACTCGGGAGGTTTAATGCATTCTACCAGTTTAACTAATTCTGGGGCACAGTCTTTTATGAAGCATACAGGGCACATTCCCTTTGGAAGGTTATGGTCATTCCCATAGGCTCCATGACTGAACAAATTTAATAGCAGAATGTAATGGCAAGAGTGTGTCTTCTTTGATTATTTCTCTGAAGATGACAAGGATGGACTGCTCTTGTGCCTTCTGATTTCTGAAAGTGATGCTGAGGTACGAGACCCCACTGTATCGACATCAACACAGTGCTAACTGTTAATTGTGATGCTACCAAGAAAAGAAAATCTCACCATTACTACCCGAGGGTTGGAGGTTCCTATAGACATCTTTGGACTGCTGTCACACAAATCCTTGGGTTTACTTGGGTTTATCTTTAGGAACAGGGGAACACAAGAAGATGTAGTCACTGAAGCTGCAAACGTCAATCAGCTTCACCCAGTGAATTTCCATGAAACAATCGCTCCCCTTGTATCGACGTTCTTGTTCTTCAAAGTATTATGAGAATAACAGATCCAGGAGAGACTGTTGAGCAGCAGCACTCTCTTGCTGGCGCTGTTAGGTACAAGGACGTATTAAATGGGATAAAATAAGTAGTGCTCGTCGATCATCTTTTTCGACGTGAAAGACTGAGTACTTACGTTCACCATCAGAAGTTTTATTTCCAAGGTGGCTATTAGACGTCTCAGCTCTTCAGCCACAGAATTTCCCCGAGAATCCCTCAGTACCTCAAGTTTCTAAAGTGAAAAGACATGTGCAGATTTCAGCCCCGGTCATCTTGGTTTACAAATGTGAACAGCAACATTTAAAAGCGAGTAAATTCGGTAAAAGACATGGTTTAATTATTCCAAAACAAGCATACACCATGTACAACATGAAGATCAAAACACCCACCAAAGAGACACAGACATTGCCACCCCAAAACCCACTGCTGAACGTTCAATCATGAGGTATTAGTAATGAGGGTGGCTCAGGGGAAGGGTGCTTGCCTAGCATGTGTGAGACCTCGGGGATCCTTCTCCCCACACAGCAAGAAGAAAAGCAAGTGCAACTGAATGAAAACAGAGAACATGAGGCATGAGCTCATTTATTGTCACTCACCCACTTCTTCTGGAGATGGAGTAGCTTGTCCTGTACTATGACCACTGAACACCACGAAATTAAAACCCAAGGTTTCCAGCCCCACAGTCCCTTTAGTGCTGAGTGAAATCCAACATACTACATCTAAATGGTTTTGTTAAATACTATGGGGGGGGGATTATAGAACTTTGCTGGACCTCTTCCACAGTCTGGTGATGCAGCAAACACAGAAACAGGATCAACACAGAGATCTTAATGTTGGAATGGGCAAGTAAGTTTCTGGGCCACCAGGCTGTCAAAAGCATGACATTTCAACAGGAACAGATACTGGCAGTGTGTGTGTGTGTGTGTGTGTGTGTGTGTGTGTGTGTGTGTGTGTGTGTCTGTCTGTCTGTCTGTCTGTGTGTTTCTGTGTTTGTTTTTGGTGGTGGTGGTGGTGGTGGTGGTGGTGGTGGTGGTGGTGGTGGTGGTGCTGTAGGGTATAAGCATAAGAAAGCATGGGATGAATTCTTACAACTTGATTGTTTGGGTCATCTTAATTACTCTGGATGAACAAAATTTTAACAGCAACTTGAACAAGCCAGTTCACATCAAGTCTGAAAAAGAAATACAACCCAGAATGCTGAGGTACTTAATTCTTTTGTAAATAGCTGTAAACCTGCAGATAGCATAGGTCAATGTGCCTAGGAAGAATTTACAAAGACGGGCCTATTACAGAGGGTGACTCTCAATTCACAATCTCTCGCTTACTTAAGGCTTCCACTTACTTTTCCACTGTGTGCTACATCTGGGAGCTGTCTTCCAACTCTAATTGGCCATATAAAACCATGTTTCAGTCATGCAATGGTATAAAATCAAAGTGGACTGAGGAAATAAAGCAAGAGCAAATGCGATGTATTCTTGTCACTACTCTGCTTAAAAATGGATCGTAGGGTCTGGAAAGAAGGCTCAGTGGGCAAAGAGCTTGCTCCACAAGTAGGAAAAGCCAAAGCCAACTTCGGCTCTCCAGCACACATGTTAAAAGCCAAGGATGGTGAGACATTGACCTGGGGCAGGGCAGGCTGCCCCTGGGACCTGGTGAACAGCCAGCCTAGCCACAGTGGTGAGCAAGTTCCAGGTTCAGTGAGCGATCCTGTCTCAAAAAGATATGCTGGAGAGTGACTGAAGATACCCACAGTTGGCTTCTGGCCTCTACACATAGACCCACAGACAAGTACACGCGTATGTGCCTGTGTGCACATACACACACAATGGATAAGGTACTGTGAGACCAGAAGAGACTATCTGAAAAGCGTTAATGCCCTGTATAATATGCACAACTCTGGATGAGATCCCCAAGGCAGCACTTCCTGCTTCGAATGATTCTGCCAACCAGAAGTGAATCCTAAAACTAAAAACTCATTTTGTACTTAGGTTTACATGGAACAGTGACACCATGAGGAAAATGCTGGAAGATGTTTATGGGTAACTTTCCAAAGAGCATGGAAAGAATGCCAGAGTATTCAATGCCCTGTGTATAGGCTGCTTCCTCAGAATGTACAACAGACCTCCAAGTATTGTTCACACAGTGATTTAAAGCCTTCCATTCTCTTCTTCTGAAGAATCAGAGACTGGTGAATAAATTTTCTTTGCTCCTTAAACATATTCTGCAAACAAAGACAGTAAAGGTGTAAGAACAATTCAGTGGGGAAAAAAAAAAAACAGAAAGCTTACAGAAACATGGCTCTGTATTGTATTTATGCAATAAAAAGGAGAATGAAATAACTGTAGTATTTTTTTCAACCAACACAATGACAACTTTACATGAGCTGTCACAAAATACTACAGAATAACCTTAATAATGTGAAGTTTCCATTCAGGCAATGGAAAGTGTTCCTACTTAACAGTATTCAAAACATTCCTGTTAGCTCCTGAAGACTTGAAAACCCACCCATTAGAGGCCGCATAGCTGGTGAACTCTGTTTTTTACAGAAATTATCCTGAGATGTCCCCTGTGACCACCTGTCACTCCCCTACATAGGAACCCACTCCATTTTGTCCTTCCACAGTGCCATGCTTAACAGGGAAGGATTCTGTAAGTCTTACTTCAGATACTGTCCTGGACCGATATAAGAATACACATGTAAACACCTTTATTCACGACATTTTGGAACATTCCCGTGAGATAGGGCCTTTAAGCATCTCTCCTTTCACTTCTAGGAATCCGAGGCACAGAGGTAAATTATTTTCCTGAGTTAGCATTAACTAGCAAGTGACCGAACTGTGAGTGCATTCCAACTGGTGGGATTGCAGAGGCCATGCTCCTGACCACTGGACTGGACAGCGTCTCCATCTCCCTCCGTGTGTCGTGGATCATGAAGGGCTCCCTCTCCGGATACGATCCCATACCGTCTCCTGTACTCTCCAGGCAGTGCCTGCTCATCCCCCACCATGATTGCTCCTAACCCCATCCCTGAACTTGCTATGTCTAGGCGGGGAAAGGAACACGTCGGGTGGTGGGGGATGTTGGAGGTGGGGGGGACAGCCAGTCTCTCCTCACCACATCAACCACCATCCTTGTCTCCCTAAGCTCTTGTCCTGTCCCTTCTCTCCAGACTTGCTGCAGGAAGCCCTACTACTTCTGATGCTGACACAATGGATTCCTTCAGAGCTAAGTGATACTCACAGAGAGTTTTTCTGCCTGTTTCTTGACTTGATCTGCATCCATGGATAACTTCCTATTCAAATTCATAATCTGAAGAGAATAGTCTTGATAGAGTTTCTGCCTGTGAATGATAGCAATGAACAGTGTGATATTCCATCACAATATGAGGAAAGTGCATTTGAAGTACAACTGACTTGCCCTCACTAACACTGTCGATGGAGGACGGGGAAATGGCAGTTAAAATATTCTGACAGAGAAAAGGAAGCCCATGTGGATTATTTCATCTGACACTGACAGTATTTGTTCCTCCCTGGCTGAGAGAGAAGTCACTTCAAATACCTTAGCTCTAGAAAACTTACGGAGAATTATCATTAGTATTCTATTAATATTCCACAAGCATTCACCTTCCTGACACACACAGCTTCTCCTTTATTTCCTCTTTCTGGAGAACAGACCCAATGAGCATGCACATCCACTACCATCAGAGAATTCTGTGGAGGCCTACCCACTCTTCCTCACGTTGTGCCAGTGAGGATTTCGGTACAGTAGCATAGTAAACCCTGCTCCTGCAATCTATATGACATTGGAGGCATGAGATTTTCATTTATATCACATGGAACAGATGATCGACTGACTGCAGGATGAATGCTTTGCAGATTTCTAGCTCATCATGCTCAGCACATTCATGAGATGCATACACCGTCCTTACTGTTGCACTGATTCAGCTGCATGTGTCAAAGCAGTCATGGTAATTCACCCCTAGTAAATGCAGCTGACTTCGGCTATGATGTGAGGCTATAATAAGACTAAAGGGAGTCTATTCTTTGAGAGAAATGAAGCCAAATACATTTTCCAACTGAGCTTCTGGCCAGTGGGGGTCACGGCTATTCCTCAACCTCTTGTCATCATGCTTACCAACCAAATGTCAAAGGGTCTGGGATCAAAGCACCCAGAAGCAGCAACCGTACCTTTGTTCACACTGGATTTTTAGGACATCCTCAACTTTCTGCTCCATGGTTTCGAAAGACGCCATGATGATCGCTGTGAATCTTTCTCTGTTTCCCTGAAGAAAGTTCTTAATGGGCTCTGTATTGAAATACAATCTTGTAACAATTACTGTAAAGTTCCCTCAATGTTAGTTTTCTACTTGGAAAGACACTTGTTTTCAATAGATGTAAACAATCTGTCAATGATAAGATTATTTGCCTCCTTCCTTTCAGTCAAGAATTTCAGTGGTTACGACCTTGATGTGGAATTGGACAGCTGGACTTCAGTGTCTATATATTACATACAAAACACAGTGGAAGGGACTTAACAAAACTTACAAAAGGAGTTTCAAGTCAATGTGTAATTTTTTTCATGAGACGTCATTTATGAACTATAAATTTAATCAATGTACTCCAGTTCAAGGACACATTCAGAGGGACTGTTGGGCCACTTTGTGCAAAACACCAAAATAGTCCATTTACAAAGACCTCCAAAGGCTCAGATATTATTGCACAGTAAGATGAAAGTACTGTAAAAATTGCAGCCATTGAAGTTTTTAAACAAATTTGACAAGGTAGACACCCTGAATAATTTAAAGGGGGGGACCACACTGATCCGTGGAAAAGTCTGTGGTACTGGGGATGGAACCCAGTACCTTAAGCATACTAGGCAAGTGCGCTCCCACTCAGCTACATCCCTATCCTGATTCCTGAAAAGTTTCTAGATATGACTCCCCATCAGAAAACTCTACAGAGCTCCCAGCCAGCTGTCAAGTTTGCAATGTTTTGTTTTGTTTTGTTTTGAACAGTTCCTGTGACTAACATCTGACACAGCAATTTAAAGCAGGACACAGTCTGATCATATAATGGTCACAGGCTACCTACCAGTGCTGACTTCAGCTTTCCACTGCATGTGCTATTTTTTGCACATTAAACAGTAGGTATCTATTTAAGAGGGGTTGGCCCTCATCCCCCACCCCCCACCCCACCCCCACACACACAAAGAGCCAGACCAGAATACAAACAAGTGAAGTAAAAATGTGATATTAAAAGCAAACATATCACTTGTGTGAATCAAAACCTGGGAGACAGATAATTTCATCTAGTTTTCAAATATCTCACAGTGAGTAAATAAGAGAATCCACACTGTCAGTGCCATGTTCTCCGTATCGACAATAAACATGAGGTAGAGAGTTGGTAATCTAATAAATACTATTTTGACACTGAGAGTTTGAGAACAAGGTAGTAAACACACTTCTCTTGTCTGCCAAGTGACAACTCCCTTGCCTTGCACTTCTTTGGGTCAAACAATTTTCTCAAATTCCTAATATCTCCTAGAACGTACCTTCAAATTCTTCAAATAAATCCTGTACTTCCTTCCTGCAAAGAAATCACAGTTTTTACTTCAATGTGTACAAAAGGCCGTTTTTGTAGGGTTAGGGTTAGGGTTAGGGTTAGTGGAGGAAGTGGAGTGTGCCACACAGCCTACATACAATTCATATTTCAAGAGCAGGCACTGACTTTTCTAGACTTCTTTGTGTGCAGAGAAAGGGCATGTGTGTACCTATGCCACCCTCAGAGGTAGAAGTATGGTGTCCTCCTCTCTCCATCTCCACCTTATTCCTGTCAGACAGATTCTATGACAGGACCTGTAGTCTGCTGGAGGCATGAGATTTTCATTTCTTACACACTGAACATCTGATTGACTATGGGAAGAATGCTTTGAGGCCTTTAAGCTCAATGCACCCAGTACATTCATGTGATACGTACACATTACAGGCTGCTGCATTTACTTACTTACTTATTTAATCTCAGTTTATTTTGTTAGGCTGGCAGTCAGCAAGCACCTGCAATCCTCCTGCCTCTGCTGCATCATACTCCTCAGTTCTGGGCTTAAAAAGTGTGTATGGCCATGCATGGCTTTTTCTGTGGTTGCTACAGATCTGAACTCAGGTTCTTGTGTTTGTACATCAAGCACTCTTCCACTGAGCCCTCTCTCCAGCCAGAATTTTCTAAATTTATTTTATGAGTGGGTAAACAATGAAACATATCACCTGGCCTGTTGCCCTTCTTTTCCAGAGGAAGTAATGTCCTCACTAATGACATCAATGACTCCTTTGTCCACTGTATTAAAAAGGAAGAGGAAAAATATTTTGAAACAAAGTGTGCTGTTCTCATCATCCCCCCATGGAAAACAGCTTCATTCTGGGGTTTCTAGATCCCATAGCAATGGTTACACATTTTAAAGCAGTCATCTGTGGAGTCATGTACGTGCACACATCTCTCATCTCTCTCTCTCTCTCTCTCTCTCTCTCTCTCTCTCTCTCTCTCTCTCTCACACACACACACACACACACACACACACACACACACACACCCCTTTGGGCTTGAATCTCGAACAATTGGTGCAGGCACCTGTACAGGCCTTCCAGAGAGTCACTGTGACCCATGTGCTCCCAGAGAGGCAGGCTGACTAGGAAGAACAGCCTTATGAGCCTTGCAGGTTTCCTGTGGGGTGGGAATTTAAGGTAGGGGAACCCAAAGCCATAAACAAGCTTGAGCAACAGTTATTAGCATCTGAAACCTCCTGCTAGTCCAAGAAAAATCCATGCACCTCATCTACTCAGTGCTCCATCTGCCAAGAGATTTTAGGATATCCCCCGGGGTGGACACAGCCCTACAGGAGCCCATCTGTTGTTCACCTGGGGTGATTGCATCTGGGTTCTGGGTGTCATCTGATGTGAGATTTGGATTCAGCCTTGGGCGCATGCCAGCACTGTCAGTGGCTTTCTTTTCCCTGCTTGACATGGCTAGAACCTTCTTGGGCTAGATAGGACTCCTAGAACTACAGACACCAGGAGGAATTACAAGACAGTAATGGGAACAGGGACTGGAACTCCACAGGGTGCGGCCAGGTGTCCTGGCACTTGTGCTGCAGCAAAGAGAGGGCAAGAGGATGTCACCAATGTTCTGTTCTGTCCCATTTCTCTACCAGAATGTGGAGCTCCCCAACCCACTACTCCTCAAGATCATTACTCTCTGCTGCTTTCCCCACCCTTGGTCGGGAAAATCCTGGGCACTGCCCCTCCCCTGTAAAATAAGGCACCTAATGCTGGTGTCAGGTTGGGAATTCCAACTTGCTGAGGACCTACTCAGTCACCAAGGCCATATCTCCCAGCTCATACGCTGTCCCACTCAGCCCTCCCAATCCCTGTAGCCCTCCTGACCCCTCCCTAGCCTTGCCCTCTGGGGCCTTGTCCAGTCCCATTTGGAAGCGAAGCTCCTGATATCACCCCACGGGTTTGCCTTGGTCCTGCCTCTTTGTGATCCCACTGTCCTACGACACGAGCTATGTAAGGCTCCTCGCTGATCCCT
Source organism: Onychomys torridus (assembly GCF_903995425.1). Classification (NCBI taxonomy): domain Eukaryota; kingdom Metazoa; phylum Chordata; class Mammalia; order Rodentia; family Cricetidae; genus Onychomys; species Onychomys torridus. The sequence continues at coordinate 50,778,285 of NC_050466.1, forward strand.
GTCACAACTGGGGAGACTCATAACAGAGTTCCCCAACAGCCGATCATCCACCCAGGGTACTCCCCTACCCTGGGAGCCTCCTTCTCCTCAGAGAGTGGTCATATCTATCTAGGCTCCACCTCCCAATGCACATCTCTCTGACTATCTGGAGAGGCATACACGCCCAGAATTAAGTGGCTTGTAGGATTTGGATGCAGAAGCTGCTGGTTGGTGAAGGGGCCCAGTCCTGCCCCACCCGCTTCAGATAGGCATTTCTGTGGAGGCAAGGCCCATGGCCACATGTAAATGAGACCCAGATGTCCACTGAGGACTCCAACTGGACACAAGGGGCAATACATGGAAGGTCACTATTTCTTCTACAACTCACTGCCACACCCAGCTCTCTTCAAACCCAAAACCCTCAGGCCCCCTTCCTCCACTGCTCTTGGTGTTCTATTTCACTACCAGGTGAAAGTGAGTCTTCTAAACTTCACATCACAGATAAACCTTGACCTTTCTGCCTCAAGCTCCCGCTCTCCTCCCCAAACAGCTGTGGATCCAGGCTGACCCCGGGCTCGCGACTGAGTCTGCTAATTACCCTGTCACTCACCTAGGTGACCACACTTCACCACCTTCCCCTGAGAGGCCCTACCTCCTGGAATGGATCTCTGACTAGCTGAAACACCATTTACGTGGGCACCCCTGAGGCTGCCTACAGGCACTTCCAAAGCTGTGAGGCCTGCCCATCAGTCACCCATTCCCGACTTGGGCCCTGCTGCTGTGCACATGCTTGTGCAAAGTGGCCAGGGTTCCTCTTCCCCTTCAGACTACCCAGCCTGTCGAGGTATTGCCAAGTAGAAGCATCACAGGAGGACCCAGTTGTCCAGTCAAGACCCAAAGGCTACAAAACAAAACAAAAACAAAAACAAAAACCAACCCCGGCAGATGTGGAAAGTCCCCACTCCCTCTCCCAGCCCACTAACTCTGCCCTACCCACTGTTCTAGGGCCCTGCTTCCCTTATCACCCCTATTCATATTGGCTCCTCTTCCAGCCCAAAGTGGAAGTGAGGCTCCCGAAGTCACCTCACTGGCTACCCTGGACCCTCTCATTCTGTGATCCCACTGTCCTACCTCAAGAGCTTTCACCTTTCCTGATGCCTCTAAACCACCCCTGGAGCCACACCACAGCACCCAAAAAAGCCCCAGAAAACACACAAAAATCCCGTCACCCATTTACGTGCCTTTGGCTCCACCAGAGAGACTCCTTCCACTCAGAGGTTGATCACGCTTAGTTTGGCCCCACCTCCCAATATGACGCCCTCTGATTGGCTGGCGTAATACCATTTGTGCATGCGCAGTGGGTACCAGCACTTTGCGCATGCGCCAAGGGGCCCAGCATGCCTCACCCAATCACAATTGCTTTCCTGTTGAGGGATGGCCCATGGCTTCATTTCATTGGGCCACAGCCACAGTCAGTTATGCCCATCTACCTATGTGTGTATCTCTGATTGGCTGGAACAGGAAAGCGCATGCATGTCCGACAGAGGCCAGAAGTCCAATGGGTCACTCATGTGAGGCAATAGTATACGCATGCGCAAAGAGAGCTCAGGCGAAACTCGAGGGATGGGCAAACCTATTAGTCAATCAGGCATGTACACTTAGGCACAGCAGTTGTGCATGCGTGAGGGGTCCGAGTTACTTTTCTCTCTAAATGGTGCTCCTGTTGCTCCATGGCCCATGGCTCTATCTCAGAGGTCTCAGGTGTTCAGTCTGGCCTTGAATAGTACACAGGGGGCAGATGTTGGATATTGTGAGTCTCTCCTCTACCACACTGTCCAGCACAGACATCCCAGGCCTTCTCTTTCTCAAACCTCTTTTCTGACCTTGCAGAGGTGCCTAGTCCAGTCCGAGGCTAAAGCCAGACTCAGGCACATTGCATCACAGGCCCTCTTGGGCAAGCCTCCTTGTGATCCCCACACACCCAAGGGCTGTGGTTCAAGCATTACTCTTCCTAACTCACCTTACCAGAGGATGCCTTTTCACCCAGTTACTCACCTAGGTGACCCTAACCCAACCACACCATTGAGAGCTTCCTTCCCTTCAGAGAGCAGTCACAGCTAGTTAGTCCCAGCCTTTCCAATGTACATGTCCCTTTTTTTTTTTTTTTTGCTGGAAGGGCGTGCTTGCTCACCTGCGAGGCAGGCCCAGCATAAACGAATGAGTGCAGTGGCTCATCCATGCATGCATGCATGCCTGACGGATGGCCATCAGGCATATCTCACGATACACACTCTCCTCCACAAGGGCTGTGGATAAAGGCAGTCAGTCTCTGCCACTGCTGGAGCCTCACCATGGAGTTCCTTAATAGTCAGTCATACACCACCCCGATCCAACAGAGTACCCTCAGATACTTCTACTTTTAGAGTGATGAGGGTCTCATCCAGTTAAAGGCCACCTCCCTGAGTATACAGTTAGGTTTGCTGAAATAGCACCTATGCGTGGGGCAGACTGTAGTGGGTAGCCATTCCAGCTTTGACCTGGAAGCTCCAATCCCCACTGAGGCTTCGGTAGCTGTCACAACTACAAGGCGGGGCCAAGAGAGGCCCCCTGAAGACCTGAGATCTAGATGGGGGAGCTCTCTTGGTTCCTGGACCCTGGATGCTGGAAGTAGACCAAACAGAGTTCTCCAGAGAGCACCACCGGACAGCGCTACACCCTTCCCAGACCCTGTAACCTATTCCTTCACTTGTAAGTTACCCCACAAAATAAACCTCCCTTTTAACTATGTGGAGTGGCCTTAATAATTTCACCAATAGCAGACCCTTCGGGTCTTGTATCAGGCTATCTTAGTTAGGGTTTCTATTGCTGTGATACAACACCATAACCAAGGCAACAACAGAGAAGAAAGAGTTTATTTGGGGCTTATGGTTCCAGAGGGTTAGGGTCCATAATGGCAGGAAAAGCAGGTGGCAGACATGGCAACTACAGCTGGAAGCTGGAGCTGAGGGCTCCCATCTCAAACTGCAAACAGGAAGTCAAGAGAAAAATCTCCAAATAGAGTGAGTCTTTTGAAACCTCAAGGCCACCCCAGTGACATACTTCCTTCCTTCAGCAAGGCCTCATCTCCTTAGCCTCTCTAAACAGCCACTGTTCAATTTCAAAGTGGAAAGAAACCAAAGTCTGACCTCAGCAGATAAGCCTGACTGTGTTTATCAGCAAAGCAAGAGGCTGCAACTTTCTGGAATGGAAGTTGTGCCAAGGGGTGGGGGCTGGTCAGGGCTCTTATAGGAGTGGGCAGGCATGGGCAAGGGGCTTGGATAAGAGGAAGTTGGTGTAGCTCTTTGGGGTACATGCAGGTTAAGATGGTCTTGAGAAATTTATGATCTCCTCTTCCTGACATTGTGTTCACAAACAAGGCATTCTATCTTGAGAAACCACCTGCCTGGAGTTATGGATGTTATTGACCCATAGCAGTGGGGCAATGACAGCAAGACAGTCTCCGGAGACTTATGCTTGTCTACAGCCAGGGCATTCTAGCATCCTTGGGACCAAGTATTCAAATGCCTGAGACTATGGGAGCACATCTCCTACAAACCAGCACACAGATGACGCTCTGGTGGAATTCCACCACCACCCCCAACTGCCACAAGTAAAAAAAAAAAAATGGAATTCCCCAGGGCTCAGATAGTTCCTCTGAACTGAACCCACCCCCAGAGAAACCCCAGGCCCTGAGGAGGTAGGGTAACTGAATTTCAACCCAGCAACCGCACTTTACTGCCATGTACACACTTCTGTACTTCCTGTTTGCTTGCCTCTGCTCTCCCACCTAATAAGAGGCTACTGAACCTGGTTGAGGCTGAGGGCCAATGCCATTATGGAGTGATCCTGGGGCGCTGTCCATTGGAGAAGCAAATTTTCCTCTCCTCAACTGAAAGTGGCTTGGTGACTCAGTTTATCAGAAACTTCCACAATAAAGCAGGCAAAAAATGTTTGAGATAGACCTGTCATTTGTGTATGTACATGGTGAGCCCTGTAGGCACATGTCTGGTCCATCAGGCCTGCATGCGTGGTGTGAGAGGTTCACTCATTTCTCTTCCCACAAACAGATTAAATGGCTATGTGTCTGCTTCCTCCTGTCCCCTCCTTCCACAGAGTCCCTTTTGTTATTCCTTTGTTAGATAAGCATGATTTCAGGTAACCTTTCTGGGATCCTTGGAATGCTTATACACCAAATCCTTGCTAATTCTGCATTCTCCCTCTGTTCTCCATTTTTTGTTTCACTTTTCTCAGTTAGGTAGGACCAGACTGGAAAGCTGAGCCTCAGCTAATGAGGAGCATCCAACATCCTCCCTGAGTGAGGAATAAAAGAAGCCAAGCAGGCCATGTGTTCTGCTACTCCCCGGCTTGCCATGCATTTCCATTTTTTACAAAAAGGAATTGCTTGCCCATTTACTTTCACTTTGCTCATCTGTTCCTTTATGAGACACCAAGATCAGTCTAGTCCAACAGTGGGGCCCCAGCTGCTGTGATTATGCAATTCTGGCCTAGCTGGGCCTGCAAGGTGCCTGTATGACGTGGCATGCATTCATTTTTGCATTAGGCAGTTCTCTCAGGCCAAGACCCCTTTAGATGGGCAATTTTTCTAAGGGCTATGTCCTCGGGTTTACTGAGGCCTGCCAGGTACTTGATCACAATGCTTTTACGGTTCCTTGGCTGGGCAGGTAACTGAGGGATAGGAAGAATGTGGCTGGCCCTGGACCCCACGCCTGATATGAGAACTGAGGTGGACAGCAGGAGGAATTGCCTCTGGCCTCTACCATCTACCATTTCAAGTCTGGTCCCTGGCTCTTCTACATTTTCTTGGCCCCAGTAAGTTGTAGATCCTGACTGACTGAACATCCACACCATTGCTGCCTAGCACAGAGACACCTACCTATGTACAGTTACCCATCTAGGTGATCCTAGCATCACCTTAGTCCCCTTAGAGCCTCCTTTCTTCCCTTGGGGTGAGCAATCACACCTAGTTAAGCTCCACCTGCCTGGGTATACATTTCTGATTACCTGGAAAAGTTCAACAGAGCAATCTTCAGGAACTCATGGGTAAGGTGGGCCCTGCAGGCATGCATTCCTGACATTGTACCAGCATAAGCATGAGCATGAGGTGGCCCCAGCATGGGAGCCCATCAGATGTACTTGAGTGAGCAGGATCTAGAATAAGCATGGCTGAGCTTGTTCCAGCATGCCCATGTGGGAAACAGAACCCAGAAGGCACACCTGAGTGAGGCCAGCCTAGTGAAGTACATGCATATGATGGGCCCAAGCATTCACACATTCCTGAGGCAGGCCTGTCAGGCCATGACCCCCTACCCCGAGATGGGCCTTCTTGCTAAAGTGTGTCCCATGCCTATAGCTTTAGCTGGGTGGGGCCAACCATGTCCTTTGTCTCAAAGCTTTCACAGTTTCTCAGTTTGGCAAGTGACCCACAGATAGGAATGATGGCACAAGCTCTGGGCACTTTGGGTGTCCAGCGGGAGTGATCTCTTCCAGTCTCCTTCACGTGCTCTTCCCAGCCTGTGCCCTACTTCTTTGAGATCTCCATTCTCCTCATGCAAGGACTGGGGATCCAGGCTCACCAACCTTCCTCACCACTACTGCCTGTGGGGGAACCAGCCTCCAAAGCAGCTCAGGGCATGAAAGGAATCCACGGTGTCAAGGAAGCTAGGACTTTTCTATCTGAGGGGTTTTAAGGAAAAAGGACACTCAAACATTCTCTTGATGGTTTCATTTCTTTTTCTTCTTGTGTTTTCTCATCATTGCTGTTCTCTCTCATGTTGTACTACTCTCCTTGCTGCTCCATTGTTCTCTTTCCCTCCACTGCTTAAATACTCCAACAGAATCTCTCTGGCAATGCAAAGGTCATGAAAAGGGACATTCCATTTCTCAAGTAAGTGATTATAGATTAAAAACATGTCCCAGGCAGGAGGAAGGCAGTTCAAACTAACCCATGACTATGTAAGCATTTTGAACTAACACTTTGTAATTAATTAGAAGTCATAAATTCTGAACTCTCTTTAAGTCTCCCAAGATCCTGACTATCCAAGAAAATCCGCATCCCTCACTTGGGGCTGCAAAGTCAAATTATTTTCTGTAGCCTTGACTAGTCAGAAATTGTCTTCACAAATTGAGGTCAGGAATGGGTGTAAGGAATTAATCATTTGCCAGCTAGCAATAATTGGGCTGTTTTTGTATTTACAACCTAGCCAGACAGCTCAGTTGTGACTTTACAGATTGCTTTTCTGGGAATGTTTCTCTTAAAAGCCATTAGCAAGGCATCTGGTCTAATCTAAAACTATTTTGAGGCTAATACGACCTAATGGTGCACAGGAAACCTGTTAACCGCAATCCTCAGCGTTAAGAGTAAAGGAATTTGAGCCAGCCTGGCCCCTGGACTAAAATGTTTTCCTAAATCACAAATCTGAGCTGAGATATAAAGCAGCTTCTAGGGGGAAATTATGGGCCTAGACTACATAGCAAATCCTTGTATTCATTTCTATTCATAAAAATTATACAGCTAAGGAAGGATCATCTTCTAGACAGTCCACAGATATGAATGCCCAGTAGATCGGTATGTTATCATGAGATAAACACACTACAATACAGGTAGTGGGGGAGTCCCCACATCTAATATACACCATATCAGATACCAGAGAAAACATGTAGTAGCAAGGCACAGCAGAAGCAAAAGACATTCTGGAGTCTGTATTCTCAAAAGCATTGTTTAAATGAGATATACCCATCAGAGAGTTTTTTCTTCTGGTGGGCTGACACCTGAACTTCGATTGCCACCTGCCACCCTCTGACACACCCACACCCACGGCCACTGACATACAGCCCCACCACAGGGAACCCAGATAATCAGTCATCTACATAGGCAACCCTGCTCCACCACAATCCCCAGACAGCCTCCTTCCCCTCAGAGGACAACCACACCTAGCTAGGCCTAAATAACTCCCCAGGTACAGATCTCTCTGATCATCTCGAACAGCAGGGATGAACGAGTGCAGTGTGCCAGTCATCCATGAACGTGTGAGGTGGACTCAGAAGTGTTGTTTTTATGCAAATTTGTATCTTACAATTTTACCAATAAAGACTCGGGAGTCCGAGGCTAGAGTGAAAACCTGCTAGCTCTGAGAGATTGAGGAGCAGCTACTTCACCTTCCTCCTTAGCCAGCATCTCAGAAAGAGAGCTTTTCCACCCTTCCAAGCCAAAGAAACCACCAAACTCTCCTCCCCTCCCTTCTACTTCCTGTGCCTTTCTCTACCCATCTTCCTGACTCCCTCTTTACTCTCTATGGCTACTTCCTGTCAACCAGCCACTGGCTCTGCCTCCTGACCTTAGGTTTTTATTTAATTAACACAATCTCCAGGTTCACGGTGTGATCAAATATTCCTCAATCTCTCTCCCTTTTTGTCTAAATAACGAAAGAAAGTTTTTAACTCTAACACAGTAAAACTATGTACAATAAGAACAATTATCAGGTAAGAATTCCATTCACAATGTCCATCCCATTTGTATTTGCTGAATTTGGCAACATGGGAAACTGTAAAACTGTAACTATTTAGTCTTCACTCCCATCAGAGTCCAAAGAAGGATAAAATATTACCTGAGCAAACAGGAAGTGCAGAACGAGCAACTTCTAAAACTATAGGAATGACAGAGACAGCTGGCTGCCTGGACAGTCCAGTCAGTCACCCAAGGTTCCTCTGCAACATTGGAAAATCCAGCTTTGACCTACAGGCACAGAATATCCAACAGACTTTTCTGTGAAGCAGAAATTTTGAAGGACTGGTCTACCTTGTCTTGGCAAAGTATGGCAGTTGACTTCCTTTGTGTCCTGCTTGTCCACTTTGGACAGCATACTGTCAGCAGTTGAGGCAAGGGCAGTTTCTTACCCAGTGGCTAGCTATGCCACATTTGAATCAAACTCCATATGGAGGTTCTTCATTGCCCATCATCTTTTTTTGAAGTAGATTGGCACTGCCAGGGTCACACATGTCTCACCATCATGAAAAGCTTTATGGTATTAAAACATCTTAAGTTCCATATTCTGTAGATCTCTGAAGCGTTTGAAGACCATCTATCTATCTAAAATACACGAGGCAAAAGTAAAGCTTATTTATGTCTACATCTAAACCCTTACTACAAGTTTGATTGCTATCTTAATTATCCATTTGTAATAGTAGCTTTCAAGGACTAGAAATTTATATTGCAATTTTAAATTAGGTGCATAGGTATAATACCTTACAGCATGTTGTAACACAAATAACTTGAAATTTGTATCAATATACAAAAATCCAAACCAATGTAAAATATTTGAGACTAGTAGTTGCTTTTTGGTTTAAAAGTAGATTCAATAGTCTACCCTTTTATCCTATCATTCCTATACCCCCTCCCCCTTTTTAGAAAAGAGAGAAAGATAGAGGAAAGGAAATGAGAAATAAGGAAGAAAGAAAGAAAGAAAAAGAAAGAAAGAGGAAGAAAAAATAAGAAAGAAGTCCCTTAATCTAACCTCCTTTGTTTAGTTTCCTCCCTGACCATGACCAATAACAACTTGCAACCTACCACCCTAAAAAATGACAAATATCCATAACCCTCTAGATGACTCAAAACCACCCACCCCACATCTTGGGAATATGGACACCATGTTCTTAAAATTGCTCCCTGCTGCCTGGGGGTGATGGCATCTTTAGGGGACCATGAGAAAACTGGGATAATGATCAAGTAAGTCCTGGGAGAGCTGGCTCTATCATTTGCTGTCCAGTCTCTGTGTGGTGGCAAAGTGCTTATCTAAAGCCCTGGCTGGAGTAGTCTATGAGGCTGGACCATCTTTGCTAACCACTTTGAAGTTGTCCTGAGCAACAGAATAGTCCCCTAATTTGGGCTTTCTTTTGTCCCATACCAGGTGGCTATTCTGACATGAGACAGAGATTCTGGATTTTTCTTTTAAAAAGACATGCTTGAGTTTACACAACAAGAGAGCCATGCTCCAACTCCAAAGCCAGCTTTAATTTTTAATTGAAGTGGGACCACAAAAAGACCATTTGTCACTTACATCTGTAGAGAGCAGGAAAAACAAGCATTTGGGAAGATTTATGAAATTCTGCCCTGTTGGAGGTGGGCTATAACATTATGACAATTTAACACTTTTTCTTGGGACATTTTCTTGTGATGACTCATCCTTATTCTTTAGATGTCTCACTTGTCCAGTGGTCTCCTGATTCTTAAGTTGGATGCTTTTATTCTACCAGAAACACATAAAGGGAAAAAAACAAAAAACAAAAAAAACCCAAAAAACAACAACAACAAAAAACACCTGCCTCAACCCTGACTTTGGGGAGTTTCTTTTTTGGCAGGTTATATCTTTGTTAAGGGCAAAAAGGGTTTTGGCAACAGAAGAAGTATTACCTTTTAATTTTAAAAAATTAAAAAATTGAAACTAAAGAGACCTTGCTTTGTGTGGACAAATATACCCATATTCCTCTTTCTTTTTTAATATATCAAGGTTTAGTTATATTTATTTTTAGATAAAAAATGACATTCATTTTGAATTTTGACCTGTCTTTCTAGTAACCCTGTAGAGGAGTTTCATAATAATAAGTAAATATGGTATATGATTTCTCTACTATGCAAACCTACCATTTAGGAACTGTATCTGAATTTTGTCCCTAGGTGGTGGGATAAAAGGCATGTGCCACCACCAGCTTGTTCACTATAACTCTAGAATTTAGAATACAACTTAACTTATAAAGATCCATCTGTCTCCGTAGGGATGAAAGGTATGGGCTATCACTGCCCTGCTCAAATATTTTATCTCAGCTACAAATCACTCCAACTCTTAAATAGTGAGAAAACAAGCTTTAACTGTAGTAACCTTTTGAATTTACTTAAAACATTTTAAATCTCTTAACTGGGTTTTTAATACCAAACAACAAAAACACCTTTCCTGTTTAAGAAGAAAACTCAAAAGCTGATGTCCACGATGGTATGGACCACATAGCAATCTACGGTCTAACATTCTGGCATGGAATTAAAACACGTGGTTTAAGAAAACCCATTTTTCATGGTATGCCAGCAAGGCAAGTGTGCCTTTGGTAAAATATTCAAAAATATTATTATTTTTTATTTTTATTTTTTCATACCTGATCAAATGAAAGGCATTTGTTAGTCTTTATAAGTCCAGGAGTTCTCTTTTGTCAAATCTAATCTTGATGGTATCCATAGCTTTTCTTCTCCTATGGAAACAAAAGCAAATCCTCTTCCCCAATATAGCACATATCCTGGTCTCCATTCTGAGGTCAACACATCTTTAAAATATACAGGCTGAGTTAATTAAGCACTTTTCCCCCTACTATCCAATGTCTCTCCACAGCTGTCGTTCCTTTCTCATTAGCATTTGGAAAATTTAAAGTTAATAAAGCACAGTGTAATCTATCTCTGGGGGAGGGGGAGTCTTTATCATCCCTTTCTGTTTATGAAGCATATCTTTTTAAAGTGCAATCAGATACTTCTATAACTGCTTGCCCTGTAGGATTGTGTGGTATACCTGTAACATGCTTTATGTTGTAAGATGCAAACAACAAAACAATAAAACAAAAAGCAAAAAAAAGAAAACTGTTTCATTTTACTAGAGACATATGCTGGAGATTGCCACTCTTAATTTGTATGTGTATTCCCATAATGGCCATACCTTACAATAAATGTGTAATTACAGAGTCAGCCTCTGGGGAACTTAAAGCAGTTGCCCACTGAAATCCTGAATATATAACTATGATATGGTGCACATACTTTAATTTTCCAAATTCTGCAAAAATGAAACACATCCATTTGCCAAATTTCATTTCTTTCAGTACCTTTTGGGTTACTTGCTGCAGGTTATTTAGATTGTGGTTATACAAAGAACAAGTATGACCTTTCCTTATAGTTTTGTTGGCTTGTTGCCAAGTGATGGAAAAATCTTTCTTCAAACCTTTGCTATTATCATGATGTCTCTTGTGAAATTCTGAGGCATCTAGTACATTCTCTGCCAATAGCTGATTGATTTCATCATTACCTTGTGCTAGAGGGCCTAGTAGACCCATATGGGATCTGATATGTGTTATATACAATGAATGATTTCTATTTCTGACTATTTGTTGTAACTGAATAAATAAAGTTAATTCTGAATCATCTGGAATAAGTTCAGTGATTTCAATATGTAAAACAACTCTTTCTGCATATTGAGAGTCCATAACTATATTAAGAGGTCTGGAAAATCTAATAATACCACAAGAATAGCATATAATCCTGATTTTTAAACAGAATCGTAAGGGCTTTGAGCCACTTTACTTATTTTTCCTGACTTAGAATCTGCCTTTGCTGATTTATTTGCATCAGAATAGAATGTAAGGGCTCCAGAAATTGGTGTCCCCTTCACTATATGAAGGAGGACCCAGTTAGTTCTTTCTATAAACTGAAGTCTCTTGCTTTGGGGATGTTTGTTGCTAATCTCTCCCAAGAAATTATGGAAAACTCTTTGCCAGTGTTCATTTTTCTGCCTATAATGAGACAATCTCAACATTAGTAAAAGGAAACTACCATTTCTGCAGGGTCTATTCCTTGCAAATTGACAAAGTTTCATTTTTCTTTCAGAATCAATTTAGAAATCTTTTCTACATAGGTCTTTAATTTTTTTATTCTGTGTGCTAAAAATATCCATTCTAAGATATTACCTCCTCTCTGCATAAGAATTCCTGAAGGAGAATGAGCAGAAGGTAGAATGACTAGAAGAATACAATCAAGCTCTGGATCCAAGTGATCCACATGTACAACCTGTAATTTCTTTTCTATCAGAGCCAATTCTCTCTCAGCCTCACCAGATAGTTTTTTTTTTTTTTTTAAAGACTGATTTGTACTTTTTGTGGCTGAGTTTTCTGTAAACCTATCTTATATCCTAGACAATTAATAGAATCTCTTCTTTGTATTTTTTCAGGAGCAATTTTTAATACCCAACAAGGCAAAATTCTCTTTACTTGATCAAACATTGAGTCAGCCAGTAAGATATCATCTATATAATGGTAAATTATAGATTGAGGGAAACTGTTTACAAATTATTTATAACAGCTGTTGTACAAAATATTGACACAAAGTGGGGCTGTTTAACATTCCTTGTGGCAAGACCCTCCAATGGTACCTTTTAACAGGTTGAGAATTATTTCAAGTGGGCTCCGTGAAAGCAAATTTTTCTCTATCCTGTTCTTGTGAAGGTATAGTTTTTTTAAAAAAGGCAGTCTTTTACATCAATCACTATAATAGACCATCCCTTTGGTAATACACAAGGCAATGGAATAACAGGCCAAAAAGAGCCCATTGGTGAGATCACCTTCTATTTACAGCTCTGAGATCTGTTACCATTCTCCATTATCCAGATGTCTTTTTAATGGAAAATATGGGCGAATTCTGAGGACTGGTCGATTCTTCAATATGTTGAGCATTTACCTGCTCCTGTACCAGCTCTTCTTGTGCCTGTAATTTTTTCTGATGCCAAAGGCCATTGTTCCACCCACACAGGTTTGTCAGTTAACCATTATAAAGCTAGAGCTGTTGGTACCTTTGAAAGACCAACAGCTGTTGTGCCCTGAACGGTCTGTGATTGTTCTTGTTAATACCTTTTAATATTTCTCTCAGAAGCATTATTTTTTTATTTACTTTTTTTTTTCGAGACAGGGTTTCTCTGTAGCTTTGGAGCCTGTCCTGGACTAGCTCTGTAGACCAGGCTGGCCTCAAACTCACAGAGATCCGCCTGCTTCTACCTCACAAGTGCTGGAATTACAGGCGTGCGCCACCACTGCCCGGCTGCATTATTTATTTTTAAGGTTTGTTGAAAGATGAATTTCCAAACAGCCTTATTAAAAAAAAAAAAAGCCCAAAAAACCCAGAGCCAGATACTGAGGTGAAAACTGAGAGATCAGAGGCAGAACAAGCCACAGCCAACCTCACCTCGCCAACTCCTCAGCTGATCCTGTTTCCACAAATCCTCAGACTGAAAGCCTATGAGTCCTCACCCCTGAGGGTCTCAGTTGAACTGCTTACAAACCTCTAGTTCCTGGTCCTCACGCCTTATATAGCTTTCTACTTCCTGCCATTGTTTCCTGGTATTAGGGGTGTGTGTCCTTCCCAAGCAAAGACATGAGATCTCAAGTGCTGGGATTAAAAGGTGTGTGCCACCACTGCCTGGCTCTGTTTCCAGTGTGGCCTTGAATTTACAGAGATCCAGGTGGATCTCTGCCTCCCAAGTGATAGGATTAAAGGCATGTGCACCACCACTGCCTGGCATCTATGTCTAATCTAGTGGCTGTTCTGTTCTCTGACCCCCAGATAAATTCATTAGGGTGCACAATATATGAACCACAGTTTGTTTCTGAGGCTGGAGGAATGTTAATCTGTGTTTTCCATTGCTACAACAAATTGTGTCCCCATAAATTCATGCTCATGTTAGCCACATTATGGTTTTTATTTTCCTATCTGTCCTCTGGCCCTATACGTTTGACCCATCTTGTATCTTGTTTTACCTGAGATAAAGTTCCAATCCCTAAAAGCTGAATATCTGTCTCCTGAAGAGGCCAAGCCGGATGCCAAGATGTGGGTGAAATCATTGTTACATCTGTACTTTTGTCCAGTAATCCTTCAATTACAATGCTGTTTATTCATAATCTTAGCTTTGCTCATTTATTGCAGTTTGCCAAAATACTTGTTTTATGGTCTCTTCTGAATTGTTTATCTACTGAAGCTGTTCTATCCTTGATCACATGCAGAGCAGTGTTGTTCTTAACAACAGGCATTAAATCTTTTAATTGCTCTGTGGATGAGTTTCTCTGATGCTGATAGGGAATGACTGAACCAAATTTGGTATTGGGTCCTGTGGGAGACCCCCCAAGGCATTTTTTCCGATGGCAACAGGTTACCTTGCCTGTCCCTTGTCGATCTGCATTCATTAGTCCAATTCTGGCCTTTGCCAACATTCTGCATACTCCAGAGGGCTGGGAACTTCCATTTGGATTATCTCTAGAAAAAACAAACAAACAAAAAAAACATTGTCTCTAGGAACACCTTGCCTACCAACCCTTTTCAGATGACCTTGCTTACCACAATTAATCATCTGACATTTTGATTTTTCTTAAAAGTTTTAGAAATCACTTTTCCTATCAAAGTAGTAGCCTCCTTACTGGTTCTGTCCCTCTCATTCACAACTTCATGCTCTCTACTCTCTTTAACCTTTAAATCATAGCTCATGCACATCGCGGGTACTTCCTCTACTACAAAGAGTCAACTATACCTACTCCTTGCCTGCATTTCCTGACCTGCTGAGTGCTCTTCATCCCACAGCCAACCCATCCCAGCTCCAGGTCTCTCCCATGAAGAGTTCTAACCTTGAAATCACCCTTTAAAAGCCTTCATTGGCCTGTATGGCATGACCACCATTCTTGGCCTTCACCTCACATGACATTTGGTGGCCACCAGCAATATTGTCTGTCTCCTTTTTTGGATCACTTTCCTAGTCTTAGACTTTCTCTGCATAGCTTCTTATGTGTGTGTTTGCTAGCTCCCCCTCCTCCAACGAGCCTGCTCATGAAGTCAATTCCATGACGGAGGTTTCCCCAGGACCCCTCGAGGTGAGTACTGCCATTTCATGCATGCCATCAGAGTTCCTCACAGTGTGCTTCCTGGGGCAGCTTGTGTGAGGACCATGAGAAGGCAGAGAAGATGGTAAAATAAGAACATCTAGGTAAATCTCAAGGCCTGAGCAAGCCTCTCTGTGACTAGTGGGCATGGGATGTGCTCCCGGGAGGAAGGATGTTTTCAGGATGTGCTAATGCCCACTAATTATAGAACCTCTCACCTAGTGGCTGTCAGAACTTCCAGGCTGACATTAACAATAACAGCTGAACATCTCCATCTGGTGGTCCCAAACGCCTGTTGTCTCTTTTTCTAATGACAGACAGTACTTGCAGTTTAAGGCGGGTATTGAGATCATAAAAGGCAAGAGAAAATTAAGGAAGAAAAGATATGAATGAGTGTCAGCTCCATGGATGCTCAAGACTGAATCCCATCACTCTATGGCTTATGAAGTGGCAAAGGACAGCTGTTCTGTACTAAAGTATTTTGGGGATGGAATCAAATGGCCACTGTGCTGGCTAATTTTATGTCCACTCAACACAATCCCGGAGCCAAAGATTGCTGTAGGCAAGCCTACAGGGCTTTTTCTTAATTAGTGATTGATGTGGGAGTTCCCAGACCACTGTGGGTGGCAGATGCCCCCCACACACACACACCCCGCCCGCATGGTGGTCCTGGTTGCTCTAAGAAATCAGGCTGAGCAACACAGTAAGCAGCACTCCTCCATGGCCACTGCATCAGCTCCTGCCTCAGTTCCTTCCCTGATTTGAGTTCCTGCCCCAACTGAGTTCCATGATCGACTTATGTAAGTGAAAGAACCCCCTTCCTCCTCAAGTTGCTTTTATTCGTGGTGTTTCAACACAGCAATAGAAATGCTGACTAAGTCAGGTACCTTTCATTTTTCACCCAAGGACAAGAAAACTCAGGACTAACTCTTCTCTTTGGTCTGGGCCACCTGAGTTTAGGCTCTGATTTTCTCTCCAATTCAAGTGATCTGTCCTCACATGGTCTATGCTATGAAGGATAAAGTAAACATTTAGGAAGAATGGGAAATTTACAAAAACATGATTCTATATTATGCTTTAACACGACAGTTTTGTCTCTATGTGGTATATGCATGTGTGCACACACATATGTGAATGTGTATACCTGTGGGTGCTCACACAGGAGCCAGAAGTTGATGCTGGGCGTCTTGCTCTATCAGTCTCCACCTTCTGTTTCTGATACAGAATCAATGACAAACTGAAGTTCCCAGAGTGACAAGGTTGTTTGGCCAACAAGTCCCTGGACTCTTCTTCCTCTTTCCACCTCTGAGCACTGGGCTTCCAGGCATATGGCACTAATCCTGTTTTTAGTTGTTTGTTTGTTTATGTGGGTACTGACCTTCCAAATCCAGGTGTTCACGCTTGCCTTTCAAGCACTTTAACCACTGAGCCATCATCTCGGCAGCTACTAACACAAAATGGTGAAGAACACATTTAATGTCTTCTCATTAGACAGACTTTAAAACCACATTTACAAAATTTGAGAAACCCACTTCTACACAAATACCCTGCACAATTACCCCCCTCCTAATCATCTAATGGGAAAGTTTCCTACTTTACAGCATTAGGTATGGGTATGGGTATAAGGTTTTTCATGAAGACTTGATAAGCCACTCATCACTCCCCCAAATCTGATGGACTTTCTCTTCCTATAAGGGAGTATGTTGACATGTTTTTAATCATCTGCCAGTCCTTTAATGAACACATGGCTCTGGGACTGGGTTGTTCTGAACCTCAACCCCTGAAAGCCAACTCACCACCTGCTCTGCCATACTGCATTCCTGATCTCATTGCCATAGGCTCTATATGGTACCCCCAAACACACACACACACACACACACACACACACACACACACACACACACACACACACTGCTTGCAATTTGTCATCACAAGGATGATGAAGTGCCTCCTCGCAGGATATAATCCCTTATGTTCTATCCCACCCTCCAGGCAGCACCTGCTCTGCCTGCTGCCTCCACCAACATGCCAGCACCTAAACCATGACCTTAGCATCTGTCCCCGGAGCAGAAGCAATCCAGAGAGAATGGCCACTTCCACCATCCTGCTTGGCCCTCTAAGCTCATACCATCTACCTTCCCTCCTGAACCACTGCATAAAGCCCTGCCACTTCAGACTCTGACACAATGGATTCCTCAGAAGTTAAGCCTGATGCTAAGAGAGTTTTTCTGTCTGTCTCTTGATCTATGTCTTAGTTAGGTTTTATTGCTTCAAAGAGACACCATGACCATGGCAACTCTTATAAAGGAAAAAGCATTTAATTGGAGCTGGCTTACCTTTTCAGAAGTTTAGTCCATTATCATCATGGCAGGGGGCATGGTGGCTGGCGTGCAGGCAGACACCATGCTGGAGGAGGAGCTGAGAGTTCTACAGGAAGCAGGAAGAAAGTGACACCAGGCCTGGCTTGAGCATTTGAAACCCTAAAGCCCACCACCAGTGATACACTTTCTCCAACAGGGCCATACCTACTCCAACAAGGCCACTCCCATTAATGCCACTCCCTAAGCATTCAAATGTATGAGCCTATGAGGGCCAATCTTATTCAAACCACCACAGTCTGCATCCATGGTTAACTTCATATTCAAAATCATAATCTGGAGAGAATAGTCTAAAGTTTCTGCCTACAAATGATAGCAATGAACACTGATATTCCATCACAACATGAAGAGAATGCTTTCAAAGCACAACTGACTTGCCTCTTTGCTAACACTATCGATGGAAGATGGGGAAATGGCAATTAAAATATTCTAAGGGGAAATGGAAAATGAAGTAGACTATGTGGTCTTAACAGTATTTCTTCCTCCCAAGCTGGGAGACAAGTCACTTCACAGATCTTACCTCTGCACAATTCAGGATGATCATTGTCTATTAAATTAGGTTTTTGGTTGTTTTTTGTTTTTGTTTTGACAATTTCTGACATGTTCTGATTACTCTCATCCAACCTGCTTTTATCTCCCTCTATCTTGTCAGCCCTGAAGCTCCCTAAAAATTCCATTCCCACTTTCATGACCTTTTGTGCTCTGACCCACTGAGTTTTCTTTTCTTGCATGTGTGTATAGTAGTATATTTATGCATACATGTCTGGTGTGCATGCAGAGGCCAGAGCAGGACATCACATGGCTTTCTTCACAGCTTTGCCACTTACTGCCTTGAAAGGTCTTTCAAATGAACCAAAAGCTAGATGTTTTGTTTAGGCTGCCTGGCCACTGCCCTATTGGGATTCACCTGTCTCCCACTCTGGAATTACAGGCACATGCAGCCATGTCTGTATTTCTACATGGGTGTTGGGGCTTTGAACTCAGGACCTCATACTCACAGAGCAAGTACTACTAACGACTGAGATATTCCACCAAATCCCTGACTGAGCTTACTCAGGCCCATCCATGGGATCATGAATTGGGGACTATCCATTGGAGTCTGTTGGGCTCGCCAACAGCTATGTCACTCAAGATGATGACTCTGCTCATTTTATAAATATTCCACAAGTGTTTGAGTTCCTGCCAAGAAGAGATTTCCCATTGTTTTCTCTTTCTGGAGAATACATTCAATATATATATATATATATATATATATATATGTGTGTGTGTGTGTGTGTGTGTGTGTGTGTGTGTGTGTGTGTGTATACATATATATATGTATATATACATATATATACATATATATATACATATACATACACACACACACACACACACACACACACACACACACACTACCATCAGAGAATTAAGTAGACGATATTTTAGTGTTCTCTACTTTGTCCCACCAATGATATCAGTACACAAGAATAGTAGAGCCTATCCAGTAAATTCATACATTATCATCAATGTAAGGTGGACTTTTTTTCCTATCACACTGAACACAGATGTCTATTACAAGACCAATGCCTCGAGACATTTAAATTTAACACAGCCAGTACATTAATCGGGTGCAAGCTCACTTTATTCTGCTTAATAAAATCCAACTGTAAAAAGTCAAATTCATTCATGGCTAGGAAACGCAGATCAATTTAGTTACCCAATGAGGAGACATTACCAAAAGAAATACATTGCATAGAAAAGTCAAGCAAGCAGAATACAGAAGAATGTTTTTAATCACCATCTCATTTTTGTACTTCTCATTTAAAATCTTTATTAATACCATTTGTAAGCAGTAATGCATCTGTGGTGGTATTGTGTTCCCCAAAATATTGTGCACCCTAATAAACTTATCTGGGATCAGAGAACAGAACAGCCACTTGCTGTGGATATCAATCTGTGTAAATAAAGGTCTGATTGGCCAGTGGCCAGGCAGTAAGTATAGGTGGGACAAAGAGAAGAGAATTCTGGGAAGTAGAAGGCTGGGGAGACACCGCCAGCCGCCGCCATGAGAAGCAACATGTAAAGACACTGGTAAGCCACAAGCCATGTGGCAAAGTATAGATAAGCAGAAATGGGTTAATTTAAGATAGAAAAAGTAGATAACAAGAAGCCTGCCACAGCCATACAGTTTGTAAACAATGTAAGTTTCTGTGTGCTTTCTTGGTTGGGTCTGAGCGATTGTGGGACTGGCGGGTAAGAGAGATTTGTCCTGACTGGCCAGGCAGGAAAACTCTAACTACAGCCACTAGATACAGAGGCTAGAAAATGGTGGCACTCACGCCTTTAATCCCAGCATTCCAGAGGCAGAAATCCCTCTGGATCTCTGTGAGTTCAAGGCCACACTGGAAACAGCCAGGCATGGTGACACACACCTTTAACCCCAGGAATTGATGGCAGAAAGCAGAAAGGTATATAAGGCATAAGGACCAGGAATTAGAAGCTTTTGGCCTGGTTAAGCTTTTAGGCTTCTAGCAGCAGTTCAGCTGAGATCCATCTGGATGAGGACTCAGAAGCTTCCAATCTGAGGAAACGGAATCAGCTGAGGAATTGGCAAGGTGAGGTGGCTTGCTTTGTCTCTCTGATCTTCCAGCATTCACCCCAATACCTGGCTCCAGGTTTGATTTTATTAATAAGACTCTTTAAGATTCATGCTACATGCACTATCTAAAGTGGTCCTGTCTTTGAGGTTGAAATGAACAGTGGAAACTGCAAGCCCACTTTCCATTTAGGCAGTTCTCCTTGAAGTCTGACTGAGGAGACAGGGCTGGGTTTTCCTAGCTGCTCCTTCATTCTGCCTCCTATAATATACTGTTTCCACCTAAGTTTGTGGAGCCACTAGCACGAGCTCATACTGACATGGGAAGGGAAGAACACAGCACCCCCATGAACAGGGACCTCTAGGGAAACAGAGGTGTGCGTGTGTGTGTGTGTGTGTGTGTGTGTGTGTGTGTGTACACATGAGCCTGATGGAGGGGGAGAGATGGGAAGGAAAGTAAAGGTACAAACAAGCATGAGTGAGCATGATCACAGCTTATCACAGTGAAATTCAATTGTTGGTATATTTTATACGATTATTTTTGAAAGAGGTTTTTAGAAAAGGAAAGGAATGAGAAAAGAAAGACAAAGAAAAAAACCTCACCTATAAACTCTGGTTTGAATCAAAATATACAGTTCAGCCAGGGATGTAGTTCAGTGGTACAATGGTGGCCTAGCTATTCTGACACTCTGGGTTGATCCTTCAGCACTTCAGGAAAAGGGAGAAACATGAGTGAGTAACAGTTCCAAAATGCCTGAGTAAGTCAAATTTTGAAATCTCATTGGAAAGCCCCGAGAACAGAATAGGAGAAGGGACATCAGAGCTTGTACACCAGTTCTTTGGAATATTACATTCAGACAGCAATAAAGGAAAACAAACAAATATGGAGGGCAGTGACAGGATCCCTGGAATACTAATAGGATCAAATGTCTCTCCATGGCAAACCAACCCAAAGGAGAGCTGCTTGTCGAGGACAGAAAACCTACTCAATGTAAGGGTGACTGAGGGCTGGAGGTACAGGTTTGCAGTAGAGTGATTCTCTAGAATGAGCAAGACTATGGATACAGAAGAAAAAAAAAACAACACTTGGCACATTGAAATCATAGCTGACAGTATCTGAAATCTTGGCAACTACATGCATAACTTTGTGTAAGTCATGGTTCTCTAGGTAGAGTCAATAGAAAAATGTACACACACACATACATGCACACACACACACATGCACACACGCACGCATGCATGCAGTCACACATCCACGCATGCATGCACGTACATGGGGTGGGTGAAATTCATTGAATGTCTTAACCAATTGGGGGCTGGGTTGTCCAAAAATGACTTTGTGCATGCTGGAGAGTGGGCTAATTCAGTATCAACTAAACGGACAAGCTGAAAGCCTCAACTCAAGGAGGACAAATGATGCAGCCCCAATCCAGGCCTGGGAGCTCCCTGGATCATAGCTGCTATGCATCTTCATTAGATGGCTGAAGGCTCTGGAGTCTGGTGGCCATGGGCGATGGTAACAGTGCTACATGCACTAGCTCAGGAAGGATGGAGCTAGGCTGCCCTGGCAGGCTTTCTCTTATTTTTCTTTAATTCTGCCTGGGCTCCCAGACTACTGTATGGAGAATCCACATGCAGGATTACTCTCCTGTGAATAAGTCCTCTCTGAAAATGATGCTGTAACACGCACATTAGAAGTGAGCTTCCCTAATCTTACTCTAGGCATTTGTCAACCCAGCCAAGTTGACAACCCAGACTAACCAAGACAAGCTGTGGATATCACTCTGTATAAATAAAATGCTGATTGGTCAGTAGCCAGGCAGGAAGTATAGGCGGGACAAGCAGAGAAGAGAATTGTGGGAAGTGGAAGGCTGAGGGGAGAGACACTGCCAGCAGCTGCGATGACAAGGAAGATGTAAGGTACTGGTAAGCCACAAGCCACGTGGCAACTTATAGACTAATAGAAATGGGCTAAATATAAGAGTAAGAGCTAGACAATGGTAGGCCTGAGCTAATGGCCAAGCAGTTTAAATAATATAAATGTCTATATGTTTATTTTATAAGTGGGTTGTTGGACTAACAGGGCTTGGCGGGGGCTGGAGAGGTCTCCAGCTACAAAAACACATGGCCTTCTATTAGAAGAGACATGTACAAGCTCAATTAAGTATCCTGGGTGGCCATCAACACATGACAGCAAGAAAAAAATGCTATATTATATACAGTATATATTATATAATACATACTTTACATGGCACATTCACATGAGGGACAAGAAAAGGAAAGCCTGTTCTCCACAGGCAAATGAATGTAACAGAACATTACTTAACAGTAAGAGAAATACACCAAGTGTCACATGTTCTCTTTTATTTCATACATGAAAACAGGAAAAAGAAATCGAACCCATGGACCAGAGAGTAGGACTAGGATAGACTGTGAAAAGGTCTGTGACATGCAGCATCAGAGAGTGTGGGAGAAGGTAGAAACATGGTGAGGCTGTGTATCATCTGTGCACATATGTACATGGGAGGAAATGGTGCCATAAATGTCATTCATTTATAACACTAATGTTACCAACCATAAAATTAAAGATGGGCAAGGATGATGGCTCAGTGGGTAAAGTATTTGCCATGCAAACGTGAGGACCTGAGTTCAGACCACGAGCACCCATGGAAAATGCAAGCAGAGTAATACTCTTAAACCCCAGAGCCAGCATGTCTAGGGTGGAGGACAGAGACTGGTGGATCCATCTCCAAAGCTCCTGGCCACTCAGCCTGACCAAATCAGTGAGTTCCATGTTCACCGAGAGGCTGTGCCTTAAAAGATAAGGTAAATCTGTAGCCCAACTAAGCTGACCACTTAGGTCCCTTTCCTCATGGGGGCCTAGTGTGTAATGGTTGCTAACAGCACACTCTTTTGGAGTGAATTCACCCTGTTGCTTATATGAGCTACCCTAAGGGACCAGGGAGACAATTTTCTGATGGCTTTTCAAGTCTCTGATATCAATGTTGTCCTCAGTCTAGGCTCCAGACAGGTATTTGTGGTGCCTCAGGTTACCATGGCCAGGGTTCTTCTCATTGTCCAGGCCATCATGTCCACTTGGGTCATGCTTCAGAATAAGGAACATCTGATGGAGGCCCTATGTTGAAAGTTGAAAGCCAACTTCAATCTCTCTGACTGCCAGAAGGCAAGTGGTGTTATTAAGCCCCTTCCTCCCACTGTCTTGCCCTGGTCATCCTCACTAAGGTTTTTTTTCTCTTTTCAGCTGTCTCTCTCTAGACCAACATCTCAAAGAGGTGAGTCTTTGCTAAGTCAAATGCAGATTGATCTGAAGACATGGTCACTGAGAAGCGACTCATCCCTGATGGCAGTGGGGTTAAATACATCACCAATCATGGTCCCCATTGGTGGGCCTTGTACTCCTGAGGTTGTCTACTTTGGTGCTCTCCTCTACCCTACTAAATCATGTTCAGCAATAAATATCACATCCTGTCTGTAAAAAAAGAAGGATGACTGAAAATACCAAGTGTGTCATCCTCTCTCTCTCTCTCTCTCTCTCTCTCTCTCTCTCTCTCTCTCTCTCTCTCTCACACACACACACACACACACACACACACACACACACACACACACAAATGTAATGTTTTTGTAAAATCCATCAGGCTCATCTTCAAAGGACAATTAAAACAGAAACCACTAGGAAAATTTGAAACAAAAGAGTGGTAGGCAGGGCCACATGAAAAGGGACAGCACAGGGGAAAGTGATCATCATTGCTCCCTTCTTCCCTATCAGAGGGGTTTTGTTTTCCATCATAGATTCACTTCTGTAATCTACAAAAGGAAAAAGTTTAGCTCACAAACTACAAGTAAAAGGTGAAGCAATTTCAAATGGGTTGAACACGGCTGAACAGATAACACTGTTCAGCCGTGTTCAACCCATTTGAAAACAGTTGACAGCACCTGCTGTTGTTCCAGAAGACTTGAATTCAGCTAGCCACTACCAACCTTGGGTAGGTCACAACAACCTGTAACTCAAGGCCCAGGGAACCACAGCCCCTCTTCTGGCCTTCATGGGTACAGACACACACTTGGAATATGCTCACAAAGTCTCAACAAGTACACACCCTTGAAAAATGAGTCAAATGTACTGACACAGATTATAAGGATTCATAAAGAAAACAGCAGACAAATGGGTAAAAGAATAACTCAAGAGTTAGAGAAACACACAAATGTAAGCAGAACAATTTGATGAAAATTAAACTCTAAAGAGAACACTAGAAAATGCTGCTGGAAACACCCATCTAAAATTCTGAAGCTGCAAATGCTTATGCAGATATTCATCGATAAAATGTTTGTGACCAAAGATAAGGGGAGGTGTGTTCCAACCAGTGTTGAATACAGCCTAGAAACGAGTCTTTGGGACATGCCACAGCCCCACTGCAAGCTCACACCCAACACGTTAAGATCTGGCTCTGCTGTGGGAATGCTGTCAACAGTTTAGCACATCTGGGCAGGAAAACATGGGTTGTGCTCAGTAAGTCTGAGTGAACGTGTTGGGTTGGTTTTCCTGTAAAGGCCCATTTGCAGTGGAACTGGCTCTGTGCCCTCCTGGATAAATGAAAGCATGCACAGAAAAATGGATCCCACCGTTATTTATTTCTTCCTGAAATAAGAGAGGTAACATTCACTTTGGGGAAGTGACAGGGAACCAAAGAAGCCAGTTGTAAAATCAAATGACATTTTCTTGCAAAATGTAACTGCCAGTGCTGGGGAGAAAGTCTCTCCCTTGCTGTCAGGGGCTGGAGGACCCACACTTAACTGTTGCTACCCACAGAACTGTTGGGGGTTCACTTAATGGTTAACAGAAAGCAAAGAGAGTAGAGAGAGAGCAGCTGCACTGACTGCTACTAAGGGCCTCTTAGCAGGGCTAATGCTGCCTGTGCGTCCTCTACGTGAGCTTCAGATGGTTTCTTCAGAGTGGTCAAGGACCAGGGATTGAAGGTACGTTTCAACAACAGACACATCTTGCTCTTGCTGTTTGAAAATGGAGAATCAGGGAAATGTTATTCCATCTCTGCCCGTAGGAAGCCATCCCGAGGCACATGGCATTACAGACACATGACTTACAGTTTCCATGATAACTCTGTCCTGCGCCTTGGAGATTTCTTTCTTCACTTCACTTTCTTCACCACCAATAAAAGCTTTGCGATGTCCACTCAAGTCCTTGGCTTTCTGAAACAAACAAAACTCTGCTTGAGCACACAGCCCTGGCTTGGCCTCACACCTCACCTCATTTAATTTTAAAAGAACCGGCTTTGCATATCCAAAGGATGCTTGTGATGAATTCAAAGTAAGAACAGTGGCTACTCCACACACATCTAAATAGCCACTCCACAAAAAGCTCCAGTGCCACATTTTAAGGTGGTGCCATTGTGGGACAAGGACAGCTAAGGCACTCATCTCGGAAAAATGGGTGGAGGATCAGTGAAAAGGTCCCACGGAGCAGACATGGAAAACGAGGCACAGGCCCACGTTGGAGACCCCCAAGGTTTCCCAGAGGAAGGAGCCATTCACTATGTCCATGGAACGTGATTTTCAGAGGAAGACACAGTGTACGATCCCAGGACCCTTCCATCTAAGAAAAGCTCAAGCGGGGACTCAAACCCCTCTGATCTCTCAAAGAACACTGCACTGGTGGACACAGAGGAGAAAGAACTGTGTCACTCTCTGTCCAGAAATTGCAAAATGCCTGTCCAGTCTCTGCCCTATTCCCAGGGCCCAGAGCAGCTTGGGAACAGATGACATGCACACTAAGCTGAAAACAGGTATGGAAGGGGAGCTTGCTGGGCTGGCGGCTGAAAAAGACACAAATGGTGACTTCAAGCAGTAAAAACATAGGATTTCCTTAGGGAAGACAAGGCACAGGGAGCTTTCTGGGCAAAGAGCAGAAGCAAAGCATGGGCACAGAATGGGAGCCACTTCAGGGGAAGCTGGTGCACTGGGAGGAGGGAAGACAAGATGGACAGAGGGAAGCAGGCAGCCAGTGAAGCTGTCAAGAGGCTGGGGGTGGGGGACGGGACGGGGGGTGGGGGGGGAGACACGCAAGTTGTGCAGAGGACACAGGAAGCAGAGAGAATTAAGAAGGAAGGCCACTGGGAAATCTGGAAGAGGGGAAGGCCATGTTTCAGGACAACAGTCCCTCAGAGCCAGAGCCAAGGACTAGGAAAGGAGGGAAGCCTGAGTGGAGAAGCAGAGGGAGCTCAAGAGAGTGAGAGAGGCAGAAGAGCACAGGGCAGAAGGGCAGGGACCACCTGGGAAGCCAGAGAGGCCCAGTCACAAGGCTCCCTCTGTGGTGCTGCTCACATTGAGTACTCACAGTTAGAAGCAAGCCTTTCTGGTCAGTTCTTCCAATGAGTTCCCAAGCAGCATTCAGCTGCATTAGAAGCTGCATGTTCCCTTTTCTTAAGCTCTTCCTAAAGGACTGGATGTATGTAGATGGCCCCCAAGGTCTTGAAAATTCAGTTTTACTTTTCTGTGTGCGTGTGTGTGTGCCGGAAGATGTACATGTACGTGTGCTTGAGTGTGGAGAGCAGAGGTCATTTAAAAAAACAAAAAAACAAACAAACAAACAAAAACTCAAAGTGATTTCCTTCACATGTACATGTCTGCACGTGTGTATACATGTGTGCTCTGGTGTGCCTGCGCCTTCCTGAACCGCTTACCACATGACTTTTTGAGGCAGGGTCTCTCACTAAACACGGGGGTTTTCCAATTTGGCTGTACTGGTGGTCCCCCAAGCCCCAGGGGTCCTTGTGTCTCTCTCTACCCTCACCACTCTGGGGTTATAGGCACCTGTTGCCGTGCCTGGAGGACACATACATGGCTGCTGGGGATATTCCCGAGGGTACTAACTGGGGTACTCATGCTTGCTTGGCAAAGACAGACCTAGCTTCTCGATAGCATCTGGAAAACATTTCATTTACTATGGCACACTGAGCACTTTAGTTAAGGCATCGGAATCAGATTTGAGGAGAGATTATTTCATAGTGTACTTAAATGAGGGCATCAAAAAGAATTCCCATTGAAGGGCTGCTTCAACTCCTGGATATATAGAGGTCACTTAGGACCTAGGGCTTCAGCAAGGGTACCACTGCCAGCTGGCAGCTCTCAGTTCAAAGAGGGTTAACCTTCTGCCAGCTTTGCCATTCCCCACATCTCTCGGGGAGATCTTGAAATACACGACCACCAATACTCAAGAACAATGCTAAAGTCGGGAGACTACAAAACACTCAACATGAAAGAAAATAAAATCTACCCTTGCCCATTGCTTGTTTTACCGACCTGTGCAATCCAAACGAGTCAAAGAAAACCAGAAGGATCCCCAGACTTGCCAATTCCCATCGAAATGTCACTAGAGGTCCATAATAGCTCATCATTGTGATACAGCATGCTCCTTTCTAAGCAAATTTCCAGTCACCAGCTCCCGTGCTAGAACACTGTCCCCCACACGGTCATCAGTCTCCCAGGTTAAACAAACCTTAGCATTTCTCCTGTGTGTGGAGAAAATAATCCAAACAGAATGTGATCCTGGTTTTCAAAACTAATTACTTCTCCCACAAACTGAGAAAGGGCCACCCTGTCTTCTGCTTTTATAGACACCTGGTGTGACATAAGTGGGTGTGTTCTGTTAACGAGTGCAATCCACCAGACCTTCAAAAATGTGCCACATAAATCTTTAGCGTTTTCAATCCTCGTTTCATGATCCTCTATGGCTTTCTGTAAAATCTTCACCTGCTGCTGAGCTATAAGCTGAAATGGAGGAAATCAATGACAAAATGTCAGTAAAACTGAACATCCATCCCTGCTGCTCACAGGAAGTGTTTCCCGTGATGTTTTGTGTTCTGACATTCGTGGACAAGTTTGAAGACATGCCCTTCACTGCCAAAAGCAACGTAACACGGCCTGACCAGTCTCAGAGTCAGATAGTCTGTCAAGCCTGTGCAAAAACTCTATGAAATAATTATTCATTTTGAAATTAACAGAGGACCCACCTAATCTGTGGATTCCCACCTCACCAAAAATTAAGTACAAAGCATTCCTTTGTCTTCATAAAGTATTGATCTTAATACAACGAGGACACATTTTAGCTTCCAAGGAAACCCTTCTTTAAAAAAAAGTTTTGACCTAAGCCTTCCTCATCAATCAGTCATTCCCCAGCTTGTAACATTCCATCGACTGCATTATCAACCAAATACGAAGGGCAGGGGAGGCCAATAGCAAACACGCATCAGCTCCCACGGTCAAACGTTCCATAGCAACATGCCACAAAATGAAACCACTCAATACACAAAGTCTAGGAAGGTAGGGATTCTTCACAGGTCTGCTTTTACTCCTAGGAAACTGAGGCAGGGAGGTTAATTATGTTCCTGAGCTTTCATCATGAGCAAGTGTCGTCAGGACTATGGCTGCATTCCAAGCAATGGGGTCCAGAGAACATGCTCCTCACCACCAGACTGGAATCTGTCTCCATCTCCCTCAGATTCCAGGTTCTGCTTCCCCACCTTTGGAAGTCTGCGCCTTTGAGAGTACATACAGCTCTACCCTCCATCAGGATGAAAGATTCCTCAAAGACCGCACTACTCGGTATCCATACTGACTGTTCTCACTCTGCCTCCCTGATCACTGTGTCAGAAGGCTACCTGGGACCCCTGGCCCCACCCCATCCCGCACTATTTGGCATCTGCACTGTGTGGATCACAAAGGGTCCCCTCCCTCTGAGCATACAAGCCCATACCTGCTCCTGCACTCTCCATCCAGGCAGTGCCTGCTCAGCCTCCTCCAGTCCCCCATGCTGGCTCCTAACCCATGACCACATCACCCCTCCACAGAAAAAGAAGCAAGCCAGCAAGGAAGGCCAGTCTCTCCAGGCCACATTCACCACCCTCCCTGTCTCC
Source organism: Onychomys torridus (assembly GCF_903995425.1). Lineage (NCBI taxonomy): Eukaryota > Metazoa > Chordata > Mammalia > Rodentia > Cricetidae > Onychomys > Onychomys torridus. Next base: position 50,806,889 of record NC_050466.1, read on the forward strand.
GTATGTTCATGCCCTGTGCTGTCCCTTTCCCTCTCGACTTGATGCACTGAAGCCCTGACACTTTGGAATCGGACACAGTGGAGCTATTTCAAGCTAAGAGAGAGAGACACTCACAGTAAGGTGTTCTTCTTGCTCCCTTGCTCTCCCCACCTCGTCCAGCCACTTGTGGTACAGACACTCAAACATCTGGGAGTGCATGGAGTGAAGCTCCTGCCTGTAAAACACAGTAACGATTACTGAGCATTGTCACACTGCGTGAGGGGAAGGCAATGGCACACACACTCATCATTCTGAAACAACAGCTGGGAGCAACAGAGAAAGGGGACATGAATTAAATTGGCTCCTGAGAGGTAGCAATGTGACTCTCTTTGTCCCAGAAGAATTTTGTTCTAACTTGCTACCAGTGACGCGCCATTTCAGGTGTCTTCCCTCTCAAACACCTAGGATGCTCAGATGCATACATTTCCCAAGGTTGCATTTCTGGCTTAAAATTGGACCCATCTTCCCTTTCCCTTATGGAGCAACCTAGAGATTCTGAGAGCCCAAGTCTGTGTGGTGAAGGCAACATACCCTTCATCCTCTGGGACTTAGATGCACAAAGAGTGCACAGAACCTAGAACCTCTGCCGCCCTCCCCGCACATGGGCACAACGATCTACCAAAACAGTGCTGATGGTACCTCCTAATAGGTATAGTTTTGTAGACCATAGAAGACTGGCCTTCCTTACAGGAAGTTATCTGTATTGTTATCTGATAGGGGAGAAACTGTTCTCTTGCCAGGCTTTATGGTGATACTTTATTTGTGCTGAAATGTGATTTTATTTGTATGTTAATAAATAAAGTTGCCTGGGGGTCAGAGCTAATAGCAAGCCATAGCAGAAGTCTGGCAGTGGTGGTGCACGCCCTTAATCCCGATCACACGACAGGCACATCTCTGTGTGTTCATGGACACAGGCAGCATGGAGACACACGCCTTTAATCTCAATACCAACCATAGAAGACCTAGAGGTCTGTATAGACGGGCAGTGATGAGGAAGTCATGCGGTTGGGTTTACAACCAATGAGAAGGCAGAACAGAAAGTCAATAAAAAGACAGGTACACAGGAGGTAGGTTTCCTTCTGAGGGGAAGGAGGGCAGCTAGCCAGCAAAGGGTAAGAAGGCGGTTTTAGTCTCAGCTCTCAGGTACTTCTCTGACTTCTTGGGCTTTTAACTCTGCATTTGGCTCTGCGTTTCTTATTTAATAAGACTGTTACATCCACAAGTCTTGAAGGGATTACATCTCAGCCCCGTAAAGGTGGGATACTCCCCACCCCAGCCCCTCAATCTCCTCCAGCCCCCCCCGCCCCCCGGCCAGGTATGAATAGGACTAGCTCATAGGGAAAATGCAGTGCTATGTAGGTCCCATTAGCGATTCCACTCTGTGCAGGATCACAATGGCAGGCAGGAGTGACTTTGGAAGGATGAGTAAAAGCTGTACAGGTCCTGTTGACAGAGGGTCACAACTTTACCTTGACTTCTGTTGGGTTTTGAAAATACTCTGGAGGTTTTCATTCAGGCTGCTGAAAGAGGCATTTATATCCTTTTCAAACTGCTTCCTCTTTGCCAGAAGGTTCCGAGTTACGTCACCTAGTCGAGAAAGGAAATGGTAGCACTTTAAATCAAATACCCAGAGGAAGAGGCGCTCTTTCATCCCTGACACATCACCTACACGGTAACAGGAGTATCTATAGATCTGGTGTCCACTGTGCGCTTTGCTGTATTTTTATTTTTTAATTCTTGACCGGGTCTTGCCTAGTCCAGACTGGTCTCAAACCCGAGAGGGAAGTGAGGGCGACTTCCAGTTCCTGATTCTCCTGCCTCCATTTCCTAAGTGCTTGGAATACAGGTGTGGGAGCATCGTACTTTGACAAACCATTTCCTGGACACCTCAAAAACCCAAGCAGTCCATCTGTACCAGAAAGTGCAATGCTGTCAGACATCCTTGCTTGTATGCATTGACTCTATACACTGGCTAAGAACTGGCGGTGTCTCTCCAGTAATGCTGTTTTAGGGCCACCTATACAAGTGAATAAAAGCTGTCTCAGCCTGAGGGGCGTGCGGTACACTGACTTGGTTACCGTGGATGACAGAAAACAAGCTAGCGTGGCATGCATGATGCTTGCATGCCATCACACCTTTCTTCTCTCACCACGGTGTGGCTGCCTTCAGCATTCCCTGACACGCTCATAAACGTGTACGGACTAAAGGCTGTTTTCCATGCCCTCCTTTGGCAGGGGTTCCTGGGGGAGAGCAACTTCGGAAAGCCAGAGAAAAATGACTTAATTCAGAAAAACAGCTGTTGAAATGCGACATGCCACTGGTGCAGTGAGATAAAAAGCAGAGATTTATCTGCTTGCCCATCATCCCTAGTAACAGTCTTCAGCAATGGCATCCTCAGTGACAGCTACGACACGCCCCTGCTCAGAGAAGCTAGTTCAGAGTTCAACTAAAGGTGCCCCCTGAAGGATAAATGGCAATTTACTGTCCCCACCATGCTTGCCCCCCCCCCAAAAAAAAATCCTCTGAGCGACAGAAGTGTAACAGAGTCCTGTTGCCTGGTGACCAGGTTCTCACCACATATTAAGTTGTAGGGTCAGAAAGGGGGCTCTGGGACTAGCAACATCTGCTCAAACACACCTTTGAAATCCGGTATCCTCTTCTGAACAGGCTAGGCTCCCTGTGGAAAATGCACACAAGAATCCTTAATTGAGGACAAACATCCTAAGTTTGCCTAGAAGGAAAGGTGAGGCGCTAGGTTTTGGAGAGACTAGCGCTTATGTGAGGCAAAGTTGGATTTTCCTGTCTTGGGGCTACTATTATTATTATTATTATTATTATTATTATTATTATTATTACTTTTATTCCTTTATTCACGTTTTCACAGTGAACCAATGAGTTCACTGCAGAATACATACGGGCACATGGCTAAGGGTTACTTACTGGAGCATGGGTGACTCAAAGTCAGCTGTATCCCCAGGAACCCAACCTCAGGCTGGGTGCTGGATGACACATGGAAACTGCCTCCCTGGCGTTCGTTCCCTGCCCAACTGCAGGCAGCTCCACGGGAGTGTCTCCTCTCCTCAAGTGGTGACTTCGTGTTATGGTGTGGCAGTGTAGGGGACTTTATAGTAAAGGTTTACTGGAATCCATTCAGTGTACAGCAGCAAGCCACTTCATAAAGGTGCACTCACCCATCTGTGGTGCACTTCAGCCATATTCACCCTCGTCCTTCCTCAGTACCCTCCTGCTAGTCCCCCTCTGTCACCCAGCCAGTGTCTCTTCAACTTTCATGCCATGTGACCATATTCAACCTCCAGAGTCGGCCTCTACTCCTCAAACCTTCCCCTCTGTTGGGCACTGCCTGCCTCTTCCCAGCCTCTCTTCTGAATTTGGATTATATCATTGTATGGACCTATTTATATTTAGGATCACCAAATGAGAGAAAAAAAGGTGACTGTGGTCTCTTGGTGCTGGCCCATTTCACTTAACACCAAACTCTCCATTTGGATCCATTTTCCAGCAAAGGGCAGAATTTTCTTTGAATGCCTGCACAAAACCACACTGAAACTACCTCCTGGGACAGGACAAAGTTCCTTTAAGACATCACCTGGCCTCTTGCACGTCTGGTCCTGAGGAGCAGCTGCCCATCTCACTGGTATCAACTGCTGGATTGTGTGCTGCATTGAGAAGAAAGGGAAAAAAAAAAAAAAACAAAACAACCTTTGCAAAGGAAATGTGCTATTCTCATCATCCCACATGGGAAACAGATTCACTCTAGGGTTGGTTGAGCCCATGTCCAACAACAGTTTTAAAGTAGTCTTCTGGGATCTCACGACCCCCACCCCAACACACACACACACACACACACACACACACACACACACACACACACACACATGAAATTCAGCTCGGCCAGAGTCTGGGGCCAGCAGGTACACGTATTCAGACAAGCCTTTCACGGAAATTCACTTTGGCTTTGTCAGAGGCACATTGGTCAGGACAATGACTCTCCTCTGTGAGCCTTGCACCTCGGCCACAGGGTGAGAAAGTCACGTGGGGACAGAAGCCCAGAACATGCCTAAGAATCAGATCTCAGCACCCGAATCTCTCATCTCCATCCCACCCACGCAATGCCATGCAATGACCTGGTTAGTACCAGGCCACCCCTGTGCTCCACCTGAGAGACTCAGTGTGATGGGAGCCTGGGTGGGGGCGTGGGGTGGGTGGTGGGTTGGAGGGTGGGGAAAGTAGGGGAAAGAGCTCATGCTTAAAAGGTAGGGGCACGGTGAAAGTACCTTAGAAAGCCGAGGGTCGTGAAGGGCTTGGTTCTCCGTGGCACCACTGAGTTGCTCCCCGTCCCGTCTCCGTCTTTCCTAGAAGGCTCCTTGAGCAGCCCAAGGTGTCAGGGTGACGACAGCGCCCCTAGCGAGGGCTGGCTGGGAGCCTTCACACACCACACATCATCAGTGGGAGCCGGAGCGGGAGCACAGAAGAGTGGGCTGCGACCATGAGGGGTCGCTAGAACACGCAGCCAGACGCAGAGGGGGCCCCTGGGATCAGCCTGGAGGCCCAGAGAGCCCAGCAGCAGGCCAGCAGAGAGCAGCCAGGTGGAGCGGAACCAGCCTGTGGGGGCGCACTCCGAGGCCAGCATGCCCAGGACCAGACAGGGCAGCCGTCGAGGGTCGTCGTCGTCGTCCTCGTCGTCGTCTCGCCGCTCCCGCACCTCCAGAGCCGAGCTGACCTTCTCTGTGAGCCTGGTGGAACACCATCTTCGGGAGAGCGGCCATGCCCGGCGGCTGAGCGAAACGGTGCCCATCTTGCTGACTGCCATCCTGGAGTTCCTGACCCGCAGGCTGCTGGAGCTGGCAGGCAATGAGGCCCAACGCCGAGGCGCACAGAGGCTCATCACTCCGGAGCTGCTGGACGTGACTGTCTACAACAACACGCTGCTCAGCGAACTGTTCCAATTCGTCACCATCTCCCAGGTGGCCCCGGCTGGTCGCCCTCCTCGTGGGCATGGCCGTCAACGCTAGCTCCTACCTGCTGCTCGTGCTGCCGCTGGCTGGCTCTGGGTTGCTGACCCGCCCATCCGCCCCCATGCTCCCATCTTCCGTCGGGCATCAGTTCATCCCACCCAAACGTTCCCACAGGCAGCCCTGCGCGGCTGCTCAGCCTCGTCCCTTCCTTCTCTCCCTGTTGTGCTCTTATTAAAAAGCTTGAGTTCGAGAACCCCATAGGTTTGCTTCCCTGGCTTTTCCTTTGGCGTGGGATGGGGGTGGCGGTGGGGGTGAGGGTGCGGTGGGCCTAGTTGGAGGAACACAGCGGGTGGGAGCCGTGCTGGGGTGCCGGTGACCTACAGGCTGGTTTCCCTAGTCTTTCCTTTGGGCATGAGGTGCGACTGGAAGGTGGGGGAAGAAGGCCAGGGTGGCCTAGTGCAGCAACACGGTGGTGTTTGGGGTGCAGGTGTGGACCACAGGCAGGGATGGCGGAGGAGCAGCCGCTCTGGAGGGAGCCAAGAACGGGGACCTGGACGGGGGTACCCACGATGCGCCTCTTGGCCCTGAACCAGTCTGGGCCAGCCTGGCCAGCTGCATCGGAAAGATGGCCTTCTCATAGGAGACCACAGAGCAGAGAGGACCCACTGTGCCACGTGCAAAGGCGGCCTTTTGGCTGGGGATGCAGATGTAGAACAGTGAGTGGCGTGTGGGGCCTAGGGTCATGGAGGATCATGACTCATTGTTAACCTTTATTAATTATTATTAAGCAGCAAGATCCGCCAGGAGGTTTGCCTGGCACAGGATGTGAGTAAGACACAACCTGCGTGCCAGTGCCCCGAGTGCTCCAACATCTATGGCCTTGCCTGCCCTGGGACTGGGGTTTTGTACATGAGGCCATATCTCTGAAGCTAAACTCGACCCTACAGACTGCTATTTGCACAACGGTCAGACAGTTTGCTTGCCCTGCCTTCAATTTGTGGCTATCAAGCCCCACCCTCAGCATATTTGTTTGGCAACTCGTTTCATCCCACAGGCTGTCATTTGCATATAGGGCCGATGGCCGGACAGAATCTGAAACATCGTTCCTGTGACCAGTGACTGGAGTTGGAAACCTCTCTGTATGTTCTGGGCAAGAATGCCACAGCTACTTTCCACTTCTTGCTTCAAACATCTGCAGTTGCCCAGTCTTTGGCCTCCCCTCCCAAATTCAGCTGAGGCCATAACCTGGAGCACCTCAGGCCTGTATCCATCAGACTAAGCACTGACACCATCCCTTCCATCTGCCCAGTTCCCTGCAAGCTCATCATACTCTGTCTTGCCCTCCCCTGTCACAATGGAAACTAACAACTTCATAGGACCATCCAAGTGGAGGAGACATAGCAAAGCACAAAAAGACAACGTAAGTGGACAACTCATGAAGGCTAAAAAAAAAAAAAAAAAAAATACATAAATGCATACATATTTGAAGCCTCGCCCAGCTTATAAAGAGAATGAAATTCTGCCATTTGTAAGCGAATGGATGCAACTGTAGGATACTGAGAGAGAAAAAGAGCCAGACGTAGAAACCCAAGTATGATATATTATCTTTCGTATGTGGAGAAAAAGTAATAATTTAAAGGACCTGAAAATAGAGAGAAGACTATTGGGAACAGGTGATTTTAGAAGATGGCATATTTGGAAGGAAGTAAAGGTTGAAGCCTGGTGGCTTGGTATATATATATGTACACTATGCAGATACAAACATAGGTGGTAATGAAATCATGAAGAACATCCGATTGTAAAACTAATGATAACTTCAAATATATAAATCAGTTTTAAAAATTTACAAAAGAAGAGAAGAATGGTTGATACAGACACATGAAATGAGGAATATGGGGAAATATGGCAATCCGTTTTGTGAGAGGGGTTTTCTTTCCAATAGTAAGCTACACAGAGAATATGAATAAAGGACATACTACAGATAAATTATGAGACAACTTCAAATGGATTAAAAAAGGTTTTCAAGACTTTATAAAATAGCACAGGGGAAAAATTATAACGCTTTAATTTTCAGAGTTAGATGCCTATGTGTACATTCCCACATCCAAGCTGAGTAATTAATATGAATAATAGAAGCACTATAAAAATTGCCCCTGGAAACACCCATCTAAAATTCTGAAGCTGCAAATGCTTATGCAGATATTCATCGATAAAATGTTTGTGACCAAAGATAAGGGGAGGTGTGTTCCAACCAGTGTTGAATACAGCCTAGAAACGAGTCTTTGGGACATGCCACAGCCCCACTGCAAGCTCACACCCAACACGTTAAGATCTGGCTCTGCTGTGGGAATGCTGTCAACAGTTTAGCACATCTGGGCAGGAAAACATGGGTTGTGCTCAGTAAGTCTGAGTGAACGTGTTGGGTTGGTTTTCCTGTAAAGGCCCATTTGCAGTGGAACTGGCTCTGTGCCCTCCTGGATAAATGAAAGCATGCACAGAAAAATGGATCCCACCGTTATTTATTTCTTCCTGAAATAAGAGAGGTAACATTCACTTTGGGGAAGTGACAGGGAACCAAAGAAGCCAGTTGTAAAATCAAATGACATTTTCTTGCAAAATGTAACTGCCAGTGCTGGGGAGAAAGTCTCTCCCTTGCTGTCAGGGGCTGGAGGACCCACACTTAACTGTTGCTACCCACAGAACTGTTGGGGGTTCACTTAATGGTTAACAGAAAGCAAAGAGAGTAGAGAGAGAGCAGCTGCACTGACTGCTACTAAGGGCCTCTTAGCAGGGCTAATGCTGCCTGTGCGTCCTCTACGTGAGCTTCAGATGGTTTCTTCAGAGTGGTCAAGGACCAGGGATTGAAGGTACGTTTCAACAACAGACACATCTTGCTCTTGCTGTTTGAAAATGGAGAATCAGGGAAATGTTATTCCATCTCTGCCCGTAGGAAGCCATCCCGAGGCACATGGCATTACAGACACATGACTTACAGTTTCCATGATAACTCTGTCCTGCGCCTTGGAGATTTCTTTCTTCACTTCACTTTCTTCACCACCAATAAAAGCTTTGCGATGTCCACTCAAGTCCTTGGCTTTCTGAAACAAACAAAACTCTGCTTGAGCACACAGCCCTGGCTTGGCCTCACACCTCACCTCATTTAATTTTAAAAGAACCGGCTTTGCATATCCAAAGGATGCTTGTGATGAATTCAAAGTAAGAACAGTGGCTACTCCACACACATCTAAATAGCCACTCCACAAAAAGCTCCAGTGCCACATTTTAAGGTGGTGCCATTGTGGGACAAGGACAGCTAAGGCACTCATCTCGGAAAAATGGGTGGAGGATCAGTGAAAAGGTCCCACGGAGCAGACATGGAAAACGAGGCACAGGCCCACGTTGGAGACCCCCAAGGTTTCCCAGAGGAAGGAGCCATTCACTATGTCCATGGAACGTGATTTTCAGAGGAAGACACAGTGTACGATCCCAGGACCCTTCCATCTAAGAAAAGCTCAAGCGGGGACTCAAACCCCTCTGATCTCTCAAAGAACACTGCACTGGTGGACACAGAGGAGAAAGAACTGTGTCACTCTCTGTCCAGAAATTGCAAAATGCCTGTCCAGTCTCTGCCCTATTCCCAGGGCCCAGAGCAGCTTGGGAACAGATGACATGCACACTAAGCTGAAAACAGGTATGGAAGGGGAGCTTGCTGGGCTGGCGGCTGAAAAAGACACAAATGGTGACTTCAAGCAGTAAAAACATAGGATTTCCTTAGGGAAGACAAGGCACAGGGAGCTTTCTGGGCAAAGAGCAGAAGCAAAGCATGGGCACAGAATGGGAGCCACTTCAGGGGAAGCTGGTGCACTGGGAGGAGGGAAGACAAGATGGACAGAGGGAAGCAGGCAGCCAGTGAAGCTGTCAAGAGGCTGGGGGTGGGAGACGGGACGGGGGGGGGGGGGGGGGAGACACGCAAGTTGTGCAGAGGACACAGGAAGCAGAGAGAATTAAGAAGGAAGGCCACTGGGAAATCTGGAAGAGGGGAAGGCCATGTTTCAGGACAACAGTCCCTCAGAGCCAGAGCCAAGGACTAGGAAAGGAGGGAAGCCTGAGTGGAGAAGCAGAGGGAGCTCAAGAGAGTGAGAGAGGCAGAAGAGCACAGGGCAGAAGGGCAGGGACCACCTGGGAAGCCAGAGAGGCCCAGTCACAAGGCTCCCTCTGTGGTGCTGCTCACATTGAGTACTCACAGTTAGAAGCAAGCCTTTCTGGTCAGTTCTTCCAATGAGTTCCCAAGCAGCATTCAGCTGCATTAGAAGCTGCATGTTCCCTTTTCTTAAGCTCTTCCTAAAGGACTGGATGTATGTAGATGGCCCCCAAGGTCTTGAAAATTCAGTTTTACTTTTCTGTGTGCGTGTGTGTGTGCCGGAGGGTGTACATGTACGTGTGCTTGAGTGTGGAGAGCAGAGGTCATTTAAAAAAACAAAAAACAAACAAACAAACAAACAAAAACTCAAAGTGATTTCCTTCACATGTACATGTCTGCACGTGTGTATACATGTGTGCTCTGGTGTGCCTGCGCCTTCCTGAACCGCTTACCACATGACTTTTTGAGGCAGGGTCTCTCACTAAACACGGGGGTTTTCCAATTTGGCTGTACTGGTGGTCCCCCAAGCCCCAGGGGTCCTTGTGTCTCTCTCTACCCTCACCACTCTGGGGTTATAGGCACCTGTTGCCGTGCCTGGAGGACACATACATGGCTGCTGGGGATATTCCCGAGGGTACTAACTGGGGTACTCATGCTTGCTTGGCAAAGACAGACCTAGCTTCTTGATAGCATCTGGAAAACATTTCATTTACTATGGCACACTGAGCACTTTAGTTAAGGCATCGGAATCAGATTTGAGGAGAGATTATTTCATAGTGTACTTAAATGAGGGCATCAAAAAGAATTCCCATTGAAGGGCTGCTTCAACTCCTGGATATATAGAGGTCACTTAGGACCTAGGGCTTCAGCAAGGGTACCACTGCCAGCTGGCAGCTCTCAGTTCAAAGAGGGTTAACCTTCTGCCAGCTTTGCCATTCCCCACATCTCTCAGGGAGATCTTGAAATACACGACCACCAATACTCAAGAACAATGCTAAAGTCGGGAGACTACAAAACACTCAACATGAAAGAAAATAAAATCTACCCTTGCCCATTGCTTGTTTTACCGACCTGTGCAATCCAAACGAGTCAAAGAAAACCAGAAGGATCCCCAGACTTGCCAATTCCCATCGAAATGTCACTAGAGGTCCATAATAGCTCATCATTGTGATACAGCATGCTCCTTTCTAAGCAAATTTCCAGTCACCAGCTCCCGTGCTAGAACACTGTCCCCCACACGGTCATCAGTCTCCCAGGTTAAACAAACCTTAGCATTTCTCCTGTGTGTGGAGAAAATAATCCAAACAGAATGTGATCCTGGTTTTCAAAACTAATTACTTCTCCCACAAACTGAGAAAGGGCCACCCTGTCTTCTGCTTTTATAGACACCTGGTGTGACATAAGTGGGTGTGTTCTGTTAACGAGTGCAATCCACCAGACCTTCAAAAATGTGCCACATAAATCTTTAGCGTTTTCAATCCTCGTTTCATGATCCTCTATGGCTTTCTGTAAAATCTTCACCTGCTGCTGAGCTATAAGCTGAAATGGAGGAAATCAATGACAAAATGTCAGTAAAACTGAACATCCATCCCTGCTGCTCACAGGAAGTGTTTCCCGTGATGTTTTGTGTTCTGACATTCGTGGACAAGTTTGAAGACATGCCCTTCACTGCCAAAAGCAACGTAACACGGCCTGACCAGTCTCAGAGTCAGATAGTCTGTCAAGCCTGTGCAAAAACTCTATGAAATAATTATTCATTTTGAAATTAACAGAGGACCCACCTAATCTGTGGATTCCCACCTCACCAAAAATTAAGTACAAAGCATTCCTTTGTCTTCATAAAGTATTGATCTTAATACAACGAGGACACATTTTAGCTTCCAAGGAAACCCTTCTTTAAAAAAAAGTTTTGACCTAAGCCTTCCTCATCAATCAGTCATTCCCCAGCTTGTAACATTCCATCGACTGCATTATCAACCAAATACGAAGGGCAGGGGAGGCCAATAGCAAACACGCATCAGCTCCCACGGTCAAACGTTCCATAGCAACATGCCACAAAATGAAACCACTCAATACACACAGTCTAGGAAGGTAGGGATTCTTCACAGGTCTGCTTTTACTCCTAGGAAACTGAGGCAGGGAGGTTAATTATGTTCCTGAGCTTTCATCATGAGCAAGTGTCGTCAGGACTATGGCTGCATCCCAAGCAATGGGGTCCAGAGAACATGCTCCTCACCACCAGACTGGAATCTGTCTCCATCTCCCTCAGATTCCAGGTTCTGCTTCCCCACCTTTGGAAGTCGGCGCCTTTGAGAGTACATACAGCTCTACCCTCCATCAGGATGAAAGATTCCTCAAAGACCGCACTACTCGGTGTCCATACTGACTGTTCTCACTCTGCCTCCCTGATCACTGTGTCAGAAGGCTACCTGGGACCCCCGGCCCCACCCCATCCCGCACTATTTGGCATCTGCACTGTGTGGATCACAAAGGGTCCCCTCCCTCTGAGCATACAAGCCCATACCTGCTCCTGCACTCTCCATCCAGGCAGTGCCTGCTCAGCCTCCCCCAGTCCCCCATGCTGGCTCCTAACCCATGACCACATCACCCCTCCACAGAAAAAGAAGCAAGCCAGCAAGGAAGGCCAGTCTCTCCAGGCCACATTCACCACCCTTCCCTGTCTCCATATGTTCATGCCCTGTGCTGTCCCTTTCCCTCTCGACTTGATGCACTGAAGCCCTGACACTTTGGAATCGGACACAGTGGAGCTATTTCAAGCTAAGAGAGAGAGACACTCACAGTAAGGTGTTCTTCTTGCTCCCTTGCTCTCCCCACCTCGTCCAGCCACTTGTGGTACAGACACTCAAACATCTGGGAGTGCATGGAGTGAAGCTCCTGCCTGTAAAACACAGTAACGATTACTGAGCATTGTCACACTGCGTGAGGGGAAGGCAATGGCACACACACTCATCATTCTGAAACAAGAGCTGGGAGCAACAGAGAAAGGGGACATGAATTAAATTGGCTCCTGAGAGGCAGCAATGTGACTCTCTTTGTCCCAGAAGAATTTTGTTCTAACTTGCTACCAGTGACGCGCCATTTCAGGTGTCTTCCCTCTCAAACACCTAGGATGCTCAGATGCATACATTTCCCAAGGTTGCATTTCTGGCTTAAAATTGCACCCATCTTCCCTTTCCCTTATGGAGCAACCTAGAGATTCTGAGAGCCCAAGTCTGTGTGGTGAAGGCAACATACCCTTCATCCTCTGGGACTTAGATGCACAAAGAGTGCACAGAACCTAGAACCTCTGCCGCCCTCCCCGCACATGGGCACAACGATCTACCAAAACAGTGCTGATGGTACCTCCTAATAGGTATAGTTTTGTAGACCATAGAAGACTGGCCTTCCTTACAGGAAGTTTTCTGTATTGTTATCTGATAGGGGAGAATCTGTTCTCTTGCCAGGCTTTATGGTGATACTTTATTTGTGCTGAAATGTGATTTTATTTGTATGTAAATGAATAAAGTTGCCTGGGGGTCAGAGCTAATAGCAAGCCATAGCAGAAGTCTGGCAGTGGTGGTGCACGCCTTTAATCCCGATCACACGACAGGCACATACATCTCTGTGTGTTCATGGACACAGGCAGCATGGAGACACACGCCTTTAATCTCAATACCAACCATAGAAGACCTGGAGGTCTGTATAGACGGGCAGTGATGAGGAAGTCATGCGGCTGGGTTTACAACCAATGAGAAGGCAGAACAGAAAGTCAATAAAAAGACAGGTACACAGGAGGTAGGTTTCCTTCTGAGGGGAAGGAGGGCAGCTAGCCAGCAAAGGGTAAGAAGGCGGTTTTAGTCTCAGCTCTCAGGTACTTCTCTGACTTCTTGGGCTTTTAACTCTGCATTTGGCTCTGCGTTTTCTTATTTAATAAGACTGTTACATCCACAAGTCTTGAAACGATTACATCTCAGCCCCGAAAAGGTTGGATACTCCCCACCCCAGCCCCTCAATCTTCTCCAAGCGCCCCCCGCCCCCCGGCCAGGTATGAATAGGACTAGCTCATAGGGAAAATGCAGTGCTATGTAGGTCCCATTAGCGATTCCACTCTGTGCAGGATCACAATGGCAGGCAGGAGTGACTTTGGAAGGATGAGTAAAAGCTGTACAGGTCCTGTTGACAGAGGGTCACAACTTTACCTTGACTTCTGTTGGGTTTTGAAAATACTCTGGAGGTTTTCATTCAGGCTGCTGAAAGAGGCATTTATATCCTTTTCAAACTGCTTCCTCTTTGCCAGAAGGTTCCGAGTAACGTCACCTAGTCGAGAAAGGAAATGGTACCACTTTAAATCAAATACCCAGAGGAAGAGGCGCTCTTTCATCCCTGACACATCACCTACACGGTAACAGGAGTATCTATAGATCTGGTGTCCACTGTGCGCTTTGCTGTATTTTTATTTTTTAATTCTTGACCGGGTCTTGCCTAGTCCAGACTGGTCTCAAACCCGAGAGGGAAGTGAGGGCGACTTCCAGTTCCTGATTCTCCTGCCTCCATTTCCTAAGTGCTTGGAATACAGGTGTGGGAGCATCGTACTTTGACAAACCATTTCCTGGACACCTCAAAAACCCAAGCAGTCCATCTGTACCAGAAAGTGCAATGCTGTCAGACATCCTTGCTTGTATGCATTGACTCTATACACTGGCTAAGAACTGGCGGTGTCTCTCCAGTAATGCTGTTTTAGGGCCACCTATACAAGTGAATAAAAGCTGTCTCAGCCTGAGGGGCGTGCGGTACACTGACTTGGTTACCGTGGATGACAGAAAACAAGCTAGCGTGGCATGCATGATGCTTGCATGCCATCACACCTTTCTTCTCTCACCACGGTGTGGCTGCCTTCAGCATTCCCTGACACGCTCATAAACGTGTACGGACTAAAGGCTGTTTTCCATGCCCTCCTTTGGCAGGGGTTCCTGGGGGAGAGCAACTTCGGAAAGCCAGAGAAAAATGACTTAATTCAGAAAAACAGCTGTTGAAATGCGACATGCCACTGGTGCAGTGAGATAAAAAGCAGAGATTTATCTGCTTGCCCATCATCCCTAGTAACAGTCTTCAGCAATGGCATCCTCAGTGACAGCTACGACACGCCCCTGCTCAGAGAAGCTAGTTCAAAGTTAAACTAAAGGTGCCCCCTGAAGGATAAATGGCAATTTACTGTCCCCCCCATGCTTGCCCCCCCCCCAAAAAAATCCTCTGAGCGACAGAAGTGTAACAGAGTCCTGTTGCCTGGTGACCAGGTTCTCACCACATATTAAGTTGTAGGGTCAGAAAGGGGGCTCTGGGTCTAGCAACATCTGCTCAAACACACCTTTGAAATCCGGTATCCTCTTCTGAACAGGCTCCCTGTGGAAAATGCACACAAGAATCCTTAATTGAGGACAAACATCCTAAGTTTGCCTAGAAGGAAAGGTGAGGCGCTAGGTTTTGGAGAGACAAGCGCTTATGTGAGGCAAAGTTGGATTTTCCTGTCTTGGGGCTATAGTGATATTTTATTTGTATTGAAATGTGATTTTATTTGTATGTCAATAAAGTTGCCTTGAGGTCAGAGCAAGCCAGAGCAGAAGCCGAGCAGTAGTGGGGCATGCCCTTAATCCCAGCACTTGGGAGGCAGAGCTAGGCGGATCTCTGTGTGTTCAAGGACACAGCCAGCATAGCAGACACACGCCTTTAATTTCAATACCAACCATAGAAGACGTGGAGGTCTGTACAAACAGGCAGTGACGAGGAGGTCATGTGGCTGGGTTACAACCAATGAGGGAGGAGAACAGAAAGTCTTTAAATAGACAGGACGCACAAAAGTAGGTCTCTTGCGGAGAGGAGGAACCACAGAAGCAGTGAAGGTTAAGGTTTTCTGCTTTGGCTCTGACCTCGTGGTTTTTAACTCTGCAACTGGCTCTGTGTTTCTTATTTAACAAGCAGGATACATCTACATGGGGCCATTATTATTATTATTATTATTATTATTATTATTATTATTATTACTTTTATTCCTTTATTCACGTTTTCACAGTGAACCAATGAGTTCACTGCAGAATACATACGGGCACATGGCTAAGGGTTACTTACTGGAGCATGGGTGACTCAAAGTCAGCTGTATCCCCAGGAACCCAACCTCAGGCTGGGTGCTGGATGACACATGGAAACTGCCTCCCTGTGGGCGCTTGGCCCGCCTCTCCATGTCTTTCTGTTCCTTGGTTGACATGGCTGGGGCCTTGCTGGGCTGGGCAGGACTCCTGAAATGTTGGTGTGCACAGACAGTAAAGACTCCAAGAGAAATTTCATGTCGGCAGTGGAAACAGGTACCGGGACACCACAGGCTGTGGCCATGTGTCCTGGCACTTGCTGTGCTGGAGCAAAGAGGAGGCAGGAGGATGACACCCATATCCCACCACATCCAATCACTTTCTGTTCCATTTTTCTGGTTGAATGCGAGCTCTCCACAAGCCTGTAGCCCTCAACTCAGCCCTTTCTGCTGACTTCTTTTTCACCCACCAAGACAATCCTATTCTGAGCCCTCCCTTCAGAAACCTTCTCTTTTGAGGAATGTTTTTGTTTTATTTGTTTTTGTTGTTGTTTTGTTTTTTATTTTTGTATGTGGAGCTGAGGATTGAACCCAGGGCCTTGTGCTCTACCACTGAGCTAAGTCCCCAACACCCTCTCTTTTTGAGGAAAGTAACTCCTTGCTACTGCCTGCCTCCAAAGCAAGCAGTGCTTTCTGATTGGCTGGAACAGCACCTATGCATAGAAAGGCCCAGCAAGTGGGCTCAACTGGTATACTACTACATGAGGGGTGGTGTGTGTGTGTGTGTGTGTGTGTGTGGTGTTTGTGGTGTGGTGTGTGTGTAATCAGAGAGCCGATTAGACTGGGCGTTGCATGGCTAGCATTTGTGTTGAACTCGTTCACAGTGTGAGGGTACAGATCAACAAACGGTCTTCCACGCTGAAAATCGGCCCCCATTGTCCTGGCGATGGAAACATGTCAGGCCTTCTATGCTATTGTGTAGAAGCGATTGCATCACCCTCACCAGCTTCTCCTCCCCGACATCACCACTAATTCCACTTCCTCTCCCATCAGTGGCCCTTCCTCACTTCGTGTGTATTCTCTCGGCCCGTTTAGCCACTTGCTGGTTCTTCTACAGTCGATAGGTGGTTGCTCCTCGTTCTCTTCTGCAGCCTAAGCCTCCGCTACTTGGGACTTGCCTATGCTTGTCTTACATTTGGGAGGAGATGGCCACCTCAGGGCGCCAAGAACGCTGCAAGGAGTACTTCTCTTCCACATCAGACAAATCATCGAGTAAAGTGGGTTGGGGGCTTGACCAGTTAGCTCCAGGACTGGTAAGCACTCAGGCCTTACCGGAGGTTTCCATCCTACCGCTCTTCATACATATCAGCAGGACAATCACTCAAAACCAGTACAACCATTCCTCTACAATAAGTATACCTATAAAACAACTTTATTTTTAATTTACAATTACCGTCAGATCTAGCAGAAGAAAATGAGTCTGTGTCTTTTCTGGTCCTGAATATATGCCTTCTCCTCTCTCATTCCAGTGCAGCACTCCTTTCTCAATGTTCAAACCTTTCCAGACATCCACTCATTTCTCCAGCTTTGTGAGTTTCTCTTTTTGCTAGAGTTGTTTTCCTTTCCCTCCACTCCCTGCCCAACTGCAGGCAGCTCCACGGGAGTGTCTCCTCTCCTCAAGTGGTGACTTCGTGTTATGGTGTGGCAGTGTAGGGGACTTTATAGTAAAGGTTTACTGGAATCCATTCAGTGTACAGCAGCAAGCCACTTCATAAAGGTGCACTCACCCATCTGTGGTGCACTTCAGCCATATTCACCCTCGTCCTTCCTCAGTACCCTCCTGCTAGTCCCCCTCTGTCACCCAGCCAGTGTCTCTTCAACTTTCATGCCATGTGACCATATTCAACCTCCAGAGTCGGCCTCTACTCCTCAAACCTTCCCCTCTGTTGGGCACTGCCTGCCTCTTCCCAGCCTCTCTTCTGAATTTGGATTATATCATTGTATGGACCTATTTATATTTAGGATCACCAAATGAGAGAAAAAAAAGGTGACTGTGGTCTCTTGGGTGCTGGCCCATTTCACTTAACACCAAACTCTCCATTTGGATCCATTTTCCAGCAAAGGGCAGAATTTTCTTTGAATGCCTGCACAAAACCACACTGAAACTACCTCCTGGGACAGGACAAAGTTCCTTTAAGACATCACCTGGCCTCTTGCACGTCTGGTCCTGAGGAGCAGCTGCCCATCTCACTGGTGTCAACTGCTGGATTGTGTGCTGCATTGAGAAGAAAGGGAAAAAAAAAAACAACCTTTGCAAAGGAAATGTGCTGTTCTCATCATCCCACATGGGAAACAGATTCACTCTAGGGTTGGTTGAGCCCATGTCCAACAACAGTTTTAAAGTAGTCTTCTGGGATCTCACGACCTCCACCCCAGCGCGCGCACACGCGCGCACACACACACACACACACACACACACACACACACACACACACACACGAAATTCAGCTCAGCCAGAGTCTGGGGCCAGCAGGTACACGTATTCAGACAAGCCTTTCACGGAAATTCACTTTGGCTTTGTCAGAGGCACATTGGCCAGGACAATGACTCTCCTCTGTGAGCCTGGTACCTCTGCCACGGGGTGAGGACGTCACATGGGGACAGAAACCCAGAACATGCCTGAGAATCAGATCTCAGCACCCGAATCTCCCATCTCCATCCCACCCACGCAATGCCATGCAAGGACCTGGTTAGTACCAGGCCACCCCTGTGCTCCACCTGCCATGGAGTAGTAGAATGTCCCCTCCCTTAGGCAAAGCCCTATGTGCCCCTTATCAGTTGTTACCGGGGGTGATTGCATCTGGGTTCTGGAAGTCATCTGATGGGAGAATCTGATCAACCCTTGGGCGCTTGGCCCGCCTCTCCATGTCTTTCTGTTCCTTGGTTGACATGGCTGGGGCCTTGCTGGGCTGGGCAGGACTCCTGAAATGTTGGTGTGCACAGACAGTAAAGACTCCAAGAAGAAATTTCATGTCGGCAGTGGAAACAGGTACCGGGACACCACAGGCTGTGGCCATGTGTCCTGGCACTTGCTGTGCTGGAGCAAAGAGGAGGCAGGAGGATGACACCCATATCCCACCACATCCAATCACTTTCTGTTCCATTTTTCTGGTTGAATGCAGAGCTCTCCACAAGCCTGTAGCCCTCAATCTCAGCCCTTTCTGCTGACTTCTTGTCACCCACCAAGACAATCCTATTCTGAGCCCCTCCCTTCAGAAACCTCTTTCTCTTTTGAGGAAAGTAACACCTAGCTACTGCCTGCCTCCACAAGCAAGCATGCTTTCTGATTGGCTGGAACAGCACCTATGCTTGAGAAAGGCCCAGCAAGTGGTTTCAGCTGGTATACATACATGAGGTGTGTGTGTGTGTGTGTGTGTGTGTCCGTCCACACGCATATGTGCACACATGCACGGGGGTGGGGTGGGGTGTGTAGGTTGGGGAGGCGGGGTGCCTGACCTGGGTGTTAGGTGCTACAGCCTAGGGATGAGCACCCAGCAGGTGAATATGCATCTTTCTGTCCCTGTGTGAGGCCCCTCAGCAAGTTTACCTACTTGAGGCTGGCCCAGCAGGCACACTTGCCTGTGGTGGACCAAGCATCCATCCTTGGTTGAGGCCACCCTGGCACAGATGCATGGATGGCCTGGGAGTGTCATGCAAACTCAAGAAGTGGGGCTAGGGGTTGCTCTTGCTTGCAACAGATGGGTCACACATGCCTGGCTCGGGCCCAGCAGCAGTTGCCATGCATGAAAGTTCCCAGAGGACATCGAAAATGGTGGCACACGTCCAGTGTTGACCAAAGAGTACACAAGGGGCAATGGGGACCCTCCATGTCCTCGCCCATCCCTCACTCTGTTTCCCCGCACACCTTCTAGTACCTGCAGAGCCCAGGATTCTGTCTAGTCCCTTGCAGAAGTGAAGTTGGCAGAAATCACCTCAACCAGGCCCCAGACACCCTGTGATTCTGTGCTACCACCAAGCACTGTGTAGACTAGGCTGACTCTGATATTGTAACCAGCAGAACCTCAGAACAGGGATCCACTCAGATTAGGTGGCCATGCTTCTTCCCCTCAGAGGCTTGTCCCACCTGAATGGAATGATTTCTGATTGGGGGAGAGCATGCAGGCATGTGTGAGCCTGCTCCATGGTGCTAAAAGGTGAGAGCCATCCAGTAATCGATCATGTGTGGTGTGACTTGGGCTCACAGTTGTTCATGACTGAGCTGGGAACTGCAGTCACAGGGGCTGGAAGGGACTGGACTTCCTTCAGCAGAACACATGCTGTCCTGCCCACTCCTCCAGGGCCCTGGGATCCTGACAAATCTTTCTCAGATCTCCTCCCCTCCCCCTGCCTGCAGTCTGATGCAGAAGTGAGGCTCCAGACCTCATCTCAAGGGTTACCTTGGGTCACAATAACCAGTCACTCACCGAAGTGAACCTGCTCCACCACCATCCCCTGAGACCCTCCTTCTACTCGAGGGTGGTCACACCCATTTAGTCCTCACTTCCTGAACTTAAGAATCCCTGCTTCTGGGAGAGCAGGAAAAGCGTGTAGGCCTGGGCCTGGACAACCCTGTTGCATGGTAAGGTCCACCCAGAAGTCATGCCTAGGGACTCGGGGCTTGCGGTTGCACGTGCCTGAAATGGGAGCTGCACTACCAAGGGTGGGAAAGGCCCAGAGCACCCCTTCTTTCCAGAGTGCCTGCCTGTCTAGCTCTCTCCCCTGGACCAACCTGGAAAATACCCAAGGAGTACAAAAAGTGCCTCCTGGAAGGTCCCTACTCCCTCCCCCAGCAGACAAATCTCTCCTGCCCACTCCCCTAGGGTAATGGGTGTGGGGAGATCCCCACTGCCAGTAATGTAGTGTGTTTCTCTCATGGAAACATCCCATTCTACTGGGCATTTTTACCTGTGGATTAGTATGAAGATGATTTCTTCCTAAGTTGTACTGTCTAACTGATAATAACAATAATGTTAGTTTTATTATTGTTTTGATGATTAAAAATCAAACAAGGAAGTGTCACACAGCTAGAACACGTGAGTTTCTATTGAGAAGCTGTGTAGACTGTGGCTTAGGTTAATGATTAAGAAAAACAATTGAGTCCCTGTGGCCCAGCTAGTTTAAATTCTTCTAATCTTAATGTTGGGAAATGTGTTCACAGGTTTCAGAGTGCATCATAGCTGAAACAAGGCTTTGAAAATAACTTAAGTTTAGACTAGATGCATTTGTCAAATAGCTTTGAGGTGAAAAACCCAAGAAGACAAAGTTTTAGAAAGGCACATAGTTGAATGAGGAACTCATTAAGGTCAGGGAGAAAATACAAGGCAGCCCACTTGTTACTAGCTGATGTGCTTTCCATGCTAGAGTTGGTTGGTGATCAAAGGTGATGATTAACTCCTTCTACCCATTTCTGCCCTCATTCTCCTCATTCATATTAAAAAAAAAAGCTATGAATAAGTGGATATGCACCCTAAAGTTTTAAAGTAGAGCCGACTGATTGTCTTTCATGTACAAAAGTTTAGATTTGTGATTCCTTGGATTCCTTATAAGATTACCTTTCAAGATAAGCAATAAAGTGATTGGTCCTTTCTTTGTAATCACAAAACCCAGCCTGCCAGTAAAAAAACTGACTGAGATGAATACTTTACTTGCTTAAACTGTTAATACATACCAAGTTGCTTGGGTATGGATGTGCATGGGTTGTTGGGATAATTTGCTTTTCACCTATAATACTTAAAGTGTTTAATCATGTTAAGGGATATGGAAAACATGCTGGTTTTTTTTTTTTTTTCTGAGACAGGGTTTCCCTGTGTAGCTTTGTTCCTTTCCTGGAACTAACTTGGCAGCACAGGCTGGCCTCGAACTCACAGAGATCTGCCTGGCTCTGCCTCCCAAGTGCTGGGATTAAAGGCATGCGCCACCACCACCTGGCTCATGCTATTCTTTGCTTGTATTCATTTACTTGAAAAATAGAATATAACCGCATTGTAATTTTTATATTGCCTGAAAGATTTTGCTGGGGTATATAAGCTGTAAGGGAAAGTATAAAGATAGACTTAAAATGAGTTAGAAAAAATCAAGAGTAAAGATAGAGTTAGAAGGAAAACATCAAGAACGAGGGAAGGAAATCACCAGGAAAATAAAAAATAGAGAATATAGAAGAAGAATAAAGCAGGAAACAATCAAGAGAGTGTGTGAGTGTCTTTCCCTTTACCCCTCATATAAAAAACATCTTAGTAAGCCAACTCCATGGATTCCCTTCAATCCTGTGTTGCTGGAGGCTGGTCCCCCAGGCAGCAAAACAAAAGTATCTCTTCCTCCCTAAGCAGCTATCAATTGCTAATAACTCTTCGGGTATGGGTTGGAATTCATGAGTCTCTCCCTCATCCATGCTGGGAATTTTGGCTGGTTTGGTCACTGGCAAACAGTCGCAACAACTGTGAGTTCTGTGTGCAATGGCTTTGTTATGTCTGACAAGTACTTTGCTTACTGCATATTCAGTCTCTCCTATGACCTTAACTGCCCCTGCCCCTGTGCATTATGTTCTGACAACAAAGCACTCTCTCCTCGCCTACCGTTCATATGGGTCTATGTGCCCAAGCAGCACTATTTTCCCTGCCTACAGCATCCTCTTCCTGAGGTAGAAAATCAAGGAAGGGATATGTTATTCTCTGACACTAGGGTGTACTGATGAGAGGCAGTCCTATGCCTCCCAGAAGCTTCGATTCTCCTCCTCTTTTGATCTGTGTTCTTGGGTTTCGTTGGGGACATGGGAATGCAGTTTTATCCCTGTAGACTTGAAGTGCTGGCCTGATCAGTTCACAAGTAAACTCTCCCACTGTTTTATCCTAATTCCCCCTGTAATGCCCACATGTCCACAGCCTGTTGGATTTATAAGTCCTCCTTCCTGTTCATTGTATGGGAGAATATTGCACATCATTGCTTTGTGCTAATTGCTGGGACTCCTTTTTCCCATATACTGAGGTCTAACACATAATACTTTCTTGCTATCTTCATTTTATGGAAGCCATAAGGTAGGTATAGAACTTTGAGACCTGAGGAGCAGAAGAATGTATGTGGTGCCTGTGGTGGTATTGTGTTCCCCCAAAATATTGTGCACCCTGATAAACTTATCTGGGGTCAGGACACAGAACAGCCACTAGATACAGAGGCTAGAAAATGGTGGCACTCACACCTTTAATCTTAGCATTCTAGAGGCAGATATCCCTCTGGATCTCTGAGTTCAAGGCCACATTGGAAATAGCCAGGCATGGTGACACACGCCTTTAATCCTAGAAAGTGAGCCGTTAATCCCAGGGAGTGATGGCAGAAAACAGAAAGATATATAAGGTGTGAGGACCAGGAACTGAAGCCTGGTTAAGCTTTTAGGATTTTGAGCAGCACAGTTCAGCTGAGATTCATTTGGATGAGGACACAGAGGCTTCCAGTCTGAGGAAACAGGATCAGCTGAGGAACTGGCAAGGTGAGGAAGCTGTGGCTTTTTCTGCTTCACTGATCTTCTAGCATTCACCCCAATACCTGGCTTCAGGTTTGATTTTATTAATAAGACCTTTTAAGATTCATGCTACAGGTGCCTTCTGGTATCTGTCTCTTTCTGTGTGTCTATCTGTCTCTCTCTATCCTATGTGTGTGTGTGTGTGTGTGTGTGTGTGTGTGTGTGTGGTGTTTAATCTGACTAGGACTGCAGGAGTATAATGCAGACAAAGCACATGAGCAAGAGCAGGAATGGTGGAGACAGTTGCATGCAACGAGAGCAAGATACAATATCATAAACATATGAAAATGCACAAAAAGTGGTTATAATGAAATACATCATTTTATAAACTAATTAATTGAAAGAAACAGAAGTAAGGAGCAATACAAGAAAAAAATTCCCTATGGAACTGTGGACCAAACATACTGTATTCTATGTTTCTTCCTTCCTCTATGCCTCCCTTTCTCCAACCCTATTCATTTATATTGAATTGCAAGCTTCCTTCTGTTCAGTGAGCTAAAATTGAAAAAAAAAAAAAGTGTGTTGCAGGTCCAAAGCACTTAAGAGGGGGTATGTCTTGTTCCTTAGGTCTAAGGAGTCCTATGTTCCAAACAAATATATAGCTACAAGCTGGAGGTTCCATCAGCCTCGGAACAAAGATGAATGTGTTGGACAGAGGTCTGTGTTGATCAGGCATGAACATACTTAAAGGGCAAAACTAATAATTCATGTGACAATAAAGTACTGAGATGAAAGACTATTCCCATACCCTGAAATATGGGCATGAGTTCTCTCTCCTACGCTTGTGGATTTTGTTTTCACAATACCTTTGACTGTCTCTAGATTAGTCTATAGGTAAGTGTGGTTAATGAAAGCCACAATAGAAATTTGATTTTAGTTTAGGATTGATTTGTTTCTTTTCCTTTGAGAGGCATGGCATGTGGTGCTCAATACTCCAGTCTCGGACATTACATGGCCTGGGATTCTGTTCTAATGTCTCCACTTATTACCCTCTGGGCCTTCTTAACATTCTTTGTAAGATGAGAATAGTGCTGGAATAGTGTACCTTGAACACTCAAAGGACATGAAGGAAAAAGTCCTCATGGGACCCATAATCATTCTCATTCTGCTCCTCCCCCCACAAATCATCAGTATTTTCTTGTAGAATATTAGTTTGAGATGTGTTACATTTGTTTGTGCTGTGGAACATTTGTTTAATCATACAAAGCCGTGTTGCATTCTTTTATGTTACATTTGTTTAACTCTGTGAAGCTATGTTACTTTGCCTGTCTAAAACACCTTATAATCTAATAAAGAACTGAGTGGCCAATAGTGAGGCAGGAGAGAGGATGGGCAGGGCAGGCAGGCAGACTGAATAAATAGAGAGAGAAATCTCAGAGGAAAAATAGGAGCAGCAAGAACAAGGGGAGGAGGATGCTAGGGTCAGCCACCCATCTACACAACAACCCACAGAGTAAGAGTGAAAGTAAGATATACAGAAGTAAGAAAATGAAAAAGCCCAGAGGCAAATGTTAAATGGGATAATTTAGGTTAGAAAAGCTGGCAAGAAACAAGCCAAGCTAAGGCCGGGCATTTATAAGTAAGAATGGGCTTCCATATGTGACTTATTGGGGAGCTGGGTGGCAAACAAAAGAGTAAAAAACAACAAACAACATTTTGGCGTTCCAACATGGGGCTGGAGCAAAAGAAAATCCAACAACATTTTGGTGCCCAGCATGGGGCTCAAATATCCCTAGGGCCTGAGAAAGCTGAAAAGAAAAAGAAAAAGGACACAGCTCCTTAAAGAGGAGCTGTTGTTCAGCCAGCAGTGGCTAAATAAAGATGGTAAGTAAAAACCACTTGTGGCAGCACAGGTACAGGCTTCCACAGCTAGGAAGGTTGAATGCAGTTTTTAGTCACAAACCTTCGACCAGGCTGCAAGATTTAGGCCTGGCTGTCAGGAACCTAGAAGCGGGCAGAGCCAGCCAAGTGAGCCATGTGGAAGATTCAGGTGTAGCTTAGCAGTTTAACGTTTGCTTGTGTGGTCAAAAAAGGCTAAAAGATATGCAGTAAAAGAGGTCCTGATTGGGAAAAAAACAAACAATAACAACAAAACCTTTAAACAGGTTCAAGTGTGTTTTACAATGTGCATAGGCATAAGAAAGAAAAGAAAAAGGGTATAGTCTGAGAAAAAAATAGTTAAAAATAAAGTCTTTAAGGAGAGAAGTAAAATAATAAAAAAGAATAAGCCACTACGTAGAGATGGGAAATACACAGGGAGTCTGCATCCTGTATGTTATTGTGTTGATTTTAAATTTTCTGATTGTTGAGAAGCAAACAGCAGCTGCTGAGAGACATGGGATTGAAAGGACTGCTGAAATAATTCAGCCTAGATAATTTAAGAATGCCTTAACTTTAAAATGGAACTCAAAAAATATATTTGTTAAATGGAAATCAAAATTCTTTGGAGTTTTGCTCCCATAGGAGATGAGAGGCTGTGGATTCCTTCAGGGTTAAGATGGATCAGGTTTGATCAGGTGAGACATCCTGAACATTGACAGGTGATATCTATCAACAAAGGTTATAGCTGGTCTTTCCAGGACTTGGCCATTATCTCAAAATTTTCTCAGGTATCCCTAAAGATGCTTCTCCCACAGACAATCAGAAAGCAGTTTGGAGAACATAAAACCCACCCACATTCCCAAGAGTTGGGTTGTGGGAGGCTTTTGGTTATTTGGTGGGCTATGGATGTTTGTTATCATAGGAATGGTAAGAGAGAAGAGCAGATGATTGAATCTACTTTAAATAATGGGTTTGATTATGGAATATACTATAAACTAAAATAAAAACTATTTATCTCAAATATTTTGTATTTGTAAGGACTTTTGTATATTAATACAAATTTTTGTTGCAACACACTGTATATATGCTTCTATTTTTGCTTAAAGGATTTGTGTGTATTGATGTAAGTTTAAGGTTAGTTTTGTTACAACATATTGTATATATGTTTCTACTCTTGTTTAAGGTTTTGTACCTATGCAGTTCATTTAAAAATGTAAGGTAAAGTTCTAGCTTTTGAAAGCTATTATCATGAACTATTTAGGATAATCAAGAAACACAGGTCAGTAGTTAGTCATCTATAACAATCAAATTTGTAGATGTGTTAGGTATATTTTCAAGATCATATATAGATATATTTTAGATAGACAAATAGTTTACAAACACTTCAAAGACCTATAGAATATGGCATTTAAAATGTTTTGTTAACTTAGGGCTTTTCATGACAATGAGACACATCTGCTCCTGGCAGCACTAATTTACTTCAGAGATGATGGTGGGCAATGAAGAAACTCCTTATGGAGTTTGCTTTCAAGGTGGCAAGGTTAACCACTGGGCAAAGAAACTGTTCTTGCCTTTGACTGCTGACAATGTGCTATGTAGACTGGACATGCAGGAACGACAGGAAAGTGACTGCTGAACTTTGCCAAAACAAGGCAGGACAGACCTTCAAATTTCCTGCCTCACTGAAAAGTCTGCCAGATATTCTGGGCCTGTAGGCTGAACATGGTTGCCCCAAATTTACAGAGGAACTTTGGGTGACTGTCTAGGCAGCCAAATGTCTCTGTTGTTAGGTAATATTACATCCTTCTGGGTCTTTGATGGAGTTGAAGACTAGATAGTCATAGTTGCAGTTTTCCTTAGTTATGATAGAAAGCAGATTAGGTGTAAAACTCTGGATTCACTAAGATAGGATAGATAATGATTATGTTCTCTTAATATGATAACTACAAATGGACAGAATGTTGTAAATGTAACTCTTACTTGATAACTGTTTTTGTTGTGTACAGTTTTACTACGATAAAGTTAAAACTTTTTATTTAGACAAAAGGGGGAAAATGAAGTAGAATATTATTTTAAGGTGTGTTATATTTGTTCATGCTGTGGAACATTTGTTTGATGATGCAAAAATGTGCTGCATTCCTTTATGTTACATTTGTTTAACTCTGTCAAGCTGTGTTACTCTGCCTGTCTAAAACACCTGATGGTATAATAAAGAACTGAATAGCCAATAGCAAGGCAGGAGAAAGGATAGGCTGGGCTGGCAAGCAGAGAGAATAAATGGGAGAGATCTTAGAGGGAAAAGAGTGGCAGCAAGAGAAGGAGAGGAAAACACCAGGGACCAGTCACCCAGCCACCCAGCCAGCCACGGAGTAAGAGTGAAAGTAAGATATACAGAAGTAAGCAAAGGAAAAAGCCCAGAGGCAAAAGGTAGATGGGATAATTTAAAGTTAAAAAAAAAAACCTGGCAAGAAACAAGCCAAGCTAAAGCCGGGTGTTTATAATTAACAATAAGCCTCCACCATGTGATTTATTTGGGAGCTGGGTGGTGGGCACCCCAAAAGAGTAAAAAACAACTAATAACATTTTGGTGTTTCAACGTGGAGCTAGAGTAAAAGAAAACTCAACAACAGAGTTTGAATGTCCTTTCATCACACTCTGCCATCCTTTCTCCTCCTGTCCTGTAGCTATCTAGAAAACTGTAGCAATCCCAGGAGGAACCTCACTTTTCCTGCAACCTGTGGCTAGTGGGATGATTCCACCCACTTCTCCAAGGCCAGGAAGGTAGTTCTCTCTTCCTATTTACCTGCTTTTGTTTCCATCTTCCCTACGTGTCCCCTTTCTATCCACTCTAGGGTTTTGTCCCATCATCCTGTTTGCCTCGTTCTATATGTTCCCTAAATTATCTCATCTTGTTCTCACTATGACCTCTACCCTGGCTTAAAAGTCTCTACTGTGTATGTCTACTTTTCTCTCAACCATCAGACCCCAGTTTTTTGTTGTTGGTGGTTTTGGTTTTGGTTTTTTGAGACAGGGTTGCTCTGTATTGCTTTGGGCCTTTCCTGGAACTCACTTCAGACCAGGCTGGCCTCGAACTCACAGAAATCTGCCTGCCTCTGCCTCCCAAGTGCTGGGATTAAAGGTGTGCGCCACCACTGCCCGGCTCAGACCCCAGTTTTTAAGACCACTGGAAATTATGTGAGCAAAGCATTCTTCAGTGTAGCAAAAATCAAACACCACCTCTGTCACTATTTTTGACATCTCTTTCTAAAAGTGAATATCACACTGAGCATGCCAACAGTCTTATTATTTCAACTGTAATCTCATCCAGCATCTTAGTAATGAACATCTACTGTGGCATCACACTCCATCTAAGACAGTCCCATATATCTAGCTGCCTTTAATACCTCTAAACCTGGAAAAACAAATAACCTTGCTCCATGTACTAGGTGTTTTGTGGACAAGAAGGACAATATATAGCTAAGTACTTAGTACAATGGTAAGTAACATCTGCAGGTTCAAACCAACTAGTTCCAAGATATTTGTGGAAGAGGTGCATGTGCTTTTCATGTCCTTATTCTCTCAATAATACAGTGTCACAACTGCATTGCATTGGGACGGTTTTAAATACACTGGAGGAGGTGCACAGGTTCTATTGTGAACACACTATATTATTCCATATAAGGGACTTAGGTGTATGTGTATTATGGAATCCAAAGAACCTGAGGAGCTACTACACGCTGGAATAATGGGATGGTAAAAGTGGAAAATACACAATGTGAGAGAACAGTAAATCAGAGAAAGCTTCACAGAAGACATGTGTTGTGGGATATTGGATCACACTATGAACCCCGAGATTGCATTAATTAAATAAAATCAACCATGGGTCAAGAGGTGGAGCCAGAAACAAGTTGAAGGAAGTAGGTATAGAGAGTAAGAGGGAGTCGGGAAAACAGAGAAACACACAGGAAGTAGTAAGGAGAGACTCTGAGTTTGTGACATTTTTTTTTTTCTTTTTTGGTTTGGGATGGTGGAAGAGAAAGGTTCTCCTTTCTGGAATGTTGACTAAGAAGGAAGAATCAGTTGGTTACTCCTTGGCCTCTCTGAGCTAGCAGGTTTTTACCCCAGCATATTCTTCAAGACTCTTTATTGGTAAAATCATAAGCGTGAGATTTAGTTTAACAATAACACATAAGTATTTAATCTGTCTGGCAACAATGTACAAAGGAAGGTATCAGTAAAAGCAATAAAAGTATGTATGTGTGTGTATAAAATAATTGCTTGTGAGTATTTGTGAGGGAACTATATGTATGCATGTGTGAGATAATACATGGAAATGAGTAGAGTATGGACATATGCATTGTTTGAGCATGTGTGTGTTAGTGCATGAATGGGTACACATACACATGCATGAATACGAGTATACATGTATATGTATAAGAATAATGCATGAGGGAGCACACAGTGTGTGAGATGTATATATGAGAGTGGATTCATGTATGGGAGAGTTTTGTATGGCAGGAATTTTATGTCAAACATATATGCATGTGAGCATGTGTGTTTGAAAGAGAGAGACTATATGTACATGTGAGCTAATGTGTATATAAGTGCATGATAAATGATAGGCAGATGTTTGTGCATGTATGCAGAAGCAGTTGTGAGTTCCCCAAGGCTGGGAGTTTGGAGTGGGTCAGGAGAACAATTTCAGGCAAGCCTATGTAACTTCAGGCTCTCGCTCTCTCTCTCTCTCTCTCTCTCTCTCTCTCTCTCTCTCTCTCTCTCTCTCTCTCTCTCTCTCCCCTCTCTCTCTCTCTCTCTCTCCCTCCCTCCCTCCCTCCCTCTCTCCCTTTGCCTCTCTCTCTCCCTCCCTTTGCCTCTCTCTCTCTCTTTCTTTCTTTATTTTTTTCTCTTTGATACAAGGTTTCTCTTTGTAGCCCTGGCTGACCTGACTCTACCTCCTGGCTGCTGGGATTAAAGGCATGTGCCACCACCTCTGGCTATGAGGTACTTTCTATTGGTGTTGCTGAACAACTTATCTTTCTCTGCCAACACTAGCTTCATGCCAGTATCGTGGGCCTTATTGTATGTATGTTCCCACTGCCATAGGGCAAGCCTTGCCCATTATTCACTACCAAACAATGGTCTGATCAACTGGATCCCTGTCGTCGGAAGTTTTCCTGTGTCCTGGCCGGCTGGTGGTTGGGACAAATCTCTCCCACTCGTGTCCCCCAAGTAAACACACAGAGGCTTATATTAATTATAACTGCTTGGCCATTAGCTCAGGCTTATTACTGACTAGCTCTCACACTTAAATTAACCCATAATTCTTACCTATGTTTAGCCATGTGGCTTGATACCTTTTCTCTGTTCTGCCTTATCATCTTGCTTCCTCTGTGTCTGGCTGGCAATTCACAGAGTCTCCTCTCTCTGCCTTTCTCTCTCTGGTGCCCAACATGGGGCAAGAGTTTCCACCTAAAACCTGAGAAATCTTTTTTAAAAAATCTAAAAATGGAGCTGAAAAACAGCTTTCTAGTTGTGTCTCTCCGGCAAGCCATGAGCTACAGTATGGCGGGTTTGCAGCTGTGCCATATGGGCTTGACCTGCAGCATGGCAGATTCCTGCTGAGGTACACAGAGGTGTCTCCAAGCCACACAGCATGCTGTGTTGTGGATTTAGCTTTTGCTAGTACAAAAAAAGGTGAGGGGCGGGTTCTGGGCTACAAGCTGCTTTAATGGAGGCACAGACCCACTGCTTCTGAGAGCTGATGGTACACATGGCCCAGAGCTAGAGGCAAATTACCTCCGCCATGTTGAAAAGCTGAAATGGGTGGAGTCAGCAGCCAAAGCTGCCGCTCTTTGTACTAGCCAAGCAGTTTAGCAATTTAAAATCTCTCCTGGTCAGAGAAGGATTATAGATTCACAATAAGGCAGATTCAGATGGAATAAAACTTTAAACAGTTTATAATGTGTGTAAAAATGTACGTAGGCTTGGAAGAGTGAAGAAAAGGAATATAGACAGTTATATAAAGAAATAGAAAGTTTTAAAAATAAAGTCTTTAAAGAGAAAGTAAAAGTAATATAAAAAATAAGCCACATAAAGATGGATATCACACAGAGAGTCTGGATCATATTGTCTTTGGGATTATTAACTGCAGGAAGACATTTGATTGCAAAGGCTGCTCAGTTAAACCAATATGTATATTTTAAAGGTATTTTGACTTTGAAATTTGGACCTAAGGATATGTTGCTTTGGAAAGGAGGCTCTGCTTTTGTTTCCACAGGAAGCAAGAAGCTATGGATTTGTTCCAGGTAAAGATGGATCAGATTTGATCGAGCCAGACCTCCTGAACCTTAACAGATGGAACCTATCAACAAAGGTTATAGCCAGTCTTCCCAGGACTTGACCATTAATTATCTCGAATTTTCTCAGGATCCCTATAAGACTACCAGCACCGCCAATCAGCAGGAAGTAGCCTAGAACACTAAGCCCACATTCCCAAAGAATGGATTATGAATATTTGTCTTAATGTTTAGAGATTGGTTACAAACTGTTTTGGTCATAGTCAATATCTTTCTAAAGAAAAAAGGGGGATAGGATATAGATATGATAGGATGAAAGGGTAGATTATTGAATCTACTTTTAAAGAGCAACAACTTGTGTAAAATGTTTTACATTGCTATAGATTTTAATTTATTGATACAAATTTAAAGTTAATTTTGTTATACTGTATGTATATTTCTCTTGTTTAAAATATTTTGTTTGTGCAATTCATTTGAAATTGTACTGTATAGTTGAGAAATACAGATTAATAATTAGTCATCTATGATAATCAAACTTATAGTCATGTTAGCTAAGTTTTCTAGGTATATATAGATATATTTCAATTAGGCAGGTAATCTTCAAACACTTCAAAGACCTACAGAATATGGCATTTAAAAATGTTTTAAGAATTTTGACTTTCTGGACATTGAGACATGTCTGCTCCTGGCAGCACCAATCTACTTCAGAGAAGATAATGGGCATTGAAGAAATTCATTATGGAGTTGGCTTTCTTTGTGGCAAAAGTTAGCCACTGGGCAAAAAAAGTGCCCTTGCATCGACTGATGACAATATGTTGTATAAATCGGATGTGCAGGACCCATAGGAAGATGGCCACTGAACTTTGCAAAATGAGATGGTCCTTCAGGTTCCTGCTTCACAGAGGAGACTGCCAAACATTCTACAGGATACAGGAGAAAGTGACTGAGAGACTAGACCTATGGGCTGAAGATGGATGCCCCAATGTTGCAGAGGAACTTTGGATGACTGTCCAGGCACCCAGCTGTCTCTGTCATTTCCAGAATTTTAGAAGTTGTTCACAATGCATTTCCTGTTTAATTAGGTAATGTTATATCCTTCTGAGGTCTTTGATGTAGTTGAAGACTAGATAGTTATAATTTTTTCTTGCTTATGATAAAAGATAAATTAGATATGAAACTTTAGACATACAAATATAGGACAGATAGAATATTTTCTTTAATTTTGCCGAATACAAATAGACTAGATAGTATAACTGTAATTCTCGCTTGATAACTGTTCTATGATATGTAATTTTACTCTGTTAAAGTTAAAACCTTCCTTTTTGATTAGACAGAAAAGGAGAAGTGCTGTGGAACATCATTCTGCATGCTGTGAATGTGTGTTGATCTGACTGGTTGATGATAAATACAATGCTGATTGGCCAGTAGCCAGGCAGGAAGTATAGGCGGGATAAACAGACAAGGAGAATTCTGGGAAGAGGAAGAGCAGAGTCAGGAGATGCCAGCTGGACACAGAGGAAGCAAGATGATAAGGCAGAACTGAGAAAAGGTACCAAGCCACGTGAGTAAACACAGATAAGAATTATGGGTTATTTTAAGTGTAAGAGCTAGTCAACAATAAGCCTGAGCTGATGGCCAAGCATTTATAATTAATATAATCCTCTGTGTGTTTTCTTGGGGGATGCCAGTGAGGGAGATTTGTCCTGACCACTGGCTGGCCGGGACACAGGAAAACTTCCACCTACAGATCCCTTCTTCTCCTGTTTCTTTTGTCTGCCAAGCCTCTAAGGAACTTGCCTTCTAATCTCTGGGGAACATTTTGTAAGACATAAAGCAGATGATACAGTAGTGTCAAGTTGCCATAAATGTTCTTGAATGCTTCTTCTATATTTCCGGCCTTGTAACTGACAATTAGTAGACTATAGACAACCAGACTGAACTTGGCAAAAGTTGTCTGCTCAGTTACAGCAAAGAAGAAAATGGAACATGAAGGGACCACACCACTAAAAACATTGCGAGTGTGGGATTTTAACTGCTCACTAGCTAACAGAGCACAGACAGTGTCTCTCCTTTAGAAAGACAGGACATCTGGGAGGTGGAGATGCTCAATCATGGCATTTATTTTTTTAAAGATTAATTCTGTCTTTGTTCTCTTTAGAACTGTGCACTTCATTGAAAATTCAAAGTAAGTTTAGAGGAAGCTGCGCAAAGATTGATCAGGGAGTACCCTGTACTATCTTTGCAAAGTTCTAGAAATCCATTGTTTGAAAACAAAACAAAAACTTTTTTGAGGAAACTTTTTGCTACTAAAAGTGAATACATATATGCAATTAATACAATGGTATTTCTCTGAATTTCATCAACCTCCATGCTTAATGCTATGTCTAAATTTCTCTCACTTTGTATCCTATAGTTTTTTGTTTGTTTGTTTGTTTGTTTGTTGTGTTTTTTTTTTGTTTTTTTTTTACTCTTTGGGGACCTGCCACCCAGATACCAAATAAATACACAGACAATTGTTCTTACTTATAAATGCCCGGCCTTAGCTTGGCTTGTTTCTAGCTAGCTTTTCTAACCTAAATTATCCTGTTTCTCTTCTTCTACATTTTGCCTTGGGCTTTTTCTTTTTTACTCTATATAACTGTCTTTCTTTCTTATGCCATGGCTGGCTGGGTAGCTGGGTGGCTGACCCCTGGCATCCTCCTCTCCTTCTCTTTTTCTCATTCCTCACTCCTAGCTCTTCTCTTCTACATTTCTCCTCCTATTTATTCTCTCTGACTACCAGCCCTGCCTATCCTCTCTCCCCTGCCTAGTTATTGGCCACTCAGCTCCTTATTAGACCATTGGGTGTTTTAGGCAGGCAAAATAGCACAGCTTCACAGAGTTAAACAAATGCAATATAAAGGAATGAAACACATCTTTGCATCATTAAACAAATGTTCCACAGCATAAATGAATGTTAACACATCTTAAACTAATATTCCACAACAGTATCCTGCTCATGCAATGGGTCAGTGGTGTTTGTGTGTGTGTGTGTGTGTCTGTGTCTGTGTTGATAATTATACTGTTCTCACAGAAAAAAATTGGCTGAAGAGAAGTCACACATACAGTCATTTGTCAATACTCACCATAGTTTGCCTGGGACAGTAATGGTTTCTTCTGGTTGTCCTTGAGTCCCATCTGACCTTGCCTTTTAGACTCTCCCAAGTGTCCTGGTTGGGGCAATACACAACTAGGAGAGCTGTGTTATAGAAGGTATTCAGCACATGTTTGGAAAAACAGAAAACCTCCCTCATAAAAGGGATTAATAATAAGGTATAGGCTTGGGAAAAGTTAGTTAGCAGACAAAGTATTCTGTTTGTTTTGTTTTGTTTTTACATTCCAACCAAAGTGTCCCCTCCATGCCCTCTTCCAAGTTCCTCCCCCACACTCACACCCCAACTCTGTCCTGTCCACTCCACCTCCACTCTTCCTCTTCAGATACAGGTGGGCCTCCCATGGACATTAGGCAGCCATGGCATATCAAGTTGCAGTGAGACTAGGCCCCTCCTCCTCGATTAAGGTTGGATGAGGCAATCTGGTAGGAGGAAAGGGTCCCAAAAGCAGAGAAACACAGAGTCAGAGACATCCCCTACTCCCACTGTTAGGAGTCTCACATGAAGACCAAGCTACACAACTGTCACATATATTCAGAGGGCCTAGGTCAGTCCCATTCAGGCTCTTTGGTTTTTGGTTCAGTCACTGTGAGCCCTATGAACCCAGGTCAGTTGGTTCTGTGGGTTTTCTTGTGGTGCCCTTGACGCCACCGGCTCCTACAATCCTTTCTGCCCCTCTTCCGCAGGATTCCCTGAGCTCTGCCTAATGTTTGAGTGTGGGTCTGCATCTGTTCCCATCTGTTTACTGGGTAGAGCCTCTCTGATGACAGGTGAGTTGGGCACCAATCTGTGAGAACAGCAGAATATCATTAGAAATCATTTCATTGACTTTTTTTGCCATTCATGTTTGATTCTACCCTAGGTCTTTGGGGTATCCTGCCTCTGGGTCCTGGCCCTCAGGGGTAAGCTCCCTTGCAGGGTGTGTGTCTCCAGTGGTCCTAATCGTTATTTGGTCACTCCCACAATTTCTGCATCATCTTTATCCCAACACATCTTGTAGGCAGGACAGATTGTAAGTTGAAGGGCCTGTGGCTGAATTGGTGTCCCGGTCCCTCCTCTGGAAGTCTTGCCTTGTTACAGGAGACGGCCAGTTCAGGCTCTATATTCTTTATTATTAGGAGTCTTAGCTAGGGTCACCCTCATTGATTCCTTGGGAGTTTCTATTGGTCTAGGTTCCTAGTTCATCCCAGAGATGCCCCCAGAGACCTCAATTTAAAACCAGATACACTGAACCTGACAGAAGAGAAAGTGGAGAATAGCCTTGAATGTATTGGCACAGGAGTTAACTTCCTGAACAGAATACCAGTAGCACAGGCACTAAGATCAACAATTAATAAATGGGACCTCATGAAACTGAAAAGCTTCTATATAGCAAAGGACACCATCAATAGGACAGAATGTCAGCCCACAGAACAGGAAAAGATATTCACCAACTCCACATCTGACAGAGGGCTAATATCCAAAATATATAAAGAACTCAAGAAACCAGACGAAGCAATCTTATCTCCAGAGTCCACATCACAGTGGGCAACAGGCTTGAAGTAGCAATGCTGCAAGTGTCCACATTCCCACTATGACCAGCATTTACTGTGGCTATTGGCAGGTCTACACTGATCCAACCTCCATTCCCACCATTCATACCACTTAGCACATGCATTTAAATGATCAAACAGAAATACACACACACACACACACACACACACACACACACACACACACACACACGTGCACCACACCTGTTTATTCTTTCCTACATATCCACCCCATGCTCTCATTTTTCTGTTTGCCTAGTTCTGTGAAGCCTTCATATATACATATACACATAAATATATGTATTTACCAACACCCTAATTTGCTTGCTTCTCTTTCTCTCTGGTGCCATTGCTTGTCCTGCATCATTAAACTGAAGACCAACCTGCTTCCCAGTTGCTTTTCAAGAGGAATATCATTTGGAGTTATTGCTCTATAGAACAGGCTAGTGTTATATTCCTAACACTAAGAACCTCTGGTGAATTGCTGCAATCATACTCTTTCACAGCTTATCCTTTCTTCAAACTTCTAATATCGCGGCTGATAACTTTGCCCCACCGAGGAAACAGGTATGATCAACTGAGAAACACATCATCCTCCACTATCAAATCTACTCACTGCCTATGTACATCTCCACTACCTGCTCTAGCACAGAGACAATGGATAAACTTTCTCAGGCCCTACTGAAGATTAGCCCATGCTGTTGCCCCATTGTCCATCCTCTCTCACCTCCTATAGGTAGATAACATATACTTTCTGTTCCCATCCCTTTCTCAGCTGAAGTATCTCCTCTACATTTGATCTAGTCTCTCATCAACATACTCATGTGATTTGATCTCACATCCTTAGAGGTCCTTCTTTTACCCTCATACTCTAGAAGCAGTCCTGGGTCCATGGTCCTGTACTAAGTTTATGTATATCACAATACCATGTTGTATACCATGGTTTATGTATATGATAGAAAAATCAGTGACTAAATTGATCACTGAATCATCTGAATGAACACCCCCACACTGCACTCATGCCTCCTCCCCATAATCCATAGCATCCAGCTGAGCTCCCAAGAGTGTTAAAGGGGATTCATGAAGACAGATTAGGTATGCAGAATCGTATGCCTCTGGAGTGGGTAGGACATACCAGGTTTTCCACACTGTACAACTGGAAAAATCCAAGGACATAGGAGGAAGGGAGCTTGCCCATGTTCTGCAGTGATGAGGTGGCACAGCCAGGAGTAGGATATATTCAATGTCCTATTCCTTAAATATCCCTCTCTGCCTTAAATTATCATGGCGACTTCTTATCTGGTACTTGTGCTGTCTGTCCTATGAACAGCAGTAACTTGTAAGATTAAATGTAAAAGATTTTGAGCAGTCTGGGTTATGGTACCTAAGGAAAACCTAACCAAACCACACGTGACAGAGTCCATATTTTCCATATAATTTACTTCCTATTCATCTAGATTGCTTCAAATTTTCTATGCATTTTTCCTGGTATTATTTGTGAAAGAAAAACAAGCCTCCTGGATTTAGACCAGTGTAACCCAAGGGACAGGCACAGAAGGATGACAGATAGGATGGCTCCCTAGCATCCCCATGGTGTCAGCTCTACAGGGAGAGATTCTCTCATGGATCACATGAGCAGCAGCCTTTCGTGTATAAGGATTTATTTTTAACAAGTTATGACACTTCCATTGCTCCCAGAATCAGGAACACCATGACTCAACAGCAGTAAATGTCTCAGTTTAAAAATGACACTTGCTCCATGGCCTGTGGTCTCTCTATATAAATTATACCATATCCCTACAGATTTCAAGCTAGGACCCAAAGACTACTTGCTCATACCACCTTCTCTCATTCATATTTATCTCACTAAAATTCTGTCTTGTACTCTTTGAGCAATCTTTCAAGTCCCCTCTTTTCTCTTTTGGTATGACCACACTCCAAGTTCACACAACCATCATCTCTGGCCTAAACTACTGGTTGCATTATATGCCTAATTCATGTTCCTGTGCCATTCTCTCTTCCTTAAAGTACTCAGATGTGCTGGTTAGTTTTTGTTTTGTTTTTGGTGTTTTTCAGGTCATCTTGACACAAGCTAGAATCATCTAGGAAGAGGGAACCTCAACTGAGAAAATGTCTCCATCAGACTGGCCTATAGGCAAGCCTGTGGGGCATTTTCTTGTTTGATGATTAATGCAGGGAGGCCCCAGCCCACTGGGGCCAGTGCCATCTCTGGGCTGGTAGTCCTGGGTGGTATAGGAAGACAAGATGAGCAAGCCATGAGAAGGAAAGCAGTAAGCAGCACCCCTCCATGACCTCTGTCCCAGTTCCTGCCCCCAGGTTCCTGCTTTGAATTCCTGCCCTGACTTCCCTCAGTGACGGACTATATGCTTCCCCACCCAAGTACAATACCTTTCTGGGCCTCCTTCATCTTTCTTCTCCTTGGTTTCTACTGGGGATCTTGGTTTATGGATGGCTACAGCAGGACACAGAACATAGATTAAGGAGGGCATAGGCACCTCAAAGTCAGACATGGCAAGGTTGCTTATACTGGCAGACCCTCTGAATGGGTAGACTTGAGAACAGAAGCCAGGATATCTGATATACACAGGACTGCTCAAATTCTTTCTTAGTCCTCTACCCCTCTCTCCCTCTATTTTCAGCAGAAGCTGGCCACCTTGACCATTATCCAGTGTTGAAGGATGTGCCATGTATGAGAAAATCCTCCTGACTGACAGCAGATCATTGTGATCATGGGAGTGTATGGAGTATGACCACTTAGGGGATGCTACAGAAGCATGGCAATCTTAGCTAGCATAGCACTGGCTACCCAACTGGCCTTCACAGGAGCATGTGTTATATGAAACAGAACACTGAATAAAAGTCTTCTTGCTTCATACTTACTCTTCTATATAATAAGCATATTGAGGATGGGTGGCCAAACCTAGTTCATTGGGGCAGCTCAAGCCCAGCCTTTTACCACAAAAATTATGGAAATTGACTCTGGATGAAATACATAATAATAGTAATTGTAATAATAATAATAATAATAATAATAATAATAATAATAATACAGTAGAAAGCATAATGGACAAATAAGACCCAGCAAAAGAATAAATTTCAGGAATGGAAGCAATAATACATTGAGACATATATAAAAGAAAAAAAAAACATGACCAATATTTCTAAGAATTCTGGGATATGTGCAATAATACCAAACCTAAGAATCCATAGGATAGAAGAAGTGAAGAACTGAGGCAAAGTCTAAAGGCATAGACAATTTATTCAATAAAATTATAGCCAGAAATTCCCCAGAATTAGAGAATTAAAGGGGCAGACAACCACAAGAGGCACATAGAACCCAAACTAGACACGACCAGAGAGCATCTCCATGACATGTAATGGTCTAGATGTCAAATTACAAAGCAAAGAAGCAATATTAAAAACCAGAAGGGGAAAACAACTCACGTATAGAGGCCAATATATCAAAATGCCAAAGATCTCACATCAGCAACCTTAAAAGACAGGAAATTACAGAATAATATAGTTCAAGCCCTGGAACCAAAAAACTGCCCACTAAGATTTCTAGACCCTGCAGAGTGATTTCTAAAACTGATGGGGAAATAAGAACATTTCAAGACAAACACAGGTTAAAGTAATTCATTTCAACCAAGCCAGCACCATAGAAAATAGTACAGGGTTGGGAATTTAGCTCAGTGGTAGAGTGCTTGCCTAGCAAGCGCAAGGCCCTGGGTTTGATCCTCAGCTCAAAAAAATAAAATAATAAAATAAAATAAAATAGTACAGAGGAACAAGACTATCTCATTCACCAGAGCACAGAGGAATTTATTTCATCTGAGGAGTAAGTGAACAGAGGCAACTCTGAGAAGAATCTGTGGTGCCAAACACACACCCAAACACCTAAGAGTGGCTGAGGATCCAGCCAACCAGAACAACAACTAACAAAACTATAAGCAAGAGCATGCCCACCTAGATAACAATCTTAAATGGAAATGGCCTCAACTCACCAATTAAAAAATGAATACTAACTGGCCAGATTTAAACAAACAAAACCAAACCAAGATGCAACCTTTTGTTGTCTAGAAGAAACATGATGCATTATCCCTGAAGATGAAAATCCAAAACTTTATAGTCAAAGGACAGAAATGAACCTACCAAGGGAAGGTAGACTACAAACAAACCTATTCTCATACCTGAAAAAAGTAGACTTCAAATCAAAACCAGTCAGAGGAGATAGAGAAAGGCACTACAGAATAATGAAGGGAACGATTCATCAAAAAGATACAATAACTGTCAATGATATATACTAGGTATTTGGAATTGTAATTTCATGAAAACAACAACATTAAAGCACAATATATCACTCTCATCTTTAGACACATCTTTCAAACTAAAAATCAATGAAGAAACTTCAGAGCTAGGTTACACCATACACCAACTGGATTTGATAGGTAGTTACAGAATATTCCATCAAATACAAATAGGGAATACACAAAGCTGTACATGGCTGTATATGACTATAACCCCAGAACTTGGAGAAAGGGAACAGGAGGATCGATGGCCTTCAGCCTAGCTGAAAAGAAGAATGAGCTCTAGGTTTAATGTGACACACTGTCTCAAGAGAAACTATTAATGGTATAATTGCTTATGCTTGAAAAAAATCAATAAATGTCAAATAAATAAGCTCATGATGAACATAAAGGTTCCTGAAAATACAAACCCAAATGCAGTAGACAGCAAGAAGCAATAAAGATCAGGGCAGATGTGAATGAACTAGAGAGTTAAATGAACTAGGGAGGAGAAGATTAATTAACAGAATCGATGAAAGCATTGATCCTTCAGAACAATAAACACAACTTTAAAAGTCTGAAGCAAACTAACCAAAAGAAAGTGATAACTAGAATTCATAAAATTAGATATGGGTTATGAATCGTAACAACATAGTCCAAGGAATACTCCCCAAAGACTCTGAGTCCTACCTCAGAGATTCACATACATTCATGCTTACTACTACACACCAGCTAAGGAAATGAACCAGCCCAGGGTCCAGTACCAGTTGAGTGGATAAGGAAAATATGAAGAGGCACAACAAATTTATTCAGCTGAAATGAAAAATAAAGTAATGACATTTGCAGGAAAATCAATGGAACAGAAACTTATTATATTAATCAAAACATCTCAGAAAGACGAATAATTCATGTTTTCTCCCCTATGGACATCCCAGAACTTACATTTTTACGTGTGTGAGTGGAGGAAGCAAAAATTATGAAGCAAGAAATGAGATAGTGAGTTGTTTGTTTTTTTGTTTAATTCATAGGTAAAGCATACATTATCAATGTAATAAAGTAAGTTCAGATAAAAATCTATTTGGCAAACTAATGAGTAAATGTCTTTAAAACACAAGTAGTTTCCCACTTACCGAGCTTCCTCAGGGAGGGCTGGAGTGAACAGCATTATGGGACGAAGTTAAAATGGACAAAGTGGTTGGAATGTATTCAAGGGTCCTCTGCACTAAGTCCTATGTCTACTGTGCATCTAGTGTGTGCCTAGATGAGTACTTTAGTGGAGGCATCTCTATTCCTTGGATGAAAGTCATTTGGTTAGGAAAAAAAAAATAGTTCAAGTAGATTGCAAAAAGAGCACCTACATGCTGAACATAGCAGGGTGGGCCAATCCCTCAGCAGCAAAGAACTGGTTTAGTTGCCAGTCACTGCATACCAGAGGGCTCCCATCCCCAATTCTTGCCAACTGCTGCTCCCTGTCTGTTGGGGCCCACCAAGGTTTCCTGGTACCTTTACCCAGCAGAACTGCATAAGAGAATGATTGGACCACATGCCTGGGTACCAGGTGTTTGGAAGGGTCTACACTTGGCTGTATCTAGCAAGGGGGAGGTCTATTGCCCTTCCCCTTGGTATTGTTATAAAAAGTCCTTTTGAATAAAGTTCTGGGCTGGTAGATAAGGATCCAGGCCCACCCGAGGTTATCCTGTGTTTCTATCTGTTCCTCTCCCCCTCTATATTTCTATTTAAGTCTCTTATCCCTCACTCTGCAAGAGTCCCTGAGGTAAATAAATGTGGGAGCTGGTCTCCCACACCTGTCTGTTCAGCAAATGTTTTCAAGGAAATTACTACAATAATTAGAAAAATTAAAGCCCCAAGTACACAGTCAAGTGGCCATATGTTTTGATTTTGGTTGTGGGAGCTGAACTCAGGGCTTACATGTGCTAGGCATGTACTCAACCACTGACCTATCTCCAGGTCAAATCACTGTTTAAGTAGAAGCCACATGGCCTGCCAAAGCCATCACAGGGATAGGTCCTGAGCATGGGAGCTTCTGCTGAATGAGTAAGAGGTGCATTATAGGTCAGGCAGTCTTTAAAAGAGGGTGACACTTTCACAGGATGCTTCACACCTTTGGCCCATGACACTACATGCCCTACAACAGCAGAGAAAGACCCCGGTGTAGCTGAAGTTTTCCTGTGTAGACCCAGATCCTGCAGCCACTCAGACCCAACTAAACACACTGAGACTTATATATAGTGGGTAGCCATTCCAGCCTTGGCCTGGAAGTTCCAACCCCCACTGAGGCTTCGGTAATGGTCACGCCTACAAGGCGGGGCTGAGAGAGGATGCTGAAGAGCCAGGAATAAGAGGAGAGGCCTCTCTTGGTTCTTGCTGGAGGTAGACCGAGCAGAGTTCTCCAGAGAACACTGCCGGACTGCGCCATACCTTTCCCAGACCCTGCAACCTACCCCTTCATTTGTAAGTTACCCCACAAAATAAACCTCCCTTTTTTTAAAAAAAAAAAAATTATTTATTATGTATACAGTGTTCTGCTTGCATGTATGCTGGTAAGCCAGAAGAGGGCACCAGATCTCATTACAGATGGCTGTGAGCCACCATGTGGTTGCTAGGAATTGAACTCAGGACCTCTGGACGAGCAGCCAGTGCTCTTAACCTCTGAGCCATCTCTCCAGCCCTAAACCTCCCTTTTAACTACGTGGAGTGGCCTTAATAATTTCACCAATACTTACACTACTTATAAACTGTATGGCCGTGGCAGGCTTCTTGCTAAAATTAACCCATTTCTATTAATCTGTACGTTGCCATGTGGCTTGTGGCTTACCGGTACTTTACTCTTGCTTCTCATGGTGGCAGCTGGCAGAATCTCCTGACTCAGCCTTCCTGTTCCCAGAAATCTCCTCTCTGCTTATCCCGCCTATACATACATCCTGCCTGGCTACTGGCCAATCAGCATTTTATCAACCAAATCAGAGCAACACATTCACAGCATACAGAGCGATCAATATCCACAGCACCCTGGAATTATATTGCTGTGTGCTAAGGTGTGGTGGTATTGTGTTCCCTGAAATATTGTGCACCTTAATAAACTTATCTGGGGTCAGAGACAGAACAGCCACAATATTAAACACAGAGGTTAGGCAGTGGTAGCACACGCCTTTAATCCTAGCATTCCAGAGGCAGAAATCCATCTGTTCAAAGATACAGCCAAGCATGGTGACTCACACCTTTAATCCCAGGGAGTGATGGTAGAAAACAGAAAGGTATATGAGGCATGAGGACCAGAATCTAGAAGCTTTTGTCAGGTTAAGCTTTCAGGCTTTGAGCAGCACAGTTCAGCTGAGATTCATTCTGGATGAGGACTCAGAGGCTTCCAGTCTGAGGAAACAGGATCAGGTGAGGAACTGGTGAGGTGAGGAAGCTGTGCCTTGTTCTGCTTCTCTGATCTCCCAGCATTCACCCCAATAACGGGCCTCAGGTTTGATTTTATTAATAAGTACCTTTTAAGATTCATGCTACACTAAGGGGTCTCCACTCCCATGGCTTTCACACACCTTTCTCCCATATTACTGCATATGTCTTATACCTGGTCTTTCTGCTTCCTCAGACCTCACATGCTACTATTCCTCTATTCCACTGACATCAGAGTGACCATTCTGGAAACTAAACATAATAGGTGTCTATTTATAGCCCTCAGCAGACATTCTTCTAGGGTGTAGTTAAGTTTCTTTAACTGGTATTCTAGATCTTTCCTGACCAGGGCCACACTTACTTACCTGTCTAGCCTCATCTTTCATCCTGTCCCCTAGATCCCATTCTCCTGGAAATTTGTTTCACTAATCCTTGAGTGAATGGTGCTATTGTATCCCTATAATACCTACCCCAAAAAATTCAATGTCTGAGCACCTACTCTTTCTTTTTATTTAAAAATAATTATTTAATATATTCCAGAGAGTCAGCTCAGAGTATAGACACAATTTAAGCTATTTAAATTGATTGCTAGATAATATACAATGGGAAACTAAAAAGTATACTTAACAAGTGGAAAACTGGATAGTGTATCTAATTCTAGCAATTCAAAGGAAACTCTCCAACCTGTAGCCATCCCACTGGGCCAGCAGGGAAGCACATTGTGGTAAGAAGCACCTAGTTTTATAAACAAATTCCCCAAGAATTGTAATGTCTAGACCCTCAAAATTACATGTATGCATGAAAAAAGTGATAACAACAACGAAAATGCATAAACGAATAGATGAACTGTGGAAATAAACACAAAACCATGAACTCAGCCATATTATGTAAAAGATATACAGTTTTTCTTTGCATAAATTGCTAATATGGCTATAACACAATTTTTATATAAATAAAAGAGACAAGAAGCACTAATGTGAAAAAAACTAATAGCAGCTGCGGCTAGGGAGTTAGTTCAGAAGGTGCAAGTGCTTGGTGTACAAGTGTAAGGATCTGAGCTCTGACCCCCAGCACCCACAAAAAACCTGAACTTGGATGTTGTCCTTGCAACTCCAGCATGGGGAAAGGGCAGGAGCCCCAGGAGCACCAGAAGCAGGAAGATTTCAGGTGCTTCTTGGCCAGCTGCCTCCCTAAAAAACAGTGAGCTCCAAGTTCAGTGAGAAACACTGTATTAAATTAATAAGCCCCACTCTGACCTATGTGTGTGTACAGATACATGCATATACCACACAAGTGAATATGGCACACATAATAATAATAACAACAACAACAACAACAACAACAACCTAGCAAGGGGCAATCTAGGCAATCTTGGTACTTGGAATTGCCACCTGTTCTACTGTCAATCTAGAAAATATATCTTAGATAATAGAGCTTCTGGGAGCTTCTAGTGAACTAGCTT
This sequence comes from Onychomys torridus, assembly GCF_903995425.1. Classification (NCBI taxonomy): domain Eukaryota; kingdom Metazoa; phylum Chordata; class Mammalia; order Rodentia; family Cricetidae; genus Onychomys; species Onychomys torridus. Next base: position 50,851,690 of record NC_050466.1, read on the forward strand.
TGTTTGAGGCTGACTCTTGAGTCCCAAGCATTGCTACAGGGCCAAATGGAAGACAAGTATGCTAGAGATGAGCAAGCCCAGTAACCCACAAGCTGTTCTGAGTTCCTGTGTTTCCAAAAGACAATAAGGAAAAGCAAACAAACCTGTCCATGCGTGAGCAGAAGACTGAACTTGGTGTCACAGACTAGATAGAGCAGCTAATGTGGTATTACATAGTCAAGTTTTACACTGGATTTCCAATTCAAATGAAAACACTGTTTCATAGAATGGACAATAATCACTCAATAGATGTGTGCACTGGCTAGTGCAGATTATGCCTAGTTACTTTCATATCTACAAAAGAACTGATTCCTTTAATCCCTTATTCTCTCAAACTCTGTGTCTTTAGTGCATAGGTTTGTTATTCTAAGAGTATTACATTAAGAGAAACAAGACTGTATTATGGAAACCAAGCCTCATTTAGACCTCAAGGTCTCTTAAATCCTTGTAACAATTGGTACCTCAACACAAGCAATCAACATGAAGGAAATCTTTCCAGAAGGTATCAATGACATACAGGCAGTCACCCGTGTCTCCTATAAACCAGGAACAGTTGAAGAGCAGTGGCCATAAAAATTTGGTGTTGGCAGAGAATCTGTAGTTTTGGTAGCAAAATAAAATAGGAAACTATCAGAGCAGCACAGGAGAGAGTACAAAGTCCACCCTGTAGTAATCTTTCCTGCTTGTGGAACTGCAACTGCAGAAGGCTGTAACCACCACTTGAGACAGAGAGCCTCAGAAAACCCATCAAGCGTTCTCAGTGAGAGCCATTTTAAAAAAAGGGGGGGGGTTAATTTAAAAAGCTTAGTGGGGCTGTGTCAAGGCACTGGCAGAGTGAACTCAGGCCCCAGAAAACCTCTCTTCTCATCACTGTAGAGTAGCTGTAAGAAGCTATTTCTTTTTATTTTTAAAATTTTATGTGTATGGATGTTTTACCAGCATGTATGCCTGTGTATCAAATGTGTGCAGTGCCCTAGGAGGCCAGAAGAAGGCATTGGATCACCTGGGACTGAAGTTACATGTAGGTGTGAGCTGCTAGGTGGGTGCTGAGAACTGAACCTGGCTCCTCTGTGAGAGCAGCCAGGGCTCCTAACCACTGAGCCATCTCTCCACTCCCAAGAGGCTAATTTGAAAAGACCCCTGATGAGTTAGTTGGTGGCTTGGAGTCATAGAGGAAAAAGATCCTGACTGAAGCACACACTCTTGGAACCCACAGGTACTGTCACAGTACTAAATGCTCTAGCCTAGCCTCCAGAGTACCTCTAGACTGGGAGTGGGAAGTGTATTTACACTGGAACCACATGGTATTCAGGAAAGTACAAATGCGGTCTGAACAGTAGCATGAAGTGAAATCCACACACAGGCTGCAAGCATGTGCCCCTAAACTTTGGAAGGATTGCCTAGTAGTGTGAGCAGCATTCATAGCCCAAGCTATGAAGTATTGCCAGAGATGTGACCCAAATCTTTCTAGGCCTCACAAAGGACCTCCTTGCAACATGACCAACCCTATTCATGAAAGAACCAGCATCTGCCACCAGACCTGCAAAAAAGTCATCCAGTGGCCTGAATGACACCTGCCATCCAGGAAAGTACCTCCTGGAAAACCCTGTCTCATTTTTTTAATCCTAGAATCCCCTATACTTAAGTCCAGAGGGGCAACAACTATGCAATGGAAGTTTTGCTGGGTCTGTTTGCATGTATGTATGTGTGTTTGCATGGTGCATGCATGTGGGCTCTCCTGTGTCTTGTTCACTTTTATGTAGGGGTGACAGCGTGTGTTTGTGAAGAGTTGTGTGGAGGCCAGAGGTCAGCCTCAGGTATCATTCCTCAGGAGCTTTCTACATTGTCTTCTCAAACAGCATCTCTCATTGGCCCTAAAATTCAATGAGAACACAAGGCTAGCTGGCCAGGGAGATCCAGGAACCCACTTGTCTTTGCCTTCTCAAAGCTGGAATCAAAAGTGAAAGCCACCCTGTCTAGCTTTTTACATGAGCACTGGAGACCAAACTCAAATCCTTATGCCTTCAGGCCAAGCTCTTTACACACTGAGGTAAGCACCTCACCCTGGCAATGTGAATTCCTAAAAACCTTTGCTGGTTGAAGACTGATTTGTATTTCTTAATTTGAAAGTTAGCATAAAACCACTGGAACTAGACATTTCTTGTCCTGAGACAGCATTAAAAGACTAAACAGTGTTGTAGAGTATTATTTTAAGACGTGTTGCATTTGTTTATGCCATGGAACATTTGCTTAATGATGCAAAGATGTGTTGCATTCCCTTATGTTTCATTTGTTTAATCCTGTGAAGCTGTGTTACTGTGCCTGTCTAAAACACCTGATGGCCCAATAAGGAGCTGAACAGCCAATAGCGAGGCAGGAGAAAGGATAGGCGGGGCTGCCAGGCAGAGAGAATATACAGAAGGAGAAATCAGGGAAGAGAAGATCAAGGGATGAGAAAAGGAGGAGAGGAGGACATCAGGGGCCAGCCACCCAGCTACACAGCAAGCTACAGACTAAGAAGTAAAGAAAGGTATAGAGAAATAGAGAAAGTAAAAGCCCAGAGGCAAAAGATAGATAGGATAATTTAAGAAAAGCTGGCTAGAAACAAGCCAAGCTGAGGCCAGGAATTTATAAGTAATAATAGGACTCTGTGTGATTTATTATTTAGGACCCAGGTGGCAGGCTCCCAAATAATTAAGAGTAAAAAAAAAAAAATACAACCAACTACAAAACAGTCTTCTTCCTGTTTTCCTTTTACCCACTGAAAGGATTAACTAGGACCAAAGAGCCACCGAGTATTTCCTTGTGGTATCTGTACATGTCTGAATAGACTGCACCCCATGACCACACCACAGGAAACAAGTTCTTAAGGAATCTGTTAGCTATATTGAGCTAACTGATCAGGAAATAGTGGGGCTTCCCATCCCCTCAATTTTATGCATTGGCATGGCTCAGCAAGTTAGATCTTTAAAACCTTTCCAGTGTCAATCAATGGAATTCTGGAGGAGTTCCTGAGGTTCACAAATGGTTATTCACTTAAGGAATGTGGGAACTGACATTCTGCTAGACTTCTAAATTTAAAAAAACAACAAAAGCCAAGTCATCGAATATCCTGTTTCCTCCACAACCTTTAGGCTTACTCTAATTACCATTTCCAAAGGAGCAACCCTCATCTTAAAATTTGCTCTACTTCTCAATGTCTACAATAAATTCCAGTAAGGCTGATAGCTAAAAGTGTAGACACCAACTTGGAGGCCACTATGTTCAATGTAAGGGGCAAAACATGAAAGGACAAATAATTGAAGATGCAACCCAGAGGTCCTATGGTACAATTCCCCCCCTCCCCAGGCCATGGAGACAGAAAATAGATGGATGACTACTGGGGAGTTCATGTCTAGAGGAGAAGGAGCTCCAGTCTGGGGAAAGGAAGGAAAAAATTCCATAGATGAAGGATGATATTGTTTGCGCAACATTGTGACTGCCCTAGGTGCTGATGAACTGTACATTTAACTTACTAAGTACAACTTTGTTTATATAATTCATTACAACAAAAACACCTTTCAGGGGCTGGAGAGTTCAGTACTTCAGGTTCAGTACTTACAAGCACTGGCTACTGTTTCAGAGGACTGACAGTACCCACATGGAGGCTCACAATCATCTGTAACTCCAGTTCCAGTGGAACAGACACCACTTCCTTTCTGTCCTGACCGTTTACTCCTTCTTGCCTCTAACATGGAATGCTCCTGCCCATCATCTATCATTTCCAAATCTACACATTCAGCCTACATTTCTCCTTCTTGTTCCCCATGCTGCTTTCTGCTCAAAATTCTTAGGGGTGGGTGGAGAGCATCTCACAGTTTCCTATTATTTCACAATTTCATGCTCAGTTTTTCCTCTTCCTCTTCCCTCACAATGACCACACACACACACACACACACACACACACACACACACACAAAAAAAAAAAAAAAAAAAAAAAAAAAAAAACCAAAACAACAACAACAACAAAAATACCTCTGATGCCTGGGGCTGGGTCTCACCTTTAGTCTATCAGAAAAGTTTTTGGCACAGTATGTCTTAAAAATATGAAACAAGCCAGGCGGTGGTGGTGCGTGCCTTTAATCCCAGCACTGGGGAGGCAGAGCCAGGCAGATCTCTGTGAGTTCGAGGTCAGCCTGGGCTACCAAGTGAGTTCCAGGAAAGGTGCAAAGCTACACAGAGAAACCCTGTCTCGAAACAAAGAAACATGACCAAATGGTAGCAGACAATCCAGGTCAGAAGAAAGCAACATCTTACCTCTCTAAGTAAGAATTTCTTACTCTTTTTCTCTGAGTAAGGAAAGAATTCCAGCTGACCTCTGAACAGGCTGTCAGGAGCCCATCAGCCTTATCCTCTTCCTCTGGATCATCCATTGAAAAGTTCAGAGTCTTTGAAGGAATTTCTGAGTGGGGGCCAGGAAATAAGAGACCGTGAGTGACTCTGGCTCGTCCTGCAGCAAGCATACAAGCACAAACAACAGAAAATGCCCACACTGATGGTGTAGTCCCATCAGGTGAAGCAGCACCATCATCTGCTTATACTCCTCAAAGGCACCAGAGTTCAAAATGAGACAAAAGACTCAGCGGTGCATTGGGTAAATGTAAGCCAAAATCAAAGGAGTAATTGAGAGGAAAGGAGGCAGAAACCCTGGCAAGGCAGGTTTCCACCTGGCCCAAGATGACATCGGAACTAATCCATACCAAGCTCTATAGTAGAAGTGCTCCACAGAACACTGTGGAGCTATGCAGCACAGTGAGGCTACCACTAAGCCAAGCATGGCTCTAACTAACACCTGGCCAGTCTCTGTTGAGATGTGCTATTCAGGCCAGATACATACCAACCTCAAAGAGTTAGTGCAAAAACTTAAGCAAAAAGCTACTCTTGATAACATTTTGTATTGAGCACCATGTTGAAATAAAACTTTTGGATTTGTTGGGTAAAATAAAACACATTTTTAATTCATTTCATCAGTTTGTTCTGATGTGATAGAAAATCTATTAGATTTCAAAAGCTAATTCCCTCCTGGTCGACCCCAACCTGAGAGCTGATTAGTTTTTGTGTGTCATCTTAACGTTTCCCTACCTTCCCATCTGAGGAGTGGTCTCGCATCAAACCTTTGGTCCAGTAATGCTCCTGCACAGAGCTCTTTAGGATCAAAGGATTGGGAATTGCGCTGGGGATTTAGCTCAATGGCAAAATACTTGCCAAGCAACTGAGAGGACCTGAGTCCAAATCCCCAGAACTCACAGAAAGCCAGCTGCTTAGAAGCATCACTGCTCTCCTCAGGCAAGATGGAAAAGAATCCTTAGAAACTGGGTCAGCAGGGAGAACAAGGAAAAGATCCTGTCTCAGACAAGGAGGAAGGTGACCGCCACAGGAGCTTCACATGCACGCACACACGCAAGCGCAAGCACGCACACACAATCCACTAGCGCGGATTGGGCCTAGGGTCATGAGGCACAGGCTACAATCCTGGGATGCAGTCTGTGAGTCTCGGGCCACACTCTTGTCTTCTTTATGCCATTCTTGGGCACCTAGGTCTGGTAGTCACTGAGACAACCCAGCCAAACAGCTCACCACTGTTTACACTTCCTGGCTTGAGATCTGAGTTTCTGATGTTGTCCTGAACTCTGAGAGGCGATCCTGTGGGCTACAGACCCCTACCGCGTGAATGATCCCCACACAATCCCCCTCCTCTTCCACCCATGACCACAACACCAGCCACTTCCTCTATTGCCTCCTTAGCGGGAGGCTTCCCTTGGACCCAGGAGTCGCATTTCCGAGCCCAGCCAGTGGCTCAGTTTCCTGCACAGCGGGAAAAGGACTGTTATTCACCCCCTTTAAGGTCCATTAGGTGCTCTAGAGCGTTCTGGGAGCTGTAGTCCGCTGTCCAGGCGCAGGCCCAGATCTACCCATGATCCTCCCGCTTAGGGGCGTGGAGTTGAGCACTCTGGAGATAGTCTCTTTAATCAGAGGATACCGCCAAGCTATTTTCAGCAGCTTGAGGAGCAACAGGAAGCCCGCGGTATGAATGCTGGCTTTTTTTTTTTTTTTAATTTTATTTAAACTCACCACCTCTGTCCCCTACACGTGATGTGCTCATGGATTGTAGAGGACAGAGTGAGGATACAGGATGTTAACTCCTGCTTCAGCTCTGAGTTGGGCCAGGCACTCCCTGGTCCTAGAGTGGAGCATAGGATCCAAATGGAAATAGTGCCTGTCCTCGTAGAGCTTAAGGATTACAAACTGAGTGAGGGTACTGGCTAGGATGAGAGTAACCTTTGATGCAGCAATGTCTGGATTAAGCAGACCTCGCCTCCACGGAACCTGACTCCCAGTTCCTGGGATAGGGACCAGATGCACAGAACTCTGCACTGCTCTAAGGACCATCATTAATAACACCAGTGGCCCACTATCCATGTCCCCAACCTCCTGAGTAATGCAACACAAACACATAGATGGGTAGCTTCTACTTTCCAGGTTGCTTTCAAACTGTGAAAGTTTCTCCACATTCATCACTGCCACCATGGTGTACGTCCAGGGATCTATAAATGGGGTTTAGGAGCCTGCTGTGTAGATCAGTGGTACAATTTTTTGCCAAGCATGTGAGAGAACCTGGATTCCAGCCCCACCACTATCAAAAGTGAGGGTCATGTGCCCCTTGTGCAAATAGGGGTTCCAGTGAATTTAACTTTCCTGGAGTTTCATATTCTGATTCTACATGCTTGAAATCTGGCGGCTTCTTCCTGTGGACTCCCAGTTCCTTCCACAGCTCCTGTTTCTCTTCTTTCCAAAGGAAAAGCATACTCCTCACTCACTGTGTATCTTGAAGTACTTAAATGCATCAGCCCAGGACTTAAAATCAAAAAGGCCTACCAGCAATGGGTTCTAGAGTCTTTCAAGATAAAACAAAACGTTTTTAGAAGAAAATATATGTGAGAGAAGAAAGACAGATATAAATACACTGAAGCAAAATATGGATGTGAAATTTCCAAAATAAGAAACAGCTTAGTTCTATATTTTAAATAAGAGCATCAAGTTTCCACTCTCTGTCTCTGTCTCTCTCTCAGACAGACAGACAGACAGACAGACAGACACACACACACACACACACACACACACACACACACACACACACGAGCGCGCGCGCGCACGCGCGCGCACCAGGCGGTGTTGGCCCATGCCTTTAGTCCCAGCACTCGAGAGGCAGAGACAGGTGGATCTCTGCGAGTTCGAGGCCAGGCTGGTCTACAGAGTGAGTTCCAGGAAAGGCACAAAGTACACAGAGAAACCCTGTCTCGAAAAACAAACAACCAAACAAAAAACAAAAACAAACAAACAGACACACACACACACACACACACACACACATCACATCACATCACATCACATCACATTACTCATTATTGATGGACCCTTGGATTGATTCCGTGGTTTGGTTATTGTGAACACTATACAAGTGCACTTGGGAACACAGCAATTTCAACATGGTGCTGATTGTATATACTTTGCACATAGACTCAACAGAAGATTGCTGGGTCATATGATAGTTCTAGTTTCAACTGTCTGAAGGATGTTTATACTAGTTTTCTGTAACATATGACATCCCCATAAGCAGTGAAAAATACCTTGGTTTTCTCCACAGCCTCTCCAGCACTTGCTATTTGCTGTGATTTATTTTATTTTTTAAATTTTCATTTAATTTGATCATATTGTTCCCCTCCCCCCAATTCTTCCCAGATCCCTGCTTTCAAACTGAGAAAGTCTCTCCACATTCATCACTGCCCCCATGGTGTACACCCTTAAAAAGCAAAGCAAGCAGGCTGGAGAGATGGCTCAGAGGTTAAGAGCACTGGCTGCTCTTCCAGAGGTCCTGAGTTCAATTCCCAGCACCCGCATGGTGGCTCACAACCATCTGTAATGTGATCTGGTGCCCTCTTCTAGCCTGCAAGGATACATGTAGACAGAACACTATATACATAATAAATAAATAAATCTTTAAAAAAAAAAAGCAAAACAAAATCCAAACCCAAATAAAACAAGCATAAACAAAAACCATGAAGTCTGTTTTGTGTTGGCCATTTACTCTTGAGCATGGGGCCTGCCCTGCAGTGATTGATATACATACCCACTGTCACTCCATTAATGAAAACTGATTTTCTTCTCCCAGCAATTATCAATTGCAAATAGCTTCTTGGTTAGGGGGTAAGACTTAGTGCACTCTTCACCATCTCCTAGGATTTTGTCTGGCTTGAATTTTTGCAGGTCTTTTGTATGCTGTCACAGTCCCTGTGAGTTCACATGTTCATCAGCTCTGCTCTGTTGTGTTTTTAATAGTAGTCATCCAACCCACCTAGGGTAGTCTCACACTGTGGTTTTGCTTTGTATTTCCTTAATGACTGGTGATGTTGAGCACATTTTCATACACTGGCTGGCTACACTACTGAGCACTTTTGTCCATTTTAAAATCAGATGATTTGGGAGTTCTTGTTTGCTTCCTTGCTTCTTGCTACTGAGTTGTGTTAATTCATTGATATTTGAGATATTAACCCCCCATGAGGTTTATAATTCACAAATGTTTCTCTCCAATCCAAAGACGGTGGTTTTGTTTGGTTGGATATTTCCTTTTGCTATACATAACACTTCATAGATTGAGGGAACCTTTTATGCTTTTGCTGCCTATTTTGATGTGATAACTAAAAAAATGCTCCAAGAACGAGGTCAGGGTCAAAATTCTATCTTCTACACATAGATGCATAGTTTCCTGAGTGCTATTTGCTGAAAAGACCATAATTTCCCTAATTGTGGTATTTTGGGGCACCTTTCCCTGAAAATCGGTTTTCTGTGGGTGTGTGGACTAGTTTCTTGTCTCTTTTTCCCATCCAATTGATACCCACCTTGATACCAATGCCATACTTTGTTTGTTTGTTTGCTTGAGATAGAGTCTCTCTGTGTAGCCCTGGCTGTCCTAGAACTCACCATGTAGACCAGCCTTGCCTTAAACTCAGAGATCCTCCTGCCTTTGCCTCCCCATGCTGCAATTAAAAGCATGTACCAACACTCCTGGCCACTGCACTCTTTTGATCATTACATCTGTGTAATATACTATGAAATCAGGAAGGCTAATGCCTCCAGTTTTGGTTTTCTCTCTCAGCGGGGGCTTTGGCTATTTAGGGCCTTTTGTGGCTCCATGGATTTTTTTTTTTTTTAGTTTTCTTTTTTCTATACTTTAGTGAAAAGAAAATGGCATTTGAGTCCTATGAGAATGCTTTTCTAACTGAAACACCCGACAGTCAAGCCTTGCTTGATGCCCCATAGCCTCACTTGAGCACATAACTGACTTAGCCCTATCTCTTGTCATCCTGGAGTGCCTTCCCCCTGAAAGCCAGATAGCCACTGCCCCGACACACCCACCAGCGACTGGTCGGCCTGCTCTTATTAACCCAAGCACCCTGCCCACCTCCACACACACAGCCCTTCATGTCCCTGCCCTGCACGTATACCAATCTTGCTCCAGCCCAGCCCAAGCCCAGAAAAAGCAGGATACAACTGTAACATCCATTAAATTTATTGAACAGATACATTTACTGAAGCCATTGAGGGCAAGGGGATGACAGCACAGAAATTCCCCACAGCTGCTAGAGGCCACAGGTCCCACCTTGTCCCACTCTGCAATTCATGAGGAAGGACCTCATCTGCTTGCTACACTAAGGCCTACTTGCCTCAGCTTCTTCCTTTCCAGAGACCCCTGATATGCCTCTTTCCAGGATGATGGCATCTGGAAATGTTCTCTCTTTTGGGGAACACTCTAGAAGAATCACCCATTGCTCAGTGGTCCTGAATTATTCTGGCATAAGACAGTCACTGGACACTGGAAAGCACAGAAAGGAACATCTCACCAAACTGAAGAACTGGTGTCACAAGTAACAGCAAGGGTGGAACATTAAATCTTGGTTGTCAGATCACACCCATCCTTAGTCCAGGGCTTCGTGCCCACCCCAGGTTGAAATCAGTCACAAGATGAGCATCAGCCAGTCCCTAATTGTCATCACCCATCCTTTTTGCTGGTTCCAAGGGCTTGGCTTGGGATCTCTGTGGAGGACCTTCTCAGGTAAGAACACACACATCTGTAGGGAACAAGCAGCAAGTGGCTGGCCTACAAGTATATCAAGAAAGCTGACCAGAAATACACAACATGAGTAATAAGCAGAGCAAACGGGGCCTTGGCTGGCATGGAAATTCACAGCACAAGCTGGGACTCTGGTGGTAGCTAGCTGGGTGGTTCAGGGCTTTCACCTATCTGGGACTGATACACTTTGCCTAGGGTGTGATGGATGGGAGAGCTAGTATGAAAATGCATACTCACTGAGTAGCTGGTCACTGTGAGTAGAACAGATAAGGATGAGATTCCAAAGGCAGTTTCATAAGCCTGCCTGGGGATGCTGACTGGGTAGAAGAGCCAGGCTGTCAGGATCCTTTTAATAGACTCTTCCCCTCTAATATCTCCCAGGCCAGGGGGTATAGCAGCTATCTGCAGGCCCTCTCCTCTACTCTGGGGCTGACCCTTCAGTAATACTTCTAGGCTGGTACAGGAAGGAATCCTCTGCTTTATGTCCCCCTGCCTAGGCAAGGCTGCTCGGCACCCAGCCAGGCCCTCCTGGGCACTCTCTAGGAGTACTGCCCATCTGGGCTGGAGTGGGAGCCCCAGGGGGCTCATCAGGTCCTGCCTGGCTTGGGTCCACAGGGCCGTGGTCTGGGTTATGGTCTTCTGTCTCCTCCTCAACCTCGTCCTCTGCCTGCTCCTCCACCTCATCTTCCTCTTTCTCCACATTCTCATCTTCTGCCTTTGCATTGACTCTGTCATCAGCCCAGGCAGGAGCCAGATCACCAGCTTCATTCTCCACCTGGGCTTCCATGTTGCTGGCTAGTCTTGCCTCCCATTCCTCTGACTCCCTTATGAGCCCCAACAACTCCAGGAAAGTTGGAGACCTCCCGATCATTCTCAGCCTCCTCAGAGCTTCATCCAGAGGCTCATTCAGGTTAGCCCTGGTGAGCACCTGCCTCAGGCGGACATCATCAGTGCAGGTTCTCTCTAGAGCCCCCTTCTGGATGGCTTTCTGCAGCAGGACTTCTAGCCTTAACACAAAGGCAGAGAGCTGCTCATCTGACTGCTGTTGAGCAGTCAGACACTTCATTCGGATGGTGGCCTGAGATTCATTGTCTCCAAATACCCGGGTCAGGGCCTCTAGGCAGTCCTCTGCAGTCCTTGCTGGATTCTCTGCTAACAGCCCATGTACAAGGTACAGAGCAGTCCCTCGCAGGCCCTCCAGCAATCGTCTCCTCTTCTCCCTTTCTGGGACCCTTTGCCATACCTGAAACATGTCAGTGGTGTGGTCTAGCCAGGCCTCAAAGTATTCCTCCCCAGGGGCTGGCTGAATCCTCCCAGAAAACACACCCAAGCTCTGGTACTGCAAGGTCTCCACCCAGGGCTGGATTGCCTGACTAACTGACTGGAGCCTGCATACTCTGTCCAGCTCCAGGCCCAGGGCTCCAGGTATACTATCCACCGTCTGCCCCTGTTGCTCCAAGAAGTGAAAAACATGACCAAGAAGCTCTTCGGTGGAGCAACGGGGCACAAAGACCACGTTCCAGGGTCCCCGAGTACCTAGGATTTCCCTTGGGACCAAAGCAGAGTTGACTTCCCGGTCAAGCTCAACCAGGGCTGCAGTGGCATTATCCTCCTCACGAAATACTTTGCCCAGGACAGTAAAGTGGCCCATGGGCCACAGGGCAGCCTCCAGGGACTCTTGGAATTCAGCTTCACTGCAGTCCTCCGGGATGCCTAGGATAAGCAGGCCCCTATGAGCACTGACACCCATCCACCTGCACCAGTCCTGTAGCATCTCCACCGCCATAACCTGAAATTTTGGCAAGGCTCACACTAGGAGCAGGAAACAGTTTCCCCAGAAGCAGGTCAGGTTGGGACAGGAACCTAGGCTAGCACTCACTTGAGACCAGCCTAGGTCTCCACAGCCTGTAAACAAAAACAGGGAGAGAGGAGGTTAATGTCCACTCCTCCCCACCCCCGCACCTTCCCGTCCACTAGCCCTAGAGATGAGGTTCTCAACCTATGGGTCGCAACCCTTCAGGTCGAAAGACCTTTTCACGGGGGTCTCCCAAGACCACTGGGAAACACAGATATCTACATTACTATTCATAACAGTAGCAAAATTACAGGTATAAAGTGGCAACGAAAGTAATTTATGGTTGGGGGTCACCACAACATGAGGAATTGTATTAAAGGGCCATAGCATTAGGAATGTGGAGAAACACTGCCTTAGACGATGCTTCTGCATACCACCCCATGCCTCAGGCACAGGCCTTCCCCAGCCCAGTATCTCCCTGCAGTCCAACTCAGGTAGGCCTGTGGGTTAGGGCGGTGTTTGTCAGGGCTAGTAGTACCCTTCCAGGATTTGGTACCTCCTAGGAGCAGGATCCTTCCTCCTTTGGTCTCACAGCAAGGATGCCCCCGGCTGCTCCCCAGGTTCTCTCGCCAGCCAGCTCCCTTGCTCTTTCTAGCATTATAGTTGTGCGCTCACGAACAACAGTGTGGGCGCAAGCTTAACACTGCTCTCTGCAGTGCGGACTTGGGGCTGGAGCACAGACCCTCCTACGTCCTCCGTGAGCAAGCCAGCCAGGCCATTGGCGCAGGAAGATCACAAGACAAGGCTGTCGCCAAGCCCTTGGCAACCTGGGAACTCTGGTGATGTCAATGGGCTGGCCGCTGGCGACGTCACCTGCTGCTGACCCCTCCCCCATCGTACATCTATGCCACTGGCTCAGGGAACACAGAGTGAGTGCTCAGGGGTCTTTCCACAGAAGGGCATCAGAAAGCTGCGGCTCCCCCTCCAGCTTTGTCTCCTGATCAAGGCCAGGGATCAGGGGCTCTGAGGCTTTTTCCCCTGGTGAGTCCCTATCTGGACCTAGTCCAATGACAGAGCTGGGCAAGCTACACCTGGTCTAGGTAGAGTCCCTGAAATGGATACCACATGAGCGCACACACCCCATCCCACCACTCCCCACGGAGCATGCACCATCTGGGTGACGCTGTAGGCATGCTCTGGGTGACGTGGGGCCTGCATGCTTTGCTGCCCTTGGTGCCTGTGGCCAGCTCACAGGAGGGTGGTCCAGCATCAGGCAGGCCTTTTCTGCTCTGCCTGCTGTATATCCAGGTTCTTGAAAAGCTGCTTTTGAGATTTGAAGCCCAAACCCTTGGACTTGTATCTTACTGGCTGTCTTTGGGCCAGTCCCTGCCCATTCTTGTTGCAGAAAAGTTTATAGTATTTGGGAATTCTGCCTAAATTCATGTAGGAAGAAGCACTGTGATGGCAGTGAGGTGCTCAACTTTTCCCTGCCCGCTGTGTCAATAGCCTTCCAGGCTCTGGGACAGGACTCTCTTGGTGTGGAAGGTGGCATGGGTGGCCTAAATCCCAAAAGCCTCCCTATGTGTTTTACCATCAGTCAGTCCCTCCCCTGCCCCGTATCTTCTGCTGGCTGGGGTAGACATCCCCTCAGAGCTGTGCTACCCTGGCTCAAAACAGAGTTTCAGACAAGTCTTTGGCCCGTTTTCAGGAGAAAGTTTCTAGCATCAAAGCTGAAGGCATTCTCATTGTGTATATGCAACCATTGCCCAAAACAGGTTACATTCAACTTGACCTCACACACTTGGTCTTTAGTTTGTCACGTGCAGTTCTCTTTCTTGCCCCTGTGATTCCTACTATGATTATCCACAGCCTGAAGGCGGCAAGTGCTTTGGGGGAAAAAAAAAAAGAATTGTAAGTCTTCTGTTACAACCCAACTTTCTCAATTGGTCTAAAGCATCTAATCCCTCCCTTACTCAACCTCCAGGGCCCAAACTGCCTGTTCTCATGCTGGCCAGTTACTGCTGCTAATGTCTGATGTAAAAATTTCTGTCTACTGAAATTCCTTGTTTGACCTGTCATGGCTCATACAATAAATACCTTGTCTTCCTTCTTGGTTTGGGTGTAATTTTCCTGGGTTTTTCCCCAGAGAAGGCACTCCCTTGGGAACATAAATATGCAGGATGATCTAGTGCTACCAACTGGCCCAGTGAGCTCGCAAACAGATTATCAACACATTTCCCCTGTTTTTAGGCTTGTTTCTCCTTTCCCTCTTTCCCTCTCTTCCTTCTCTCCAAGTGAGGGCTTTGCCTCTCTATAGGCTCATTTTCCTCCCTCTACACTAGGGCATGGGTTGTGACACCTCAGCTGTTTTTCCTTTGTCTCTTCTCTGTACCCAACATCTCTATCTCTCAGCAGTTAGTAGCTTTTCTTTGTCTACCTTTCCTTTCTTGGCTTCTGGGACACCCCTTCCTGCATTTGAGCTGACCCCCTGCCTCTTTTCCTGCCTTTCAGTTGAAGTTATCCTTCTACCTCACCTCACCTCCTTCTCCTCTTCCTCTTCCTTTGTTTGGACCTCAATATAATATAGTGTGGGTGGTCTCCTAGCTGCAGGTCATGGACATTCTTTCCAGAGATGTTCTGTGCTGGTCATGATCCCTTCTCCAGTTCTGCCCATGTGTATCAGACTGTCCATTTGGATGCCCCTCAGACATTTAATAATTCAGTTATTTCAACTAGGGTGCTTCAAGCACCTTTGCATACCTGCACTTTTCCTGGGCTTCCCACATCTGTACAAATGGCTCTGCCTTCTACCAGGTTATTTGAGCAAAGGCAGCAGGAAACTTCCTCCCCTTTCCTTTGTTTCTCACCTCCAAATCTCTCCCACCACCAGAAGCTATCAACTATGGCCACGGACTGCCATTCTATTCCATAGTTCCTAGCTTGGTGTCCTACTCTTCATGCCAGTACTCTGACCCCCTATCTTCCTCTATCCATATTAGTAGCACTTATTCACATGTCATCACCAGATAAATGATGGATAGGTCTCTGCTTTTAAGCATTAAGTACTCCCTCCTGGAAAGCAAGCAGGTGCCCTTACCAAAAGGAGCCTTGCAGGATCAAGTTGCCTAGAATAACAAGTGAGTCTTTCTTCTAGGTTGTAGGAGCCAATGGTCAACAGGCACGCGCACACACACACACACCACACCACACACACACACACACACACACACACACACACACACACACACACACGGTGGGGGGAGAAGGAGAGAGGGAGGAGACTCTGTGGGGAATGAAGATACCAGAGAGATAAGATGATGGATGATACAATTTAGCTAGCTTCAAGCTCACGGGGAATCAGTGGTGGATTGAGCTTGCCTTGAAGACCATCTGGATAGATTCTCAAACTAAGCAGGAGTGAGTGACCCGACATCCAAAATTGTAAGAGGTAAATTTATACTTTTAATGTAAGTTAATCTGTCTCAGGTATTTTGTTACAGCAGCACAAATGGACGTGGCAGCCTGATAGTCCAGACTGGCGTCATGGACATGTAACCCAAGGGCCCTTGTTCCCTCTAGCTCAGCTTACCAACCTACATGGTCTGCCTGGCTTGCCCTTTTGGCTCGTGGGGTTGTGTGGTGCTTCAGGAGTCAGCCAACATTCGTGAACAAGGCAACATCTTGCAAGAAAGAGGTCTTTACCCGAACGCTCAGGCTTCTGTGCCAGTCATCTGATGGAGACTCCATGGTCCTGGATTCCTGGGTGCTGTAGATTCAATTTCCCACAAATCCACACTCTTAAGAGGAAGTCTCTGGCTCTTATTACCTCAGAATGTGACCTTATTGGGGGATAGGGTTGCTGAACACTTAGTTTAATTTAAATGATGTCATACTGGAAGAAGGTGGATACCAGAACTGATGTGAATGTTGGTCTTGTCATCTCCCAGCAGCAGAGGAAGCCGTTGACCCAGAATAAGGACTGGAGTCCCCCATATGTGATGGGAATGCACATCTTGCTGCTGCTTCAAAGGAAGCTGCAGACCCAAGGTAGGGACCAGATCTGACCCAGGGCAAGACCCATAGGACAGACTCTACAACCCACAGGAGAAAGACTAGACATAAAGACTCTGGCCTAAATATCAGTGTCACAGAGGAAAACCACACCTCAATATTACTATGAATGAGTCCTCTTGTGAACATTGTAAACACCACCACTGAAAGAAGAAAGGCAATGTGAATTTAAAAATTTTAAAAAAGAAACTCAGCCAACAAACCAACTCCAGATGCACAAGTCCAGCACAAAAACAAATCAACACAAAAATTCCAAGATAACATACTTTCCCCAAAAATTACTGATCTCATAGTAAAGGGTCTCAGTAAGAACAATTTGTAAGAACTTATAGACAAATAATTCAGAAGAATGATTTTAACTATATTAAAATAACTCAAAGAAACCATTAATGTACTCCAAGAGAAAGACACAGAGCTGAATGCAACGAGGAAGTCAATCAAAGATACGAAAATAGATTTCAGCAAAGAGATATAAGTGCTGAAGACAAACCAAACTGAAATGATACTGAACATGAAAACTCAACTAGACGAATTAATAGCTTGGTGGAAAGCCTCATCAATGAATTAGACATGAGGAAAAAGAGTATCAAGCTGGAGGACAAGGTAGAGGAATTAGATCATTCCTTAATAGAACATGTAAGAGTTATGAAACGCCATGAAAGGAGTAAATCTTCAAATTAAGGGCATTCTGCACCAAAGCAATAGAAAATATTTTCAATAAAATCATAAAAGAAAGCTTCCAAAATCTAGAAAGAGAGATACACATCTTGTAGGTACACAAGAAACCTACAGAACATCAAACAGACAAGAAAAGAAAAGAACCCCCTATTATATATTATGGTAAAAACACTAAAATCACAGACAAAAGAAAGGGTATGGAAGAAAGAATAATAAAGTCACTTATATGGGCAGGCCCATCAGAAAGAATAACATCTGATTATTTAATAGAAATATTTAAAACCAGAAGGTCTGCACAGACGTATTACAAGCTCTACAAGACCACAACTGCCAAACCTACTATACTCAGCAAAATTACCTATCAAAATAAAAGGAAAATTAATTATTTTTCATGATAAAAATAGACGAATGGAACTTGTGGACACTAAGTCATCTCTACTGAAGATACTAAAAGGAATATTCTCATCAGAAATAAAGGATAAATACATCAAAGAGGCCACTGTTGGAGCATAAATAATAACAGGAGAGTCAAACAAAATATGTCAAAGTAAACAACACAAATAAACAAAATGAAGGAATTAATACATATCTTTAAAAAAGCCAACTCTCTATATTAGTAGTCTCAGTTCTCCATGAAAAAGATGCAGATGAATATACTGAATTGGAAAATAGGAGCCATTATTTTGTTGCCTCTAAAAAATACAGGTATGGCTATTTTAATATAACACAAAATAAAGTTCTATCCCAGAAGAGGAGAGACAAAGAAGATTCCTTCATTCTTATCAATGGAACAATAAGTTGAGAGGAAAACACAAACCTAAAAATATATGCACCAAATATAGGTATACACAATTTGATGGAAAAATGTAAACCCACAATGAAAAACCACTATGCTGATAGTGGGTGATTTCAAACCCCATGCCCACCAATAGAGAGGTCATCTGGATTAAAAATAAACGGGGAAAACTGAAATTAAATACCATTATTAATTAGAAGGACATGAAAGAATGTTCCAACTGAAGGGCAAGAATACTCACTGCACCTGATGGACATTTGGCAAAAGTGAACACACATTAAGACAGAGGGTAAACCTAAAGCAACCATAAACATAGATAAAGTGTCCTATATTCTAAATGACCATAACAGAATAAAGCAAAATATCAATACCAAAAGAAACTACATTTTACAGAACTCAGAGATTCAGGCGAGAACAATAGGAGAGTGGACGCAGGCACCTATAAGGTTGTACTTGAGAGTCCACTTAGGCACCAATTCAGTTCCCTGTCACCAAAACATGTCATGGACTGTGATTCAAGATGGGGAAAACAGGAGCTTCTGGGAGATATGGCAGGGCTGTCTCTCATCCATGTTTACCCCAGGTGTCAGTGACTCCAAGGAATGTTAGTTCCCTCCCTTTCCTGCAAGCAGCACAAGTCTCTGATCTCTGAAATGTGAGAAAAGCTGGGATACTGATGTTTGCTGCAGAGAGTCAGCCCACTAGGTTGCCAAATCTTTATCATTAAGAGTATGAAGTCTCTGGGGAGCAGAGGATGGCTGAGAATATAAAGTGCTTCCTGCATGAGGTGACACCCTGAGTTCATTACCCAGTACTCATGTAAAAAAAAAAAAAAAGGTATATGGACAGGTACGTTTAATCTCAGCACCAGGGAGAGAGAGAAAGGAGGATCAAAAATACCTGCCTGGCCAGTCATTCTAGCACAATCCGTGAGCAGGCAACAGATCCAGAGATCCTGTTTCAGAAACTAGAGAGGGAATAACTAAAGAAGACACCAGATTCTGACCTATCACACACACACACACACACACACACACACACACACACACACACACACAGAGAGAGAGAGAGAGAGAGAGAGAGAGAGAGAGAGAGAGAGGAGAGACAGACAGACAGACAGACAGACAGACAGACAGAGACACAGAGAGAGTGTGTGTAAGTTCTTTGAAATCAGGCTATCTCCAAGGTCACAATATTTCCAACTCCTTCTTTGGCTTTAAAGCACAGCCTCAAAGCACACATCTGTTCCTCTCCTTCAACGTGAGTGAGCAAGAACGAGGTAATGGAGAAAACAGTGGAATCCGGCCCCATCCATAGCACCCTAGAGAGGACAGAGAGAGACACAGTGTCATCAGGGACCTGGTGTGCTGTCTGGGTGCGTGGAGTCCATGCAGAGAGTGCAAGGCTGTGCATAACTAGCTAATGCTCCACCCATGGCTGGTGACGTTCCAGAGAGGCAATCTCACGGGACTTCTCCACGCTTGGGCACAGGCTAAAGAGGGCTAGGCCTGGCCTGAAGCTAACAGGAATTGTCGAGCCGATGTGGACATCTGCACCGTCAAACACGGACATGAACATTTATTTCGGGGGGGAGGGGGGGCATGTATGCAGTGAGGAGCTCTCACAGTGGCCATGGCAAGCCCCAGAGTCTCCCAGATGGTCCTCTTTGGGAGGTGGAGCTGCAGGGGTGATGGCTGAAAGGAGGAAGCTCCCTTCTAAGGAGTGGGTGCAGAGGGGTCCCTGGCAGCCCGAACCCTGGCTGCTGACCTCTTCCGGGCAGCCTTTAGGATGGTCTTGTCAAAGAGCTCTTTTTCACGGTAGTGCACAGGTGGGCCACGCAGGTACTTCTCTTCTGCCTCCTTGTAGCTGAGCTCATCCAGGGCAGCGATGGAGCAGATGATTGCTTCTGGAAGAAGAACCTCCATGGTAAACCGGACTTTGTCTCCTCTTGCCAGTGAGAGCAGGGCCTCGTCTGCTTCCTTGGATATTTCTTGCAAATGTCTGGCCACAAGATGCAACTGGTCCTCATCCTCCAGGTAGGTCTCAATGCAGAAGACTTCCCTCTTTGATTTCCAAAGGTCGTCCAGCCACCTGGACGGTTTCCTGCCCTTCACAATGTCCAGCAGATGCTGGTCGGCCCCCTTTCTCTTCACGATGAAGTCTACTAGCTTCTGGTTGGCTCTGTCCCAAGCGGCCCTCATGCGGTCAGGCAGGAGTTTCTTGCAGGGCCCCTTCCCACCCAGGCCTGTCTCCTCCTCCCAATCTTCCAAGTCGGCATAGCTCACCTTGGGGAAATCAATGTGCAGGTCGCCCTCTTGGATGGCTCTCCTTAGCGGATAACTGGCTTGGGAGGTGTAGTAGTCCATAAAGGAGCCCAGGAAGGAGCCGCAGGCCAGGTCCTCTCTGTAGTGGTCAATCACCGAGAGGCACCAGTTGATGCCCTGGCTGTACACTCTGCTGGCTCTCCTCAGGAGCGATAATTTTGCTCCACAGTCCAGGTGCTTCAGCTTGCGGAGAGGGACTCTGACACCCCTGTGCTCAAACTGCATGTTGCCCTCGATCAACAGCACCCTTGCCATCTTGTCGTTTTTGCTGACACTCTTGACCACCGCCGGCCAGAAAGGAAGGTCCTGAAATTTGAACCAGACCAGCATCCCTCGTTCGATGGTACTCGGCTCCTGAGCAGAAGCCACGTTGGTGGCTTGGCGGGCTCCTTGAACTCCAGCCGCTCTCCTCTTGCCCCTGGTGTTAGTTACCTTTGAGCGCACCTTAGTTTCCAATTCTGGGAGCCCGCATTGTGCACACAGCACATGGATCTTCCTCTTCCGGCCAGCAATGCGGAGAGATCTTCGTAGCCTCGGGATTGGAGGCATGCAGGCTGCCGATGCTCCCTTTGTGTCCGGCTTCGGGGTTCCCCGGCCGGGGTCCTCCTTGTTCTCTGAGAGGGTGGTCTTCCTTTGGGCTCCAATAGCCCGGATCTCCAGGCCGCCGCACCTCGGTGGCCCAGAGGCAGCCTGCTGCTGCTCATTTTTATCCCGGGCACCCTCCTTGGAGGCCGGGGCACTCAAAGACCTGAGCTTGGATGTGCTCAGCTTTCTCTTGCCGAGATTATCACCAGCATTTCCTGCTGGTGTCTTGCAGGAACCTGGCCACACTCTGGTGCGTCTTAGCATGTTTCCTTGCATTTCAAAGTGAGCGTGCCCAACAGCACTGTGTGCCCGGGCTTTCCCCCCTTGCACTGCAGGCATATTCGGTGAGCCCATCAACACAGGTCCCGGGCGGCCCCGCTTCCCAGGACTCCTGTGGGAGAGCCCTTGGCCTTTCTGGTTGCGCCCTCGGAGGTGCAGGCGCTGGCGTGGGCTGGAGCTGGCCTGCTCTTTTGGAACCTTTGGCGCCGCTGTGCTGGTTCTTCGGCCACCTGCCCTTCCTTCTTGATACAAGCAGGTTCCCTCACCCAGAACATCCAGTGCCACCTTGAGGGCTTTTCTGTATGCCCTGGTCTGCCTTGGCGAGCTTTTGCCCTGTGACTCCTTTCCTGCCAAGGAAGCGATGGTTACGGTTTCAGACTTGGTTAGGGGCCTCGCCTCTGTGCTCCTTACTCTCGTCTTCTCACCCACAGGCAGAATTTGGACCTCCAGGAAAGATGCCCCTCTCCTCTTACTATGGGCTGAGGTCCCGGGTCTGGACAACACCCTTGCAGGCCACAACTGGCCCTTCCAGCCACAGAGCACATACTCTGCAGAGTCCATGGTGATGGGACTCTGGGGCTGTGCTGATCGGGACAGGGTGACTGACTCCCTTGATTGTGGTGGGCACTGTGACTGCTGGTCGTCCCTGGCCTGGCTCCCCTGCCTGTGGTGCTATCCTCCCTCCAGAATCTGGTAGACAAGCTTGAACTGACGTCCTCGCTCAGAGGGATGTGGGCGTATCCTGTAGTGTGGGAGAGGGAAGCAGAGCTGCGTTAGGAAAGAATTAGCCTTTACTGGACACAGAAGCAACCGCTCAATGAGGCGAGGAGAGAGAAAGCAAGGGAGTGCACAAAGTCTGTTCCACAGAGCTGAGGGTGCATCCGGGAGAAGATATGGAAGGATCCAGAGCAGATGTGTAACACACGGTTCCCCACCTGGGGCTGAGGTGGTGAACTTCCTCCCGGAGAGGTGAGTTTCTTTACATGGCTTGTGTATTTTCTTGCCTATCCAGTACCTTGGAGGCTCCCTGGGATTCCTTGGGGGTGGAGGGAGCCTCATTGTTCTCTTTCCTAGGGAGCTAATCCCACTCTGCCCCACCCCAGGAAGCTTGTGGACACCTAGTGCACCCGTGCCTTCCACACCAGTGCGATACCAGGTTGAGGAGCAAGGGAGTAGGGAAATCTTCACGGTGATTTGCATAACATGGCAAGTAAGGATGGTTGAGATCACTGTCATAGCTTCTGGCGTCCCTCACCCCTCCCCCAGCACCCCCTCCCCATAGTTTGGTTCCGATCTCTTGTTCCCAACTCCGTCTTGGACCTCGCAATGGGATCAAGTGTCCACGTGGCACAAAGGAGAGCCCCCAATAGAAAGCACTTCGTTGTGGAGAAATGCTTACTAATTGGCAGACTCTGTAGTGTCAGATGGAGAGCAACAGGGTAAGTGTCTCTGTTGGAATTGCCCACCCTCCTGCTGCAACCTCAAGTCTGTAGACCCTGAACACCCATATCTGCTGGTGATAGGCACTGTTCTACCAACAGACCCCAGGCCACAGAACTCTCCTGCCCACAACCTCTGTGCCCTAACGTTAATCCACAAAGTCTTAGACAGACAGGAAATCAAAGCAGTTAGCTTGATGACCTTGGATGGTCACTTGCCCATCCCTAAGTCCAGAAGGCATGCTTTGAATCAGAAGTGGTGTCCAATCTCATCTGTAGGGCATCACTCCTCCTGTTCATGTTCCTCCATGCTCTGCCTCTCCACACAGTCCCTTCCCCATGTGCTTCTCAGTGGAATCTCATCCCTTTCTTCTCACTGTGAGTAGGTGTGTATCAGGGTCTATTCCTTTCCTGACTGCTCTTGCCTTTTGGGCCCGTGGTTTCCTGTCAGCAGTGTGCATGTCATGCGTGCGTGTGTGCGTGTGTGCGTGCATGCGGGAAACAAAGCCCACATCTGTCTGATCCTCAGAAGAGGCCCACTGTGCTTGCCGAGAAGGACCACACACTTTGAAGGACCACAACACAGTAGAACCATGAAGGGCTCACATGCCACAGCTGCTCACCGCTCATGCCAGGATGCAGGTGGTTTCTGTCATTGCCTGGGCGCCACCATGCACAGTGAGGTAGAACACTGTGGACTCAGGGCTCCTGGCACAGCTTCCAAAGGACACTGCTGTTCTTTGGGACTCCCGTTACCCCATGTCCCTTCTGTGAGTGCGGGCGCACTGAGCTCTCCCTTAGGGACTCCAGTGCTTATGCATAGGCATTCCCAACCATACAGAAATATGAAATATGGGAGGCAGATGATATTCACATCATTCCCTCAGTCCTCCCCCTCCCACCCTCTCTGTGTCCATAAACACCTGGTGTTACATTCTGGCTCCCTAGTCACTGTGTAAATGTGCGGTGGCCCTTCTGCCCTATTCCCATTCAAGTCTTACTGACTTTGAATCTGATTTCACAGTGCCTAAAGTGGCTGTCTACACAAAGAAGCCTAGGTCTGTCACCAGGCCACACCTGCTGGGTGATGCAATAGTAAATGTGTACTGTGGAAGCCTGGGGCCCAATTTAGGGATCACCTGCAGTAATCTTTCCTCTGAGGAATCTGTGTGATCTCACAGGGTTGGCCTTCTCTGACCCAGCCCCCTGGAGTCCTGGGCCACAGCTGTCTTTTGAGGACACAGAGGAAAACATAGGTGCCTCAGTTACTTCAGGCTGCCTTCTGCTGGACCTTCCTAGCACATGCCCTCCAGCAAGGCTGAATGAGCACCATCAAGCCCCAATGTGCCCCCATGTCCAGGCACCACGCCTCGGGCACAAGGGAGCCCACCCCTCACTTGGTGCCCTTAGCAACCACGGATGCCCGAGCTACACTTATAGAATGCAAGCTTTTGACGCCAGGCAGGCCTGCATGAGCTTCTGCTTCCCTCAAGCATGATGCTCTCAGCCTCACACACTTCCGGAGTTAGAAAATATACCTGGGAATACCAAGTATCAGTCATAAAGAAAACACGTTTGCACTCAGATCAGGCCACACTCTCCACAGCGTGTGTATTCCATCTGTGCGTGCCTATTGCTCCAGGGCATAGAACAGTCCTTACATTTTCTACAGCCTGCTTCAATATTGTCAGTATTGCCACCCGCCTCCATCGTTTCAGGGGTCACCTTCAACAGTTACCTTTCCGATGAAAGAAGCACTATCTTCCCCAGAGGTGCACAGAGAAGTGTGCAAGATAGAATCCTGAAATCTCTGTCTCAACACATGCTTTGGCTCCGTGCCAGAAGGCCTTCTATCAAGAACTTGCACACAATCCCTGGGTGCGACGTCTAGTCACATTTTCTCCAGATGGGAGCGTCCAGATAGCTTTCCTCCCTGTGGTAAGACACACAGACAGGGGACAGTCTGATGAGAGGGTGCAAGAAGGGTACAAAGAGTATTGCTCACGCACAGGGACAGAGATACACAGAGATCCCGATGATGTGCTGGTGGGTCAGAAAGAAACCTGTAATTACACATCCTGTAATACCCAGCTGATGCTTAACCCAACCATGAGCAGAGTAAAGGCTCAGACCCGGACACAAACTAATACCTGTCCAGGGAACAAACTCTGCCCCTTCCTCAGGTGCTCATACCGTGCTGATTTTACCTCAGTCTGCCTAGCTGTGACTAGTGGCCTGCTTGGAGGTGGCTGTCTTTTGGAGGCATTTCTTACTTCCTGTGTCAGGCCTCCAGGCCAAGAGACCTGGAGACCTTGGCTTCAATCCTCCAAGGAAACTGCCAGTCCTCATCCCCATTTACCTCCTCTTTAAATGTCTTCCAGCTTCTCTCCCTCAAGACAACACAAGCCACAACTATCTCGGGTAAGGTGCTGTCACATGAACAGGGTCATTCTGTCAAGATCACATGTGACAATCATCGCCAAACAGAGACGAGGCATCCGTTTATGTGGGTTGGCGATCATGCTTTCAGGGCCTGAAACGGTAAAGCTGGTACCAAAGAAGAGTCACCTGAGGACAAAGAGACAGGGCTGGCCGAGCAGCCAGTCCTTGGGGCTTCGCTTCAAACAGTAGTAGTGAGAACCTTTCCTGTCCCGTGAAAGGGCCAGCACGCTCCCACAGCACACTCACAGGCTCAGCTCACACTCACTCAGGCTGGCTACAGGCACCTACCTATGCGCTTTGCGTGTCTGTCTAGTGGTTCCACCTCTCCATTCTGTGAGTATCCTTCGCAAATGAATCTGTAACCAGGAAAGAATGGCTTGTCCCCGTTGTCATGGCAACCACAGTGTCATGGGAAGAAAGAAAAAAAATTCTTTCCTACTAGCCAGTTCTCTGTGGAAATCAGGAAGTACTAATCCACCCAGGAGGCTGACTGTTCACTTCCATCTCTGTCACCTAGTTCCCCCACCACCCCCTACAGCTACACACATGAAAGAAAGCATGCACACACACTACAGAAGGTGATGCTGCCATTCCAGGGTGCAGGGGGCCTTGGTGCAGGGGCTTTGACCATAGAGGGTCTGGGACAAGGTAAGACAAGAGATGGCAGGATCTGTTCTGCCTTCTAATATAATAAGATCAGGAAGGGGCCAGGTCTGAGAAGGACACCTTTACACCTGCCAGAATCTGGAAGGCAGGCACGTTGTTTCTCTAGGTGTAAATAAGTGTTCTAGGTCACTTGGCAGAAAATATGGAGGACTGTGGACATGCAGGAATTCAGGTGACAGCATCATCAAAAAAAAAAAAAATGTCTTGACTCTCAGGCAGCAAGGAGATAGAGCAAACTTCAACTGGCAGGAGGCTTTGGAAACCTCAAAGCCCACCCACAGTGACATATTTCCTCCAGCAGTACTAGGAAACAAGTATTCTAAAGCCCCAGGCTGTGGTGGATATCTCATTCCAATCAACACACACACACACACACACACACACACACACACACACACACACACACACACGGCGTGCGTGCACATGTGCGCAAGCTCGCAAGAGAGAGGGGGAGAGAAAGAAAGAGAGAGAGAGGAGAGAGAAAGAGAGGGAGAGCAGAGAGAAAGAGGAGAGAGAGAGAGAGAGAGAGAGAGAGAGAGAGAAGAGAGGTTTTCCTTTAAGCTGCCTCAAGGCATGTCTGCTACCCCATGCACCCATCCCTGCATCTAGTGGGATGTTTTCTCACCACATTAGATGATACCAGTTTGGAAAGTTCACCTCTTCTACTCTGCCCATGGCACATGCATGGATCAGTACAGAACGTGCCTTTGTCTGACCAGTTTCACTGAAAATGCTCCCAAGTTCATGGAGTGGCAGTGCATTCCTTCTTAGGGCTGGGTAGTATTCTTACTCTGTTGTGCAGATGTTCAGTGCTTGGTGTATCTCTTTATCATGAGGAGGTAATTTGGGACTTTCCCACTGAGACTAGGGCTGCCATGAGCCTTTGTGTACCTGTATTTGCTCAAATGCTTCTATTCAGGGGATTGGTCCATACCTGGGGGTGGAGTGATTGTGTGATGGACTGGTGTAACAGTTCCCAATTTGATTAACACAAGGGTGCTCCCCACAGTAGATACGGCGTTGAAAATCCTCACAGCAACAAGGCCTTGGGATTCTTCCTGTTCTTAACAGTGTTTCTTACTTTCCTTCCTAAATAGTCAAGTGGGTGGGGGTGGGGGGGTGGGGAGGAGGGGGAGGTGAGTTTAACTGCTGCCCTTGTATGTTTCTTGCATAAAGTCAGATATCAGGGTACTTGTGTTCTGAGCCCCCACACTTTATGCATGCCCAGATGATATGGTGGCAAAGCATGGCCATCTTAGATCCACAGTCCTCGGGGGAGGACAGTAGGGCCATGAAGTGTCCGAGCCCAAGCTGAACAATACAGTGACTGCCAAGAGTCTCACTTAATTCTTTAGATGGACTAATCTCCTGAAGACAATCAGGAAGGGGGCCCTGGATTACTGCAGGCCTTAAAAGGCTGGGCACGAGACTGTTCAGCGGGCGGGGGACTAGGGGCTTCCTTTTTCTGCCCCTTGTGCATTTTTGCAGTCATCACTGGACGCCCGGGACCTCCAGAGAAGCAGCCACGAGTGATACTTAGACAAGAGGGGCTTACTGGGGTCTGATGCACATGCGCAACCACAGACAGGAGTCCAAGCATGAACAACTACAAGCCCCAGGTTGCACTCCTATGATTGCTGGATGGGTATCCCTTAGGAGCACCTTCAGCTGGTCTCATGCATGCTTGCTGGTTTTTCTAGAGAGGCCAGCACCCTTAGTTTCCAGTGAGAGAGGACTATCCCTGGAAAAGGAGGGTCTCGGGTGTCTTTCATGAAGCATGTCTGTATAGGTAAGTGGCTAGGTGTTAGGGCCCATGAGGTGATGTCATGGGCCTCACTTCCACCCTGGAGTGGACAAGTCCCGGAAGGGCTGCCTGGGAAAGCCTTGTGAAGGTGCTAGGGACCCCAAGGAGTGGCAGGACAGCATGTGTGCCCCTGCAGAGACTAAGGACCTTCCACATGGCCCTTTCAGTACCCTTTTGGTACCCCCGCCATTCTGCACAGGTCCATACTTCCACATGTGGGAGCGTGGCAAACCGGAGCAGAGGTGTTCTGGGCACTTTTAGTCCTTCCTAGGTGAGTTCCCAGTTTATGCGTGCACAACCGAAAGCTCCAAGTCAAGTATGAGTTATTACGGGGAGGACCTCAAGATGGAATAGCATTGGCCGGGCTCACATACACGGACATGGTTTTCCACAGAGGTAGAACACTTTCCGGACGTGAGGCATACCTGAGACCCCGCCCCCCGCCCCCGCCGCCCCACCCCCACACACACCCCAGGACAAAGAAGGTCTCGGGGATTGTGGTGAGCTGTGTCCCTATAGGTGAGTGACTAGGTATTGGGACCCAGGATAGTCCCTGAGGTGACTTCTGGAGGCCGAATTCCACAATGGAGTGGAGGAGGCCTGGAAGGGCTGTGTGGGAAAGCTTCCATAGGAAGCAGGGACTGGGAGGAGTGGGCAGGACAGCATGTGTGCTTGCACAAGGACTAGGGACCTGCCACAGGGCCCTTCTGAAGACTTCGGGCACATGAGACCTTCATCCGGGCCCACATGTCCACTGTTGGGCCTAATTAAAACAGGAGTATGGGTGTTTCAGGTTCTCCCAGGCCTTAGAGCGCGATTTCCCGTCCAGTCCACCCGTGCATGATTGTGGGTGGGCCTAACCAAGGAAAAGGGCTGGGCAGGCGCATGCGCACACACGCGCCCATGCTTTCCCACGGAGGCTGACTGTTTTCTGCAAGTGAGGAGTAAGCAGCTCTGACCACCCTGGAGGGGAAGCAGGGTTTCTTCTGGTCGCAGTGCCGAGGCCCGCTCCTCTAGGTGAGTGACCAGGTATTAGGACCCAGGATATTCCCTGAGGTGATGTCTTGGCTCCTGAATTCCACACCGAGTGGCCTAGGCCGCAGGAGGAAAGTCTCTGAACGCTTTATGAGAGTTGCAGGGACTGAGGGGCGTGGACCAGGCAGCACGTGTGCTTGGGGAAAGACTAGGGACCTTCCACACGGCCCTTTCTGGGTCTTTGGGTACTTTCAGATGTTCTCTCTGTCCCACATGCCTACAGGTGGGTCTATTTGAAAGAGGGGTGTGGGTGTTCAGGGCCTCGCAAGCCTTAATACAGTGGTTTCTAGGATACGCATGCGCAACCCCAAGACCCAAGGCACGCATGCGTGAGTGCCAGTTGGGCCTCAGGATGGGGGCGGCCTGTTTCCACTGAGGTGAAATCCTTGGGGAAGTGAGGTCTCACTAGCTGTGACTGCCCGTCGAGGGTAAGAGGGTAAGAGTGGTTTGGTGGGGGATTGCAGTGAGGCGTATTCTCCTAGCTGAGTGACTAGGTGTTGGAACCTACCGTAGACACCCATGAGGCGACTTCAGGAGCCTGAATTCCCCATCGAATTGGAAAAGGCCCGGGAGGACAGTCTGGGAAAGGCTTGTCAGGGCCACAGGGACAGAGAGGAGTGGGCAGGACGGCATGCGTCCTGGTGGGGTGTCTAGGGACCATCTCTGCGTACTCCAGACATTCTCCAGGGCCCATATTTCTACAGGTGGGACCATTTAAAAGAGGGTTCTGGGCGTTCCGGGGCCTTCCTAGGCCTTAGTTATGCAGGTTCTGCTTCGCACAGTTCCAGGTTCTCCAGAGTTTCAGTACATGCAGGTGCAGTCTCAATCCCCACACCCCCACACCCGCCCTGGCCCTCACCCAGTCACACATATGCGATTGCCATGCTTGCTTTTCCAGACGCAGAGACGCTTACTTTCTGGGAAGCCTAGCTAAGTGTGACCCACCTTCTTGGGTGAGGAGGGTCTCCGGGGGACCATCGTGAATCCTGTCCACCTAGGTCTGTGAGGGGGTATTGGGACCCAGGATAGCCCATGACATCCAGAGCCTCACTTCCAAATGTAACTGGAGGAGGCCGGATTGTGCAGTCTGAGAAAGCTTTGCTGGGGCACCAGGGCCCCAGGGCCCTAGGGAGTGGGCAGGAGAGATTTGTCTGCTGGGGGAGGGAGTAGGGACCTTCCAGGAGGCACTTTTTGTACTCCTTGGGTATTTTTCCAGGTTGGTCCAGGGGAGAGAGCTAGACAGGCAGGCACTCTGGAAAGAAGGGGGTGCTCTGGGCCTTTCCCACCCTTGGTAGTGCAGCTCCCATTTCAGGCACGTGCAACCGCAAGCCCCGAGTCCCTAGGCATGACTTCTGGGTGGACCTTACCATGCAACAGGGTTGTCCAGGCCCAGGCCTACACGCTTTTCCTGCTCTCCCAGAAGCAGGGATTCTTAAGTTCAGGAAGTGAGGACTAAATGGGTGTGACCACCCTCGAGTAGAAGGAGGGTCTCAGGGGATGGTGGTGGAGCAGGTTCACTTCGGTGAGTGACTGGTTATTGTGACCCAAGGTAACCCTTGAGATGAGGTCTGGAGCCTCACTTCTGCATCAGACTGCAGGCAGGGGGAGGGGAGGAGATCTGAGAAAGATTTGTCAGGATCCCAGGGCCCTGGAGGAGTGGGCAGGACAGCATGTGTTCTGCTGAAGGAAGTCCAGTCCCTTCCAGCCCCTGTGACTGCAGTTCCCAGCTCAGTCATGAACAACTGTGAGCCCAAGTCACACCACACATGATCGATTACTGGATGGCTCTCACCTTTTAGCACCATGGAGCAGGCTCACACATGCCTGCATGCTCTCCCCCCAATCAGAAATCATTCCATTCAGGTGGGACAAGCCTCTGAGGGGAAGAAGCATGGCCACCTAATCTGAGTGGATCCCTGTTCTGAGGTTCTGCTGGTTACAATATCAGAGTCAGCCTAGTCTACACAGTGCTTGGTGGTAGCACAGAATCACAGGGTGTCTGGGGCCTGGTTGAGGTGATTTCTGCCAACTTCACTTCTGCAAGGGACTAGACAGAATCCTGGGCTCTGCAGGTACTAGAAGGTGTGCGGGAAACAGAGTGAGGGATGGGCGAGGACATGGAGGGTCCCCATTGCCCCTTGTGTACTCTTTGGTCAACACTGGACGTGCGCCACCATTTTCGATGTCCTCTGGGAACTTTCATGCATGGCAACTGCTGCTGGGCCCGAGCCAGGCATGTGTGACCCATCTGTTGCAAGCAAGAGCAACCCCTAGCCCCACTTCTTGAGTTTGCATGACACTCCCAGGCCATCCATGCATCTGTGCCAGGGTGGCCTCAACCAAGGATGGATGCTTGGTCCACCACAGGCAAGTGTGCCTGCTGGGCCAGCCTCAAGTAGGTAAACTTGCTGAGGGGCCTCACACAGGGACAGAAAGATGCATATTCACCTGCTGGTGCTCATCCCTAGGCTGTAGCACCTAACACCCAGGTCAGGCACCCCGCCTCCCCAACCTACACACCCCACCCCACCCCCGTGCATGTGTGCACATATGCGTGTGGACGGACACACACACACACACCCACACACACACACACACACACACACACACACACCTCATGTATGTATACCAGCTGAAACCACTTGCTGGGCCTTTCTCAAGCATAGGTGCTGTTCCAGCCAATCAGAAAGCATGCTTGCTGTGTGGAGGCAGGCAGTAGCTAGGTGTTACTTTCCTCAAAAGAGAAAGAGGTTTCTGAAGGGAGGGGCTCAGAATAGGATTGTCTTGGTGGGGTGACAAGAAGTCAGCAGAAAGGGCTGAGATTGAGGGCTACAGGCTTGTGGAGAGCTCTGCATTCAACCAGAAAAATGGAACAGAAAGTGATTGGATGTGGTGGGATATGGGTGTCATCCTCCTGCCTCCTCTTTGCTCCAGCACAGCAAGTGCCAGGACACATGGCCACAGCCTGTGGTGTCCCGGTACCTGTTTCCACTGCCGACATGAAATTTCTTCTTGGAGTCTTTACTGTCTGTGCACACCAACATTTCAGGAGTCCTGCCCAGCCCAGCAAGGCCCCAGCCATGTCAACCAAGGAACAGAAAGACATGGAGAGGCGGGCCAAGCGCCCAAGGGTTGATCAGATTCTCCCATCAGATGACTTCCAGAACCCAGATGCAATCACCCCCGGTAACAACTGATAAGGGGCACATAGGGCTTTGCCTAAGGGAGGGGACATTCTACTACTCCATGGCAGGTGGAGCACAGGGGTGGCCTGGTACTAACCAGGTCCTTGCATGGCATTGCGTGGGTGGGATGGAGATGGGAGATTCGGGTGCTGAGATCTGATTCTCAGGCATGTTCTGGGTTTCTGTCCCCATGTGACGTCCTCACCCCGTGCAGAGGTACCAGGCTCACAGAGGAGAGTCATTGTCCTGGCCAATGTGCCTCTGACAAAGCCAAAGTGAATTTTCCGTGAAAGGCTTGTCTGAATACGTGTACCTGCTGGCCCCAGGACTCTGGCTGAGCTGAATTTCGTGTGTGTGTGTGTGTGTGTGTGTGTGGTGTGTGTGGGTTGTGTGTGTGTGCGCGCGCGTGTGCGCGCGCTGGGGTGGAGGTCGTGAGATCCCAGAAGACTACTTTAAAACTGTTTGTTGGACCATGGGCTCAACCAACCCTAGAGTGAATCTGTTTCCCATGTGGGATGATGAGAACAGCACATTTCCTTTGCAAAGGTTGTTTTTTTTTTTCCCTTTCTTCTCAATGCAGCACACAATCCAGCAGTTTGACACCAGTGAGATGGGCAGCTGCTCCTCAGGACCAGACGTGCAAGAGGCCAGGTGATGTCTTAAAGGAACTTTGTCCTGTCCCAGGAGGTAGTTTCAGTGTGGGTTTTGTGCAGGCATTCAAAGAAAATTCTGCCCTTTGCTGGAAAATGGATCCAAATGGAGAGTTTGGTGTTAAGTGAAATGGGCCAGCACCCAAGAGACCACAGTCACCTTTTTTTCTCTCATTTGGTGATCCTAAATATAAATAGGTCCATACAATGATATAATCCAAATTCAGAAGAGAGGCTGGGAAGAGGCAGGCAGTGCCCCAACAGAGGGGAAGGGTTTGAGGAGTAGAGGCCGACTCTGGAGGATTGAATATGGTCACATGGCATGAAAGTTGAAGAGACACTGGCTTGGGTGACAGGAGGGGGACTAGCAGAGGGTACTGAGGAAGGACGAGGGTGAATATGGCTGAAGTGCACCACAGATGGGTGAGTGCACCTTTATGAAGTGGCTTGCTGCTGTACACTGAATGGATTCCAGTAAACCTTTACTATAAAGTCCCCTACACTGCCACACCATAACACGAAGTCACCACTTGAGGAGAGGAGACACTCCCGTGGGAGCTGCCTGCAGTTGGGCAGGGAACGAACGCCAGGGAGGCCAGTTTCCATGTGTCATCCAGCACCCAGCCTGAGGGTTGGGTTCCTGGGGATACAGCTGACTTTGAGTCACCCATGCTCCCAGTAAGTCAACCCTTAGCCATGTGCCCGTATGTATTCTGCAGTGAACTCATTGGTTCACTGTGAAACGTGAATAAAGGATAAAAGTATATAATAATAATAATAATAATAATAATAATTAATAATAGTAGCCCCAAGACAGGAAAATCCAACTTTGCCTCACATAAGCGCTAGTGCTCTCCAAAAACCTAAGCGCCTCACCTTTCCTTCTAGGCAAACTTAGGATGTTTTGTCCTCAATTAAGGATTCTTGTGTGCATTTTCCACAGGGAGCCTGTTCAGAAGAGGATACCGGATTTCAAAGGTGTGTTTGAGCAGATGTTGCTAGTCCCAGAGCCCCCTTTCTGACCCTACAACTTAATATGTGGTGAGAACCTGGTCACCAGGCAACAGGACTCTGTTACACTTCTGTCGCTCAGAGGATTTTTTTTGGGGGGGGCAAGCATGGGGGGGACAGTAAATTGACATTTATCCTTCAGGGGGCACCTTTAGTTGAACTTTGAACTAGCTTCTCTGAGCAGGGGCGTGTCGTAGCTGTCACTGAGGATGCCATTGCTGAAGACTGTTACTAGGGATGATGGGCAAGCAGATAAATCTCTGCTTTTTATCTCACTGCACCAGTGGCATGTCGCATTTCAACAGCTGTTTTTCTGAATTAAGTCATTTTTCTCTGGCTTTCCGAAGTTGCTCTCCCCCAGGAACCCCTGCCAAAGGAGGGCATGGAAAACAGCCTTTAGTCCGTACACGTTTATGAGCGTGTCAGGGAATGCTGAAGGCAGCCACACCGTGGTGAGAGAAGAAAGGTGTGAT